>NC_050103.1:155310852-156696520 GCF_902167145.1 Zea mays | reverse complement strand
CAGGCGGCGCTGTCCTTCTGTCAGACTGGCCAGTGGAGCGGTGGAGTGACGGCGGTCACTTCGGCTCTGCCGGGGGCGCGTGTCAGGATAAAGGTGTCAGGCCACCTTTGCGTTAAATGCTCCTGCAATTTGGTCAGTCGGTGTGGCGATTTAGTCAAGGTTGCTTCTAAGCGAAGCCAAGGCCTTGGGCGAGCCGGTGATGTGTCCGCCGTAAAAAGGGGGGCCTCGGGCGAGACGGAAGTCTCTCGAGGTCGGCTGCCCTTGGCCGAGGCTAGGCTCGGGTGAAGCGTGATCGAGTCACTCGTGTGGACTGATCCCTGACTTAATCGTACCCATCAGGCCTTTGCAGCTTTATGCTGATGGGGGTTACCAGCTGAGAATTAGGCGCCTTGAGGGTACCCCTAATTATGGTCCCCGACAGTAGCCCCCGAGCCTCGAAGGGAGTGTTAGCACTCGCTTGGAGGCTTTCGTCGCACTTTTTTGCAAGGGGACCAGCCTTTCTCGGTTGCATTTTATTCCGGTGGGTGCGCGCGAGCGCACCCGCCGGGTGTAGCCCCCGAGGCCTCGGAGGAGTGGTTACACTCCTTCGAGGTCTTAATACCTTGCGTAATGCTTCGGCTGGTCTGGTCGTTCCCTCATGCGAACTGGCCGTAGCCCGGGTGCACGGTCGGGGCCCAAGCTCTCGGGCTGGTATGTTGACGCTGTCAACGGGTTGGCCGGAGCCGGTTTTTGCGAGAGCAGCCCCCGAGCCTCTGCACAGGGCGAGAGGTCGATCAGGGACAGACTCGACTTTTTACATACGCCCCTACGTCGCCTTTCCGCAAGGAGGAGGGGGGGAGTGTGCCATGTTACCCTCGATGGGCACCGAACATGGTGTCTCCGGTGAGCTGCAAGCGGGTAATCCGAGTGGACGTCCGTGCCCCGTTCGTTGGGGGTCGGCTAGGGGCCCAGAGGCACGCCCAAAAGTACCTGCGGGTGATTTGCCGGACCCGGTCCCCTGGCGACGGGGTCCGAGGGCTCGATGCCTCCCTCCGATGGGATTCCGTTACAAGATCGTTCCCGCTGGTCTCGGAAATGTCCTAGGGTACCTCGGGAGCGCAGCCCGAGCCTCGGTTATGTATCGAACGTACCCCTGGTCATCCCTCGCTCGGTGTCTGAGGCGACTGTGAACCCTTCGGGGGCCAGCCTTCGAACCCCTGATCAGTAATGGGCGCGGAGCCCGAGTAGCCTGAGGCGGCCATGGAACCCTTCGGGGGGCTGGCCTTCGAACCCCTGACCAGTAGTGGGTGTCGGGCCCACGCGATCTGAGGCGACTGTTGAACCCTTCGGAGGGCCAGCCTTCGAACCCCTGATCAGTAGGGGGGGCTCGGAGCCCGGTTCCTTCGCGGAGAAGGATCCTTTCGGGGTATCCCCCTTTCCCGGTCCCTGTTGCAAGAGATAGAGAAAGAGGAAAACGGAAAAGGATACGAAATCGAACAACGTGGCGTACCTTTTCTGACGCGGTTATTACGGCGAAGGTGAAGCGTCGCGCGCTCCTCCCGTCAGAGGCGCCGCCTGTCCCGCCGCGGAGTAAATGCGACGGGGCGTGTGGTTGGCAGGGTGGTCGTTACGCGTGCGCGAGCCGTTTGAGGAACGGCTGTACCGCTTCGCGCTTTTCGAATCCCGCGTCCGGTCCAGGCGGTGTGCTGGAAACGGTTTCGCCCTGGCCTTCATATACTTGAGAGGGGGTCCGGTGACGGTTCTTCGCTCTGCCCCCTTCTTTTCCCTTTAGGTTTTCGCAACACGGGAAACTTTAGTCGGAGGAGAGAGAAACCGCCCCCCCTGCCCCCTCGCGCCGCCATCTCCTTCATCTTGGTGATGGCGGATCGAGTGACCATAATCCCCCCGCGCGATCCGTGGCCCTTCTCCACGGTGACGGCGAGTGATCTGGAGGAGCTGGTCGGCGAAGGTTTGCTCCGCCCCCTCACCGACAAGCAGCGGCCAGAGTGGATTCCTCCCGAGGGCGGAGCTGCTCCGTCCCCACCGCCGGGGTATGTCGTGAGTTTCGTCTCCTTCCATGAGCGGGGTTTTGGTGTGCCGACGGGCCGCTTTATGCGGGCCATCCTATTCCACTACGGGGTGGAGTTGCACAACCTCTCCCCCAACTCCATCTCGCAGGCCGCTATTTTCGTAGCGTTATGCAAAGGGTACTTGGGGATCGCTCCTCATTGGGATTTGTGGACTCACCTCTTTCTCGCCGAGCCTTTTGCCTTGTCGACGGGGGAGAGGAGGATCCGTGCAGCGGTGCGGGCCGGCGGCTGCATTCTTTTGTTGAGGCAGTCGCGGGCGTTGCAGTACATTCCTGCCATTCTTGCGTCTTCGAACAAGGGGTGGCAGCGTCGGTGGTTCTACCTCCGGAATGACGGTGAGTTGCTCCCACCGTTTTCCCAGCGAGTAGTTACGGCTGCCACCGACGCCTGGCGCCATGGGACCCCGCACGAGAGGCAGAAGAATCTCGAGCCTCTTCTCCAGGCCCTGAAGGAGTTGCGGGAGGGGGGACTTACCGATGCGGGAGTGATCGCCGCTATCCACCGTCGGAGGGTGCTCCCATTGGCGGAGCGACGGCTGCCGCTCTGGGAGATGACCCCGGAAGCTGACTGGGAGGGCTCACGAATGTCCCCTGATCCTCTCCCCTTCAACGCCCTCCAATGGCGGGTGTCGGCCGCGATGGGGAAGCCGGACCCCCACGCATACTCCCAGCTTCGGATGCGCCCCGACCAGGGGTGCGTGATTTTGGTGAGTGTTCGCTCCCCCCTTCTTCGTATATCTGGTCGCTCCGGGTCCTTATGACCGGGTTCCTTTCTCCCCTCCTTTTAGGATGTGGGATGGCACAAACCCTCCCTGCCACGGGTCCCGGAGGACGCGGTGGACCGTGCAGCGCGGCGGGTCGCTGCGGAGGAGAAGAAGAAAAAGAAGGACGCGGAGAAGGCTCGGGCCCGTGAGCGGAGGCGGGCTCGGGACGCCTTGGAGAAGCGCCGTCGCCAGCAGGAGAGGGACGGACTCCCGAGGGAGCCGTCGCCGGAGACGCCCGACGACGATGACGACGATGATGATGATAATGATGATGACATGGCCGCCCGTCTCGGCCTCAGCCTCGGCCTGGGGTGTGGCCAGGAACCGTCGAGCCAGCCCCCGAGCGGGCCGACTCCGTCAGCCCCCGAAGTCGGGGCGTCGGGCTCCCGACCCGAGGCACGGGGGCGAATCGAGAGGTCACCTGACCCCTCAGCCGGAGGGGCTGAAGCAGTTCCGGAGGTCCAGGCCAAGGCGTCTGTTCCCCAGGGGCCACCGCTCGTGTCGGTGGCGCATGGGGGTGACCCTCAGGTCGTCGCGGCCGCGCCCGGGGAATCTGCCTCCCAGGCGCCCCAAACGCCGGCGAAGCGGACCTCGGCGGCTGTTTCGGGAGCCGGGATCCAAGAAGGCTCCCCCCGGGCGCGGTGGATCATGGCCCGGAGTGGGTGAGTACCTCAGAACGTCTTCGTCTTGGCTTCCCATTCGTATGTCTCGGTTGTGATCCCCCTCTTTTTTTTTATCCAGCAAGCGAAGTCATGGCCAGACCGACCTGGCACCCCGGAAGGCCCTCAAGACGGCGCCGAACTGTGTGGCCAGCGCCATTCAGCCGACCCTTTCGCGGGGTACTCCGCCATCGGGGGCTCGGGCGTCGCCAATCTCGGAGAAGCGGGCTCCCGAGGCCGGCTCTTCAGCCGAGGCGGCGATCGTGGTTGAGGAGGCGGCTGACGCCCACGCGGCCCTGAGTTCTCCTGTCGTGCCGGTCATGCCGGCGCCTGCCACCGCCGAGGTTGCCGCCGTTCCTGTCGAAGGGTGTCCAGTTGCCGCCAGCGCCGGGATGGCTGATGCATCGGCGCCCAAGACCTCAGAAGAGGTGGGCGCGGTCGCGCAATCCGTCCAGCCGGGCGACAGCCTTATCGCTGTGCGGCGGAGCCCCGAGGCCCGGCGCCCGTTGCTCCGATTCCGGACCCGCGAGGCCTCGGACCCCGTCTTCGTTCTTGATGATGAGCAGGAGGACCAGTCATGGGGTGAGCTCCGCGAGTGCGCAGAGGCAACGGTGGGGTCGCTCCGGTCGTCGCTGGAGGTTTTCTGCAGAGACGTCCCCAAAATCCTCCAGGTAGCGGTTTCGGGCATACCTTTTTTCCTTCTGTGAGCGAGATACTCGTTGTGACGCCCTGTTTCCTTTCCCCAGGATCTGACGGACCGGAGCGCCGCCAAGTCGTCGTTCATCCGCCGCGAGGTTGATGTCTGGGGCTCGCTGCGATACCTGAGGTCTTCGCTCGCCGGGGCCACCACGCGCCTTTCTCAGCAGGATGCCAAGGTGGCGGACCTCCAGCTACTCTGCGCCGACCTGAGAGCCGAGGCGGCAGCAGCGCGTGCGGAGGCGCAACAGCAGCGATCGGAGCTTGTTCAGGTCGTTGAGGAACGAAACCGACTTCAGGGCCGGGCTGCCGAGGCCGAAAGCCGAGCCGAGACCCTTGCGGCTGACTTAGCCGCGGCCCAGGTCGCGGCCTCGGAGCACCGTGCCCGAGCCGGAAGTACGTCTTGGTCCTCTCTAGTTCTTTTTCTTGTCCGTTTCCTTTGCTTGTGCTTGAGGTATTTCTCCTGGTTGCTTGCAGAGCTTGAGTCCGCCCTTGACGAGTCCGCCAAGGCGCTTGCTGAGGCGCTTGCCGGGGCCGCCGAGCAGAGGGAGGCGGACCTCGCGGCCATGTCCGAGGCCGTCTCGGACTTTTATCGTGCCCTCGGCTCCGGCGACGTCCCTTCAGGAAGCTCCCCTCAGAGCCGCCTTCGAGCCTTGGGTGGTCACGCCCGCGGTAGAGTCCGCGAAGCGCTACACCACGGCGTCAGGCGGGCCTTCGCCGTGCTCGCTTCCCACTATGTTGTGGACCTGGAGCGGGTTAGTGAGGGGTACTGTCTTCCCGACGAAGACGATGCTGCTCTAGCGGAGGTGCAGCGGCTTGACGCGGTCGCCGCGGGTCCGAGCGTGGTGCTGGCGACCACCTTTGAGGCGGAGGTCCTTCCCCCTGCGACGTCACCGGAGGCCGAGATGGACCCCACCGATGGCGGGGGTGGAGCTGAAGGCGCGGCTCCTTCCCAAGGCGGCGCCTGATTCTCGTTTGAACAGTTTTTTGTTGAATGTGCGTCTCACCGCGGCCGCTGAGGCCTGAACACTTTTGTCTTTCTTGCATGGAGTCGTACTCTCCTTTCTTTCCATCTGCATGTTCGTCCTGGCTCATCAATAATAGGGTGGCTTCTCGAGTTGGGCCATTCTTCGTGGCAGGTGATGAGTGAGGTATCCCTAACCCAGAGATACGGGAGTTCCTCGGCTCAGTCGGCCTTGCCATTTTCATGTACCCGCGTTCGCTCCTCGAGACCCTGCTTCTGACATAGCCGGGAGAACGTAGCTGGGAGAGCGCAAGAGGCCCCTTTTTTTGATTAAAAAGATCTTGACGCAGAGGGGTTCCCCCTTTTTAGCCCCCGAGGGAGGGTCGGGCTCTGCCAAGACGAGGCCGACCCTTCCTTGATGATCGAGGCGCATAGGCTGCCTGACGGATCGGGCTCCGGCCCGAATATCCAGCGAGTGCTCGGTGACATCCCTCGGTATGCCGGGCATGTCCGAGGGACTCCACGCAAAGACGTCGGCGTTTGCGCGGAGAAAGTCGACGAGCACTGCTTCCTATTTGGGGTCGAGCCCGGAACCGATCCGGATCTGCTTGGTGGTGTCGCCACTGGGGTCGAGAGGGACGGCCTTGACCGCTCCGCTGGCTCGAAGTTGCCGGCATGGCGCTTCACGTCTGGCACCTCCTTGGAGAGGTTCTCCAGGTCGACGATGAGGGCCTCGGACTCGGCGAGGGCCTCGGCGTATTCCACGCACTCCACGTCGCATTCGAACGCGTGTTTGTACGTGGGGCCGACGGTGATGACCCCGTTGGGGCCCGGCATCTTGAGCTTCAGGTAGGTGTAGTTGGGGACGGCCATGAACTTCGCGTAGCATGGCCTCCCTAGTACGGCGTGGTAGGTTCCTCGGAACCCGACCACCTCGAACGTCAGGGTCTCCCTTCGGAAGTTGGAGGGCGTCCCGAAGCAGACGGGGAGGTCGAGTCGCCCGAGGGGCTGGACGCGCTTCCCAGGGATGATCCCGTGGAAGGGCGCAGCGCCTGCTCGGACGGAGGACAGATCGACGCGCAGGAGCTTGAGGGTCTCGGCGTAGATGATGTTGAGGCAGCTGCCCCCATCCATCAGGACCTTGGTGAGCCTGACATTGCCGACAACGGGGTCGACGACGAGCGGGTATTTCCCCGGGCTCGACACATGGTCGGGGTGGTCGGCCTGGTCGAAGTTGATGGGCTTGTCGGACCAGTCTAGGTAGACTGGCGCCGCCACCTTCACCGAGCAGACCTCCCGGCGCTCTTGCTTGCGATGCCGAGCCGAGGCATTCGCCGTATGCCCTCCATAGATCATGAAGCAGTCGCGGACCTCGGGGAACTCTCCTGCTGGGTGATCTTCGTTCTTGTCGTCGTCGTGGGCCCTGCCACCCTCGGCGGGTGGCCCGGCCCTGTGGAAGTGACGCCGAAGCATAACGCACTCCTCGAGGGTGTGCTTGACGGGCCCCTGATGGTAGGGGCACGACTCCTTGAGCATCTTGTCGAAGAGGTTTGCACCTCCGGGGGGCTTCCGAGGGTTCTTGTACTCGGCGGCGGCGACAAGGTCCGCGTCAGCGGCGTCGCGTTTCGATTGCGACTTCTTCTTGCCTTTCTTCTTGGCGCCGCGCGGAGCAGACGCCTCGGGAGCTTCTTCCGATGGGCGGCCCTGGGGCTGCCTGTCCTTTCGGAAGATAGCCTCGACCGCCTCCTGGCCAGAGGCGAACTTGGTGGCGATGTCCATCAGCTCGCTCGCCCTGGTGGGGGTCTTGCGACCCAGCTTGCTCACCAGGTCGCGGCAAGTGGTGCCGGCGAGGAACGCGCCGATGACATCCGAGTCGGTGATGTTGGGCAGCTCGGTGCGCTGCTTCGAGAATCGCCGGATGTAGTCCCGGAGCGACTCCCCCGGCTGTTGCCGGCAGCTTCGAAGGTCCCAGGAATTTCCGGGGCGCACGTATGTGCCCTGGAAATTGCCAGCGAAGGCTTGGACCAAGCCGTCCCAGTTGGAGATCTGCCCCGGAGGCAGGTGCTCCAACCAGGCGCGAGCAGTGTCGGAGAGGAACAGGGGGAGGTTACGGATGATGAGGTTGTCGTCGTCCGTCCCACCCAGTTGGCAGGCAAGGCGGTAGTCCGCGAGCCACAGTTCCGGTCTCGTTTCCCCCGAGTACTTCGTGATAGTAGTCGGGGGTCAGAACCGGGTCGGGAATGGCGCCCGTCGGATGGCCCGACTGAAGGCCTGCGGACCGGGTGGTTCGGGCGAGGGACTCCGATCCTCCCCGCTGTCGTAGCGCCCCCCACGCCTGGGGTGATAGCCTCGGCGCACCCTTTCGTCGAGGTGGGCCCGACGGTCGCGCCGATGGTGCTCGTTGCCGAGGTGGCCCGGGGCCGCAGGCGCGGTGTTGCGCGTGCGCCCGGTGTAGACCGAGGCTTCCCGCATGAATCGGGAAGTCGCGGCGTGAGGTTCCGAGGGATATCCTTGCCTTCGGGAGGCAGTGCTCTCGGCCCGTCGGGCCGCAGCGCCTTCCAGGAGATTCTTGAGCTCTCCCTGGATTCGCCGACCCTCGGTGGTTGATGGCTCCGGCATCGCGCGGATGAGCATCGCTGCGGCTGCCAGGTTCTGACCAACCCCGCTGGATGCGGGCGGCGGCCTGACCCTGACATCGTTGGCGACGCGGTGCTGGAGACCTTGGGGCAGGTGACGTATTTCTCCGGCCAGGGGTTGGCCCACCCATGCCTGTCTGACGTCCCGACGGATCGGCTCAAGCGCTCCTGTTCCCTCGTTGGGCCTGGCCTGCGCCTCGCGGACTTGCTCGAGTTGTGGGTCGTAACCCCCCGCCGGAGCGGGGACCACAGCTAGCTCCCGTGGGATGTCGGCGCGAGGCACCGGCCTAGGGAGATCACCGTCCTCCGGCATGCCGAGATGGTTGCCTTCGGAGGGATCCCCTAGCTCGATGTGGAAACATTCGCGGCTTGGGCCGCAGCTCTCGTCGCCAAGGCTGCGGCTTCCGTCGGAACAGTCGGAGAGGCAGTAGTCACATGCGGTCATGAAGTCCCGCACGACACTGGGGTTGCCAAGTCCGGAGAAATCCCAACAGACGCTGGGATCGTCATCTTCCTCGGACCCAGAGGGCCCGTAGGTCGAGACGTCCGTCAGTCGGTCCCAAGGCGACCGCATACGAAACCCCAGTGGGGTTGCATTCGCCTCAATAAGAGCGCCCGCCAAAACGAGGTCGTTTGGCGGGTTGAGGTCGAGTCGAAATGACGCAAGATGGGAGTTAGTCGGTACCTTTTGGTCGACGAGGAGCGACGTAGTCACATCGGGGACTGGTTGCACCGTCATCTCAGGTACGAGGGCGACGTCCTGCAGGCTTTCCGCGAGCGCGCCGGCGTCGTCTTCTTGCTCGGGGTCAGCGTGTCGCGGGGGGACGGCGCTTGCCTCCGTCTTGAACGCGAGGTCGACGTCCGGCGTGCCTTCCGTCGGGGCGTCGGGGGCGTCGATTCGCTCGACGGCCGACGAAGCGCGGCCTCCCGCCTGGCCTTGATGGCCCCGCCTCCTCCTCCGTTGGCGGGGGAGAGAACGGAGCGAGCCCGAATGTTGCTCTTCCACCACGCGGGGAAGATGTCGTCGATTCTGCCGCCGGCGGGCGGGTTGTCGGCCGCCATTGTCGTAGTCGCGCGGCGGTGGAAGAAGTATCATGTCGTAGCTGCCGTCGAAGGACATGAACTCAAGAGTCCTGAAACGAAGCACCGTCCCGGGCCGGAGAGGTTGCTGGAGACTGCCCATCTGGAGCTTGACGGGGAGTTGTTCGTCAGCACGCAGCAGGCCCCTACCTGGCGCGCCAACTGTCGGCGTTTCGAGACAGGGGGGTCCCTAAGCCGACGAGTGAGTGTGCTGCGTGCCCCAGCCCAGATGGGTCGAGCGCGTGGGCGAGCGCGAAGGGGGGAGAGGCGAGGTGGCCGGAGTCGAGCGTGAGAGAGGTGGAAGTCCCGCGGCCTTCGTGTTCGTCCCGCGCCCAGGTCAGGTGCGCTTGCAGTAGGGGGGTTACAAGCGTCCACGCGGGTGAGGGAAGCGAGCGGCCCCAAGAGAGCGCCTGTCCCGTCCTCGGTCCCGCGCGGCCAACCTTCTCTAAGAAGGCCTTGGTCCTCCCTTTTATAGTCGTAAGGAGAGGATCCAGGTGTACAATGGGGGGTGTAGCAGAGTGCTACGTGTCTAGCGGAGAGAGAGCTAGCGCCCTAGGTACATGCCAATGTGGCAGCCGGAGAGATCTTGGCACCTTGCTGGCGTGATGTCGTGGCTGTCGGAGGTGCGTCGGAGCCTGGCGGAGGGACAACTGTTGGAGCGGTCGAGTCCCCGCTGACGTCGTCCTGCTTTCGTAAGAGAGCTGGGGGCCACCGTCGTCATAGAGTTTGTGGAGCGTCATCATTGCCCATCCGGCGGAGCTGGCCGGATGGGACGCCGGTCTTGTTCTCCGTGACCCGAGTCGATTCGGGGTAGGATGATGATGGCGCTTCCTGTTGACGTGGCGGGTCTGTGCCCTAGGCAGGGTGACGTGGGGGCTCCTCCGAAGCCGAGTCTGTCTTCTGTTGCCGAGGCCGAGCCCGAGCCATGGGGTCGGGCGAGGCGGAAGTCGTTCGGCCGAGGCCAGGGCGGAGTCCGAGCCCTGGGGTCGGGCGAGGCGGAGTTTCGTCGTCTTCCGGGTCTTAGCCCGAGTCCGAGCCCTGGGGTCGGGCGAGGCGGAGTTTCGTCGTCTTCCGGGTCTTAGCCCGAGTCCGAGCCCTGGGGTCGGGCGAGGCGGAGTTCGCCGTCTTCCGGGTCTTAGCCCGAGTCCGAGCCCTGGGGTCGGGCGGAGCGGAGTTCGCCGTCTTCCGGGTCTTAGCCCGAGTCCGAGCCCTGGGGTCGGGCGGAGCGGAGTTCGTCGTGGCGCCTTTGGCAAGGCCTGTCTGCCTGTCAGACTCACTCTGTCGAGTGGCACCGCAATCGGAGTGGCGCAGGCGGCGCTGTCCTTCTGTCAGACTGGCCAGTGGAGCGGTGGAGTGACGGCGGTCACTTCGGCTCTGCCGGGGGCGCGTGTCAGGATAAAGGTGTCAGGCCACCTTTGCGTTAAATGCTCCTGCAATTTGGTCAGTCGGTGTGGCGATTTAGTCAAGGTTGCTTCTGAGCGAAGCCAAGGCCTTGGGCGAGCCGGTGATGTGTCCGCCGTAAAAAGGGGGGCCTCGGGCGAGACGGAAGTCTCTCGAGGTCGGCTGCCCTTGGCCGAGGCTAGGCTCGGGTGAAGCGTGATCGAGTCACTCGTGTGGACTGATCCCTGACTTAATCGTACCCATCAGGCCTTTGCAGCTTTATGCTGATGGGGGTTACCAGCTGAGAATTAGGCGCCTTGAGGGTACCCCTAATTATGGTCCCCGACATGTAGCACAACCAATGTGCGAAGCCAATGGGCTACCGTAAAAATGACCTGCAAAGGAGATAAAGAAAATTTGTGTTGAAAGATTAAATCATTCTTACCTAGCTAGATAGACCAACAAATTGTTGTTGTCCCAAGCAGAGCTAGACATTTATGGTCATTTCAGAAGCCTCCTATCCAGTTCCCAAACATATTAGGGATGCAAGAAGGTCTAGAAATACCAAAAGCTAGGAAAATAAAGTCCCAAACCCTCCTCGCAAAATGGCAATAAAAAAGAAGATGTCTGATCGTCTTGTCCTTGTGACAGAAACAACACTTAAGACTATCTTTCTAGTTACGTTTCGCTAAATTATTCTTTGTCAGCATGACCTCCTTTTTAAATACCACAGGAAACATTTGATCTTTGGGAGGCCTTTAACTTCCAAATTATTGTATTGTGATTTGGGATGTTGATTTTGATCTTTGGCCTGATAGAGCGATCTAACTGAGAAATTTCGTGACTTAGATAGACCCCAAGTGAACTCATCTCCCCCGGACTAGCTACGTAAAATTAAATCTAGAATCTCAAGTGCCACTGAAACCCTTGTACTAACCATTAAGCTATATACCCTTTCGCTTCTCCTTACCTCCTGCTAGGCTTCTGATGTCCGTAACAATTTCGTATATTCGATTTCATGCATACTCAATCATCCGTATCAACCTTCTTTCTCGCCTTGTTCCGGTGAAGTCTCTCACCATGTGCGGAAACTAGCTCGCTACTTCTACTTAGCTAGCTCGCTACTTCGCTATTTCCTGCTTGGCATGCAAGGAACGTAAACTGCTCCTGTCCGTCCGTCCAGCCAGAGAGAAGTCAAAGAAAGGCTCCACCAATCCGTTCCCCGGCCCGTTCTTGGAGACGAAGGCACAGGAAAACCATTCACCAACAGTCCAACTCCAAATCCACATGGTCTCGTGTGATGTCGTGTCGTGTGATGTCTCCTAGTCAACACAGGCCGCAGCACCGGTGCTCACCCGTTTGCTAGGTTCTTGCCTAGTATGTGTTGGGTACTTGGGTGATGCAAAACCAAAGAACTCAAATATATATTCAACTGACAAATCATTTTTTGTTGAGTAAGTTAATTTAATATTAGGTGGGTACCACTCATCGCTTTGATAGTCAGCAGAGATACGTTTACACCTTACTTATCAATATTGACGGTATGATGTGGACTCCATCGTATCATCCATTGAGTCGTCCAACTCTATTTTTATAAGCTTGTCTCCGACAGATCTTGTATAAGATGGTATAAAAACAATGTTTTTCATTGTAGATAAAATTGTTTGCAGAGTGGAGTTTAGAATAGGAGAAGTGATAGGGAATATGATATGAGGGCGGCTGGAGATAAGTATTCGTAGGGTTTATGTGAGTGTTTGTGTTTGTACTATATTGAAGAAGTATTTTATAGATGATGCTAAAGCCTAGAAAAAAGTACAAAATATGACAGTGTTCAGTTGGCACTTGGCAGTAATTCATCACTACTATATCTCAATTGAATGAAAATTCGTTTCTTGTTCATCCCTCCCAAGTCCCAACAACCACTGTTCTTTCACGAGCAACATCTAGTGGTTTATCTAGATTTACACCTGCTTCATATGTCTCACACTAACCATTAGAGGTGAAAACGATCGGGATATATCTAGTTCCATTTCGCTTGGATTTTTACATCCATTCGAATTCA
The DNA here is from genome assembly GCF_902167145.1 of Zea mays. NCBI lineage: Eukaryota > Viridiplantae > Streptophyta > Magnoliopsida > Poales > Poaceae > Zea > Zea mays. Next base: position 156,684,211 of record NC_050103.1, on the reverse strand, counting down.
TATTTATGGACATCTCGCGTTTTCATTTTTTCGTTTTTGACAAATGTGAAAATGAGACGGTATTGAGTGTTTTTCCGACCGTTTTCACTTTTTCCGTTTTTAGTCGGGATATCCTATTTTTATTCGTATATAATATCTCGTTTTAGATAATATGACAAACAAATCATATAATACTATGTCGCATCAAAACAAACTATTCTATAATTGATTATTTTCTTTGATAGCCATATGTATATTATAACATATTGTTTACATATGCCTAGATGAGATATTTCAATTGATCGTAATATTATTTTATTTTTGTACTCTCTACGGCATTGTTTCCCTTTTTATGTCTGATTCCGATCCAACTATCGATTTGTTCTGTTCGGTTTGGTTCGTTTTTGTCATCCCGCTAGTCCCATTTCTGATGGTTCATTTTTTTTATCCAGATTCCAAAATAAATTGTGAAAACGAAAATGAGACAGAGGTTTTCCCGACCGATTCCGTCCGTTTTTTCCTACTAACCATTCTATTTTGTAAATCCATCCCGATCTTGTTTTTCTTGCAGTCTTCCGAACAGTGACCCAATCACATCTCATCTCCTTTGACCAGTTCGATATCACATGATTATATAATCCAGTTTATTTTATATAGATTATAATTTTGTAATTCAGTTTATATAATTCTATTAGAGATGTTTGTTTGCACAAATTTGCGAAAACAAGGTTGACTTGTCCTTTATGGTTTGGGTTGATGATGAGTGATTGTGAACGGGTAGCGTCTCGAGTCGAGTCATGGACTGACCGGAGCGTGAGATTATGTATATGCAACCATGTCGGTCAGCTTGTGGTGTGCAGGTGTGGAGCACAGGGACAATGGTAGACGATTGAGTTGAAGGTTATGCGGACTCGTGCTGATGGACCGAGAGCGATGAAAGACGAGTATTAGGTCTTGGTTGACGTACCAGAGCAGCCAAGCGTGGTGGCTGACATGTGGGACATGCACTCGTGTGAGGGCGTGGCGGAGTAGGCTGTGTTGTGGGCATGGTCAAGTACTGGCAGGACACGTGTCCAGGACATGGGGGACGCGCACGCGGTGCGATACTCAGCGGCGGTGTTTCCAGAGGGAACTAGTGGCAGCACGTGGAGTCACAACGAAGGGTGCGTCAATGTGAAGCAACTTTGTGTGGAGCGCATGGCCGTCAAATCAAAAACCTAGGAGTTGGTCTATTTTTCCCCTGGTGGAGCGGATAGAATCTATGTAAATAGGGGTAGTTTAGAAAATAGAAATAACCCTCTTTAAATAGAGAGAGACTGGTTAGTTCAGCACCTCTTTGGCTTAGTTTCATTTGGCTCTTGTTTTAGAACTCCTAGTTTTCCTCTCTAGGTTTTCACCAGTTTTAGTAGGGAGATCTGCATCGATTTTGTTCTGTCGACGGTGTCTTGTAATATGCAACAATTAATTCGAGGTAGGGTCGCCGGTTCGGCCCACATGTTTTGGTTGACTTCAATCTCAATTTGTTCCTTTCTGAATTTTTGAAGTCTTGTGTTCTTAAGTTCTTCCCTTCTCTTCTCTTTAGGATTTGTGGAGAACCTTCGAGTTCTTGTGTTGTGGATGGTGTTGGCATTTGTTGGTGGGTCAGATATACTCCTAGAATCACCTCTTGCCCTGTTGGTGCAGTTTGTGGTTGTGATCTTAGTTGATCTCGTTTTGAGTTCGTTCTAGAAAAGCACAACAAAACTCCAATTATGCTCGTATTTTCAGATCTACGGTTGATTCACAAGTTTGATTGAGCTCAAAATTTGTGGAGACCTTAGAAACTTATTTGTCTAGCTGTGTGAAAATTTTAATTTCAATCGGAGTTCATTTGGTTATTACTATGTTGCATCGAAACTTGTGATCGTCCAACCCTTTGCCGAACCAGTCCAACCGCCCACCTCGCTGAGATACTTTGTGGACATGATCTTATGTTTGTTAGTGTTGTTAATACTTTGTGAGATAACTTGGTCTGAACTTATTGACGTTGGTAATACTTTGTGAGATACTCGAGACTTATGTTTGTGAGTGTTAGAGACTTATGTTTTTATCTGAACTTATTTGATGTGGTGATATTTGTAAGATGTGTGGTGTGTATGATGTATGTGATGATTCTGTGATATATCTTTTGTTTGTTTGAATGAAATAATAAAAAACAAATAAAAATGGGTATTCTAGGCACTTTGCCGAGTGCTATGACCATAGCACTCGGCAAAGAAGATACACCCGGGAACCGGTAAAGCTTCTTTGTCGAGTATTATGTCCGTGGTACTCAGCAAAGAAGTCACATTTGCCGAGTGCCTCGTAATGCACTCGGCAAAGAGACTGTCAAAGGGGCCCACTGGTGCTCCCATTAGCAAGAGCTAGTCTAGCTGGTACTCGACAAAGAGACTGTCAAAGGGGCCCACTGGTGCTCCCGTTGCCGAGAGTTAGCCCAGCTGGCACTCGACAAAGGCTCTGTCACCGTCACCTGACGCCGTGGCGACGACTTTTCTTTACCGAGTACCAGGTGACACTCGACAAGACTTTGTCGAGTGCCCGACAAAAAAATACTCGGCAAAGAAGTCGTTGCCGATGTACAATTCGTCGAGAGTCACACTCAGCAAAAACTTCGCCGAGTGTTTTCAATCTTTATCGAGTGACTGGAGCACTCGGCAAATCAGTTGTGTCCGGTAGTGAGCTTTTCGTACTCCTTTAGACTTTGTTTGTGTATTGTAATATTCACTTAAGTATAAATTAGTTTAATTTATCCATCAATCCGCCTCAATACATATGAATTGAGGTTGATACTGTCTTAATATTTACTAGCTTGTACCCCAAGTCGCGCCAGGTCGGTAAACGGTAAACCACGACCTGAAAGGCTGCAGGGCTGCAGCGCCTCGGTGGCTTGTGGAAAAAAGAGGGGGTCCAGTCTTTACTATAGATGGCCAAAAAGCACGAGGCCCGTGAGCCCGGCACGAAGCCCGCTTTTTGGGCCCGGTCCGAACCCGGCACGGTAGAATAAGCGGGCGGGCTTGGACAGGAAACTAGGCACGGCGGGCTAGCCCGACACGGCCCGTTTACCTCTAAGCCCGTTAAGCCCGGTTTTTTTACACTAAAACGTGCTTACCGGCCCGTTTAGCCCGCTTTTCGGCCCGTTTTTTTCGTGCTAAACGGGCCGGCCCGGCCCGTTTAGGCCCGCTGCGGGCCAGGCTTGGACAGAAACTTGAGCACGCTGGCACAGCAGGCCCGGCCCGATTTTTTGCCGGGCTTCACCGGGCCCGGGCCGGGCCGGGCCGGGCGGCCCGTTTGGCCATCTCTAGTCTTTACTATATTCCGAAGTGAGAACAACGCATTCCTACAACAAGAGTACAAACCGCACCTTGCGTTGTGGAACTGACTGATACTGATGCTTCTCGCATTGCAAACCGCGCATGCTCTGTTGCCTGACCTGTTCTTTTTCCCCTCCGTCGCTATCTACCCGTGAATCGTGATCAATGATCGTTCCGCGTGGCTTCCGGGCTCTAATCACCGGCGACAAGTCGAGAGCGCCTGCACCGTCGCACCAAAACTAATGCGCATATATAGCACCCCCACCCCACTAGGCCGTTCATTGTCTGTAGCAGTCCACAAGCGCGCGCAGATTCCAGCACGCGCGCGCCAGCAAGCTCCACCACCACCAGTCCACCGCCACCATGGACGCGACGGCTAGCAGAGCCGGCGGCGGCGACCTGAACGGCAAAGAAAATGAGGAGGACAAGAAGGGCGCAGCGCCGGCCAAGAAGGTGTCGCTGCTCGGCATGTTCAGGTACGCCGACCGCCTGGACCTGCTGCTCATAGCGGTGGGCACGGTGGGGGCCCTGACCAACGGCGTGGCGGACCCCCTCATGACCGTCCTCTTCGGCAACGCCATCGACTCCTTCGGCGACAGCACCTCGCAGGACATCGTCCGCAGCGTGAGAAAGGTGAGTGCACCCGTCACCCGAGCGACGATGACAGACAGGGAGCCATCGCGCTTCAGCATCATCGTCAACAACCAGATTTTAATCTTAGAAACACCATCGACGGAACGGAACAGCTAGTTTTAACAGTAGCTCTTCTTTCCTCCAGGTCGTTATGAATTTCGTATACTTGGGCATCGGAACGGCTGTTGTCTCATTTCTTCGTAAGTTTGGATTTCACACTCTCTTCCTCCGCCTAGCTATTTCCTTGTTAGATTAGAATCTACGTACTTTCTGCTTGTACAGCTGATGAACTAAAAAAAGGCTCAGCTCTTCACTTGTCCTCCCAGAGGTGTCGTGTTGGACGACGGCAGGAGAACGGCAGTCGGCTCGTATCCGTTCTTTGTACCTTAACGCGGTCTTGAGGCAAGACATTGCCTACTTCGACACAGAGTTGACAACAGGCCAAGCGGTTTCCAGGATGTCCAGCGATACCCTCGTGATTCAGGATGCTCTTGGCGAGAAGGTGACTGTATTGTTTTGTTTTCATGCGCTCTGCGTCAAGTCTAGTCTCACTTTCACCCTGTGCTTCTGGTGCTGAAAAAAAAGCTCATGAATCTAACTACTACCTTATCATTCATTCATTTACAGGCGGGAAAGCTTATACAGCTCTCGTCGACCTTTTTCAGTGGTTTTATAATAGCGTTCACAAGAGGCTGGCTCCTCACCCTCGTCATGCTAACATCGCTACCGCTAATCGCAGTCGCCGGCATAGTTTCTTCTCACTTCCTAACAAACATTTCTAGCAAGAAGCTGGCATCTTACGGAGATGCTGGGGACACCGTTGAACAGACCATCGGAGCTATAAGAACGGTGAGTTCAAACTATGCCGACTATTTCAACGTCTATGGACTAATTACATCGCAAGATAACGAGTTAGTATGCTGTCCTGTTTCCAATACGCAGGTAGTTTCCTTTAACGGAGAGAACAAGGCCATTGCAGCGTACAAGAGCTTGATAAAGAAGGCCTACAGGACTGACGTTTTGGAAGGCCTGATCAACGGTTTCGGCATGGGATCTGTCTTCTGCATCCTGTTCTCTAGCTATGGCCTAGCGTTCTGGTACGGCGGGAAGCTAGTCGTTGACAAAGGATACACTGGTGGGAAGATCATCACGGTTCTGTTCGCTGTGTTGACTGGTGCAATGTGAGTTTTCTGAGAGAGAGAGAGAAAAACATTTGAAACATGGAAATTGCACAGCTTAAAGCACTCTGTGCTCGTGAAGCTCTACATAATTCTATCTCTGCACAATTCTGATGTTATGTTATAATTCAATTCTTCGCAACAGGTCTTTAGGCGGCGCAACGCCCTCCGTGTCTTCAATCGCTCAGGGTCAATCTGCGGCGTACAGACTGTTCGAAACGATTGGGAGGAAGCCGGAGATAGATTCGGGTGACACCAGCGGTGTGGTTTTAGAAGACATCAAGGGTGACGTTGAGCTGAAAGACGTTCGCTTTCGCTACCCTGCGAGGCCGGAGCAGCTGATACTAGACGGGTTGACGTTGCGAGTAGGCAGTGGGACAACAATGGCCATGGTCGGAGAGAGTGGGAGTGGCAAGTCGACCGTCATCAGCCTTGTTGAGCGGTTCTACGATCCACATGGTGGTGAGGTTCTGATAGATGGCGTCAACATCAAGAACCTAAGGCTTAGTTGGATCAGAGAGAAGATCAGCCTGGTCAGTCAGGAACCACTGCTCTTCATGACCTCCATTAAAGACAACATAATGTATGGTAAGGGAGACGCGACAGTAGAAGAGGTCAGGAGGGCAGCCGAGCTTGCAAACGCAGCGAACTTCATCGACAAGTTGCCGGATGTATGGAAGAATCTCCCCCTCTTTTAAAAAAAATATATATTTCCAATAATTTCTTGGCAACTTATGCTAATGAGCAACTGAAAACATTTTTTTTCTTGACTGACAAACCACAGGGCTATGATACTATGGTTGGGCAGCGTGGCACGCAGCTCTCTGGAGGACAGAAGCAAAGGATCGCGATTGCAAGAGCCATCCTTAAAGACCCCAAGATACTCCTGCTCGACGAAGCGACGAGCGCGTTGGACGTGGAGTCTGAGCGGGTAGTTCAGGAGGCGCTGAACAGGATAATGGTGGAAAGGACCACGCTTGTCGTTGCCCATCGCCTGAGCACCGTAAGGAACGTTGACTGCATCACAGTACTCCGTCAAGGGAAAATAGTTGAACAAGGTGTGTGTGGAATCTCTTATATTTTTCTTGCTTCTGGAATACTTACTTCCCCTTGTCAACAAGCTGCCGTGATCCAATTCGCCTCACAAGCATAAATCTTTACACACACAGGCCCTCACGACGTATTGGTGAAGGATCCCAACGGGGCATACTCTCAGCTCATCAGGCTACAAGAAACGCGTGCTGACGAAAGGCGCAAGACAGCAGACTCTGGGTCTGGGGTCCCAGATCACTCCAGATCAAAGAGCACCAGCCTGTCGCAGTCGCTCGCCAGGCGGTCACTACTGAACAAAGACTCCTTCGGTAGCAGCAGCAGCAACAGATACTCCTTCAAGAACCCCCTAGGATTAGCGGTCGATTTACACGAGGACAGGAGTACCATAGGCGGGGAGAAAACGGAGGAGCTCTCCGACGTTGTGGTGGTACCAAAGAAAGCACCCATCGGACGGCTCTTGAAGCTCAGCGTGCCAGAAGCGCCGGTCCTTCTGCTAGGCTCCGTGGCAGCGTCGGTGCATGGCGTCGTCTTCCCGCTGTTTGGTTTGCTCATGTCGGGCATCATAAAATCGTTTTTCGAGCCGCCGGATAAGCTGCGAGAGGACAGCAGCTTCTGGGCGCTGATAGCCGTCGCTCTGGGCGTCACGTGCTTGGTCGTGGTCCCAGCGCAGTACTTCCTGTTCGCGGTCGCCGGGGGCAAGCTGATCGAGCGCATCCGTGCCCTGTCGTTCCAGAGCATCGTGCGCCAGGAGATCTCTTGGTTCGACAACGCCTCCAATTCCAGGTAGGACTAGTAGGATAAAGATTTGTTATTTGTTCATTTTCCAATGCATATATATATATATATATATATATATATATATATATATTTGTTTATCGTTCGTTTGCATGCAGTGGAGCGCTTGGTACGAGGCTCTCGGTCGACGCGCTAAACGTCCGGCGCCTAGCAGGAGACAACCTGGCCCTTATAATGCAGTCCATAGCTACACTGGTAACTGGGTTTGCCATAGCTTTCGCGGCAGACTGGAGACTTGCCCTGATCATCACGTGCGTGATTCCTCTGGTGGGTGCGCAGGGTTACGCCCAGGTGAAGTTCTTGAAGGGATTCAGCGAAGATGCTAAGGTGACGCATAATAATAGCAGCTGCAAAATATTTGCTATGATCCCTGAGCTGCCTATCATGATGGCGTGGCTTCACTTCACTAATCACTACGCAGGAGATGTACGAGGATGCAAGCCAAGTGGCGACTGATGCTGTCGGCAGTATCAGAACCGTGGCGTCGTTCTGCGCAGAGAAAAGAGTGGTCGCAGCGTACAGCGACAAGTGTGAGGCTCTGAGGAAGCAGGGCATCCGAAGCGGAGTCGTCGGAGGGCTTGGTTACGGCTTCTCGTTCTTGATGTTGTTCTTCACGTATGGCCTTTGCTTCTACGTCGGTGCGCAGTTTGTGCGCCAGGGGAAAACTACCTTTCCAGATGTTTTCAAGGTAAGATAACCAATAAAACATTCACCTTGTAAATTATTCACTTGCTGATGGCATGTTCAAATGTACTAGAGCTCTAAAGTTATTTAGAGAAATTAAAACGATCCAACTAACGGTTAGTTCTGATGTTTTCCCATTCATTGAAACTAGGCCTGACTGTCCGTATGTTTTTCCAGGTTTTCTTCGCGTTAGTTCTGGCAGCTATTGGAGTCTCGCAAGCGAGTGCGCTGGCTTCTGATGCGACCAAAGCAAGGGACTCTGCTATTTCCATCTTCAGCGTTCTGGACAGGGAGTCCAAAATTGACTCGAGCAGCGGCGACGGGATGACGCTGGAGGTTGTCAGTGGCAACATCGATTTCAGCAACGTCAGCTTCAAGTACCCACTGCGTCCTGACGTCCAGATATTCAGCGACTTCACCTTGCGCATTCCATCTGGAAAGGTACAGTTAGCCCCTGCAGCCATTTACCATCTTGTGGAATGGAAATGATTGGACGCAATGTTTCCCTTCTTTTTTCTTCTTTTTGTCTGCAGACAGTGGCGCTTGTCGGAGAGAGTGGCAGCGGCAAGTCGACGATAATCGCTTTGCTGGAGCGTTTCTACGACCCAGATTCCGGTAGAATATCCCTGGACGGCGTTGAGATCAAGAGCCTAAGAGTGAGCTGGCTAAGGGACCAGATGGGGCTGGTAGGGCAGGAGCCGGTGCTGTTCAACGACACGATCCGCGCCAACATAACGTACGGGAAGCACGGCGGCGCCACAGAGGAAGAGGTGGTGGCGGTAGCCAAGGCGGCCAACGCGCACGAGTTCATATCGGGCCTGCCCCAAGGGTACGACACCATGGTGGGCGAGAAAGGGATCCAGCTGTCCGGCGGGCAGAAACAGCGGGTGGCGATCGCCAGGGCCATAGTGAAGGACCCGAGGATACTGCTCCTCGACGAGGCGACCAGCGCCCTCGACGCCGAGTCGGAGCGCGTCGTCCAGGACGCGCTGGACCGCGTCATGGTCAGCCGGACCACCCTCGTGGTGGCGCACCGCCTCTCCACGATCAAGGGGGCCGACGTGATTGCTGTGCTCAGGGAAGGCAAGATTGTGGAGAGAGGAAGGCATGAAGCCCTCATGCGCATCAGCGGCGGAGCCTATGCTTCCCTTGTTGAGCTCCGCTCCAAGACTGAATAGCACTGGTGTATCTTTATAGAGTACAGTTTGTGCATTTATTTATACAAGTATACTGTTTTTCCGCAACCCAATTGTTCGTAACTTTTACAAGTTGAAATGAAAATTACGCGGTAGGTGAAGGGACCGTATTCAAATGCGTCACGAATAAACCATAAAAATATAAAATCGATTTTATATGAGGGGGCTGTTAATTTTATACGAGCCTGGATTGGTGCGGGTTTGCTGAGAATGGGTTCTAACCCACACCCCCACACTTACATGTAAGTGAGTAACTTTTAAGCTATGGTACATACGTAAATCTTCTTAAATATTCAATACAGCTTAATCGATTCTCAAACTAAGTCATTCCCAACCAAACATGGTAAATTTAAAAAAAAAAGATATGGAAAAAGTAAGACCGACTAGATTACTAGCCATATAAAACCGTTACAAGACCTAGAGTTTTCAGTTCCTATTGTTGAAGAACAAAGGATGGCAGTGATCTCATCCAGAGATAACAAGATGACTCTACAAGATTAGCAGTTACTAATCACCCTCTAGTCGTAATTAGCCATAATGTAAACGTGATCAAAGCCGAACGGATGCACTGGCGCGATGTCGTCCGTTTAGTATGTATATATTTATGTATTGTTAAAGGTTCTTTTTAGAGGAATATACTGGCTCTGATTTTGGGCTCAACTCCAAAAAAGTGAAGCTGATGATGTCTTGTTGAAGAATGCTTGTCGCCAGTTAGAGACGAGTTATTTGGAGCTGAGGTATCCCGAACGGCGGGCTTCGGAAGTTTGGTACCCCCAACCTTGCAATTGGAATCTTAGTATTATAATAGCCTTCCGTTTGAAAATTTGTCATCGTGGGCACTTTTATCCATCGCCGGCTGCTGTTACGTTGAAGATTTGGATTTCCCGTTCGTCAAAACGGATCGGGCTTCCTCTATTCTTCAGAACGGATCGCGAGCTCGCTCCTTTCTTCCTCTCCCTCTCTGTCTGGCTCCCCGACTGCTCCCAGCGCTCATCGAGCTCGCCAGTCTGCGGTGCTCCTCGTCGAGCTCGCGAGTCTCCTACCCGACGGTCTTGGTCCCTCTGCCCGGCGCTCCAGGTGAGTAGCAGCTCTCTCTTTCTCTGGCGCCCCTTTCTCAAGTGCTCTTCTGAAAACTACATTCTGAAAAGTTTCATCTAAAAATTACATTCTGAAAAGTTTCGTCCTCCTGTTCGCCGGCTGCTGTTACGTCCTCCTGTTCTCCAGTTTCATCTAAAAATTACATTCTGAAAAGTTTCAGTTCAGTTCAGTTTTTAGTCTCTGTTTTTAGGATTTAAGTTAAGTTTCAGTCTCAGTTCAGTTTTCAGTTTCTGTGTTCAGGTGTTTTCAGTTCATTAGCAGTTTCAGTTAAGTTCACCTTTCTCCTGGCGCCCCTTGAGCAGCTCGTCGTAGGATCCTTCGCTGCGGCCATGGATAAATCACCAAGATCAATTCGTATCGGATCTGGACCTGCTAGGGCCGACACACGCAAAGATGTCGCAGAAGCTGCAGATGGGATTAGGCGCACATGCATCGTCGACACGAGCAAAATTGATTATGGCACTAGTAGATTACGTCCGCGCCATCGATTATGTAGCACACATGATCCGGTATGTTTTTACTGTAACTAACATAATGTCTTATTATGGTAACAGTCAATACTATAATGTGATATTAAATGTCATTATTCATTTGGTTGTAGGCGCAGAGATATAATCGAGTTTGGGATGGTCTTTTAGACGCCATTAGACAGATGCAGTTATCTGCCGATGAGTTGAGGAAGTTGAGCCGCCGCAATCATGTGCCTGAGTATTATGATATGGTGCACAAGAATTGCTTGATTAATGCCATGAGTGATGTTAGTGAAATTGCAAAAGGTCTAGACACTATGAGCAGGAATTTGGAGGAAGTTCTTATTGGTCCGCAACCTCTAATTGAGGATTACGAAGCCCTTGGAATGTACGATGATTTCAAATCTGATGTTCATTGTGATTGTTATGAGCAGTGTGGTTCGGATGAAGACAACTCTTCTTTTGACTCGGATGAGATCAATGATCGCCGTTTATCACATATGAATGAGCCTATCTGACCTATTTGTCTGTGAGAGAGTTGCCTATTGGACAATAGCCATGTTTTAATTTGATGTAGTATTCTATTGGCAATGTATTTTGTGAGACTTGTAGTTCATGATGTATTTTTAGTTCAACTTGGTTTCGGCCATAATGTATCTTGAACTTATACACTTATATTGTATGAAGCTTTTGTTCAGATCTTGTTTTTAAAATCAATTTTGTGGAATTTGTTGTTCGTTCCTCTACAAAAATGAATACTGGATACTGGAGATGGGTAACTAACCTGGCATTCTGGGTCACCAAATCTTACATTGTACTGAATAAGCCTAGGCAGCCCAGACTTCTTCTCGATCATAAGCCCAGCATATAATACACCAACAAACTTGCAACCTTCGGTTGACATTCCTTTAACAGTAGGGATAATTATACTTTCCATTACAGTGCGTTTGAGCTAACTGAAAATGCTAACTGAAAATATGGCTGAACTGAAATTCTTCTATTAACAAACTCTTGCCACGCCAAGCAAGAAAATAAAAACAAAACTGGCAAGATTTAGATGCAGATTAACTTAAACAGAAATGGCTACAGTGCAATTTAATGTATATCAGTCATAATTTTGCTTCCAGAGGGTATAAGCTTAGCAAGAAGGTCCATTTTTTCATTAATAAAAAGAATGAAGAAAAGCTGACAAAGTTGAGCCCGTAGTTAAGAACATACTTATCTTGCTTTGCATGCTCACGAGGCTCCCAAAACAGATACTCTTCCGAATTAGGAGTGGAGTGACTGGAAACATGAGAAGTCATTTTGAGGAGTTCGTTACCCCTCGATGGAGGTGATTCAGAACCTTGCCAGGATGAATTGTTCCCATGAATATGCTGGTCCATAGGCCCTTTTGCATGGGATGATGCTGGTACTAGTTGCTGAAGATTAGCTGATTCCTGTTCTTCTTCCACCTGAATATTTCTCAGAGAACATGGTCCACCTGAATTGTTCCCATGATATATTGTCATTTTTTTTATCACACATAGGTCTAGCCTGATCTCCAAACTGTTGCCCGATGATAACCAGTGAACCAGCAGAACCGAATGATAACCAGTGAACCAGCAGAACCGAATGAGCCTTCAACCAACATAGAAAATCTGTTCAGTCATGACTGAACTGAAAATGCTAACTGAAAATATGGCAAATAATGGCAGCTAACTGAACTGGTTAACTGAACTGAACTGAAAATGCTAACTGAACTGGCTAACTGAAAATGCTAACTGAAAATATGGCAAATAATGGCAGCTAACAGATCTACTGTCTTTTGATTCTACTGTCTTTTGATCCATGCAATTTAGTAGCACCTGAATATGTGACATGGAACTGGCCAGTTTCTGAAAACTGCAGATAAGCAACTGAAGGCGTTGTTGGAGCTGCCAGAAACAGCAACAACTGCCATAATTCATACTCCAAATACAAACACAACTGCCATAATTCATACTTCAAATACAAACACAACTGCCATAATTCATACTTAAAATACAGACACAACTGCCATAATTCATACTTAAAATACAGACACAACTGCCATAATTCTATTGTTGACAGCTGCCAGAAACAACTGCCATAATTCATACTTCAAATACAAACACAACTGCCATAATTCATACTTAAAATACAGACACAACTGTCGTACTTAAGCAGCTACTCAGAAGCAGATCTTCTTCTTCGGAGTAATCTTCTTTTTGACAGCACACCTCACTCTCCTCTGTGGGGTAGTACCAACTATTTCTTCTGGAACATTAGTGGAGACAAGTTGGTGTTGACCAGATTCCCCTAGTTCTGGCTGTGATGAAGAAGCTTCAGCTGGCTCCTTAGGAAACCATTTCTTTGTTGAGTTCTTTCTTGGTTTCCTTTTCCTGTGCAGATGATTATTAGATAAACAACCAAAATTAATTTATAAAAACAAATATGAGATTATAATAGTACCTTTTCTTCGTTCCATTTAGTGGGCATTTGTAGCTTGTCTTCCTATGCCCTAACTCCCCACAATTAGGGCACTTGAATTTGCCTCGAATAATCTTCTTAGCTTTCTCACTTTCGTTGGCAGGTTTTTTCTTACTACTCCCACCTTCTAGACAACTCTTGAACCTATTTTTCCTTTGACGTCCCACGCCTCTCTTGCCTAGTGGAGCACCAACCTCCTTTGCAAAATCCACCTTTGGCCAAAATAATTTGCTTTCAATTGTCTCCACCAATCTCTCATAAGCTTTCCTAAACATGTCAACTGAGTAGTAATCGTCGACAAACTCCTCCATCATTACATTTCTATATTGCTGTGCGGTAATTAGACATAATGCATGGTGGCAGGGCTTCCCCGTATGTTGCCATTCCTTACATGAACATTCTCTAAGATGAGCCTTCACCACATATCTAGAAAAACAATCACCATTGTCTCTCACCTCTGCAACATAGTCATCGCCTTTTATGACCTCCAAGTGTCCAAGTCCTCTAGTTCTTGCATTGAGTTGTGCTATGATAGAAGGTAAAATCTTTCCCTCCAACCTCCTTCCTATCCGCCTCCTCTTGTAGAATAGTTGCATGATCATTATCCTAATTTTGTCAGCCAGGTCACAAACAGGGAGGTCCTTGTAGTCCTTTATCCAGTTATTGAACACCTCAGCAATGTTATTTGTTACATAGTCGCATTTGATAGTAGGGTTGAATGCACTTCGGTACCACAACAAGGAATGAAACCTATCTAACCAAGCAGCAATATCAGGATTGCTTCTGACATTTGCAATGTACATGTCATATACTTCTGCCTTGTACGCCCTGGCAGCAGGGTACATGTATTCTGATCCAGCATATTGCTTGACATAATTGTTCATTAGGTGCCGGAAACACTCTCTTTTCTCTGCTTCTGGAAAAACATCCTTCATTGCATTTGTTAGCCCTTTGCAAGCATCAGAACACAATGCTAGGTTAGGTAAATCCCCGATGGCCTTGCGTAACTGTAGAAGGAACCAATGCCAGTTGTCCTTTGTTTCGGACTCAAAGAATCCATATGCAACAGGGAACATCCAGTTGTGGCCGTCGACGGCTGTTGCAGATGGTAGGTGACCATTCCATCTACCATTCAAAGCTGTCGAATCAACACTCAAGTAAGGTCTGCATCCATGTAAGAAACCACTAATACAAGGGCCAAGTGCACAGAAGAACCTACTAAAATAAACTCTGCCATCCTCAACACGTACATCAATTTCAATGACACTATCAGGTGACCGCTGCAATACAGCCTCCTTCCAAGAGAATAGAAGTTGGAAACTCTCTTCCCAAGTCCCAAACAACTCCTTCAAGGCTTTCTCTTTTCCATACCAAACTGTATCATAAGAAATGGTGCACTTGTACGTATCTTGAAGGAAAGTCTGTAAATCCTTTGCACCTGTGTGTGGTTTCTTCGCAAGGATAGGTAAAGCTTTAGCAGCAACCCAAGCACTGGTTGGTGTGCTTGTCCTCCTCCGGCCACTAGAAGTGCAAGTGTGATGATCATTCATCACAGTCACCTACAGAAGTATAAATGAAATGCACATTACTACTAAGGCATAAAAAAACTTCAACAAAATTAAAACTTTGACAAAACCGTACAATTATGGTAGGTGACCCAACCCTCTCAATTCTTGCATGTATGCTCCAAGGACAATCACCACCTCGACAAAATCCTCTGTATTTCTTCGGGGTACTAGCCTCAATGCCTAACTCAAACTCTTTTTCTATGGCATACTGTCTCATAGCAAGTCTGAATTCAGCCATAGATGGATACATGCAGCCAACCGCCATGACTGGATGGTTAGAATCATACAAAACTCTACTCTCGTTTGGCAAAAAATCAACACAGGGCATGGAGGATGAAGAATCAACTCCAAACTCATTTGGATTATTTGAATGACCACAATGATTAGAAGCCTCCTCTCTCTCTTTGTTTTCTCGTTCATCTTCAGCCGCCAATCCAAGTTTCGAATACATAGTTAACTCACTGGGTACATGTTGAGGCCCTTCTTCATCCCATCGAAGATCAGGTCCAACCAAGAGTTGTCAACGTCGGTGATCGTCAGAGGAGCATCGACCAACGGCGACGGATTGAGGGCCAGCCCTGTGTCGCTGCCAACGACCTCGCCTGGAGGCAACGACGAGGCTAACTCGCCGGCTGCGTGGACTGCGAGGTCCGGCGAGAGTTCGTCCGACGAGGGGACTGCCGGAGTTTGCATTGGGACGAAGAGAGAGCTCTGTACGGCTATATGTGTGAAGTTAAATTAGCTTTCACTCAGCAATATGTGTGAAGTTAGTTTAAATTCTCAAATGTCATTCTAAAATGCTCCAGCAACAGGTTTGAACTGGCATGCCAATGCAGCTTGCTCATTTCAGGCTCATTTCTCACAGCTAACTGAAATTGGTACCTGTGCTAAGCAAACAAGACACTGAAATGAGCTAACTGGAACTGCCGTCAGGGCTAAACGAAAGGGGCCGCTGAGACCTTCAGCACGGGTACTGGTACAACACCGCTGAGACCTTCAGCGCGCCGGCGCAGACCTTCTGCGCGGAGTCTCTTCTGCGCGCCACTGGATTCTAGAACAGAGCAGGGAGCGCGAGCTGGCAGCCAGGAAACAGAAAGGGGCCGCTCTGGAGGAGAGCTCTGTACCTTGGTCGGGCCGAGCAGGGAGAGGAGCGACGTGCCGGAGAGCTCCTGCGTCGTCGAGGAGAGGAGCCGGAGAGCTCCTGCGTCGTCGAGGAGAGGACGAGCGCCGTCGAGGAGAGGAGGCAGTGAGCAAAGATCCGTTCTAAGCTACGGGACAGTGAGAAGGACTACCGTAACAGCGACCGCGGATCGACTAAATCACACCCCGATAGCAAAATTCTGAATTCGAATGGATTATAATACTAAATTTCCAATACCTGTGTTCGGGATACCAATTTTAAGAAGCCCTGTGTTCGTGATATCTTGGTTCCAATAAACTCGTTAGAGACGGTGGCCATGTATATCTTTGCTCATTTTGGTTGGCGTTTTTCGAATATAATTGCTTTAAATTAGTTTCTCTTTAAGGTAAAGCAATTAGTTTGTCTTTAAGGTTTTGGCTGAAGGTTGTGTCCTTCCTGTCTGTTGGGAGTGTTTTTCCGAGTGATGTAAACTACTCGCCCTAACCTCGCAAAAGGGAAAAGCCGGATCGTTTTAATACTTTCCATTATCTAAAAAATGGAATACACAGTACAAATTCATTTCGTTCTCACAGGTAGTTTCTATTATATATTCTCTTCATTACGGAGGAGATGGGTATCAATATGCTTTGCAGAAGATTTTTTCCATCCATTTTTTAGCGCTGAAAGTAGTCAAAGGAGAGGAGCCACACAGGTAGTTTCTAAATGAAAAAAAAAAACCCTCCAAACTAAAGCCCATACATGGACTTCTTTGTACCAAATCCACACAAATCCAATGTGCGGGTAGAATAAAGAGCTTAATTTAGCACAAGTTGCTCGCCAGTTGGTACGTCTGAAAGCAGTTCCTTCGAAGAACGAAGTCGTTATTTCCAAGAAGCAGCAGCCTGTGACTCTGTGAGTAAGAAAAGGAAACAGCTTGCTGACCATATTCAACACAAATCGGCTTCAGATCGCTCTACGTTTCCAACCACTTGAGCCAACTGGACGTCCAAAGCTGCTTATAAGAGCAGCAGTCAAGTCGTCACCACATCCATATTCTGTCAATCATACTCATAGACTCTCACCAAAATGGCCTTCTTCGTCCGCGTCCGCATGGTACTCATCTTGCTCGCCGTCGCCGCAGCACGCAGCGCCACCGCACTCACCCCACCACCATCCAGTGCCACAGACCTTGCTGCGCTGCTCGCCTTCAAAGCAATGCTCAAGGACCCCCTTGGCATCCTTGCCAGCAACTGGACTGCTACTGCATCATTCTGCTCGTGGGCGGGGGTCTCCTGTGACAGCAGGCAACGCGTCACTGGCCTCGAGTTCAGCGACGTGCCGCTCCAGGGCAGCATCACGCCACAGCTCGGTAACCTCTCTTTCCTCTCGACCCTTGTCCTCAGCAACACCAGCGTCATGGGTCCCCTGCCAGACGAGCTCGGCAGTCTGCCCTGGCTTCAGACCCTTGATCTATCACACAACAGACTGTCAGGTACCATCCCTCCCAGCCTTGGCAACATCACTAGGCTCGAGGTTCTCGATCTTGCTTACAATGATCTAAGCGGACCGATCCCACAGAGCCTGTTCAACAGCACACCCGATCTGAGTGAAATATATCTTGGCTCGAATAGCTTGACGGGAGCAATTCCTGATAGCGTCAGCTCATTGCTAAAGCTGGAGGTGCTCACCATAGAAAAAAACCTCCTCTCGGGCTCCATGCCGCCTTCTTTGTTTAATAGTTCGCAGCTCCAAGCACTGTATGTCGGACGGAACAATCTCTCAGGTCCCATTCCTGGAAATGGGAGCTTTCACCTCCCTCTGCTGCAAATGCTGTCTCTCCAAGAAAACCATTTCAGCGGGCCAATCCCTGTAGGACTCTCTGCATGCAAGAACCTTGACTCACTGTACGTTGCTGCGAACAGTTTCACTGGCCCTGTGCCGTCATGGCTGGCAACACTTCCAAACCTTACTGCAATAGCCTTGTCAATGAATAACCTGACTGGAATGATCCCAGTTGAGCTGAGCAACAATACCATGCTTGTTGTGTTGGACCTCAGTGAAAACAATCTACAAGGGGGGATTCCACCAGAACTGGGACAGTTGACAAACCTCCAGTTTCTAGGTCTTGCAAACAACCAACTAACCGGTGCCATTCCAGAATCCATAGGCAATCTATCGGACCTTACCCAAATAGACGTATCTAGAAGCAGATTGACAGGATCAGTGCCAATGTCATTTAGCAACTTGCTGAATCTCGGTCGCATCTTTGTTGATGGGAACCGTCTCTCTGGGAATCTAGATTTCCTAGCTGCATTATCCAATTGCAGAAGCCTGACTACCATTGTCATTTCAAATAATGAGTTCACAGGGATGCTACCAACTTCAATTGGAAACCATAGCACGCTCCTAGAAATTTTGCAAGCAGGTAACAACAACATCAATGGAAGCATCCCTGGTACATTTGCTAACCTTACCAGCTTATCAGTACTGTCTCTTAGTGGAAACAACCTGAGTGGGAAGATCCCTACACCAATCACTGACATGAACAGTCTCCAAGAATTGGACCTCTCCAACAACAGCTTGTCTGGCACCATCCCAGAAGAAATCAGTGGATTAACAAACCTAGTTCGTTTACGTCTTGACAACAATAAACTAACCGGTCCCATTCCAAGCAATATCAGTAGCCTAAGCCAGCTGCAAATTATGACGTTATCCCAAAACTCATTGTCTTCAACCATACCAACAAGTCTGTGGGATCTTCAGAAACTTATTGAGCTTGACTTGTCACAGAACTCTTTAAGTGGGTTCCTGCCTGCTGATGTTGGAAAATTGACAGCAATTACCATGATGGATTTATCAGGAAACAAGCTGTCAGGTGACATCCCAGTCTCCTTTGGTGAACTCCACATGATGATATATCTCAATCTGTCCAGAAATTTATTCCAAGGATCAATACCAGGTTCATTCAGCAATATACTTAATATCCAGGAATTGGACCTATCCTCCAATGCACTCTCCGGTGCCATCCCAAAATCCTTGACCAATCTCACTTACCTTGCCAACTTGAACCTTTCTTTTAACAGATTGGATGGACAGATACCAGAAGGAGGAGTGTTCTCAAATATCACACTCAAATCATTAATGGGGAACAATGCGCTGTGTGGCCTTCCTCGCCTAGGTATAGCACAGTGCTACAATATCAGTAATCATTCACGATCAAAGAACTTGTTGATAAAAGTTTTATTACCTTCGCTCCTGGCATTTTTTGCTTTATCTGTGTCCTTGTATATGTTGGTAAGAATGAAGGTGAACAACCGAAGAAAGATACTAGTACCCTCAGACACAGGCTTGCAGAACTATCAGCTGATCTCATACTATGAACTTGTTCGTGCAACCAGCAACTTCACTGATGACAACTTGCTAGGGAAAGGAAGCTTTGGTAAGGTCTTCAAAGGCGAGCTAGATAATGGATCTTTGATAGCAGTGAAGGTACTAAACATGCAGCACGAATCAGCTTCCAAGAGTTTTGACAAAGAATGCAGTGCACTTCGAATGGCTCGGCATCGGAATCTGGTGAAGATAATTAGCACTTGTTCCAATCTTGACTTCAAAGCACTAATTCTTGAGTATATGCCGCATGGTAGCTTGGATGATTGGTTGTACTCGAATAGTGGGAGGCAACTCAGTTTCCTCCAAAGGTTTGCAATCATGCTGGATGTTGCAATGGCACTGGAGTATCTGCATCACCAACATTTTGAAGCTGTCCTGCATTGTGATTTGAAGCCAAGCAATATCTTGCTTGACAAGGACATGATTGCACATGTTTCTGACTTCGGCATTTCCAAGTTGCTAGTTGGAGATGACAACTCCATCACATTAACAAGCATGCCCGGAACTGTAGGATACATGGCTCCAGGTATTTTTTTTAGTTCCTCTTGCAATGCATGACGCTATATGCATTATTATACTTATTTAAGGTAACCAGCTTTCTTCTGACATGGATTGAACAGAGTTCGGATCAACAGGAAAAGCATCACGAGCCACTGATGTTTACAGCTATGGAATCGTTCTTCTTGAAGTCTTCGTGGGGAAAAGGCCGACCGATTCAATGTTTGTCAGTGACATCAGCTTGAGGGAGTGGGTTAGTCAAGCATTCCCACATCAACTCAGAAATGTCGTTGACAGTAGCATACAAGAGGAGCTTAATACTGGTATCCAAGACGCAAATAAACCTCCTGGGAACTTCACCATCTTGGATACCTGCCTAGCGTCCATAATTGATTTGGCCTTGCTTTGTTCAAGTGCTGCACCTGATGAAAGGATCCCAATGAGTGATGTGGTTGTGAAGTTAAACAAGATCAAGTCAAACTACATTTCACAGCTTGGAAAACAAAGGCATATTTATCACAACACCTTCTATTCCCAGCTTTTACCCTATTCGGGCAATGATCCAGGTCCAAGCAATTTACAACACTTTTGAAGCACCCGTACTGTCAGCAAGAAAGAAATGCTTCGGTTCATAACTAGAAGCAGCAAATTACTGAATTGCCAGATCCTCAAAACAAGTGCCCGGACGACAGAAATACTAACTGTGCAAGATTGGAACGTCAGGGAAGATTGTTTGGTGTATTTTGTCCACTACAAGTAAATGAGTGCAGGGAGATGGTGGCCACAGGCTTTGAGCAAAGCTTTGGAACTCCTTATTATTCCATAACGAAACATGCTGCACAGTTTCCTAGAAAATCAATGGTTGCAGTTCCTGGCATCGCCTAAGAAAAATAGCACATTTGTGATGTCAGGTTTCTGAAGCAAAAGTAATGACGTGAGCGTGTATTGTAACTTGAATTATACACCAATGATGCTAAAAACCATATCGTTGACTGATAAAGGGCAAATTGATGCTTTACACTCTCCAACTCACTGTTTCCCGCTATCGTTGATTGTGTTCCGAGGGCAGGGAAAATAGGATACGATTTAGTCAAGTCAATGGGATTTAAACTGAGGTTCTTCAATACCAGGCCTGGTATTGCGGATTACAGTGATTCCGCCAAACCAGAACCGAAGCGCATTGCCAAACCTAATCCAAGTCCTTCGTAACGATCTGCATCTCCGTCCGCCACATTTGCGATCCTAAACACACATTATCTAAAATGAACAACACTAGACACACTAAACTGATTCTATTATCACCTTCGGAGCACGGGCGCGGCGGAGCACAGGCCGGAGCACGGACGCGGCGGCGTGAGGCGTGTTGGGGCGGCGGCGGAGGTGAGAGGCAGAGGCGGCGGCAGTGCGGTGAGAGAGAAGAGAGAAGTGAGAGAGAGCGACGGTGAGAGACAGAAAAGATAAGCTGGGACTTGGATACTACTATAGATGGCCAAAAAGCACGAGGCCCGTGAGCCCGGCACGAAGCCCGTTTTTTGGGCCCGGTCCAAACCCGGCACGGTAGAATAAGCGGGCGGGCTTGGACAGGAAACTAGGCACGACGCGCTAGCCCGGCACGGCCCGTTTACCTCTAAGCCCGTTAAACCCGTTTTCTTACACTAAAACGTGCTTACCGACCCGTTTAGCCCGCTTTTCGGCCCGTTTTTTCGTGCTAAACGGGCCAGCCCGGCCCGTTTAAGCCCGCTGCGGGCCGGGCTTGGACAGAAAATTAAGCCCGCTGGTTCAGCAGGCCCGGCCCGGTTTTGGCCGGGCTTCACCGGGCCCGGGCCGGCCCGTTTGGCCATCTCTAGATACTACAATATCTTCTCCGGGTGCCTGCGATCTTCGACAATGATTTTTTTAATTTTAAAATATATTTTGCTGAGTATTCTGGGTTAGACAATTAGAAAAGAATACTCTCCCGAGTATCAGATCGTGGTCGCTTGGCAGAGATTATTTTAATTTTAAAAAAAAATAATGTGCCGAATGTCCAGATGTTGACACTCGGCACAATATACTTTGTCGAATGTCTTTATTTGACACTTAATAAAGAATATTTGCATTTTTTTATTTTTTATAAAACTTTTTTGGTGTTTTCCTACAATATATAGACCTATATGTGCTATTTGATTTTGTTTGTTTAATTGAATTTCTTTGGACGATTTAGATTTGAACTGTAAGTCACTCGAAAAATGGAAAATGGTGAATGCAAAAATGATATTCATGTTATTTAACACAAGTTACGGCCTATTTCAGAAACAGGCCGGAATTTTTGAGAACCATGTTCACGAAACATGGTCGTGAACGTTGTTTTAAAATTGTATAAAAGACAAACAAAATAAAAAAACATGAAACTTGTCGACATATCATGATATCATATGTAGAGTTTATAATAAAAATTTGTAACTATTTCGATAAAGTTGTCACGCACTATGTGTAGAAACTTAAGTGTCCTTCGCATAAAATCATAGAACTTCAATATAGATCGGCTAGATTTCTACACATAGTGTGTGAAAACCTTTGAAGGTTTCTGAATAGAAAGGGGAATGCCCAAATATGAAAAAGGTAAGCTTCCAATGGAACATGAAAGAATTGTCGATGTTCTCTCAATATCTTCATCGGAGCATTAGATTGGTATGGCTGAACTTTTAATCAAATTAATCTTCATGCCAGAGACTCCTCCAAAACACCTTAACAGGTCTTGTACCACACAAAGACCCTTTTGATTGGGTCTCAAAAATATGACCACATCACCAGCATATAAAGACATCCGAGACCTTTGTTGCTGCCAGATATAGACTGCAACAAATTATTCCTAAATATAGGTATGGAGAAGGGTAAGATGCTGGAGATAGCCTTAAGACACTATAAAGAATATTAGAACATTCTCTCTACACCATAGAGTAAAAGTTACAATACTGCTGCAGAAATTATAGAGTTGGAAATAATTAACTTCTATGAAACTCAACCCCTAGTCTACATTCCTAGATTGCAAAACATGTCAGATACTGCCATCTAACGTAAAAATGTGAAAGAGAAATGTGCTAGATAGTCATTTCTACATGTTTTGGTGATTAAGTGTCTAACACACCACATTGGACTAACTATTTGATATGAGTATAAGCACAGGTTCAATTGAAGGCACTAAGTCGATATGAGCTTAATTGGAGGTTAGAAAGTGCAACTTGTGGTAAAACAGTAAGAACATGAGGTTTGAGTGTTTAAATAAGTTGCATATGCCTAATATTATGTTTCTAGCACTTTACTTTGATCTCTAACTCAATTCTGTGAGAAAGTGCAATTTCGACTTAAGTTGAGCTAAACAGGAGGCCAGAAATGCAATTTAGAATGAAATTGTAAATCTGTGAGGTTTGCACCCTTAGAAATGTTACATAGGTCCATTACAATGTTTCTAGCACTTGCTTTTGGGTTCTAACTCTTTGTGTAGCAAAATGTGCATTTTAGACTTGGTTTTGGCCATATTGCACATCCTAGAGAAAATATAGTAAAGAGGTAAGTTTCCCACACTTAGTTCACAAGGATTTGGAGGTTTTGATCATTGGATAGTAACTCGTTGCAAATAACTGAAATGTTTGATCTTTTAATGGTAGCACAATAAGTCTTTGATCTTCGATTCTTTGGTGATTACAGAAGATGCCTGCACTCAGACATGCTGAAAATCGAGAACAAGCAAAAGTGCTTTCATCAGCAGCACTTTATGATAATCAGTGTTTGTTCTTTTTCTTCATGAACTAACAAAGTAGAAACAGGTAAAACCAACAAAGTGCTAGATTTTACATTGTTTTCAATAATAAGTCAACTAGAACATACATTGCAACAAAATGCTTGTCGTTTGGAGCTAAAACTCTTTGTTTGAAAACTAGGTTTTATGTTAGCAAATAGGCATTTCTTGTAGCATAGTTTTCCAATCGGATGGACTTTATGAGACGCTCCCGTCACAATTAATATAAACAAGTAGCTTCATCCAATGACCATAGTAACGTCACAATAATATGTAGTTACAACAATAGTGGATTTATTCATTAATAAATATCTGTTTGCAAATAACCACATGTAGTTTCATCTCTTATAATACAACAACAAATAAATTTGTTCCATTGGCTATAGCTTGCTTAACAATCGCAGGATCATCATGCTTCAAACATGACAACAAATTTGGCATCAACATAGTCAAATCTTCTGTGACATTTGTGTCAAGCTCTCTCATCAATCTGTTACAAAGAAGCAGATACATGAGAACCACCACAATAATTTTACCAAACAGAAAGCAAGAAATACACAAATAAACACATTTTTTTGTTAATTCACACTAAGCTAAAGATCATATCCATTTTTTCCACTTCAATGAATTTCAGAAAGTTATCCACCACAAATAAGTGGCACTTAAAGAAACAAAAACTCGAATCAAAAGCCATCAAAACCAACATACAGATTTAAAGATGTCCTTGACAGAGTTTGACCAAATAACAATATATCTCTAGTACTTATTAAGGCTGCAAGAGTAGTCTGTCATTCCGTGTTCTGCCACCATTCACAATCCTTGTTCTGTCATCATTCTATGTTCTGTCGTTCTCATTCCCCCTCCCCATAAAGCCCATTCTCATTCCCCCGTACAGCCCACGTCTAGCTAAAATTTAAAAAAAACGCATGTTCTCAAGGGGATTTGAACTTGTGACCTCTCAAGCAAAAGAGTAGCTACCGCTACACCACATGTGTGTTTATGTCTGTATCTATGACAGGAAAACATCTACTACATCTCTCACCAAGATCACTTGCTACCCTTGCACAATGCGTAGTAGTAGTTAAGTATCACCGAGATTCTTTAATTATATTTTTGGATGGAGGTAATATTATTTAAATAAGAGCTTTGCATGCAATTTCTTTTATTTGAATAATATTTTATACTTAAATTCTCTTTTTTGCATGCGTGACATTTATTCTTCGTAATAATTTTCCCATGGATCAGACTTGTGAGTCATTTTCATAAACCAACGCCAAGCATGAATCTATGTTTCTTACTTCAAACCCCGAACAAACATCATGAGCAATAGGCGCTCGCGTTGGCGTCGCTCATCGATGACGAGAAGAAGCTTGACGACTTTTAGTTCGACCTCAAGAAGCAGTCCTACATGGTCGCATGCGCCGCTATGTACGACAAGCTCCCGCGAAGCCGCCTCTTGGACGCGGTCCAAAACAGCTGCACCGCGCTGTCCATCGTTAAGCAGGGGGGCCTCATGGTTGTCACCAACGTTGACGACTCTCGGGTTGTTCTAGACACCGCATCCGACGACGACGCCATCACGCCGTCCAGCTCATCGTCCACCTGAAGCCCAACCTGCCACGTAAGTCGCTACTGACCGGACATGAATTCTTGTGCGCTGGGACGATGGACGTTGCTGACGTTGTGTGATTGTCCTCGAACATGATGTATGTATGGAGTAGCGCATCCGGTGGTGCAACGACCAAGGGTACTACCTCGCTGATGAGTCTGGGGTGCACTTCGTTTGGCAGCCCAACCAAGAGTCATCAGTACTCGTCATGTCGCGCGCGTTCGACGACTAATATATCGAGGATTGTTTTGTCATCTTGGCGCCGGAGGTGACGCAGAGGAGGATCAACAACAGTGACCAATTCGTCATCCTCGCCACCGTCAGGGTAGCTTTTGTGCCGGCATGCCTTTAATTCTCTTCGCAAACACACACTTGCCTTTTTGTTTAAGCAAGAGCGTATGGTGGTGCGTGTCTGATGACTAACGATGTACGAGGAAATTTCTTCCGGCATGTGTGGAACGTGCTCTCCAATGATGAGACCATACAAATCGTGTCATATATCGAAGTCTGCATGATACTGATGGTTGCAATGTAGTGGTGAAACAACTAGATTAAAATAACAAAATTTACGTATGGCTAGGATCATAAATTGATTATGAAATATTTTCTCATAACAGTATAACACACATTTTGTATATAAGTTATCGTAGTATACTGGTATTATATATTCTCGTTGCAACGCACGGGCACTCAGCTTGTATAATATCATGAATCATGAAAACTTCAAATGTGTGGCTTCCCACAAGCATGTATTTTCTTCTTCATCATTCCAAGCTCCATCTTTAAAAAAATAATGAAAGTTATATAAAAAAAAACTTTGACACCACTGTGTTGCCCTCCTACCTGATGGTATCAGCGAAGTCAAGCTAGATGAACTGAGCATTCTCTGGCATATTGTTAGTTAATGCAAAATATCGACTAATTTTTTCATGTTGTTGTTGAATTAAAGGCATGTTTGGTTCGTTACCTCAATTGCCACATTTTGCCTAACTTTTCTGCCTAAGGTTAGTTATTCAATTCGAACGATTAACCTTAGGCAAAGTATGACACGTTTAGCCACAAACCAAACATGCCCTAAGTTCCAACTTAGACAAACAAATGCCTAGAGACCCTTAAGAGGCCAGCTGTGCGACAAACAAAAATCATAAGTGGCCCAAGCCAAAGCTCATAAGAAACTTGCAAGAACAGTAGAAGGTACACGGATGCAGAACAGAGCATGTCAGATCTATGAAGGTTCCTAGTATAATAATTCCAGCAACTTCAATGACGTCTACTCAACTAAAAACAGTCACAAGACTCAAAATTGATGAAGATAGTGAACCTAAATTTTGCCAGAATGCCCACGAGATGGCATCATTCCGATACGAAAGTATAGGAAGGAAGTCCCAGGGGCTCACCTTAGGGCACGAGACGAATCGAAGTGGGACGAGGCGACCTCCCCGCGGTCTCCCATCGGCGGCGGCAATGATTCGGCGACATTGCCTTGCGGTGGCGGCCACCCGAAGCCATCTGCCCTGAATTCCATGGACCTGGGGCCTAAACCCTAGTTCAGGGACGCAGGGCCTCGTTGGCACGCAAAGGGATAAGTAGGGCACGAGACCACGACTGAGAGGAGTAAGCAGCAACAACTAGGTTAGGACTTGGGATAGGGTTTGTGTTCGGCGGTACCACAGGCGACGTGGCGGCAGGAGGACCAGAGCAATGCACGACCAGGCGGCCGAGGGGGGTCCGCCCAACTAGAGGAATGGTCACTCATGTCCACGATGTTAGACTGTCCGCAACAGTTCCCTAAATTTCTCCCCCTATATCCCAGTTTTACATCACGTCACAAAGATTCCATCCCCTACTTTTTTATCTCCCGCAACAATTTCATCTAAATTATCCCCATATATCCCACTCCAATCATTAAGCATTATTTTCCGTACTTATTCATCATCTATTACCATTTATTCCTCCACTAAAAACTACATCGTGCGTGACGTTCGAGGGCAGTGGGTTGGCTGCAGATCGTCCAAATCTAGCGTAGCACTGTGTAATCCCCGTGTATTGTAGCATGTATGGGAGGTCTTAGCGGTAGCCATTGCACCGAAAGCGTGACCCTAAACACGGACAGGAGTAGTGGAGGGGCGCCCTGTGGACTACGTTGCAGCCAGTCTTACAGCACGAAAAACGCGACACGTGGGACCATTTGTGGTTCTATAGGGCCCTGCGTGGAAGTAGGGCATGTTTTGTTGTATGTGTAAGTGCTAAAAATTGCCATATATTTTTTTCACACTTGCCTAAGATTAGCTTGTCCATTGCAAATTGTGTAAAATAAGGAATTTACACTATAGATGACACTGTTTGTAGAGTGAAGTTTGAAATAGGGATATGATTAGAGATATAATAGGATAGCTGCTAGAGATAGCCGTAGGCGCATTGTGGTATGCTTAAGGCAATATTGTCATGATTTTACAAGCCATTGACGAGTGAAACCTACGCAGGAGGAGAAAAATCGTGCCAGGATAGTTTTAAAAATATTTAGGATGGCTTCAGGTTCCAGCTATAGTGTGAAGTTGTAGTTTATAATATCAATTTAAATAGTTTTAAAAATATTTTTAATCTAAATAATAAATAAATTGACTTATCTAAATGTCTTCTAAAGGCTTACAGGTTTAGCTCCACGTTTTTCTGGAGCATATAATGATCTGCTCCACCAACTCCACAAATTTCCAGGAGGTAGAGCTATCCCAAAAAGAATCATATGTAAGAGTGATACGTGTGGCTTGGCTTACTGTTATGTTGGGCTGAGATGGTTTATCATAACTCATAAACAATGTCTAGCAGAAATGGAAGAGAGAAATAGATCTAAGCGTTTCGCAGTACGCACATGTTTAGACCGCACACATATCTGGACAGTGTGTTAGAATAGAAAGAAATATAATTTTTCTTTAAAAAGACTATGATCAAAATAAAAAAAAACTGATAGAGACTCGATTCTCCCTGTCTCCTTTGCGTGCACACGTGGGCCACGGGCGGGGTACTACTCATCCACCGACGTGGTGACGAATTTTCTAGGTACTGACCGTGGCTTGTGAGGTGGATTTCGTACAAAAATAGGCATACGAGAACGGATCATAAATACTCCAGCCGTCCAAATTATTATAAAACTTTTTGACTTCTTACTTTAAGCATAAACACTTTACTTTTATATATATATATTTTTATTTCGTGCTTAAATATACATTATAACTAAATAATCACGACACTAGTTTATTTTTATAATTTAGAACAGAGGAAGGCGTAGTTAAAGATAGGATAAAAGTAGATATCTAAATTATTAGGACAAGTTTAATATTTTAAAAATATTTGTATGAAATTTAATGTTGATCTTTTTATGTTATCAAGCATATTATTTCAAATAAAATTAAAATTGTGCATTAATTGGTTTATGTATTATTTGTTTCCTACAAAAAAGTGAAAAAATTGAATCTATATGTGTATCTAAATCCAAATTTTAAATCTACTATTTGAAAAGATATAAGATAAATTAGAGGTTTCTCTTTTAAAATCTCAATACTAAAACAAGAATAAGAATTTGCATAGTAGAATCTATATCCTATTTATTCACCACCTAAGAAATGGACAAAAACATGATATTTATATAAGTATATGTTTTATCCCTAGTTAAAGAATTTTAGACAAAGTAAGGTCTAAATAGATATTCTTGTATTTTCTCTACAAACGGCTAAACGGGTCGATGACAATAGTTTTTACATAGTAATTTCCTAGAAATATATCTCATACAGATCTGACCTGTAGAGAGGACAAGGGGCAGCTGCCCTAGACCTCTAAAGGTATCAAGTAAGGTTGAGAAATAAATCGATGTAGAACCAAGAGATAAATCGACGACCTTGTACCCTCACTAGTCGCTACCACCATACCCATATAACTCTGTGTCATCGTCGCGCTACGATGTTCACCTTTGTGAGCACGTTCACTAAGAAACTAAACTAATTCATCAATTTCATGACAT
Source organism: Zea mays (assembly GCF_902167145.1). Lineage (NCBI taxonomy): Eukaryota > Viridiplantae > Streptophyta > Magnoliopsida > Poales > Poaceae > Zea > Zea mays. The sequence continues at coordinate 156,655,307 of NC_050103.1, read as the reverse complement.
AGGGTTTATGATATAAGCTAGCTGCATTATACGAGCATACATCACCTCACCTTAGGTTTATCAATTTCCTGACACATGGTTAGTAACTCATCTGACATTGCACAAGCAATTTGTGTAGACGATGTATGGGGTAGGTGGCTTGACTCGAGAATTTGATTTCTCTAAGGTCCCATTTGTTTGGTTGGAATTGAATTCCATTCTAACAATCAGAATGTAGACACAAACTAATTAAGTTAATATATTTGTATATACAATTTATTTGTATATTATCCTAAATCATATGAGAGAGATATTTATACATTACATTTATACTATAAAGAAGTAAGTACAAGAGTGTATCATAAGTTGTACATTAGAAAAGTAGCATGTAAATCTATAGAATCAATTTCTATCTCTTACCCCATAAATTTGAGATAGATTTATATATAAACTTTGGAAAGTTATAGATTGTCACATTCTAAAAAATACCCTACTCCATTGGTTAGATTATAATTCCTCAAAATCAAGGAAAAAACGAATCCTAAAGAAAAAATTGGAAAACCGGAGCTCGAATCCATGGTTCTAATATAGAGTCCGGAATTTTCTTCCAAATTCTTGTCTTATCCCCACACATACCCAAAAGATTGTGTAACAAGAGGTGACGTTGTAGGAGGCCCGAGAGTAGGAGCCTACTCACCGAGTCATAGGTGAAGATGAACGGAGTTGTAATGTGTAGGAACGATGAGGTGACTAGAGGTGATGAATGAGAGCCACTAAAAATTCTCGTCCTATAAGTACGTGACTTTGATTCTAAAGTTCAACCCAAAAGCCCTCTAGAAAGCCAGAGCAGCAGATCAAAGTGCAACACAAACCAATGTCATTTGTATGCACCAAAAGCCCTAAGAACTACAGACCTAACTTTCTAGAAAATATCAGAGTCAAAATCACTATAAAGTTCGAACAGAAGTGTCGCCCTAAAATCTAGCAACATCGTGCACATGGGCAACAGTGTCGGGCAAGAAAAATGCCCAAAATGATCTTGAATTTGACAGAAAGTTTGCGCGGGCTTCAAAAAGTTCTCTGTTGAAGTATGAACCCGAACAAATAAGAAATCAAATCGCAGATCAGAAAACCGAAGATGGATGGGGTTTTCTTAAAACGAACTCAAAGAGAAATCTACTCGGATCACGACCAAGAACTACATCGTATGAGCGTACATAGTGATCCAAAGAGTCCACTTCTCCACAAATCAACCCCAGACATAACCCTTATCAAAAGAACTCAAAGGTTCCCCACAAGACCATAAGAGAAGGGAAAGGGATAAACAAAAAACATAAGGCTTTAGAAATTCCAGCAAGAGAACAAACTGAGATTTGAAGTTGAAGAACGCTATGGGCCGGACCGGCGACCCTTCCTCTGATTAAACTTGAAGATCAAGAACACAGTCGAAGTACAAAATCGTTGTGGACCTCTAGCTAAACTAGAGCAGTTTAAAGATGAAGATATAAGAGCACTAAAACACTAAGCCAAAACAAATGCAGCCAAGAGATACACCCTCTGTTTTTTTATTTGTCAAGTTTTAGTTAAAAATGAACTAGCAGACGACAAATATTCGAGAATAGAGGTAGTACTAGCTAAATAGCACATCCCTCTATTTATAAAAGACTATCTACATTTTCTAAACTAGCCCTATTTACATAAAGCCTATCTCCTCCATCGGGGCGAAATGGACCAACTCCAAAGATTTCGATACGACAACCACCTTCTTCACACGGAGTTGCTTCGCCTTGACGTGCCCTCCGCGATCATGCCACGTGTCGCCACTGGCTCCCTCCGGAACTGCCACCGCTGAGTTTTAAGGCCTAAAGTCAAGAAAACCTGTCATCCGTAGCGCTGGTTGGTTTTGAGGCCTAAGCCACCAAACCCATCGTGAGTACCGCACTGCGTGCGCGTCCTCCATGACCAGACGCGTGTCCCGCCAGTCCTCAACCACACCGGCAACACGGTGCACTCCACCATGTCCTCGTGCGAGTACGTGTTCCAGGTGTCAGTCACCACGACTAGTCACTCGGCTGCTCCGGTCTATCAGATCTAGCACTCGCTCTCAGTCCATCAGTACGAGCCCGCATGATTTTCACCTCAACCGTCAACCACCGTCTTTGTGCTCCACATCTGCACATCATAAGCCCACCGATATGTTTACACAAGTATAATCTAACATTTTGATCAATCTAGTGACTATCCTAAAGTGCTAACTGTTGATAATTACTTATCATCAATCCGAGATAAATCAACTTTGTGTTCCGACATGTCATGCAGTCACTCACACACATTCGTCGGAGCACAAACGTCAGAGAGGGCCAGAGGGGCACTCTCGTCAGACTGATCGAAGGGCCACGTATGTCGAAGAGGAGCGTACTTGTCATTTTATGATGGGTGTGGAGGGCCACATCGGGCCAAGCGAAGGTGCTAGATGGCCGAAGAGCTAGTGACACGGAGGCGTGCCGCGTGCGCGTGGAATGGATGGATGAGGCGGCCGGAAAGGACAAGGAGAGATGCGAAGAAATACGAAAGAAAAGAAGAGAAAAAATTGAAAGAGCATTGCGATCGTTTTTTTATCTAATGAAACAAGCTGCTTTACCAAAGGGTTCATCAAGACACATTCATCTTCATTCGTAAAGCTCTTTTTTTACTCAAAGATGAGATAAACTGTTTTACCAGTAAAGTTAAGCTGTACCAAATAGAAAGGAGAACAACAACGTACATGTTTGTAGAAGCGTACGTCTTAGGATCTTAGAGTCTGTTTGGCAGGGCTCTAAAAACATTTATGGTTCTAGATTTCTCCGAAAATCAACTTTTTTTAGAGTTGAAGGTATTTGGCAAATCATTTGATAAAAACAACATATCTTAGAGCTAGAGCCATCTTCCTGTATTAAAATGCCAGAGCTAGAATCGGTGTAGCTACTATTTATAGCTTATTTACCGTAGTATAAAAATGGCTCTAGCTTTTATGTACTTTTCAAAGTAAGCCATTTATTTAAAAAAATGTGTTTGCCAAGACTCTACCTTTCCTCCTGCGTCAGAGCCGAAGTACTGTCAAATAGGCTCTTAAATTGAGGACCTGCCATAAAGTTCAAATTTGTTTAATTTGCAATATTTTTTGTGGTTTTATAATTGATATCTTAATAGTTAGCGAATATAGAAATCATCTAGTTTATAGATTGAGACTAGATTAGTCTATGCCATCATATAAATTAGTAGATAGATGTTGTTGAGTTTTCACTCATGTGTTGCCGCTCAATGTATAAGAATGATATTATGCACGATTTTGATTTGAAAGAAACAACACATATGATTTGGTTATAAAGGTAATTACTTTGAATATTTGTTGTCCGCTAGTTTATTTTTAACTAAAACGTGACAAATAAACAATGGAGAAAGTACAAGGTAAGATTGTATATAGTAATATAAGGTGGGTTATGTGTGAATTCACAAATAGATTAAATTTTTATGGGTTTGTAGATAACCCACAAAAATAGTTTAATTTATTTGTGGATTTATGGTTAACCAGCCTTGTATCCCTATTTGTATGGTATTATGTCCAACTGCATTAATTTATTTATTTATCACAAATTAATTAGGCCAGGTTTGATCCATAGGTCGTATGGCTGTAAACGATCTCAAGTAATAGTCTAGTTAATAATTAGACAATATATAACTCATTAACAGCTATCCTACCTTGTTAGTCAAACTAGCTAATAATAGCTATGAGCTATTAACTAGCTAATCCTATTTTAAATTGTAAATCACTGTATTTCATTAAATTATTATAGTTTTTATTATGTACCTTGACGTAGTGTATATCTGAACACGTACCAACAATATATGTAGAAAAAGTTAGAACAACTTGTAATTTTAAAAACAATAGAGAATAAGATCGAAGAGTTAAAAAATGACTTTAGCCTCCTAGTTGCTATTAATTAATTCATTTGAATTTAATATAAAGGGGTTAAGCTAATACTTTAGCAAAAAATGAAGAACGTTTGATTTGTTGCCACTAAAATTGGCTAGTTGATAGCTAATATCTACTATTTTTAGCAGAAGTTTGTTTAGATCCATCTATTAATCTATACCACTATATAATCCACCAGTTTAAACTTTACAAAACACGCCCAGCCAAAATGCCAAATCATCTCATACTAACCTCTACTAAATCCACCAAACAAATTGTACACAGACATACACACATCATCAAAATCAAGGATTCAGATCATTGGATAATGAAAGTCAATTAGAGGGGGGCGATAGGCAGAAACTAAAATTCACAAACTTTAAGCACACTTCAAGCTGGGGTTAGCGTTAGAATAAAAGTTAAGTCCGAGAGAGAGCGAAAAACAAATCAACCAAGAAAATAAAGTGGATGACACGGTGATTTGTTTTACCGAGATTCGGTTCCAAAGAACCTAGTCCCCGTTGAGGTGGTCACAAAGACCGGGTCTCTTTCAACCCTTTCTGTCGGTGTTTGGGGTCCGACCGCACACCCGGGGTTGCCCCTCAAGGTGTTTTTAGGAGTAGGACGGTGTCGACGACTGTAGCAAAATGGTTCGTGCCGATCGCACGAGGGACAATGGACAAGATTTGCAGGTTCGGGCCGCTTAGAGGTGCGTAATACCCTACGTCCTGGTGAGTATGTGAGTGTTGTTTATAAGAGGGGTCTCTGGATAGAGGGCGCAGAGAGTTTACGTGGGTGGCTAAGTAAAATAGGGTCGATCGTTCTGAAGGGGTGCCCCCTAGGCCTTATATACTCGACCGTGGGGCAGTACATGTGGTATGATAACAACAAGTAGCTAAAAGATAGTGAACCTCTTGAGTTTATCCCTACGTAACCCTCGCCGACTTATCCTCGCATGGCTCCGTTGCATGGGGGCTTCAGCGCGGGAAAGTCGGGTCTCTGTTGCGATTCATTCGTTCGACGTTGTGGGCCGTCCGGGTTTGCACAATCCAGTCTCACGTCTTCTCTTCTTCGTTGGTTGTCTTTCCCTTGGCCCACGAAAGAATGACCTTACGAATTATTGGGCCCTTGGGCCTTTCGTGAGGCCTTTTACTTCTTTAGTGGACCCAGGGGATATCTATCCCCCACAAGCCCCCGATCTTTGGGTTGATTTAGAGGTAATCAACTCAAAGATCCAAGGTCCAAAAAATGATTACCTGCTGTCTTCTCTTGCTCTGATCACTCGTTCGACAAAAGTTTAGTTTTGTGCTGGTGCCTTAGAGGTCGGCATTTTGGATTATAAGATTCTGGACTTCATTGGGTGCACCGGAGGTGCACCCAATGGGTGTAGCCCCCGACCTTTGAGTAGATTTTAGAAGGTAATCCACTCAAAGGTCCTTCCCAGGAACTATCTCCATTTATAATGCTGCACCTCGGTTGAGGATTGGTCTTTTTAATCTTGTCCCACGCCTTAGAAGTCGGCACTATCTTGGTTTGGAATGATAATCCATGGGGTGCACCGGAGGTGCACCCAATGGGTGTAGCCCCCGACCTTCAAATGGATTTTTTAAGGATAATCCATTCGAAGGTCTTCCTTTCGTTTGTGGAAACTGGCATGAAGCTATTTTGCATTATGCTTTGGAGGTCAGCATTATGTCATCAATATTTTGCTGCAGAGATCAGCGTATATTTTGTCTTTAGCAGCCGAGTTTGCAATCCGTCCATATCTTGCTAGGTAGTGCAATTTATTTGTTTCTGCGACTGATTGGACGTTTGACGGACGTTCTCCGTCTAGTCTTCATGTCACTTCTATCGGCCATATCTTGTACTTTGCTGGCTATATTTGGTTTTCCTCTGATCCTTACTGATATCTCATTTTTGTCTTGAGGTATTCACTGCATGCCCTGCACGGACGTGACCGTTTTGAAAAATATACTGATAATTCCTGGGCGTCCCCCCCCAATGGGTGTGGGCAAGGGACGGCTTGGTACGCTGAGTGTTTTAGCCGGCTGCTTCTGAGTAGTAATGCGATGGGACGGCTAGTGTAATCATATCCTTTGCGCTGTTGACTGGAGTCCCAATGGGTGTGGTGTTGCATGAAACGGCGTCCGCCGTCTGACGTGTCTTCAGATGGGTGGGAGTGCTTATTGAATGCCTTACGACTGTTCAGTGACCGCGGTTAGGAGTGAGCGGTTGCCTTTCCCTTCTATAAATAACACCTTTGCTTCTCTGGTTTTTTCACATCTCTTCGCTGCTCTTTACTGCCTTCTTCTCCTCCCTTCTGTCTGCTTCCACCATGGGCAAGAACAACAAGCGCAAGCGTGAGCCGACTCCTCCATCGGAGGAGTTTGGTGACTTGGAATATTCAGAGGAGGAGTTCTCCTCTGAGTCCGAGGGGTCTCCGGCTCCCATCCCCCTGCGTGAGTCGTCTGATGACTCAGACGACTCCCAGGGGCTTGCGGCGGAGGTCTGGACGTACATCCGGGCCGTCGAGCGCTCCGGGCTCGAGGGCTCGGATGAGTCTGAGTTCTCCTCGGACGAGGAGGACTCGGACGGCGGCGAGGGCGAAGGTGACGACGACGGAGGCGACGGCGACGGTGATGGCGGCAACGGCGGCGGAGGCAGCGGCGACGAGGGCGGCACCAAGGGCAGCAGCAGCGTGGGCAGCACCAGAGGCGGCGGCGGCAAGGGCAGCGGCGACAGGGCTAGTGGCTAAACGCCACTGGTCTTTAAATATTAGTATAGTTAGAATAATGTAGTAGTAATGTAGAGTAGTATAGTGTAGTTTAGTAGTAGTAGTAATGTAGAGTAGAAGTAGGGAAGCACCAACTCGCGAAGAGTTGGTTTGTAAACTTATTAACTTCCCCTTAATGAAAAACTGTCGTTGGCCCCATCTCGATGATTTGCTTTCTCTGATTGTTGAACTGGTTCTTTTTGATATAGTAGATGAATAACTTGCGCATCACATTGACGCTTCCAGAAGTAGCTGCCGGGTAATATTGTAGTTGGTATCGGCGTTTTAGAAGCAACGCCGAGCGATTGAAAGTTGACATCAGCGTTTTAGAAGTAACACCGAGCAATCGAACACGAGATCGGCGTTTTAGAGACCACGCCGGGTGACTGAAGGTCGGCGTCGGCATTTTAGAAGTAATGCCGAGCGATAGAATACAAGTTCAGCGTTTTGGAGGCAACGCCGAGTGATTGGAGGTCGGCGTCGGCGTTTTAGAAGTAACGTCGAGCGATTGAACACGAGGTCGGCGTGTTAGAGGCCACGCCGAGTGATTGAAGGTCAGCGTCAGCGTTTTAGAAGTAATGCCGAGCGATAGAACACAGAACCAACGTTTTAGAGTCAACGCCGAGTGATTGAAGGTCGGCGTCGGCATTTTAGAAGTAATGCCGAGCAATTGGACATGAGTTCAGCGTTTTAGAGGCAACGCCGAATGATTGAAGGTCGGCGTCGGCATTTTTAGAAGTAATGTCGAGCGATAGAATACAGGGTCAACGTTTTAGAGGCAACGCTGAGTGATTTGAAGGTCGGTGTCGGCATTTTAGAAGTAATGCCGAGCAATTGAACATGAGTTCAGCGTTTTAGAGGCAACGCCGAGTAATAGCCAGGCGCGCGGGTTATTTTGAGGATAATATCCGAGTGACGAAGTGGCACGTCGGCTTTTTCGGAAATAACTGCCGGATGTCCACGTGGCATGCTGAGGTTTCAGAAATAGCCGCCGGGTGATGACTGGGCACTTTTTGAAACGGTATCTGGCTTAAGAATATCCCATAAGAGTTGCGCTTTTAGCCGCCTTTGCTTTCCGTGCCCTAGTTCTTGCATTTCCGCATCTGAATCTTCTCTGCCACTCGCCTCTTACTCTGTCCGCCCGTGAGAAGCAAGATGGCGCCCAAGAGGAAAACTGCGAACTCGTCTGCTGCAGTGATCCCCGCAATCGACCCCAACAGTCAGTTACCCTTCGCAGGTAACCACATGTCTGTAATTTCTGAAGCTGAGCTTCTCCGCCTCGTCTCCATCGGGGTTCTTCCTCCGAGGGAACTCTGTTCTTGGCGGGTTTGCCACGGGACTACTGTCCCAACCGAAGATACCCACGAGTCAGTAGTTTATGCTCCTTTCCTTCTCCGCGGCCTCGGTCTCCCCATCTCTCCTTTTTTCCGTGGCCTCCTTGATTTTTATCACATCAACCTGACTCATTTGAACCCGAATTCCATTCTCCAAATCTCTATTTTCGTTCACCTTTGCGAAGCTTATCTCGGCGTGCTGCCGCATTTTGGTTTATGGAAGTATCTGTATCACTGCCGTCCTGGGATGGCCGGGGGGCAACATCAGTTGGTTGGAGGTGCCAGTTTGGAAATGCGTCGTGGGCGGAAGACCGAGTATCTCGAGATACCCCTCAAAGACAGCATTAAAGGTTGGCGTCTGGAGTGGTTTATAGTTGACAATTATGGAAATTCTCTCCCCTCCCGGTCAGGGAGACAGCCAGACGTTCGTACTCCGAGTTGGACTGAGTCTCCCACGGATCAAGAAGTGGCCGAGGCAGGCGTGTTGCTTACTGAAGTCGGGTTACTGAAAGAGATGTCTGACTGCCGAAGCTGTGGTCACAGATTTTGTTTTCAAAAACATTCAGCCGCTGAAAGACAGGGCCTATCCGGCATATCTTTATCGAGGGCTGGCCGACTCAACCCGAGTTACCAATAGGAGAATTCCTTCTGTTGACTTGGTAAGCCGACTTGAGATGATCCTCAGGGGTAAAGTTTCAAACGTTGGTGCTCCAGTGGCATACTCGGCTTGGAACCTACCTTCTCCCAAAGCTTCCACCCTTTTTGTGTCCAATCCGCCCGTGACTGATAGCAATTTGGGTCTTAGAGTGCGACCCTCCGCTGAAGAGGTCCGTACTTTGGTTGCTTCGCTCGGGGAGATACCTGATGATGAACGGCAGATTTATTTTGAAGTGCCCCTGAACCCTAGTGATGCAGACATAAATGACATGCTTGATCTGCTAGCTGAGGATTCATCTGATGCTGCTCCTGATGGTACATTGGCAGTGGTGCCCCTTCCAGCGGTTGATGCAACCTTGGATGTCCCGAAACCTGTCAGTACTCGCCCGAGGCGCCCCAGCCGAACCAGTCAGCCCGAGCCTTCTGCTGATGAGCAGAAGAAGAAGAGAAGACGCCTCCGGCGAGTATCCAGCTTTGACGAGGACGCCAGTACCTTAGCTCCTGCTGCTGAAGAAATGACTGCAACTGGCCTTGCTGACATTGATCCCAATGGGTGTGCTCCGCCTGCTGCTGACCCCAATGAGGATGCTGTTTGTGCTGTTACTGTGGAAGATGAGGAGGAAGAAAATGAAACTCCACTAACTCGGAAAAACAGTCGGCAGTTCGTCGCTAGCGGTGGAAGTAGTGGAGTTCCTTCTCCTGCCTTGTCTGCCCTTATTGGTCTGCAAGAGCTGTCCATGGCCAATTTTGATCAAACTCTAGAGGATATGGTCCCAGAGGATTTGCTGACAGAACCTGTGGATGTTGATGCAACAGAGACTCGTGCAGCCGTGCCAGATGCTGGGTTGAGGTCATCCCGTGCCTCGTCGACCTTAGAGCATGATCTCGAGGGTCGGGATGCTGACTTGGATTGTCCTGATCCCATGGAAGTAGCTGAAGGCCCGTCAACCTTAGAGGTGGTTACGGCAGATAGCTTGGATCCCTTGAATAGTGCTAACACGTGCCCAGCCCCTGAGGATGTCGCCGGGGAAGACTTAGCTCGGGTGAGGAGTACAAGTCACTGCCCAGCCCCCGAGGGTGTTGCCGGGGATGATCCGGCTCAAGTGGGCAGTGCCAACTTCGACCCAGCCCCCGAGGATGTCCGAGCGAGGTCTCCTTCCAGCACTTCCATGGATGTTCATGCAGGTTCACCTCCGCACTCTGGCGGTATGGTGGTGGCCCAAACTCCGGATCAGGGGGTCGCTTTAGAGGGCAGCACCCCCACTGGTCTGGCGTTAGGATCTGTTGAATGTACTGAGCTCGTTCCTGCTGGTCTGCTGCGAGCTGCTTCAGGTGGTGGTCTGTCACCTGGTTACCAGCTGATTCCTCCTGACTTGGGGATCCCTTCGCTCTTCTCCAACTTCCAGGTGCTGTGCTATGCTTTAGTTTGATCTTTATGTTGCATGAATTGTTGTCATTATGTTCATCCACTCTTCTTATCAGGCTTTGGTGGATGGAATGGCCAGCCAGCTAAAGTCGCAGGGTGCTTCCATCCCGGAAGTGGCTTCATCTCTTGAGCATTGGAATCCGGTGTTGCTTCGTCGTCGTGTATCCGAGTTGGAGGCAGATAATGCTGGTTAGTGTCCTTTCTTCTTCTTCTTTGTTCTTGTTAGTGGATTGTTTTACCTTCTGACCTCATTTCGTTTGAATACCTCTTGATAGGGATGACTCGGCAGATTACAGTTCTTGAAGAAAAACATTCCCAAGATCAAGCTGAGATGGCTCGACGGTGCGCTGACTCCGAGGAGAAGTATTCTCAGAGCCAAATTGAATTGAGTCAGGTCTCTGCGGCTTTGGATGACGCCAACGCTCTAAGTTCTTCTCTTCATGCTCAGCTTGACTCTGAAAAGGTAACTTGCGAAACCGTGCTTCGTCTTGTCATGCTTTTGGATTCTGAATGAGTTGATTTTTGCTTGTAGGAAGAAAAACGCATCCTTGCTGCTTCTCGTGACAACCTGGACAGATTGTACCAAGATTCCAGCAACTCGCTGACCATCTTGGAAAGGAGCCACCGTTTTACGATGGAAGAACTGGACAATCAGCGTCGTCAGCTGCAAGAATCTTCGGACGAAGTGACACGCCTTACACAGTTGCTATCAGCAAAGGATGCCACCATCAAGGGACTCCGAGCTTCTAAGAAATCCATTGCTCAGGAGTTAGAAGCTGCTCAGCTGGCTACTAGAGTTGCCGAAGAAACTGCTGTCACTTTCAAAGCTCAGCGCGATAAAGCCCTGGACAAGGCCATTCGTGCGGGACGAATCCTGATGAGAAGACCCGGCGTGGTTGTCCCCGAAGATATAAGAGCCGATGTGAACGCTGCCCCCGATTCTTCGAATCGCCCTTCTTCGTCAGTCGTCCCTGAGAAAGACATTGGAAAATAAAGAAACATTTCGCGTGCTACTAGCGCGCGGTTAGCATGATCAAGTACTCGTTAGAGGTTATCGACTTATCATTCGAATGACATCATCACTCTCTTATTGTATCCGAATTGCGAATTTGTGGTAACTCTGCCTGATGATTATGAAGTTTGTTTTCGGGATATGGAAGTCATCCCTTGGGTTGCGCAAGCGCGAGTAAACTGCACCGGCTTGAGCCACTACTGACTTTAGCCGATAGCTCCGTTAGTAGGGTATAGTGGTCACCCTAGGTTAAGTAAGCGTGAGCATGTTGCACCGCCTTAAGTCGTTGCCGACTTAAGTCGATTGCTCCGTTTGTAGGGCATAGTGGTCACCCCGAGTTAAGTAAGCGTGAGCATGTTGCACCGCCTTAAGTCGTTGCCGACTTAAGTCGATTGCTCCGTTTGTAGGGCGTAGTGGTCACCCCAAGTTAAGTAAGCGTGAGCATGTTGCACCGCCTTAAGTCGTTGCCGACTTAAGTCGATTGCTCCGTTTGTAGGGCATAGTGGTCACCCCAAGTTAAGTAAGCGTGAGCATGTTGCACCGCCTTAAGTCGTTGCCGACTTAAGTCGATTGCTCCGTTTGTAGGGCATAGTGGTCACCCCGAGTTAAGTAAGCGTGAGCATGTTGCACCGCCTTAAGTCGTTGCCGACTTAAGTCGATTGCTCCGTTTGTAGGGCATAGTGGTCACCCCGAGTTAAGTAAGCATGAGCATGTTGCACCGCCTTAAGTCGTTGCCGACTTAAGTCGATTGCTCCGTTTGTAGGGCATAGTGGTCACCCCGAGTTAAGTAAGCGTGCAAGTCAATCGTAAACGAGTCAAGTGCCTTTGAAATCTTCTCTTTATTGATGACGTATTTCCATTATACAGAATACATGGTCGCCCCGGCTGTTTTGAAATACAGCTAGGGGTAAAACTTTCGGAGGTGCTCTATGTTCCAGGAGTTCCCAACTTCTGTGCCATCCATCTGGGTGAGGCGATACGATCCGGGCCGAGTGACCTCTGCTACTATGAATGGCCCTTCCCATAAGGGTGATAACTTGTGCCGTCCCTCCCCTGTTAGAATTCGGCGGAGGACGAGGTCTCCTATCGAAAAGAAACGTTGCCGCACAGCTTTGTCGTGGTAGCGCCTTAGAGTCTGCTGGTATCGTGCTGATTGGATTACTGCATTCAGTCGTTCCTCCTCAAGTACATCAATATCCTCCAGCCTGGTGGCTTCGGCCTCTGCTATGCTTTCGAAGATCACTCTTGGCGCCCCAAACTTGAGATCAGCAGGTAGCACTGCCTCCGACCCATAGACCATGAAGAAAGGAGTGTTTCCATGCAGGGCCCGGCTAGGTTGGGTTCTCAAGCTCCAGACAACATAAGGCAATTCTCTTATCCATTTTCCTGTGAATTTTTCGTTCTTATCAAAGACCCTTTTCCTGAGTGCCTCCAATATCATTCCGTTGGCTCGCTCAACCTGCCCGTTGGCTCTCGGATGGGCTACAGATGCATACTTGATCTGAATGCTTTTTTGCTCGCAGAAGTCAAAGAATTCTGAACTGGTGAAGTTGGATCCCAAGTCAGTGATGATACTGTTTGGTATCCCGAATCTGAATATTATGCTTTGTATGAATTCCACGGCTTTAGCAGAGGTTAAAGAGGCAATGGGTTGAAACTCTATCCATTTAGTGAATTTGTCAATTGCCACCAGTATATGGGTGTATCCTCCTTGAGCTTTCTTGAAAGGTCCAATCATATCCAATCCCCAGCACGCGAAAGGCCAAGTTACTGGTATGGTCTGTAGCTGCTGCGCTGGCATGTGTTGTTGCTTTGACAGGTACTGGCAAGCTTCGCATCTCTGAACTAACTCGGCTGCATCGTTCTTCGCCGTCGGCCAATAGAATCCTGACCTGAAAACCTTCCCGACTAGTGTTCTGGATGCTGCATGTACTCCACACTGCCCTGCGTGGATTTCCTCCAGAAGTTGCTTCCCGGTGGACGGGAGAACGCACTTCATGAGGACGCCTGACGCGCCCCTCCTGTATAATACCTCCCCAATGAGTGTATAGTGAGCTGATTGTCTGGCAATGCGCTCTGCCGAGTTCTTGTCATCTGGTTCTTCTTCATTCTTTATATACTTAATAATCGGTTGTCTCCAGTCATCAGAGTCTGACTCGGGTTGATCTATGATGTTGCATTCTTCTATTTGATCCGCCGAGATGCTCGGCTGGAGAATTTCTTGCACGAAGACCCCGGGCGGGACCTGAGTCCGACCGGATCCGAGCTTGGACAGTACATCAGCCGCCGTGTTCCGATCTCTTTCTATATGATGAAACTCCAGACCCTCGAATTTATCTTCTAGCTTTCGGACGACGGCGCAGTATTTTCCCATTGAATCGCTTGAACAATCCCATTCCTTGTTTATCTGACTGATGACTACCAGAGAATCTCCATACACCATCAGTCTCCTGACGCCCAGTGATATGGCGATGTTTAATCCGTGTATCAAAGCTTCATACTCGGCTGCGTTGTTAGAGGCCGGGAATAGCAACTGGAGAGCATACTTGAGGTGATCGCCTCCAGGTGCAGTGAAGAGAATCCCTGCTCCTGCTCCCTGCAGCTTCAGCGAGCCATCAAAATACATTCGCCATACTTCTGCCGTTTCTGGATTGTCTGGAACTTGCTGTTCTGTCCACTCTGATACGAAGTCGACCAGTGCTTGAGTTTTGATGGCAGTGCGAGGTCGGAACTCGATATCATGGGATCCCAACTCGCAAGCCCACTTGGCTATTCGGCCAATGGCTTCCTTGTTGTGAAGAATGTCCCCTATTGGAAAACCAGTAACTACTATGACTTTGTGATCGTCAAAGTAGTGGCGCAGCTTGCGGGCAGTTAGAAGTACTGCATATAATAGCTTCTGAACTTGAGGATACTTTTTCTTCGATGGGCCTAGAACCTCACTGATGAAGTAGACAGGATGTTGTACCGGATAGGCATGCCCTTCTTCCACTCGCTCGACTACCAACGCAGTGCTTACCACGTGAGTCGTGCAAGAGATATATAGCAGCAAATCTTCAGCCGGTTGAGTCGGCGTAGCTCGCCGGGGCGGTTTTAGTACTGGTGGTGTTGTCAGGAATTTCTTCAGTGCGTCTAGAGCTTCTTGTGCTTCTGAAGTCCATTGAAACTTATCCACCTTCTTGAGTAGTTTATAAAATGGCAGACCTTTTTCTCCCAGCCTGGATATGAATCTGCTCAGGGCTGCCATACATCCAGTGAGTCGCTGAACCTTCTTTTGCGACCGAGGAGCTTCCATCTTCATGATAGCTTCAATCTTATCTGGATTAGCTTCAATTCCCCGGTGGCTGACAATAAATCCGAGTAACTTTCCTGCTGGTACCCCGAAAACACATTTTTCAGGATTGAGCTTCCATCTATATCTTCTCAGGCTGTTGAAAACCAGCTGTAAGTCTTCGATGAAGTTTTCCGGATTCTCCGTTTTGATCACCACGTCGTCTACGTAAGCCTCCACACGCTTGCCCCAGTGATCGGCTAAGCACGTTTGAATGGCTCTCTGATAAGTCGCTCCAGCGTTTTTGAGGCCGAACGGCATGGAGGTATAACAGAAAGCACCAAACGGGGTGATGAACGCCGTTTTTTTCCTCGTCTTCTTTTGCTAAACTAATCTGATGATACCCGGAATAGCAATCTAAGAAAGACAGCACAGAACACCCAGCGGTGGAATCCACCACCTGATCTATCCTCGGGAGCCCGAAGGGATCCTTCGGACAGTGTTTGTTGAGATCAGTATAGTCGACGCACATGCGCCAATCCACTTTATTCTTTTTGAGTACAAGAACAGGGTTGGCTAACCACTCGGGGTGTAATACTTCTCTAATAAATCCGGCCGCGACCAAGCGAGCTAACTCGGCACGAATGGCCTCTCTCTTGTCGGGCGTGAAACGACGCAGCTTTTGCCGGATCGGCCTCGCCTGAGGATAGACTTTCAATTTGTGCTCGGCCAACTCCCTCGGGACTCCCGGCATATCCGCAGGTTGCCATGCGAATACGTCTCGGTTATCTTGTAGGAACTGGATGAGCGCGCTTTCCTATTTGTCATTCAAACTGGAGCTGATGATGGCCGCCTTGCGCTCATCAGCAAACCCCAGGTTGATCCGCTTGGTTTCTTCAGTCGACCGCATAGAGGTCGCGGCCTGAGCTTCGTTTGCCGGCACGGCGAGGTCTTCCTCAGGCTTAGAGTTCACCGGTGTAGAAGGAACCGTTGACGGCTTGGTGGTGAGGGCTGCTTGGATGGCCACTCGGAAACATTCTGCGGCGCCTTGGAAGTCGGCGCGCACAGTTATGATTCCTTGCGGTCCTGGCATCTTCAGTATCATGTATGTATAGTGTGGGATGGCCATGAATTTGGCCAGCCCCGGCCTCCCGATGATGGCGTTGTACCCGCAGTCGAAGTTCGCCACCTCGAACCTTAGGAACTCGGTTCTGTAGTTATACGGAGTACCGAAGGTGACCGGCATGTAGATGTGGCCCAGCGGGTATCCCCCTTCCGTCGGCACGATGCCGAAGAAAGGAGTGTCTGACTCGTGGAGCTCTTTGAGGTGAACTCCCAAGCCTTGGAGCGTACGGGGGAAGGTGACGTTGATGCTGCTCCCCCCGTCCACTAGCACCTTCTTCACCCGGCTCTCTCGGATCACCGGATCGACGAGGAGCGGGTATTTGCCCGAGTGGTCGAAGTTGAGCCATTGATCTTCCCGAGTGAAAGTGATCGGGTGTTCTGACCACCGGTATGGGGCGGGAGGGCCGGTGGTCGCCACCAGTATCTGGCGGTCGTTGAGCTTTTGTTGTCTTTTGTTCTCCTGCGATCCATGTCCGCCGAAGATGACATTGACCTCCCTGTCAACGCGTGGGAAAGCTCCTCCTCCCCCCTCCTCCGGCTGATGGGGCTGTCGTGGTTCATCTGGTCCTCCCCTCGGCGGAGGAGGCGGTAGAGGTTGGAAGGGTCGGCCATGCCCGACGGAGTGCTTGAAATCCCGGCAGTTGCGGAGAGTGTGGCGCATGTCCTTGTGGTACGGGCACTGGGCGTCGAGGATGTCGTCCAGCGTGCGTTCGCCTCCACGAGGCCCTCCTCGGGCGTGAGAGGCGGGTGGTCCGGCGGCGTGTACTTCTTCACGAGGCCTCTTCTCCCAGCGTTTGTCGGGTGGCTGGTTCGCGTCGCGTCGTGGTGCTGCCGGTGCGGGCTTTGCTCCTCCGATGAGATCCTGGGCCCGCTCGTCGGCGGTGATGTAGAGGTCGGCTTCCCGGAAAAGCTCCTCGGAGGTGGTCGGCGCCTTTTGTAGTATGGCCCGGACGAAAACCGAGTCATTAGACCCTCTGTAGAAGTCCTCGATCACGGCCGCCTCCGTGACCTCGGGGATGCGGTTTCTCATGGTCTGGAACCTTTTAAGGTATGACCGGAGAGTCTCATCCCCCCGGCGCTTGATGGATTTGAGGTCCCATGGTTGCGCTGGCTTGTCGGAGAGAGACTGGAAGTTGGCGGTGAAACGCCGGCTGAAGTCTCCCCAGTCGTCGATGCAGTGTCGGGGTAGATGTCGTAGCCACTGCAGCGCATCTTGCCCAAGGACGATGGGCAGATACGCGGTCATGACGTCTTCGGATGCTCCGGCAGCCCGAGCAGCGGTGGTGTAGACGGCCAACCAACCCCCTGGATCCTGCTTAGGTTCATATTTGTCGACATTGGATACCTTGAAGTTGGGAGGCCATTGGATGGCCCTAAGGCACGGAGTAAGGGCGGATACTCCGCACGTGTCCTCCTGTCGTCGGGGATGTCGTCTGTCCCGGGGAGGGGAGTGGCGGTGGTGGTTCCTCGACCGTCCCCGGGTGGTTCCACCAGTTGAAGCTGTTGCCGACTCAGTTCGGGTGGCCTGGCTTTGAGTCGGGAAGCCATGATCTCGGTCATACTCCTCCCGTCGGCGAATTTCGTTCTCATGCCGCCGTTCGCGCGAAGCATTGATAGAGCTTCGCGCGTCTCGGCAACTGTTGATGGCGTGTCGCAAGTCGTTCGGCGGGTGGGCGAGCGGTAGAAGATGGTTGGCCGCCTGAGTGAACAGGCGTCGGTACCCCTCGGCGTCGGGAGTCCGAGGAAGTCCGTCAGCTATCCGAGCTAGAACGCCTCCGACTTCGCTCGGCGTGTTCATAGCTCGGGCGAAGTCGGGGTTCAGGTTGCGCCCGAAGAGCGGATTCTCGCGTCGCTGCCTTGCATCTTGCTCGGCTTGCTCCTGAGTCCGCCGGCGATCACGTCGTCGAGAGTTCCTTCGTTCCCTAAAGACGCGTTCTTCCGGAGTTTCTCCTATCTCCGAGACCTCGTCTCGCGAGACAGGCTGCTCCGGATCCCGTTCTCCGGCTGCGTGATGTCGTCGAACGTTCCTGCGTCGGTTCCTTCGTCGGCGGGATTCTCGCTGAGGTGGTTCTTCTCCAGGCGCGGTCGGTTCATCGTCAGAGACGGCGGGCGACTCTGCTCTCCCGATGAAGAGGACGTCGGGGTAGAACGGTACTGCTGTCGCGACGACTTTCTTTCCGTTCTCCTTTGAGGCCGGAGGAACGGGAAGAACGACTTGCCTCTCCCTGGTCTCCTTCTTTCTTACGACCCGTGTCCACTCTTTCGTCGGGGAAGTAGACAGCGGAGTCTTCCGGGTCAGCGAGCTTCCAGCTCCAGCCTCCCCGGAGACGATCTTTTTCCGAAGAGCCGGAGGTAGCGTCTTTCCAGCATTTTCGGAGTTTGTTGGAGGAAACTTCTTTTCCGGCAGATCTGCGATGCGGTGTAGAATTCCTTCTTCATCCGCTACAGATGAGATTGTCCCGAAGCAGAATACAGATCCGGGACGCACGACGATCTTGCTGTGGAAGGTGACGGCCATTGAGCTAGCTCGGATCGTCGACACACCCCCTACCTGGCGCGCCAGCTGTCGGTGTTTGGGGTCCGACCGCACACCCGGGGTTGCCCCTCAAGGTGTTTTTAGGAGTAGGACGGTGTCGACGACTGTAGCAAAATGGTTCGTGCCGATCGCACGAGGGACAATGGACAAGATTTGCAGGTTCGGGCCGCTTAGAGGTGCGTAATACCCTACGTCCTGGTGAGTATGTGAGTGTTGTTTATAAGAGGGGTCTCTGGATAGAGGGCGCAGAGAGTTTACGTGGGTGGCTAAGTAAAATAGGGTCGATCGTTCTGAAGGGGTGCCCCCTAGGCCTTATATACTCGACCGTGGGGCAGTACATGTGGTATGATAACAACAAGTAGCTAAAAGATAGTGAACCTCTTGAGTTTATCCCTACGTAACCCTCGCCGACTTATCCTCGCATGGCTCCGTTGCATGGGGGCTTCAGCGCGGGAAAGTCGGGTCTCTGTTGCGATTCATTCGTTCGACGTTGTGGGCCGTCCGGGTTTGCACCAATCCAGTCTCACGTCTTCTCTTCTTCGTTGGTTGTCTTTCCCTTGGCCCACGAAAGAATGACCTTACGAATTATTGGGCCCTTGGGCCTTTCGTGAGGCCTTTTACTTCTTTAGTGGACCCAGGGGATATCTATCCCCCACACTTTCCCTCTCTTAAACGGTCGCCTAAACCGAGTGAGCTTTCTTCCTTGATTTCTCGGGTCACTTAGACCCCGCAAGGACCACCACACAATTGGTGTCTGTTGCTTCGCTTACAAGGCTTTGAGAGTAAGAATGAGAGAAAGAAGAAAGCCAACCAAGCAACAAGAGCAACAAAGAACACAAGACGATCTTCTCACAAGTCCTAAAATACTAGAGTTGAATTGTGGACTTTGATTGGATCGGAGGCTTTGATTTGTGCCTTGGAGTGTTGTATTTTGCTCTTGTATTGAATGAGGAGTAGTGAATGCTTGGATAGTTGGAGTGGATGTGGTTGGGGGTATTTATAGCCCCCAACCACCAATTCAACCGTTGGGGCAGGCTACTGTCGATGGGCGCACCGGACACTGTCCGGTGCGCCAGCCACGTCACCCAACCGTTAGGGTTCTGACGGTTTCGACCGTTGGAGCTTTGTCTTCTGGTGGCACCGGACTGTCCGGTGCCGCACCGGACAACCATTGTTCACTGTCCGGTGTGCCTTCTAGCGACTGCTCTGACTCTGCGTGAACTGTTCGCGCACTGTGCGTTTGTCAGACGACCGTTGGAGTCGACCGTTGCGCTGGCTAGTCGTTGCTCTGCTGGTGCACTGGACAGTCCGATGAATTATAGCGGAGCGGCGCTCCTGAAACCCGAAGGTGGCAAGTCCAGACTCGTACGGCCCTGGGCACCAGACACTGTCCGGTGGCACACCGGACAGTCCGGTGCGCCAGACCAGGGTTCACTTCGGTTTCTTTTGCTCCTTTCTTTTTGAACCCTAACTTGATCTTTTTATTGGTTTGTGTTGAACCTTTAGCACCTGTAAAATATATAATCTAGAGCAAACTAGTTAGTACAATTATTTGTGTTGGGCATTCAACCACCAAAATCATTTATAGGAAAAGGTAAAACCCTATTTCCCTTTCAATCTCCCCTTTTTGGTGATTGATGCCAACAGAAACCAAAGCAAATATATAAGTGCAGCATTGAACTAGTTTGCATAAAGTATGTGCAAAGGTTGCTTGGAATTAAACCAATTTATAGTTTTATTAGATATGCATGGTTGGTTTCTTTTATTTAACATTTTGGACCACGCCTGCACCACATGTTTTGTTTTTGCAATTTCTTTTGGAAAATCTTTTCAAAGTCTTTTTGCAAATAGTCAAAGGTGTATGCATAAGATTGCGAGAAGCATTTTTCAAGATTTGAAATTTTCTCCCCCTGTTTCAAATTCTTTTCCTTTGACTAAACAAAACTCCCCCTGAATAAAATTCTCCTCTTAGTCTTCAAGAGGGTTTTAATAGATATCAATTTGAAAATACTAACCATTTGAAAACATACCAATTTGAAATATGTCAACTAAAAGTTTTTATCATAAGATACCAATTGAAGAGACAAACATAAATCATTATTTCAAAAAATTTTGAAGGTTGGTGGTGCGTGGTGCGGTCCTTTTGCTTTGGGCTTAATATTTCTCCCCCTTTGGCATTAATCGCCAAAAACGGAGTCTTTTGAGAGCCCTATTACTTTCTCTCCCATTGGTACAAGTAAATATGAGTGAAGATTATACCAATCGAAGAGTGATGTGGAGTGACGGCGAAGGGTAAATGATACCGATAGAGTGGAGTGGAAGCCTTGTCTTCGCCGAAGACTCCATTTCCCTTTCAATCTATGACTTAGTAGAAATGCACTTGAAAACACATTAATCATAGCCTTGGTACATAAATAATAGGAATTATGCATTTGTACCAAAGGAAAGAGTTATGATCAAAGGTATATGCATGAGCTATGTGTGCAAAGTGTCAATCAAAGTTCCGAGAATCAAGAATATTTAGCTCATTCCTAAGTTTGGTAAAGGTTTTTTCATCTAATGGTTTGGTAAAGATATCAGCTAATTGTTCTTTGGTGCTAACATAAGCAATCTCGATATCCCCCCTTTGTTGGTGATCCCTCAAAAAGTAATACCGAATGTCTATGTGCTTAGTGTGGCTGTGTTCAACGGGATTATCCGCCATGCGGATTGCACTCTCATTGTCACATAGGAGAGGGACTTTGCTCAATTTGTAGCCATAGTCCCTGAGGGTTTGCCTCATCCAAAGTAATTGTGCACAGCAATGGCCTGCGGCAATATATTCGGCTTCGGCAGTAGAAAGAGCTACGAAGTTTTGTTTATTTGAAGCCCAATACACCAGGGATCTTCCCAAAAACTGGCTAGTCCCTGATGTGCTCTTCCTATCAATTTTACATCCTGCCCAATCGGCATCGGAATAACCTATTAAATCAAAAGTGGATCCTTTGGGGTACCAAAGACCAAACTTAGGTGTATAAACTAAATATCTCATGATCCTTTTCACGGCCCTAAGGTGAACTTCCTTAGGATCGGCTTGGAACCTTGCACACATGCATACAGAAAGCATAATATCCGGTCAAGATGCACATAAATAGAGTAAAGATCCTATCATCGATCGGTATACCTTTTGATCTACGGATTTACCTCCCGTGTCGAGGTCGAGATGCTCATTTGTTCTCATGGGTGTCTTGATGGGCTTGGCATCCTTCATTCCAAACTTGTTGAGTATGTCTTGAATTTACTTGGTTTGGCTGATGAAGGTGCCCTCTTGGAGTTGCTTGACTTGAAATCCTAGGAAATACTTCAACTCCTCCATCATAGGCATCTCGAATTTTTGAATCATGATCCTACTAAACTCTTGAGAGCACCTAGAGGGGGGGGTGAATAGGTGATCCTGTAAATCTTAAAAACTTAAGCCACAAAACTTTGATTAAGCGTTAGCACAGTTAATGCCAAGTGGCTAGAGCGAAGATCTTGCACAATATGATAATCACAAGAAGTTCAACACAGAGAGGACACGGTGATTTATCCCGTGGTTCGGCCAAGTACAAAACTTGCCTACTCCACGTTGTGGCGTCCCAACGGACGAGAGTTGCACTCAACTCCTCTCAAGTGATCCAATGATCAACTTGAATACCACAATGTTATGCTTTTCTTTTCTCAATCCCGTTTGCGAGAAATCTCCACAACTTGGAGCCTCTCGCCCTTACAATTGAAGTTCACAACGAAACACAGAGCAAGGGGGAATGAGCAACGCACACAAGACTTCAAAAGATCAGAGCAACTAACACGCACACAAGTAGCAACAAGAGCTCGCAACACAACTCAAAGAGTTCACAACTCCACAAGAGCTCTATATGCTATCACAATGAAACGAATGCGTGAGATCGATGTCTTGGTGCTTAGGAATGTTGTAGGAATGCTTGGTGTTCTCCTCCATGCGCCTAGGGGTCCCTTTTATAGCCCCAAGGCAGCTAGGAGCCGTTGAGAACAAATCTGGAAGGCCATCCTTGCCTTCTGTCGTCGGGCGCACCGGACAGTCCGGTGCACACCGGACACTGTCCGGTGCCCGATTTCCTTCCTTAAACAGCGCAGTCGACCGTTGCCGACCGTTGCAGATCTGGCGCACCGGACATGTCCGGTGCACACCGGACAGTCCGGTGCCCCCTTCCGACCGTTGGCTCGGCCACGTGTCTCGCGCAGATCGCGCGGCCGACCGTTGGCCCGACCGACCGTTGGCTCACCGGACAGTCCGGTGCACACCGGACAGTCCGGTGAATTTTAGCCGTACGCCGTCGGCAAATTCCCGAGAGCGGCCTCTTCGCCCGAGGCAGCCTGGCGCACTGGACACTGTCCGGTGCACCACCGGACAGTCCGGTGCCCCAGACCGAAACAGCCTTTTGGCTGTACACTGCCAACTCTTCTCTTCTTTTCTTCTTTCTGTTTCTAACACTTAGACAAGTATATTAGTACACAAAACCAATGTACTAAGGCTTAGAAACATACCTTTACTTGTGATTTGCACTTTGTTCATCCATGGGCATAGATTCACATTTAAGCACTTGTGTTTGCATCCAATCACCAAAATACTTAGAAATGGCCCAAAGGCACATTTCCCTTTCAATCTCCCCCTTTTTGGTGATTTATGCCAACACAACATAAAGCAACTCGAACAAGCGCAAAATCACTTCAAATAAAACAAAAATCTATTTTGATTCATTTTTGGCATATATGGATCATCCTTTGCCACCACTTGGTTTGTTTTTGCAAATCAAACTCAAATCTCTATCTCTAAGTCAAACACATGTTGGGGACCTTCGGCTTCCGAAGGTCCTCAAAAACAGGATTTAACAATATTTCTGGAGTATAATGTGTGAACATGTATCTTCAGACTCAAGTCGGCATCACAGTAGACCAGAATAATACGAAGGTTGGTACAGCGCCGAAGGTGTGAGCAGGAAAGCTTCGGCGTGGCAACAAAAAGTGAAACCGACTTAAAGATGAAAAGGCTATTTAGACCTCGACAGATTACTATAGAATTATTATCAAGTGTAAAGGGCATGAATGTAATTTTGTATGGGTTGTGTCCCGTGCCTATAAATAGGTGAACAGTACCCCCCGTACTGTTCACGCTGACTTGGCATTCGCTTTTTGCGTCACGCTTGTACTATCATCTCCTTCCAGTTAAAGGTACACTTGTGATTCAACGATATTTCTGTTTATGCCTGATAATAATATATATAATTGTTTATGTTGTCTTTTATATTCCTTACATTTCATTCTTCGTCACTGTATAATGAATTTATGAAGGTACGCCCTTCATAACCTTCGTCCGAAAACCATTATATCCTAAGGGAAATAATGCTTCGAAGGACGAAGGACTTTAACGATTAACATTTTCTATGTTGCCTTGTTCTTAACTCATAGCATTTGAGAACAAGTCCCCAACATTGGCGCCCACCTCCGGTGAACTCACTTCCACTCTTTGAGTCTTTCGAACACCTTCGGCGATCATAAACCTTCGTTATGGCGCCGAAGAAAGCTTCAGCGACCGGGGCTGCAGCTCTGCAACCACGGGACCACAATCAGGAGACAGTCTCCCTTCGGGAGGCCCGAAGCCAGAAAAGGAAGGTTGTTAGCCCGACACCACCAGAGGACGAGATAGATCAAGAAATCAGAGATATGGAGATGCTTCATCAACAAGTACAGAGGAAGAAAGAAAAGATGGCCAGGCTAGCTGAACTGCAGAGGCAGATAGACGAAGCCTCTGAAGAAGTTCGTCATCTTGCCCAGGATGAGCAACACCGAAGGCCTCAGCACCAAGACCTTCATCAGGAGGGTTTTCCCAACGAAGATGACTGGTATGACAATTTCCATCATGGGAATTTTGTTTTTGATGATGCTTCTCCTCTATCCGCTGAGCTGCAGGCTACACCTTGGCCTTCGTCCTACAAGCCACCTCAGCTTCCCGTATTCGATGGCCACTCGGACCCGAAGCAGTTTTTGATGAGCTACGAAGCAACAGTATCTTCGTATGGTGGCAATGCTGCAGTCATGGCCAAATCTTTCGTTATGGCTGTCAGGAGTGTTGCTCAAACCTGGTATTCCTCCCTTCGACCAGGAACGATCACTTCATGGCAGAAGCTGAAGGACTTGTTGTTAACTAGCTTCCAAGGGTTTCAGACGAAGCCGGTCACTGCTCAAGCTCTGTTCCAGTGCACCCAGGATCACGAAGAATACCTTCAGGCGTATGTCCGAAGGTTCTTGCGTTTGAGGGCACAGGCACCAACGGTGCCCAATGAAATTGTCATTGAGGCCATGATCAAGGGGCTTCGGCCAGGGCCGTCAGCTCAGTACTTCGCTAGGAAGCCTCCTCAAACTTTGGAGAAGCTGCTCCAGAAGATGGACGAGTACATTCGGGCCGATAATGATTTTCGCCAAAGAAGGGAGGAGGCTTTCAGGTTTTCTGAAATGACCAGGGGCTTCGGAGGGAGGTTCTACCCGAGGCACGTTAGATCAATTCATAACTCTACACAAAATGATGATAGAGGGAGCCAGCAGCAAAGGCCACAATGTTCCTCACAAGCTTCGGGGCAACATCAAGGCTCCTTCCGACCACCAGCTCCAAGAGGCAGAGGCGCCAGGGGCTTCGGAGGAAGATTTGGCGATCAACCGAGAAGAATCTTTTGCTTATTCTGTGGTGAGAACAAAGGTCATACCACCAGGATGTGCCATGTTACCATCCAGAAGCAAAAAGAAATAGCCGAAGCGGCAGCACAACAGGCTCAGCCGAAGCAGGTCATGCACACTGCTTCGTATCATTCGCCTTACATCCCAGAATATGTAGGCAATCACCCTGCAGTTTCTGTTGCTTCGGCGAGTCAACCTCAGGCTTCCTGGCAACAACCTCCGCCTCCACCACCGCTGCAACAAGGACAGCAGCCAGAAGGGAGCCAATATGCTCCACACCAAAGGGACTTCAGAGAGCAGTCCGAAGCTCGCACAGTCAACAGCACTGTGCCAGAGTCAAAGCACATCTATTGACAAATATCCTACCTTAATAGCAATCTTTTTCATTCAGTTTTATTTTCTGTAATAAAGGACATTGTTCAGATTTCATGTAAATAGTTTCGTTGATTCCCACAAGGAAAATATATTTTCTTCACAGGCTTAAATTGTTGAAAGACTTGTGACAACAAAGAGGACCTTCGAACTATCGAAAATTCTTCGAAGTAACAAAAAGTCGTTCTAAGGAACGCAGAGTAAGTTTGCCGAAGTCACAAAAAGCCGCTCCTAAGGGAGCGCAGTGTAAGTTTTCTGCTCCAAAGTCGTTCCAAAGGGAATGCAGAGCATACAGCGAAAAGTCAACGCTGATACCGCCTAAGTAAAAGGCGAAGCGCGAAAAGTCAACGCGAATACCGCTGAAAGTAAAAGGCGAAGAAGCTCCTAAGGGAGGCTTACAGCGAAAAATAAACGCTGATTCCGCTGAAGTAAAAGGCGAAGAAGCTCCTAAGGGAGACTTGTAAAAGATTATGTGTTTTATTGCAGGGATGCGTGTGCATCTTCGGAATAAGCATCGCCTCACATAACATAACATCATCGCATCATTTCGCATAGCATAAGCATCATACATCATGTTGCATATGGCACAAGAGGTGGACACAATATTAATCTACAGAAGAATGTTTTGAAAAAAGGGAAAAATCATAATGTCACAAGGAGATACATTATTGATCTTCGGAGGTGTAGCTTCGGAAAATATTTTCACGAAGCCTGGATATTATTCATCAGAACACTGGATATTGTTGAAAAAATCTTCTTCACGAAGCATGAAAAGAAGGGAAGGTGTTTTTTCGTCAAAGACTCAAAAACGGTACGTGTAAAGTTTCATGCATCGTAAAGAATTAAGCAAGAAAAACAGGTATATTATATTCAGAGTTATAAAATGTTACAATATATTACATTTCAGAAGTTTTTACAATAATACTTAATCCTCTCTCAAAACGACTTCTGCAGCCTCGTTTAGGAGCCGATTGACGACTTCGTCCATAATTGCTTCAGCCATCTTTTTTATTTCGTCGTCTCCTTTCGGCTGAGGGTCCGAAGGGGCTCTAGCAGAATCTGAAGTAGAACAGGATACGGCTATATTGCTATGACAAATTGCAAACGAATCTTAAAACCTAAAATTACAACACAATAAAAACTATTAGATAATACCTAATTGACCTTCGGGTTCTGCGCTCTTCTCAGCAGCCTCAGCTACTTCTCTAGCATCATGAATGCCCTTTTCGCTTCTTTGAATAATCTCTCGGGCCATTTCTCGGCCACCATTATCCCAGATATCGGTGAAAAATTTTCCACCAACCATGCTGGCTTCGGCCGATGGATCCCTTGCATCTTCGAAGGACAAAACACCTTCGGATTGCGCTAGAATCTTTACATGTTCGCAGCCTTTTTTCTCTAAAATGGTGGCAATTCCTCTAGCACCCGAGAAGGCACATATATCTCCACGGCTATTTAAAATTTCTTCGAAGGCTTCAGCTTCGTGGTCGATCCATTCGATGGGACCTTCGGGATTGCCTCTCGTAAAGTTTTCCTCACTTGAGAATGCGCCGACCCTGGCGAAGCTAGCCTTTAACTTCTTGACACATTCTATAGATTTGTTATAGCATCTTTTCTTGGACGACCGAAGCTCTTCAACAGTTCCTTCTAAGTGATCTGCCCATTGGTCGTTGAGTTCTCGCTTTGTTTCTTCAAGTATACGTTCTTCCTTGGCTCTGGCCAGTTGTTTCCGAAGATCTTCAAGTTCGCGTTTATGAGCTTCAGCTTGACCTTTAAAAGCAGCTTCGTCTTCCTTTATTTTATTAATTAATGAGTGTAATATTTTATCTTTCTCGAGACCTTCGTTCCTTATTTCAATTACTTCGGAACGAAGGTTGCTCAGGGCTATAGTACACCCTTCGTCTTCAGCATCTTTCTGTGCCCTGAGGGCATTGCTAAGTATCAGGCCCTGCAAGGAGAAATATGTGGTTTAAACAAACGAAAAATTTTGGTCTCAACAAAAAATGCGAAGGTCCCATTTGTTGTACCTTCAAGCTATTATACGCCAGGCTGTCGGCCAAATCACTTTTCGATAGCACTGAAAGCCCGTCTTCCAGTGTTGGGAATCCGAAGCTTTTGCTCATCTCCCGACAGACAGAAATCTCTTTGCTGTCAGGGAGACAATACAAAAAGTCTTCTTCTCCGCTGCCATTGAATATTAATGCCCCCTTTGGATACTTCAGTTTTTGGGCGTAAAGTTGGGCCTCTTGTTTTTCTTTTTCTGATAGTTGTTTCCCCGAAGCATGGCGAATAATATAATCAAGGACTTTGGGGGATGCTTCGGGGGCAGCAGCACTGATTTCTTCAACAAAAGCTGGCTCTGTAATTTTTTCCTCCTCGAATTCCAGGGATTTTATTTTCGTGGGTTCTGAGGACCCAGCTTCGGCTTCAGTTTCTTGCTCTGGAGCTTTAGTATCAGAGACTTCAGTTTTTTCTTCGGGGATGACAACAGTCTCCTTCGGAGGTGTGCTTGAAGATTTAATTGTCTCCAGAACATCTAGCACATTGACCATTCTCTTCCTTTTCGGAGTCACTGCTGGCACCTTTTGGTTTTTTACTGTCTCAATATTTGCTGCAGGACTCAAAACTTCTGATGTTTTTGATCCCTCAGTTGCTTCTTTTACTTCTTCCATTTTTTCTGTGGACGGCGCTTCGGCCTTCTCTTTCGTTTCTAATAACAAAATCTTTGATTGTTCCAATTCTATCTTTGTTGGCACTTCGGCCGTTTCTGCGACTTCTGGCAGCAAGGTTGGCTCGGTTGGTTTTTCAGCTTCGGTGGCCGAAGAGGTTTCTCCAGTAAACTCAGGCACCGAAGCTGGTTCAATATAGCGCGGCCGATGTGTGAGGACTTTTATCTTCTTTCTTTTCGGTTCTGGCTCGCTAGGAGCAGTTGTAGCTTCTTCTTTTGCAGAGGTTGTGTTTTTTCTCTTCTGCCTTCGAATGGGATAGCAATAGTCAGGGTAGACAAACCCGATTGCATCAAATACCCGATTCAGCCTCTTCTTTTTTCGGCCTCCGAAGGCTGCTGACATTGCAGTGTCTTCGGCTTTCGAATAAGCCCCAAGCAGTTCATCACTTAAATTTTCAATGCTTTTTAACCAGTCATCATCTGGCTCAACGAATTTATCTCCAAATTTAAAAGTGTACTTCAACCTGATAAGTCCACCTTCGTCGGTCTCTTTTATTGTTTCTTGCGGCATTTCCCATTTCTCCGCGAGCGGCCATACCCTGAAGGCAATATGCTCTTGTACTAAGTCTCTCGTTCCAATAAAAGAACAGATAACGCCGAAGGCCCTCTGACATTCTTCGGCAGCTTCATTCATTTCAACCTTCAGCCTCCGAAGGCCGAAGCTTTGCCAAATAGGGCGCATAATTATACCTTTGATATCTTCTCGTACTGTCAGATCATTCTTCACATAAAACCATTCTGTCATCCAGTCGCCGGGCCATCTCTTCCGAAAGGTTGGCACGGGGCAGCTTGACCCGGACCGAGAAACGAAACTGTAGCAGCCAAAATTATTGTGATACTGTTCCTTACCCCAAGGTTTTGTTTCGTATGATAATTCGTGTATATTGCAGAAGCTTTTTGCATCAGGCTTCAGACCTTGGCTTCTCACGGCCCACACGAAGATATTCAGCCTTATAATTGCCTCGGGGGTAAGTTGATGGAGATAGACTTCGAATATTTTCAGCACCTCTACAACGAAGCTGCTCAACGGAAATCGCAGTCCAGCTTTCAAAAAGCTTCGGTACACTACGACTTCATTCTCTTCAGGGTGTGGGCAAGTTTTTTCCCCTTCGTCGGCCCTCACGATGGACAAATCCCGGAAATACCTTCCTCTCATGTTGACAAGATGATTCTCTTTGATAGTTGATTTACCATAAACTGAATGGCTTGGTCGCCAGGGACGATCTTCGGAGTCTTCACCACCACTGTCCACATCTTAGCTGTCACTGTCACCAGTATCTTCAGACAAACCTTCCAGAATCTCCTTGGTGATTTTTTCTGTATTGGTCTTTGACATCGCTATAAGAAACCCCAAGTTTTTCTCTTCGTCGAGGCTCAGCTTCATCTCAGCAGCAGTCTTCTTATCTTCAGACATCTTCGGAGACACTAAAAAACTATTTTCAAAGCCGAAGCTTCAAAACTAAAAGCCTAGCAAATCTTAGTGCACAAGAGCTAAAAATTGAGTGAGCGGGAGCAGTTGGCCAGAGAGCGTGTCAAATGAGTTTGCGGTATGACCGTATTTATACGCCAAGAGCGTTGAAAATTGAAAGACCCCGCTTGTCAGTGAATGTTGCTATTTTAGCAAAGGGAAGGTGTTTTTTCGGACCTTCGGCGTAAAGCCTTCGTCCATGTCGCAATCTAAATTTATTATTTTAAATAAATTAATATTGCGAGGGGCTACTGTTGGGGACCTTCGGCTTCCGAAGGTCCTCAAAAACAGGATTTAACAATATTTCTGGAGTATAATGTGTGAACAGGTATCTTCGGACTCAAGTCGGCATCACAGTAGACCAGAATAATACGAAAGTTGGTACAACGCCGAAGGTGTGAGCAGGAAAGCTTCGGCGTGGCAGCAAAAAGTGAAACCGACTTAAAGATGAAAAGGCTATTTAGACCTCGACAGATTACTATAGAATTATTATCAAGTGTAAAGGGCATGAATGTAATTTTGTATGGGTTGTGTCTCGTGCCTATAAATAGGTGAACAGTACCCCCCGTACTGTTCACGCTGACTTGGCATTCGCTTTTTGCGTCACGCTTGTACTATCATCTCCTTCCAGTTAAAGGTACACTTGTGATTCAACGATATTTCTGTTTATGCCTGATAATAATATATATAATTGTTTATGTTGTCTTTTATATTCCTTACATTTCATTCTTCGTCACTGTATAATGAATTTATGAAGGTACGCCCTTCATAACCTTCGTCCGAAAACCATTATATCCTAAGGGAAATAATGCTTCGAAGGACGAAGGACTTTAACGATTAACATTTTCTATGTTGCCTTGTTCTTAACTCATAGCATTTGAGAACAAGTCCCCAACAACACACATGTTGAAGCATAAAGAGAGTCATTCCAAAAGAGATTGATCAAAGATTTCAAAAACTCCCCCTATTTCCCATAATCAACACTTCTCCCCACAAGAAGCCAACTTTTGACAAAAGAGACAATGCAAGAGTTTTGTCAAAACAAAAAGCTCTATTTCACTATTTTCAAAATTTCTGAGTTTTGTCAAAACAAAAAGCTCTATTTCACTATTTTCAAAATTTCTCAAGTGGTAGCTGATCCATCTATTGCTTTGGCCTTTATTTTCTCCCCCTTTGGCATCAAGCACCAAAACGGGATCAATCTTGGCCCCTTCAACCCCATTGCCTCACCAAAAACTTCAACTAAGATCAAATGGCAATAAGAGTTCATGAGATGAACTTGGAATAAGTTACCCTCTCATCGGAGTGCAGTGGAAGTCTTTCATGGTCCAAGTCCACCTTTTCACTTTCAACTCTCCTTCGAGACTAAATCAAGCATAACTCAAGCATATGGTTAGTCTCAAAGGGTCAAGTTGTAACACATCTCCCCCTAAACATGTGCATCACTTTGCAACGGACTTGTGAGGTCCAGGGAGTGTTTGTACAACTTGAGCACCATAATAAGCAACAAAATGCAGAATGAACATGATCAAGGCATAAACACATGTATGCTATAATTCAATCCAAGTTCCGCGAATCTAAGACATTTAGCTCACTACGTAACCTGCAAAAGGTCTTCTCATCTAGAGGCTTGGTAAAGATATCGGCTAGCTGGTTCTCGGTGCTAACATGAAACACTTCGATATCTCCCTTTTGCTGGTGGTCTCTCAAAAAGTGATGCCGGATGTCTATGTGCTTTGTGCGGCTGTGCTCAACAGGATTTTCCGCCATGCGGATAGCACTCTCATTATCACATAGGAGTGGGACTTTGCTCAGATTGTAGCCATAGTCCCTGAGGGTTTGCCTCATCCAAAGTAGTTGCGCGCAACACTTCCCTGCGGCAACATACTCGGCCTCAGCGGTGGATAGGGCAACGGAGGTTTGTTTCTTAGAGTTCCACGACACCAGGGACCTTCCTAAGAATTGGCACGTCCCCGATGTACTCTTCCTATCGACCTTACATCCAGCATAATCGGAGTCTGAGTATCCAAT
Source organism: Zea mays (assembly GCF_902167145.1). Taxonomy (NCBI): domain Eukaryota; kingdom Viridiplantae; phylum Streptophyta; class Magnoliopsida; order Poales; family Poaceae; genus Zea; species Zea mays. Next base: position 156,623,914 of record NC_050103.1, on the reverse strand, counting down.
CAAGTCAAAGGTAGACCCCTTTGGATACCAGAGCCCGAAGCAAGGCGTAGCAACTAAATATCTAAGGATTCGCTTCACCGCCACTAAGTGACATTCCTTAGGATCGGATTGAAATATGGCACACATGCATACGCTAAGCATAATATCCGGTCTACTAGCACATAAGTAAAGTAATGACCCTATCATTGACCGGTATGCTTTTTGATCAACGGACTTACCTCCTTTGTTGAGGTCGGTGTGTCCGTCGGTTCCCATCGGAGTCTTTGCGGGCTTGGCGTCCTTCATCCCAAACCGCTTCAGCAGATCTTGCGTGTACTTCGTTTGAGAGATGAAGGTGCCGTCCTTGAGTTGCTTCACTTGGAACCCAAGGAAGTAGTTCAACTCGCCCATCATTGACATCTCGAATTTCTGCGTCATCACCCTGCTAAACTCTTCACAAGACTTTTTATTAGTAGAACCAAATATTATGTCATCGGCATAAATTTGGCACACAAACAAATCACCATCACATGTCTTAGTGAAAAGAGTTGGATCGGCTTTCCCAACCTTGAAAGCATTAGCAATTAAGAAATCTCTAAGGCATTCATACCATGCTCTTGGGGCTTGCTTAAGTCCATAGAGCGCCTTAGAGAGCTTACACACGTGGTCGGGGTACCGTTCATCCTCGAAGCCAGGGGGTTGCTCTACGTACACCTCCTCCTTTATAGGCCCGTTGAGGAAAGCGCTCTTCACATCCATTTGGTACAACCTGAAAGAATGATGAGCGGCATATGCTAGCAAGATACGAATTGATTCTAGCCTAGCCACAGGAGCAAAAGTCTCCTCGAAATCCAAACCTGCGACTTGGGCATAACCTTTTGCCACAAGTCGAGCCTTGTTTCTCGTCACCACCCCGTGCTCGTCCTGTTTGTTGCGGAACACCCACTTGGTTCCCACAACATTTTGCTTCGGACGAGGCACCAGTGTCCAAACTTCATTCCTCTTGAAGTTGTTGAGCTCCTCCTTCATGGCCAACACCCAGTCCGGATCTAGCAAGGCCTCCTCTACCCTGAAAGGCTCAATAGAAGAGACAAAGGAGTAGTGCTCACAAAAATTAACTAATCGAGATCGAGTAGTTACTCCCTTGCTAATGTCACCCAGAATTTGGTCGACGGGATGATCCCTTTGAATCATCGCTCGAACTTGGGTTGGAGGTGCCGGTTCCGCTTCTTCCTCCATCACATGATTATCTTGTGCTCCCCCTTGATCACACGCCTCCTGTTGATGAACCTGTTCATCGTCTTGAGTTGGGGGATGCACCATAGTTGAGGAAGAAGGTTGATCTCGTTCATCTTGTTCCTGTGGCCGTACTTCTCCAATCGCCATGGTTCGTATAGCGGCCGTTGGAACATCTTCTTCATCTACATCATCACAATCAAAAACTTGCTCTCTTGAAGAGCCATTAGTCTCATCAAATACAACGTCGCTAGAGACTTCAACCAAACCCGATGATTTGTTGAAGACTCTATACGCCTTTGTATTTGAGTCATAACCTAACAAAAACCCTTCTACTGCTTTGGGAGCAAACTTAGAATTTCTACCTTTCTTCACTAGAATGTAGCACTTGCTCCCAAATACACGAAAGTAAGATACGTTGGGTTTGTTACCGGTTAGTAGCTCATACGACGTCTTTTTGAGGAGGCGATGAAGGTAGACCCTGTTGATGGCGTGGCAAGCAGTGTTCACGGCTTCCGTCCAAAAGCACTCGGGGGTCTTGAACTCTCCTAGCATCGTCCTCGCCATATCGATGAGCGTCCTGTTCTTCCTCTCTACCACACCATTTTGCTGTGGTGTGTAGGGAGCGGAGAACTCGTGCTTGATCCCTTCTTCTTCAAGGAACTCCTCCACTTGAAGGTTCTTGAACTCGGACCCGTTGTCGCTCCTTATCTTCTTCACCTTGAGCTCAAACTCATTTTGAGCTCTCCTGAGGAAGCGCTTGAGGGTCCCTTGGGTTTCAGACTTATCCTGCAAAAAGAACACCCAAGTGAAGCGGGAAAAGTCATCAACAATAACTAGACCATACTTACTTCCTCCTATGCTCAGATAGGCGACGGGTCCGAAGAGGTCCATATGCAGCAGCTCCAGAGGTCTTGAAGTGGTCATCACATTCTTGCTGTGATGTGCTCCTCCCACTTGTTTACCTGCTTGACAAGCTGCACAAGGTCTATCTTTTTCGAATTGAACGTTAGTCAAACCTATCACGTGTTCTCCCTTTAGAAGCTTGTGAAGGTTCTTCATCCCCACATGTGCTAAGCGGCGATGCCACAGCCATCCCATGCTAGTCTTAGCTATTAAGCATGCATCTAGACCGGCTTCTTCTTTTGCAAAATCAACTAAATAAAGTTTGCCGTCTAATACACCCTTAAAAGCTAGTGAACCATCACTTCTTCTAAAGACAGACACATCTATATTAGTAAATAGACAGTTGTAACCCATATTGCACAATTGACTAACCGATAGCAAATTATATCCAAGAGACTCTACTAAAAACACATTAGAGATAGAGTGCTCATTAGAAATTGCAATTTTACCTAACCCTTTTACCTTGCCTTGATTCCCATCACCAAATACAATTGAATCTTGGGAAACCTTATTCTTGACGTAGGAGGTGAACATCATCTTCTCCCCCGTCATATGGTTTGTGCATCCGCTGTCGATAATCCAGCTTGAACCCCCGGATGCATAAACCTGCAAGGCAAATTTAGGCTTGGGACTTAGGTACCCAACTCATGTTGGGTCCTACAAGGTTAGTGCAAATATCCTTAGGGACCCAAATGCAAGTTTTGTCTCCCTTGCATTTTGCCCCTAACTTCCTAGCAACAATTTTCTTATCCTTTCTACAAATAGCAAAGGAAGCATTTAAAGCACAATAAATTGTAGAAGGTTCATTCACTACTTTCCTAGGAGCATGAATAATATTCTTTCTAGGCACATTTCTGCCATGCATAAAGGAAGAACTAGAAGCAAACATGGCATGAGAGTTAAAATCATCATAAGCATTATAACTCCTATAAGCATTTCTAGTTTGTCTCCTATCATGATACATAAAAGCATGATTCCTTTTAGTGCTACTTGCCATAGGGGCCTTCCCTTTCTCCTTGGCGGAGATGGGAGCCTTATGGCTTGTTAAGTTCTTGGCTTCTCTCTTGAAGCCAAGTCCATCCTTAATTGAGGGGTGTCTACCAATTGTGTAGGCATCCCTTGCAAATTTTAGTTTATCGAAATCATTCTTTATAGTCTTAAGTTGAGCATTAAGATTAGCCAATTCATCATTAAGCTTGGAAATTGAAACTAGGTGTTCACTACAAGCATCAATGTCAAAATCTTTACACCTAGTACAAATTACAATATGTTCTACACAAGAATTGGATTTATTTGCTACTTCTAATTTAGCATTTAAATCATTGTTGACACCTTTTAAAGTAGAAATGGTTTCATGACAAGTAGATAGTTCAAAAGAAAGCATTTCATTTCTTTTAACTTCTAAAGCATAGGATTTTTGTGCTTCTATAAATTTATCATGTTCTTCATACAATAAATCCTCTTATTTCTCTAAGAGTCTATCCTTCTCATTCAAGGCATCAATCAATTCATTGATTTTATCAATCTTATTTCTATCCAATCCCTTGAACAAGCTAGAGTAATCTATTTCCTCATCACTAGACTCATCATCACTAGAAGAGACGTAAGTGGTGTCTCGAGTACTCACCTTCTTCTCCCTTGCCATAAGGCATGTGTGACGTTCGTTTGGGAAGAGGGTTGATTTGTTGAAGGCGGTGGCGGCAAGTCCTTCATTGTCGGAGTCGGAGGAGGAGCAATCCGAATCCCACTCCTTTCCGATATGTGCCTCGCCCTTGGCCTTCTTGTAATGCTTCTTCTTTTCCCTCTTGCTCCCGTGTTCCTGGTCACTATCATTGTCGGGACAGTTAGCAATAAAATGACCAAGCTTACCACATTTGAAGCATGATCGCTTTCCCTTGGTCTTGGTCTTGCTTGGCTGTCCCTTGCGACCCTTTAGTGCCGTCTTGAATCTTTTGATGATGAGGGCCATCTCTTCATCATTAAGACCGGCCGCCTCAATTTGCGCCACCTTGCTGGGTAGCGCCTCCTTGCTCCTTGTTGCCTTGAGAGCAATGGGTTGAGGCTCATGGATTGGGCCATTCAACGCGTCGTCCACGTACCTCGCCTCCTTGATCATCATTCGCCCGCTTACAAATTTTCCAAGAATTTCTTCGGGCGACATCTTGATGTACCTAGGATTTTCACGAATATTGTTCACCAAGTGAGGATCAAGAACGGTAAATGACCTTAGCATTAGGCGGACGACGTCGTGATCCGTCCATCGCGTGCTTCCGTAGCTCCTTATTTTGTTTATAAGGATCTTGAGCCGGTTGTATGTTTGTGTCGGCTCCTTGCCCCTTATCATCGCGAATCGTCCGAGCTCGCCCTCCACCAACTCCATCTTGGTGAGTAAGGTGACATCATTCCCCTCATGAGAGATCTTGAGGGTGTCCCAAATCTGCTTGGCATTGTCCAAGCCGCTCACCTTGTGATACTCTTCCCTGCACAAAGAGGCTAGCAACACAGTAGTAGCTTGTGCATTTTTATGGATCTGTTCATTAATAAACGAAGGGCTATCCGAGCTATCAAATTTCATTCCACTTTCTACAATCTCCCAAATGCTTGGATGGAGAGAAAATAGGTGAGTACGCATTTTGTGACTCCAAAATCCGTAGTCCTCTCCATCAAAGTGAGGAGGCTTGCCAAGTGGAATGGGGAGCAAATGAGCATTTGAGCTATGCGGAATGCGCGAATAATCAAAAGAGAAGTTTGAGTTAACCGTCTTCTGTTTGTCATAGTCGTTGTCGTCGTTGTCCTTTTGAGAAGAGGAAGATTCGTCGCTGTCGTCGTAGTAGACGATCTCCTTGATGCGCCTTGTCTTCTTCTTCTTCCCTTCCTTCCGTCTATGGCCCGAGTCGGAGTCGGTAGGCTTGTCATCTTTGGGCTCGTTGACGAAGGACTCCTTCTCCTTATCGTTGATCACGATTCCCTTCCCCTTAGGATCCATCTCTTCGGGCGGTTAGTCCCTTTCTTGAAGAGAACGGCTCCGATACCAATTGAGAGCACCTAGAGGGGGGGTGAATAGGTGATCCTGTAAATCTTAAAAACTTAAGCCACAAAACTTTGATTAAGCGTTAGCACAGTTAATGCCAAGTGGCTAGAGCGAAGATCTTGCACAATATGATAATCACAAGAAGTTCAACACAGAGAGGACACGGTGATTTATCCCGTGGTTCGGCCAAGTACAAAACTTGCCTACTCCACGTTGTGGCGTCCCAACGGACGAGAGTTGCACTCAACTCCTCTCAAGTGATCCAATGATCAACTTGAATACCACAGTGTTATGCTTTTCTTTTCTCAATCCCGTTTGCGAGGAATCTCCACAACTTGGAGCCTCTCGCCCTTACAATTGAAGTTCACAACGAAACACAGAGCAAGGGGGAATGAGCAACGCACACAAGACTTCAAAAGATCAGAGCAACTAACACGCACACAAGTAGCAACAAGAGCTCGCAACACAACTCAAAGAGTTCACAACTCCACAAGAGCTCTATATGCTATCACAATGAAACGAATGCGTGAGATCGATGTCTTGGTGCTTAGGAATGTTGTAGGAATGCTTGGTGTTCTCCTCCATGCGCCTAGGGGTCCCTTTTATATCCCCAAGGCAGCTAGGAGCCGTTGAGAACAAATCTGGAAGGCCATCCTTGCCTTCTGTCGTCGGGCGCACCGGACAGTCCGGTGCACACCGGACACTGTCCGGTGCCCGATTTCCTTCCTTAAACAGCGCAGTCGACCGTTGCCGACCGTTGCAGATCTGGCGCACTGGACATGTCCGGTGCACACCGGACAGTCCGGTGCCCCCTTCCGACCATTGGCTCGGCCACGTGTCTCGCGCAGATCGCGCGGCCGACCGTTGGCCCGACCGACCGTTGGCTCACCGGACAGTCCGGTGCACACCGGACAGTCCGGTGAATTTTAGCCGTACGCCGTCGGCAAATTCCCGAGAGCGGCCTCTTCGCCCGAGGCAGCCTGGCGCACCGGACACTGTCCGGTGCACCACCGGACAGTCCGGTGCCCCAGACCGAAACAACCTTTTGGCTGTACACTGCCAACTCTTCTCTTCTTTTCTTCTTTCTGTTTCTAACACTTAGACAAGTATATTAGTACACAAAACCAATGTACTAAGGCTTAGAAACATACCTTTACTTGTGATTTGCACTTTGTTCATCCATGGGCATAGATTCACATTTAAGCACTTGTGTTTGCATCCAATCACCAAAATACTTAGAAATGGCCCAAAGGCACATTTCCCTTTCAACTCTTCACATGTAGATTTGTTAGTAGACCCAAATATGATATCATCAACATATATTTGGCATACAAACAAATCTTTTGCAATGGTTTTAGTAAAGAGAGTAGGATCGACTTTGCCGACTTTGAAGTCATTAGTGATAAGAAAATCTCGCAGACATTCATACCATGCTCTTGGGGCTTGCTTGAGCCTATAAAGCGCCTTTGAGAGTTTATAAACATGGTTAGGATACTCACTATCTTCAAAGCCGGGAGGTTGCTCAACATAGACCTCTTCCTTGATTGGTTCATTGAGGAAGGCACTTTTCACGTCCATTTGATAGAGCTTAAAGCCATGGTAAGTAGCATAGGCAAGTAATATGCGAATTGACTCAAGCCTAGCTACAGGTGCATAGGTTTCACCGAAATCCAAACCTTTGACTTGTGAATATCCGTTGGCTACAAGTCGGGCTTTGTTCCTTGTCACCACACCATGCTCATCTTGCTTGTTGCGGAATATCCACTTAGTTCCTACAACATTTTCGTTAGGACGTGGAACTAAATGTCATACCTCATTCCTCATGAAGTTGTTGAGCTCCACTTGCATTGCCAACACCCAATCCGAATCTCTTAGTGCACCCTCTACCCTGTATGGCTCAATAGAGGAAACAAAAGAGTAATGTTCACAAAAATGAGCGACTCGAGATCGAGTGGTTACCCCCTTATGAATATCACCGAGGATGGAGTTCACGGGGTGATCTCTTTGTATCACTTGGTGGACTCTTGGGTGAGGCTGCCTTTGACCCTGAGTTTCTTGCTCATCTTCCTTGTCTTTGTCATGGTCATCTTCCCCTTGATCATTGTCCTCTTCTTGAGGTGGCTCATCCTCTTGATCTTCATCACCATCTTGAGCCTGTTCCTCATCTTGAGTTGGTGGAGATGTGAAAGGGAAATGTGCCCTTGGGCCATTTCTAAGTATTTTGGTGATTGAGTGCCAACGCAAGTGTTTTTGTGTTGATCTATGCAATGAGGTGGACAAAGTGAAAATCATGTCAAAAAGGTATGTTTCTAGACTTAGTACATTGTTTTATGGACTAATGTATTGTGTCTAAGTGCTGGAAACAGGTGAAAACAAAATGGAGAGAGATTGCCTTGTTTCAGCCAAAGCCAGCGCTGTCTGGGTGCACCGGACTGTCCGGTGGTGCACCGGACAGTGTCCGGTGTGCCAGGCTGGCTCAGGAGAACTTGGTGCTCTCGGGAATAAATTAACGGCGTACGGCTATAATTCACCGGACTGTCCGGTGTGCACCGGACTGTCCGGTGAGCCAACGGTCGGCCGGGCCAACGGTCGGCTGCGCGATCTGCGCGAGACACGTGGCCGAGCCAACGGTCGGGAGGGGGCACCGGACTGTCCGGTGTGCACCAGACAGTGTCCGGTGCGCCAACGGCTCCTAGGCGCCAACGGTCGGCTTCGCCAGGAAAGGAAAGAAATCCGCACCGGACAGTGTCCGGTGTGCACCGGACTGTCCGGTGCGCCAGGCGACAGAAGGCAAGATTTGCCTTCCAGGAATGCTCTCAACGGCTCCTACCTGCCTTGGGGCTATAAAAGGGACCCCTAGGCGCATGGAGGAATACACCAAGCATCCTCTAAGCATTCCTAAGCACTAAGACATCGATTTCGCGCCTTTGATTCTTTGCAATAGCAATTAGAGCTCTAGTTGAGTTGTGAACTCATTGAGTTGTGTTGTGAGCTCTTGTTGCGACTTGTGTGCGTGGTGTTGCTGTGATTTCTTGTCTTGAGTGTGTTGCTTATCCCTCCCTTACTCCGTGCTTCTTTGTGAACTTCAAGTGTAAGGGCGAGAGGCTCCAAAGTGTGGAGATTCCTCGCGGACGGGATATAGTAAAGCAAGCAAAACACTGTGGTATTCAAGTGGGTCTTTGGACCGCTTGAGAGGGGTTGATTGCAACCCTCGTCCGTTGGGACGCCACAACGTGGAGTAGGCAAGCGTTGGTCTTGGCCGAACCACGGGATAAACCACTGTGCCATCTCTGTGATTGATCTCTTGTGGTTATTGTGTTTTGTTGAGACTCCTCTCTAGCCACTTGGCAATTATTGTGCTAACGCCTAACCAAGTTTTTGAGTTAAGTTTCAAGTTTTTACAGGATCACCTATTCATCCCCCCCTCTAGGTGCTCTCAATTGGTATCGGAGCCGTTCTCTTCAAGAAGGGACTAATCGCCTGAAGAGATGGATCCTAAGGGAAAGGGGACGGTGGTCAACAACAACGAGAAGGAGTCTATCTTCAATGAGCCAAAAGATGACAAGCCTACGGACTCGGGCTCGAGCCACAAAAGGAAAGACGGGAGGAAGAAGAAGACAAGGCGCATCAAGGAGATAGTCTACTACGACAGCGACGAATCTTCTTCTTGAGAGCACCTAGAGGGGGGGGGGGTGAATAGGTGATCCTGTAAAACTTCAAAACTTAAAGCCACAAAAGCTTGTTAAGTGTTAGCACAATTATTGCCAAGTGGCTAGAGAGGAGTCAAAACACAATAACCACAAGAAAACAATCACAGAGATGACACGGTGGTTATCCCGTGGTTCGGCCAAGTACAAAACTTGCCTACTCCACGTTGTGGCGTCCCAACGGACGAGAGTTGCACTCAACTCCTCTCAAGTGATCCAATGATCAACTCGAATACCACAGTGTTCTTGCTTTTCTTTTCTCAATCCCGTTTGCGAGGTATCTCCACAGCCTGGAGCCTCTCGCCCTTACAAAAGATGTTCACAGAGAATCACGGAGCAAATGAGGGATTAGCAACTCACACATGACACAAAGATCACAGCGAATACGCACACACAAGACCCAGACTTGAGCTCAAGAGACTAGCACACTAGAATGGAGCTCAAATCACTAGAATGTCGAACAAGTGCGCAAGATTGATGTGTGAGTGATCAAGAGTGCTCAAGGAATGCTTGGTGTGCTCCTCCATGCGCCTAGGGGTCCCTTTTATAGCCCCAAGGCAGCTAGGAGTCGTTGAGAACAAATCTGGAAGGCCATCCTTGCCTTCTGTCGTCGGGTGCACCGGACAGTCCGGTGCACACCGGACACTGTCCGGTGCCCGATTTCTTTCCTTAAACAGCCCAGTCGACCGTTGCCGACCGTTGCAGATCTGGAGCACCGGACAGTCCGGTGCACACCGGACAGTCCGGTGTCCCCTCCCGACCGTTGGCCAGGCCACGTGTCGCGCGCAGATTCCGCGGCCGACCGTTGGCTCAGCCGACCGTTGGCTCAGCCGACCGTTGGCTCACCGGACAGTCCGGTGCACACCGGACAGTCCGGTGAATTTTATCCGTACGCCGTCGGCAAATTCCCGAGAGCGGCTTCTTCGCCCGAGGCAGCCTGGCGCACCGGACACTGTCCGGTGCACCACCGGACAGTCCGGTGCCCCAGACCGAAACAACCTTTTGGCTGTACCCTGCCAACTCTTCTCTTCTTTTCTTCTTTCTGTTTCTAACACTTAGACAAGTATATTAGTACACAAAACCAATGTACTAAGGCTTAGAAACATACCTTTACTTGTGATTTGCACTATGTGCATTCATGGGCATAGATTCACATTTAGGCACTTGTGTTTGCATCCAATCACCAAAACACTTAGAAATGGCCCAAAGGCACATTTCCCTTTCAATCTCCCCCTTTTTGGTGATTTATGCCAACACAACATAAAGCAACTCGAACAAGTGCAAAATCACTTCAAATAAAACACAAATCTATTTTGATTCATTTTTGGCATATATGGATCATCCTTTGCCACCACTTGGTTTGTTTTTGCAAATCAAACTCAAATCTCTATCTCTAAGTCAAACACACATGTTGAAGCATAAAGAGAGTCATTCCAAAAGAGATTGATCAAAGATTTCAAAAACTCCCCCTATTTCCCATAATCAATACTTCTCCCCACAAGAAGCCAACTTTTGACGAAAGAGACAATGCAAGAGTTTTGAACAAACCAAAGGCTCTATTCTACTATTTTTCAAATCTCTCAAGTGGTAGCTGATCCATTTATTGCTTTGGCCTTTATTTTCTCCCCCTTTGGCATCAAGCACCAAAACGGGATCAATCTTGGCCCCTTTAACCCCATTGCCTCACCAAAATCTTCAATTAAGAGCAAATGGCAATAAGAGTTCATGAGATGGACTTGGAATAAGTTACCCTCTCATCGGAGTGCAGTGGAAGTCTTTCATGGTCCAAGTCCACCTTTTCCCTTTCAATTTTCCTTCGAGACTAAATCAAGCAAACTCAAGCATATGGTTAGTCTCAAAGGGTCAAGTTGTAACACAACTCCCCTAAACATGTGCATCACTTTGCAACGGACTTGTGAGGTCCAGGGAGTGTTTGTACAACTTGAGCACCATAATAAGCAACAAAATGCAGAATGAACATGATCAAAGACATAAACACATGTATGCTACAGTTCAATCCAAGTTTCGCGAATCTAAGACATTTAGCTCACTACGCAGCCTGCAAAAGGTCTTTTCATCTAGAGGCTTGGTAAAGATATCGGCTAGCTGGTTCTCGGTGCTAACATGAAACACTTCGATATCTCCCTTTTGCTGGTGGTCTCTCAGAAAGTGATGCCGGATGTCAATGTGCTTTGTGCGGCTGTGTTCAACAGGATTTTCCGCCATGCGGATAGCACTCTCATTATCACATAGGAGTGGGACTTTGCTCAGATTGTAGCCAAAGTCCCTGAGGGTTTTCCTCATCCAAAGTAGTTGCGCGCAACACTGTCCTGCGGCAACATACTCGGCCTCAGCGGTGGATAGGGCAACGGAGGTTTGTTTCTTAGATTTCCACGACACCAGGGACCTTCCTAAGAATTGGCACGTCCCCGATGTACTCTTCCTATCGACCTTACATCCAGCGTAATCGGAGTCTGAATATCCAATCAAGTCAAAGGTAGACCCCTTTGGATACCAGAGCCCGAAGCAAGGCGTAGCAACTAAATATCTAAGGATTCGCTTCACTGCCACTAAGTGACACTCCTTAGGATCGGATTGAAATCTAGCACACATGCATACGCTAAGCATAATATCCGGTCTACTAGCACATAAGTAGAGCAATGACCCTATCATTGACCGGTATGCTTTTTGATCAACGGACTTACCTCCTTTGTTGAGGTCGGTGTGTCCGTCGGTTCCCATCGGAGTCTTTGCGGGCTTGGCGTCCTTCATCCCAAACCGCTTCAGCAGATCTTGTGTGTACTTCGTTTGAGAGATGAAGGTGCCGTCCTTGAGTTGCTTCACTTGGAACCCAAGGAAGTAGTTCAACTCGCCCATCATCGACATCTCGAATTTCTGCGTCATCACCCTGCTAAACTCTTCACAAGACTTTTTATTAGTAGAACCAAATATTATGTCATCGACATAAATTTGGCACACAAATAAATCACCATCACATGTCTTTGTAAAAAGAGTTGGATCGACTTTCCCAACCTTAAAAGCATTAACAATTAGAAAGTCTCTAAGGCATTCATACCATGCTCTTGGGGCTTGCTTAAGTCCATAGAGCGCCTTAGAGAGCTTACACACATGGTCGGGGTACCGTTCATCCTCGAAGCCAGGGGGGTTGCTCCACGTACACCTCCTCCTTGATTGGCCCGTTGAGGAAAGCGCTCTTCACATCCATTTGGTACAACCTGAAAGAGTGATGAGCAGCATATGCTAGCAAGATACAAATTGATTCTAGCCTAGCCACAGGAGCAAAAGTCTCCTCGAAATCCAAACCTGCGACTTGGGCATAACCTTTTGCCACAAGTCGAGCCTTGTTTCTCGTCACCACCCCGTGCTCGTCCTGTTTGTTGCGGAACACCCACTTGGTTCCCACAACATTTTGCTTTGGACGAGGTACCAGCGTCCAAACTTCATTGCGCTTGAAGTTGTTTAGTTCCTCCTGCATGGCCAACACCCAGTCCGGATCTAGCAAGGCCTCTTCTACCCTGAAAGGCTCAATAGAAGAGACAAAGGAGTAATGTTCACAAAAATTAACTAATCGTGACCGAGTAGTTACTCCCTTGCTAATGTCACCCAGAATTTGGTCGACGGGATGATCCCTTTGAATCATCGCTCGAACTTGGGTTGGAGGTGCCGGTTGCGCTTCTTCCTCCATCACATGATCATCTTGTGCTCCCCCTTGATCACACGCCTCTTGTTGATGAACCTGTTCATCGTCTTGAGTTGGGGGATGCACCATAGTTGAGGAAGAAGGTTGATCTTGCTCCAAGTGTTCCTGTGGTCGTACATCACCAATCGCCATGGTGCGCATAGCGGCCGTTGGAACATCTTCTTCATCTACATCATCAAGATCAACAACTTGCTCTCTTGGAGAGCCATTAGTCTCATCAAATACAACGTCGCTAGAGACTTCAACCAAACCCGATGATTTGTTGAAGACTCTATACGCCTTTGTATTTGAGTCATAACCTAACAAAAACCCTTCTACAGCTTTGGGAGCAAATTTAGAATTTCTACCCTTCTTCACTAGAATGTAGCACTTGCTCCCAAATACACGAAAGTAAGATACATTGGGTTTGTTACCGGTTAGTAGCTCATACGACGTCTTCTTGAGGAGGCGATGAAGGTAGACCCTGTTGATGGCATGGCAAGCCGTGTTCACGGCTTCCGTCCAAAAGCACTCGGGGGTCTTGAACTCTCCTAGCATCGTCCTCGCCATGTCGATGAGCGTCCTATTCTTCCTCTCTACCACACCATTTTGCTGTGGTGTGTAGGGAGCGGAGAACTCGTGCTTGATCCCTTCCTCCTCAAGGAACTCCTCCACTTGAAGGTTCTTGAACTCGGACCCGTTGTCGCTCCTTATCTTCTTCACCTTGAGCTCAAACTCATTTTGAGCTCTCCTGAGGAAGCGCTTGAGGGTCCCTTGGGTTTCAGACTTATCCTGCAAAAAGAACACCCAAGTGAAGCGGGAAAAGTCATCAACAATAACTAGACCATACTTACTCCCTCCTATGCTCAGATAGGCGACGGGTCCGAAGAGGTCCATATGCAGCAGCTCCAGAGGTCTTGAAGTGGTCATCACATTCTTGCTGTGATGCGCTCCTCCCACTTGTTTACCTGCTTGACAAGCTGCACATGGTCTATCTTTTTCGAATTGCACGTTAGTCAAACCTATCACATGTTCTCCCTTTAGAAGCTTGTGAAGGTTCTTCATCCCCACATGTGCTAAGCGGCGATGCCACAGCCAGCCCATGCTAGTCTTAGCTATTAAGCATGCATCAAGACCGGCTTCTTCTTTTGCAAAATCAACTAAATAAAGTTTGCCGTCTAATACACCCTTAAAAGCTAGTGAACCATCACTTCTTCTAAAGACAGACACATCTACATTTGTAAATAGACAGTTATACCCCATGTTGCATAATTGACTAACCGATAGCAAATTATATCCTAGAGACTCTACTAAAAACACATTAGAGATAGAGTGCTCATTAGATATTGCAATTTTACCTAACCCTTTTACCTTGCCTTGATTCCCATCACCGAATATGATTGAATCTTGGGAATCCTTATTCTTGACGTAGGAGGTGAACATCTTCTTCTCCCCCGTCATATGGTTTGTGCATCCGCTGTCAATAATCCAGCTTGAACCCCCGGATGCATAAACCTGCAAGGCAAATTTAGGCTTGGGTTTTAGGTACCCAACTCATGTTGGGTCCTACAAGGTTAGTGCAAATATCCTTAGGGACCCAAATGCAAGTTTTGTCTCCCTTGCATTTTGCCCCTAACTTCCTAGCAACAATTTTCTTCTCCTTTCTACAAATAGCAAAGGAAGCATTTAAAGCACAATAAATTGTAGAAGGTTCATTCACTACTTTCCTAGGAGCATGAATAATATTCTTTCTAGGCATAGCATTTTTCCTAGACATATTTCTACCATGCATAAAGGAAGAACTAGAAGCAAACATAGCATGAGAGTTAAAATCATCATATGCATTATAACTCTTATAAGCATTTCTAGTTTGTCTCCTATCATGATATATAAAAGCATGATTCCTTTTAGTGCTACTTGCCATAGGGGCCTTCCCTTTCTCCTTGGCGGAGATGGAAGCCTTATGGCTTGTTAAGTTCTTGGCTTCCTTCTTGAAGCCAAGCCCGTCCTTAATTGAGGGGTGTCTACCAACCGTGTAGGCATCCCTAGCAAATTTTAGTTTCTCAAAATCACTTTTGCTAGTCTTAAGTTGGGCATTAAGACTAGCTACCTCTTCATTTAATTTAGAAATGCAAGCTAGGTGTTCACTATAAGCATCAATGTTAATATCTTTACACCTAGTGCACGCTACAACATTTTCTACACAAGAGGTGGATTTACTAGCAATCTCTAACTTAGCATTCAAATCATCATTAATGCTTCTTAATTTAGAAATTGTATCATGGCAAGAAGATAATTCACAAGAAAGCATTTCATTTCTTTTAACTTCTAGAGCATGAGATCTTTGAGCTTCTACAAATTTATCATGTTCTTCATACAACAAATCCTCTTGCTTTTCTAAAAGTATGTTCTTTTCATTCAAGGCATCAATCAATTCATTAATTTTGTCTACCTTGGTTCTATCTAGGCCCTTAAACAAACACGAGTAATCTACTTCATCCTCATCACTAGATTCGTCCTCACTTGAAGAAGCATAGGTAGAGTTCCGAGTACATACCTTCTTCTCCCTTGCCATAAGGCATGTGTGACGCTCGTTTGGGAAGAGGGTTGATTTATTGAAGGCGGTGGCGGCGAGTCCTTCATTGTCGGAGTCGGAAGAGGAGCAGTCCGAGTCCCACTCCTTGCCTAGATGCGCCTCACCTTTTGCCTTCTTGTAATTCTTCTTCTTTTCCCTCTTATTTCCCTGTTCCTGGTCACTATCATTATCGGGACAGTTAGCGATAAAATGACCAATCTTACCGCACTTGAAGCATGAGCGCTTCCCCTTTGTCTTGGTCTTGCTTGGCTGCCCCTTGTGACCCTTTAGTACCGTCTTGAAGCGTTTAATGATGAGAGCCATCTCTTCATCATTTAGTCCGGCCGCCTCAATTTGTGCCACCTTGCTAGGTAGCGCCTCCTTGCTTCTTGTTGCTTTGAGAGCAAGAGGTTGCGGCTCGTTGATTGGTCCATTCAAGGCGTCGTCCACGTATCTTGCTTCCTTAATCATCATTCGCCCGCTGACGAATTTTCCTAGGACTTCTTCGGGCGACATTTTGGTGTACCTGGGATTCTCACGAATATTATTCACCAAATGAGGATCAAGAATAGTAAAGGACCTTAGTAATAGTCGGACGACGTCGTGGTCCGTCCATCGCGTGCTTCCATAGCTCCTTATTTTGTTGATAAGGGTCTTGAGCCGGTTGTATGTTTGGGTTGGCTCCTCGCCCCTTATCATCGCAAACCTTCCAAGCTCGCCCTCCACCAACTCCATTTTAGTGAGCATGGTGATGTCGTTCCCCTCGTGTGAAATCTTGAGGGTGTCCCATATCTGCTTGGCATTGTCCAAGCCGCTCACCTTATTGTACTCGTCCCTGCACAAGGAAGCTAGCAACACAGTAGTAGCTTGTGCATTTTTATGAATCTGTTCATTAATAAACATAGGGCTATCCGTACTATCAAAGTGCATTCCACTCTCTACAATCTCCCATATGCTAGGATGGAGAGAGAACAAGTGAGTACGCATTTTGTGGCTCCAAAATCCGTAGTCCTCTCCATCAAAATGAGGAGGCTTGCCAAGTGGAATGGGGAGCAAATGCGAATTTGAACTTTGCGGAATACGAGAATAGTCAAAAGAAAAGTTCGAATTAACCGGTTTTCTTTTCTCGTAGTCGTTGTGGTCGTTGTCCTTTTGGGAGGAAGAAGACTCATCGCTGTCGTCATAGTAGACGATCTCCTTGATGCGCCTTGTCTTCTTCTTCTTCCCTTCCTTCCGTCTATGGACCGAGCCGGAGTCGGTAGGCTTGTCATCTTTGGGCTCGTTGACGAAGGACTCCTTCTCCTTATCGTTGATCACGATTCCCTTCCCTTTAGGATCCATCTCTTCAGGCGGTTAGTCCCTTTGTGAAGAGTACAGTTCTGATACCAATTGAGAGCACCTAGAGGGGGGGGGGTGAATAGGTGATCCTGTAAAACTTCAAAACTTAAAGCCACAAAAGCTTGTTAAGTGTTAGCACAATTATTGCCAAGTGGCTAGAGAGGAGTCAAAACACAATAACCACAAGAAAACAATCACAGAGATGACACGGTGGTTATCCCGTGGTTCGGCCAAGTACAAAACTTTCCTACTCCACGTTGTGGCGTCCCAACGGACGAGAGTTGCACTCAACTCCTCTCAAGTGATCCAATGATCAACTTGAATACCACAGTGTTCTTGCTTTTCTTTTCTCAATCCCGTTTGCGAGGTATCTCCACAGCCTGGAGCCTCTCGCCCTTACAAAAGATGTTCACAGAGAATCACGGAGCAAAGGAGGGATTAGCAACTCACACACGACACAAAGATCACAGCGAATACGCACACACAAGACCCAGACTTGAGCTCAAGAGACTAGCACACTAGAATGGAGCTCAAATCACTAGAATGTCGAACAAGTGCGCAAGATTGATGTGTGAGTGATCAAGAGTGCTCAAGGAATGCTTGGTGTGCTCCTCCATGCGCCTAGGGGTCCCTTTTATAGCCCCAAGGCAGCTAGGAGCCGTTGAGAACAAATCTGGAAGGCCATCCTTGCCTTCTGTCGTCGGGTGCACCGGACAGTCCGGTGCACACCGGACACTGTCCGGTGCCCGATTTCTTTCCTTAAACAGCCCAGTCGACCGTTGCCGACCGTTGCAGATCTGGAGCACCGGACAGTCCGGTGCCCCCTCCCGACCGTTGGCCAGGCCACGTGTCGCGAGCAGATTCCGCGGCCGACCGTTGGCTCAGCCGACCGTTGGCTCACCGGACAGTCCGGTGCACACCGGACAGTCCGGTGAATTTTAGTCGTACGCCGTCGGCAAATTCCCGAGAGCGGCTTCTTCGCCCGAGGCAGCCTGGCGCACCGGACACTGTCCGGTGCACCATCGGACAGTCCGGTGCCCCAGACCGAAACAGCCTTTTGGCTGTACCCTGCCAACTCTTCTCTTCTTTTCTTCTTTCTGTTTCTAACACTTAGACAAGTATATTAGTACACAAAACCAATGTACTAAGGCTTAGAAACATACCTTTACTTGTGATTTGCACTATGTGCATTCATGGGCATAGATTCACATTTAGGCACTTGTGTTTGCATCCAATCACCAAAACACTTAGAAATGGCCCAAAGGCACATTTCCCTTTCACTTCTTCCCAAAAGGACGACGACAACTACGAGAAAAAGAAAACGGTCAATTCAAACTTTTCTTTTGATTACTCTCGTATTCCTCAAAGTACAAATGCTCATTTATTATCTATTCCACTATGTAAACCTCCTCATTTTGATGGAGAGGACTATGGATTTTGGAGTCACAAAATGCGTAGTCACTTGTTCTCTCTCCATCCTAGTATATGGGAGATTGTAGAGAGTGGAATGCATTTTGATAGTACGGATAGCCCCATGTTCATTAATGAGCAAATTCATAAAAATGCACAAGCTACTGCTGTTCTTCTAGCTTCATTGTGCAGGGATGAATATCACAAAGTGAGCAGCTTGGATAATGCCAAGCAAATTTGGGACACCCTCAAGATCTCTCCTGAGGGGAACGACGTCACAATGCTCACCAAGATGGAGTTGGTGGAGGGCGAACTCGGGAGATTCACGATGATAAGGGGAGAAGAGCCAACCCAAACGTACAACCGGCTCAAGACCCTTGTCAACAAGATAAGAAGCTATGGAAGCACGCGATGGACGGACCACGACGTCGTCCGCCTAATGCTAAGGTCCTTTACTGTTCTTGATCCTCATCTTGTGAACAATATTCGTGAGAATCCTTGGTACACCAAGATGACGCCTGAGGAGATACTTGGAAAGTTCGTAAGCGACGGATGATGATCAAAGAGGCTAGATATGTGGATGATGCATTGAATGGACCAATCCAAGAGCCTCAAACTATCGCTCTCAAAGCAACGAGAAGCAAGGAGGCGTTACCGAGCAAGGTGGCGCAAATTGAGGCGGCCGGGCTTAATGATGAAGAAATGGCCCTCATCATAAAACGCTTCAAGACGGCGCTAAGGGGTCGCAAGGAGCATCCCAACAAGACCAAGACAAAGGGGAAGCGCTCATGCTTCAAATGTGGTAAGATTGGTCACTTTATCGCTAATTGTCCCGATAATGATAGTGACCAGGAAAAGAAGAGTGGAAAATGGGAAAAGAAGAAGAATTACAAGAAGGCAAAGGGCGAGGCACATATTGGAAAGGAGTGGGATTCGGATTGCTCCACGTCCGACTCCGACAACGAAGGACTCGCCACCACCGCCTTCAACAAGTCATCCCTCTTTCCCAACGAGCATCACACATGCCTCATGGCTAAGGAGAAGAAAGTAAGTACTCGAAACTCTACTTATGCTTCTTCTAGTGAGGATGAGTCTAGTGATGATGATGAAATAGACTATTCATGCTTATTTAAGGGCTTAGACAGATCTAAGATTGATAAGATTAATGAATTGATTGATGCTTTAAATGATAAGAATAGGCTACTAGAAAATCAAGAGGATATTTTGTATGAAGAACATGATAAGTTTGTAGAGGCTCAAAAATCCCTTGCATTAGAAATTAAGAGAAATGAAATGCTTGCTTGTGAGTTGTCTGCATGCCATGATTCTATTTCTAACTTAAAGAGCATAAATGATGATTTGAATGCTAAGGTAGAGATAGCTAGTAAATCTAACTCTTGTGTAGAACATGTTACAATTTGTAATAGGTGTAAAGACTTTGACATTGATGCTTGTAGTGAACACCTAGTTTCAATTTGTATTTGAATGATGAAGTGACTAGTCTAATGCCCAACTTAAGACTAGCAAAAGCGAATTTGATAAGTTAAAATTTGCAAGGGATGCCTACACGATTGGTAGACACCCCTCAATTAAGGATGGACTTGGCTTCAAGAGAGAAGCCAAGAACTTAACAAGCCATAAGGCTCCCATCTTCGCCAAGGAGAAAGGGAAGGCCCCTATGGCTAGTAATGCTAAAAGGAACCA
Organism: Zea mays; assembly: GCF_902167145.1. Classification (NCBI taxonomy): domain Eukaryota; kingdom Viridiplantae; phylum Streptophyta; class Magnoliopsida; order Poales; family Poaceae; genus Zea; species Zea mays. Next base: position 156,604,328 of record NC_050103.1, on the reverse strand, counting down.
TGCTTTTATGTATCATGATAGGAGACATTCTAGAAATGACTATAGAAGTTATGATTCACATGCTTATGATTCATATGCTATGTTTGCTTCTAGTTCTTCCTATATGCATGGTAGAGATATGTCTAGGAGAAATGTTGTTCATATGCCTAGGAGAAAAGTTGTTAATATTCCTAGGAAAGTTAATGAACCTTCTACAATATACCATGCTTTAAATGCTTCCTTTGCTATTTGTAGAAAGGATAGGCAGATTGTTGCTAGAAAATTAGGGGCAAAATGCAAGGGAGACAAGACTTGCATTTGGGTCCCTAAGGATATTTGTACTAACCTTGTAGGACCCAACATGAGTTGGGTACCTAAGACCCAAGCCTAAATTTACCTTGCAGGTTTATGCATCCAGGGGTTCAAGCTGGATTATCGACAGCGGATGCACAAACCATATGACGGGGGAGAAGAAGATGTTCACCTCCTACGTCAAAAACAAGGATTCCCAAGATTCAATAATATGCGGTGATGGGAATCAAGGCAAGGTAAACAAGTGGGAGGAGCACATCACACCAAAAATGTGATGACCACATCAAGACCTTTGGAGATGCTTCACATGGACCTCTTCGGACCCGTCGCCTATCTAAGTATAGGAGGAAGTAAGTATGGTTTAGTTATTGTTGATGACTTTTCCCGCTTCACTTGGGTATTCTTTTTGCAGGAAAAATCTGAAACCCAAGGGACTCTCAAGCGCTTCCTAAGGAGAGCTCAAAACGAGTTTGAGCTCAAAGTGAAGAAGATAAGGAGCGACAATGGGTCCGAGTTCAAGAACCTTCAAGTGGAGGAGTACCTTGAGGAGGAAGGGATCAAGCACGAGTTCTCCGCTCCCTACACACCACAGCAAAATGGTGTGGTAGAGAGGAAGAACATGACGCTTATTGACATGGCAAGGACGATGCTTGGAGAGTTCAAGACCCCCGAGCGCTTTTGGTCGGAAGCCGTGTACACGGCTTGCCACGCCATCAATAGGGTCTACCTTCATTGCCTCCTCAAGAAGACGTCATACAAGCTATTAACCGGTAACAAACCCAATGTTTCGTATTTCCGAGTTTTTGGGAGTAAATGCTACATTCTAGTGAAGAAGGGTAGGAATTCTAAATTTGCTCCCAAAGCCGTAGAAGGGTTTTTGTTAGGTTATGACTCTAATACAAAGGCGTATAGAGTCTTCAACAAATCATCGGGTTTGGTTGAAGTCTCTAGCGACGTTGTATTTGATGAGACTAATGGCTCTCCAAGAGAGCAAGTTGTTGATTGTGATGATGTAGATGAAGAAGAAGTTCCAACGGCCGCAATACGCACCATGGCGATTGGAGATGTGCGGCCACAGGAACAAGATGTGCGAGATCAACCTTCTTCCTCAACAATGGTGCATCCCCCAACTCAAGACGATGAACAGGTTCATCAAGAGGAGGCGAGTGATCAAGGGGGAGCACAAGATGTTCATGTGATGGAGGAAGAAGCACAACCGGCACCTCCAACCCAAGTTCGAGCGATGATTCAAAGGGATCATCCCGTCGACCAGATTTTGGGTGATATTAGCAAGGGAGTAACTACTCGATCTCGATTAGTTAATTTTTGTGAGCATTACTCCTTTGTCTCTTCTATTGAGCCTTTCAGGGTAGAAGAGGCCTTGCTAGATCCGGACTGGGTGTTGGCCATGCAGGAGGAGCTCAACAACTTCAAAAGAAATGAAGTTTGGACACTGGTGCCCCGTCCCAAGCAAAATGTTGTGGGAACCAAGTGGGTGTTCCGCAACAAGCAAGACGAGCATAGGGTGGTGACAAGGAACAAGGCACGACTTGTGGCAAAAGGTTATGCCCAAGTCGCAGGTTTGGACTTTGAGGAGACTTTTGCTCCTGTGGCTAGGCTAGAGTCCATTCGTATTTTGCTAGCATATGCCGCTCACCATTCTTTCAGGTTGTTCCAAATGGATGTGAAGAGCGCTTTCCTCAACAGGCCAATCAAGGAGGAGGTGTACGTGGAGCAACCCCCTGGCTTCGAGGATGAACGGTACCCCGACCACGTGTGTAAGCTCTCTAAGGCGCTCTATGGACTTAAGCAAGCCCCAAGAGCATGGTATGAATGCCTTAGAGACTTTTTAATTGCTAATACTTTCAAGGTTGGGAAAGCCGATCCAACTCTTTTTACTAAGACTTGTGATGGTGATCTTTTTGTGTGCCAAATTTATGTCGATGACATAATATTTGGTTCTACTAATCAAAAGTCTCGTGAAGAGTTTAGCAGGGTGATGACTCAGAAATTCGAGATGTCAATGATGGGCGAGTTAAGCTACTTCCTTGGGTTCCAAGTGAGGCAACTCAAGGATGGAACCTTCATCTCTCAAACCAAGTACACGCAGGACTTGATCAAGCAGTTTGGGATGAAGGACGCCAAGCCCGCAAAGACTCCGATGGGAACCGACGGACACACTGACCTCAACAAAGGAGGTAAGTCCGTTGATCAAAGAGCATACCGGTCTATGATAGGGTCTTTACTTTATTTATGTGCTAGTAGACCGGATATTATGCTAAGTGTATGCATGTGTGCTAGATTTCAATCTGATCCAAGGGAGTGTCACTTAGTGGCTGTGAAGCGAATTCTTAGATATTTAGTCGCTACGCCTTGTTTCGGGATCTGGTATCCAAAGGGGTCTACCTTTGACTTGATTGGATATTCAGATCCCGACTATGCTGGATGTAAGGTCGATAGGAAGAGTACATCGGGGACGTGCCAATTCTTAGGAAGGTCTCTGGTGTCATGGAGTTCTAAGAAACAAACCTCCGTTGCCCTGTCCACCGTTGAGGCCGAGTACGTTGCCGCAGGATAGTGTTGCGCACAACTACTTTGGATGAGGCAAACCCTCAGGGACTTTGGCTACAATTTGAGCAAAGTCCCACTCCTATGTGATAATGAGAGTGCTATCCGCATGGCGGATAATCCTGTTGAACACAGCCGCACAAAGCACATAGACATCCGGCATCACTTTTTGAGAGATCACCAACAAAAGGGAGATATCGAAGTGTTTCATGTTAGCTCCGAGAACCAGCTAGCCGATATCTTTACCAAGCCTTTAGATGAGCAGACCTTTTGCAAGCTGCGCAGTAAGCTAAATGTCTTAGATTCGCGGAACTTGGATTGATTTATAGCATACATGTGTCTATGCCTTTGATCATGTTCCTTATGCATTTTGTTGTTTATTTATGGTGCTCAAGTTGTACAAGCACTCCCCGGACCTTACAAGTCCATTTGCGAGTGATGCACAGATTTAGGGGGAGATGTGCTACAACTTGACCCTTTGAGACTAATTGTGTGCTTGAGTTTGCTTAATTTAGTCTCAAAGGAGGATTGAAAGGGAAAAGGTGAACTTGGACCATGCAAGACTTCCGCTGCACTCCGATGAACGAGTAACTTCTTCCAAGTTCATCTTAGTACTCTTATTGCCTTTTACTCTTAGTTGAAGATTTTTGGTGAGGCAATGGGGTTAAAGGGCCAAAGTTGATCCCGTTTTGGTGCTTGATGCCAAAGGGGGAGAAAATAAGTCTAAAGCAATAAATGGATCAGCTACCACTTGAGAATTTTGAAAAAGTAGAGTTAGAGTTTTTGTTTGTCAAAATACTCTTGTTTGGTTCTTATTATCAAAAGTTAGTCTCTTGTAGGGAGAATGGTTGATTATGGGAAATAGGGGGAGTTTTTGATACTGTGAACAATTTCTATTGGAACAACTCTCTTTATGTCTCTACAAGTGTGTTTGACTTAGAGTTAGAAAATTGAGGTCGATTTGCAAAAACAAACCAAGTGGTGGCAAAGAATGATCCATACAATTTCTACTGGAACAACTCTCTTTATGTCTCTACAAGTGTGTTTGACTTAGAGTTAGAAAATTGAGGTCGATTTGCAAAAACAAACCAAGTGGTGGCAAAGAATGATCCATATATGCCAAATCTGATTCAAAACAAATTTGAGTTTTCATTTGCATTGATATTGCACTTGTTCTAGTTGCTTTATGTTGTGTTGGCATAAATCACCAAAAAGGGGGAGATTGAAAGGGAAATGTGCCCTTGGGCCATTTCTAAGTATTTTGGTGATTGAGTGCCAACGCAAGTGCTTTTGTGTTGATCTATGCAATGAGGTGGACAAAGTGAAAATCATGTCAAAAAGGTATGTTTCTAGACTTAGTACATTGTTTTACGGACTAATGTATTGTGTCTAAGTGCTGGAAACAGGTGAAAACAAAATGGAGAGAGATTGCCTTGTTTCAGCCAAAGCCAGCGCTGTCTGGGTGCACCGGACTGTCCGGTGGTGCACCAGACAGTGTCCGGTGGTGCACCGGACAGTGTCCGGTGTGCCAGGCTGGCTCAGGCGAACTTGGTGCTCTCGGGAATAAATTAACGGCGTACGGCTATAATTCACCGGACTGTCCGGTGTGCACCGGACTGTCCGGTGAGCCAACGGTCGGCCGGGCCAACGGTCGGCTGCGCGATCTGCGCGAGACACGTGGCCGAGCCAACGGTCGGGAGGGGGCACCGGACTGTCCGGTGTGCACCGGACAGTGTCCGGTGCGCCAACGGCTCCCAGGCGCCAACGGTCGGCTTCGCCAGGAAAGGAAAGAAATCCGCACCGGACAGTGTCCGGTGTGCACCGGACTGTCCGGTGCGCCAGGCGACAGAAGGCAAGATTTGCCTTCCAAGAATGCTCTCAACGGCTCCTAGCTGCCTTGGGGCTATAAAAGGGACCCCTAGGCGCATGGAGGAATACACCAAGCATCCTCTAAGCATTCCTAAGCACTAAGACATCGATTTCGCGCCTTTGATTCTTTGCAATAGCAATTAGAGCTCTAGTTGAGTTGTGAACTCATTGAGTTGTGTTGTGAGCTCTTGTTGCGACTTGTGTGCGTGGTGTTGCTGTGATTTCTTGTCTTAAGTGTGTTGCTTATCCCTCCCTTACTCCGTGCTTCTCTGTGAACTTCAAGTGTAAGGGCAAGAGGCTCCAAAGTGTGGAGATTCCTCGCGGACGGGATATAGTAAAGCAAGCAAAACACCATGGTATTCAAGTGGGTCTTTGGACTGCTTGAGAGGGGTTGATTGCAACCCTCGTCCGTTGGGACGCCACAACGTGGAGTAGGCAAGCGTTGGTCTTGGTCGAACCACGGGATAAACCACTGTGCCATCTCTGTGATTGATCTCTTGTGGTTATTGTGTTTTGTTGAGACTCCTCTCTAGCCACTTGGCAATTATTGTGCTAACGCCTAACCAAGTTTTTGAGTTAAGTTTCAAGTTTTTACAGGATCACCTATTCACCCCCCCTCTAGGTGCTCTCAAGATGCTTGATTGGAAGATGATGGTTGATCTTGTGCTTGTGTAGGCTCTTCGGATTCCTTAGGACACACATCCCCAATGGACATGTTCCTTAGCGCGACGCATGGAGCCTCTTCATCATCTAGCTCATCAAGATCAACTTGCTCCACTTGGGAGCCGTTAGTCTCATCAAACACAATGTCACAAGAAACTTCAACTAATCCAGTGGATTTGTTAAAGTGCCCTTGTGTTTGAATCATAACCAAGTAAAAAGCCTTCTACAGCCTTAGGAGCAAATTTAGATTTTCTTGCTCTTTTAACAAGAATAAAGCATTTGCTACCAAGGACTCTAAAATATGAAACATTGGGCTTTTTACCGGTGAGGAGTTCATATGATGTCTTCTTGAGGATTCGATGAAGGTAGAGCCGGTTGATGGAGTAGCAGGTGGAGTTAATTGCCTCAGCCCAAAACCGGCCAGGAGTCTTGTACTCATCAAGCATGGACCTTGCCATGTCCAGTAGAGTTCTATTCTTCCTCTCCACTACACCATTTTGTTGAGGTGTGTAGGGAGAAGAGAACTCATGCTTGATACCCTCCTCCTCAAGAAAGCCTTCTATTTGAGAGTTCTTGAACTTTGTCCCATTGTCGCTTCTTATCTTCTTGATTCTCAATCCGAACTCATTTTGAGCCTGTCTCAAGAATCCCTTTAAAGTCTCTTGGGTTTGAGATTTTTCCTGCAAAAAGAATACCCAAGTGAAGCGAGAATAATCATCCACAATTACAAGACAATACTTACTCCCGCCGATGCTTATGTAAGCAATCGGGCCGAATAAATCCATGTGGAGTAGCTCAAGCGGCCTGTCGGTCATCATGATGTTCTTGTGTGGATGATGGGTAGCAACTTGCTTTCCTGCTTGACATGCGCTACAAACCCTGTCTTTCTCAAAATGAACATTGGTTAGTCCCAAAATGTGTTCTCCCTTTAGAAGCTTGTGAAGATTATTCATCCCAACATGGGCTAGTCAGCGATGCCAGAGCCAACCCATATTAGTCTTAGCAATTAAGCAAGTATCGAGTTCAGCTCTATTAAAATCAACTAAGTATAGCTGACCCTCGATTGCTCCCTTAAATGCTACTGAATCATCACTTCTTCTAAAGACAGTAACACCTATATCCGTAAAAAGACAGTTGTAACCCATTTTGCATAATTGAGAAACTGAAAGCAAATTATAATCTAAAGAATCTACAAGAAAAACATTGGAAATGGAATGGTCAGGTGATATAGCAATTTTACCAAGTCCTTTGACCAAACCTTGATTTCCATCTCCGAATGTGATAGCTCTTTGGGGATCGTCATTTTTCTCGTAGGAGAACATCTTTTTCTCCCCTGTCATGTGGTTTGTGCATCCGCTATCAATGATCCAACTTGAGCCCCCGGATGCATAAACCTGCAAAACAATTTAGGCTTTGTTCTTAGGTACCCAAACGGTCTTGGGTCCTTTCACATTAGAAACAAGCACCTTGGTTACCCAAACACAAGTCTTTGATCCCTTGTGTTTGCCCCCAACATATTTGGCAACTACTTTGCCAGATTTGTTAGTTAAAACATAAAATGCATCAAAAGTTTTAAATGAAACATTAGGTTCATTTGATGCAGTAGGAGTTTTCTTTTTAGGCAATTTAACATGGGTTGATTGCCTAGAGCTAGAAGCCTCATTCTTGTACATAAAAACATGATGGGAAACAAAATGAGTCTTCCTAGCATTAATTCTCCTAATCTTATGCTTAGGATAACCAGCAGGATATAAAATGTAACCCTCATTATCCTGAGCCATGGGAGCCTTTCCTTTTACAAAGTTAGACAATCTTTTGTTGGCATTAATTTTGACATTGCTTCTCTGTTGGAAACCAATGCCATCCTTAATGCCAAGGCGTCTCCCATTATAGAGCATGCTTCTAGCAAATTTAAATTTTTCATTTTCAATTTCATGTTCATTAATTTTACTAGTTAGTTGTGATATATGATCATTTTGTTGTTTAATTAAAGCTAGGTGATCATGAATAGCATCAACATTAATGTCTCTACATCAAGTACAAATAGTAACATGATCAACACTAGATGTAGAGGGTTTGCAAGCATTTAATTCATCAATCTTAGCATGTAACATGGCATTTTCATTTCTAAGGTTGGAAATAGAAATGTTGCAAACATTCAAATCTTTAGCCTTAGAAATTAACTTTTCATTCTTAGTTTTAAGGCTAGCAATTGGTTCATTCAATTTATCAATCTTAGCAATTAAACTAGCATTATCATTTTTAAGATTGGTAATTGAATTATCACAAGCATTTAACTTCTCAACCTTAGCAAATAAATTAGCATTCTCAGTTCTAAGGTTAGAAATAGTGTCATGGCACATGCTAAGCTCTTTTGTCAAATTCTCACATTTTTGTATCTCATGAGCATAAGCATAAGCATTTTTTACCTTAACATGCTTCTTATTTTTCTTAATGAGGAATTCCTCTTGGCTATCCAAGAGTTCATCCTTCTCATGAATAGCACATATTAATTCATTTAATTTTTCTTTTTGTTGCATGTTATGGTTGGCAAAAAGACTAAGCAAGTTATCTTCATCGTCACTAGAACTACCCTCATCACTAGATGTAGTATACTTGGGGGTGGTTCTAGCTTGTACCTTCTTTTTTTGTCGTCCTTTGCCATGAGGCACTTGTGACCGACGTTAGGGAAGAGAAGTCCCTTTTTGACGGCGATGTTGGCGGTGTCCTCATCGGAGGAGGAGTCGGTGGAGCTCATGTTGGAGTCCCATTCCCGACACACGTGGGCATCCCCGCCCTTCTTTTTGTAGTACTTCTTCTTTTCCTTTCTCTTTCCCCTCTTGTCGTCGCCCCTGTCACTGTCACTAGATATAGGACATTTTGCTATAAAATGACCGGGCTTACCACACTTGTAGCACACCCTTTTGGAGCGGGGTTTGTAATCTTTCCCCCTCCTTTACTTGAGGATTTGGCGAAAGCTCTTGATGATGAGCGCCATCTCCTCGTTGTCGAGCTTGGAAGCGTCGATGGAGAGCCTACTTGATGTAGACTCTTCTTTCTTTTCCTCCGTCGCTTTGAATGCGACGGGTTGCACCTCGGGTGTGGAGGTGCCGCCTTGCTCCAAGTTGACTATTTGTTTGGAGACTTTGATTATCAATTCAAAGCTCACAAACTTCCCTATAACCTCCTCGAGAGACATTAGCTTGTATCTAGGATCACCACGTATTAATTGAACTTGAGTAGGATTACGAAAAACAAGTGATCTTAGAATAGCCTTGACCATTTCATGGTCATCCCATTTGGTGCTCCCGAGGTTGCGCACTTGATTCACCAAGGTCTTGAGCCGGTTGTACATCGCTTGTGGCTCCTCTCCTTGGTTGAGGATGAATCGACCGAGCTCCTCCTCGATCGTCTCCCGCTTGGTGATCTTGGTCACCTCATCATCCTTCGTGCGCGGTCTTTAGTACATCCCAAATCTCTTTGACACTTTTTAGCCCTTGCACCTTATTATACTCCTCTCGACATAGAGAAACGAGGAGTATAGTGGTGGCTTGGGAGTCAAAATGCCGGATTTGGGCGACCTCGTCCGAATCATATCATTCATCCCCCATGGATGGTACCTGCGCTCTAAATTCAACAATATCCCATATGCTTGTGTGGAGTGAGGTTAGATGATGCCTCATTTTATCACTCCACATACAATAATCTTCACCGTAAAAAACCGGTGGTTTGCCTAATGGGATGGAAAGTAAAGGAGTGCATTTAGAAATGCGGGGATAGCGTAGGGGGATCTTACTAAACTTCTTGCGCTCATGGCGCTTAGAAGTGACGGACGGCGCGTCGGAGCCGGATGTGGAGGGCGACGAAGAATCGGTCTCGTAGTAGACCACTTTCTTCATTTTCTTCTTCTTGTCGCCACTCCGGTGTGACTTGACGCGGGGAGGTGATTCCTCCCTTCCTTTGGCGCCGGACTCCCTTGATGGAGCCTTCCCGTGGCTTGTGCCCGTTTCCATCTCCCTCTTGGCGGATCCTCCCAACATCACTTCGAGTGGTTAGACTCTAATGAAGTACCGAGTTCTGATACCAATTGAAAGTCGCCTAAAGGGGGTGGATAGGCGGAAACTGAAATTCATAAACTTTAAGCACATTTCAAGTCGGGGTTAGCGTTAGAATAAAAGTTAAGTCCGGGAGAGAGGGGAAACAAATCAACTAAGAAAATAAAGCGGATGACACGGTGGTTTGTTTTATCGAGGTTCGGTTCCAAAGAACATAGTCCCTGTTGAGGTGGTCACAAAGACCGGGTCTCTTTCAACCCTTTCCCTCTCTCAAATGGTCACCTAGACCGAGTGAGCTTTCTTCCTTGATTTCTAGGGTCACTTAGACCCCGCAAGGACCACCACACAATTGGTGTCTCTTGCTTCACTTACAAGGCTTTGAGAGTAAGAATGAGAGAAAGAAGAAAGCCAACCAAGCAACAAGAGCAACGAAGAACACAAGACGATCTTCTCACAAGTCCTAAAATACTAGAGTTGAATTGTGGACTTTGATTGGATCGGAGGCTTTGATTTGTGTCTTGGAGTGTTGTATTTTGCTCTTGTATTGAATGAGGAGTAGTGAATTCTTGGATAGCTGGAGTGGAGGTGGTTGGGGGGTATTTATAGCCCCCAACCACCAATTCAACCGTTGGAGCAGGCTGCTGTCGATGGGCGCACCGGACAGTCTGGTGCGCCAGCCACATCACCCAATCGTCAGGGTTCTAACAGTTTCGACCGTTGGAGCTTTGTCTTCTGGTGGCACCGGACAACCACTGTTCACTGTCCGGTGCGCCTTCTGGCGGCTGCTCTGACTCTACGTGAACTGTCCGCGCACTGTGCGTTTGTCAGACGACCGTTGGAGTCGACCGTTGTGCTGGCTAGCCGTTGCTCTGGTGGTGCACCGGACAGTCCGGTGAATTATAGCGGAGCGGCGCTTCTGAAACCCGAAGGTGGCAAGTTCAGACTCGTACGGCCCTAGGCATCGGACACTGTCTGGTGCGCCAGACCAGGGTTCTCTTCGGTTTCTTTTGCTCCTTTCTTTTTGAACCCTAACTTGATCTTTTTGGTTTGTGTTGAACCTTTAGCACCTGTAAAATATATAATCTAGAACAAACTAGTTAGTCCAATTATTTGTGTTGGGCATTTAACCACCAAAATCATTTATAGGAAAAGGTAAAACCCTATTTCCCTTTCAGATAACCTCTTTACCTTACCCACTCAAATCTAATAAACAATATTATTTATATCATTTATTATCCCTCTCCCTCCCGTGACCCGCCGCCCCTTCTCCCCACTCAATCCAACGCCTCCATAACTGTCTGTCAACTCCTTCCCTCGTGCCATCGCCGCTATCGTCGACCTCTCCTCTCCCCTCCGCAGAATCGTACGGACTATATGCTAGTAGGTGATTGACTAGTGAGTGAAAGATGTGTATGAAACACTAGCATACATTAATAATTCCAAACATGTTAATAGAACCCTTCAACTTATAACTAGTGAGTCACTTTGGATCACTAGTACAATTTCATCTGCTAATTTTAGTGCTAAGGTGTCACACCCGAATTTAAGGGCAAACTCGGGTGCGTTCATATGTGCGCCAAGTAAAGGTCCACATATACAATGACTCAATATATAGAGATAAATGTCATAATCTTTATTACATAACGAAAATGTCTTACAAAATAACTGATTATAAATACATCGAACTAAGATAAATATCTACTCGGCGCCAATAGATGACTAGAAGATGACACCTAGATCTCGTCAAACTCATTGTAGTAGTCCTCTTCTTTTGGTACCTACTCTTCACCTATGGGGGTGGGGGTTTATACCAAGAGTGAGCTCACAGACGTTCATCGCCAGCAAGTGTGGGGAATAATGTGCATGAGCTCACTTATGGTGGGGGCTCATGTGTAGTGTAAGGCTAATCAACAAATAATAGTTAAGGCTGAACATTGCTTTTAATAAGTTGATAAAAAATTATTAGCAGTTACTAAGTATAAGTGTATACCAACCTAAGAAAACAAGATATCACAATTAAAAATAAATCCGATAGTGCAATGCAAATGATATATTAAGTTTAATTCAATAAGTTAATCATGCAAGAGTCCTGAGTCGCTCTTGACTGTGAGCACGACTGATATACTAGTTTTACACTCTACAGAGGTTGAACATCTTTACCCACAAGTCGTTATACCCTTCTGCCACTAGGTCATGATTACCATACACATCTAACGAGGAGGCGAGGCAGGATAGCACTATGAGACCTTTTCAAAGTTTCACTAGAGGCCTTTCCAAAGTTTCAAAAGACAGTCTCACCCAAGGACCTCCCTACACCTGCACTCCTCAACCCTACTTGCCCCTTTTCGGGAAAGGATTAAATAACACTAGCTTTCCTAATTACTTAGCCAAGGACATCCCGTTCCACCCTTGTGGTAGCACTGTTATCTCAAGTTAAGCTCCATGTTCCAATTAACACCATAATCTTATCATGAACAATAAAAAATCCAGTAACAATGATAAAACTTGATCATGAATAGTATGTGAGAGCACCTAGAGTGGGGGTGAATAGGTGATCCTGTAAAATTCAACTCAAATAGCCACAAACTTAGTTATTAAAGTTAGAACAGCTAAGTGGCTTGAAACGAGCTCTTGTGAACATAGACAATCAAAGAGAAAGCACACAAGAGACACGCGATTTTATCCCGTGGTTCGGTCAAGTAACACTTGCCTACTTCCACGTTGTGGCATCCCAATGGACGAGGGTTGCACTCAACCCCTTTCAAGTGATCCAATGATCAACTTGAATACCATGACTTTTCTTCCTTATCTCTTTTTCCCATTTGCGAGGAATCTCCACAAGTTGGAGTCTCTCGCCCTTACAACGAAGATCACAATGAAAGCACAAGAGTAAGGTTGGGGAGCAACACACACAAATCCGCAGCACACACACGCACACAAGCCAAGACTTGAGCTCAAAATGAAGCACAACAAGTTCACAACTAGAACGGAGCTCAAATCACTAACACAATCGATCAAGTGCGCGGAGACGGAGTGTGGGAGACTTAGAATTCTTAGTGAATGCTTGGGTGACTCCTCCATGCGCCTAGGGGTCCCTTTTATAGCCCCAAGGCAGCTAGGAGCTGTTGGAGGCCAACAACGAAGGCCATTCTTGCCTTCTGTCGGGTGGTGCACCGGACAGTCCAGTGCGCCACCGGACAAACACTGTAGACGGTCCGGTGTGGATTCCCTTCCTATTCTGATGCAGACGACCGTTGCAGATCTGTGGCAGTTGGCGCACCGGACACTGTTTGGTGCACACCGGACAGTCCGGTGTCCCCTGCCGATCGTTGGCGTGGGCCACGCGTCGCATGCGAATTGCGCGGTCGACCGTTGCGCTGGCGGCCGTTGGCTCACCGGACAGTCCAGTGCACCACCGGACAGTCCAGTGAATTATAGTCGTACACCACCAAACTTTCCCAAGAGCGGCCTGTTCACCGGAGGCTAGCCTGGCGCACCGTACACTATCCGGTGCACCACTGGACAGTCCGGTGTGCCAGACTGAGCTGAGTCTTGGCTGCACACAGGCATTCTTTTGCAATCCTTTTCTTCTTTTCTCTATTTCTAACACTTAGACAAAATATGTTAGTACTCAAAACAATGTACAAAGTCTAGAAACGTACCTTGTTACATGATTTGCACCTTTTGCTTATTTGGCACATAATATCTCACTCACTATGTGTTGGACACTTAATCACCAAAACATTATAGAAATGGCCCAAGGGCACATTTCCCTTTCAATCACCCCCTTTTTGGTGATTTATGCCAACACATCAAAAAGCAATGCAAAACATGCAACATCGATTCAAATTGAAGACCAAGTTGTTTTTCATTCTAATTTGGCATATTTGGATCATTCTTTGCCACCACTTGGTTTTGTTTTTGCAAATCAAATTCATTTTCCTATCTCTAATTCAAACACACTTGTTTAGGCACAAAGAGAGATATCCCAATCGAAAAACTGATCAAGTACCAAAAACTCCCCCTTTTGCCATAATAAAAAATTCTCCCCCACAAGAGGCCAAATTTTGCAATAAGAGTATTTTGGTCAAATCAAAAATCCTAACTCTACTATTTTCAAAATTCTCAAGTGGTAGCTGATCCATTTGCTTTGGCCTTAATTTCTCCCCCTTTGACATCAAGCATCAAAACGGGATTATTCTTGGCCCTTTAACCCTATTGCCTCACCAAAAATGTCAATTAAGAGCAAAATGCAATAAGAGCATAAGAATGAACTTGGAGGTGAGTACACTAATACCGGAGTGCAGTGGAAGTCTTTGCATGGTCCAAGTTCACCTTTTCCCTTTCACTGCACCTTTGAGACTACATCAAGTAACTCACACACAAGGGTTAGTCTCAAAGGGTCAAGTTGTAGCACTTCTCCCCTAAATATGTGCATCACTCACACATGGACTTGTGAGGTCCAGGGATCCCTTGCACAACTTAAGCACCAAAAATAAGCAACAAATTGCATAAAGTAACATGATCAAAGGCATAAAACACATGTATGCTATAAATCAATCCAAGTTACGTGAATCTAAGACATTTAGCTCACTACGCAGCCTGCAAAAGGTTTTCTCATCTAATGACTTGGTAAATATATCGGCTAGCTGGTTCTCGGTGCTAATATGGAACACCTCGATATCTCCCTTTTGCTGTTGAAAGTCGCCTAGAGGGGGGGTGAATAGGGCGAAACTGAAATTTACAAAATGGACACAACTACAAGCCGGGTTAGCGTTAGAAATATAAACGAGTCCGCGAGAGAGGGTCGAAAACAAATCGCAAGCAAATAAGAAGTGTGACACGCGGATTTGTTTTACCGAGGTTCGGTTCTCGCAAACCTACTCCCCGTTGAGGAGGCCACAAAGGCCGGGTCTCTTTCAACCCTTCCCTCTCTCAAACTGTCCCTCAGACCGAGTGAGCTTTCTTTTCTCAATCACTTGGAACACAAAGTTCCTACAAGGATCACCACAAGATTGGTGTCTCTTGCCTCAATTACAAGTGAGTTTGATCGCAATGAAAGAATCAAGAAAGCACGATTGAAAAAGCCCAAGCGACAAGAGCGACAAATAACACACGGATCACTTTCTCTCTCAAGCCACTAATCCCTAATGATCTCTTTATCTCAATTGTGAAACTTGGAGGGATGGGGGCTTTGAATGTGTCTTGGAATGGATTGCTAGCTCTTGTATTGAATGTTGAAGGTTGGAATGTTTGGGTGAAGTGAATGGAGGTGGTTGGGGTTGTATTTATAGCCACCAACCACTTCCTAGCCGTTGCCCCATTCTGCTGAGCGCGGACGGTCCGCGAGCCAGGTCCGGACGGTCCGCCCCTGTAGATCAACGGCTGAAAATGCAACGGTCAGCAGTAACGGCTATATCAACGGCTATATTGCATTTAATGCGTCGTCAGATGTCAGATAAAGCCAGTCGCGGACGGTCCGGTCGTGCACCCCGGACGGTCCGCGAGGCCCTCTATAATTCATTTCTCCGAACCCGTCACCTTCGGGTTTTTCGGTTTCTTACCGACCGGACGGTCCGTGCCTGAGGCCGGACGGTCCGCGCGAGGGCTCGGACGGTCTTTGCTTTTCCTCCGGACAGTCCGTAGTGGAAACTTGTGTTTTTGCATTGGTTCTGTCCGAAGGGTATCCTGGTGTCGCGGACGGTCCACCGCAGGGGCCCGGACGGTCCGCCGTTGGCCTGTTTTTCCAAAAAGCTTCTCCTGTCCGGAATAATCTACGGTATTCCGGACAGTCGATTTAGTATAGTTATAGATGAACCTTTGGCACCTGTAGAACATATAATCTAGAGTAAACTAGTTAGTCCAATTGTTTGTGTTGGGCGATTCAACCACCAAAACCATTTAGGAACTAGGTGTAAGCCTAATTCCCTTTCAATCTCCCCCTTTTTGGTGATTGATGCCAACACAAACCAAAGCAAATATAAAAATGCATAATTGAACTAGTTTGCATAATGTGAGTGCAAAGGTTGCTTGGAATTGAGCCAATAAATACTTACAAGATATGCATGGATTGTTTCTTTCTTATATAACATTTTGGACCACGTTTGCACCACATGTTTTGTTTTTGCAAATTCTTTTGTAAATCCATTTCAAAGTTCTTTTGCAAATAGTCAAAGGTAAATGAATAAGATTTTGAGAAGCATTTTCAAGATTTGAAATTTTCTCCCCCTGTTTCAAATGCTTTTCCTTTGACTAAACAAAACTCCCCCTAAATGAGATCCTCCTCTTAGTGTTCAAGAGGGTTTTGACATGTCATTTTTGAAATACTATTATCTCCCCCTTTTGAACACAATAGGATACCAATTGAAAATATTCAACACTTAAGTTTTTGAAATTGGTGGTGGTGCGGTCCTTTTGCTTTGGGCTCTTACTTTCTCCCCCTTTGGCATGAATCGCCAAAAACGGAATCATTAGAGCCCTCGAAGTGCTATCTTCCCTTTTGGTCATAAATAAATGAGTTAGGACTATACCAAAGATGAAGTCCTTTTGCTCTCTCTCTCTCCAAGATGGAGAGTGACTTGGAGCGACGGCGAAGGATGAGTTACGGAGTGGAAGCCTTTGTCTTCGCTGAAGACTCCAATTCCCTTTCAATACACCTATGACTTGGTTTGAAATAGACTTGAAAAACACATTAGTCATAGCATATGAAAGAGATATGATCAAAGGTATACAAATGAGCTATGTGTGCAATCTAGCAAAAGAAGTTCCTAGAATCAAGAATATTGAGCTCATGCCTAAGTTTGTTAAAAGATTGTTCATCAAGAGGCTTGGTAAAGATATCGGCTAATTGATCTTTAGTATTAATGTAAGAAATCTCGATATCTCCCTTTTGTTGGTGATCCCTAAGAAAATGATACCGAATGGCTATGTGTTTAGTGCGGCTGTGCTCGACGGGATTGTCGGCCATTTTGATTGCACTCTCATTATCACATAGCAAAGGGACTTTGGTTAATTTGTAACCGTAGTCCCGCAGGGTTTGCCTCATCCAAAGCAATTGCGCGCAACAATGACCTGCGGCAATGTACTCGGCTTCGGCGGTGGAAAGAGCGACCGAATTTTGCTTCTTTGAAGCCCAAGACACCAAGGATCTTCCCAAGAACTGGCAAGTCCCCGATGTGCTCTTCCTATTAATTTTACACCCCGCCCAATCGGCATCCGAATAACCAATTAAATCAAATGTGGATCCCCTAGGATACCAAAGCCCAAACTTAGGAGTATAAACCAAATATCTCAAGATTCGTTTTACGGCCGTAAGGTGAGCTTCCTTAGGGTCGGCTTGGAATCTTGCACACATGCATACAGAAAGCATAATATCCGGTCGAGATGCACATAAATAGAGTAAAGAACCTATCATCGACCGGTATTCCTTTTGATCCACGGACTTACCTCCCGTGTCGAGGTCGAGATGCCCATTGGTTCCCATGGGTGTCTTGATGGGCTTGGCATCCTTCATCCCAAACTTGTTTAGAATGTCTTGAGTGTACTTCGTTTGGCTAATGAAGGTGCCCTCTTGGAGTTGTTTGACTTGGAATCCTAGAAAATACTTCAACTCCCCCATCATTGACATCTCGAATTTCTGTGTCATGATCCTACTAAATTCCTCACAAGTAGATTCGTTAGTAGACCCAAATATGATATCATCAACATAAATTTGGCATACAAACAAATCATTATCAAGAGTTTTAGTGAATAGAGTAGGATCGGCTTTACCGACTTTGAATCCATTTGTAATAAGAAAATCTCTAAGGCATTCATACCATGCTCTTGGGGCTTGCTTGAGCCCATAAAGCGCCTTAGAAAGCTTATAGACATGGTTAGGATACTCACTGTCTTCAAAGTCGGGAGGTTGCTCAACATAGACCTCTTCCTTGATTGGTCCATTGAGGAAGGCACTTTTCACGTCCATTTGATAAAGCTTAAAGCCATGGTAAGTAGCATAGGCCAATAATATGCGAATTGACTCAAGCCTAGCTACGGGTGCATAGGTTTCTCCGAAATCCAAACCTTCGACTTGGGAGTATCCCTTTGCCACAAGTCGAGCTTTGTTCCTTGTCACCACACCATGCTCGTCTTGCTTGTTGCGGAAGACCCATTTGGTTCCTACAACATTTTGATTAGGACGTGGAACTAAATGCCATACCTCATTCCTAGTGAAGTTGTTGAGTTCCTCTTGCATTGCCACCACCCAATCTGAATCTTGGAGTGCTTCCTCTACCCTGTGTGGCTCAATAGAGGAAACAAACGAGTAATGTTCACAAAAATGTGCAACACGAGATCGAGTAGTTACCCCCTTATGAATGTCGCCGAGGATGGTGTCGACGGGGTGATCTCGTTGGATTGCTTGGTGGACTCTTGGGTGTGGCGGCCTTGGTTCTTGCTCATCCTCCTTTTCTTGATTATTTGCATCTCCCCCTTGCTCATTGCCGTCATCTTGAGGTAACTCATTTGATTGATCTTCTTCTTCATCAACTTGAGCTTCATCCTCATTTTGAGTTGGTGGAGATGCTTGCGTGGAGGAGGATGGTTGATCTTGTGCATTTGGAGGCTCTTCGGATTCTTTAGGACACACATCCCCAATGGACATGTTCCTTAGTGCGATGCATGGAGCCTCTTCTTCACCTATCTCATCAAGATCAACTTGCTCCACTTGAGAGCCGTTAGTTTCATCAAACACAACGTCACATGAGACTTCAACTAGTCCAGTGGACTTGTTAAAGACCCTATATGCCCTTGTGTTTGAGTCATAACCAAGTAAAAAACCTTCTACAGTCTTAGGAGCGAATTTAGATTTTCTACCTCTTTTAACAAGAATAAAGCATTTGCTACCAAAGACTCTAAAATATGAAATGTTGGGCTTTTTACCGGTTAGGAGTTCATATGATGTCTTCCTGAGGATTCGGTGAAGATATAACCGGTTGATGGCGTAGCAAGCGGTGTTGACCGCCTCGGCCCAAAACCGATCCGAAGTCTTGTACTCATCAAGCATGGTCCGTGCCATGTCCAATAGAGTTCTATTCTTCCTCCCCACTACACCATTTTGCTGTGGCGTGTAGGGAGAAGAGAACTCATGCTTGATGCCCTCTTCCTCAAGGAAGCCTTCGATTTGAGAGTTCTTGAACTCCGTCCCGTTGTCGCTTCTTATTTTCTTGATCCTTAAGCCAAACTCATTTTGAGCCCGTCTCAAGAATCCCTTTAAGGTCTCTTGGGTTTGAGATTTTTCCTGTAAAAAGAATACCCAAGTGAAGCGAGAATAATCATCCACAATAACTAGACAGTACTTACTCCCGCCGATGCTTATGTAGGCGATCGGGCCGAATAGATCCATGTGCAGGAGCTCCAGTGGCCTATCGGTCGTCATGATGTTCTTGTGTGGATGATGAGTGCCAACTTGCTTTCCTGCTTGACATGCGCTACAAATCCTGTCTTTCTCAAAATGAACATTGGTTAATCCTAAAATGTGTTCTCCCTTTAGAAGCTTATGAAGATTCTTCATCCCAACATGGGCTAGTCGGCGGTGCCAGAGCCAACCCATGTTAGTCTTAGCAATTAAGCAAGTGTCGAGTTCAGCTCTATCAAAATCTACCAAGTATAGCTGACCCTCTAACACTCCCTTAAATGCTATTGAATCATCACTTCTTCTAAAGACAGTGACACCTACATCAGTGAATAGACAGTTGTAGCCCATTTGACATAATTGAGAAACAGAAAGCAAGTTGTAATCTAAAGAATCAACAAGAAAAACATTGGAAATGGAATGATCAGGAGATATAGCAATTTTACCCAAACCTTTGACCAAACCTTGATTTCCATCCCCGAATGCGATCGCTCTTTGGGGATCTTGGTTTTTCTCATATGAGGAGAACATCTTCTTCTCCCCTGTCATGTGGTTTGTGCACCCGCTGTCGAGTATCCAACTTGAGCCCCCGGATGCATAAACCTACAAAACAAGTTTAGTTCTTGATTTTAGGTACCCAAATGGTTTTGGGTCCTTTGGCATTAGACACAAGAACTTTGGGTACCCAAACACAAGTCTTGGAGCCCTTGTGCTTGCCCCCAACATATTTGGCAACTACCTTGCCGGATTTGTTAGTTAAAACATAAGATGCATCAAAAGTTTTAAAAGAAATATTATGATCATTTGATGCACTAGGAGTTTTCTTTCTAGGCAACTTAGCATGGGTTGGTTGCCTAGAGCTAGATGTCTCACCCTTATACATAAATGCATGATTAGGGCCAGAGTGAGACTTCCTAGAATGAATTCTCCTAATTTTGTTCTCAGGATAACCGGCAGGGTACAAAATGTAACCCTCGTTACCCTGAGGCATGGGAGCCTTGCCCTTAACAAAATTAGACAATTTTTTAGGAGGGGCATTAAGTTTGACATTGTCTCCCCTTTGGAAGCCAATGCCATCCTTGATGCCCGGGCGTCTCCCATTATAAAGCATGCTACGAGCAAATTTAAATTTCTCATTTTCTAAGTTGTGCTCGGCAATTTTAGCATCTAGTTTTGCTATATGATCATTTTGTTGTTTAATTAAAGCCATATGATCATGAATAGCATTGATATCAACATCTCTACATCTAGTACAAATAGATACATGCTCAACAATAGATGTAGAGGGTTTGCAAGAATTAAGTTCAACAATCTTAGCATGAAGAATATCATTTTTATCTCTAAGATTGGAAATGGTAGCATTGCAAACATCTAGTTCGTTAGCCTTACCAATTAAAATTTCATTTTCTACTCTAAGGCTAGCAAGAGAAATGTTTAATTCTTCAATCCTAGCAAGCAAATCATCATTATTATCTCTAGGATTGGGAATTGAAACATTACAAACATGTGAATCAACCTTAGCATTTAAACTAGCATTTTCATTCCTAAGGTTGTCAATCATCTCACGACAAGTGCTTAGCTCACTAGATAATTTTTCACATTTTTCTACTTCTAGAGCATAAGCATTTTTAACCTTAACATGTTTCTTGTTTTCCTTAATAAGACAATCCTCTTGGGAATCCAAAAGGTCATCCTTTTCATGAATAGCACTAATTAATTCATTTAATTTTTCCTTTTGTTCCATGTTAAGATTGGCAAAAAGGGTACGCAAGTTATCCTCCTCATCACTAGCATTTTCATCACTAGAGGTTTCATATTTAGTGGAGGATCTTGATTTTACCTTCTTCCTTTTGCCGTCCTTTGCCATGAGGCACTTGTGGCCGACGTTGGGGAAGAGAAGCCCTTTGGTGACGGCGATGTTGGCGGCGTCCTCGTCGTCGGAGGAGTCGCTTGAGCTTTCATCGGAATCCCACTCCCGACAAACATGGGCATCGCCGCCCTTCTTCTTGTAGTATCTCTTCTTCTCCTTTCTTCTCCCCTTCTTGTCGTCGCCTCGGTCACTGTCACTTGATATAGGACATTTAGCAATAAAATGACCGGGCTTACCACATTTGTAGCAAACCTTCTTGGAGCGGGACTTGTAATCTTTCCCCCTCCTTTGTTTGAGGATTTGGCGGAAGCTCTTGATGACGAGCGCCATCTCCTCATTGTCAAGCTTGGAGGCGTCGATTGGTTGTCTACTTGGTGTAGACTCCTCCTTCTTTTCTTCCGTCGCCTTGAATGCGACGGGTTGAGCTTCGGATGTGGTGGGTTCGTCAAGCTCGTTGATTTTCCTCGAGCCT
The DNA here is from genome assembly GCF_902167145.1 of Zea mays. Classification (NCBI taxonomy): domain Eukaryota; kingdom Viridiplantae; phylum Streptophyta; class Magnoliopsida; order Poales; family Poaceae; genus Zea; species Zea mays. The sequence continues at coordinate 156,583,146 of NC_050103.1, read as the reverse complement.
TCGATCATGCACTCAAAACTTACAAAATGCTCGATTACTTCCTCGGGGGTCATTTTAGTATATCTAGGATTACCACGAATTAATTGAACTTGAGTAGGGTTAAGGAAAATAAGAGATCTTAGAATAACCTTAACCATTTCATGGTCATCCCACTTTACGCTCCCGAGGTTGCGCACTTGGTTCACCAAGGTCTTGAGCCGGTTGTACATGTGTTGTGGCTCCTCCCCTTTGCGAAGCCGGAACCGACCGAGCTCCCCCTCGATCGTTTCCCGCTTGGTGATCTTTGTGAGCTCGTCTCCCTCGTGCGCGGTTTTGAGAACATCCCAAACCTCTTTGGCGCTTTTCAACCCTTGAACTTTGTTATACTCCTCTCTACTTAAAGAGGCGAGGAGTATTGTTGTCGCTTGAGAGTTGAAGTGCTCGATTTGGGCCACCTCATCCTCATCATAATCCTTGTCCCCTACCGATGGTACCTGTGCACCAAACTCAACAACATCCCATATACTTTTGTGGAGTGAGGTTAGATGAAATCGCATTAAATCACTCCACCTAGCATAATCTTCACCATCAAAAGTTGGTGGTTTGCCTAATGGGACGGAAAGTAAAGGTGCATGTTTAGAAATGCGAGGGTAGTGTAGGGGGATCTTACTAAACTTCTTACGCTCTTGGCGTTTAGAAGTTACGGAGGGCGCATCGGAGTCGGAGGTCGATGTTGATGAAGTGTCGGTCTCGTAGTAGACCACTTTCCTCATCCTCTTTTGCTTGTCTCCACTTCGATGTGGCTTGTGGGAAGAAGATTTTTCCTTCTTCTCTTTGTGGTGAGAAGAAGATTTCTTCTCCTTCCCTTTGTTGGAGGAGCTCTTCTTCTTCTCCCTCCTCTTGGTGCGGGACTCTTCCGATGAAGTGCTCCCGTGGCTTGTAGTGGGCTTTTCGCCGGTCTCCATCTCCTTCTTGGCGTGATCTCCCGACATCACTTCGAGCGGTTAGGCTCTAATGAAGCACCGGGCTCTGATACCAATTGAAAGTCGCCTAGAGGGGGGGTGAATAGGGCGAAACTGAAATTTACAAAATGGACACAACTACAAGCCGGGTTAGCGTTAGAAATATAAACGAGTCCGCGAGAGAGGGTCGAAAACAAATCGCAAGCAAATAAGAAGTGTGACACGCGGATTTGTTTTACCGAGGTTCGGTTCTCGCAAACCTACTCCCCGTTGAGGAGGCCACAAAGGCCGGGTCTCTTTCAACCCTTCCCTCTCTCAAACTGTCCCTCAGACCGAGTGAGCTTTCTTTTCTCAATCACTTGGAACACAAAGTTCCTACAAGGATCACCACAAGATTGGTGTCTCTTGCCTCAATTACAAGTGAGTTTGATCGCAATGAAAGAATCAAGAAAGCACGATTGAAAAAGCCCAAGCGACAAGAGCGACAAATAACACACGGATCACTTTCTCTCTCAAGCCACTAATCCCTAATGATCTCTTTATCTCAATTGTGAAACTTGGAGGGATGGGGGCTTTGAATGTGTCTTGGAATGGATTGCTAGCTCTTGTATTGAATGTTGAAGGTTGGAATGCTTGGGTGAAGTGAATGGAGGTGGTTGGGGTTGTATTTATAGCCACCAACCACTTCCTAGCCGTTGCCCCATTCTGCTGAGCGCGGACGGTCCGCGAGCCAGGTCCGGACGGTCCGCCCCTGTAGATCAACGGCTGAAAATGCAACGGTCAGCAGTAACGGCTATATCAACGGCTATATTGCATTTAATGCGTCGTCAGATGTCAGATAAAGCCAGTCGCGGACGGTCCGGTCGTGCACCCCGGACGGTCCGCGAGGCCCTCTATAATTCATTTCTCCGAACCCGTCACCTTCGGGGTTTTCGGTTTCTTACCGACCGGACGGTCCGTGCCTGAGGCCGGACGGTCCGCGCGAGGGCTCGGACGGTCTTTGCTTTTCCTCCGGACAGTCCGTAGTGGAAACTTGTGTTTTTGCATTGGTTCTGTCCGAAGGGTATCCTGGTGTCGCGGACGGTCCGCCGCAGGGGCCCGGACGGTCCGCGCTTGGCCTGTTTTTCCAAAAAGCTTCTCCTGTCCGGAATAATCTACGGTATTCCGGACAGTCGATTTAGTATAGTTATAGATGAACCTTTGGCACCTGTAGAACATATAATCTAGAGTAAACTAGTTAGTCCAATTGTTTGTGTTGGGCGATTCAACCACCAAAACCATTTAGGAACTAGGTGTAAGCCTAATTCCCTTTCAGCTGTTGGTCTCTCAGAAAGTGATGTCGGATGTCTATGTGCTTAGTGCGGTTGTGTTCAATAGGATTATCCGCCATGCAGATTGCACTCTCATTGTCACATAGGAGTGGGACTTTGCTCAGATTGTAGCCAAAGTCCCGGAGGGTTTGCCTCATCCAAAGTAGTTGCGCGCAACACTGTCCTGCGGCAACATACTCGGCCTCAGCGGTGGATAGGGCAACATAGGTTTGTTTCTTTAAACTCCAAGACACCAGAGACCTTCCTAGAAATTGGCACGTCCCATATGTACTCTTCCTATCAACCTTGCATCCAGCATAATCGGAGTCTGAATATCCAATCAAGTCAAAGGTAGACCCTTTTGGATACCAGATCCCGAAGCAAGGCGTAGAAACTAGATATCTAAGAATCCGCTTAACGGCCACAAGGTGACATTCCCTTGGGTCGGATTGATATCTAGCACACATGCATACACTAAGCATAATATCTGGTCTACTAGCACATAAATAAAGTAATGACCCTATCATAGACCGATATGCCTTTTGGTCAACGGACTTACCTCCTTTGTTGAGGTCGACATGTCCGTCGGTTCCCATAGGTGTCTTCGCGGGCTTGTCGTCCTTCATCCCAAACCTCTTGAGAAGATCTTGAATGTACTTCGTTTGGGAGATGAAAGTGCCATCCTTGAGTTGCTTCACTTGGAACCCAAGGAAGTAGTTCAACTCGCCCATCATTGACATTTCAAACTTTTGAGTCATCACCCTGCTAAACTCCTCACAAGACTTTTGGTTAGTGGAACCAAATATTATGTCATCGAAATAAATTTGGCACACAAAAAGATCACCATTACAAGTCTTATTGAAAAGAGTGGGATCGGCTTTCCCAACCTTGAAAGCATTAGCAATTAAGAAGTCTCTAAGGCATTCATACCATGCTCTTGGGGCTTGCTTAAGTCCATAGAGCGCCTTAGAGAGCTTAAACACATGGTTGGGGTACCTGTCATCCTCAAAGCCAGGGGGTTGTTCCACGTACACCTCTTCCTTTATTGGCCCATTGAGGAAAGCGCTCTTCACATCCATTTGAAACAATCTGAAAGAGTGGTGAGCGGCATAGGCTAATAATATTCTAATAGACTCTAGCCTAGCCACAGGAGCAAAAGTCTCCTCGAAATCCAAACCTGTGACTTGGGCATAACCTTTTGCCACAAGTCGAGCCTTGTTTCTTGTCACCACTCCGTGCTCGTCTTGCTTGTTGCGGAACACCCACTTGGTTCCCACAACGTTTTGCTTTGGACATGGCACCAGGCTCCAAACTTCATTCCTCTTGAAGTTGTTGAGCTCTTCCTGCATGGCCAACACCCAGTACAGATCTTGCAAGGCCTCTTCTACCCTGAAAGGCTCAATAGAAGAGACAAACGAGTAATGCTCACAAAAATTAGCTAATCTTGAGCGATTAGTTACTCCCTTGCTTATGTCACCTAGAATCTGATCGACGGGGTGATTTCTTCGAATCGTCGCTCGGACTTGCGTTGGAGGGGCCGGTGGTGCTTCTTCCTCCATAGCTTGTTCTTCTTGTGCTCCCCATTGATCACACGCCTCTTCTTGATGAACCTGTCCATCATCTTGAGTTGGAGGATGCACCATCGTTGAGGAAGAAGGTTGATCTTGCTCTTGTTGTTCCTGTGGTCTCACATATCCAATCGCCATGGTGCGTATTGCGACCGTCGGAACATCATCTTCATCTATATCATCAAGATCAACTTGCTCCCTTGGAGAGCCATTAGTCTCATCAAATACAACGTCGCTAGAGACTTCAACCAAACCCGATGATTTGTTGAAGACTCTATATGCCTTTGTATTTGAGTCATACCCTAGTAAAAACCCTTCTACAGCTTTGGGAGCAAATTTGGAATGCCTACCTTTCTTCACCAAAATGTAGCATTTGCTCCCAAATACACAAAAGTAAGAGACATTGGGTTTGTTACCGGTGAGGAGTTCGTAGGAGGTCTTCTTGAGGAGACGATGCAGATATAGCCAGTTTATGGCGTGGTAAGCTGTGTTCACAGCTTTCGACCAAAACTGCTCAGGCGTCTTGAACTCTCCAAGCATCGTCCTCGCCATGTCGATAAGTGTCCTGTTCTTCCTCTCTACCACACCATTTTGCTATGGTGTGTAGGGAGCGGAGAACTCATGCTTGAAACCTTCCTCCTCAAGGTACTCCTCAACTTGTAAGTTCTTGAACTCGGACCCGCTGTCGCTCCTTATCTTTTTCACCTTAAGCTCAAATTCGTTTTGAGCCCTCCTTAGAAAGCGCTTTAGGGTCCCTTGGGTTTCTGATTTATCCTGCAAAAAGAACACCCAAGTGAAGCGGGAAAAGTCATCTACAATTACAAGACCATACTTACTTCCCCCTATGCTAAGGTAGGCGACGGGTCCGAAGAGGTCCATGTGAAGAAGCTCCAGTGGTCTTGACGTTGTCATCACATTCTTGCTGTGATGAGTGCTTCCCACCTGTTTCCCTGCCTGACAAGCTGCACAAGGTCTATCTTTTTCAAAGCAGACATTGGTTAGTCCTAACACATGTTCTCCCTTTAGAAGTTTATGAAGGTTCTTCAACTGTGGGGGACGGATATCCCCCGGGTCCACCAGAAGGACAAGATGCCTCGCAAGGGGCCCGTGGGCCCAATAATCCGCAAGGTCATCCCTTCGTGGGCCTGGGGAGGAACATCCGATAAAGCGGATCGACGCAAGCCCAGACGACCCGATGAATTCGAGCGGTGATCAAAACAGTGACCCGACCTTCCCGCGCAGGGGCCACGTACATCGGAACTGAGCGAGGATGGGTCGGCTGAATCATAGGAAGATAGACTCAGTCAGTTCACTATTATATAGGCACCCGTTATTATCATATCCACATGTAATGCCCCACGGTCGAGTATATAAGGCCTAGGGGGCACCCCTTCAAGACGATCGACCTCATTCTACTTAGTCATCCACACCGGCTCTCTACGTTTCCAATACTAGAGAACCTCCTTGTAACCCCCCACATAAAGTACTCACGCCAGGACGTAGGGTGTTACGCATCTCAAAGCGGCCCGAACCTGTACACAACTGTCCACCGTCTCTCTTGCGTTTAGCACGAACCATCGAGCTACAGTCGATAACACCGTCCTACTCCAAAAAGCACCTTGAGGGGCAACCCAGGTGCGCGGTCGGACCCAAAACACCGACATCATCCCAACATGCGCTAGACGACGATGCCACAGCCAGCCCATGCTAGTCTTAGCTATTAAGCATGCATCTAGATCGGCCTCCTATTTCGAAAAATCAACTAAGTAGAGTTTACCGTCTAATACACCCTTAAATGCTAATGAACCATCACTCCTTCTAAAGACAGAAACATCAACATTTGTAAACAAACAATTGTAGCACATGTGGCACAATTGACTTACAGATAGGAGGTTGTAACCAAGCGACTCTACTAGAAATACGTTTGAAATGGAGTGCTCGTTGGTGATGGCTATCTTGCCCAAGCCTTTGACCTTGCCTTGGTTCCCATCTCCAAAGATGATCGTATCCTGGGAATCCTTGTTCTTGACGTAGGAGGTGAATGTTTTCTTCTCCCCCGTCATGTGGTTTGTGCATCCGCTGTCGATAATCCAGCTTGAGCCCCCAGATGCATAAACCTGCAAGGTAATTTACACTTGGGTTTTAGGTACCCAACCCTTGTTGGATCCTACAAGGTTAGTCACAATAGCCTTTGGAACCCAAATACAAGTCTTATCTCCCTTGCATTTGAATCCCAACTTCCTAGCAACTACTTTTTCATTCTTACAAAAATTGCAAACGAAGTATTGCAAGCATGGTAAATAGTAGAAGGTTCACTACATACTCTCCTAGGCACATGATGCATAACATGATTTCTCCTAGGCTTACCATGCACGAAAGTAGAGCTAGAAGCAAACATAGCATGTGAATTAAACACATCATAACTCCTATGAGCATTTCTAGAAAATTTTCTATCATAAATGTAAGCATGACATTTTTTAGAACTACTAGCCATAGGAGCCTTCCCTTTCTCCTTGTTGAGAACGGGAGCCTTTTGGCTTGTTAAGTTCTTGGTTTCCTTTCGAAAACCAAGTCCATCCTTAATAGAAGGGTGTCTACCAACGGTGTAGGCATCCCTAGCAAATTTTAATTGATCAAAATTAATTTTGCAAGTCTTAAGTTGAGCATTAAGACTTGCCACCTCATCATTTAATTTGGTAATAGACATAAGGTGTTCATCACAAGCATCAACATCAAAATCCTTACATATATTACAAATACTAACATGCTCTACACATGAACTAAATTTATTTGCTTCTTCTAGCTTAGCATTTAAATCATCATTAACACTCTTTAAACTAGACACAGTTTCATGGCAAGAAGATAATTCAGAAGATAGTATTTCATTCCTTTTAATCTCTAAAGCAAGAGATTTTTGCACACTAACAAACTTATCATGCTCCTCATATAAAATATCTTCTTGCTTTTCTAACAATCTATCCTTTTCATTTAGAGCATCAATCAACTCATTGATTTTATCTACTTTAGCTCTATCTAAGCCCTTAAATAAATTAGTATAATCTACTTCATCATCAATAGAAGTATACTTAGAGGTATTGAGAGCACCTAGAGGGGGGGGGTGAATAGGTGATCCTGTAAAACTTCAAAACTTTAAGCCCCAAAACTTGATTAGGCGTTAGCACAGTTTATGCCAAGTGGCTAGAGAGGAGTCAAAACACAATAACCACAAGAATTCAATCACAGAGATGACACAGTGGTTATCCCGTGGTTCGGCCAAGTACAAAACTTGCCTACTCCACGTTGTGGCGTCCCAACGGACGAGAGTTGCACTCAACTCCTCTCAAGTGATCCAATGATCAACTTGAATACCACGGTGTTCTTGCTTTTCTTTTCTCAATCCCGTTTGCGAGGAATCTCCACAACTTGGAGCCTCTCGCCCTTACAAAAGATGTTCACAGAGAATCACAGAGCAAGGGAGGGATTAGCAACTCACACACGACACAAAGATCACAGCGAATAAGCACACACAAGACCCAGACTTGAGCTCAAAAGACTAGCACACTAGAACGGAGCTCAAATCACTAGAATGTCGAACAAGTGCGCAAGATTGATGTGTGAGTGATCAAGAGTGCTCAAGGAATGCTTGGTGTTTTCCTCCATGCGCCTAGGGGTCCCTTTTATAGCCCCAAGGCAGCTAGGAGCCGTTGAGAGCACATCTGGAAGGCTATTCTTGCCTTCTGTCGTCGGGCGCACCGGACAGTCCGGTGCACACCGGACACTGTCCGGTGCCCGATTTGTTTCCATAAAAAGCGAAGCCGACCGTTGCCGACCGTTGCAGATCTGGCGCACCGGACAGTCCGGTGCACACCGGACAGTCCGGTGCTCCCTTCCGACCGTTGGCTCGGCCACGTGTCGCGCGCTGATCGCGCGGCCGACCGTTGGCCCGGCCGACCGTTGGCTCACCGGACAGTCCGGTGCACACCGGACAGTCCGGTGAATTTTAACCGAAGTCGCCGGAGAAAAACCCGAGAGCGGCCTCTTCGGCCGAGGCAGCCTGGCGCACCGGACACTGTCCGGTGCACCACCGGACACTGTCCGGTGCACCACCGGACAGTCCGGTGCCCCAGACCGAAACAGCCCCTTGGCTGTACACAGCCAAGTCTTCTCTTCTCTTCTTTTATCTGTTTCTAACACTTAGACAAATATATTAGTACACAAAACCAATGTACTAAGGCTTAGAAACATACCTTAACTTGTGATTTGCACTTTGTACATCAATGGGCATATTTTCACATTAAGCACTTGTGTTTGCACTCAATCACCAAAATACTTAGAAATGGCCCAAGGGCACATTTCCCTTTCAATCTCCCCCTTTTTGGTGATTTATGCCAACACAACATAAAGCAACTAGAACAAGTGCAAAATCACTTCAAATAAAAACTGACTTTGAGTTTTATTCAATTTTGGCATATATGGATCATCTTTTGCCACCGCTTGGTTCGTTTTTGCAAATCAAACTCACATCTCTATCTCTAAGTCAAACACACATGTTGAAGCATAAAAAGAGTCATTCCAAAAGAGATTGATCAAAGATTTCAAAAACTCCCCCATAATCAACACTTCTCCCCACAAGAAGCCAACTTTTGAACATAGAGACAATAAGAGACAATAAAAGCTTTTGACAAAACAAAAACTCTATTCTACTATTTTCAAAATTTCTCAAGTGGTAGCTGATCCATTTATCACTTTGGCCTTTATTTTCTCCCCCTTTGGCATCAAGCACCAAAACGGGATCAATCTTGGCCCCTTAACCCCATTGCCTCACAAAAATCTTCAATTAAGATAAAATGGCAATAAGAGTTCATGAGATGAACTTGGAATTAGTTACCCTCTCATCGGAGTGCAGTGGAAGTCTTTCATGGTCCAAGTCCACCTTTTCCCTTTCAATTCTCCTTCGAGACTAAGTCAAACAAACTCAAGCATATGGTTAGTCTCAAAGGGTCAAGTTGTAACACATCTCCCCCTAAAACTGTGCATCACTTTGCAACGGACTTGTGAGGTCCAGGGAGTGTTTGTACAACTTGAGCACCACAATAAACAACAAAATGCAAAATAAACATGATCAAAGGCATAAACACATGTATGCTACAATTCAATCCAAGTTTCGCGAATCTAAGACATTTAGCTCACTACGCAGCCTGCAAAAGGTCTTCTCATCTAAAGGCTTGGTAAAGATATCGGCTAGCTGGTTCTCGGTGCTAACATGAAACACTTCGATATCCCCCTTTTGCTGGTGGTCTCTCAAAAAGTGATGCCGGATGTCTATGTGCTTTGTGCGGCTGTGTTCAACAGGATTTTCCGCCATGCGGATAGCACTCTCATTATCACATAGGAGTGGGACTTTGCTCAGATTGTAGCCAAAGTCCCGGAGGGTTTGCCTCATCCAAAGTAGTTGCGCGCAACACTGACCTGCGGCAACGTACTCGGCCTCAGCGGTGGATAGGGCAACGGATGTCTGTTTCTTAGAGTTCCATGACACAAGGGACCTTCCTAAGAATTGGCACGTCCCCGATGTACTCTTCCTATCGACCTTACATCCAGCATAGTCGGAGTCTGAGTATCCAACTAAGTCAAAGGTAGACCCCTTTGGATACCAGAGCCCGAAGCAAGGCGTAGCAACCAAATATCTAAGAATTCGCTTCACCGCCACTAAGTGACATTCCTTAGGATCGGATTGAAATCTAGCACACATGCATACGCTAAGCATAATATCCGGTCTACTAGCACATAAGTAAAGCAAAGAACCTATCATTGACCGGTATGCTTTTTGATCAACAGACTTACCTCCTTTGTTGAGGTCGGTGTGTCCGTCGGTCCCCATCGGAGTCTTTGCGGGCTTGGCGTCCTTCATCCCAACCCGCTTTAGCAGATCTTGCGTGTACTTCGTTTGGGAGATGAAGGTGCCGTCCTTGAGTTGCTTCACTTGGAACCCAAGGAAGTAGTTCAACTCGCCCATCATCGACATCTCGAATTTCTGCGTCATCACCCTGCTAAACTCTTCACAAGACTTTTGGTTAGTAGAACCAAATATTATGTCATCGACATAAATTTGGCACATAAACAAATCACCATCACAAGTCTTGGTAAAAAGAGTTGGATCGGCTTTCCCAACCTTGAAAGCATTAGCAATTAAGAAATCTCTAAGGCATTCATACCATGCTCTTGGGGCTTGCTTAAGTCCATAGAGCGCCTTAGAGAGCTTACACACATGGTCGGGGTACCGTTCATCCTCGAAGCCAGGGGGTTGCTCCACGTACACCTCCTCCTTGATTGGCCCGTTGAGGAAAGCGCTCTTCACATCCATTTGGAACAACCTGAAAGAATGGTGAGCGGCATATGCTAGCAAGATACGAATTGATTCTAGCCTAGCCACAGGAGCAAAAGTCTCCTCGAAATCCAAACCTGCGACTTGGGCATAACCTTTTGCCACAAGTCGAGCCTTGTTTCTCGTCACCACCCCGTGCTCGTCTTGTTTGTTGCGGAACACCCACTTGGTTCCCACAACATTTTGCTTGGGACGAGGCACCAGTGTCCAAACTTCATTGCGCTTGAAGTTGTTTAACTCCTCTTGCATGGCCAACACCCAATCCGGATCTAGCAAGGCCTCTTCTACCCTGAAAGGCTCAATAGAAGAGACAAAGGAGTAATGTTCACAAAAATTAACTAATCGAGATCGAGTAGTTACTCCCTTGCTAATGTCACCCAGAATTTGATCGACGGGATGATCCCTTTGAATCATCGCTCGAACTTGGGTTGGAGGTGCCGGTTGCGCTTCTTCCTCCATCACTTGCTCATCTTGCGCTCCCCCTTGACCAAGTGCCTCCACTTGAGGTACCTGTTCGTCATCTTCGGTTGGGGGATGCACCATAGTTGAGGAAGAAGGTTGATCTTGCTCTTCTTGTTCCTGTGGTCGCACATCACCAATCGCCATGGTTCGTATAGCGGCCGTCGGAACATCTTCTTCATCTACATCATCAAGATCAACAACTTGCTCTCTTGGAGAGCCATTAGTCTCATCAAATACAACGTCGCTAGAGACTTCAATCAAACCCGATGATTTGTTGAAGACTCTATATGCCTTTGTATTTGAGTCATAACCTAACAAAAACCCTTCTACAGCTTTGGGAGCAAACTTAGAATTTCTACCCTTCTTCACTAGAATGTAGTATTTACTCCCAAATACACGAAAGTACGATACATTGGGTTTGTTACCGGTTAGTAGCTCATATGACGTCTTCTTGAGGAGGCGATGAAGGTAGACCCTGTTGATGGCGTGGCAAGCAGTGTTAACGGCTTCCGTCCAAAAGCATTCGGGGGTCTTGAACTCTCCTAGCATCGTCCTTGCCATATCGATGAGCGTCCTGTTCTTCCTCTCTACCACACCATTTTGTTGTGGTGTGTAGGGAGCGGAGAACTCGTGCTTGATCCCCTCTTCTTCAAGGAACTCCTCCACTTGAAGGTTCTTGAACTCGGATCCGTTGTCGCTCCTTATCTTCTTCACTTTGAGCTCAAACTCATTTTGAGCTCTCCTGAGGAAGCGTTTGAGAGTCCCTTGGGTTTCGGACTTTTCCTGCAAAAAGAACACCCAAGTGAAGCGGGAAAAGTCATCAACAATAACTAAACCATACTTACTTCCTCCTATGCTCAGATAGGCGACGGGTCCAAAAAGGTCCATATGCAGCATCTCCAAGGGTCTTGATGTCGTCATCACATTTTTGGTGTGATGAGAGCCTCCCACCTGTTTCCCTGCTTGACAAGCTGCACAAGGTCTATCTTTTTCGAATTGAACATTAGTTAGTCCTATCACGTGTTCTCCCTTTAGAAGTTTGTGAAGATTCTTCATCCCCACATGTGCCAAGCGGCGATGCCACAGCCAGCCCATGCAAGTCTTAGCCATTAAGCATGCATCTAGACCGGCCTCTTCTTTTGCAAAATCTACTAAATAAAGTTTGCCGTCTAATACACCCTTAAAAGCTAGTGAACCATCACTTCTTCTAAAGACAGACACATCTACATTAGTGAATAGACAATTATACCCCATGCTGCACAATTGACTAACAGATAGTAAATTGTAACCAAGAGACTCTACTAAAAACACATTGGAAATAGAATGCTCATTGGAAATTGCAATTTTACCTAACCCTTTTACCTTGCCTTGATTCCCATCACCGAATATGATTGAATCTTGGGAATCTTTATTCTTGACGTAGGAGGTGAACATTTTCTTCTCCCCCGTCATATGGTTTGTGCATCCGCTGTCGATAATCCAGCTTGAACCCCCGGATGCATAAACCTGCAAGGCAAATTTAGGCTTGGGTCTTAGGTACCCAACTTATGTTGGGTCCTACAAGGTTAGCACAAATCTTCTTAGGGACCCAAATGCAAGTTTTATCACCTTTGCATTTAGCCCCTAACTTCCTAGCAATTATCTTTCTATTCTTTCTACAAATTGCAAAGGAAGCATTCAAAGCATGATATATTGTAGAAAATTCATTTACTACTTTCCTAGGAGCATTATGAACAACACTCCTTCTAGGCACATGATGAATAGCATTTCTTTTAGGAACAACATTTCTCCTAGTAACATTTCTATCATACACATTAGAGGAACTAGGAGCAAACATGGCATGAGAATCATGAACATATGAATCAAAAGCATCATGACTTACATTTCTAGTTTGTCTTCTTTCATGATACAAAAAGGCATGGTTCCTCTTAGCACTAGTAGCCATAGGGGCCTTCCCTTTCTCCTTGGCGGGAATGGGAGCCTTATGGCTTGTTAAGTTCTTGGCTTCCCTCTTGAAGCCAAGTCCATCCTTAATTGAGGGGTGTCTACCAACCGTGTAGGCATCCCTAGCAAATTTTAGTTTTTCAAAATCACTTTTGCTAGTCTTAAGTTGAGCATTAAGACTAGCCACTTCATCACTTAATTTTGAAATGGAAACTAAGTGTTCACTACAAGCATTAACATCAAAATCCTTACACCTAGTGCAAATTGTAATATTTTCAACATACGAGTTACTTGCTATTTCTAGTTTAGTAGTTAAATCTTTAATTTCACCTTTTAAAGAAGAAATGGTTTCATTACAAGTAGAAAGTTCACAAGAAAGTATTCCATTTCTTTTAACTTCTAGAGCAAGTGAATTTTGAGCACTAACAAATTTATCATGTTCTTCATATAAGAGATCTTCTTGTTTCTCTAAGGTTCTATCCTTTTCATTTAAGGCATCAATCAACTCATTAATCTTAGCTATCTTAGTTCTATCCAATCCCTTGAATAAACTAGAGTAATCAATTTCATACTCACTAGATTCATCACCACTAGAAGAATCATAAGTATTAGCATTACGAGTGATTACCTTCTTTTCCCTTGCCATGAGGCAAGTGTGATGCTCGTTGGGGAAGAGAGCCGATTTGTTGAAGGCGGTGGCGGCGAGTCCTTCATTGTCGGAGTCGGACGAGGAGCAATCCGAGTCCCACTCCTTGCCTAGATGCGCCTCGCCCTTTGCCTTCTTGTAATGCTTCTTCTTTTCCCTCTTGTTTCCCTTTTCCTGGTCACTATCATTATCGGGACAGTTAGCAATAAAATGACCAAGCTTACCGCATTTGAAGCATGATTGCTTCCCCTTGGTCTTAGTCTTGCTCGGCTGTCCATTGCGAGAATAATCAAATGAAAAGTTCGAATTGACCGTCTTTTTATAGTCGTGGTCGTCGTCCTTTTGGGAAGAAGAGGACTCATCGCTGTCGTAGTAGACGATCTCCTTGATGCGTCTTGTCTTCTTCTTCTTCCCATCTTTTCGCTTGTGGCCCGAGCCCGAGTCATTGGACTTGTCATCCCTTGGCTCGTTGACGAAGGACTCCTTCTCCTTGTCGTTGATCACAATTCCCTTCCCCTTAGGATCCATCTCTTCGGGCGGTTAGTCCCTTTCTTGAAGAGAATGGCTCTGATACCAATTGAGAGCACCTAGAGGGGGGGGGGGGTGAATAGGTGATCCTGTAAAACTTCAAAACTTTAAGCCCCAAAACTTGATTAGGCGTTAGCACAGTTTATGCCAAGTGGCTAGAGAGGAGTCAAAACACAATAACCACAAGAATTCAATCACAGAGATGACACAGTGGTTATCCCGTGGTTCGGCCAAGTACAAAACTTGCCTACTCCACGTTGTGGCGTCCCAACGGACGAGAGTTGCACTCAACTCCTCTCAAGTGATCCAATGATCAACTTGAATACCACGGTGTTCTTGCTTTTCTTTTCTCAATCCCGTTTGCGAGGAATCTCCACAACTTGGAGCCTCTCGCCCTTACAAAAGATGTTCACAGAGAATCACAGAGCAAGGGAGGGATTAGCAACTCACACACGACACAAAGATCACAGCGAATAAGCACACACAAGACCCAGACTTGAGCTCAAAAGACTAGCACACTAGAACGGAGCTCAAATCACTAGAATGTCGAACAAGTGCGCAAGATTGATGTGTGAGTGATCAAGAGTGCTCAAGGAATGCTTGGTGTTTTCCTCCATGCGCCTAGGGGTCCCTTTTATAGCCCCAAGGCAGCTAGGAGCCGTTGAGAGCACATCTGGAAGGCTATTCTTGCCTTCTGTCGTCGGGCGCACCGGACAGTCCGGTGCACACCGGACACTGTCCGGTGCCCGATTTGTTTCCATAAAAAGCGAAGCCGACCGTTGCCGACCGTTGCAGATCTGGCGCACCGGACAGTCCGGTGCACACCGGACAGTCCGGTGCTCCCTTCCGACCGTTGGCTCGGCCACGTGTCGCGCGCTGATCGCGCGGCCGACCGTTGGCCCGGCCGACCGTTGGCTCACCGGACAGTCCGGTGCACACCGGACAGTCCGGTGAATTTTAACCGAAGTCGCCGGAGAAAAACCCGAGAGCGGCCTCTTCGGCCGAGGCAGCCTGGCGCACCGGACACTGTCCGGTGCACCACCGGACACTGTCCGGTGCACCACCGGACAGTCCGGTGCCCCAGACCGAAACAGCCCCTTGGCTGTACACAGCCAAGTCTTCTCTTCTCTTCTTTTATCTGTTTCTAACACTTAGACAAATATATTAGTACACAAAACCAATGTACTAAGGCTTAGAAACATACCTTAACTTGTGATTTGCACTTTGTACATCAATGGGCATATTTTCACATTAAGCACTTGTGTTTGCACTCAATCACCAAAATACTTAGAAATGGCCCAAGGGCACATTTCCCTTTCAGGTATTTTGAACAGTTACCTTTTTCTCCTTGGCCATGAGACACGTATGGCGTTCGTTGGGGAAGAGTGAAGATTTGTCGAAGGCTGAGGCGGCCAGTCCCTCATCGTCGGAGTCGGATGAAGAGCAGTCAGAGTCCCACTCCTTTCCAAGGTGTGCCTCGCCCTTCGCCTTCTTGTAGTTCTTTTTCTTTTCACTCTTGATGTGTCTTTCTTGTGCCTGGTCATTCTCATTATCGAGACATTGAGCAATAAAGTGACCAGTCTTTCCGCATTTGAAGCAGGAGCGCTTTCCCCTTGTTTTGTTCTTGTTGGGGTACTCCTTGCATCCTCTAAGTGCGGTCTTGAAGCGCTTGATGATAAGCGCCATCTCATCCTCGTTGAGGCCAGCAGCCTCTACTTGTGCCACCCTGCTTGGAAGCGCCTCCCTGCTGCTAGTAGCCTTAAGAGCCACAGGTTGAGGCTCGTAGACGGGTAGTGGACCATTTAGCGCATCGTCCACATATCGAGCCTCCTTCACCATCATGCGCCCGCTCACAAACTTCCCAAGAATCTCCTCGGGCATCATCTTGGTGTACCTAGGATTCTCACGAATAAGGTTGACAAGATGAGGGTCAATTACGGTAAATGACCTTAGCATTAGTCGGACGACGTCGTGGTCCATCCATCTTGTGCTTCCATAGCTCCTAATCTTGTTGACCAGGGTCTTGAGCCGGTTGTATGTTTGAGTTGGCTCCTCTCCCCTGATCATGGCAAACCTCCCCAGCTCGCCTTCCACCAGTTCCATCTTGGTGATCATAGTGGCATCATTTCCCTCATGTGAGATCTTGAGGGTATCCCAAATTTGCTTGGCGTTGTCCAAGCCGCTAACCTTGTTGTATTCATCCCTTCACAAAGATGCTAGCAAAACAGTGGTAGCTTGTGCATTCTTATGAATTTGTTCATTAATTATCATAGAATTATCCGTACTATCGAAATGCATTCCATTCTCCACGATTTCCCAAATGCTAGGATGGAGAGAGAATAGATGACTACACATTTTATGACTCCAAAAATGAGTAATCCTCTCCATCAAAGTGTGGGGGTTTTCCAAGAGGAATAGAAAGCAAATGGGCATTTGAATTGTACGGAATGCGGGAATAATCAAGGAATAGTTTTGATTAACCGTCTTTTTCTTTGACGACGAGTCGTAATCGTCGTTGTCTCTTGGTGAAGAAGAAGATTCATCGCTGTCGTAGTAGACGATCTTCTTGATGCGCCTCTTCTTCTTCCCGTCCTTCTTCTTATGACTCGAGCCAGAGTCAGTGGGCTTGTCGTCCCTTAGCTCGTTGAAGAGGAACTCCTTCTCCTTGTCGTTGACCACCATCCCGTTTCCCTTAGGATCCATCTCTTCGGGCGATTAGTCCCTTAAATGAATAGAACGGCTCCGATACCAATTGAGAGCACCTAGAGGGGGGTGAATAGGTGATCCTGTAAAATTCAACTCAAATAGCCACAGTCTTAGTTATTAAAGTTAGAACAACTAAGTGGCTTGAAACGAGCTCTTGTGAACACAGACAATCAAAGAGAAAGCACACAAGAGACACGCAATTTTATCTCGTGGTTCGGCCAAGTAACACTTGCCTACTTCCACGTTGTGGCATCCCAATGGACGAGGGTTGCACTCAACCCCTTTCAAGTGATCCAATGATCAACTTGAATACCATGGCTTTCCTTCCTTATCTCTTTTTCCCGTTTGCGAAGAATCTCCACAAGTTGGAGTCTCTCGCCCTTACAACGAAGATCACAATGAAAGCACAAGAGTAAGGTTGGGAAGCAACACACACAAATCCGCAGCACACACACACACACACAAGCCAAGACTTGAGCTCAAAATGAAGCACAACAAGTTAACAACTAGAACGGAGCTCAAATCACTAACATAATCGATCAAGTGCCCGGAGACGGAGTGTGGGAGACTTAGAATTCTTAGTGAATGCTTGGGTGACTCCTCCATGCGCCTAGGGGTCCCTTTTATAGCCCCAAGGCAGCTAGGAGCCGTTGGAGGCCAACAAGGAAGACCATTATTGCCTTCTGTCGGGTGGCGCACCGGACAGTCCGGTGCGCCACCGGATAGTCACTGTAGACGGTCCGGTGCGGATCCCCTTCCTATTCTGGCACAGACGACTGTTGCAGATCTATGGCAGTTGGCGCACCAGACACTGTCCGGTGCCCCCTGCCGACCGGTTGCGCGGGCCACGCGTCGCCCGCGAATTGCGCGGCCGACCGTTGCGCTGGCGGCCGTTGGCTCACCAGACAGTCCGGTGCACCACCGGACAGTCCGGTGAATTATAGTCGTACGCCGCCAAACTTTCCCGAGAGCGGCCTGTTCACCGGAGGCCAGCCTGGCGCACCGGACAGTCCGGTGTGCCAGACTGAGCTGAGTCTTGGCTGCACACAGGCATTCTTTTGCAATCCTTTTCTTTTCTTCTTTTCTCTATTTCTAACACTTAGACAAAATATGTTAGTACTCAAAACAATGTACAAAGTCTAGAAACATACCTTGTTACATGATTTGCACCTTTTGCTTATTTGGCACATAATATCTCACTCACTATGTGCTGGACACTTAATCACCAAAACATTATAGAAATGGCCTAAGGGCACATTTCCCTTTCAGTATGTAATCTTAAAGGGAAATGTGCCCTTGGGGCATTTCTATATTGTTTTGGTGATTAGATGCTCAACACATTATGTTTAGACTAACATGTCAAATGAGCAAAGGTACATGAAGCAAATTGAGCTTGGAAGAGGACACAATGCAAATCTATATGGACCAAGAAAAGGGTAAGCTCTGGACACTTAGTCAATTGTTTAGTGTGCTAATCATATTTGTCTAAGTGTCAGGGACATTATAAAGTCAAGTCAAAAGGAGCAAAAGTGAACAAGAAATTAGAAAATGTTGTGCTAAACTAAAGAGCACCAGACGGTCCGGTGCCACCCACCGGACAGCCCGGTGCATGGTCCGACCAACTGCCTGCTCTCGGGGAATTTTAGTCCAATGTGCCAGCCGCCAACGGCTAGCTGCCACGTCGGCCGAGAGCCAACGGTCAACTGGAGCACCGGATAGTCCGGTGCCCCAGAACAGGAAACCACCCAATCAAGCAATTCTCTACCCGCGCACTATTCACTGTCTGGTGCACCCATGGACAGAAGGCAACTAGGGCCATCCAAATGGAGCTCCAACGGCTCCTAGGTCCCTTGGGGCTATAAAAGGGACCCCTAGGCGCATGGAGCACTAAACCAAGCACCCATTAAACATCCTATAACACAAAGACTTCACAATCACGCCATTGTTTCATTGGGATAGAGATTTGAGCACTTCTTTGAGCTGTGACTCCGCTGTATTGTTTCGTGTGCTCGTTTCTTGACTTGTGTGTGTTGTTGCTGCAACTCAAGTTCTTGTGTGTGTTTCTACTCCCCCTTACTCTTGTGTTCATTTGAGATAATTTGTGTAAGGAGTGAGAGACTCCAAATTGTTGAGGTTCCTCACAATGGGACATTATTGAGATAAAGAGAGAACTGTGGTATTCAAGTTGATCTTTGGATCACTTGAAAGGGGTTGAGTGCAAGCCTCGTCCATTGGGATGCCACAACGTGGAGTAGGCAAGTATTCTATACTTGATCGAACCACAGGATAAAAATGGCAGTGTCACTTATCTTTATCTTATTGCGATTTTCTCTCTATTCACTTCACTTACATAATTGCTCTGAGTTTAATACTCAGTTAGTGAAGAACAATTAAGTGAAGAAGTTCACTCCTATCATCCTCTTCATTCGAACTTGGATCTTGCTTTCACTAATCCAATATTAGTCCAAGTTTATTTTGTTGAGCTGTTTTTACAAGATCACCTATTCACCCCCTCTAGGTGCTCTCAGTATCATAGCACTCAAAACAACATAGAGCAATAGGAGATACTACCCAACAGTTTAGTGGTAAGCAAGGTATAGAGTAAACCAAACTAGGGTAACATATTAGGTCCCAACAAGTTAATCTGAGCATGTCACAGTGATTAACAGGAACATTATTAGGTAAAGAAGAGTGATCAAGGGCACAACTTGCCTTCAGCGAGCTCTTGCTCAGAATCTTCAACCTGATGTGCTCTAGGCTCCTCAGTCACTTGCTTGTCTACTCGCAATAATACAAACAAACATTGCATAGGAGAAATTAACAATACACCAACCATGAGAGCAAACTACATAATAAGGTTCTACGTGTCACTACGAGACCGTAGGTTCAAGAATCACAAAAGGTAGAGTTACAGTTAAGAAAATATGGTTTTCGAAAGATCTATGTGATTAGATATGAAAATTATGTTCTATGTGGATTAACATAAAGCATGTGATAAAAATATTCTAAGTAAACACCTTAATTCATCTCTAATCCAAGTTAAATCTTAATTAGAGATCATATTTTAATCAGGTTATAATTATAGACATATTAACTTTACCTAGAAAGGTTAGAACATAGGTTAAACGAATATCTAATTATAAAAGTCTGTGATATGACACAAATAGTGTTATTACTACATGGGTAATTTTAATATGAAGCTATCGCAATTTGAACGGGTCCAATAATAGTAAAAATGATGAGATATGGGTTTTCTAAGACTATTGGATTTATTTCTATACTAAAAACCAATTTCAGATTTTTAATTTCTATAATTATCCGATTTATTGGACCGCGGGTTCTATTTCATATAAGGCTAGGGTTAAAACTATGAAACTAAGGACTGAACTGTAAGACTCTTTACACTAGCATGGATGGCAGGTTGTTTTATATATAAGGAAGATATGGTCTCTTTTGCAATTATGCTCGGTCGAAGGGGTACGTGGCACGATGAGTTGTCCGATCGGGGATCGATGGGCCAGATTAGATCATGCCTCTCATCGACCCGGTGCACAACAGGGATCATCAGATCAGGGATCAATGGTCTCGAGGCATATCCACGTTTTGGTTACTCTAGATCCGCCCACCCTGAGATCTACGGTTGGATTCAATAGACCAAAGGGTATTCTAGCTTCTAATCTTTGTCGCTTATCTCGTTATCGACGACCACATGCCCGTCTTCTACCCTGCGACACCAAGTCAGACGGCGCAACTGTGCATCGCCCACAGCCCTGCCGGCGCCCTCAAACCGGTGACCAAGCGTTCGGCTCAATTCGACTATGCACAAATGGTAGGGCTTGTGCGCGGAGGGAGATGAAGGGATCTGCACGATTTAGGGTTTTGGAAGCGGTGGATTCCTCCTATCGCGATGACTCGACGAATTCTGCATTCACGTTGATTTGGGTGACTTTCACATAAGCGATTCTTACATAAGCGAACTGAGAAACAGAGTGTTTGGCTGTCAAAAGCCAATTCCGATGACCAAAATCTTGCTAGAAGCTGAAACAAAAACAAGTCTAATACATGGTTGGATAACGAAGGTGTACACGAACTATTAACACCTTTCATCAACTTTGAACCTGCTAATCAAACTAATAGTCTTTCTAAATTTTAGTGTATAAATTGCTATTTAGGAAGTTATTTATATATAATTTTTTCTATATGTTTATACTCTCCAATGTTTTTCCATATCTTATTTGTATTATAGAGAGTTATTTTTATTTGTTATCTTTAGCTAGCAAGAAATTTATAATGTTTTATATATTTCCTGCACTATGAAGAGTTGTCGGTGTTTCGTATCTCGCTCTGACAAGTAAATTTATTGTGCGCGTTCTGGGCTCCTGAGGGTGTGCACGGAGGCCGCAAGATTTATACTGGTTCGGACATAACATTCCTACATCCAATCATTGTGGCTTGCCCTACCGGCACCATTGATGGTCAAACTCGTAGTAGGGGTTAAAAGTAGTCGAGAGAGTGTGGAGAGACTCACAGATCACTTATTAGGGTGGAAGTGGTGCTTAGAAGCCGAGAGGTGGAGTCCTACCTAAGTCTTAGCTTGGCGGGGCTCCGGCCTTCTGGTTCTCGTCGATGCTCCTCCTCATGTTCGTCCTTATGGGCTCGTCTTCGTCTGTCGGTTCGTCTGTCGATCTCTCTCGCCTTGAGGCTAGCTTCTCCCTTTTGTAGACTAGGACTAGGGTCGACCAACGGTGGCTTTCCTAGGAAGGAGCCGTAAGACAAGGGTAAAACCATTGTTTTACCTCGTATGAGTCCACATGTACTTGTGGGGCCTAGGGCTGGCTGACTGCCGCGTATTTATCGCGGGGCGGTGATGGTCCTAGGCACCATCATTCCGGCTACGCCGACCCATGGCTTCTGTAGCCTGTGGCTCAGTGTAGTCTATCGTGCAGTTCCCTGCGGGAGGTCTGCACACTCAGGCCTAGTACGATATGCCATAAGTGCGTAGCAGTCTAAGGGTGTGCGAGCCATTAATATACCGTAGTCCGGGGGCTCGTAGGTCATGAGTGCTATGTGTCCTGAGGGGTCCATAGGTCATGAGTGTGAAGCGGACCGGCGCTGATGCTTTGGCTTGGCGCCAGACGTGGTTATGCGACATCATTTATGGCGGGTCAGCCGGGGCCAGACGCGAGATCCATTCGAGTGGTTCCCTTACTATACGCCCATCCTCCTTGTCAAACTCAGCCACGCCCGGTCTCAAGCTCGATATCGCGAGGTTCTACTAAAGACGGGTCCTTCTAGATTCGACACACATGCCTCTTACGCATGACTAATGGACCCCAACGACTAGGGACTCTTTTCTTAGTGACCAATAGGGATGGCAGCGGGTTGGGTTTTGTTCGGGTATAATAATACCCGATCAAAAATTGTACTCGAGACTTCTACAAATATCCATACCCACCAAGCCAATCGGGCGAGAAACTGTACCCATACCCATGTCCATCGGGTATCCACCGGGTATCGGGTATCCAGTGGATATGTTATTGTAGACTAAATAACATTCGGTCAGTGTTATAATAAATGCATAAAATATTTTAGTTTACATCTAAGCACCAATGCAACACGAGAATGACTATATTTGGCTACACGTCGATACAATATATCAACTCATAATTATCACATCCAATAAATTTAAATTTGAGTACAGAGAATAAAAGCTTAATAAGTTCATGACAGTTGACAGTTATAACATTGTCAATGTCTCATTGGTCTCGATTACATTACAGTTGACTGTTAACACAACACAAATTAATATTCATTAATCAACAACACATGAGAGTGAGTTTTTCTAGTGAATGTAGCACATTTTTAATGGATGTAGCACATTTAAAGAGGTATATTGATATTTAGGGTATCCACTGGATACCCGTGGGTAAAGTATTTTACCCATACCCGACCCAATGTATTTCGGGTATCCGACCCGATAGGACCCACAAGTGAGTTTTTGTATCCGTATCTATATCCGGTGGGTACGAAACCTGAGGATATCCATACCCACGGGTCCAACTGACATCCCTAGTGACCAAAGGGTCCCAGGTTCGGGGTCATTCCCCCGACCAGAGTCGTTCTTGTTTTCTATTTTTAGCTACTGAAAATTTTAAAATAAATATATTTAAACAATTATTTAAAAATACCGCGAGAAAGTATTTTACTGAAATCTTTATTACTAGCAAAAGTTTTAAGAACAACGAGTGCCACAGATCAGCCAAAACGACAAAAAAAATTGACGGCAAAAAAATCATCGCGATCCAGCATGCACGTTGCAGGTGGCCCCACCTGGCACAGATCTCACGGTCGATCGGATCTCCCGGTTCCCGGTTCCAGCCTATAAATGCCACTACGGAACCTCGCTCCCATCCAGGATCCCGTTCTCAGTCGCCAGCCACTGGTCACAGCCACCGTCTCCCTCCTTCCCCAACCTCGCCGCTATCAGGTGGTGGATGCAGCAGCGCGGCCGCTCCTTCAACAGCCGCTCTCGGAGCTTCTCCCGCGCCCGCGTCGCCATCGAGGGATCTTAATCTCACAGCCATCCCTCGGTCATTTCGTTTGAACTCGGTTCTGAAATTCTGACTGACGAACGCACGCAACGACCTACCGTGATGGACGCCGCCGCCGCCGCCGCCGTTGTTTCTCTTAACGGTAAGCGATTGGGCTCCCGCGCGTCGATCCGTGCAGAGGGGATCAGATCTGCTCGTTGTGTTTCTACCTTGGGGGTTCATTTCGTGTTGTTTGGTTGGATGGGGAGAAGTGTCGAGCACATGGTGTGTGCGGTTTGGTTTGTTCGTGTTGACGATTTGTTTGCGGGGCGTTGCAGGGAAGATGGGGGCCGAGGAGAGGAAGGCGCAGAAGAGCTACTGGGAGGAGCATTCCAAGAACCTCACCGTCGAGGCCATGATGCTGGACTCCCGCGCCGCTGATCTCGACAAGGAGGAGCGCCCTGAGGTGATTGATTCCGCGAGGATGTTTCTTCCCGTTATCCATTCCATTTTTTATTTCTAGGTATTTAGGTGCATATACTGCTACTGCCTTGTTTTAGTGCCTTTCTGGATCCAGCTGCTTGGATATGGGCAGCATCTGTCAGACACTCAGCCTTTGCTACGTGGTATCCCATGGCAATCTCTGAAGGGACGCGTGTGTGGAAATAAAGGCGGTTGCACTTTTTTTTTTGGATAAACTGGTCGGCAATTTGTGTTGTTCAACACAGGTGTGCTATGATTGCTTGGGAGAGGGTTACGTTGATAGATATTTTTTATTTTCTTTTTATTTTTTGCTTATAAGTGTGCTATGATTGTGACGGGACACGGGAGAGGGTTAGGTCGATTGTTTTTTATTTCTTTTATTTTTCTTTAAAGAGGGAAAACTGAACTTGGCCAAGAAAATCGCTTTCTCACTTCAGGTTGTGCCAGGTCTTTTAATTTATGATGTGAAGTATAACTAATTTCTTAGCTAAACTCTAAATAACAAACAAGGTAAATGTTTACTTCTTTTGAGCAGCTGAATTTTGCTAGGGCTTATACTCTGACGTAGTAAACTACACATGTACTGATTATGACCATAACAAAAAATGTTGTTTGATTATTTTCCATCGACTGTTAAATATTATATGTAATAAAGTTAACATCAAAGCTAATTTACACCATGACTTCATTTTATTGTGTTTTATGATGAATACCTTGATTTTTCTTTTATAGGTTGTATCTCCTGTAAGCATGTGATGTCGTGATGATCCATTTCATGTTCTGACTATGATATTTCTTAGTTTAATATAACATCTGTAATGAAAAAATAGGAATTGAAAATTGGAGCTTGCATTTATTGATTATCTGTTAAAAATCGAACCAGTTCTATTTTATTTTCAGGAACTGTGACACAAGTATGCTATGTCCACTGGTTGCTTGAAATGATAAATTTTTTTTATTTAGCAGACATCATTTTGATTTGTAAGAGAAAGTGTTCCTGGATGCATCTTGACTTTTAGGGTTAACCATTTTGATATGCTTCTGGTCCTTTTCTGTAGGTCCTGTCTTTGCTTCCTTCATATGAAGGAAAATCTGTACTAGAGCTTGGTGCTGGAATAGGCCGTTTCACTGGAGAACTCGCTAAAACAGCTGGGAATGTTCTTGCTCTGGATTTTATTGAAAGTGCAATTAAAAAGGTATTGAAATTTGCAATGTCTTGGTATAAAAGTTTTGTGTTTGCCAACTGATGGCCTTCATCTGATTTATAGATGTTTGTATGGTTGATTCATTCAATTCTTTTATGCATTTTTTCTTGCAGAATGAAAGCATTAATGGTCACTACAAGAATGCATCCTTTATGTGTGCTGATGTGACATCCCAGGACCTAGTGCTTCAAGCTAACTCCATCGATCTGATATTTTCAAATTGGTTATTGATGTATCTTTCAGATGAAGAGGTAATGGATGAGACATGATTTGAATAAGTAACAAATTCTAATTCCATAGTATTCCTTGATCTTCTCGCTGAGGTTGCTCTTGTAAAATGGATCTGTGTCATAAAAAGTTCTGAATGGCGCCTTTTTTCTAAATGAGTTAAAATTGGTGTTCAAATGTACTGACTGAAATATATTTGAAGTTTCTGGTTCTTGCATTTTCCAACTTTTGTCTCTATGTAGGTTGAACAGCTAGTTCAGAGAATGGTAAAATGGTTGAAGGTTGGTGGCTATATCTTCTTTAGGGAATCTTGCTTCCATCAATCTGGAGATTCAAAAAGGAAAGTTAATCCGACACACTATAGGGAACCAAGTTTTTATACTAAGGTGAGAAGGCACACTGTCCTACTGCTCTTCCCTTTTGCTTGTCGCTTATATCAGATATTCAGGTTTGCCAGTAAATTCATCTATTGCATGATATGTTTCTTCTTATTTAATATTTTCAATACCATCTTCTTTGAAATAATTAATTAATTGATTGTTTATTCCATAAATAGGTTTTCAAAGAATGCCATACCTTTGATCAAGATGGGAATTCTTTCGAACTTTCTCTGGTTACTTGCAAGTGTATTGGTGCTTATGTTAAAAACAAGAAAAACCAAAACCAGGTACTTTTGTTTGTCCATGCATATACACATGTGTTAACCATGGTCAACTGAGGTTAGTGATGGACATGTCTTTATGGTTTATAGATATGTTGGCTATGGCAAAAGGTCCATTCTACAGAAGATAAAGGATTTCAAAGATTTTTGGACAATGTGCAGTACAAAGCCAGTGGAATATTACGTTACGAGCGCATTTTTGGAGAAGGTTATGTGAGCACTGGTGGAGTTGGTGAGTGCGGCAATCCCTGTTAATTTTAACTTGTGATGTTCTATTTGCATTGTGTCCTTAAATGTTGTTATGTATCACTGTCCAACAGAGACTACAAAAGAATTTGTGGACAAGCTGGATCTCAAACCTGGACATAAGGTGCTTGATGTTGGATGTGGAATTGGGGGAGGTGACTTTTATATGGCCGAAAAATATGATGCTCATGTTGTTGGTATTGATCTTTCCATAAACATGGTATCATTTGCACTTGAGCGTGCCATTGGGCGCAGTTGCTCAGTGGAGTTTGAAGTTGCTGATTGCACTACGAAGACATACCCAGACAACACATTTGATGTCATATACAGCCGTGATACTATCCTTCACATACATGTATGTTTCAAATATATCCTGTTTCAGATGTACGCTTTTTTCAGAAGCCACCCTTAACGCATCGTGAAGTTTTAAAACTACACGAAATGATACTTGAGAGACATATTTGTTTTTATAATCACAGTCCCAACATTAAATGCTGCGTGCTTGTTTTGTTCAGAGTAACATTGTTTAAGCTGACATGATTTTGCTTTTGTTTTGCAGGACAAACCCTCTTTGTTCAAAAGTTTTTTCAAGTGGCTGAAGCCTGGGGGCAAGGTCCTTATCAGTGACTACTGCAGGAGTCCTGGGAAACCATCAGAGGAATTTGCAGCGTACATTAAGCAGAGAGGTTATGACCTACATGCTGTGGAGGCTTATGGACAGGTGTTTCTTACTTGCATTTTTATATGGTTATACTAGATACAGTTATGATCAAAATGCAGCACTGACTCTCTTGTTTTGTCATATTATCCAGATGTTGAAGAGTGCTGGTTTTCGTGATGTCATTGCTGAGGATCGAACTGATCAGGTTTCTTTGTAACTGTCCTTTTTCCACTAAGATGTTTGGATGAACACAAGTTTCTACTGTACCAATCCGTGCTCTGTGTTGCATTTCAGTTCCTTGGTGTTTTAGATAAGGAGTTAGCTGAATTTGAAAAGAACAAGGACGATTTCCTGTCTGACTTCACCCAGGTCATTCAACAGAAACCCTCGAGAACTCCAGTCATGGACTGGCAAGCAGATTATAGTTGCCTGTGCCCTTTTGACATCTCTAACTCTGAAACTCACTTGTGCATTCCAGGAGGACTACGATGATATCGTGAACGGTTGGAAGGCAAAACTGCAGAGGAGTTCTGCTGGTGAACAGAGGTGGGGGCTGTTCATCGCCACCAAATGATGATGCAGATGTGAGATGTGCGTGGACGTGAAAATAAAGCATCCTTTTACTATAATTGATGTCGCATTAGTTATTCTGAACCCAGGTAGCCTGGGTCAGTACCTACTACCCTGTTTATCATAGGACGTGGAGAGAACTCGTCCAGTTTTACATTCCCGTCACTGCTTTGCCGGAGTGCTGTGGCAATCCATAAAATCTAATAAAGTAACAATAAGCTGTCTGCAACTGCAAAGTATGTGCCCATGTGGTCTTAATTGCTATGGTTGTGTGATGGAAGTTTCATGTTGAAGCATCTAAGGAGCAGTGAACTGCAATGCTGTATGTCGCTTTTGGAACAGAAGAAGCGCATGCAGCATAGCATCCCTGGAGTAGTTAGTGGCGGTGGCAGGGTCTGATGGTCCGCCGGACGGCCGCGCCGGAGCCCGGAGGAGGGGCAAGAAACGGCAACTGCAGCAGGAGCATCAGACGAGTGGAGCGGAGAGGATGAGGATGACCGATGACGTATTGACGTGGCCCAACCAAAGCAAGCAAACAAACAATGCATTGGCTCCAGGGTCCAGGCTCTAGTGCTCTACTAGCCTCCAGCCCAGCCAACAACAGCCATATCGACACAGACGAACAGACACAAACGTGCTTGGTCACCACGCAGAAGCTACGGGTTCTCTTTATTATTTAGAAGTCGCCTGCTCCAATCGCCATGCATACTTTGCTGCGTTCAGTTGCATCCAAAATCAGCTGGAGCATAGTAAACTCTTCTTGATCCGTGCGAGCTCGTCAGCCACATCCTTCATCGACACCCTATCCTCAGGCAAGTCACACGAGCACTGTAAACCCAAGTTCAGCATCTGCGCTAGGCAGCTCCAGTCGGCACGCAGGACATCCCCACTGCTTGTTGCCTCCTCGTCTACAAGAAGGATGCTATGGTCCACGACATGAGCGAGTCCTGATGGAATAGCCTGCCTGACCCACTCTCTCAGGCTTAGCTCCTCGCTGAACATGGCGTCGGTGGGCTTCTTCCCAGTGACGACTTCGAGAAGCATTACCCCGTAGCTGAAAACGTCGCTCTTCCTTGACGCTTTACCGGTTGAAGCGTACTCTGTAGTAATTAATGTCAGTTCACGGCGAAGTAAACAAACAGAGACATCGTTAGTGACCGCATATGCATGAAGCACACGTACGTGATGAGACAGTATGAAGCTGCAGAGACAGTCACGTACCTGGTGCCATGTAACCAATCGTTCCCTGCATGTTCCTCGAAACCACGGAAGTGTCATCGCCGGGAAGCAGCCTTGCAATGCCGAAGTCGGCCACACAAGCCGTCATATCCTGATCAAGCAGCACGTTGCTCGGCTTGAGGTCGCAGTGCAGGACCACCTCGAAGTGCTCGTGGTGAAGGTAAGCCACCGCCAGAGCCACGTCCGACATGATGCTCACCCTTCGGGACAAGGACAGCCCGCGGCGGTCCCTACAGAGCAGCCACTCGTCTAGGCTCCCGTTCGGCATGTACGGGAGCACCAGCGCCCTGAAGTCCAGGTTGGAGCAAGCGGTGAGGATCCTGACCAGGTTCCGGTGCCGAGCCATACGGAGCGCACGGCACTCGGCATCGAAGCTCACGGTGGCCCTCTCCAGCTCCATGTCCAGGACCTTTACCGCGACGGTCTGCCCGTCGTCCAGCACGCCTCTGAACACCTTGCCAAAGCTTCCGGCTCCTAGCAGGTTACCGTCGTCGAAACCGTTTGTGGCGCGCGCAAGCTCCAAGTAGGAGACCGTCTTGCGGTTGTTTGCCTCCTCGCTAGCGGCGACCGGCAGCTTCTTTGCCCTCTTGTTGACGTGAGCTCTGGCTCTGACCAGGATGAACAGGCAAGCTCCTACTACAATGGCTGCTGCAGCACTCGGAAGTACGATTTTGAGGACACCAGATCGGTGCCGGTGGTCGTCGTCGAACTCATCGGTTGGGCAGCGTGGGAGCCCAAGGCGTGGCAGGCCACACAGTGCAGCGTTCCCTTCCAGTGACTGCAGCGTGATGTTTGAGAACACGCCGCCCTCTGGGACTCGTCCATGCAGTCTATTGAAAGAGAGATTCAAGCTTGTGAGGTAGCTGAGATTGGCGAGGGACTCTGGAATCGTGCCAGACAGAGAGTTGTACGAGAGATCCAACGTTTTCATGCTACTTAGCTTGTTGCCAAGTGCACTTGGGACACGATCCTGGAGCAGGTTCTTCGATAGATTCAGGTAGGTCAGTGTACTGAGCGCTCCCAGCGAAGGTGGTATTTTGCCGTGGAGTTGGTTGGAAGAAAGGTCCATAAACGTTATCGCCTTCAGAATTTCAGTACCTTCCGGCGGGAACGAGCCACGCAGGGCGTTGCGAGACAGGTCAAGACCCACAATGTTCTCGAGACCCCATAGCCCCGGGGGTATCACTGAGGTGAGGTGGTTGTTTGATAGCTCTAACACCTGTAGGTTGCTCAGGTTCCCGATGCTGTCTGGTATGGGGCCATGGAGCTCGTTGTTGGCCAGGCCCAAGCCAAACAGCTCTGTCAGTTTCCCGATGTGTGCGGGGATAGTTCCAGACAACCTGTTGCTAGACAGGTCAAGGCCTCTGAGGTTCCTCAGTTCCGTGATGGATTGCGGGATTTCCCCGTTTAATCGGTTGTCGCGGAGATCAACGAACGAGACGCTGCTCGGCATGTTTGGGATGTGCCCGGTTATTTGGTTCTCAAACGCCCGGAAGATCTGGAGGGAGGAGAGGTTGGCCAGCGTAGAGCTTGGGAAGCTACCGGCGAAGGAATTGCTGTTCATGACGATGTATTTGAGGCTCCTGCAGCCTGACAGGTCGGCCATGAAACCGACGTCTCCGCTGAGCTTGTTCTCGTCGATGTAGAGCTCGGTAAGGGATTCCCCGAACAGTTTCCGCGGGACAGGTCCGGTCAGTGAGTTGAAGGATACGTCAAGGATGGAGAGCATAGACAAGTTCCTGATGGAGGCCGGGATGGTACCTGTCAGGTTGTTCATTTCGAGGTTCAGCCACTGCAGCTGCGCCAAGCGGCCCAGCTCCGGCGGGATCTCCCCATGCAGCCTGCTCGTGGTGAAGTCTAGTACGGTGAGGCCGGTAATGTTGCTCAGGACGGCGGGGATCTCGCCGGAGAGGTCGTTGCCACCTAGGGAGATCCACGTCAGCTCCGGCAGGGTTGACAGCCACGGCGGTATCCCGCCGGTGAAGCGGTTGTATGGCAGAACGAGCTGCTGCAGGTACTTGCACGTCCCAAAGCCTGGCGGCACCGTGCCGGTGAGCTCGTTTTTGCTGAGGTACACGCGTTCCAGCAAAGGGAGGTTAAAGCTCTGGTTGTCTGGCACCGGCCCCGAGAGGTGGTTCCGGGAGAGGTACAGGCCTAGCAGGCTGGACATGTTGAACAGTGAGGACGGGATCTGCCCCGAGAGCTGGTTCCCCGACAGCTCGAGGACCTGGAGGTTTTGCAAGGAAGCAATGGCGCTAGGGATGTCCCCGGTCAGGCTGTTGTGTGCCAGGCTGAGGAAGCTCAGCTGAGTCGACGACGTCCCGTTGAACAGGCCCTGGGCCAGCGGCCCGCTCAAGTCATTCCTACTCAGGGTAAGGAAGCCAACGCTCCGCAGATTGGACAGCTCGTGTGGGACTTCACCGGTGAGGTTGTTGGAGTCGAGGCTGAGGATCCCAAGCGCGGTGAGGTTGCCGAGCGTGGCTGGGACGGCGCCCGACAGGTAATTGTTGGAGAGATCGAGGGAGAGTAGGCGTGGCAGCTTCCCGAGACTAGCTGGGATGTTCCCCGTGAGCTCGGTGCCGCTGAGGTTAAGGCTGGAGAGGAAAGACAGGTTGCCGAGCTCGGGAGCCAGGCCACCGGCGAGCCGCACGCCGGGGAGCGAGCGCCAGAGCCGTGACGCGCTGCCTGTGGCGGTGGCCGCAGGAGACGCCGACCCAGCCGCAGTAGGGCGTGCCGGGCGTCCAGTTGCCGCGGAGGACGTCGCCAGGGTCGGAAAGCCTGTGCTTGAACGCGAGGAGGGCCGAGAGGTCGGTGGCCGTGGCGTTGGATGCCGAGACGAGCGCGGGCGGTGCCGGCGTGAGCAGTGATGAGGCCATTGTTGTTAATAAGGCTAGGTGGAGGAGACTGAGAGCCATGGTGTGGGGACCGGATAAACGATAAAGCTTGGGGTGAGGCGCCATGGTGTGCTTGCTGGCCTGGTGGTAAAGTGGCAATGCATGGAATATATGGAAAAGCTCCGAAGCTGTGCATGGCACGTACTTATAGAGAAGTTACTGCATAACAACGTCGTAACTCTCAATAGTGGTGTCTATGTAGTCTGAACTCTGAAGTCGTCTGAACTATCTGATCTTGCCAAACAAATTAAAACAAACAGCAGTACGAACGAATTTTGTGAAATCAAAAGTTAGTCGTCGTCCGAAGAGGATAGAAAGCTAGAGGACGTGACAATGCTCACGAAGACTTCGACTCTTGCTACTGTTGGAGGCAGGAATCAAGCGAGCTTGGCTGAAAGCCTGAAGGAAAGCTACTGGACTGAGACAGCTCCAAATAGCGTACCCGCCGGGACGAAAGCAACGGGACTGAAACCAGGAGTGTCTCTCCAAACCACACGCAGGCATGTCATCGCGTACTTGACCTGAACGTGTGGACCAATACACGAATTAGAACCATTTGACGGGTTCGAACTTTGGAATTAAAGGTTGAGCCTGAACGCAAGCAACTAAAGAAATAATAGCGTCTCCAGTCTCTCCACCATACACGTACGTGTTTGAGAGGGACGGGAGTACACACAGATCAGAGAAAGCGTACATGGGAACTCACTGACGATTTGTTCTTTGCACGCGAAAGTCCATCTGCAAACCGGCAACGACTACGCGGAACGGTGAAAGACTGAAGACTCGCGTAAAGCTTCTGCTACGCACATCTAGTACAGGACCCGATGCAACAATAGCAGTAGTGTTGCACTGTGCGTGTGCATCTTCCATGTAATTGGCAAAAGCAACGAAGGGAGGCGATTGTGATTGAAGCATCAATGCTAGGGCAAGGAAAATACAGGTGTTAGGCCATGTTTCAGACATCTAAAACTAATAGCCAGCAACTAAAATTAAATGAGAGATTAAGAACGAATCAGCTAATAGACCATAGCTATTAGATGTTAGCTGCTCTAACCCAGCTAAAACAAGCTAACAACTTATTAGTTGACTAGCTCTGGAGGTTTAGAATAAGGTACTAGATAACTGTTTTGCAAACATAAGATTGATATGTGTATTTGTGGTTCGAGTATGTGATAAGTGATTGTAAACGGAGTAATGTTTACAGTTGAGTTGGGTGGACCAACCATGTTCGTTTGTGGTGCGCATGTGTGATGTCCATAGAAAGTGGTTGACGATAAAGATGAAGGTCATACGGGTTTGTACCAATCAACCAAGAACGGTGAAGGATGAACGCTAGGACTTTACTAAGAGTCTGGAGAAGTTTGGTGATTGGTTGCGGTAATGGACAGCTAGGGACATCGATAGCTACGAGGACATGGCGGAACAGATCGCATCAAAAGTGCAATTGAATATGGTGGGAAACGTATCTAGGAGGTAGGAGACACATTGTTGGATCTTTTATGGGTCTGGCCCATTTATTGAATAAACTCTATGGTGTGTAGTGGTGGAGAATACCAATAGTACCATATTGGAAGTCCAAGGGTCTTTTATCTTGAATTATATGGTGGGAATTGTTCCACCTAACTTGAGAAGTCAAGAAATGGACAAGGGCGTGCCACACGCGCGCGCGCGCCGCCGCCACCGGCCGGGCCTGGCGTGGCGTGGCGTGGCGAGGCGAGGCGAGGCAACTGCTTGTCTCTTCGTCAGCTGCATGCGAGACCGTTGTCCTTCAGCTGCCCGTCTCTTCGCGTGTCGCGTGCAGACTCTTCTCCTTCAGCTTCCCTCTGCGAGAGGTCAAATAGAGGAGAACCCCTGGCACTTGGTACACGAGAACAGAACCATTTTCAGAGTCACTTTGCAGCCGCAAGTGTGGGTGTTTCCATCTCGTAGCTCTGCGCGCACAGAGAGGCGAGAGGGCAGGTGCCTCCGAATCCCTTGCCGTTCGAGACCCTGCTCGGGGGATCGGCAATTAGGTTTTTAGGGAGCGTCTACGCGACTGCCCAACGTCCGTCTTCACCGGTTCCTGGCGTCTTCATCTCGCACGGATGGCAAGAGAAGTTGGACAAGGATCAGGATCCTCGGACCGCATGGGAGGGTATGATCAATTCAGTTCGTTACTGTTTTACATTCTGCATATTACATATATTCATCTCTATTGTTTCGTATGTAGCTCTGTTCTGTCAGATTATGATATGTTATATCTGTCTGTTATAATTTTACAGTCATCCTGTTTATATTGCTATCTATTTATTTCCAGTTGTTCCGTAATAATTCATGAACCATGTTTACATACTTATTATATTTATATGATTTACATGCTTCATATGCTTTGTGTTCTCATGATCCATATTGTTATGGATATTTTTGAGATCACGATTTCTATGGGTAATTATTTATTATATGTCATCATCGTAATGTTAATTTATGGAATTAAAATGGTACGGAAAATGCCTATAATTCTAACAATCCAAAAACCTAATGTTAGGCATTTTTCTGTCAGAGGTTTTGCTACTGTGCTAAAGCCTGATCCTTTTGATGGTAAAAACTTGATATGGAAAGCTAAGATGGAATTGTGGCTTACTGCAATGTCTTGTTTTCATGCCGCTGAGGGCAAGCCTGTCAACTTACCTCCTTAGGATGAGGCTAAGTTTAAGGCTGAATACAACCTCTTTCGAGGAGCAGTAATTAGTGCACTGGATACTAAATTCCAGAAAAGCTATATCATCCTTCCCACAGGGAAAGAGCTGTGGGATGCACTTGTTGGAAAGTTTGGAGTAACTGACGCTGGTAGCGAGCTGTATCTCATGGAGCAGCTGTATGACTACAAGATGGTTGAGAACCGATCTGTAGTGGAATAGGCTCATGAGTTTCAGGCACTAGCTAAGGAACTCGAACTTTTTCCTTGTCCTTTGCCTGACAAGTTTGTGGCTAGCGGTATAATCGCCAAGTTACCACCTTCTTGGAAGGACTTTGCTACCTCTCTCAAACATAAGAGACAAGAGTTCAATGTGGAAGAGCTTATTGGTACTCTTGATGTTGAGGAGAGGGCTAGAACAAAGGACAGTGGAAAAGGTGTTGAGACCTCTACTGCTAATGTGGTGCAGAAGAGAAACTTTCACAAGTTTAACAAGAAGAAAAACCAGAACAAACCAGAGAACGCGAATAAACCTGTTCAAACAGCACAGTTTAAAAAGAAGAACAACAATAACAAGGGAAAGGGAGGATGCTTTGTTTGTGGCAGTGATCAACATTGGGCAAGAGAGTGCCCTGATCGCAAGTTCACTCAAGACAAGAAATCAGCTAATGTTGTAACCACTGAAACTGAAGGTGGAACATCTGGGTATGGTAATTCTTTACCATTTGTTCTTTCAGTCTGTAATTCACCTTAGTGGTGGATGGACAGTGGTGCAAACATTCATGTGTGTGTTGATGCCTCTATGTTCACTTCCTATCAGGTCGGGAGGTCTGGCGCCTTGTTAATGGGAAATGGGTCGCGTGCTCATGTTCTTGGTGTTGGTACGTTCATTCTGAAGTTTACTTCGGGAAAGACGGTGCCATTGAAGAGCGTGCAGCATGTGCCCTCTATCAAGAAGAATCTCGTTAGCGCTTCTATGCTATGTCGAGATGGATACAAAGTTGTTCTTGAGTCTAATAAATGTGTTGTGTCGAAGCATGGTACTTTTGTTGGTAAAGGATATGACTGCGGAGGCTTGTTCCGCTTATCACTGCATGATGTGTGTAATAAACTGGTGAATTCTGTTAATTTTTCTGATGAGTCAGATTTATGGCATTCACATTTTTGTCATGCAAGTTTTGACTGTCTTATGCGGTTAGCAAATATAAATTTAATTCCTAAATTTAACTTGGTCAAAAAGTCTAAGTGCCATGTGTGTGTTGAATCAAAACAACCCCGCAAGCCTCACAAGGCTACTGAGGCGAGGAGTTTGGCACCTCTAGAACTTGTTCATTCTGATCTGTGCGAGATGAATGGAATTTTGACCAAAGGTGGTAAAAGATACTTTCTCACTTTTATAGATGACTCCACTAGATTTTGTTATGTGTATCTCTTAAAAACAAAAGATGAAGCGTTCAATTATTTTAAGGCCTATAAAGCTGAAGTTGAGAACCAACTTGAGAGGAAAATAAAACGTTTAAGGTCCGATCGAGGTGGAGAATATTTCTCTAATGTGTTCGATGAGTTCTGCGTGGAACATGGTATTATTCATGAGAGGACACCACCATTCTCACCACAATCCAATGGGATTGCTGAAAGGAAAACCCACACTCTAACAGATTTGGTTAATGCCATGTTGAGTACAGCGGGATTATCCAAGGCATGGTGGGGTGAGGTGATTTTGACAGCATGTCATGTCCTGAATAGAGTTCCAACAAAGAACAAAGAGATCACTCCATTTGAGGGATGGGAAAAGAGAAGATTAAATCTCTCATATTTACGCACTTGGGGTTGCTTGGCTAAAGTGAATGTGCCAATCAACAAAAAGCATAAACTTGGGCCTAAAACTGTTGATTGTATATTCCTTGGGTACTCTTTTCACAACACTGGGTATAGGTTCTTAATTATAAAATCTGATGTGCCTGATATGTATGTCGATACTATCATGGAATCAAGAGACGCAACATTTTTTGAGAATGAGTTTCCCATGAAGAATACACCTAGTGATACAAGTCATGAGACTATAATTCCCCATGAGCACGAACTGTCGATTCCTATAGTTCATGCTGAGGATTCTCACGTGCGCATCCCTGAGGAGGATGACACTATAGTCACTCGAAAGAGCAAGAGACAGAGGGTTGCAAAATCCTTTGGTAATGACTTTATAGTGTACCTTGTGGAAGACACACCAACTACCATTAGTGAGGCATATTCCTCTCCTGATGCTGACTTATGGAAGGAAGCAGTAAGGAGTGAGATGGAATCTATTTTGTCTAATGGAACTTGGGAGGTCGTTGACCGTCCTTATGGTTGTCAACCTATAGGTTGCAAATGGATCTTCAAGAAAAAGCTTAGGCCTGATGGTACAATCGAGAGGTACAAGGCAAGGCTTGTGGCCAAAGGATATACCCAAAAAGGAGGGTGAAGATTTCTTTGATACCTACTCACCAGTGGCTCGATTGACTACAATTTGCACATTAATAGCCGTGGCAGCCTCTTATGGTCTTATCATTCATCAGATGGATGTTAAGACAACTTTCCTTAATGGAGAGTTGGATGAGGAGATCTATATGGATCAGCCAGAAGGGTTCATTGCGGATGGTCAAGAGAACAAGGTGTGCAGGCTGATAAAATCATTGTATGGCCTAAAACAAGCACCTAAGCAATGGCATGAAAAGTTTGATAATACACTTACAGCAGCTGGCTTTGTTGTAAATGAATCTGACACGTGTGTATTATCGGTATGGTGGGGGTGAGTCTGTTATGTTGTGCCTTTATGTTGATGACATCTTGATCTTTGGATCAAATCTCAATGTGATTGAGGAAGTTAAAAATCTTCTATCGAGTAATTTCAAAATGAAAGATTTGGGAGAAGCTGATGTCATTCTAAACATCAAGCTTGTTAGAGAAGCTGATGGTGGGGTAACTTTGTTGCAATCCCATTATGTGGAAAAGGTATTGAGTCGCTTTGGTTTTAGTGACTGTGATCCTGCTCCAACACCTTATGACCCTAGTGTGCTATTGAGAAAGAATCGGAAAATAGCAAGGGATCAATTGACATACTCCCAGATCATTGGCTCGCTCATGTACCTTGCAAGTGCAACAAGGCCAGACATCTCTTATGCTGTGAGTAAGCTAAGTCGGGTTGTGTCGAAACCAGGAGATGATCACTGGCGTGCTCTTGAGAGAGTGTTGCGGTATTTGAAAGGTACTATGACATACGATATTCATTATACCGGAAACCCAAAAGTGTTGGAAGGCTATTGTGATGCCAACTGGATTTCTGATGCTGATGAGCTTTATGCCACAAGCGGATATGTGTTTCTGTTTGGAGGTGGCGCTGTTTCCTGGAAGTCTTGCAAGTAGACTATCTTAACGAAGTCTACAATGGAAGCAGAACTCGCAACATTAGACACTGCTGGGGCTGAGGCCGAGTGGCTTCGTGATTTCCTATTGGACTTACCGGTAGTTGAAAAACCGATACCGGCTATTTCCATGAACTGTGACAACCAAACGGTGATTACAAAGGTTAACAGTTCTAGGAATAACATGAAGTCTACAAGGCATGTTAAGAGAAGATTGAAATCTGTCAGAAAGCTGAAAAACTCCGGAGTTATAACTGTGGATTATGTCCACACATCGAATAATCTGGCAGATCAATTCACTAAGGGTCTGTCACGCAATGTGATAGAAAGTGCATCGAGGGAAATGGGTATGAGACCCATGTGAAATCTACTCTAGTGGTAACCTGCTCTATGTGATCAGAGATCCCGTGAAGTAGAGTGGAGAAACAAGCTAGGAGTAGATTGTGAGGAAAGATCCCTTCTTTAACTCATTTCTAATGCACATCTTTCCTATCTGTAAGGCAGGATGGTATTTACCTTAATGTATTCCAAGAGTCTTATAAAGGTGAGATGTTGTCCTACAGAACATCTTTTGAGGAATACACCTATATGAGTCAGACTGCTGGTCACAGTCTATGGGACTTGGGTAATCCCTAAATACTCATGAAAGGCACTGAAGTGTGACTTATATGCTTCTAAACAATGGGAATACCCTTTTGCAGCCTAGTATCAGCAAAGGATTTGAGTGAATCTTATTTCGCAGAAAACTGTCAATTCAAGGCATAGTCCATTGTTCAGTTGTGAATGAGTGAAACTCTTATTCTAGATGGATGTTCAACTTAACAGTCTCCATCGAAACACTAGTACATCAAAGGATTGTGATTCTGATACTTCATCATTACAAACCCATGCCCACGAAGAAAAAATACGCCCGCTAAAAAACTCATACCCATGACGGGTATAAAATTTTGCCCAAACCCATACCCATGCGGGTTTCGGGTACCCAACGGGTTTCCCATACCCACTAACATCAACATAAAAAAATAATTCATCATGTAAATGACAATCAATACATTAATAAACTAGCATAAAAGGAACAAGTGATAACTAATTTTAGCCTAAAATTTGTTACATGAAGTTTATTCCAATTAGAACATATTCAATTAATAATATTATGAGACATATTTATAAGGAATGTTGATTTTAAGGCGGGTTTTAAAAACCCATGGGTTTGCGGGTATGGGTAGTGGAAGAACAAACCCATGCCCACGTACCCGTTGGGTTTCTATTTGAACCCATTAACAAACCCATGGGTAGAGAAATTGACCCAAACCCATACCCTAATAGAGCAAAAACCCATCGGGTTTCGGGTAGCGGGTACCCATTGCCATCTCTACCTTGGTGGCACCATGGCCGTAGCAGCGACAGTAGACGTGGATGATGCGTGTGGGCATGTTTTGATTCGACACACTATTGTCTTCTTTTCCTTTGTTCCTCTTCTCCTTATTCTAATGAATCGATGTCGCTGGTGCACCAGTTATTTGTTCATCCCTTGAGAGAGGGATCGACACTTGTACCATAGCTTGCCATTTGTTTGAATCCATTCAACAATTCGATTTAACCATCGAGTATATATGTGCTTTGGATGAACGTTGCCTGCATGGTGATGGCTGATGAGGTTTTTGGTTCATGGTGTTTTGTTATTTCTTATTAATATATGTGTGGTTATGGATGTGCTGGGCGTGTGACCCGTGTATGATGCTACCAGTCACTACCAGAATCCAGCTCTTTGTCGAGTGCCTAGCTCTTTACCAAGAGCTATTTATCTGTCACTCGGAAAACCATACTTTGTCGAGTGTTGTGCTTGACATAGAACGACACTCGGCGAAGAGAGCCTCTGCCGAGAGCCAAAGTCTCGGCATAAAAAGACTCTCGACAAAGCGCCATCAACTGTCGACGGTAGCTGACGATCGTTAACTTTGCCGAGTGTCCTAGGGAGACACTCGACAAAGTAACTTCTTTGTCGAATGTCCCCAACAGATACTCGGCAAAGTTTACTTGTTTTTTTTTCTTTTTTCTCCAAACTTTTCTACTGTCTTTCTACAATATATATACCTACATATACAATTTTGGCATAATTATCAAATTGTTTGCTATACCTGTTAGATTTAGTTCGTTTAATTGAATTTCTTCGGTTAGTTCAGATCTGAACTGCAAGTCACTCGAAAGTGAATGCAAAAATGATATTCATATTATTTAGCACAAGTTACGACCTATTTCAGAAACAGACCGAAATTTCGAGCACCATGCTCACAAAACAAGACCACGAACTTGCGATCCAGTGATTTTAAAATTGTATAAAACACAAACAGAGTCAGAAAACCATGTAACTTGTCGAGATGCCATGATATCATATGTAGAGACTCTGATAAAAATTTGAAAATGTTTCGTGAAAGTTGTCACGCATTATGTGTAGAAACATAGTCGACCTCCATAGAAGTTTTATGATTCCATGTGAAAGTCGGATAGATTTCTACACATAGTACCGGAGCTCTCGGCAATGGACTGTCAAAGAGGCCCACTGCAACCTTCTTTGCCGAGTGCCATGCCAATAAGCACTCGGCAAAGGGGCTTCTTTGCCGAGTGCCTGATGCATGGACTATTAGTGTCGGCGTTTCGACCCCGGGGGGTCCCTGGACCGACGAGTAAATTGTCGCTGCGTGTCCTAGCCCAGATGGGTCGGCGCGAGACGGAATACAAGGGGGAAAATAGTAAGGGGAAACCGCGGCCTCGTGTTGTCCTGCGCCCAGGGCGGATGCGCTTGCAGTAGGGGGTTACAAGCGTTCGCGAGGGAGAGAGAGAGAGCGAGAGCCTTGTGCGTCGGCCCGTCCTCCCGCGCGGCCACCCTCTCATACGACGGCCCTGGACCTTCCTTTTATAGATGTAAGGAGAAGGCCCAGGTGTACAATGGGGGGTGTAGCAATGTGCTAACGTGTCTAGCAGAGAGGAGCCAGAGTCCTATGTACATGCCAACGTGGCTGTCGGAGAGGTTTTGGCGCCCTGTTCATGTGATGTCGTGGCCGTCGGAGGAGCGCTTGAGCCCTGTAGGAGCACAGCTGTCGGAGCTGTCGGGTCCTTGCTGACGTCTCCTTGCTTCCGTAGGGGGCTGAGAACCGCCGTCGTCATGGAGCACGCGGGGTGCCATCATTGCCTATTTTACCAGGGCGAGCCAGATGGGACACCGGTCTTGTTCCCCGTAGCCTGAGCTAGCTAGGGGTAGGGTAATGATGGGCCCCCTGTAGCGTGGTCGGTCCGAGCCCAAGGTCGGGCGAGGCGGTGACTCCTCCGAGGTCGAGGCTGAGTCCGAGCCCTGGGGTCGGGCGAGGCGGAGTTCGTCGTCCGAGGTCGAGGTTGAATCCGAGCCCTGGGGTCGGGCGAGGCGGAGTTCGTCGTCCGAGGTCGAGGTTGAGTCCGAGCCCTGGGGTCGGGCGAGGCGGAGACCGTCTTCCGGTGTCGAGGTTGAGTCCGAGCCCTGGGGTCGGGCGAGGCGGAGACCGTCTTCCGAGGCCGAGACGGAGTCCGAGCCCTAGGGTCGGGCGAGGCGGAGCTTCCTATGGCGCCCGAGGCTGGACTTGGCTGCTATCAGCCTCACCCTGGCGGGTGGCATAGCAGTCGGAGCAGGGCAGGCGGCGCTGTCTTCCTGTCAGGTCGATCAGTGGAGCGGCGAAGTGACTGCGGTCACTTCAGCCCTGCCGACTGAGGAGCGTGCGTCAGGATAAGGTGTCAGGCGATCCTTGCATTGAATGCTCCTGCGATCCGGTCGACTGGCGAAGCGATCTGGCCAAGGTTGCTTCTTCGTGAAGCCTGCCCGAGCTGGGCCTCGGGCGGGTCGAAGGTGTGCCCGTTGCTTGAGGGGACCCTCGGGCGAGACGTGAATCCTCCTGGGTCGGCTGTCTTTGCCCGAGGCTGGGCTCGAGCGAGGCGAGATCGTGTCCCTTGAGTGGACGGAGCCTTGACCTGAATTGCGCCCATCAGGCCTTTGCAGCTTTGTGCTGATGGGGGTTACCAGCTGAGATTAGGAGTCTTGAGGGTACCCCTAATTATGGTCCCCGACAGTAGCCCCCGAGCCTCGAAGGGAGTGTTGGTACTCGCTTGGAGGCTTTTGTCGCACTTTTTTGCAAGGGGACCGGCCTTTCTCGGTTGCATTTCGTTCCGGAGGGTGCGCGCGAGCGCACCCGCCGGGTGTAGCCCCCGAGGCCTCAGAGGAGTGGTTTGACTCCTCTGAGGTCTTAGCGCTTTTCGTGACGCCTCGGCCGGTCTGGTTGTTCCCTCATGCGAACTGGTCGTTGCCCGGGTGCATAGTCAGGTTCCGAGTTCTCGGGCTGGTATGTTGATGCTGTCAACGTTTTGGCCGGAGCCGGGTTTGCGAGAGCAGCCCTAGAGCCTCCACACAGAGCGAGAGGACGATCAAGGACTGACTCGGCTTTTATCATACGCCCCTTCGTCGCCTTTCCGCAAGGAGGAGGGGGGGAAAGCGCCATGTTGCCCTCGGAGGGCGCCGAACATGGTGTCTCGAGTGAGTTGCTAACGGGTGATCCGAGTGGACGCCCGTCCCCCGTTCGATAAGGGTCGGCTAGTGGCCCAGAGGCGCGCTCCAAAAGTACCTGCAAGTGATTTGCCGGACCCGGTCCCGTTTGATAGGGTCCGAGGGCTCGATGCCTCCCTCTGATGGGATTCCGTTACAGAATCGCTCCTGCTGGTCTCGGAAATGTCCTAGGGTACCTCGGGAGCGTAGCCCGAGCCTCGGCCATGTGTATCGGACGTACCCAGAGTCATTCCTTGCTCTGCGTGCTCTGAGGCGGCTGTCGAACCCTTCGGAGGGCCAGCCTTCGAACCCCTGATCAGTAGTAGGCGCGGAGCCCGAGTGGCCTGAGGTGGCTGTCGAACCCTTCTGAGGGGCCAGCCTTCGAACCTCTGACCAGTAGTGGGCGCGGAGCCCGAGTGC
This sequence comes from Zea mays, assembly GCF_902167145.1. NCBI lineage: Eukaryota > Viridiplantae > Streptophyta > Magnoliopsida > Poales > Poaceae > Zea > Zea mays. The sequence goes on along the minus strand of NC_050103.1, from coordinate 156,540,877 downwards.
TCTGGGGCGGCTGTCGAACCCTTCCGAGGGGCCAGCCTTCGAACCTCTGATCAGTAGGAGGGCTCGGGGCCCGCTTCCTTCACGGAGAAGGATCCCTTTCGGAGTATCCCCTTTCCCGGTCCCTGTAGCAAGAGAGAGAAAGGGGAAGAGGAAAAGGATACGAAATTGAACGACGTGGCACACCTTTTTTGACGCGGTCATTATGGCGAAGGTGAAGCGTCGCCCGCTTCGCCTGCCAAAGGTGTCGCCTGCCCTGCCGCAGAGTTAATGCGACGAGACGAGTGGTTGGCGGGGCAGCCGTTGTGCGTGCGCGAGCCGTTCGAGGAACGGAACACAGGCACGTCGTCTTCACACCGGGGGAGAGGGCTCTCTCGCTGTCCCAGGAGGGGACGTGAGCCTGCAGACGATTTGACTGCTGCTTCCGCCCGCCTGCCGCCCCCATTACTGCCGGTCCACTTTTGGCCATATCGACCATCGCGCCTTCTCCCACGGCGAACTGACCCGTGGCCGATGTGCTCGGTTGGCACTGTTGGGCCATGCGCAGGGTTGCCTCGAGTCGCGGCACTGGTTCTGCAGTCGAGAAGGCGTGGTACTGGCGCAAGTGGCGGTGGAGTTTCTCGCACGTAGTAACCGGCGCGCCGGTTACATGACGTGTGGGCCTGGGCCTCCATGCTGGACGCGTCGAAGTCGAAAGGGTGCGCCTCCTTGGTGCGGTTGCATGCCGCCTGCATGGCGGTCGCCCTTTCACCCGCTGGTCTGGGCGAAAGTGGAGGAGCGCTTGTAACCGCTGGGCAGTTACGCGCTCCGCGCGCGGCGGTTTGGCTCCTTCTATCCTGGGCTAGCTTGCATGACGCATGGGACCCAGTCCCCGTGTCGTAGGGGGAGGACCTTGGAGCGTGTTGGTGAAGACTCAGTCCGTGACGGCTGAGGACGCAAGTGGGGAGAGTCGCCTTTAAAAAGGGGGCGACCCCCTTGGATGGCAGCCATGCCTTCGCACTCCCCTCATGCATCGCGTCCTTCTACCTTCCGAGCCCCCGGATGGGGAGCGCCCGCGCTGCTTTTGTCTTGCTGCTGTTGGAGGAGCGCAACTTCGCGGAAGTTGGTACCTTTCAGCCATCGCTCGGCTTCAAGGATTTTCATCAGGCAGCCCGACTACATCCCCTCGCCGATGGTCACCCAAGATGGTGACCACCGGTTTGATGGCGGGGAGAAGCAAGCCGGGCTGCGACCTCTGCCCCGCCCTCAGCTTCAAGGATCTTCATCATCCTTGCTGGGGAGGAGGGTGAGGCGAGCCGGGGCCTGCCTTCGCGTGGGCCGGCGTCCCGCTTCTTCCTCCAGCTTCTGGGGGTGGAAACCATCCTCCAGCTCTGCGAAGGAGGCACCCTCTAGCCATGCCGGGGAAGGCGAACTGTTGCTGCCCAGCCAGGGTGCAACATTCCGTCCTTTGTCCGGGCGATGGTGGACAGCCGCACCGGGAGGTTTCCCAACACGTTGTACGCCGCGAGGGTGGCACTCGTGTTCTGGGAAGGTCCCATTCTCGTTTTCGGGGTGAGGACGGGAGTGAGGACCTGCCAGTGCGCTTTGGGGCGGCCGGCGCCCGCTGGTGCGGTGTTGGTGGGCAGGTGGATGACGCCGTCAGTGCTGAGGTGGTGGCAGCTGGAGAAAGCTTCTCCGCCAACGAGACCGTCAGCGCCACCCGCGGACCGACCTCCGGCTCTTTGGCTTTAATATCTGGTTCTCGTCCCCCGCGAGGGGACGCGAATGAGAGCCTTCCAGCGGTAGCGTCCGTCCTGGGACCATCGCTGCTGCTGCAGAGGTCGCTGGCGAGTCGCACGGAGTTTGTCGTCCCGCAGGCTCTCCGATGTGGAGGTTGTTCATACCCGCGGGAGTGGAACCGGAGTTCCGTTTGTAATGGCACCTTGAGTGCCGGTGTCTGTTCATTGTGGCTGTCGGGGCCTGAACATGTGTGTATTTGGGCGTAAAGCCGTGTTTCTTCCTCCTTTCGAGCACCAGACTCGCCTGTCGGCTAGCTGGACCGCTTAACCATGTGTGAGTTGCCCTGTGCGGAAGGTGACGAGTGAGGTATCCATATCCCGGAGGCGTAGGAGTCCCTCAGCTCGGTCGGCCTTGTCGCCCGAGGCTTCTCTTGCTTAGTTAAAGGAACTCTCGGCCGCTCTACGATGAGCCGAAGCCGGAGGCAGCGGTGTCAGCATGGACAGAGGCGGAGTTGGCTCGAAAAGAAGCTTCGTAGGCCGGAGCCTGGCCGGGCCGTCCACTGGCGGGACCAACGCCGGAGTCGGGTTGCCGAGGCCATGAGCCGAGCTGATGTCCTCGGGGGACAGTTGGCTGAGGCTACGGAGCGGCCGACCAAGCCATCTGCTCGGGTCGGGTTCCTGGAGGAGACCCCGGCGACGATGGCCCAGGAGCGGTGCTGACATCTTCCTTCGAGGTGGAGATCCTCGACCGTGTTGTCGTCCGAGGCCGGGTCGGATTCCGCCGAAGGTGGAGTTGACGCCGAGGGTGCTGCTGCTCCCCCTACTGATGTCTGATCCTGCAGGAACAATTTATCTGTAGTATGCATATGTTTTTGCGGCCGCCGAGGCCCAAACATACCATCGTCGTGTTGTAAAGCTGCGTTTCTTTTCCCCTTGTTTCGAGTATCAGGACTCATTTTTCGGTAACAGAATTGTTTATCCGAGCGAGAGTTACTTTTCACGGAAGGTGATGAGTGAGGTATCCGTATCCCAGAGGCGTAGGAGTTCCTCGGCTCGGTCGACCTTGCCGCTTACGTGTACTCTTACTCGTCCGTAGGATTCTGTTATCGATATAGTCGAGAAGGCACGAAAAATCGTTTTGGGAGAAAAGTTTTCGAGCGTTAAGACTTGTTCGGTCAGCGGAATCGCTTATCCGAGCATGAGTTACTTATCACAGAAGGTGATGAGTGAGGTATCCATATCCCGGAGGCGTAGGAGTCCCTCGGCTCGGTCGGCCTTGCCGCTTACGTGTACTCCGTCGTTTTCAGGATCCCACTATCGAAGTAGTCGAAAAGCACGAAAGATGTTCTGGCAGAAAGACTTTTTCCGAGGAAAATTTTGACGCAGAGGGGGTTCCCCCCTTCTAGCCCCCGAGGGAGGGTCGGGCTTTGCCGAGGCAAGGCTGACCCTTTCTTGATGGTTAGACTTTATTTGCGTATGTAAACGGGGTATATGAACGACTTGAAAACATCTTAAGGGTAGAAGCGACGTAGCTGTCGGATGTTCCAAGCGTTGTTGTAGACCTCGCCTTGACTGTTGGCCAGCTTGTATGTTTCGGGCTTCAAAATCTTGGCGATGATGAACGGCCCTTCCCAGGGAGGTGTGAGTTTGTCGCGCCCTCGGGCGTCTTGCCGTAGCCAAAGCACCAAGTCACCCACCTGGAGGTCTCGGGACCGAACCCCTTGGGCGTGGTAGCGTCGCAGGGACTGCTGATACCGCGCCGAGTGTAGTAAGGCTATGTCTCGAGCCTCTTCCAGCTGGTCCAGTGAGTCTTCTCGGTTGGTCCGGTTGTTTCGGTCGTCGTACGCCCTCGTCCTCGGGGATCCGTATTCTAAGTCTGTGGGCAAGATAGCCTCGGCCCCATAGACTAGAAAGAACGGCGTGAAGCCAGTGGCTCGGCTTGGCGTCGTCCTCAGACTCCAGACCACCAAGGGGAGTTCCTTCATCCATCGCCTGCCGAACTTGTTGAGGTCGTTGTAGATCCTTGGCTTGAGTCCCTGCAGAATCATGCCGTTGGCACGCTCTACCTGCCCATTCGTCATGGGATGAGCTACGGCGGCCCAGTCCACCCGGATGTGGTGGTCCTCGCAGAAGTCCAGGAACTTTCTGCCAGTGAACTGGGTGCCGTTGTCGGTGATGATGGAGTTCGGGACCCCAAAGCGATGGATGATGTTGGTGAAGAACGCCACCGCCTGTTCGGACCTGATGTTGTTTAGGGGTCTGACCTTGATCCACTTGGAGAATTTGTTGATGGCGACCAGCAGGTGCGTGTAGCCCCCGGGTGCCTTCTGCAAGGGGCCGACGAGGTCCAGACCCCACACAGCAAAAGGCCAGGTGATGGGTATTGTTTGCAGGGCCTGAGCGGGCAGGTGCGTCTGCCTTGCGTAGAATTGGCACCCTTGGCAGGTGCGTACAATCCTAGTGGCGTCGGCCACCGCGGTTGGCCAGTAGAAACCCTATCGGAAGGCGTTTCCAACGAGGGCCCGAGGTGCTGCGTGGTGGCCGCAAGCCCCCGAGTGTATTTCTTGCAATAGCTCCTGACCTTCGGCGATGGATATGCATCGCTGGAGGATGCCTGAGGGGCTGTGGTGGTAGAGCTCCTTTCCGTCACCCAGCAAGACGAACGACTTGGCGCGCCACGCCAGTCGCCAAGCTTCGGCTCTGTCGAGGGGTAGCTCTCCTCGGTGGAGATATTGTAGGTACGGGGTCTACCAGTTTCGATTAGGCGGGACCCCATTCCGCTCTTCCTCGACACGTAGTGCCTAACCCTCGGGGGCCGAGGGTGCCTCAGGTTGTGCCGAGGCCGCCTCGGGCAGGGCCGAGACCTTCTTGGGCTCGGGCGTGTCGTCGGTCTTGACTGAGGGTTGATGTAGGTCTCGGGAGAAGACGTCTGGAGGAACCGTCGTCCGCCCCGAGGCTATCTTAGCCAGCTCGTCCGCAGTCTCGTTGTATCGTCGAGCGATGTGGTTGAGCTCGAGCCCGTAGAACTTGTCCTCCAGGCGCCGAACCTCATCGCAGTAGGCTTCCATCTTCGGGTCGCGGCAATGGGAGTTCTTCATGACTTGGTCGATAACAAGCTGCGAGTCGCCACGAGCGTCGAGGCACCAGACCCCTAGCTCGATGGCGATGTGCAACCCGTTAACCAGAGCCTCGTACTCGGCCACGTTGTTGGACGCCAGGAAATGGAGGCGCAACACGTAGCAGAGGTGCTTCCCGAGGGGCGAGACGAAGAGCAGGCCCGCGCCCGCTCCTGTTTTCATCAGCGACCCGTCGAAAAACATGGTCCAGAGTTCCGGTTGGATCGGAGCTGCTGGAAGCTGGGTGTCGACCCATTCAGCCATAAAGTCCGCCAAGACTTGGGACTTGATGGCCTTCCGAGGAGCGAACGAGATTGTCTCGCCCATGATCTCCACCGCCCACTTTGCAATCCTACCCGAGGCCTCTCGACACTGGATGATCTCTACGTGGAGCCGATGGTGATGACCCCGTTGGGGCCCGACATCTTGAGCTTGAGGTAGGTGTAGTTGGGGATGGCCATGAACTTGGCGTAGCATGGTCTCCCCAGCACTGCGTGGTAGGTTCCTCGGAACCCGACCACCTCGAACGTGAGGGTTTCCTTTCGGAAGTTGTAGGGAGTCCCGAAGCAGACGGGCAGATCGAGTTGCCCAAGGGGTTGGACGCGTTTCCCAGGGATGATCCCGTGAAAGGGCGCCGCGTCGGCCCGGATCGAGGATAGATTGATCTGCAGGAGCCCAAGGGTCTCGGCGTAGATGATGTTGAGGCTGCTGCCTCCGTCCATGAGGACCTTGGTAAGCCTGACGTTGCCGATGACTGGATCGACAACGAGCGGGTACTTTCCCGGGCTCGGCACGCGGTCGGGGTGGTCGCCCTGGTCGAAGGTGATGGGCTTGTCGGACCAGTCTAGGTAGACTGGCACCGCCACCTTCATCGAGCAGACCTCCCAGCGCTCTTGCTTGCGGTGCCGAGCCGAGGCGTTCGCCACTTGCCCATCGTAGATCATGAAACAGTCGTGGACCTCGGGGAACTCCTCTGCCTTGTGATCCTCCTTCTTGTCGTTGTTGTGGGCTCTGCCACCTTCCGCCGGGGGCCCGACCTTGTGGAAGTAGCGCCGAAGCATGACGCACTCCTCAAGGGTGTGCTTCACGGGACCCTGATGATAGGGGCACGACTCCTTGAGCATCTTGTCGAACAGGTTGGCACCTCCAGGAGGCTTCCGAGGGTTCCTGTGCTCGGCGGCGGCGACAAGGTCTGCGTCGGCGGCGTCGCGTTTGGCTTGCGACTTCTTCTTGCCCTTCTTCCTTGCGCTGCGCTGAGCGGATGCCTCGGGGACGTCTTCCGGCTGACGCCCCTGAGGCTGCTTGTCCTTCTGGAAGGTGGCCTCGACCGCCTCCTGACCAGAGGCGAACTTGGTGGCGATGTCCATCAGCTCACTCGCCCTGGTGGGAGTCTTGCGACCCAGCTTGCTCACCAGGTCGCGGCAAGTGGTGCCAGTGAGGAACGCGCCGATGACATCCGAGTCGGTGATGTTGGGCAGCTCGGTGCGCTGCTTCGAAAATCGCCGGATGTAGTCCCGCAGGGACTCTCCCGACAGCTGGCGGCAGCTTCGGAGATCCCAAGAGTTCCCAGGGCGCACGTATGTGCCCTGGAAGTTGCCGGCGAAAGCTTTGACCAAGTCGTCCCAGTTGGAGATCTGCGCAGGAGGCAGATGCTCCAGCCAGGCTCGGGCGGCGTCGGAGAGGAACAAGGGAAGGCTGTGGATGATGAGGTTGTCATCGTCCGTTCCACCCAGCTGGCAGGCCAGCCGGTAGTCCGCGAGCCACAGTTCCGGCTTTGTCTCCCCCGAGTACTTGGTGATGGTAGTCGGGGTTCGGAACCGGGTCGGGAACGGCGCCCGTCGTATGGCCCGGCTGAAAGCTTGCGGACCGGGTGGTTCGGGCGAGGGGCTCCGATCCTCCCCGTTGTCATAGCGTCCCCCACGCCTGGGGTGGTAGCCTCGGTGCACCTTCTCGTCGAGGTGGGCTCGACGGTCGCGGCGGTGGTGCTCGTTGCTGAGGCGACCCGGGGCCGCGGGCGCTGTGTTCCGCGTGCGCCCGGTGTGGACTGAGGCTTCCCGTATGAATCGGGAAGTCGCGGCGCGATGCTCCAGGGGGTACCCCTGCCTTCGGGAGGCAGAGATTTTGGCTCGTCGGACCGCGGCATCTTCCAGGAGATTCTTGAGCTCTCCCTGGATACGCCGCCCCTCGGTGGTGGATGGTTCCGGCATCGCTCGGAGTAGTATTGCTGATGCAGCCAGGTTCTGGCCGACCCCACTGGAAGCCGGGGGCAGCCTTGCCCTAGCATCGTCGGCGATGCGGTGCTGGACGTCCTGGGCCAAATGATGTGCTTCTCCGAACGGTGCCCGGTCTACCCACTCCTTCCCGATATTTTGTCGGAGCTACACAAGTTGTCCTGCTTCCTCGTCGAGCCTGGCCTGCATCTCGTGGATTTGCTCGAGCTGTGCGTCCTGACCCCCCGCAGGGACTGGGACCACAGCTAGCTCCCGAAGGATGTCAACGCGAGGCGCAGGCCTAGGGGGATCGCCGTCCTCCGGCATACCAAGGTGGTTGCCTTCGTCGAGACCCCCTAGATCGACGTGGAAACATTCGCGACTTGGGCCACAGTCCTCGTTGTCAAGGCTGTGGCCATCATCGGAGCAATCGGAGAGGCAGTAGTCACATGCGGTCATGAAGTCCCGCATGGCGCTGGGGTCACCGAGCCCGGAGAAATCCCAACCAGAGTCGGGCTCGTCATCTTCCTCGGAACCCGGGGGCCCGTAGGTCGAGACGGCCGTCAGTCGGTCCCAGGTTGACCGCATATGGTACCCCGGAAGGTTTGGATATGCCTTTATGACAGCGTCCACTGAAGCGGGATCGCTCGGTGGGTCGAAGCTGAATTTAAAAGGCACAGGATGGGAAGCGGACGGTACCTCTTGATCGACGGATGGTGACAAAGTCGCGTCAGGGACGGACTGCACCGTTATCTCAGGTACGAGGCTAACACCCAGCAAGCCCTTCGCGAGCGTGCTGGCATCGTCCGTCTGCTTGGGGTTGGCATGTTGCGGGGAAACGACGCTCGTCTTCGTCTCAGACGTGAGGTCAACGCCCGACGTGTCCCCCGCTGGGGCGCCGGCGCCGTCGACTCGCTCGACAGCCGACGAGGTGCCGCCTCCTGCTTGGCCATGGCTGCCCCGCCTCCTCCTCCGTCGGTGGGGAAGGTGACGGGACAGACCCGGATGTTGCTCTTCCGCCACGTGGGGAAGACGTCGTCGATTCCGCCGCCGGTGGGCGGGCTGACGGCCGCCATTGCCGTTGTCGCGCGGCGGAGGAGGGAGTATCATGTCATAGCTGTCGTCGAGGGACATGAACTCAAGACTCCCGAAACAGGGCAGCGTCCCTGAAAGGGAATTAGGCTTACACCTAATTCCTAAATAATTTTGGTGGTTGAATTGCACAACACAAATAATTGGACTAACTAGTTTGCTCTAGTATATGAGTTATACAGGTGTAACAGGTTCACACTTAGCCAATAAAAAGACCAAGTGTTGGGTTCAACAAAAGAGCATGGGCCAACTGAAGGCACCTCTGGTGGGGCGCACCGGACTGTCCGGTGTGCCACCGGACAGTGTCCGGTGCACCAGAGGACTCCAACTTGAACTCGCCACCTTCGGGAATCTCTAGAGGCACTCGCGCTATAATTCATCAGACTGTCCGGTGTACACCGGACAGTGTCCGGTGCTCCTCGGAAGAGCTGCCTCAGGAACTCGCCAGTCTCGGGAAATCAGGACGCCTGCTCCGCTATAATTCACCAGACATGTCCGGTGTACACCGGACTGTCCGGTGCACCAGCAGAGCAACGGATACTTCGCGCCAACGGTCACCTGCAGGCGCATTCAATGCGCGCCAGAAGCGCGCAGAGGTCAGGCACGCCCATACTGGGGCACCGAACATTGAACAGTACATGTCCGGTGTGCACCGGACATCCAGAGGGGCCCACAAGTCAGGAGCTCCAACGGTCGGAATCCAACGGAACTGGTGACGTGGCTGGGGCACCGGACATGTCCGGTGTGCACCGGACTGTCCGGTGCGCCATCGAACAGACAGCCTCCACCAACGGTCAAGTTTGGTGGTTGGGGCTATAAATACCCCAACCACCCCACCATTCATTGCATCCAAGTTTTCCACTTCTCAACCACTTACAAGAGCTAGGCATTCAATTCTAGACACACCAAAGAGATCAAATCCTCTCCACCTCCACACAAGTCTTTAGTGATTAGCGAGAGAGATTTGTCGTGTTCTTTTGAGCTCTTGCGCTTGGATTGCTTCTTTTCTTTCTCACTTGTTCTTGAGATCAAAACTCCATTGTAATCAAGGCAAGAGGCACCAATTGTGTGGTGGCCCTTGCGGGGAAGTTTTGTTCCCGACTTTGATTTGAGAAGAGAAGCTCACTCGGTCGGAAGGACCGTTTGAGAGAGGGAAGGGTTGAAAGAGACCCGGCCTTTGTGGCCTCCTCAACGGGGAGTAGGTTTGAGAGAACCGAACGTCCGAACCTCGGTAAAACAAATCCGCGTGTCACACTCTTCATTTGCTTGCGATTTGTTTTCCACCCTCTCTCGCGGACTCGGTTTTATTTCTAACGCTAACCCGGCTTGTAGTTGTGTTTATATTTGTAAATTTCAGTTTCGCTCTATTCACCCCCCCCTCTAGGCGACTATCAATTGGTATCAGAGCCAGGTTCTTCATTAGAGCCTAACCGCTCGAAGTGATGACGGGAGATCACGCCAAGAAGGAGATGGAGACCGGCGAAAAGCCCACTACAAGCCACGGGAGCACTTCATCGGAAGAGTCCCGCACCAAGAGGAAGGAGAAGAAGAAGAGTTCCTCCAACAAAGGGAAGGAGAAGAAATCTTCTTCTCACCACAAAGAGAAGAAGGAGAAATCTTCTTCTCACAAGCCGCATCGGAGTGGGGATAAGCACAAGAGGATGAGGAAAGTGGTCTATTACGAGACCGACACTTCATCAACATCTACCTCCGGCTCCGACGCGGCATCCGTCACTTCTAAGCGCCAAGAGCGCAAGAAGTATAGTAAGATCCCCCTACGCTACCCTCGCATTTCTAAACATACACCTTTACTTTCCGTCCCATTAGGCAAACCACCAACTTTTGATGGTGAAGATTATGCTAGGTGGAGTGATCTAATGCGATTTCATCTAACCTCGCTCCACAAAAGTATATGGGATGTTGTTGAGTTTGGTGCACAGATACCGTCCGTAGGGGATGAAGACTATGATGAGGATGAAGTGGCCCAAATCGAGCACTTCAATTCTCAAGCAATAACAATACTCCTTGCGTCTTTAAGTAGAGAGGAGTATAACAAAGTTCAAGGGTTGAAAAGCGCCAAGGAGGTTTGGGATGTGCTCAAAACCGCGCACGAGGGAGATGAGCTCACAAAGATCACCAAGCGGGAAACGATCGAGGGGGAGCTCGGTCGGTTCCGGCTTCGCAAAGGGGAAGAGCCACAACACATGTACAACCGGCTCAAGACCTTGGTGAACCAAGTGCGCAACCTCGGGAGCAAGAAGTGGGACGACCACGAAATGGTTAAGGTTATTCTAAGATCTCTCATTTTCCTTAACCCCACTCAAGTTCAATTAATTTGTGGTAATCCTAGATATACTAAAATGACCCCCCGAGGAAGTTATCGGGAATTTTGTGAGTTTTGAGTGCATGATCGAAGGCTCGAGGAAGATCAACGAGCTTGATGATCCCTCCACGTCGGAAGCTCAACCCGTCGCATTCAAGGCGACGGAAGAAAAGAAGGAGGAGTCTACACCAAGTCGACAACCAATAGATGCCTCCAAGCTTGACAATGAGGAAATGGCGCTCGTCATCAAGAGCTTCCGCCAAATCCTCAAACAAAGGAGGGGGAAAGACTACAAGTCCCGCTCCAAGAAGGTTTGCTACAAATGTGGTAAGCCCGGTCACTTTATTGCTAAATGTCCATTATCTAGTGACAGTGACAGGGGCGACGACAAGAAGGGGAGAAGAAAGGAGAAGAAGAGGTACTACAAAAGGAAGGGCGGCGATGCCCATGTTTGTCGGGAGTGGGACTCCGACGAAAGCTCAAGCGACTCCTCCGACGACGAGGACGCAGCCAACATCGCCGTCACCAAGGGACTCCTCTTCCCAAACGTCGGCCACAAGTGCCTCATGGCAAAGGATGGCAAAAAGAAGGTTAAATCTAAATCCTCCACTAAATATGAATCCTCTAGTGATGATAATGCTAGTGATGAGGAAGATAATTTGCGTACCCTTTCTGCCAACCTCAACATGCAACAAAAAGAGAAACTTAATGAATTGATTAGTGTCATTCATGAAAAGGATGATCTCTTGGACACCCAAGAGGACTTCCTTATTAAAGAAAATAAGAAGCATGTTAAGGTTAAAAATGCTTACGCTCTAGAAATTGAGAAATGTGAAAAATTATCTAGTGAGCTAAGCACTTCCATGAGACAATAGACAACCTTAGAAATGAAAATGCTAATTTGTTAGCTAAGGTTGACTCTCATGTTTGTACTGTTTCAATTACCAATTCTAGAAATAATGATGATGATTTACTTGCTAGAATTGAAGAATTGAACATTTCTCTTGCTAGCCTTAGGATTGAAAATGAAAAATTGCTTGCTAAGGCTAAAGATTTTGATGTTTGCAATGTTACTATTTCCGACCTTAGAACTAAGAATGACATGTTACAAGCTAAGGTTGTAGAATTAAAATCTTGCAAACCCTCTACATCGATTGTTGAGCATGTATCTATTTGTACTAGATGTAGAGATGTTGATATTGATGCTATTCATGATCACATGATTTTAATTAAACAACAAAATGATCATATAGCAAAACTAGATGCTAAAATTGCCGAGCATAACTTAGAAAATGAAAAGTTTAAATTTGCTAGAAGTATGCTCTATAATGGGAGACGCCCGGGCATCAAGGATGTCATTGGCTTCCAAAGAGGAGACAATGTCAAAATTAATGCCCCTCCTAAGAAATTGTCAAATTTTGTTAAGGGCAAGGCTCCCATGCCTCAGGATAACGAGGGTTACATTTTATACCCTGCCGGTTATCCCGAGGACAAAATTAGGAAAATTCATTCTAGGAAGTCTCACTCTGGTTCTAACCATGCTTTTATGTATAAGAGTGAGACATCTAGCTCTAGGCAACCAACCCGTGCTAAGTTGCCTATGAAGAAAATTCCTAATGCATCAAATAAACATGCCATTTCATTTAAGACTTTTGATGCATCTTATGTTTTGACTAACAAATCCGGCAAGGTAGTTGCCAAGTTTGTTGGGGGCAAACACAAGGGATCAAAGACTTGTATTTGGGTACCCAAAGTTCTTGTGTCTAATGCCAAAGGACCCAAAACCGTTTGGGTACCTAAAGTCAAGAACTAAATTTGTTTTGTAGGTTTATGCATCCGGGGGCTCAAGTTGGATACTCGACAGCGGGTGCACAAACCATATGACAGGGGAGAAGAAAATGTTCTCCTCCTATGAGAAAAACCAAGATCCCCAACGAGCAATCACTTTCGGGGATGGAAATCAAGGTTTGGTCAAAGGTCTTGGTAAAATAGCTATATCTCCTGACCATTCTATTTCCAATGTTTTTCTTGTAGATTCATTAGACTACAATTTACTTTTTGTATCTCAATTATGCAAAATGGGCTACAACTGTCTTTTCACTGATGTAGGTGTCACTGTCTTTAGAAGAAGTGATGATTCAATAGCATTTAAGGGTGTGTTAGAGGGTCAGCTATACTTGGTAGATTTTGATAGAGCTGAACTCAACACATGCTTAATTGCTAAGACTAACATGGGTTGGCTCTGGCACCGCCGACTAGCCCATGTTGGGATGAAGAATCTTCATAAGCTTCTAAAGGGAGAGCACATTTTAGGATTAACAAATGTTCATTTTGAGAAAGACAGGATTTGTAGCGCATGCCAAGCAGGGAAGCAAGTTGGTGCCCATCATCCACACAAGAACATCATGACGACCGACAGGCCGCTTGAGCTACTCCACATGGATCTATTCGGCCCGATTGCTTACATAAGCATCGACGGGAGTAAGTATTGTCTTGTAATAGTGGATGATTATTCTCGCTTCACTTGGGTATTCTTTTTACAGGAAAAATCTCAAACCCAAGAGACCTTAAAAGGATTCTTGAGACGGGCTCAAAATGAGTTCGGCTTAAGGATCAAGAAAATAAGAAGCGACAACGGGACGGAGTTCAAGAACTCTCAAATCGAAGGCTTTCTTGAGGAGGAGGGAATCAAGCATGAGTTCTCTTCTCCCTACACCCCACAACATAATGGTGTAGTGGAGAGGAAGAATCGAACTCTATTGGATATGGCAAGGACCATGCTTGATGAGTACAAGACTTCGGATCGGTTTTGGGCCAAGGCAGTCAACACCGCCTGCTACGCCATCAACCGGTTATATCTTCACCGAATCCTCAAGAAGACATCCTATGAACTCCTAACCGGTAAAAAGCCCAACATTTCATATTTAGAGTTTTTGGTAGCAAATGCTTTATTCTTGTTAAAAGAGGTAGAAGATCTAAATTTGCTCCTAAAACTGTAGAAGGCTTTTTACTTGGTTATGACTCAAACACAAGGGCATATAGGGTCTTTAACAAGTCCACTGGACTAGTTGAAGTCTCATGTGACGTTGTGTTTGATGAAACTAACGGCTCTCAAGTAGAGCAAGTTGATCTTGATGAGATAGGTATTGAAGAGGCTCCGTGCATCGCGCTAAGGAACATGTCCATTGGGGATGTGTGTCCTAAGGAATCCGAAGAGCCTCCAAATGCACAAGATCAACCATCCTCCTCCACTCAAGCATCTCCACCAACTCAAAATGAGGATGAAGTTCAAGTTGATGAAGTAGAAGATCAAGCAAATGAGCCACCTCAAGATGACGACAATGATCAAGGGGGAGATGCAAATGATCAAGACAAGGAGGATGAAGAGCAAAGGCCGCCACACCCAAGAGTCCACCAAGCAATCCAACGAGATCACCCCGTCGACACCATCCTCGGTGACATTAATAAGGGGGTAACTACTCGATCTCGGGTTGCACATTTTTGTGAGCATTACTCTTTTGTTTCCTCTATTGAGCCACACAGGGTAGAGGAAGCACTTCAAGATTCGGATTGGGTGGTGGCGATGCAAGAGGAGCTCAACAACTTCACTAGGAATAAGGTATGGCATTTAGTTCCACGTCCTAACCAAAATGTTGTAGGAACCAAATGGGTCTTCCGCAACAAGCAAGACGAGCATGGTGTGGTGACAAGGAACAAAGCTCGACTTGTGGCCAAGGGATACTCCCAAGTCGAAGGTTTGGATTTCGGTGAAACCTATGCACCCGTAGCTAGGCTTGAGTCAATTCGCATATTATTGGCCTATGCTACTTACCATGGCTTTAAGCTTTATCAAATGGACGTGAAAAGTGCCTTCCTCAATGGACCAATCAAGGAAGAAGTCTATGTTGAGCAACCTCCCGGCTTTGAAGATAGTGAGTACCCAAACCATGTCTATAAACTCTCTAAGGCGCTTTATGGGCTTAAGCAAGCCCCAAGAGCATGGTATGAATGCCTTAGAGATTTCCTTATTGCTAATGACTTCAAAGTCGGAAAGGTCGATCCTACTTTATTCACTAAAACTCTTGAAAATGACTTATTTGTATGCCAAATTTATGTTGATGATATCATATTTGGGTCTACTAACGAGTCTACATGTGAAGAATTTAGTAGGATCATGACACAAAAGTTCGAGATGTCTATGATGGGGGAGTTGAAGTACTTCTTAGGATTTCAAGTAAAGCAACTCCAAGAGGGCACCTTCATTTGCCAAACGAAGTATACTCAAGATATCCTAAGCAAGTTTGGGATGAAGGATGCTAAGCCCATCAAGACACCCATGGGAACCAATGGGCATCTCGACCTCGACATGGGAGGTAAGTCCGTGGATCAAAAGGTATACCGGTCGATGATAGGTTCTTTACTCTATTTATGTGCATCTCGACCAGATATTATGCTTTCTGTATGCATGTGTGCAAGATTCCAAGCCGACCCTAAGGAAGCTCACCTTACGGCCGTAAAACGAATCTTGAGATATTTGGCTTATACTCCTAAGTTTGGGCTTTGGTACCCTCGGGGATCCACATTTGATTTGATTGGTTATTCGGATGCCGATTGGGTGGGGTGCAAAATCAATAGGAAGAGCACATCGGGGACTTGCCAGTTCTTGGGAAGATCCTTGGTGTCTTGGGCTTCAAAGAAGCAAAATTCGGTCGCTCTTTCCACCGCCGAAGCCGAGTACATTGCCGCAGGCCATTGTTGCGCGCAATTGCTTTGGATGAGGCAAACCCTGCGGGACTACGGTTACAAATTAACCAAAGTTCCTTTGCTATGTGATAATGAGAGTGCAATCAAGATGGCTGATAATCCCGTCGAGCATAGCCGCACTAAGCACATAGCCATTCGGTATCATTTTCTTAGGGATCACCAACAAAAGGGAGATATCGAGATTTCTTACATTAATACTAAAGATCAATTAGCCGATATCTTTACCAAGCCTCTTGATGAACAAACTTTTAACAAACTTAGGCATGAGCTCAATATTCTTGATTCACGCAATTTCTTTTGCTAGATTGCACACATAGCTCATTTGTATACCTTTGATCATGTCTCCTTCATATGCTATGACTAATGTGTTTTTCAAGTCTACTTCAAACCAAGTCATAGGTGTATTGAAAGGGAATTGGAGTCTTCGGCGAAGACAAAGGCTTCCACTCCGTAACTCATCCTTCGCCGTCGCTCCGAGCCACTCTCCATCCTAGGGGGAGAAAGCAAAAGGACTTCGTCTTTGGTATAATCTTAACTCATTTATTTATGACCAAAGGAGAGGACAGTACTTCGAGGGCTCTAATGATTCCGTTTTTGGCGATTCATGCCAAAGGGGGAGAAAGTAAGAGCCCAAAGCAAAAGGACCGCACCACCACCCATTTCAAAAACTTCGTGTTTTCAAAGAATTTTATCAATTGGTATCCTATTGTGTTCAAAAGGAGGAGAAAGTAGTATTTCAAAGATGATATATCAAAACCCTCTTAAAACACTAAGAGGAGGATTTCATTAAGGGGGAGTTTTGTTTAATCAAAGGAGAAGCATTTGAGACAGGGGGAGTAAAATTCAAAATCTTGAAAATGCTTTGCAAAATCTTATTCATTTACCTTTGACTATTTGCAAAAGAACTTTAAAAAAGGATTTACAAAAGAGTTTGCAAAAACAAAACATGTGGTGCAAGCGTGGTCCAAAATGTTATATAAGAAAGAAACAATCCATGCATATCTTGTAAGTATTTATATTGACTCAATTTCAAGCAACCTTTGCACTTACATTATGCAAACTAGTTCAATTATGCACTTCTATATTTGCTTTGGTTTGTGTTGGCATCAATCACCAAAAAGGGGGAGATTGAAAGGGAATTAGGCTTACACCTAATTCCTAAATAATTTTGGTGGTTGAATTGCACAACACAAATAATTGGACTAACTAGTTTGCTCTAGTATATGAGTTATACAGGTGTAACAGGTTCACACTTAGCCAATAAAAAGACCAAGTGTTGGGTTCAACAAAAGAGCATGGGCCAACTGAAGGCACCTCTGGTGGGGCGCACCGGACTGTCCGGTGTGCCACCGGACAGTGTCCGGTGCACCACCGGACAGTGTCCGGTGCACCAGAGGACTCCAACTTGAACTCGCCACCTTCGGGAATCTCTAGAGGCACTCGCGCTATAATTCACCGGACTGTCCGGTGTACACCGAACAGTGTCCGGTGCTCCTCGGAAGAGCTGCCTCAGGAACTCGCCAGTCTCGGGAAATCAGGACGCCTGCTCCGCTATAATTCACCAGACATGTCCGGTGTACACCGGACTGTCCGGTGCACCAGCAGAGCAACGGATACTTCGCGCCAACGGTCACCTGCAGGCGCATTCAATGCGCGCCAGAAGCGCGCAGAGGTCAGGCACGCCCATACTAGGGCACCGGACATTGAACAGTACATGTCCGGTGTGCACCGGACATCCAGAGGGGCCCACAAGTCAGGAGCTCCAACGGTCGGAATCCAATGGAACTGGTGACGTGGCTGGGGCACCGGACATGTCCGGTGTGCACCGGACTGTCCGGTGCGCCATCGAACAGACAGCCTCCACCAACGGTCAAGTTTGGTGGTTGGGGCTATAAATACCCCAACCACCCCACCATTCATTGCATCCAAGTTTTCCACTTCTCAACCACTTACAAGAGCTAGGCATTCAATTCTAGACACACCAAAGAGATCAAATCCTCTCCACCTCCACACAAGTCTTTAGTGATTAGCGAGAGAGATTTGCCGTGTTCTTTTGAGCTCTTGCGCTTGGATTGCTTCTTTTCTTTCTCACTTGTTCTTGAGATCAAAACTCCATTGTAATCAAGGCAAGAGGCACCAATTGTGTGGTGGCCCTTGCGGGGAAGTTTTGTTCCCGACTTTGATTTGAGAAGAGAAGCTCACTCGGTCGGAAGGACCGTTTGAGAGAGGGAAGGGTTGAAAGAGACCCGGCCTTTGTGGCCTCCTCAACGGGGAGTAGGTTTGAGAGAACCGAACCTCGGTAAAACAAATCCACGTGTCACACTCTTCATTTGCTTGCGATTTGTTTTCCACCCTCTCTCGCGGACTCGGTTTTATTTCTAACGCTAACCCGGCTTGTAGTTGTGTTTATATTTGTAAATTTCAGTTTCGCTCTATTCACCCCCCCTCTAGGCGACTATCAGTCCCGGGCTGGAGAGGTTGCTGAAGACTACCCATCTGGAGCTTGACGGGAAGCTGTTCGTCAACACGCAGCAGGCCCCTACCTGGCGCGCCAACTGTCGGCGTTTCGACCCGGGGGGTCCCTGGACCGACGAGTAAATTGTCGCTGCGTGTCCCAGCCTAGATGGGTCGGTGCGAGACGGAACACAAGGGGGAAAACAGTAAGGGGAAACTGCAGCCTCGTGTTGTCCTGCGCCCAGGGCGGATGCGCTTGCAGTAGAGGGTTACAAGCGTTCGCGAGGGAGAGAGAGAGAGCGAGAGCCTTGTGTGTCGGCCCGTCCTCCCGCGCGGCCACCCTCTCATACGAGGGCCCTGGACCTTCCTTTTATAGATGTAAGGAGAAGGCCCAGGTGTACAATGGGGGTGTAGCAATGTGCTAACGTGTCTAGCAGAGAGGAGCCAGAGTCCTATGTACATGCCAACGTGGCTGTCGGAGAGGTTTTGGCGCCCTGTTCATGTGATGTCGTGGCCGTCGGAGGAGCGCTTGAGCCATGTAGGAGCACAGCTGTCGGAGCTGTCGGGTCCTTGCTGACGTCTCCTTGCTTCCGTAGGGGGCTGAGAACCGCCGTCGTCATGGAGCACGCGGGGTGCCATCATTGCCTGTTTTACCGAGGCGAGCCAGATGGGACGCCGGTCTTGTTCCCCATAGCCTGAGCTAGCTAGGGGTAGGGTAATGATGGGCCCCCCTATAGCGTGGTCGGTCCGAGCCCAAGGTCGGGCGAGGCGGTGACTCCTCCGAGGTCGAGGCTGAGTCCGAGCCCTAGGGTCGGGCGAGGCGGAGTTCGTCGTCCGAGGTCGAGGTTGAGTCCGAGCCCTGGGGTCGGGCGAGGCGGAGTTCGTCGTCCGAGGTCGAGGTTGAGTCCGAGCCCTGGGGTCGGGCGAGGCGGAGACCGTCTTCCGTAGTCGAGGTGGAGTCCGAGCCCTGGGGTCGGGCGAGGCGGAGACCGTCTTCCGGAGTCGACGTGGAGTCCGAGCCCTGGGGTCGGGCGAGGCGGAGACCGTCTTCCGGTGTCGAGGTTGAGTCCGAGCCCTAGGGTCGGGCGAGGCGGCGACCGTCTTCCGAGGCCGAGACGGAGTCCGAGCCCTGGGGTCGGGCGAGGCGGAGCTTCCTATGGCGCCCAAGGCTGGACTTAGCTGCTGTCAGCCTCACCCTGGCGGGTGGCGGGTGGCACAACAGTCGGAGCAGGGCAGGCGACGCTGTCTTCCTGTCAGGTCTGTCAGTGGAGCGGCGAAGTGACTGCGGTCACTTCGGCCCTGCCGACTGAGGAGCGTGCGTCAGGATAAGGTGTCAGGCGATCCTTGCATTGAATGCTCCTGCGATCCGGTCGGCTGGCGAGGCGATCTGGCCAAGGTTGCTTCTCCGCGAAGCCTGCCCGAGCTGGGCCTCGAGCGGGTCGAAGGTGTGCCCGTTGCTTGAGGGGACCCTCGGGTGAGACGTGAATCCTCCTAGGTCGGTTGTCTTTGCCCGAGGCTGGGCTTGGGTGAGGCGAGATCGTGTCCCTTGAGTGGACGGAGCTTTGACCTGAATTGCGTCCATCAGGCCTTTGTAGCTTTGTGCTGATGGGGGTTACCAGCTGAGATTAGGAGTCTTGAGGGTACCCCTAATTATGGTCCCGACAATTAGCAAATGCTCCGTCACACTTGGTGCCATGGCGGTGACTTTTCTTTAGCGAGTACCAGGTGGCACTCGACAAAGTCTTTGGCGAGTGCCCGACAAAAAGTAGTCGACAAAGAACTCATTGTCGATGTACAGTTCATCGAGTCCTCTTTGTCGAGAGTCCACTCGCCAAAAAGTTTGCTGAGTGTTTTCTAGCCTTTGTCGAGTGTCTGAAGCACTCGACAAAACAGTTATGTCGGGTAAACACTTAATCGTTTTTACGGTTTTTTCTCGCATATAACACAAAAAGAATTGCCGCACCGGTAAAGTACACGCTAGAGTAATAGCTGAATAAATGAACTTGCAAGCTAAATTTGTGAGATATTGGGTTCGATAATATTACATGTATTTTTTTTTAATATAATAATTATACATTAACATTTTATCGAATAATTTATATGTTGTTCCAACACGCATACATTATACTACATGCATTTGTAAACGTATATAGTCTAGTCGGACGGTAAAGGGTAGCACATCACATAGTGCTAACATTTAGTCCGTATTTTTAAGTACCAATTAGAAATACTATATGCGGACTACTTCTAAACTAATGAGACAATGGTGGCTATTAGTGGTTAGAGTCTATAATTAACCCATGTTTAATCTATTTTATATAAAGTGAGCTAATTTTTAGCCCTGTGATCCAAACAAACCTATAGAGTGTTATACAGCCTTGAGATAATGTAAATCCATGCCATCTCCATTGGATAATCTCTCTACTACACCACCACAAATATACAGTTCAAAGACAGGTGATTGAGTTCGTCATCATAGTCAGCTTCATCATTTAGTACCACAAAGAAAAGAAAATTTTCACTTGCAAAATAGCAGGTACAGTTTGACCTTTAAGTCTATTTGTTAGCTTAATATTAGTTTCATTAACTTTTGATCAACCGCCCAGCGCAGCGTGGCGCCCTCACGAGCTAAAGAAATATGGTGCTATAGGAGGGGCACTGCTGCCCACATACGGTTTGTCGGGGACCATAATTAGAGGTACCCCAAGACTCCTAATCTCAGCTGGTAACCTCCATCAGCACAAAGCTACAAAGGCCTGATGGGTGCGATTAAGTCAGGGCTCGGTCCACTTAAGGGACACGATCTCGCCTCGTCCGAGCCCAGCCTCGGGCAAGGGCAGCCGACCCCAGAGGATTCACGTCTCGCCCGAGGGCCCCCTCAAGCAACAGACATACCTTCGGCTCGCCCGAGGCCCAGTCTTCGCCAAAAAGCAACCTTGGCCAGATCGCCACACCGACCGACCGTATCGCAGAAGCATTTAATGCAAGGATGGTCTAACACCTTATCCTGACGCGCGCCCTTCAGTCGACAAAGTCGAAGTGACCGCAGTCAATTCGCCGCTCCACTGACCGGCCTGACAAGAGAACAGCGCCGCCTGCGTCGCTCCGACTGCTGTGCCACTCGACAGAGTGAGGCTGATAGCAGCCAAGTCCGGCTTCGGGCGCCATAGGAAGCGCCGCCTCGCCCGACCGCAGGGCTCGGCCCCCGTCTCGGCCTCGTACGACGAACTCCGCCTCGCCCGACCCCTGGGCTCGGACTCGGCCTCGGCTCCGGAAGACGACGAACTCCACCTCGCCCGACCCAGGGCTCGGACTCGGCCTCGGCTCCGGAAGACGACGAAATCCGCCTCGCCCGACCCAGGGCTCGGACTCGGTCTCGGCTCCGGAAGACGACGAACTCTGCCTCGCCCGACCCAGGGCTCGGACTCGGCCTCGGTTCCGGAAGACGACGAACTTCGCCTCGCCCGACCCCAGGGCTCGGACTCAGCCTCGGCTCTGGAAGACGACGAACTCCGCCTCGCCCGACCCCCGGGGCTCGGACTCAGCCTTGTCCTCAGACGATGGTCTCCGCCTCGCCCGACCCGGGGCTCGGACTCGACCTCGACCTCGGAAGACAGACTCGACCTCGACCTCGGAGGAGCCACCGCCTCGCCCGAACCAGGGTTCGGACCGACCACGTCACAGGGGGGCATCATTACCCTACCCCTAGCTAGCTCAGGCTACGGGGAACAAGACCGGCGTCCCATCTGGCTCGCCCCGGTAAACAAATAATGATGGCGCCCCGCGTGCTCCAAGACGACGGCGGCTCTCAGCCTCTTACGGAAGCAAGGAGACGTCAGCAAGGACTCGACAGCCTCGACAGTTGTCCTTCCGCAAGGCTCCAGCGCTCCTCCGACGGCCACGACATCACATGAACAGGGTGCCAAAACCTCTCCGGCTGCCACGACAGCATGTACTTAGGGCACTAGCTCCTCTCTGCTAGACACGTTAGCACACTGCTACATCTCCCATTGTACATCTGGGCCCTCTCCTTATGCCTATAAAAGGAAGGCCCAGGGCTCTCATACGAGAGGGTTGGCCGCGCGGGGGAACGGGACGACGCGTAAAGTCTCTCGCTATCTCCCACGCGGACGCTTGTAACCCCCTACTGCAAGCGCACCCGACCTAGGCACAGGACAACACGAAGGCCGCGGGTTTCCCCTTTACGTCTGTCTCCCCTTTTTTTGCCCCCCTTCATGCTCCGTCTCGCGCCGACCCATTTGGGATGGGACACGCGGCGACAATTTACTCGTCGGTCCAGGGACCCCCCGGGGTCGAAACGCTGACAGTTGGCGCGCCAGGTAGGGGCCTGCTGCGTGTTGACGAACAGCTTCCCGTCAAGCTCCAGATGGGTAGTCTCCAGCAACCTTTCCAGCCCGGGACGGTGCTCCGTTTTGGGAGTCTTGAGTTCATGTCCCTCGACAGCAGCTACGACATGATACTCCTTCCTCCGCCGCGCGACAGCGACAATGGCGGCCGACAACCCGCCCGCCGGCGGCGGAATCAACGACGTCTTCCCCACGTGGCAGAAGAACAACATTCAGGTTTGTCCCGTCGCCTCCCCTGCCGACGGAGGAGGAGGCGGGGCAACCAAGGCCAAGCAGGAGGCGGCACCTCGTCGGCTGTCGAGCGAGTCGACGGCGCCGGCGCCCCGACGGGGGACACGTCGGGCGTCGACCTCGCATCTGAGACGAAGACGAGCGTCGTTTCCCCGCAACACGCCAACTCCAAGCGGACGGACGACGCCAGCACGCTCGCAAGGGACTTGCTGGGCGTCACCCTCGTACCTGAGACGACGGTGCAGTCTGCCCCTGACGCGACTTCGTCACCGCCCGTCGACCAAGAGGTACTGACCGATTCCCATCTCGTGCCTTTTGGATTCAGCCTCGACCCACCAAGCGACTTCGCTTCGGTGGAAGCCTTCATAGAGGCATGTCCAAACCCTCCGGGGTACGGTATGCGGTCACCCTGGGACCGGCTGACGACCGTCTCGACCTACGGACCCTCGGGTTCCGAGGAAGAAGACGAGCCCGACTTTTGTTGGGATTTCTCCGGACTCGGTAACCCCAGTGCCATGCGGGACTTCTTGACCGCATGCGACTACTGCCTTTCCGATTGTTCCGACGGTAGCCGCAGCTTCGGCGACGAGGACTGCGGCCCAAGTCGTGAATGTTTCCACGTCGATCTAGGGTGTCCCGGCGAAGGCAACCATCTTGGTATACCAGAAAACGATGATCCCCCTAGGCCTGCGCCTCGTGTTGACATCCTTCAGGAGCTAGCTGTGGTCCTAGTCCCTGCGGGGGGTCAGGACGCACAGCTCGAGCAAATCCGTGAGATGCAGGCCAGGCTCGACGAGGGAGCAGGAACACTTGAGCCGTTCCACCGGAACATTGGGCAGGAATGGGCAGACCAAGCTCCGGCCTGAGAAGCGCGTCATCTACCCTAGGGCATCTAGCACCGCATTGCCGACGACGTCAGGGCAAGGCCGCCACCGGCTTCGAGTGGGGTCGGCCAAAACCTAGCTGCGGCAGCGATACTACTCCGCGCGATGCCGGAACCATCGACCACCGAAGGGCGGCGTATCCAGGGAGAGCTCAAGAACCTCCTGGAGGATGTCGCGGTCCGATGGGCCGAAAGCTCTGCCTCCCGACGGCAGGGGTACCCCTCGAAGCATCGCGTCGCGACTTCCCGGTTCATGCGAGAAGCCTCGGTCCACACCGGGCTCACGCGCAACACAGCGCCTGCGGTCCCGGGTCGCCTCGGCAACGAGCACCACCACCGCAACCATCGAACCCACCTCGACGAGAGGGTGCGCCGAGGCTACCACCCCAGGCGTGGGGGACGCTACGACAGCGGGGAGGATCGGAGTCCCTCGCCTGAACCACCCGGTCCGCAGGCTTTCAGCCGGGCCATACGACGGGCGCCGTTCCCGACCCGATTCCGAACCCCGACTAATATCACAAAGTACTCGGGGGAGACGAGGCCGGAACTGTGGCTTGCGGACTACCAGCTGGCCTGCCAACTGGGTGGAACGGACGATGACAACCTCATCATCCGCAACCTCCCCTTGTTCCTCTCCGACACCGCTCGAGCCTGGCTGGAGCATCTGCCTTCGGTGCAGATCTCCAACTGGGACGACCTAGTCCAAGCCTTCGCCAGCAACTTCCAGGGCACATACGTGCGCCCTGGGAACTCCTGGGATCTCCGAAGCTGCCGCCAGCAGCCGGGAGAGTCTCTCCGGGACTACATCCGGCGATTCTCGAAGCAACGCACCGAGCTGCCCAACGTCACCGACTCGGATGTCATCGACGCGTTCCTCGATGGCACCACCTGCCGCGACCTGGTTAGCAAGCTGGGTCGCAAGACCCCCACTAGGGCAAGCAAGATGATGGACATCGCCACCAAGTTTGCCTCTGGCCAGGAGGCGGTTGAGGCCATCTTCCGAAAGGACAAGCAGCCCCAGGGCCGCCAGCCAGAAGATGTCCCCGAGGCGTCCACTCAGCGCGACACCAAGAAGAAATGCAACAAGAAGTCGCAAGCGAAACGCGACGCCGCCGACGCGGACCTTGTCGCCGCCGCTGAGTACAAGAACCCTCGGAAACCTCCCGGAGGTGCCAATCTCTTCGACAACATGCTCAAGGAGCCGTGCCCCTATCATCAAGGACCCGTCAAGCACACCCTCGAAGAGTGCGTCATGCTTCGGCACCACTTTCACAAAGTCGGGCCACCTGCGGAAGGTGGCAGGGCCCACAACAACGACAAGAAGGAGGATCACAAGGCAGAGGAGTTCCCCGAGGTCCCTGACTGCTTCATGATCTACGGTGGGCCGGCGGCGAACGCCTCGGCTCGGCATCGCAAGCAAGAGCGTCGGGAGGTCTGCTCGGTAAAGGTGACGGCGCCAGTCTACCTAGACTGGTCTGACAAGCCCATCACCTTCGACCAAGGCGACCACCCCGACCGTGTGCCGAGCCCGGGGAAATATCCGCTCGTTGTCGACCCCGTCATCGGCAACGTCAGGCTCACCAAGGTCCTCGTGGACGGAGGCAGCAGCCTCAACATCATCTACGCCGAAACCCTCGGGCTCCTGCGGATCGATCTGTCCTCGGTCCGGGCAGGCGCGGCGCCTTTTCACGGGATCATCCCCGGGAAATGCGTCCAGCCCCTCGGACAACTTGATCTGCCCGTCTGCTTCGGGACTCCCTCCAACTTCAGAAGGGAAACCCTCATGTTCGAGGTGGTCGGGTTCCGAGGAACCTACCACGTAGTGCTGGGGAGACCATGCTACGCCAAGTTTATGGCCGTCCCCAACTACACCTACCTCAAGCTCAAGATGTCGGGCCCCAACGGGGTCATCACCATCGGCCCCACGTACCGACACGCGTACGAATGTGACATGGAGTGCGTGGAGTACGCCGAGGCCCTCACTGAATCTGAGGCCCTCATCGCCGACCTGGAGAGCCTCTCCAAGGAGGCGCCAGACGTGAAGCGCCATGCCGGCAACTTCGAGCCAGCGGAGACGGTTAAATCCGTCCCTCTCGACCCCAGCAACGACGCCTCCAAGCAGATCCGGATCGGCTCTGAGCTCGACCCCAAATAGGAAGCAGTGCTCGTCGACTTTCTCCGCGCAAACGCCGAAGTCTTTGCGTGGAGTCCCTCGGACATGCTTGGCATACCGAGGGAAGTCGCCGAGCACTCGCTGGATATCCGAGCTGGAGCCCGACCCGTGAAGCAGCCTCTGCGCCGATTCGACGAAGAAAAGCGCAGAGCCATAGGCGAGGAGATCCACAAGCTGATGGCTGCAGGGTTCATCAAAGAGGTATTCCATCCCGAATGGCTTGCCAACCCTGTGCTTGTGAGAAAGAAAGGAGGGAAATGGCGGATGTGTGTAGACTACACTGGTCTAAACAAAGCATGTCCGAAGGTTCCCTATCCTCTGCCTCGCATCGATCAAATCGTGGATTCCACTGCTGGGTGCGAAACACTGTCTTTCCTCGATGCCTACTCAGGGTATCACCAAATCAGGATGAAAGAGTCCGACCAGCTCGCGACTTCTTTCATCACACCTTTTGGCATGTACTACTACGTTACTATACCGTTTGGTTTGAGGAATGCGGGTGCGACATACCAAAGGTGCATGAACCACGTGTTTGGCGAGCACATTGGTCGAACGGTCGAGGCTTACGTCGATGACATCGTAGTCAAGACGAAGAAAGCCTCCGACCTCCTCTCCGGCCTTGAAACGACATTCCGGTGTCTCAAGGCGAAAGGCGTAAAACTCAATCCCGAGAAGTGCGTCTTCGGAGTACCCCGAGGCATGCTCTTGGGGTTCATCGTCTCCGAGCGGGGCATCGAGGCCAACCCGGAGAAAATTGCGGCCATCACCAACATGGGGCCAATCAAGGACTTGAAAGGCGTACAGAGGGTCATGGGATGCCTTGCGGCTCTGAGCCGCTTCATCTCGCGCCTCGGCGAAAGAGGCCTACCTCTATACCACCTCTTAAGAAAGGCTGAGTGCTTCACTTGGACCCCTGAGGCCGAGGAAGCCCTCGAGAACCTGAAGGCGCTCCTCACGAACGCGCCCATCTTGGTGCCCCCCGCTGCCGGAGAAGCCCTCTTGATCTACGTCGCCGCTACCACTCAGGTGGTCAGCGCCGCGATCGTGGTTGAGAGACGAGAAGAGGGGCATGCATTGCCCCTCCAGAGGCCGGTATACTTCATCAGTGAGGTACTGTCCGAGACCAAGATCCGCTACCCACAAATTCAGAAGCTGCTGTACACGGTGATCCTGACGCGGCGGAAGTTACGACACTACTTCGAGTCTCATCCGGTGACTGTGGTGTCATCCCTCCCCCTAGGGGAGATCATCCAATGCCGAGAGGCCTCGGGTAGGATTGCAAAGTGGGCGGTGGAAATCATGGGCGAGACAATCTCGTTCGCCCCTCAGAAGGCCATCAAGTCCCAAGTCTTGGCGGACTTTGTGGCTGAATGGGTCGACACCCAACTTCCTGCAGTTCCGATCCAACCGAAACTCTGGACCATGTTTTTCGACGGGTCGCTGATGAAAACAGGGGCAGGCGTGGGCCTGCTCTTCATCTTGCCCCTCGGAAAGCACCTCCGCTACGTGCTGCGCCTCCATTTCCCGGCGTCCAACAACGTGGCTGAGTACGAGGCTCTGGTCAACGGGTTGCGCATCGCCATCGAGCTAGGGGTCCGATGTCTCGACGCCCGCGGCGACTCGCAGCTTGTCATCGACCAAGTAATGAAGAACTCCCACTCCGTGACCCGAAGATGGAAGCCTACTGTGACGAGGTTCGGCGCCTGGAAGACAAGTTCTACGGGCTCGAGCTCAACCACGTCGCCCGACGATACAACGACACTGCGGACGAGCTGGCTAAGATAGCCTCGGGGCGAACAACGGTTCCCCTGGACGTCTTCTCCCGAGACCTACATCAACCCTCAGTCAAGACCGACGACACGCCCGAGCCCGAGAAGGCCTCGGCCCAGCCCGAGGCACCCTCGGCCCCCGAGGGTGAGACACTGCGCGTCGAGGAAGAGCGGAGCGGGGTCACGCCTAATCGAAACTGGCAGACCCCGTACCTGCAATATCTCCACCGAGGAGAGCTGCCCCTCGACCGAGCCGAAGCTCGGCGACTGGCGCGAAGCGCTAAGTCGTTCATCTTGTTGGGGGACGGGAAGGAGCTCTACCACCGCAGCCCCTCAGGCATCCTCCAGCGATGCATATCCATCGCCGAAGGCCAGGAGCTCTTACAAGAAGTACACTCGGGAGCTTGCGGTCATCACGCAGCGCCTCGAGCTCTTGTTGGAAAAGCCTTCCGACAAGGTTTCTACTGGCCGACCGCGGTGGCCGACACCACTAGAATTGTCCGCACCTGCCAAGGGTGTCAATTCTACGCAAGGCAGACCCACCTGCCCGCTCAGGCTCTGCAGACAATACCCATCACCTGGTCGTTTGCTGTGTGGGGTCTGGACCTCGTCGGTCCCTTGCAGAAGACACCCGGGGGCTACACGCACCTGATGGTCGCCATCGACAAATTCTCCAAGTGGATCGAGGTCCGACCCCTAAACAGCATCAGGTCCGAACAGGTGGTGGCGTTCTTCACCAACATCATCCATCGCTTTGGGGTCCCGAACTCCATCATCACCGACAATGGCACCCAGTTCACCAGCAGAAAGTTCCTGGACTTCTGCGAGGATCACCACATCCGGGTGGACTGGGCTGTCGTGGCTCACCCCATAATGAATGGGCAAGTAGAGCGTGCCAACGGCATGATTCTACAAGGACTCAAGCCACGGATCTACAACGACCTCAACAAGTTCGGCAAGCGATGGATGAACGAGCTCCCCTCGGTGGTCTGGAGTCTGAGGACGACGCCGAGCCGAGCCACGGGCTTCACACTGTTCTTTCTAGTCTATGGGGCCGAGACCATCTTGCCCACAGACTTAGAATACGGTTCCTCGAGGGCGAGGGCCTATGACGACCAAAGCAATCGAACAAACCAAGAAGACTCACTGGACCAGCTGGAAGAGGCTCGGGACATGGCCTTACTACACTCAGCGCGGTATCAGCAGTCCCTGCGACGCTACCACGCCCGAGGGGTTCGGTCCCGAGACCTACAGGTGGGCGACTTGGTGCTTCGGCTGCGACAAGACGCCCGAGGGCGGCACAAGCTCACGCCTCCTTGGGAAGGGCCATTCGTCATCGCCAAGGTTCTGAAGCCCGGGACATACAAGCTGGCCAACAGTCAAGGCAAGGTCTACAACAACGCTTGGAACATCCGACAGCTACGTCGCTTCTACCCTTAAGATGCTTTCAAGTTGTTCGTACACCTCGTTCACATACAAAGTGTAACCATCAAGGAAGGGTCAGCCTTGCCTCGGCAAAGCCTGACCCTCCCTCAGGGGCTAGAAGGGGGGAACCCCCCTCTACGTCAAAATTTTCCTCGGAAAAGATCTTTTCTGCCAGAACGTCTTTCGTGCTTTTCGACTACTTCGAAAGTGGGATCCTGAAAACGACGGAGTACACGTAAGCAGCCAAGGCTGACCGAGCCGAGGGACTCCTACGCCTCCGGGATACGGATACCTCACTCATCACCTTCTGCGATAAGTAACTCACGCTCGGATAAGCGATTCCACGAACCGAACAAGTCTTAACGCTCGAAAACTCTTCTGCCGAAACGATTTTTCGTGCCTTCTCGACTATATCGATAGCAGAATCCTACGGACGAGTAAGAGTACACGTAAGCGGCAAGGCCGACCGAGCCGAGGGACTCCTACGCCTCCAGGATACGGATACCTCACTCATCACCTTCCGTGAAAAGTAACTCTTGCTCGGACAAACAATTTTGTTACCGACAAATAAGTCTAGATATTCGAAACAAGAGGAAAAGAAACGCAACTTTACAACGCGATGACAGTATGTTTGGGCCTCGGCGGCCGCAGAAAACATACGCACACTACAAGATGAACCGATCCTGCAGGCTCAGATGTCGATGAAGGGGGAGCAACACCACCCTCGGCGTCAACTCCACCTTCGGCGAAGTCCGACCAAGCCTCGAACGACAACACGGTCGGAGGATCTCCGCTCCGAAGGACGACATCGGCACCACGCCTGGGCCATCGCCGCCGGGGTCTCCTCCAGGAATCCGGCCCGAGCAGACGCCTCGGCCGGTCGCCCCGAAGCATCAGCCGGCTGTCCTCCGAGGACACCAACCCGGCTCGTGGCTTCGGCAACTCGACTCCGGCGTCGGTCCCGCCAGTGGACGGCCCGGCCAGGCTCCGGCCGACGAAGTCTTCTTTTTGAGCCAACTCTGCCTCTGTCCATGCTAACACCGCTGCCTCCGGCTTCGGCTCATCGAAGAGCGGCCGAGGGTTCCTTTAACTAAGCAAGAGAAGCCTCGGGCGGCAAGGTCGACCGAGCCAAGGGACTTCTACGCCTCCGGGATACGGGTACCTCACTCGTCACCTTCGCACGAGGCAACTCACGCTTGGTGAAGCGGTTCAGTTAGCCGACAGGCGAGTCCTAGTGCTCAAAATGAAGAAAAAACACGGCTTCATGCTAAACATACATACATGTTCAGGCCCCGATAGCCACAATGAACAGTCACCGACATTCAAGGTGCCATTACAAACGGAACTCCAGTTCCGTCCCCGTGGGTATGAACAACCTCCACACCGGGGAGCCTGCGGGGCGACAAGCTTCGGGCGACTCGCCAGCGACCTCTGCAGTAGCAGCCATGGTCCCAGGACGGACGCAACCACCGGAAGGCTCTCGTTCACGTCCCCACTCAAGGGACGCGAACCAGACATTAAAGCCAAAGAGCCGGAGGTCGGTCTGTAGGCGGCGCTGACGGCCTTGACGGCGGAGAAGCTTTCTCCAGCTGCCACCACGTCAGCACCGACGGCGACGTCCGCCTGTCCACCAACGCCGCACCAGCGAGCGCAGGCCGCTCCAAAGCGCACCGGCAGGTCCTCGCTCCCGTCCTCGCCACGAAAGCGAGGACAGAGGACGGAATGTTGCATCCTAGCTGGGCAGCAACAGTTCGCCTTCCCCGGCATGGCTGGAGGACGCCTCCTCCGCAGAGCTGGAGGATGGTTTCCACCACCAGAAGCTGGAAGAAGAGGTGGCCAGCCGACCCGTGCGGGAGGTAGAGCCCTGGCTCACCTCGCTCTCCGCCCCAACAAGGATGATGAAGATCCTTGAAGATGAGGGCGGGACCAAGATCGCAGCCCGGCTCGCTTCTCCCCACCATCGAACTGGTGGTCACCGTCTTGGGTGACCACCGGCGAGGGCAGCCGGGCTGCCTGATGAAAATCCTTGAAGCCGAACGATGGCTGAAAGGTACCAACTTCTGCGAAGTTGCGTTCCTCCAACGACGACGAGGCAGAAGAACCGCGGGCGCCCCCATCCAGGGGCTCGGAAGGTGGAAAGACGCGATGCATGAGGGGAGCGCGAAGATATGGTTGCCTTTCAAGGGGGTCACCCTCCTTTTAAAGGCAACTCTCCCCACTTGCGTCCTCAGCCGTCGCGGACTGAGTCTTCTCCAACACGCTCCAAGGTCCTCCCCCTACGACACGGGGGCTGGGTCCCACGCATCGTGCAAGCTGGCCCAGGACAGAAGGAGCTAAAACCGTCGCGCGCGAAGCGCGCAACTGCCCAGCGGTTACGAGCATTCCTCCACTTTCGCCCACACCAGCGGGTGAAAGGGCGGACCGCCATGCAGGCGACATGCAACCGCACCAAGGGGGTGCACCCCTTCGACTTCGACGCGTCCAGCGTGGAGGCCCAGGCCCACACGTCATATAACCGGCGCGCCGGTTACTACGTGCGAGAAACTGCACCGCCACTTGCGCCAGTACCGCGCCTCCTCGACTGCGGAACTAGTGCCGTGACTCGAGGCGACCCTGCGCACGGCCCAACAGTGCCAACCGAGCACATCGGTCACGGGTCAGTCAGCCGCGGGAGAAGGCGCGACGGTCGATACGGCCAGAAATGGGCCGGCAGTAATGGCGGTGGCAGGCGGGCGGAAGCAGCGGTCAAGTCGTCAGCAAGCTCACGTCCCCTCCTAGGACAGTGAGAGAACCAACTCCCACGACGTGAAGACGACGCGCCCGTGTTCCATTCCTCAAACGGCTCGCGCACGCACAACGGCCGCCCCGCGAGCCACACGTCCCGTCGCATTAACTCTGCGGCAGGACAGGCGGCACCTTTGGCAGGCGAAGCAGGCGACGCTTCACCTCCGCCATAATGACCGCGTCAAAAAAGGTGCACCACGTCATTCGATTTTGTATCCTTTTCCACTTCCTCTTTCTCTCTCTTGCCTCAGGGATCGGGAAAGGGGATACTCCGAAAGGGATCCTTCTCTGTGAAGGAAGCGGGCCCCGAGCCCCCCTACTGATCAGAGGTTCGATGGCTGACCCCTCGGAAGGGTTCAACGGCCGCCTCAGAGCACTCGGGCTCCGCGCCCACTACTGGTCAGAGGTTTGAAGGCCGGTCCCTCGGAAGGGTTCAACGGCCGCCTCAGGCCACTCGGGCTCCGCGCCCACTACTGATCAGGGGTTCGTAGGCTGGCCCCCGAAGGGTTCGACAGCCGCCTCAGACGCAGAGCGAGGGATGACCCTGGGTACGTTCGATACATAACCAAGGCTCGGGCTACGCTCCCGAGGTACCCTAGGACATTTTCGAGACCAACGGGAACGATCTTGTAACGGAATCCCATCAGAGGGAGGCATCGAGCCCTCGGACCCCGTCAAAAGGGGACCGGGTCTGGCAAATCACCCACAGGTACTTTTGGAGCGCGCCTCTGGGCCACTAGCCGACCCCTAACGAATGAGGCACGGGCGTCCACTCGGATTACCCGTTAGCAACTCACTGGAGACACCATGTTCGGCGCCCTCCAAGGGCAACATGGCGCTTTCCCCTCTCCTCCTTGTGGAAAGGCGACACAGGGGCGTATGTAAAAAAGTCGAGTCTGTCCTTGACCGTCCTCTCGCTCTGTGCGGAGGCTCGGGGACTGCTCTCGCAAACCCGGCTCTGGCCAAACTGTTGACAGCGTCAACATACCAGCCCGAGAACTTGGGACTCGACTGTGCACCCGGGCTATGGCCAGTTCGCATGAGGGAACAAACAGGCCGGCCGAAGCATCACGAAACGCGCTAAGACCTCGAAGGAGTCAAACCACTCCTCCGAGGCCTCGGGGGTTACACCCGGCGGGTGCGCTCGCGCGCACCCACCGGAACGAAACGCAACCGAGAAAGGTCGGTCCCCTTGCAAAAAAGTGCGACAAAAGCCTCCAAGCGAGTATTAACACTCTCTTCGAGGCTCGGGGGCTACTGTCGGGGACCATAATTAGGGGTACCCCCAAGGCCCCAAGACTCCTAATCTCAGCTGGTAACCCCCATCAGCACAAAGCTGCAAAGGCCTGATGGGTGCGATTAAGTCAGGGCTCGGTCCACTCAAGGGACACGATCTCGCCTCGCCCGAGCCCAGCCTCGGGCAAGGGTAGCCGACCCCGGAGGATTCACGTCTCGCCCGAGGGCCCCCTCAAGCAACGGACACACCTTCGGCTCGCCCGAGGCCCAGTCTTCGCCAAGAAGCAACCTTGGCCAGATCGCCACACCGACCGACCGTATCGCAGAAGCATTTAATGCAAGGATGGCCTGACACCTTATCCTGACGCGCGCCCTTCAGTCGACAGAGCCGAAGTGACCGCAGTCACTTCGTCGCTCCACTGACCGGCCTGACAAGAGGATAGCGCCGCCTGCGTCGCTCCGACTGCTGTGCCACTCGACAGAGTGAGGCTTACAGCAGCCAAGTCCGGCTTCGGGCGCCATAGGAAGCGCCGCCTCGCCCGACCCCAGGGCTCGGCCCCCGTCTCGGCCTCGGATGACGAACTCCGCCTCGCCCGACCCCAGGGCTCGGACTCGGCCTCGGCTCCGGAAGACGACGAACTCCGCCTCGCCCGACCCAGGGCTCGGACTCAGCCTCGGCTCCGGAAGACGATGAACTCCGCCTCGCCCGACCCAGGGCTCGGACTCGGCCTCGGCTCCGGAAGACGACGAACTCCGCCTCGCCCGACCCAGGGCTCGGACTCGGCGTCGGTTCCGGAAGTCGACGAACTCCGCCTCGCCCGACCCCAGGGCTCGGACTCAGCCTCGGCTCCGGAAGACGATGAACTCCGCCTCGCCCGACCCCCGGGGCTCGGACTCAGCCTTGTCCTCAGACGATGGTCTCCGCCTCGCCCGACCCGGGGCTCGGACTCGACCTCGACCTCGGAAGACAGACTCGACCTCAACCTCGGAGGAGCCACCGCCTCGCCCGACCCAGGGCTCGGGCCGACCACGTCACAGGGGGGCCATCATTACCCTTCCCCTAGCTAGCTCAGGCTACGGGGAACAAGACCGGCGTCTCATCTGGCTCGCCCCAGTAAACAAATAATGATGGCGCCCCGCGTGTTCCATGACGACGGCGGCTCGCAGCCTCTAACGGAAGCAAGGAGACGTCAGCAAGGACTCGACAGCCCCGACAGCTGTCCTTCCGCAAGGCTCCAGCGCTCCTCCGACGGCCACGACATCACATGAACAGGGTGCCAAAACCTCTCCGGCTGCCACGACGGCATGTACTTAGGGCACTAGTTCCTCTCTGCTAGACACGTTAGCACACTGCTACATCTCCCATTGTACACCTGGGCCCTCTCCTTACGCCTATAAAAGGAAGGCCTAGGGCTCTCATACGAGAGGGTTGGCCGCGCGGGGGAACGGGACGACGCGTAAAGTCTCTCGCTCTCTCCCACGCGGACGCTTGTAACCCCCTACTGCAAGCGCACCCGACCTGGGCGCAGGACAACACGAAGGCTGCGGGTTTCCCATTTACGCCTGTCTCCCCCTTTTTTGCTCCCCTTCGTGCTCCGTCTCGCGCCGACCCATCTGGGCTGGGACACGCGGCGACAATTTACTCGTCGGTCCAGGGATACCCCGGGTTCGAAACGCCGACACGGTTGCTCAGGCTAGACGGTTTGTATACACAGAAGTCCAGCCAGCAACAATTTTCCACCGGCAAATGCGTTGATTGGATTATCTTCCATTACATGATCATATGTATTTTTTTTTGCTTCTTAATTTCATCGCTCCTTGAGGTGAAGTGTGTGCTTCATCTTGAGACATGGTGTTTGCATGGGTTTTTCTGTTTTCTGTTGTTTGTTTCAGTGCGATCTTCGGTCTCCGACACGCAGTGGACAACCAAATGAAGAAGAAGCCCGATTTAGGAGGTATTTGTTTGGATTATAATCTGATCAGATTATATATTAAAATAATTTTTAAACTAACACTTAATTTAAAATTTGTTAGATTTATATAATCTAAACAGACTATTATCCTAAACAAACACCCTCTTAGTATTTAAGAGATTATATTTTTTTTCTATAGATTGTTTTGTGTCTATCTTTTATATCAGTCTTTGTTTTCTTTTAAGTAAAAACAATAGTTACCACTAAATTAGGATATCCTTTTCACTTTGTGCTTCGGTCGACCCATTGATACCTCCAGGCCCGGTAGAGAGAGCCCAAGAACGATACTGTGCAACTGGTTC
Organism: Zea mays; assembly: GCF_902167145.1. Taxonomy (NCBI): domain Eukaryota; kingdom Viridiplantae; phylum Streptophyta; class Magnoliopsida; order Poales; family Poaceae; genus Zea; species Zea mays. The sequence goes on along the minus strand of NC_050103.1, from coordinate 156,506,060 downwards.
TGGGACTGCGACTGAAGACCGACACGACGCCTGTTTAGTTGGGCTGGCTGAAATTGAGGGTCGGACCATCACAGCATTAATCTCGATAATTCGCCAGGCCCGCTCGAAAAGGGTAGGGATGGATTCTTCCATCACCACAAAAGATGGTAATAGCATCTCAGCAAGAAGCAACTAGCATTTGCATTTCTGGAGACTCAAAAAACAAAACATGCACGTTTTTGATGAATTTTATGTGGAGACCGGTGGCCTAACTGAAAAGGTCGAGCAGATTATCAAATTAAATCAATTAGACATAACCATTAGGTCTTCCTGGACGTGAGGTATACACGGTAAACGTATGGTTCAGATCTTCGTCATTCAGAATAACCATCGAATCTTCCGAAGCTGCCTAATCTCCTTTCTGGCGGCACTGGCGCTGTGTATGGCGTGCGTCTGGCGGATGCTGTGTATGCCCTTTTTTTTTACGAACTGGATTCTTGAAGCTGGCTCCGTGGTGTACGTGCTCCTGTTGACGGCGGCTGGGGCTGCTTCCTGTTCGGCTGCGTGCTCCGAATCCGATCCTGGCGTGCTGAAGCTTGCCCTATGTTGCTGCGTACGTGAGGCTGGGTGGCGGCGGGTCTCCTTCGTCATAGATGGCCTCTCTGATGTGCGTGTATGGCGACAGCATGCGCCTAGAGATGGCAATGGGTAAATACCCACCGGGTATTACTACCCCATACTCATATCAACGACACAAAAATAACCCCACCGGGTCACCCACATACACTGGTGGGTATGGATTTACCCCCATACCCATACCCATGTGGGTATGGGTCACCCATCGGGTCACCCGTACCCACAAAAATTAAACATCTATCAAAATATTATACTATACAGATGTCAAGTATATCCATATAAATACCATTACAAAATTTTCTAGCATCATTTAACCATCCATTCAACACACCAAAGATTATTGGATAAAGTAGTAACACTAGGATAGTACTACATAGCACATTACATGTTCTATTACATGGTCATTAAATTGTCGTTAAGCCTTCTATGACATTATAGTCTAAAAGGTTGTTAATAGTAAAAAAGATGGATAACTAAAGTTCAAGTTCATGCTTCGGCTAAGTTTATATTGGGTATTTTATACCCACGGGTTAACGGGTATGGGTGAAGGCGAAACGTTCTAATACCCGTTTACCCATTGGGTGAAGATTTTTGCCCAATAACAGACCCACGGGTAAAATAATTAGCCCACATATATACCCTAATGGAGTAAATACCCATCGGGTATCGGGTCGCGGGTACCCATTGCCATCTCTACATGCGCCCGGCATAACCTATCATGTTTTTATCCGAATTTGGGCCGTTTCCGGAAACAGGAATTAACGGAATTTCGCATTATTCGAACGGTTTACGTTTTAAATTCAAAATTCCGAATTCAGTCGGAAAAATGCGTAATCCAGATTTTTGAATTTGAAAGCATAAACCGTTTGAAAAATACGGAATTCGGTTAATTCGAGATCGAAATTCGGATAAAAACTAGATGGGTTATGCCGGCTGCATGTGTGTGCAGAGGATAAATCTTCACATGGTGGAGTATAATCTATATCTATACTAATCTACTAGGTGGTTTTCGGCCCAAAAGGGTTTTCGTTTTTTTCTTTTATCTCTTTTCTTTTTATTTCCCCATTTTGTTTTCTCTTTTTCATTTCCAAATCTAAGATTTAAATTCAAATTTTTGTAGCATAATTTGTTCTCAAATTAAGTATTCATCTTGAACATACTACTGTGAAATTTATTTATTTATGAATTTATTTTGTACTTTATAATTTTTTTCTCCTTTTCTTTCTTTTTAGAAAAATAGAATTTTAAATGTAGGGTAAGAAATAAAAGTTACTTCAAAAATTAAATATTCATATAAATAAATACTTATGGTGCATCATTTAATGATATGCATAACCATTTGGTTGAATAGAAAACTTTTCCATTACTTCTTTTCTAAAACAATTCTTGGTTTTCAAAATTTAGCCCTCAAATTTCAATACTCAAGTATAATTTGAGATACCTGAATTTACTATTTTATTTCTTTATATATTTATTTCATCATTATTATTATTTTGTACAAATTTTGAGCGTGGCGTGAGGGGGTGGAGGCATGGTGAAGCCTGGTGTGGACGTCCACGTTACCTTCTTATAGAGTAGTAGAGATTAAAAACGTAATGTGGACACCTGATAATACCACGGCTTCACCCTCCGTGCTACCACACCATACAAAAGAATAGTGCAAAACAAGCACTCGAACACACACACTCTTGTTCCAAACATTTGAGGGTAACTATTAGACCACACATAACTATTTATCTATAATACTCTATTAAGAAACTAATATGAAAACCTGGTGTTACCACAACTTCACCCTCCATGCTGACACTCTAGAACCCACCCCACAAGCCCCGACTGGTTCTTCTGTCTCTCTCTAAGCTACTGCCCTGTGGACACGCTGACACTCTATGCCCACCCCACACACTCTCTCTCTCTCTCACTAGTTCTCCCGCCCCTCTCTCAGCTACTGCCTTGTGGATCCCATCGCCCACACAGCCAGCTATTGCGCCTGCTCAGCATCCGACCCCACCCACGCAGCTACCACACCGTGCAAAAAAAAGTGCAGAGCGAGAACTCGAATCCACACCCCCAGCTCCAAAAATTTGGGGCTAACCAACAGACCACACGTACAATAATTATATTTGAATAAATATCTTAATACCTATTTATATGATATATAAAAACCATAGCAAAGCATGGGCAACTGGCTAGTGAATTATGAATGCCTCACCACCAACAATAATATTGTGATTAATTATATATTGCTCATTTCGTTCTAAAATATTAGTTGTTTTAGCTCTTGATTTTTATGTTTATGTTTAAATGGATGATAATGAATCTAGACATATATATTGTATGAATTAACTAAAAAAGGTAAAACAAATTTAATTTTGGGACAAAGGGACTTTATTTATATATTACTAGTCATTGCCAAGCTTTTTTACTATTATTTTTAATGAAAATTGACCACTAAATACTCCATATGCATATGTCGTTGTTTGGAAGCAATCTAGTTTTTAAAATTTTAGTTTTTATTTCTAGTTTCTATAAACTATTTTATGAAAAAATTGGTTTATGGTAGTTGATATCACCTCAGTTTTCATAATTTGTTTTAGCTGGAGGGGGCTAGTTTTTTGGTTTTTAAGAAATCTATATGTACACAGTTTTTATAAATCAGTTTCTTAAAAATTGAGTGCTTCTAAACTAAATAAATGATCCTATGTACACAGGTGTAGACAAGGGAGGCTAGTAGGGGCCATGGCCCCCCTAACAAAGAGAAAAATTATTTTATTGTTTTTTTGTTAAAATAAAAGAGTTAGTTCATAATTAGTTAAAATATAGTGTGTAATTAATATATATCCGTGTTAATTGTTATGACTAGTGTATATTGTATATATATATATATATTCTATTTATTAACATTGTAATTGTAGTTATATATGTATTGACCTTCCCTAAAGAAAAATTCTGACTACGCCTCTATATGTACACGCAACTCATCGGCAATACATGTGACAAAATATTTCATCAAACCATTCCCTAGACCCCGAGTGAGGTCCGAGTCTTTGTTGGCGATGGTGTCAGTCATGACTCGGAGCAAGTTGGTTGTTCTAGACGACTTCGTATTCATCATGGCGGTAAAAAAAATTAAAAAGCCATAAGTGATGACGACTTATCTTTTCGGGAAGTCTCGTGCGTTCTGGAAGACCGTACGTTGGCAACAAGGACCTTGCGCGAGACACCGTGATTGATGAGGGGCTCGCCCTTCTCGTCGCTGACCAAATACATAACTTAAGGGTTCCAATCTATATACTACTATAATAAAAATCTAATGAGGGTACTAGTGCTACCACGACTTCAACTTTTCACGCTGACACTTCAACCCATACGTGCTGATTGGTTCTCCTGCTCCACGTCCAGCGCCGTGCAATGCTCTCTCACAGTGGCGGAGAACGCCAGAAAATTTAGGTGTTGCTAACGCAACGAAGAAAAATAATTATGACACAGTTTAAAATAATTTGTAGCTACAAAATAAGTAATAGATGTTGAAAATACCTTATTTAATAGTCATTTTGATTACAATACATTTACGACCAAATGTCATATAAAGTGAATAAAATCTAGGAAAAAAATGAGTTACCAATGACAAATTAAAGTAAAAATTGTTGAACAAGTGAAATAAGAATATACCTTTAGTTGAGTCTAGTTCTAGAAGATCTAGTCAATTGTATTTGTCTAGTTTTCTTATTTTGAAATGCCTTCTTGATTTTCTGAAGGTCGAGTCCTTTAAAAATTTCTTCAATTCTTCGTACATGAATAATAAAAGTTCTTAGCTGATCTTTTATAGTCTTCCAATCATCAAAAGAAAAATCATCAGAATAGATATCCGCGAGCCAAGCAAGCTTATCCACATCAAACTTAGAGAACAAATTAAACTTTGATTGTTTTGAAAAAAAATGATGAGAATAAAAAAACCAACACACCTTGAGTGTTCAGGTTTATCAAACCAGCTAATCTCTTGGCGCATTAAACTTTGGAATGTCAGTGATCGTACGCGCTCCATAAGCTTCGCACCAGCTAATCCGAATAGGAAATGTTCTACTGGGATCAGAACAAATGCACAAGCACCCAACGCAACAAACATGCTTGTCCAGAACCTCTGAGTCCTTCAGTAGTTCTGCAGGTGGCTCATAGAACACCTTTATTGCGGTGGAAATCAATGTGCCATATATCGGGAAAATGACGCCATACATCGCAGACATTATTAAAGCAGAAAGGAAATCTGCTTCCATATGCGTCCACGTCGGCAAAATTTCCTTGACCGTTTGATCGTAGATCATCGGTTCATGTTATTTTTCGTGCAGCCCGTGTGTAGATGCTTCCAGGTGCTTCTCTCCTCGCATCTTCTCTGCGTCTCCGTCCTGCACATCTCGCGCTCCCTCCTCCTCGGCTCCTCCCAAACCCCACCCTCCCCTGCTTGCCCGCGGCTCCGGCGACAGCCGCTTTGCACTCCGGTTCCCTCCACCGCCGCTCCAAAGGTCCAGGTAAGCGCGCTCCCTCCCCCTCCTCCCTCCCCCGCCCGTTCGTAGCTCCGGTGACAGCCGCCATCGCTTCGGGCTCCAGATCCCAGCGCCAGCGCCCCAAAGGTCCAGGTAAGCGGAGGCGGATCTTCCCCTTCTCCCCCATTCGTTTTCCTTGCTAGGGTTCATCGTCCCCTCCTCATTCCCTTCCCGACGAGCTCTCTCCCCATTGCTAGGGTTCGTCGTGCTGGGGTTGGAGTAGACACGGCTGCGGCGGTGGCTCTTCCCCTTCCCCCCTCATCCATTTTTCCTTGCTGGGGTTTGACTAGACACAGAAATTCCTCATGCTACCATTTAGGGTTTAGGGTTGGTTCTCCTACGTTTCAGCCTCAAGGTATCAATGATTCTGAGGCATACGACATATTTTTTGCGGTACGACATGTAGCAACTACAAACCTGCTTGGGATTGTTGTCTTTTGGGTCTGGGTGTGGAGGTATTTGAAGATATGAAGAATAATGTCTGAATTGGACCACACTAATTGTTGTTGACATGTTCTGCCATATGGAGATGGAAAGTGATGCCACTTTTCTTTGCAACATTATCAACATCTATCCATTATTAACGTCTATCCATATTTGACTATCTAATCTTAACGACGTGATGTTTATTTTTCTCATATTCTCAAAGGGGAACACTCACATTCCAAGCGCATCTCTCAAGGTGCCCAAGATATACTAAGCAAAAATCTTGTATCCTAATCTGATAACATGCATAAATGTGGATGGAATAGGGGCATATGACTGGTTCAATCAAGGCCATGCTCCTGCTGTGACATTTTAATGCTAACGAATAAGATAGCAGCATCGATGAAAACAGCCTGAACATAACCCAGGTAACTTATGTCAGTTGTACTTACATTTTCCATATAACACCATGGTTTTAGGCTTCTATCAAACTGATGAAGACTGAATTTTGTCTAAGTTTTTTTAAAGCATACTAACATTCAAGACAAGATAGCAATAAACCAAATCAATACTTCTAGCTCATTGGAATGTCTTCCTGCCTTATTTTATCCGGATTCTTTGAGAAAGAGGTAAGCTCAATGTTTGTTTCAATCTAATTTTTTAGTATGTTTTAATTTCTTCGCATCTGCTGGAGACTTTAAATTTGAACTAAGTCTCAGGAGAAGCATTTGAATTGTTACAGATACTTTTGGTCTCACCTAACTGTGTGGTATTTATAGTTTGCTCATTTGTATACAATCATCGGCTTTACAACCTTGTTTGCTCAACCCAAAAAAAAGGTGGGCAGAAACTGTCTGTTTCATCACTCACCAAGCACACCCAACGTACATTTAAGGAGAACAGCACAAGAAGACAAGAAGCACCTAAACGGAAGTGAATAATTAATTAACCATGTAAAACCATGTCCTCACACGTTTAAGTTGTTTACATTTCCTCATAAATGAATTTGTACCAATTCAAACAAGCTTGTTAGCAAGTACGAGTAGCATTTGTGTTAGAAAAATACAAGAAAAAAGATCTCTTAAGTTCTCAACTTTTGCTTGATCTTGTGTGTTAGACTGTTAGTGTTCATATGGCGCATCCCAAATATTCCTGTCCTGTAATTGAACACAGACAGCCCAAATACTCCTTCTGTAATTGAACACAAGAATATGTTTAGTTGATGGTCTGGTCATGGAGCTCAAATTTGGTTCAACATGAATTATGATACTGACTGTGTACTCTAGATATTTATGTTTATTTTTTGCAAATTTGTTTGTTCATTTCAGACATGGATGCACCCGATTTTCCCTGCCCTCTTCTATGCCTGTGAAAGAGTCATAAGGAAATTTCATGAGAACGACTACCATTCAGGTATTGTGAGGTAAGCTATTGAACTGTATTGATTTGGCTCATTCGGAGTTTCAAATTGTCAGTTATTAATCAAATGCTATTATGTACATGCAAGCAGCAATTTATCTGGGAGATGTGCTCTCTATTCACATGAAGAAGCCTCGGGGTTTCAAGTACTAAAGTGGAATGCATCTTTTTTTTGTAAAATACCAAGTCTTGCCTTTCGACTGGTATCATTTTATTAATTATTGCACACATATTCGAGAAGTAATTTATCTGTGGTTCTTGCTTACAGTTTTCCCATATATACAGGCACCCCTTCTCTATAACTCTGGCACCAGGAGATAACTACTTGACTGTGCATATCCGCGCGCTGGGTGACCGGGCATCCAAACTTTCGATTCTCTGAGATTTTGAACTTTGATGGCAGTGAAAGGGATCAGGCTCCGAAAACAGGGAGCAAGAATATGTGTGTTGTCTTGCAAGTCCTCTTTCACGAACGAGTTGCTTCTTTTATTTTTTTAACATCTAAATATCCATTCAAAATCATACACAATACTTCACTTTGTTCTTCATGTTATACAGTTCACTAAGTCAAAAGGAACCTTGTGCCTCCTGTGTTTCCATGATTTACTATTGAACAATGAACATATCTGATTCACAATGATTTAGAGAACAAAACAACAAGGGGATTAACATTTTACTTTCACTACTTTAGACCAGCACTCTTGTCCGTTTTTTTGTATCCAATAATAAAGGCCAATTTCTGGCTTCTCTTTGCAATATGCTTTGTTGGGATTGAATCTAGAACCACTGTTCTTAATAATCTAGCACAAATATGAACTGCTGCCAACACCACCATCTTGCTCTTTGTCTTCAATATCTAGAACTTTTTTGGCTGGCTGGGGGAGGTGTTCTTATTTCTGAATTGATTCAAGACATCGATACTCCCTTAGCCAAGGGTGAAAGGGCTATAAAGCCAAGAAGACGAAGAAGGGTGAAGAATTCAGGTTTTCGGAAGCAATAGTGAAGACTATTTTTTGGCTTCTCTTTGCAATATGCTTTATTGGGATTGGATCCTCGATCATTGTTATTAATAATCTATCACAAATATGAGTTGTTGCAGATCCTATTGACACAACCATCTGACTCTCTACCTTCATTTTTTTGCAATTTTTGGTTGCCTGGGAGGTGTTGTTGTTCCTGAGTATCTTGTCAGGTAACATGATATTTCATATTTACTCTTGAAAATAATAGCTTTTGTATGGTGAACCATGCACAATTAAACATAGAAAAATCATGTTCCTTTTGTGTGATTCGGTGGAATCCAACGATAAGATGTCTGTTACTGTCAAACTGTGTATGAATGATTTAGTCTACATTTTGGAAGTGTCATTCACAGTTGATTTAATTTATTGTTCTATGTTGAGAACAAGAGGTTCGAATAATACATATGTTGACTACAGACTGCTCAAATCGATTCAAGCATACGTGCTTGATTTTTGAGTTTCGAGCTGTTAATGCACCTATGGTATCTACATAAACGTTACTGGTTAAGGTGTGTATGTGGGTATGCATCATGGGTTGTTTGTTATTAGCATTGATGGACAAGCTGTGTCTATCTCTAATCAGGACAAGAACTATATGAAGATGCAAGTTTGTTCTTATCAAATCTTATTACTTAAATCTAAGTTTAATAAATTTTTTTGGAGGAAACACTCCTCACAGGTTTTTGTTATCGTCATAGGCAGTATATCACTTATCCTTATACCTGCTGCTAGCTGCCAATTATATTATTGCAAGCCTCCTTCATGTCTTCTCCCTGTTCAATGTACTTTGGTATTCACTTTTGCTATTGCATTATTGATACTTATGTTTCTCAAACTTCATAGGCCTCCTTCATGTCTTCTCCCTGTTCAAGTGGTGGGCTTGGGAGATTGGCTCTTGAGATATCTTCTCTACGTACATGTACTATAATAAAATTCTTCATCTAAATCTAGCTCATATCATTTATTTTCTGATGCTATATTTTTATTGAGAAATCAAAATATCCATATGTTGAGAGCAAATCTTGATGTAATCACTACTGATCAAAGTGCACCTGAGTATTTTATGCCTTTAAATGAGTAGCCGAGGAACTAAAGAAGGAACGATTGGGACATGTTTGTTAGGATGAACTTAAGTTAAGTTCATTCCACTCTTTGAAATCTTAAGAAATGTGTTAGGTCTAGCACCAGTGCTTAAGCTCTTGGAGCATACTACTTTAATGCTACTTAATATGTATTATAATCTCAGTTCAATCTCTAGTTGACATAAACGCTACAATTCCGTTGGCAACCGCTGCCAAAAAAACATAGTTTGGTAAATTTGATCTGATACTGATATTCTTATGTCCTTAATAATGAGTACTCTAAATATATACATGTTCATCACACAGTATAAAGTTATACATTCTTATAATAAGAGTTTACACCACGGATCAGCACGCGCGCATGGGTAGGGCTGGACAAAATGCTCGTGGCTCGCTGGCTCGCTCGTTTCATGGTCAGCTCGGCTCGGCTCGGATCGGCTCGTTTGAATTTTGTCACGAGCTGAGCTGACATCCTAGCTCGGTTCGTTAACGAGCCAGCTCGGTTCGTAAACGAGCCAGCTCGCGAGCTAAACGAGCTACCATATTCCAGTAAAACGAAACTATATACATATCATTTATAGAATAATTGATGAACATGTTATATATATGTGAGGTGTCTATGTCCTATGAATTAAACTAATGATTAATGAACTATGCCTATGTGTTAATTTGGTCTATACAAATATAATTATGGGTTAAACTGATGAACATATATGTGAATTGTGAATTAATGAGTGATGAATTGTGATAATTTGGTGTTATATTGACGTGGTTTGTGAAACTGAGTATAATTACTATTTTCTATTGTTAAATTAGTTTGAAATTAACTAAAAATAATTATTATATACATTTTAATTTTTTCTGCTCTGGCTCGCGAGCTAAACGAGCCAGCTCGAGCTCGTAAACGAGCCGAGCCGAGCTCACGCTGTGGCTCGTTACCTTAACGAGCCGAGCCGAGCGTTATCCACCCCTACGCATGGGCGCGCGCCATACACTAGTCGCAGACAAGCGACCGCGAGCAGCCGAGCTGCTGCATCGCGCCGGCAGGAGCGGCCGAGCGGGACTGCGGTGTGCGGGACGCGTCGACGCGGGGACGGCCGGATGGACAGACGGCGCTTACGGTGACACGGTCACACGGAGTGTGTATTATCTAGACCCTAATCTCCAATCTCTTAGTGGGCCGGTCCAAGGTATTGCCCAGTCAATACTGGGCTATACTGGGCCCTCCGCCCATGCTCTCTCATGTACTGCCCTGTGGACCCCAGGCCCATCCAACTACTGCGCCTTTCCAACATCCGACCATGTCCCACACTACCACCAAACCACACATATCTTAATGTTTAGAAATAAATAATACAAAGCGAGCACTTGAACCCACGCCCCCTGCTATAGAAATTTAGAGCTTACCACTAGACCACATGTATTTTAGTGTTTAGAAATAAACAATAATTATATTTGAATAAATATCTCAATACCTATTTATATGATATATAAAAATCATAGCAAAGCACGGTATTTGGTATTTGGCTAGTTATTTATAAGAATTATTCCGAGAGGTCCGACTCGACCCTTCTTGTTTGTTAAGACTGTGGGGATCAGACTCTGGTTCAATAAGGATGTGTTTGGTTGGAGAGAATTAGAATGGAGCGGTTCCATTCTAGTTTTTGAGAATAGAGCCGTTCTATTCTTCGTTTGATAAGCAGAACGGAGTCATTATATTTTTTGTTTGGTTGAAGAGTAGAATAGAGTGGAGCCGCTCCATTCTTTGTTTGGTTGGAGAGCGAGTGTAGAGGGTAGAAGGAGAAGAGCGCTCATGTCCGAGAGAGCGCTTGCATCCGATGATTTTGGTGCAGTGGGAGCACTCCACCTATTTATGGTAAATTTTCATATAGAGATTTCAGGGAGCCGCTCCGTTGCTCTTTGTTAGAAACCAAACATCCAAAAAAACTAGAATGGGGCCACTCCATTCTCCTCCACTTCTCAACCAAACACACCCTAAGACGATGAGCGCGCTAGTGAGCGAGGACACTGTAGTGCCGGGACGTATGGTTCTCGCAGACCGACTAGACTCACCGAGTGTACATCTCTCCCAGCTCCCACCTTTTTCTCCAACTTTCTGAAAAGTGGGTCGGGTGCTTGGAGGATTTGTCGAGGGTCGTTCCCTTAGCAGCACCGAGGAGTGACCAACCCTCTTTCTGTTTTGGGGTCAACATACGATGTTATCCTTACTGCGAGAAGGTGTATATGTGGGACATCATGTTCTTTAGATGGACGTCCACAGGTACATTCAAGGTAACTGATAAAAATGAAAAGATAAAAGGGACAATGCGATCTGGCGTCGTTCACCGTCGATTAGAGGCACCCATCTAGTTACAGGAAGCCCTCGTCCTTTTCTTCTTTAACAGAGCTGCTAATGGTTTAGGATTGCCTCTCACATGGCGCTCCCTTTATCAGACCACCAGAGAAGAATCGTCACCACAGTCCTCTTAGAGATGTTTGATAGAGAAAGCATGGTTTTCGATAAGGTTGTTCCAATTTCTTTTCGAAGAAGTCAGGAGTCCCTTTGGCAGGTGGTTGACCCTTCTCATGGTCAATGACAATTGCAAATGGTGTATCTTCGTGCTTCTACCCCTTTTTGATATTTTTGTTGCGCTTCACGTGCTTGTTGGCACAACTAGAGATGCCTTCATCAGGAATCCCACCGATCTCTGTCTTACCATGAGGACGGTCAAAGCCCTAGCCCCTAGAACACTAGGGCTTGGACTTTGGTCCTCACACCTGACATAACGCCCGCCTTGCTAGGGATGACGGACACATGGCACCTCGAGTAGTTCCTGACGGCACCATAGTCGGTCCTTTGCTGGAGTGCGGATCATGTTGCACGAGTGAGTCACGCCAACCTTCACGGTCGACATATGTTGGCCTAAGCTATTATCTCATTGTTTTGTGAGGAGCTCAACGTGCTAAACCATGACACATTCTGCCCCTTGGCTTGCCTCTCCAAAGTAAGAGGCTAGGTGGTTGCTCTCGTGGCTGGAGTCCTCGTTGGAGGATTCGAGTCACTCATCATTAAGGGAGTCGTAAAATGACTCCGAGGTGTACCCTATTGTCGGGGACCATAATTAGGGGTACCCCCAAGACTCCTAATCTCAGCTGGTAACCCCCATCAGCACAAAGCTGCAAAGGCCTGATAGGCGCGATCCCGGTCAAGGCTCCGTCCACTCAAGGGACACGATCTCGCCTCACCCGAGCCCGGCCTCGGGCAAAGGTAGCCGACCCAGGAGAATTCACGTCTCGCCCGAGGGCCCCCTCAAGCAACGGACGCACCTTCGACTCGCCCGAGGCCCAGCTCGGGCAGGCTTCGCGGAGAAGCAACCTTGGCCGGATCGCTACGCCAACCGACCGTATCGCAGGAGCATTCAATGCAAGGATCGCCTGACACCTGATCCTGACGCGCGCTCCTCAGTCGACAGAGCCGAAGTGACCGCGGTCACTTCACCGCTCCACTGACCGACCTGACAGGAAAACAGCGCCGCCTGCCCCACTCCGACTATTGTGCCACTCGACAGAGTGAGGCTGACAGCAGCTAAGTCCAGCCTCGGGCGCCATAGGAAGCTCCGCCTCGCCCGACCCCAGGGCTCGGACTCAGCCTCGACCTCGGACGACGGACTCCGCCTCGCCCGACCCTAGGGCTCGGACTCAGCCTCGACCTCGGAAGACGGTCTCCGCCTCGCCCGACCCTAGGGCTCGGACTCAGCCTCGACCTCGGAAGACGGACTCCGCCTCGCCCGACCCCAGGGCTCGGACTCAGCCTCGACCTCGGAGGAGTCACCGCCCCGCCCGACCTCGGGCTCGGACCGACCACGTCACAGGGGGGCCATCATTACCATACCCCTAGCTAGCTCAGGCTATAGGGAACAAGACCGGCGACCCATCTGGCTCGCCCTGGTAAACAAGTAATGATGGCACCCCGCGTGCTCCATGACGACGGCGGCTCTCAGCCCCTTACGGAAGCAAGGAGACGTCAGCAAGGATCCGACAGCTGTACTTCCACAGGGCTCAAGCACTCCTCCGACGGTCACGACATCACATGAACAGGGCGCCAAAACCTCTCCAACTGCCACGACGACATGTACTTAGGGCTGTAGCTCCTCTCTGCTAGACACGTTAGCACACTACTACACCCCCCATTGTACACCTGGGCCCTCTCCTTACGCCTATAAAAGGAAGGTCCAGGGCTCTCGTACGAGAAGGTTGGCCGCGCAGGAGAACGGGCTGGCGGACAGTCTCTCTCTCTCTCTCTCTCTCTCTCTCTCTCTCTCGCCCCCTCGCGGACGCTTGTAACCCCCTACTACAAGCGCACCCGACCTGGGCGCAGGACAACACGGAGGTCGCAGGTTTCCCCTTTGCCGTTTCTCCCCCTTTGTGCTCCGTCTCGCGCCGACCCATCTGGGCTGGGACACGCGGCGACAATTTACTCGTCGGTCCAGGGACCCCCGGGGTCGAAACGCCGACAGTTGGCGCGCCAGGTAGGGGCCTGCTGCGTGTTGATGAACAGCTTCCCGTCAAGCTCCAGATGGGTAGTCTCCAGCAACCTCTCCAACCCGGGACAATGCTTCTTTTCGGGAGTCTTGAGTTCATGTCCCTCGACGGCAGCTACGACATGATACTCCTTCCTCCGCCGCGCGACAACGACAATGGCGACCGTCAGCCCGCCCGCCGGCGGCGGAATCAACGACGTCTTCCCCACGTGGCGGAAGAGCAACATTCAGGTCTGTCCCGTCACCTTCCCCGCCAACGGAGGAGGAGGCGGGGCAGGCATGGCCAAGCAGGAGGCGACACCTCGTTGGCTGTCGAGCGAGTCGACGGCGCTGGCGCCCCAACGGGGGACACGTCGGGCGTTGACCTCGCGTCTGAGACGAAGACGAGCGTCGTTTCCCCGCAACACGCCAACCTCAAGCTGACGGACGACGCCAGCACGCTCGCGAAGGACTTGCTGGGCGTTAGCCTCGTACCTGAGACAACGGTACAGTCCGTCCCCGACGCGATTTCGTCACCGCCCGTCGATCAAGAGGTACCGTCCGTTTCCCATCCCATGCCTTTTAGATTCAGCTGCGACCCACCAAGCGACCTCGCTTCGGTGGACGCTTTCATAAAGGCATGTCCAAACCCTCCGGGGTATCATATGCGGTCACCTTGGGATCGGCTGACGGCCGTCTCGCCTACGGGCCCCTGGGTTCCGAGGAAGATGACGAGCCCGACTCTGGTTGGGATTTCTCCGGGCTCGATAACCCCAGTGCCATGCAGGACTTCATGACCGCATGTGACTACTGCCTCTCCGATTGCTCCGATAGCAGCCACAGTCTCGGTGACGAGGACTGTGGCCCAAGTCGCGAATGCTTCCACGTCGATCTAGGGGGTCTCGACGAAGGCAACCATCTTGGTATGCCGGAGGATGGTGATCCCCCTAGGCCTGCGCCTCGCGTTGACATCCTTCGGGAGCTAGCTGTGGTCCCAGTCCCTGCGGGGGGTCAGGACGCACAGCTCGAGCAAATCCGCGAGGTACAGGCTAGGCTCGACGAGGAAGCAGGACAACTTGTGCAACTTCGGCAAAATATCGGGCAGGAGTGGGCAGGCCGAGCACCAGCCAGAGAAGCGCGTCATCTGGCCCAGGACGTCCAGCATCGCATCGCCGACGATGCCTGGGCGAGGCTGCCCCCGGCTTCCAGTGGGGTCGGCCAGAACCTGGCTGCAGCAGCGATACTACTCCGAGCAATGCCGGAACCATCCACCACCGAGGGGCGGCGTATCCAAGTAGAGCTCAGGAATCTCCTGGAAGATGTCGCGGTCCGACGGGCCGAGAGCTCTGCCCCCCGAAGGCAGGGGACCCCCGGAGCATCGCGCCGCGACTTCCCGATTCATGCGGGAAGCCTCGGTCCACACCGAACGCACGTGGAACACAGCGCCTGCAACCCCGGGTCGCCTCGGCAACGAGCACCACCACCGCGACTGTCGAGCCCACCTCGACGAGAAGGTGTGCCGAGGCTACCACCCCAGGCGTGGGGGACGCTACGACAGCGGGGAGGATCGGAGCCCCTCGCCCGAACCACCCGGTCCGTGAGCTTTCAGCCGGGCCATACGACGGGCGCCGTTCCCGACCCGGTTCCGAACCACGACTACCATCACCAAGTACTCGGGGGAGTCAAAAACGGAACTGTGGCTCACGGACTACCGGCTGGCCTGCCAGCTGGGTGGGACGGACGATGACAACCTCATCATCCGCAACCTTCCCCTGTTCCTCTCCGACGACGCCCGAGCCTGGCTGGAGCATCTGCCTCCTACGCAGATCTCCAACTGGGATGACCTGGTCAAAGCCTTCGCCGGCAACTTCCAGGGCACATACGTGCGCCCTGGGAACTCCTGGGATCTCCGAAGCTGCCGCCAGCAGCCGAGAGAGTCCCTGCGGGACTACATCCGGCGATTTTCGAAGCAGCGCACCGAGCTGCCCAACATCACCGACTCGGATGTCATCGGCGCGTTCCTCGCCGACACCACTTGCCGCGACCTGGTGAACAAGCTGGGTCGCAAGACTCCCACCAGGGCGAGCGAGTTGATGGACATCGCCACCAAGTTCGCCTCTGGTTAGGAGGCGGTCGAGGCCATCTTCCGAAAAGAAAAGCAGCCTCAGGGGCGCCAGCCAGAAGATGTCCCCGAGGCGTCCGCTCATCGCGGCGCGAGGAAGAAGGGCAAGAAGAAGTCGCAAGCGAAACGCGACGCCGCCGACGCGGACCTTGTTGCCGCCGCCGAGCACAGGAACCCTCGGAAGCCTCCCGGAGGCGCCAACCTGTTCGACAAGATGCTCAAGGAGTCGTGCCCCTATCATCAGGGTCCCAACAAGCACACCCTTGAGGAGTGCGTCATGCTTCGGCGCTACTTCCACAGGGCCGGGCCACCGGCGGAAGATGGCAGAGCCCACAACAACGACAAGAAGGAGGATCACAAGGCAGAGGAGTTCCCCGAGGTCCACGACTGCTTCATGATCTACGGTGGGCAAGTGGCGAACGCCTCGGCTCGGCACCGCAAGCAAGAGCGCCGGGAGGTCTGCTCGGTAAAGGTGGCGGCGCCAGTCTACCTAGACTGGTCCGACAAGCCCATCACCTTCGACCAGGGCGACCACCCCGACCGCGTGCCGAGCCCAGGAAAGTACCCGCTCGTTGTCGTTCCTATCATCGGCAACGTCAGGCTCACCAAGGTCCTCATGGACGGAGGCAGCAGCCTCAACATCATCTACGCCGAGACCCTCAGGCTCCTGCAGATCGATCTGTCCTCGATCTGGGCCGGCGCGGCGCCTTTTCGCGGCATCATCCCCGGGAAACGCGTCCAACCCCTTGGACAACTCGATCTGCCCGTCTGCTTTGGGACTCCCTCCAACTTCCGAAAGGAAACCCTCACGTTCGAGGTAGTTGAGTTCCGAGGAACCTACCAAGCAGTACTGGGGAGACCATGCTACACCAAGTTCATGGCCGTCCCCAACTACACCTACCTCAAGCTCAAGATGTCGGGCCCCAACAGGGTCATCACCGTCGGCTCCACGTACCGACACGCGTACGAATGCGACGTGGAGTGCGTGGAGTACGCCGAGGCCCTCACCGAATCCGAGGCCCACATCGCCGACTTGGAGAGCCTCTCCAAGGAGGCGCCAGATGCGAAGCGCCACGCCGGCAACTTCAAGCCAGCTGAGACGGTTAAGTCCGTCCCTCTCGACCCCAGCAACGACGCCTCCAAGCAGATCCGGATCGGCTCCGAGCTCGACCCCAAATAGGAAGCAGTGCTCGTCGACTTTCTCCGCGCGAACGCTGAAGTTTTTGCGTGGAGTCCCTCGGACATGCCTGGCATACCGAGGGATGTCGCCGAGCACTCGCTGGATATCCGAGCTGGAGCCCGGCCCGTGAAGCAGCCTCTGCGCCGATTCGACAAAGAAAAGCGCAGAGCCATAGGCGAGGAGATCCACAAGCTGATGGCTGCAGGGTTCATCAAAGAGGTATTCCATCCCGAATGGCTTGCCAACCCTGTGCTTGTGAGAAAGAAAGGAGGGAAATGGCGGATGTGTGTAGACTATACTGGTCTAAACAAAGCTTGTCCAAAGGTTCCCTACCCTCTGCCTCGCATCGATCAAATTGTGGATTCCACTGCTAGGTGCGAAACCCTGTCTTTCCTCGATGCCTACTCAGGGTATCACCAAATCAGGATGAAAGAGTCCGACCAGCTCGCGACTTCTTTCATCACACCCTTTGGCATGTACTGCTACGTTACTATGCCATTCGGTTTGAGGAATGCGGGTGCGACATACCAAAGGTGCATGAACCACGTGTTCGGAGAGCACATTGGTCGAAGGGTCGAGGCTTACGTTGATGACATCATAGTCAAGACGAGGAAAGCCTCCGACCTCCTCTCCGACCTTGAAACGACATTCCGGTGTCTCAAGGCGAAAGGCATAAAACTCAATCCTGAGAAGTGTGTCTTCGGAGTCCCCCGAGGCATGCTCCTGGGGTTCATCGTCTCCGAGCGGGGCTTCGAGGCCAACCCGGAGAAAACTGCGGCCATCACCAACATGGGTCCCATCAAGGACTTGAAAGGAGTACAAAGGGTCATGGGATGCCTTGCGGCTCTGAGCCGTTTCATCTCACGCCTCGGCGAAAGAGGCCTACCTTTGTACCGCCTCTTGAGGAAGACCGAGCGCTTCACTTGGACCCCCGAGGCCGAGGAAGCCCTCGGGAACCTAAAGGCGCTCCTTACCAGCGCGCCCATCTTGGTGCCCCCCGCTGCCGGAGAAGCCCTCTTGATCTACGTCGCCGCTACCACTCAGGTGGTCAGCGCCGCGATCGTGGTCGAGAGACGAGAAGAGGGGCATGCATTGCCCGTCCAGAGGCCAGTCTACTTCATCAGTGAAGTACTGTCCGAGACCAAAATCCGCTACCCGCAAATCCAGAAGCTAATGTACGCGGTAATTCTGACGCGGCGAAAGTTGCGACACTACTTCGAGTCTCATCCGGTGACTGTGGTGTCATCCTTCCCCCTGGGGGAGATCATCCAGTGCCGAGAGGCCTCGGGTAGGATTGCAAAGTGGGCGGTGGAGATCATGGGCGAGACAATCTCGTTCGCCCCTCGGAAGGCCATCAAGTCCCAAGTCTTGGCGGACTTTGTGGCTGAATGGGTCGACACCCAGCTTCCAGCAGCTCCGATCCAACCGGAACTCTGGACCATGTTTTTCGACGGGTCGTTGATGAAAACAGGAGTGGGCGCGGGCCTGCTCTTCATCTCACCCCTCGGGAAGCACCTCCGCTACGTCCTGCGCCTCCATTTCCCGGCGTCCAACAACGTGGCCGAGTACGAGGCTCTGGTTAACGAGTTGCGCATCGCCATCGAGCTAGGGGTCCGACGCCTCGACGCTCGTGGCGACTCGCAGCTTGTCATCGACCAAGTCATGAAGAACTCCCACTGTCGCACCCGAAGATGGAAGCCTACTACGATGAGGTTCGACGCCTGGAGGACAAGTTC
Organism: Zea mays; assembly: GCF_902167145.1. Taxonomy (NCBI): domain Eukaryota; kingdom Viridiplantae; phylum Streptophyta; class Magnoliopsida; order Poales; family Poaceae; genus Zea; species Zea mays. The sequence continues at coordinate 156,487,400 of NC_050103.1, read as the reverse complement.
TACGGGCTCGAGCTCAACCACATCGCCCGACGATACAACGAGACTGCAGATGAGCTGGCTAAGATAGCCTCGGGGCAGACAACGGTCCCTCCGGACGTCTTCTCCCGAGACCTACTTCAACCCTCAGTCAAGACCGACGACACGCCCGAGCCCGAGAAGGTCTCGGCCCTGCCCGAGGTGCCCTCGGCTCAGCCCGAGGCACCCTCGGCCCCCGAGGGTGAGGCACTGCGCGTCGAGGAAGAGCGGAATGGGGTCACGCCTAATCGAAACTGGCAGACCTCGTACCTGCAATATCTCCACCGAGGAGAGCTACCCCTCGACAGAGCCGAAGCTCGGCGACTAGCGCGGCGCACCAAGTCGTTCGTCTTACTGGGTGACGGGAAGGAGCACTACCACTGCAGCCCCTCAGGCATCCTCCAGTGATGCATATCCATCGCCGAAGGTCAGGAGTTATTACAAGAAATACACTCGGGGGCTTGCGGTCACCACACAGCACCTCGAGCCCTCGTTAGAAATGCCTTCCGACAGGGTTTCTACTGGCCAACCGTGGTGGCCGACGCCACTAGGATTGTACGCACCTGCCAAGGGTGTCAATTCTACGCAAAGCAGACCCACCTGCCCGCTCAGGCTCTGCAGACGATACCTGTCACCTGGGCGTTTGCTGTGTGGGGTCTGGACCTCGTCGATCCCTTGCAGAAGGCACCCGGGGGCTACACGCACCTGCTGGTCGCTATCGACAAATTCTCCAAGTGGATCGAGGTCCGACCCCTAAACAGCATCAGGTCCGAACATGCGGTGGCGTTCTTCACCAACATCATCCATCGTTTTGGGGTCCCGAACTCCATCATCACCGACAACGACACCTAGTTCACCGGCAGAAAGTTCCTGGACTTCTGCGAGGATCACCACATCCGGGTGGACTGGGCCGTCGTAGCTCACCCCATGACGAATGGGCAAGTAGAGCATGCCAACGGCATGATTCTGCAAGGACTCAAGCCGCGGATCTACAACGACCTCAACAAGTTCGGTAGGCGATAGATGAAGGAACTCCCTTCAGTGGTCTGGAGTCTGAGGACAACGCCGAGCCGAGCCACGGGCTTCACGCCGTTCTTTCTAGTCTATGGGACCGAGGCTATCTTGCCCACAGACTTAGAATACGGGTCCCCGAGGACGAGGGCGTATGACGACCGAAGCAACCGAACCAACCGAGAAGACTCACTGGACCAGCTGGAAGAGGCTCGGGACATGGCCATACTACACTCGGCGCGGTATCAGCAGTCCCTGTGACGCTACCACGCCCGAGGGGTTCGGTCCCGAGACCTCCAGGTGGGCGACTTGGTGCTTCGGCTACGACAAGACGCCCGAGGGCGCCACAAGCTCACGCCTCCCTGGGAAGTGCCATTCATCATCGCCGAGATTTTGAAGCCCGGAACATACAAGCTGGCCAACAGTCAAGGCGAGGTCTACAACAACGCTTGGAACATCCGACAGCTACGTCGCTTCTACCCTTAAGACGTTTTCAAGTCGTTCATACACCTCGTTCACATACGCCAATAAAGTCTAACCATCAAGGAAGGGTCAGCCTTGCCTCGGCAAAGCCCAACCCTCCCTCGGGGGCTAGAAGGGGGGCACCCCCTCTGCGTAAAAATTTTCCTCGGAAAAAGTCTTTCTGCCAGAACATCTTTCGGGCTTTTCGACTACTTCGAAAGTGGGATCTTGAAAACGACAGAGTACACGTAAGCAGGCAAGGCCGACCGAGCCGAGGGACTCCTACGCCTCCGGGATATGGATACCTCACTCATCACCTTCTGCGATAAGTAACTCACGCTCGGATAAGCGATTTCGCTGACCGAACAAGTCTTAATGCTCGAAAACTTTTCTGCCGAAATGATTTTTCGTGCCTTATCGACTATATCGATAACAGAATCCTACGGATGAGTAAGAGTACACGTAAGCGGCAAGGCCAACCGAGCCGAGGGACTCCCACGCCTTCAGGATACGGATACCTCACTCATCACCTTCCGTGAAAAGTAACTCTCGCTCGGATAAACGATTCTGCTACCTGATAGTCGCCTAGAGGGGGGGTGAATAGGGCGAAACTGAAATTTACAAATATAAACACAACTACAAGCCGGGTTAGCGTTAGAAATAAAAACGAGTCCGCGAGAGAGGGTGCAAAACAAATCTCGAGCAAATATGGAGTGTGACACAAGGATTTGTTTTACCGAGGTTCGGTTCTCGCAAACCTACTCCCCGTTGAGGAGGCCACAAAGGCGGGTCTTTTTCAACCCTTTCCCTCTCTCAAACGGTCCCTCGGACCGAGTGAGCTTCTCTTCTCAAATCAAAGCCGGGAACAAAACTTCCCCGCAAGGGCCACCACACAATTGGTGCATCTTGCCTTGATTACAATGGAGTTTTGATCACAAGAACAAGTGAGAAAGAAAAGAAGCAATCCAAGCGCAAGAGCTCAAAAGAACACGGCAAATCTCTCTCGCTAATCACTAAAGCCTCGTGTGGAGTTGGAGAGGATTTGATCTCTTTGGTGTGTCTAGAATTGAATGTCTAGCTCTTGTAAGTGGTTGAGAAGTGGAAAACTTGGATGCCATGAATGGTGGGTGGTTGGGAGTATTTATAGCCCCAACCACCAAACTAGCCGTTTGGTGGGGCTAACTGTCGTATGGTGCATCGGACAGTCCGGTGTACACCGGACATGTCCGGTGCGCCAGCCACGTCACCAAATGCCGTTGGGATTCGACCGTTGGAGCTTCTGTCTTCTGGGCCCGCCTGGATGTGCGGTGCACACCGGACATGTACTGTTCAATGTCCGGTGTGCCAGCGCGCGCGTGCCAGACTTCTGCGCGCTTCTGGCGCGCATTAAATGCGCTGCAGGTAGCCGTTGGCGCGAAGTAGCCGTTGCTCCGGAGTTGCACCGGACAGTCCGGTGTACACCGGACATGTCCGGTGAATTATAGCGGAGCAGCCGTTCCGATTTCCCGAGGCTGCCAAGTTCCAGAGCCGCGTTCCTTTGGAGCACCGGACACTGTCCGGTGTACACCGGACAGTCCGGTGAATTATAGCGCGCCGGCTCTGAAAATTCCCGAAGCTGAGAAGTTCAGCGCGGAGTCCCCTGGTGCACCGGACAGGTACTGTAGAATGTCCGGTGGTGCACCGGACATGTCCGGTGCGCCAGACCAGGGCACACTTCGGTATGCTTTTAACTCTCCATTTTGAACCCAACTTTGGTCTTTTTAATTGGCTTGTTGTGAACCTTTTACACCTGTATAACTTATACACTAGAGCAAACTAGTTAGTCCAATTATTTGTGTTGGGCAATTCAACCACCAAAATTAATTAGGGACTAGGTGTAAGCCTAATTCCCTTTCAATCTCCCCCTTTTTGGTGATTGATGCCAACACAAAACAAAGCAAATATAGAAGTGCATAATTGAACTAGTTTGCATAATGTAAGTGCAAAGGTTGCTTGGAATTGAGCCAATATAAATACTTTACAAGATATGCATGGATTGTTCCTTTGTTTTTAACATTTTGGACCACGCTTGCACTGCATGTTTTGTTTTTGCAAACTCTTTTGTAAATCCTTTTCAAAGTTCTTTTGCAAATAGTCAGAGGTAAATGAGTACGATTTTATGAAGCATTTTCAAGATTTGAAATTTTCTCCCCCTGTTTCAAATGCTTTTCCTTTGACTAAACAAAACTCCCCCTAAATGAGATCCTCCTCTTAGTGTTCAAGAGGGTTTTGATATATCATTTTTGAAATACTACTTTCTCCCCCTTTTGAACACAATAGGATACCAATTGAAAATACTCTTTGAAAAACTAATTTTTTGAAATTGGTGATGGTGCGGTCCTTTTGCTTTGGGCTCATACTCTCTCCCCCTTTGGCATGAATCGCCAAAAACGGAATCATTAGAGCCCTCATGAGAACTTTCTCCCCCTTTGGACATAAATAAATAAGTGAAGATTATACCATAGACGAAGTCCTTTTGCTCTCTCCCCCAAAGATGGAGAGTGGCACGGAGCGACGACGAAGGATGAGTTACGGAGTGGAAGCCTTTGTCTTCACCGAAGACTCCAATTCCCTTTCAATATACCTATGACTTGGTTTTAAATTCACTTGAAAACACATTAGTCATGGCATATGAAGGAGACATGATCAAAGGTATACAAATGAGCTATGTGTGCAATCTAGCAAAAGAAATTGCGCGAATCAAGAATATTGAGCTCATGCCTAAGTTTGTTAAAAGTTTGTTCATCAAGAGGCTTGGTAAAGATATCGGCTAATTGATCTTTAGTATTAATGTAAGAAATCTCGATATCTCCCTTTTGTTGGTGATCCCTTAAAAAGTGATACTGAATGGCTATGTGTTTAGTGCGGCTATGCTCGACGGGATTATCCGCCATCTTGATTGCACTCTCATTATCACATAGAAAAGGGACTTTGGTTAATTTGTAACCATAGTCCCGCAGGGTTTGCCTCATCCAAAGCAATTGCGCGCAACAATGGCCTGCGGCAATGTACTCGGCTTCGGCGGTGGAAAGAGCGACCGAATTTTGCTTCTTTGAAGCCCAAGACACAAAGGATCTTCCCAAGAACTGGCAAGTCCCCGATGTGCTCTTTCTATTGATTTTACACCCCGCCCAATTGGCATCCGAATAACCAATCAAATCAAAAGTGGATCCCCTAGGATACCAAAGCCCAAACTTAGGAGTGTAAGCCAAATATCTCAAGATTCGTTTTACGGCCGTAAGGTGAGCTTCCTTAGGGTCGGCTTGGAATCTTGCACACATGCATACGGAAAGCATAATATCCGGTCGAGATGCACATAAATAGAGTAAAGAACCTATCATCGATCGGTATACCTTTTGATCCACTGATTTACCTCCCTCGTCGAGGTCGAGATGCCAATTGGTTCCCATGGGTGTCTTGATGGGTTTGGCATCCTTCATTCCAAACTTGCTTAGAATATCTTGAGTGTACTTGGTTTGGCTTAGGAAGGTGCCCTCTTGGAGTTGCTTCACTTGAAATCCTAAGAAATAATTCAACTCCCCCATCATAGACATCTCGAACTTTTGTGTCATGATCCTACTAAATTCTTCACATGTAGACTCGTTAGTAGACCCAAATATAATATCATCAACATAAATTTGGCATACAAACAAGTCATTTTCAAGAGTTTTAGTGAATAAAGTAGGATCGGCTTTTCCGACTTTGAAGCCATTAGCGATAAGGAAATCTCTAAGGCATTCATACCATGCTCTTGGGGCTTGCTTTAGCCCATAAAGCGCCTTAGAGAGCTTATAGACATGGTTAGGATACTCACTGTCTTCAAAGCCGGGAGGTTGCTCAACATAGACCTCTTCCTTGATTGGTCCATTGAGGAAGGCACTTTTCACGTCCATTTGATAAAGCTTAAAGCCATGGTAAGTAGCATAGGCCAATAATATGCGAATTGACTCAAGCCTAGCTACGGGTGCATAGGTTTCACCGAAATACAAACCTTCGACTTGGGAGTATCCCTTGGCCACAAGTCGAGCTTTGTTCCTTGTCACCACACCATGCTCATCTTGCTTGTTGCGGAAGACCCATTTGGTTCCTACAACATTTTGGTTAGGACGTGGAACTAAATGCCATACCTCATTCCTAGTGAAGTTGTTGAGCTCCTCTTGCATTGCCACCACCCAATCCGAATCTTGTAGTGCTTCCTCCACCCTGTGTGGCTCAATAGAGGAAACAAAAGAGTAATGCTCACAAAAATGTGCAACATGAGATCTAGTGGTTACCCCCTTATGAATGTCGCCGAGGATGGTGTCGACGGGGTGATCTCGTTGGATTGCTTGGTGGACTCTTGGGTGTGGCGGCCTTTGCTCTTCATCCTCCTTGTCTTGATCATTTGCATCTCCCCCTTGATCATTGCCGTCATCTTGAGGTGGCTCATTTGCTTGATCTTTTACTTCATCAACTTGAGCTTCATCCTCATTTTGAGTTGGTGGAGATGCTTGCGTGGAGGAGGATGGTTGATCTTGTGCATTTGGAGGCTCTTCGGATTCCTTAGGGCACACATCCCCAATGGACATGTTCCTTAGTACGATGCATGGAGCCTCTTCATCACCTATCTCATCAAGATCAACTTGCTCTACTTGAGAGCCGTTAGTCTCATCAAACACAACGTCACAAGAAACTTCAACTTGTCCAGAGGACTTGTTAAAGACTCTATATGCCCTTGTGTTTGAATCATATCCTAGTAAAAAGCCTTCTACAGTCTTAAGAGCAAATTTAGATTTTCTACCTCTTTTAACAAGAATAAAGCATTTGCTACCAAAGACTCTAAAATGTGAAATGTTGGGCTTTTTACTAGTTAGGAGTTCATATGATGTCTTCTTGAGGATTCGGTGTAGATATAACCGGTTGATGGCGTAGCAGGCGGTGTTGACCGCCTCGGCCCAAAACCGATTCGAAGTCTTGTACTCATCAAGCATGGTCCTTGCCATGTCCAATAGAGTTCGATTCTTCCTCTCCACTACACCATTTTGTTGTGGCGTGTAGGGAGAAGAGAACTCATGCTTGATGCCCTCCTCCTCAAGGAAGCCTTCAATTTGAGAGTTCTTGAACTCCGTCCCATTGTCGCTTCTTATTTTCTTGATCCTTAAGGCGAACTCATTTTGAGCTCGTCTCAAGAATCCTTTTAAGGTCTCTTGGGTTTGAGATTTTTCCTGCAAAAAGAATACCCAAGTGAAGCGAGAATAATCATCCACTATTACAAGACAATACTTACTCCTGCCGATGCTTATGTAAGCAATCGGGCCGAATAGATCCATGTGGAGTAGCTCAAGCGGCATGTCGGTCGTCATGATGTTCTTGTGTGGATGATGGGTACCAACTTGCTTTCCTCCTTGGCATGCGCTACAAACCCTGTCTTTCTCAAAATGCACATTGGTTAGTCCTAAAATGTGTTCTCCCTTTAGAAGCTTGTGAAGATTCTTCATCCCAACATAGGCTAGTCGGCGGTGTCAGAGCCAACCCATGTTAGTCTTAGCAATTAAGCAAGTGTCGATTTCAGCTCTATCAAAATCTACCAAGTATAGCTGACCCTCTAACACTCCCTTAAATGCTATTGAATCATCACTTCTTCTAAAGACAGTGACACCTACATCATTGAAAAGACAGTTGTAACCCATTTTGCATAATTGAGATACAGAAAGCAAATTGTAATCTAATGAATCTACAAGAAAAACATTGGAAATAGAATGGTCAGGTGATATAGCTATTTTACCCAAGCCTTTGACCAAACCTTGATTTCCATCCCCGAATGTGATAGCTCATTGGGGATCTTGGTTTTTCTCATAGGAGGAGAACATTTTCTTCTCCCCTGTCATGTGGTTTGTGCACCCGCTGTCGATGATCCAACTTGAGCCCCCGGATGCATAAACCTACAAAACAAGTTTAGTTCTTGACTTTAGGTACCCAAATGGTTTTGGGTCCTTTGGCATTAGACACAAGAACTTTGGGTACCCAAACACAAGTCTTTGACCCCTTGTGCTTGCCCCCAACATATTTGGCAACTACTTTGCCGGATTTGTTAGTCAACACATAAGATGCATCAAAAGTTTTGAATGAAAGGCTATGTTCATTTGATGCACTAGGAGTTTTCTTCTTAGGCAACTTAGCACGGGTTGGTTGCCTAGAGCTAGATGTCTCACCCTTATACATAAAAGCATGGTTAGCGCCAGAGTGAGACTTCCTAGAATGAATTCTCCTAATTTTGTCCTCAGGATAACCTGCAGGGTATAAAATGTAACCCTCGTTATCCTGAGGCATGGGAGCCTTGCCCTTTACAAAATTAGACAATCTTTTAGGAGGGGCATTAAGTTTGACATTGTCTCCCCTTTGGAAGCCAATGCCATCCTTGATGCCAGGGTGTCTCCCACTATAGAGCATACTTCTAGCAAATTTAAACTTTTCATTTTCTAAGTTATGCTCGGCAATTTTAGCATCTAGTTTTGCTATATGATCATTTTGTTGTTTAATTAAAGTCATGTGATCATGAATAGCATCAACATCAATATCTCTACATCTAGTGCAAATAGAAGTGTGCTCAACGGTAGATGTAGAGGGTTTGCAAGATTTTAATTCTACAACCTTAGCATGCAAGATATCATTCTTAGTTCTAAGGTCCGAAATGGTAGCATTGCAAACATCAAAATCTTTAGCCTTAGCAATTAATTTTTCATTTTCATTCTTAAGGCTAACAAGAGATAAGTTCAATTCTACAATCTTAGCAAGTAAATCATCATTATCTGTTGGGTCTATGCTTCGTCGCCGAAGGTCTTATAGAAAGAAGTGGTCCTCGGATGAAGCTGTTTGTATAAGATAGCCGAAGGTTCCTCTTCGTAAAGCTTCGGCATTACAAACCGACTTAAAGATAGAATGACCTTTTAGTCCATAAATGTCTGAGTCAATGTTGTAAGTTTTTATAAGGGGCATACTTGTAATTCCTCACAGGCTGCGTCCTGTGCCTATAAATAGTGAACAGTATTCCGTTACTGTTCACGCATTCTGGATTTTGCAATCACATCTCTCGGAATTCAACCTTTGCCAAGGCATAGGTATCATTGTATTTAATGATTCAATATATTAAGTAAATATAATATAATGCATCTGTGATTTATCCATTCATCTTATACCTTCTATTTCACATTATCTTACAATGTTTATTGAAAGTTTATTACGAAGGTCCAACTTCGTAATAATACTCTCATCAACCTTCGTCCAAGATCCATTATCCTCAAAGGAATAATGCTTCATGGACGAAGGACAGTAACATTTAACATTTTATGTTGCCTTGTTCTTAATTCATAGCATTTGAGAACAAGTCTCCAACATTGGCGCCCACCTCCGGTGAACTCACTTCCACTTTTTGAGCTGATGGCTTCGTTCAACGACCAAGCTGGAGCTGCTTCGGACCCGAAGCTGGTGCTCCCGATCACAGGTGGCTCGTCCTCAGAGCCAGCTAACAAGAAACAGAAGAAGGAAGCACAGAGAAGGGTACAGCATGTTGGGGTGCAAGGACCCTTCATCAAGTCAAGATGGTCTCACATTCCTATTACCTTTTCCCAAGAGGACCTTCAGCTCAAAGATTACCCACACAACGATGCCATGGTTATCTCTTGTGTTATCAAAGGATTTCTGGTCCACAATGTCTTGGTTGACACAGGCAGTGCAGCTGACATCATATTTGCTAAGGCCTTCAGACAAATGCAAGAGCCAGAGGATAAGATTCATGATGCTACACATCCTCTCTGTGGCTTCGGAGGAAGGCAGATTGTAGCACTGGGCAAGATCACCATGTCAGTGACCTTCGGGTTCATCAACAACACTAGAACTGAGCAAGTTGTGTTTGACATTGTTGACATGGAATACCCTTACAATGCAATTATTGGTCGTGGTACCCTCAATGCCTTCGAAGCAATCCTTCATCCTGCCTATCTTTGCATGAAGATACCTTCGGATCAGGGACCCATTGCTATTCATGGAAGTCAGGAAGCTGCAAGAAGGGCCGAAGGCAATTGGACTGACTCAAAAGCAATCCATAACATAGATGGAGCTGAAGCTTGTGAACAGTACAAATTCAGAAGGGAGAAAGCAGCTTCAACAGATCAGCCGAAGCCTATGCTCTTATGTGAGGACATAGCAGAGCAGAAGGTGCTGTTAGGCTCTCAGTTATCCGAAGAGCAGGAGAAAACCTTGATAAGGTTTTTGTTCAATAACAAGGATGTTTTTGCATGGTCAGCCAATGATCTCTGCGGAGTTAATAGAGATGTTATTGAACACTCGCTCAATGTTGATCCATCCTTCAGACCCAGAAAGCAAAGGCTTCGGAAAATGTCAGATGATAAGGCCGAAGGAGCTCGCAACGAAGTCAAAAGACTCCTCAGTGCAGGAGTTATCAGAGAAGTGAAGTACCCAGAATGGCTAGCTAACACTGTTATGGTAAAAAAGGCCAATGGCAGGTGGCGAATGTGCATCGATTTTACAGATCTTAACAAGGCTTGTCCGAAGGATGAATTCCCATTACCAAGGATAGACTCTTTAGTTGATGCAGCAGCTTCTTCAGAGCTCATGAGTCTGTTAGACTGTTATTCAGGCTATCACCAAATTTGGATGAAGAAGGAAGATGAGCCGAAGACTAGCTTCATAACTCCAAGTGGCACATATTGCTATCTTCGGATGCCTGAGGGGCTCAAAAACGCTGGAGGAAGTTTCAGCCGAATGACTGCGAAGGTTCTCCAATCTCAAATAGGCAGAAATGTGCTAACTTATGTTGATGATATCATTGTCAAAAGCACGAAGCAGGAGAATCATATTGCTGATCTGCAGGAGACCTTCGCCAGTTTCAGGCAAGCTGGCTTAAAGTTAAATCCAGAAAAATGCGTCTTCGGAGTGAAGAAGGGGAAATTTCTTGGATGCTTGGTTTCAACAAAGGGAATTGAAGCCAATCCAAGTAAAATTGAAGCTATACTTCGGATGGAGCCACCAACTACAAAGAAGGGGGCTCAAAGATTGACAGGAAGATTGGCATCTCTCAATAGATTCATATCCAGATCAGCAGAGAGAAACTTACCATTCTTCGAAGTGCTGAAGTCAGCAGAAGTCTTTCAATGGGGACCAATTCAGCAGAAGGCTTTTGAAGAGCTAAAACAGTATTTAATAGATCTAACAACATTGACTCCACCAATGCCAGGGGCTCCTTTATTATTATATGTGGCAGCTTCGCACTCAGCGGTAAGTGCAGCGCTTGTCCAGGAGAAGCTTGATGGTCAAGTCAAAAGGCAGGCCCCAATATATTTTGTTTCCGAGGTTCTTAGTTTATCAAAGAAAAATTATACAGAGTTGGAGAAGGTACTGTATGTCGTCTTGATGGCCTCCAGGAAGCTTCGGCACTATTTCCAAGCTTACAACATAATTGTTCCTTCATCACAACCTCTGAAGGATATTATGAGGAACCGAGAAGCTACTGGAAGGATTGGAAAATGGGCTGCAGAGCTCAATGAATTTTGTATTGAATATGTTCATAGATCTTCGATTCAGTCACAGGCGCTGGCAGACTTTATTGCTGATTGGACGCCAGGGGCTCAGGAGGAGGAAACGAATAAAGACAACGAAGCCTGGACAGTGTTTTGTGATGGATCTTGGGGAACCTTCGGAGTAGGAGCGGCTGCTGTGTTGGTTTCACCTTCCAAAGTCAAAACTTGTTATGCGGCAAAGCTTGATTTTAATTGCACAAATAACATTGCTGAGTACGAAGCATTGATTCTAGGTCTTCGGAAGTTAAAAGCAATGGGAATCAGAAGGGCCATACTTAAAACTGATTCCCAGGTTGTTTCGGGTCATATTGACAAGAGTTGCAAGGCTAAGGATCCGAAGCTTGAAAAATATCTGGATATGGTTCGAAGAGTTGAAGCTTCCTTCGAAGGGTTTTCTGTCAAAAATATCCCTCGAGGACAAAATGAGCATGCTGATTTGCTAGCTAAGTCAGCAGCACAGGGGCTGCCTCTACCTTCGGATGTGTTCTTCGAAACAATAAAAGCACCTTCGGTGGAACTTCTTGAAAGAGCAGTCCTTAACATATCTCCTGTTTTTAGCGAAGATTGGAGAACCGAGATCATCTCTTACCTTCAGGGTAAATTCCTTTCAGATGACGAAGCTTATAACAAGAGGATAGAGGCAAGAGCTCGTCCATATGTCATGATAGAAGGGGAGTTGTACAAACATGGAGTTTGTGCTCCGCTGCTCAAATGTTTATCCAGAACCGAAGGTATAGAGTTAATGAAAGAAATACATGCAGGCCTGTGTGGATCTCACATCGGATCTAGGCCGTTACTTGGAAAAATTTTCCGTCAAGGGTTTTATTGGCCGAAGGCAGCTTCGGATGCAGCAGAATTGGTTCAAAAGTGCGAAGGTTGTCAGAAATGTGCAAGAGATCAAAAACAACCTTCGTCCTTAACACAGCTCATACAACCCACTTGGCCATTGCAAAGGTGGGGCCTTGACTTGTTAGGTCCGTTACCACCGGCCCAAGGGAACCTGAGATATGTTGTAGTAGCTGTGGAATATTTTTCTAAATGGATTGAGGCGAAGCCTTTAGCCACAATAACTTCGGCTACCGTCCAAAAGTTTTTCTGGCAGAATATTGTTTGTCGTTTCGGGGTGCCAAAGGCTATCACTGTGGACAATGGAACACAGTTTGACTCCGAAGCTTTCAGGGATTTCTGTGACCAAATTGGTACGAAGATCCATTTTGCATCAGTTAGGCACCCGGAGTCAAATGGACTCGTTGAAAGAGCCAACGGCATTATAATGACAGGAATAATGAAGTTAATCTTCAATCAACCCAGAGGAAAATGGCCAGATCAGTTAACCAAAGTGGTGTGGAGCCACAACACGACAACATCAAGGTCTACAGGCTTCACTCCATTCAAGTTGTTATTCGGTGACGAAGCAATAACTCCAGAGGAAGCTAAAACCGGATCAATAAGGATAGTAGCTTCGGCAGAATCAGATTCCGAAGCTGCTTATTCTATAGAAAAAGATGCTTTAGAAGGGATCAGACTGCAAGCCGTGGAGAATATCAATAAATATCAAGCCGAAACAGTCAAATGGCGGGATAGAAAGGTTCGGCTAAAAAATATTGAGCCAGGGCACTTGGTGCTTCGGAGAGTGGCCAACCCAGAAACAGTGGGCAAATTGCAGTTGAAATGGGACGGACCTTTCTTAGTAGCATCTTCGTCAAGACCCGGTTCATACAGATTGAAGGATATGGACGGCAACGACATTCCTAGGTCTTGGAATGCGGATGAGCTTCGGCGATATTATGTATAATTCGATGTAATTTTTCATATTTTTTATTTTTTCTTTCATGGCACCCTTTTCCTTTCCAAAGGGGGAGAAAGGTTTTTAATGGGGCCAGCATATGTAATTTCCTTTTTTAGTTCTATAAGAGCAAAATCCCCCAAAGAATGTAAATGTAAAAGCTGAGAGCGCACCATCGAGTGCCAAAAAGTAAAGGCGGAGAAGCTCCAAAGACGTTCCTAAGGGAATGCAGAGCTTACAGCGAAAAGTCAACGCTGATTCCGCCAAAAGTAAAGGCGAAGAAGCTCCAAAGACGTTCCTAAGGGAATGCAGAGCTTACAGCGAAAAGTCAACGCTGATTCCGCCAAAAGTAAAGGCGAAGAAGCTCCAAAGTCGTTCCTAAGGGAATGCAGAGCTGAGGTGTGATTGTTTTTAAGAAAATAATGGCTATGAATATGGCTTCGGATACGTGTTTGGCCATTCATTTGCACATCACATTACATCATAGCATTTGCATTCATAAACATTCATCTAGGCATATGTAGGATAATCATCTTCATCGCATAAATGGTTGCTTCGGCAAAAAGAGAAAAAAGAAAGGGGAAAAAGAGCTTCGTATACAAAGAAGAGAGGAAAATGTTGTTTTCTATGCTTCGCTGCGTACGAAAAGAAGGGAAGGTGTTTTTTCGCCTTCGGCTCAAAAGAAAATTTCGTCCACATCAAAGCATTTCTCATACATCAATGGAAGGATAAGGATATATAACAAGGTATGAACAGATTTCATCAAAGACAAGTTTTGGCTACATTTACAAAAGTTATCTCAAAAGTTTTTTAAGTACTGTCTACAGTCTACTATCTAAATCTCCAAGGAGCTTCGGCTTCGGCGTTATTTTTGATCATCAGCTTCGGCTTCGTCATCCTACATGAATAAGGTCGTTGGAAGTCAAAATCAAGTTTACAGGAAAAGATAAGCACAAGGTATGGTTTCTTACTGCATCAAGGTGGCTATGAGCTTCGTCTCCAGCCTTCTCTCGACCACCTTTTGTCCATATCATTTTTATAAATCGATTCGAGATACTTCGGGCGAGATCAGGGATGTCATCCAGGATTGATGGTGATAAAGTGAAATTTGGCCTATTGACAATCTTCCCATGATCACAGCCAGCTTTCAGGAAGGCTGCAGCAGTCCCTCGAGAAGCCACCCAGGCACAGAAGTCACCATGCCCAGCTATGACTTCGTCGAGCTCGTCAATCTCCCCCTCAATATGTTCGAAGGTTTTCGGAAGATCTTCAGCTGAGGGGGTGAATTTTTCACTGCTGGCTCCAACTGAGTAAAAAATCTTTCTTAATCGTTGAATGCATTTGTTGCTAAATTCCAAGCATTTTTCTTGAAGACTTGTCAGCAGTTTTCTCAAATCTGAATTTTGTTGAGCTTCGGCTTCAAGTTTTGCAATAAAATCTTGTTTTTCTCGTTCGAACTGCTCAGACTGGCGGAGAAGCTTCATGTTCAGTTCTGTTATTTTTGCTTCAGCTTCCGCCAATAAACCTTCGGTTGCCTGGAGCTCAAAGTTCTTCTTCTCGAAAGCATCTGATTGTTCCTTTATTTTGCTTTCCAAATTTTCAATTATAACTTCGTGCTTCTTATCTTCGAGATCTTGTTGCATTTGTAAGGCTTTGCTCAGCAGCATGCTCTGCACGAAAACAACCTTCGTCAGACATGTTTTTTATTATTAGAAACAATAAAAGTTAAGGGACAAGTTATTCACCTTGAAGTTGGAGTAAAATAAACTACCAACGACATGTTGTCGTCGGTAGCGGCTGATGTCTGTTTCTAGCTTCGGGAATCCAATACTCTTGGACAGAGTACTGATAATTTTGGCCCCTGTTTGATCCCGAATACACTCTAATTTCTCATCATCAACGCCTCCGAAGAGGAGTGCCCCAGGTTTGTATCCACAGGATTTGGCATATTCTCTAAGTTCTTCTATTTCAGCTTTTGATAGATGTTCTCCAACTAAGTTCTGGAACACGAAGGCTTCGTTTTCTGAAGTTTCATCAGCAATTTCTTTTCCTTTCTTCGACGCTGCAGTCACGGCCTCTTCGGCAGCAGTGGTAGCTTCTTCTGCAGCCATGTCTAGCAGTATTTGATCGATATGTTCAATTGTGCTCTCCAGGTTCAAATCTTCAGCTGAGGCAGCTTCGGCAGCTGCAGCCTCCGAAGGTGCAATTTCAATATCTGTCCCCTCTGCAGCCGCCGGTGTTTTCTGGGCTGAAGCCCTTGGCGGCGTCTTGTCAATTACCTCTGTCACAGTGATAATTCTTTGTTTCTTTGCCTTGATTGTCTTCTTCGATTTTTCGGGTTCCTTGTCCTTCTGAAAAAACTTTGTCAGTTGAGGGCCCAGTGGACTTAGCTTCGCAGGTAAGGATTCAGTCATTACCTTCAGAATTTCCTCAACGACAGCAGCAGAAGGTGATGCGGGGGTTTCTTCTGCTTCGGGTATTTGTCGCTTCGGAGAAGGAGCTTTTCTTTTCTTCGGAATTTTCTTCTTTATTGGCTCTTTTTCACCTTCATCTAAGGCTTCAGTTATCCTTTTCCTTTTTTGGCCTCCGGCACCTTTGTTCAGATTTTCGTAATCAGGGTATTCGAAACCCAAGGCGTCCAACACTCGATTTAGCCTTCGTTTCGGACGGGTGCCGAGGGCTGCGGTCATCAATTGATCTTCTTTCTTGGAATAATTGCCAAGTATCTCATTGCACATCACTTCAATCGTATCCAGCCACTCTTGGCAAGAAGTTTTAAAGTATTTCTTAAATTTGAAGTAATAAGGTAAACGTACAAGTTCACCTTTTTTCTTCTCCCCCTTCAGCTTCGGCATTTCCCACTCTTTTACACTAGGAAAAACCTTGAAAGCCAAAAACTCCTGGACCAGGTCCCTTGTACTGATATTCTCTGCAATTATTTTGAATTCATACATTGCTTTTTGAGTCGAACCCTCTGGTAACATGTGGCACTGGGGGCGGGTCTCTCCGAAGATTAGTTCCAGTGGACTTTGCACAAGCTTTTCCTTATCGTCATCAACCTTGACATAGAACCATTCCGATTTCCACCCTGCTGCCCATTTGCTTCGGTAGCTGATCACAGGATACTTCGTAGTTTTCCGATAAGCAAAATTATAGCAACCAAAATTGTCATGTAATCCATCCTTTCTAGCCTTTGTCTGATAGTGCAGTTCGTGAACTCGGCAAAAGCTGTCCGCAAACGGTTCCACCGCCTGGCTTCGGAGTGCCCAGATATAAACACTAAGCCTAACGATAGCGTTAGGGGTCAGCTGGTGAAAATAGATTCCGAACTTCTTCAATACCTCTGCAATAATCCCATGTAGGGGGAATCTTAACCCAGCCTTTAGGAAGCTCTTAAAAATAACAATTTCATCTTTCTCCGGCTTTGGGGTAGTCTCTTCTCCCCCGAAGCGTAATAGCTTCTTTTGATTTTCAGTGAAATAGCCTGACTTTACCATCTTGGCCAGATCAGTCTTCGAAACAGTAGATTTCCCGAAGTCCAAATGGCTGGGTTTGCTTGGCGTGGCAAGGTGATAATCATCTTCGGGGTCAGTTTCCTCAGTATCTTCTCCTTCTGCTTCAGCGATTGCTTGTTCCGCATCATCACTAGGAATCTTTTCCGAAGTCACTAGCCCAGATCGTTGCATGGCTTCGGAGATAGGGACAGTCTCCGAAGCTTCCGTTTCGTCCCCCTCACGCTCAACCCTGGCGGTAGAACGGACTCTGGCCATTTAACTATGAACTTGTGAAACTTTAATACTTTTTTCCTCCGAAGCAGGCTTCAAGATGGAGCTTCGTTCGATTCCGACAAACAAGCTTCGGCGACGGTTAAAAATTTTGGCAGCAAAACAGTGCAAATAGCAGTAAATGCTGTGGTAACTTCACACCTACTCGTCTGTTTATATAGTGCTGCAGGTAAGAAGGCGAAGCGCCAGAAGTTTTACACCAGGCGGACACCCGCTCGCACTCGCTGTACGGTGGACCGCAGTGACCGAACAGTAACTCTGCAAGGTGGGGCCGCTACGCGCAGGGAGATTGAATCGTTTCTCGACAACGAGCTCAGGGAAGGTGTTTTTGAGACCTTCGGCGCTCCGAAGCCTAAGAAACTTTTTTCACGGATCAAGCTCGTTACGAAAAACGATCTAGCACCGCGAAAGGGGCTACTGTTGGGTATATGCTTCGTCGCCGAAGGTCTTATAGAAAGAAGTGGTCCTCGGATGAAGCTGTTTGTATAAGATAGCCGAAGGTTCCTCTTCGTAAAGCTTCGGCATTACAAACCGACTTAAAGATAGAATGACCTTTTAGTCCATAAATGTCTGAGTCAATGTTGTAAGTTTTTATAAGGGGCATACTTGTAATTCCTCACAGGCTGCGTCCTGTGCCTATAAATAGTGAACAGTATTCCGTTACTGTTCACGCATTCTGGATTTTGCAATCACATCTCTCGGAATTCAACCTTTGCCAAGGCATAGGTATCATTGTATTTAATGATTCAATATATTAAGTAAATATAATATAATGCATCTGTGATTTATCCATTCATCTTATACCTTCTATTTCACATTATCTTACAATGTTTATTGAAAGTTTATTACGAAGGTCCAACTTCGTAATAATACTCTCATCAACCTTCGTCCAAGATCCATTATCCTCAAAGGAATAATGCTTCATGGACGAAGGACAGTAACATTTAACATTTTATGTTGCCTTGTTCTTAATTCATAGCATTTGAGAACAAGTCTCCAACATTATCATTTCTAAGATTGGGAATTGAAACATTGCAAACATGAGAATCAACCTTAGTTAATAAATTAGAATTCTCATTTTTAAGGTTGTCTATAGTCTCATGGCAAGTGCTTAGCTCACTAGACAATTTTTCACATTTTTCTACTTCTAGAGCATAAGCATTTTTAACCTTAACATGCTTTTTATTTTCCTTGATTAGGAAGTACTCTTGGGAGTCCAAGAGATCATCCTTCTCATGGATAGCGCTAATTTTCATTTAATTTTTCCTTTTGTTCCATGTTAAGGTTGGCAAAAAGGGTACGCAAGTTATCCTCCTCATCACTAGCATTATCATCACTAGAAGACTCATATTTAG
Organism: Zea mays; assembly: GCF_902167145.1. Classification (NCBI taxonomy): domain Eukaryota; kingdom Viridiplantae; phylum Streptophyta; class Magnoliopsida; order Poales; family Poaceae; genus Zea; species Zea mays. The sequence continues at coordinate 156,469,372 of NC_050103.1, read as the reverse complement.
TGGATGATTTGGATTTAACCTTCTTTTTCTTGCCGTCCTTTGCCATGAGGCACTTGTGGCCGACGTTGGGGAAGAGAAGTCCTTTGGTGACGGCGATGTTGGCGGCGTCCTCGTCGTCGAAGGAGTCGCTAGAGCTTTCGTCGGAGTCCCACTCCCGACAAACATGGGCATCGCTGCCCTTCTTCTTGTAGTACCTCTTCTTCTCCTTTCTTCTCCCCTTCTTGTCGTCGCCCCTGTCACTATCACTTGATAATGGACATTTAGCTATAAAGTGACCGGGCTTACCACACTTGTAGCAAACCTTCTTGGAGCGGGACTTATAGTCTTTCCCCCTCCTTTGCTTGAGGATTTGGCGAAAGCTTTTGATGACAAGCGCCATTTCCTCGTTGTCGAGCTTGGAGGCGTCGATGGGTGTTCTATTTGATGTAGACTCCTCCTTCTTCTCCTCCGTCGCATTCAGGTTGAGCTTCGGACGTGGAGGGATCATCAAGCTCGTTGATCTTCCTCGAGCCTTCGATCATGCACTCAAAACTTACAAAATTCCCGATTACTTCCTCGGGGGTCATTAGTGTATATCTTGGGTTGCCACGAATTAATTGTACTTGAGTGGGGTTAAGAAAAATAAGAGATCTTAAAATAACCTTAACCATTTCGTGGTCATCCCATTTCTTGCTCCCGAGGTTGCGCACTTGATTCACCAAGGTCTTGAGCCGGTTGTACATGTTTTGTGGCTCCTCCCCTTTGCGAAGCCGGAACCGACCGAGCTCCCCCTCGATCGTCTCCCGCTTGGTGATCTTTGTGAGCTCATCTCCTTCGTGTGCGGTCTTGAGCACATCCCAAACTTCCTTTGCGCTCTTCAACCCTTGCACCTTGTTATACTCCTCTCTACTTAGAGAGGCGAGGAGTATTGTTGTTGCTTGAGAGTTGAAGTGCTCGATTTGGGCCACCTCATCCTCATCATAGTCTTCATCCCCTACGGATGGTACCTGTGCACCAAACTCAACAACATCCCATATACTTTTGTGGAGCGAGGTTAGATGAAATCGCATTAAATCACTCCACCTAGCGTAATCTTCACCATCAAAGGTTGGTGGTTTGCCTAATGGGACGGAAAGTAAAGGTGTATGTTTAGAAATGCGAGGGTAACGTAGGGGAATCTTACTATACTTCTTACGCTCTTGGCGTTTAGAAGTGACGGACGCCGCGTTGGAGCCGGAGGTGGATGCCGATGAAGAATCGGTCTCGTAGTAGACCACTTTCCTCATCCTCTTTTTCTTGTCCCCACTCCGATGCGGCTTGTGGGAAGAGGATTTCTCCTTCTTCTCTTTGTGTGAAGAAGATTTCTTCTCCTTTCCTTTGGAGGAGTCCTTCTTCTTCTCCTTCCCTTTGGAGGAGTCTTTCTTCTCCTTCCTCTTGGTGCGGGACTCTTCCGATGAAGTGCTCCCGTGGCTTGTTGTGGGCTTTTCGACGGTCTCCATCTCCTTCTTGGCGTGATCTCCCGACATCACTTCGAGCGGTTAGGCTCTAATGAAGCACCGGGCTCCGATACCAATTGATAGTCGCCTAGAGGGGGGTGAATAGGGCGAAACTGAAATTTACAAATATAAACACAACTACAAGCCGGGTTAGCGTTAGAAATAAAAACGAGTCCGCGAGAGAGGGTGCAAAACAAATCTCGAGCAAATAAGGAGTGTGACACAAGGATTTGTTTTACCGAGGTTCGGTTCTCGCAAACCTACTCCCCGTTGAGGAGGCCACAAAGGCCGGGTCTTTTTCAACCTTTCCCTCTCTCAAACGGTCCCTCGGACCGAGTGAGCTTCTCTTCTCAAATCAAAGCCGGGAACAAAACTTCCCTGCAAGGGCCACCACACAATTGGTGCCTCTTGCCTTGATTACAATGGAGTTTTGATCACAAGAATAAGTGAGAAAGAAAAGAAGCAATCCAAGCGCAAGAGCTCAAAAGAACACGGCAAATCTCTCTCGCTAATCACTAAAGCCTCGTGTGGAGTTGGAGAGGATTTGATCTCTTTGGTGTGTCTAGAATTGAATGTCTAGCTCTTGTAAGTGGTTGAGAAGTGGAAAACTTGGATGCCATGAATGGTGGGTGGTTGGGAGTATTTATAGCCCCAACCACCAAACTAGCCGTTTGGTGGGGCTGACTGTCGTATGGTGCACCGGACAGTCCGGTGTACACCGGACATGTCCGGTGCGCCAGCCACGTCACCAAATGCCGTTGGGATTCGACCGTTGGAGCTTCTGTCTTCTGGGCACGCCTGGATGTCCGGTGCACACCGGACATGTACTGTTCAATGTCCGGTGTGCCAGCACGCGCGTGCCTGACTTCTGCGCGCTTCTGGCGCGCATTAAATGCGCTGCAGGTAGCCGTTGGCGCGAAGTAGCCGTTGCTCTGGAGTTGCACCGGACAGTCCGGTGTACACCGGACATGTCCGGTGAATTATAGCGGAGCAGCCGTTCCGATTTCCCGAGGCTGCCAAGTTCCAGAGCCGCGTTCCTTTGGAGCACCGGACACTGTCCGGTGTACACCGGACAGTCCGGTGAATTATAGCGCGCCGGCTCTGAAAATTCCCGAAGCTGAGAAGTTCAGCGCGAAGTCCCCTGGTGCACCGGACAGGTACTGTAGAATGTCCGGTGGTGCACCGGACATGTCCGGTGCGCCAGACCAGGGCACACTTTGGTATGCTTTTAGCTCTCCATTTTGAACCCAACTTTGGTCTTTTTAATTGGCTTGTTGTGAACCTTTTACACCTGTGTAACTTATACACTAGAGCAAACTAGTTAGTCCAATTATTTGTGTTGGGCAATTCAACCACCAAAATTAATTAGGGACTAGGTGTAAGCCTAATTCCCTTTCACTACCGATGAACAAGTCATGATACTCGAAACAAGGGGAAAAGAAACGCAGCTTTACAACACGACGACGGTATGTTTGGGCCCCGGCGGCCGCCAAAAAACATACGCACACTACAGATAAACTGTTCCTGCAGGATCAGACATCAGTGGTGGAGCAACAGCACCCTCGGCATCGACTCCACCTTCGGCGGAATCCGACCCGGCCTCGAACGGCAACACGGTCGGAGGATCTCCGCCTCGAAGGAACCTGCCGGCACCACGCCTGGGCCATCGCCGTTAGGGTCTCCTCCGGGAACCTGGCCCGAGCAGATGGCTCGACCGGCTGCTCCATAGCCTCAGCCAGCTGTCCCCTGAGGACGTCAGCCCGGCTCATGGCCTCGGCAACCCGACTCCGGCGTCGGTCCCGCCAGTGGACGGCCTAACCAGGCTCCGGCCGACGAAGCTTCTTTTCGAGCCAATTCTGCCTCTGTCCGTGCTGGCGCCGCTGCCTCCGGCTCCGGCTCATCGCAGAGCGACCGAGGGTTTCTTTAACTAAGCAAGAGAAGCCTCAGGCGGCAAGGCCGACCTAGCCGAGGGACTCCTACGCCTCCGGGATACGAATACCTCACTCGTCACCTTCCGCACGAGGCAACTCACACTTGGTTAAGCGGTTCAGCTAGCCGACAGGCGAGTCCTAGTGCTCGAAATGAGGAAGAAACATGACTTCATGCCAAAATACATACATGTTTAGGCCCCGACAACCGCAATGAACAGACACCGGCACTCAAGGTGCCATTACAAACGGGACTCCGGTTCCACTCCCGCGGGTATGAACAACCTCCACATCGGAGAGCCTGCGGGACGACAAACTCCTGGTGATTCGCTAGCGACCTCTGCATCAGTAGCGATGGTCCCAGGACAGACGCTGCCGCCGGAAGGCTTTTGTTCGTGTCCCCACTCAAGGGACGAGAACCAGACATTAAAGCCAAAGAGCCGGAGGTCGGTCGGCGGGTAGCGCTGACGGGCTCGTCGGCGGAGAAGCTTTCTCCAGCTGCCACCACGTCAGCACCGACGGCGGCGTCCACCTGTCCGCCAACACCTCACCAGCGAGCGCCGGCCGCCCCAAAGCGCACCGGTAGGTCCTCACTCCCGTCCTCACCACGAAAGCGAGGACAGAGGACGGAATGTTGCACCCTGGCTGGGCAGCAACAGTTCGCCTTCCCCGGCATGGCTGGAGGGCGCCTCCTCCGCGGAGCTGGAGGATGGTTTCCACCCCCAGAAGCTGGAAGAAGAGGTGGCCCACCGACCCGTGCGGGAGGTAGAGCTCCGGCTCGCCTCGCTCTCCACCCCAGCAAGGATGATGAAGGTCCTTGAAGCTGAGGGCGGGGCAGAGGCCGCAGCCCGGCTCGCTTCTCCCCACCATCGAACTGGTGGTCACCGTCCTGGGTGACCACCGGCGAGGGGATGCAGCCAGGCTGCCTAATGAAAATCCTTGAAGCCGAGCGATGGCTGAAAGGTACTAACTTCCGCGAAGTTGCGTTCCTCCAACGATGACAAGACGGAAGAACCGTGGGCGCTCCCCATCCGGGGGCTCGGAAGGTGGAAGCGCGCGATGCGTGAAGGGAGTGCGAAGACATGGTTGCCATCCAAGGGGGTCACCCTCCTTTTAAAGGCGGCTCTCCCCACTTGCGTCCTCAGCCGTCGCTGACTAAGTCTTCACTAACACGCTCCAAGGTCTTCCCCCTACGACACGGGGGCTGGGTCCCACGCGTCATGCAAGCTGGCCCAGGACAGAAGAGGCCAAACCGCCGCGCGCGGTGCGCGTAACTGCCCAGCGGTTACAAGCGCTCCTCCACTTTCGCCCAGACCGACGGGTGAAAGGGCGGACCGCCATGCAGGTGGCATGCAACCGCACCAAGGGGGCGCACCCTTTCGACTCCAACGCACCCAGCATGGGGGCCCAGGCCCACACGTCATGTAACCGGCGCGCCGGTTACTACGTGCGGGAAACTGCACCGCCACTTGCGCCAGTACCGCGCCTTCTTGACTGCGGAGTCGGTGTCGCGACTCGAGGCAACCTTGCGCATGGCCCAACAGTGCCAACCGAGCACATCGGTCACGGGTCAGTCAGCCGCGGGACAAGGCGCGACGGTCGATACAGCCAGAAATGGGCCGACAGTGATGGCGGCGGCAGGCGGGCGGAAGCAGCGGTCAAGTCGTCTGCAGGCTCACGTCCCCTCCTGGGACAGCGAGAGAGCCCTCTCCCACGGCGTGAAGACGACGCGCCCGTGTTCCGTTCCTCGAACGGCCTGCGCACGCACAACGGCTGCCCCGCGAACCACTTGTCCCGTCGCATTAACTCTGCGGCAGGACAGGCGGCACCTTTGGCAGGCGACGCTTCACCTCCGCCATAATGACCGTGTCAAAAAAAGTGTGCCACGTCGTTCGATTTCATATCCTTTTCCTCTTCCTCTTTCTCTCTCTTGCTATAGGGACCGGGAAAGGGGATACTCCGAAAGGGATCCTTCTGCGCGAAGGAAGCGGGCCCCGAGCCCCCCTACTGATCAGAGGTTCGAAGGCTGGCCCCTCGGAAGGGTTCGACAGCCGCCTCAGAGCACTTGGGCTCCGAGCCCTCCTACTGATCAGAGGTTCGAAGGCTGGCCCCTCGGAAGGGTTCGACAGCCGCCTCAGACCACTCGGGCTCCGCGCCCACCACTAGTCAGAGGTTCGAAGGCTGGCCCCTCAGATGGGTTCGACAGCTGCCTCAGGCCACTCGGGCTCCGCGCCCACTACTGATTAGGGGTTCATAGGCTGGCCCCCGAAGGGTTCGACAGCCGCCTCAGAGCACGCAGAGCGAGGGATGACTCTGGGTACGTCCGATACATGGCCGAGGCTCGAGCTATGCTCCCGAGGTACCCTAGGACATTTCCGAGACCAGCAGGAGCGATTTTGTAACGGAATCCCATCAGAGGGAGGCATCGAGCCCTCGGACCCTATCAAACGAGACCGGGTCCGGCAAATCACCTGCAGGTACTTTTGGAGCGCGCCTCTGGGCCACTAGTTGACCCTTATCGAACGGGGCACTGGCGTCTACTCGGATCACCCGTTAGCAACTCACTGGAGACACCATGTTCAGCGCCCTCCGAGGGCAACATGGCGATTTCCCCCCCTCCTCCTTGCGGAAAGGCGACGCAGGGGCGTATGAAAAAAGCCGAGTCTGTCCTTGACCGTCCTCTCGCTCTGTGTGGAGGCTCGGGGGCTGCTCTCGCAAACCCGGCTCCGGCCAAACTGTTGACAGCGTCAACATACTAGCCCGAGAACTTGGAACCTGACTATGCACCCGGGCTACGGCCAGTTCGCATGAGGGAACAACCAGACCAGCCGAAGCATCACGAAACGCGCTAAGACCTCGAAGGAGTCAAACCACTCCTCCGAGGCCTCGGGGGCTACACCTGGCGGGTGCGCTCGCGCGCACCCACCGGAATGAAACGCAACCGAGAAAGGCCGGTCCCCTTGCAAAAAAGTGCGACAAAAGCCTCCAAGCGAGTACTAACACTCCCTTCGAGGCTCGGGGGCTACTGTCGGGGACCATAATTAGGGGTACCCCCAAGACTCCTAATCTCAGCTGGTAACCCCCATCAGCACAAAGCTGCAAAGGCCTGATGGGCGCGATCCCGGTCAAGGCTCCGTCCACTCAAGGGACACGATCTCGCCTCACCCGAGCCCGGCCTCGGGCAAAGGTAGCCGACCCAGGAGAATTCACGTCTCGCCCGAGGGCCCCTCAAGCAACGGACGCACCTTCGACTCGCCCGAGGCCTAGCTTGGGCAGGCTTCACGGAGAAGCAACCTTGGCCGGATCGCTACGCCAACCGACCGTATCGCAGGAGCATTCAATGCAAGGATCGCTTGACACCTGATCCTGACGCGCGCTACTCAGTCGACAGAGCCGAAGTGACCGCAGTCACTTCACCGCTCCACTGACCGACCTGACAGGAAAACAGCGCTGCCTGCCCCACTCCGACTGCTGTGCCACTCGACAGAGTGAGGCTGGCAGCAGCTAAGTCCAGCCTCGGGCGCCATAGGAAGCTCCGCCTCGCTCGACCCCAGGGCTCGGACTCAGCCTCGACCTCGGACGACGGACTCCGCCTCGCCCGACCCCAGGGCTCGGACTCAGCCTCGACCTCGGAAGACGGTCTCCGCCTCGCCTGACTCGCCCGACCCCAGGGCTCGGACTCAGTCTCGACCTCGGAAGACGGACTCTGCCTCGCCCGACCCCAGGGCTCGGACTCAGCCTCGACCTCGGAGGAGTCACCGCCCCGCCCGACCTCGGGCTCGGACTCAGCCTCGACCTCGGAGGAGTCACCGCCCCGCCCGACCTCGGGCTCGGACCGACCACGTCACAGGGGGGCCATCATTACCCTACCCCTAGCTAGCTCAGGCTACGGGGAACAAGATCGGCGCCCCATCTAGCTCGCCCCGGTAAACAAGTAATGATGGCACCCCGCGTGCTCCATGACGACGGCGGCTCTCAGCCCCTTACGGAAGCAAGGAGACGTCAGCAAGGATTCGACAGCTCCGACAGCTGTACTTCCACAGGGCTCAAGCACTCCTACGACGGCCACGACATCACATGAACAGGGCGCCAAAACCTCTCCGACTGCCACGATGACATGTACTTAGGGCTCTAGCTCCTCTCTGCTAGACACGTTAGCACACTGCTACACCCCCCATTGTACACCTGGTCCCTCTCCTTACGCCTATGAAAGGAAGGTCTAGGGCTCTCGTACGAGAAGGTTGGCCGCGCGGGAGAACGGGCTGGCGGACAGTCTCTCTCTCTCTCTCTCTCTCTCTCTCTCTCTCTCTCTCTCTCTCTCTCTCTCTCTCTCTCCCTCCCTCGCGGACGCTTGTAACCCCCTACTGCAAGCGCACCCGACCTGGGCGCAGGACAACACGGAGGCCACGGGTTTCCCTTTGCCGTTTCTCCCCACTCTGTGCTCCATCTCGTGCCGACCCATCTGGGCTGGGACACGCGGCGACAATTTACTCGTCGGTCCAGGGACCCACGGGGTCGAAACGCCGACACCTGTCATACCCACGGACTCGATGTTCACGAGGAGCTGGTGTGCAACCTTCTTCTAGGCACGGAAGCGGGGCCTCGAGCGGTCGTGCTCGTTGTTTAAGGACTTCACGAGGATGTTTCCCATGCAAGTCACCGAACCATGGAGCCGCAAACCCTGGAGTGCCTCGATGGTAGTGCTGACGGATGGTTGTGCAGGTGTCACGACGTGCGCCAACGCTCCCTCAGCAGTGACGATGAATTCGAAAGTCCCAAAGCGCATGCCGACGCCGGGATCTAGTTGATGACGTCCTTAGCCATTCGCTACCATGTGGTAAAAAGGTGTTGTGACCCGCAAATAAGCCTCCATCTAGCGTGCCAACTTTCGGTGTTTGGATATCAATGGTTAGCAATTCAAGTGTTTTGCATGTCTAGGTGCAGATGGTGTGCAAGATGGACACAAAAGATTTATATTGATTCAGACTGAATGTCCCTATGTCCAGTTGAGTAACTTCACATTACTCAGCACCAGTTTTCAATGACGGGGTTACAAACAGTCAAGATAGGGAGGAGCTCCCAAGTCTTTGGCGTGCGAGTGGATGAAGTGGCGAGTGCTCTGTGTGATTACTATTGGAAAATATGCCCTAGAGATAATCATAGAGATGAGCATATTTGTTTGTATCCATGATATATTGCTTAATTGAATATCCATGAAAGGCACCTTGTATTGATTAGCAATTATATGAATTGTTTGTGAGATTCTTTACTTGTATGTCTATTCCAAAAGATGTCTCTAGTCAGATTCGATGACTATGACATGTATTAGCTGATGACTATGTTTCACAAATTATGAGCATGGATATGTAAAACTAATAATGTGGACGCATGTATGACGTGAGGATGGACCGACCTAATGTGAGTTTTGTAATATATTTCTCTTTTTACAACATGTACGTCATGTCCTTAGACCTGAGATTGTCGCGTGTTGTCAATATGTGAATTGACCTACTTGACTATCAAATGCTACTTCATAACTGGGTGTAGTTATAGACTGGAGCACTAGGACGAACGACACGAGGATGTGAAGGACGTCGGTGACTGCACGACATTGTTCGACGTGTTCTTTTACATTGAGACAATTTCTGCTATCCTACATGTCTAGTGGTAATCCTGTGACCTATAACAACAGTAGACCTTGGTTTTATGGGGTCAAAAATCTTATTTTACGCTACCGTAGCCTTCCTATAATCATACAATTACAAGTGTGCTCGCTACTTGTGTTAGATGTTGCTCGTTCCTGGATTGTGGTCCTTTCCTTTCTTTTATAGACCAAGGCGAGAGGAATCCATATTATACAAGTGTGAGGGGTTAGATGGGACGAGCAGGGTCGTGTCTTGTCATGTAACTCCTTATTCTCCGGGTTCTCGCCGATCGAAGGACTCCTCCGAATGATTCTTCCTCCTTCCGTCATAATATTGTAGTGATATTGTGGTTGTTGTTAAGTGTTTTATTGTCTCACAACGGCTGTCCCACTGTCCTTGATTCACTCCTTCGGGATGGAGCGATTGAGCCGATACCACAAACCATTTTTTGCCGAGAGCTCATCTTTGCCGAGAGCCGTTTTATGTCGAGCGTTCGGCTCTCGACAAAAACGCTCTTCGTCGAGTGCTTTATTGTGCCGAGTGTAGCACTCGGCAAAGCAAGTTTTGCCGAGTTCCCAATAAAATGCCCTTGGCAAAGAGATAGACACTCGGCAAATTAAGAGCTGAATTTCGATAGTGGTAGGGATGATATAAAGGAAAGTGATAGCATCAACGCCCGCCCATGTATTGACGGTTCAGAACAAATCTAACTTTGAAAAGAAGGGTAAGTAAATTAGCTCTTCGCTTAAATCTATTGCAATCCGTTAACACCACTCCCGGCCCACGGATGCGGCACCGGAAAACTTCCCTGGCGACACGTCGCGCACGTACCAGTCATTCATAATCAGTCACGTTGCACAAGCACCACCAGTCAGTCATAATCACGTACCGACACAAAAGTCTCGAACCTTGCTTTGTTTAGTGGCCCATGACAATGATGGTGTACTACCAACTAGATGTACGTGCATGGCGAGCGAGCGAGCACTTTGGAAATGCAGGGAACCGCCGTGCAAAACAATCTCCACGTGCGCCGGCCGGCGGCAAAACGAAAGCGAAAGAAATGGCGCGAGGATCGGATGCCAGACGACCTCCGCTCAGATGACTATGAGCCTCGCCTTTGTCTTAAACAAACAGCCAAATCGCGGGCATTTAAACACGCGCCGAAAATGGCGGGTCCGATCCGTCGTCGGATAAACCCTCAGCTGGGACAGAACTAGACACCTGGTGGTTAGAAACCAACTAGCATGCCGGTGCATGTGACGTGTAACTGACAGGCTTACGTATGCTGTGACATATATAGACCGGATAATAACCAAATGAAAACTTGCTGTTGGATCTTATATGGGCTTGGCCCATTTATTGAATAAACTCTATGGTGTGTAATGGTGGAGAATACCAATAATATCACATTGGAAGTCCAAGGGTCTTTTGCCTTGACTTATATGGTGGGATTTATTCCACTTAACTAAAGAAGTCAATAAATGGACAAGGGCGTGCCACGCGCGCGCGCCGCCGCCGGCCGGGCCGGGCGTGGCGAGGCAGGCGAGCGTGGTGTGGTTGTGTTAATTTTTAGTACTCACTAACCGCGTTAACCTTTCAGCCGAGTGACTCTGTCTCTTCGTCTGCCGAGTGACTCTTCTCCTTCAGCTGCCGACTCATGGCGTGACTCGGCGAGAGCTGGCCGACTCATGGCATGACTCGGCTAGAGCTGGCCGACTCTTGGCGTGACTCAGCGACCTTTCTCCTTCAGCTTCCCTCTGCGAGAGGTTAAATAGAGAAGCACCCATGTCACACGGTACACACGAGAGAGGCGAGAGGGCAGGTGCCTCCGAAGCCCTTGTCGTTCGAGACCCTGCTCGGGGGATCGGCAATTAGGTTTTTGGGGAGCGTCTTCGCGACTGCCCAACGTCTGTCGTTGTCTTCATCGCTGGTTCCTGGCGTCTTCATCTCGATCGGATGACAAGAGAAGTTGGACAAGGATCAGGATCCTCGGAGCGCATGGGAGGGTATGATCAATTCAGTTCGTTACTGTTTTATATTCTGCATATTTTATATGTCGTATGTACCTCTGTTCTATCATATTATGATATGTTGTATCTGTCTGTCTTAATTTTACAGTCATCCTGTTTATATTGTTATCTGTTTATTTCCAGTTGTTCCGCAATAATCCATGAACCATGCTTATATACTTATTTTATTTATATGATTTACATGCTTCATATGCTTTGTGTTCTCATGATCCATATTGTTATGGATATTTTTGAGATCACGATTTCTATGGTTAATTATTTATTATATGTCATCATCATAATGTAAATTTATGGAATTAAAATAATACGGAAAATGCCTATAATTCTAACAATCCAAAAACCTAATGTTAGGCATTTTTCTGTCAGAGGTTTTGCTGCTGTGCTAAAGCCTGATCCTTTTGATGGTAAAAACTTCTTAATATGGAAAGCTAAGATGGAATTGTGGCTAACTGCAATGTCTTGTTTTCATGCCGCTGAGGGCAAGCCTGCCAACTTACCTCCTGAGGATGAGGCTAAGTTTAAGGCTGAAGACAACCTCTTTCGAGGAGCAGTAATTAGCGCACTGGATACTAAATTCCAGAAAAGCTATATCATCCTTCCTACAGGGAAAGAGCTGTGGGATGCACTTGTTGGAAAGTTTGGAGTAACTGACGCTGGTAGCGAGCTGTATCTCATGGAGCAGCTGTATGACTACAAGATGGTTGAGAACCGATCTGTAGTGGAACAGGCTCATGAGTTTCAGGCACTAGCTAAGGAACTCGAACTTTTTCCTTGTCCTTTGCCTGACAAGTTTGTGGCTGGCGGTATAATCGCCAAGTTGCCACCTTCTTGGAAGGACTTTGCTACCTCTCTTAAACATAAGAGACAAGAGTTTAATGTGGAAGAGCTCATTGGTACTCTTGATGTTGAGGAAAGGGCTAGAACTAAGGACAATGGAAAAGGTGTGGAGACCTCTACTGCTAATGTGGTGCAGAAGAGAAACTTCCGCAAGTTTAACAAGAAGAAAAACCAGAACAAACCAGAGAACGCGAATAAACCTGTTCATACAGCACAGTTTAAAAAGAAGAACAACAATAACAAGGGAAAGGGAGGATGCTTTGTCTGTGGCAGTGATCAACATTGGGCAAGAGAGTGCCCTGATCGCAAGTTCACTCAAGACAAGAAATCAACTAATGTTGTAACCACTGAAACTGAAGGAGGAACATCTGGGTATGGTAATTATTTACCATTTGTTCTTTTAGTCTGTAATTCACCTGAGTGGTGGATGGACAGTGGTGCAAACATTCATGTGTGTGCTGATGCCTCTATGTTCACTTCCTATCAGGTCGGGAGGTCTAGCGCCTTGTTAATGGGAAATGGGTCGCGTGCTCATGTTCTTGGTGTTGGTACGGTCATTCTGAAGTTTACTTCGGGAAAGACGGTGTCATTGAAGAGCGTGCAGCATGTGCCCTCTATCAAGAAGAATCTCGTTAGCGCTTCTATGCTATGTCGAGATGGATACAAAGTTGTTCTTGAGTCTAATAAATGTGTTGTGTCGAAACATGGTACTTTTGTTGGTAAAGGATATGACTGCGGAGGCTTGTTCCGCTTATCACTGCATGATGTGTGTAATAAAATGGTGAATTCTGTTAATTTTTCTGATGAGTCAGATTTATGGCATTCACGTTTCTGTCATGCAAGTTTTGGCTGTCTTATGCGGTTAGCAAATATAAATTTAATTCCTAAATTTAACTTGGTCAAAAAGTCTAAGTGCCATGTGTGTGTTGAATCAAAACAACCCCGCAAGCCTCATAAGGCTGCTGAGGCGAGGAGTTTGGCACCTCTAGAACTTGTTCATTCTGATCTGTGCGAGATGAATGGAATTTTGACCAAAGGTGGTAAAAGATACTTTCTCACTTTTATAGATGACTCCACTAGATTTTGTTATGTGTATCTCTTAAAAACAAAAGATGAAGCGTTCAATTATTTTAAGGCCTATAAAGCTGAAGTTGAGAACCAACTTGAGAGGAAAATAAAATGGTTAAGGTCTGATCGAGGTGGAGAATATTTCTCTAATGTGTTCGATGAGTTCTGCGTGGAACATGGTATTATTCATGAGAGGACACCGCCATTCTCACCACAATCCAATGGGATTGCTGAAAGGAAAAACCGCACTCTAACAGATTTGGTGAATGCCATGTTGAGTACAGCGGGATTATCCAAGGCATGGTGGGGTGAGGCGATTTTAACAGCATGTCATGTCCTGAATAGAGTTCCAACAAAGAACAAAGAGATCACTCCATTTGAGGAATGGGAAAAGAGAAGATTAAATCTCTCATATTTGCGCACTTGGGGTTGCTTGGCTAAAGTGAATGTGCCAATCAACAAAAAGCGTAAACTTGGGCCTAAAACTGTTGATTGTGTATTCCTTGGTTACTCTTTTCACAGCACTGGGTATAGGTTCTTAATTATAAAATCCGATGTGCCTGATATGTATGTTGATACTATCATGGAATCAAGAGACGCAGCATTTTTTGAGAATGAGTTTCCCATGAAGAATACACCTAGTGATACAAGTCATGAGACTATAATTCCCCATGAGCACGAACTGTCGATTCCTATAGATCATGCTGAGGATTCTCACGTGCACATCCCTGAGGAGGATGACACTATAGTCACTCGAAAGAGCAAGAGACAGAGGGTTGCAAAATCCTTTGGTAATGACTTTATAGTGTACCTTGTGGAAGACACACTAACTACCATTAGTGAGGCATATTCCTCTCCTGATGCTGACTTATGGAAGGAAGCAGTACGGAGTGAGATGGAATCTATTATGTCTAATGGAACTTGGGAGGTCGTTGACCGTCCTTATGGTTGTCAACCTATAGGTTGCAAATGGATCTTCAAGAAAAAGCTTAGGCCTGATGGTACAATTGAGAGGTACAAGGCAAGGCTTGTGGCCAAAGGATACACCCAAAAGGAGGGTGAAGATTTGAAAGTCGCCTAGAGGGGGGGTGAATAGGGCGAAACTGAAATTTACAAATATAAACACAACTACAAGCCGGGGTTAGCGTTAGTAATAAAGAAACGAGTCCACGAGAGAGGGCGCAAAACAAATCCCAAGCGAATAAGCAAGTGAGACACGGAGATTTGTTTTACCGAGGTTCGGTTCTTGCAAACCTACTCCCCGTTGAGGAGGCCACAAAGGCCGGGTCTCTTTCAACCCTTCCCTCTCTCAAACGATCCACGGATCGAGTGAGCTTTCTTTTCTCAATCACTTGGAACACAAAGTTCCCACAAGGACCACCACAAGATTGGTGTCTCTTGCCTCAATTACAAGTGAGTTTGATTGCAAAGAATGGATCAAGAAAGAAGAAAGCAATCCAAGCGCAAGAGCTCGAAAGAACACAAGCAAATCACTCTCTCTAGTCACTATGGTGTTGTGTGGAATTTGGAGAGGATTTGATCTCTTTGATGTGTCTAGAATTGAATGCTAGAGCTCTTGTAGTAGTTGGGAAGTGGAAAACTTGGATACAATGAATGGTGGGGTGGTTGGGGTATTTATAGCCCCAACCACCAGACTTGACCGTTGGCTGGGTCCTCTGTTCGATGGCGCACCGGACAGTCCGGTGCACACCGGACAGTCCGGTGCTCCCTGCCACGTCATCACTGCCGTTGGATTCGACCGTTGAAGCTTCTGACTTGTGGGCCCGCCTGGGTGTCCGGTGCACACCGGACATCTACTGTTCCTTGTCCGGTGTGCCGGAGTGGGCGCGCCTGCCATCTGCGCGCGCAGAGCGCGCATTAAATGCGCGGCAGAGAGCCGTTGGCGCGGAGAAGACCGTTGCTCCGGAGTCTCACCGGACAGTCCGGTGCACACCGGACAGTCCGGTGAATTATAGCGGACGAGCCGTTGGCTTTTCCCGAAGCTGGCGAGTTCCTGAGGCCGACCCCCTTTGGCGCACCGGACACTGTCCGGTGTACACCGGACAGTCTGGTGAATTATAGCCGAGTCGCCTCCGGAAATTACCGAAGGTAGCGAGTTCGAGTCTGAGTCCCCCTGGTGCACCGGACATGTCCGGTGGCACACCGGACATGTCCGGTGGCACACCGGACAGTCCGGTGCGCCAGACCTGGGGTGCCTTCGGTTGCCCCTTTGCCCCTTTGTTGAATCCAAAACTTGGTCTTTTTAATGGCTGAGTGTGAACCTTTTACACCTGTATCATTTATACACTTGGGCAAACAAGTTAGTCCAAAGATTTGTGTTGGGCAATTCAACCACCAAAATTATATAGGAACTAGGTGTAAGCCTAATTCCCTTTCAATCTCCCCCTTTTTGGTGATTGATGCCAACACAAACCAAAGCAAATATAGAAGTGCATAATTGAACTAGTTTGCATAATGTAAGTGTAAAAGTTGCTTGGAATTGAGCCTAATATAAATACTTACAAGATATGCATGGATTGTTTCATTCTTATATAACATTTTGGACCACGTTTGCACCACGAGTTTTGTTTTTGCAAACTATTTTGTAAATCTATTTCAAAGTTCTTTTGCAAATAGTCAAAGGTAAATGAATAAGATTTTGAGAAGCATTTTCAAGATTTGAAATTTTCTCCCCCTGTTTCAAAATGCTTTTCCTTTGACTAAACAAAACTCCCCCTAGATAAGAATCCTCCTCTTAGTGTTCAAGAGGGTTTTGATATATCATTTTGAAATACTACTTTCTCCCCCTTTTGAACACAAAAGGATACCAATTGAAAATATTCAACACTTAAGTAATTGAAATTGGTGGTGGTGCGGTCCTTTTGCTTTGGGCTCACTTCTCCCCCTTTTTGGCATGAATCGCCAAAAACGGAGTCATTAGAGCCCTTTAAGTGCTATCTTCTCTTTGGGTCATAAATAAATGAGTTAAGATTATACCAAAGACGAAGTCCGGTCTTTTTGCTTTGAGCTCATTTCTCCCAAAGACAAGGTCCTTTTGCTTTGAATTCTCCCCCAAATGATGGAGAGAAGCGTGGAGTGATGGCGAAGGATGATTTACGAAGTGGAAGCTTTTGTCTTCGCCGAAGACTCCAATTTCCTTTCAATATACCTATGACTTGGTTTGAAATAGACTTGAAAACACATTAGTCATAGCATATAAAAGAGACATGATCAAAGGTATACAAATGAGCAATGTGTGCAATTTAACAAAAGAAGTTCCTAGAATCAAGAATATTGAGCTCATGCCTAAGTTTGTTAAAAGATTGTTCATCAAGAGGCTTGGTAAAGATATCAGCTAATTGATCTTTAGTGTTAATGTAAGAAATCTCGATATCTCCCTTTTGTTGGTGATCCCTCAAAAAGTGATACCGAATGGCTATGTGCTTAGTGCGGCTATGCTCGACGGGATTGTCGGTCATTTTGATTGCACTCTCATTATCACATAGCAAAGGGACTTTGGTTAATTTGTAACCGTAGTCCCGCAGGGTTTGCCTCATCCAAAGCAATTGCGCGCAACAATGGCCTGCGGCAATGTACTCGGCTTCGGCGGTGGAAAGAGCGACCGAATTTTGCTTCTTTGAAGCCCAAGACACCAAGGATCTTCCCAAGAACTGGCAAGTCCCTGATGTGCTCTTCCTATTGATTTTACACCCCGCCCAATCGGCATCCGAATATCCAATTAAATCAAATGTGGATCCCTTAGGATACCAAAGCCCAAACTTAGGAGTATAAGCCAAATATCTCAAGATTCGTTTCACGGCCGTAAGGTGAGCTTCCTTAGGGTCGGCTTGGAATCTTGCACACATGCATACGGAAAGCATAATATCCGGTCGAGATGCACATAAATAGAGTAAAGAACCTATCATCGACCGGTATACCTTTTGATCCACGGACTTACCTCCCGTGTCGAGGTCGAGATGCCCATTAGTTCCCATGGGTGTCTTGATGGGCTTGGCATCCTTCATCCCAAACTTGGTTAGAATGTCTTGAGTGTACTTCGTTTGGCTGATGAAGGTGCCCTCTTGGAGTTGTTTGACTTGGAATCCTAGAAAATACTTCAACTCCCCCATCATTGACATCTCGAATTTCTGTGTCATGATCCTACTAAACTCTTCACATGTAGACTCGTTAGTAGACCCAAATATAATATCATCAACATAAATTTGGCATACAAACAAGTCATTTTCAAGAGTTTTAGTAAAGAGTGTAGGATCGGCCTTTCCGACTTTGAATCCATTTGCAATAAGAAAATCTCTAAGGCATTCATACCATGCTCTTGGGGCTTGCTTGAGCCCATAAAGCGCCTTAGAGAGCTTATAGACATGGTTAGGATACTCACTGTCTTCAAAGCCGGGAGGTTGCTCAACATGGACCTCTTCCTTGATTGGTCCATTGAGGAAGGCACTTTTCACGTCCATTTGATAAAGCTTAAAGCCATGGTAAGTAGCATAGGCCAATAATATGCGAATTGACTCAAGCCTAGCTACGGGTGCATAGGTTTCACCGAAATCCAAACCTTCGACTTGGGAGTATCCCTTGGCCACAAGTCGAGCTTTGTTCCTTGTCACCACACCATGCTCATCTTGCTTGTTGCGGAAGACCCATTTGGTTCCTACAACATTTTGGTTAGGACGTGGAACTAAATGCCATACCTCATTTCTAGTGAAGTTGTTGAGCTCCTCTTGCATCGCCACCACCCAATCCGAATCTTGGAGTGCTTCCTCTACCCTGTGTGGCTCAATAGAGGAAACAAACGAGTAATGTTCACAAAAATGTGCAACCCGAGATCGAGTAGTTACCCCCTTATGAATGTCGCCGAGGATGGTGTCGACAGGGTGATCTCGTTGGATTGCTTGGTGGACTCTTGGGTGTGGCGGCCTTTGCTCTTCATCCTCCTTGTCTTCCTCATTTGCATCTCCCCCTTGATTATTGCCATCATCTTGAGGTGGCTCATTTGCTTGATCTTCAACGTCATCAACTTGAGCCTCATTCTCATTTTGAGTTGGTGGAGATGCTTGCGTGGAGGAGGATGGTTGATCTTGTGCATTTGGAGGCTCTTCGGATTCCTTAGGACACACATCCCCAATGGACATGTTCCTTAGTGCAATGCATGGAGCCTCTTCTTCACCTATCTCATCAAGATCAACTTGCTCTACTTGAGAGCCGTTAGTCTCATCAAACACAACGTCACATGAGACTTCAACTAGTCCAGTGGACTTGTTAAAGACCCTATATGCCCTTGTGTTTGAGTCATAACCAAGTAAAAAGCCTTCTACAGTCTTAGGAGCAAATTTAGATTTTCTACCTCTTTTAACAAGAATAAAGCATTTGCTACCAAAAACTTTAAAATATGAAATGTTGGGCTTTTTACCGGTTAGGAGTTCATATGATGTCTTCTTGAGGATTCGGTGAAGATACAACCGGTTGATGGCGTAGCAGGCGGTGTTGACCGCCTCGGCCCAAAACCGATCCGAAGTCTTGTACTCATCAAGCATGGTCCTTGCCATGTCCAGTAGAGTTCGATTCTTCCTCTCCACTACACCATTTTGTTGTGGCGTGTAGGGAGAAGAGAACTCATGCTTGATGCCCTCCTCCTCAAGGAAGCCTTCAATTTGAGAGTTCTTGAACTCCGTCCCGTTATCGCTTCTTATTTTCTTGATCCTTAAGCCGAACTCATTTTGAGCCCGTCTCAAGAATCCCTTTAAGGTCTCTTGGGTTTGAGATTTTTCCTGTAAAAAGAATACCCAAGTGAAGCGAGAATAATCATCCACAATAACTAGACAGTACTTACTCCCGCCGATGCTTATGTAAGCGATCGGGCCGAATAAATCCATGTGTAGGAGTTCCAGTGGCCTGTCAGTCGTCATTATGTTCTTATGTGGATGATGAGTGCCAACTTGCTTTCCTGCCTGGCATGCGCTACAAACCCTGTCTTTCTCAAAATGAACATTTGTTAGTCCTAAAATGTGTTCTCCCTTTAGAAGCTTGTGAAGATTCTTCATCCCAACATGTGCTAGTCGGCGATGCCAGAGCCAGCCCATGTTAGTCTTAGCAATTAAGCATGTGTCGAGTTCAGCTCTATCAAAATCTACCAAGTATAGCTGACCCTCTAACACACCCTTAAATGCTATTGAATCATCACTTCTTCTAAAGACAGTGACACCAATATCAGTGAAGAGACAGTTGTAGCCCATTTTGCATAATTGAGAAACTGAAAGCAAATTGTAATCTAAAGAATCAACAAGAAAAACATTGGAAATGGAATGGTCAGGAGAAATAGCAATTTTACCCAATCCTTTGACCAAACCTTGATTTCCATCCCCGAATGTGATCGCTCGTTGGGGATCTTGGTTTTTCTCATATGAGGAAAACATCTTTTTCTCCCCAGTCATGTGGTTCGTGCACCCGCTGTCGAGTATCCAACTTGAGCCCCCGGATGCATAAACCTACAAAACAAGTTTAGTTCTTGACTTTAGGTACCCAAATGGTTTTGGGTCCTTTGGCATTAGACACAAGAACTTTGGGTACCCAAACACAAGTCTTGGAGCCCTTGTGCTTGCCCCCAACATATTTGGCAACTATCTTGCCGGATTTGTTAGTCAACACATAAGATGCATCAAAAGTTTTAAATGACATGTTATGATCATTTGATGCACTAGGAGTTTCCTTTTTAGGCAACTTAGCGTGGGTTGGTTGCCTAGAGCTAGATGTCTCACCCTTATACATGAAAGCATGTTTAGGGCCAGAGTGAGACTTCCTAGAGTGAATTCTCCTAATTTTGCTCTCGGGATAACCGGCAGGGTATAAAATGTAACCCTCGTTATCCTGAGGCATGGGAGCCTTGCCCTTAACAAAGTTAGATAATCTTTTAGGAGGGGCACTAAGTTTGACATTGTCTCCCCTTTGGAAGCCAATGCCATCCTTGATGCCCGGGCGTCTCCCACTATAAAGCATGCTACGAGCAAATTTAAATTTCTCATTTTCTAAGTTGTGCTCGGCAATCTTAGCATCTAGTTTTGCTATATGATCATTTTGTTGTTTAATTAAAGCCATATGATCATGAATAGCATTAACATCAATATCTCTACATCTAGTACAAATAGACACATGCTCAACAATAGATGTAGAGGGTTTGCAAGATTTTAATTCTACAACCTTAGCATGTAACATGTCATTCTTAGTTCTAAGGTCAGAGATAGTAGCATTGCAAACATCAAAATCTTTAGCCTTAGCAAGCAATTTTTCATTTTCAATTCTAAGGCTAGCAATGGAAGCATTTAACTCATCAATCCTAGTAAGCAAATCAACATTATCATCTCTAGGATTGGAAGTTGAAACAATACAAACATGAGAATCAACCTTAGCTAATAAATTAGCATTTTCATTTCTAAGGTTGTCTATTGTCTCTTGGCAAGTGCTTAGCTCACTAGATAATTTTTCACATTTTTCTACTTCTAGAGCATAAGCCTTTTTAACCTTAACATGTTTCTTGTTTTCTTTAATTAGACAATCCTCTTGGGAATCCAAAAGGTCATCCTTTTCATGAATAGCACTAATTAATTCATTTAATTTTTCTTTTTGTTCCATGTTAAGGTTGGCAAAAAGGGTACGTAAGTTATCTTCCTCATCACTAGCATTATCATCACTAGAGCTTTCATACTTAGTGGAAGATCTTGATTTTACCTTCTTTTTGCCGTCCTTTGCCATGAGGCACTTGTGGCCAACGTTTGGGAAGAGGAGTCCCTTGGTGACGGCGATGTTGGCGGCGTCCTCGTCGTCGGAGGAGCCGCTTGAGCTTTCGTCGGAGTCCCACTCCCGACAAACATGGGCGTCGCCGCCCTTCTTCTTGTAGTACCTCTTCTTTTCTCTCCTCTTGCCCTTCTTGTCGTCGCCTCGATCACTGTCACTTGATATAGGACATTTAGCAATAAAATGACCGGGCTTACCACATTTGTAGCAAACCTTCTTGGAGCGGGACTTGTAGTCTTTCCCCCTCCGTTGCTTGAGGATTTGGCGGAAGCTCTTGATGACGAGTGCCATTTCCTCATTGTCGAGCTTGGAGGCGTCTATTGGTTGACGGCTTGGGGTAGACTCCTCCTTCTTTTCCTCCGTTGCCTTGAATGCAACGGGTTGAGCTCCGGATGTGGTGGGTTCATCAAGCTCGTTGATCTTCCTCGAGCCTTCAATCATGCACTCAAAACTAACAAAATGCCCGATAACTTCCTCGGGGGTCATTTTTGTATATCGACGATTACCACGAATTAATTGAACTTGAGTTGGGTTAAGAAAAATGAGAGATCTTAAAATAACCTTAACCATTTCGTGGTCGTCCCATTTTACGCTCCCGAGGTTGCGCACTTGGTTCACCAAGGTCTTGAGCCGGTTGTACATGTGTTGTGGCTCTTCCCCTTTAAGTAGCCGGAACCGACCAAGCTCCCCCTCGATCGTTTCCCGCTTGGTGATCTTGGTGAGCTCGTCTCCCTCGTGCGCGGTTTTGAGTACATCCCAAACTTCTTTTGCGCTCTTCAACCCTTGCACTTTGTTATACTCCTCTCTACTTAGAGAAGCGAGGAGTATCGTTGTCGCTTGAGAGTTGAAGTGCTCGATTTGGGCCACCTCATCCTCATCATAATCTTTGTCCCCTATAGATGGTACCTGTGCACCAAACTCAACAACATCCCATATACTTTTGTGGAGTGAGGTTAGATGAAATCGCATTAAATCACTCCACCTAGCATAATCTTCACCATCAAAAGTTGGTGGCTTGCCTAATGGGACGGAAAGTAAATGTTTAGATGTACGAGAGTAGTGCAAGGGGATCTTACTAAACTTCTTACGCTCTTGGCGTTTAGAAGTTACGGAGGGCGCATCGGAGTCGGAGGTCGATGTTGATGAAGTGTCGGTCTCGTAGTAGACCACTTTCCTCATCCTCTTTTCCTTGTTCTTACTCCGGTGCGGCTTGTGCGAAGAAGATTTTTCCTTCTTCTCTTTGTGGTGAGAAGAAGATTTCTTCTCCTTTCCTTTGTTGGAGGAGATCTTCTTCTTCTCCCTCCTTTTGGTGCGGGACTCTTCCGATGAAGTGCTCCCTTGGCTTGTAGTAGGCTTTTCGCCGGTCTCCATTTCCTTCTTGGCGTGATCTCCCGACATCACTTCGAGCGGTTAGGCTCTAATGAAGCACCGAGCTCTGATACCAATTGAAAGTCGCCTAGAGGGGGGGTGAATAGGGCGAAACTGAAATTTACAAATATAAACACAACTACAAGCCGGGGTTAGCGTTAGTAATAAAGAAACGAGTCCACGAGAGAGGGCGCAAAACAAATCCCAAGCGAATAAGCAAGTGAGACACGGAGATTTGTTTTACCGAGGTTCGGTTCTTGCAAACCTACTCCCCGTTGAGGAGGCCACAAAGGCCGGGTCTCTTTCAACCCTTCCCTCTCTCAAACGATCCACGGATCGAGTGAGCTTTCTTTTCTCAATCACTTGGAACACAAAGTTCCCACAAGGACCACCACAAGATTGGTGTCTCTTGCCTCAATTACAAGTGAGTTTGATTGCAAAGAATGGATCAAGAAAGAAGAAAGCAATCCAAGCGCAAGAGCTCGAAAGAACACAAGCAAATCACTCTCTCTAGTCACTATGGTGTTGTGTGGAATTTGGAGAGGATTTGATCTCTTTGATGTGTCTAGAATTGAATGCTAGAGCTCTTGTAGTAGTTGGGAAGTGGAAAACTTGGATACAATGAATGGTGGGGTGGTTGGGGTATTTATAGCCCCAACCACCAGACTTGACCGTTGGCTGGGTCCTCTGTTCGATGGCGCACCGGACAGTCCGGTGCACACCGGACAGTCCGGTGCTCCCTGCCACGTCATCACTGCCGTTGGATTCGACCGTTGAAGCTTCTGACTTGTGGGCCCGCCTGGGTGTCCGGTGCACACCGGACATCTACTGTTCCTTGTCCGGTGTGCCGGAGTGGGCGCGCCTGCCATCTGCGCGCGCAGAGCGCGCATTAAATGCGCGGCAGAGAGCCGTTGGCGCGGAGAAGATCGTTGCTCCGGAGTCTCACCGGACAGTCCGGTGCACACCGGACAGTCCGGTGAATTATAGCGGACGAGCCGTTGGCTTTTCCCGAAGCTGGCGAGTTCCTGAGGCCGACCCCCTTTGGCGCACCGGACACTGTCCGGTGTACACCGGACAGTCTGGTGAATTATAGCCGAGTCGCCTCCGGAAATTACCGAAGGTAGCGAGTTCGAGTCTGAGTCCCCCTGGTGCACCGGACATGTCCGGTGGCACACCGGACAGTCCGGTGCGCCAGACCTGGGGTGCCTTCGGTTGCCCCTTTGCCCCTTTGTTGAATCCAAAACTTGGTCTTTTTAATGGCTGAGTGTGAACCTTTTACACCTGTATCATTTATACACTTGGGCAAACAAGTTAGTCCAAAGATTTGTGTTGGGCAATTCAACCACCAAAATTATATAGGAACTAGGTGTAAGCCTAATTCCCTTTCAAGATTTCTTCGACACCTACTCACCAGTGGCTCGATTGACTACAATTCGCACATTAATAGTCGTGGCAGCCTCTTATGGTCTTATCATTCATCAGATGGATGTTAAGACAACTTTCCTAAATGGAGAGTTGGATGAGGAGGTCTATATGGATCAGCCAGAAGGGTTCATTGCGGATGGTCAAGAGAACAAGGTGTGCAAGTTGATAAAATCATTGTATGGCCTAAAACAAGCACCTAAGCAATGGCATGAAAAGTTTGATAATACTCTTACAGCAGCTGGCTTTGTTGTAAATGAATCTGACACGTGTGTATACTATCCGTATGGTGGGGGTGAGTCTGTTATGCTGTGCCTTTATGTTGATGACATTTTGATCTTTGGATCTAATCTCAATGTGATTGAGGAAGTTAAAAATCTTCTATCGAGCAATTTCGAGATGAAAGATTTGGGAGAGGTTGATGTCATTCTAAACATCAAGCTTGTTAGAGAAGCTGATGGTGGGGTAACTTTGTTACAATCCCATTATGTGGAAAAGGTATTGAGTCGCTTTGGTTTTAGTGACTGTGATCCTGCTCCAACACCTTATGACCCCAGTGTGCTATTAAGAAAGAATCGGAGAATAGCAAGGGATCAATTGACATACTCCAAAATCATTGGCTCGCTTATGTACCTTGCAAGTGCAACAAGGCCAGACATCTCTTATGCTGTGAGTAAGCTAAGTCGGTTTGTGTCGAAACCAGGAGATGATCACTGGCGTGCTCTTGAGAGAGTGTTGCGGTATTTGAAAGGTACTATGACATACGGTATTCATTATACCGGAAACCCAAAAGTGCTGGAAGGCTATTGTGATGCCAACTGGATTTCTGATGCTGATGAGCTTTATGCCACAAGCGGATATGTGTTTCTGTTTGGAGGTGGCGTTGTTTCCTGGAAGTCTTGCAAGCAGACTATCTTAACGAAGTCTACAATGGAAGCAGAACTCGCAGCATTAGACACTGCTGGGGCTGAGGCCGAGTGGCTTCGTGATTTCCTATTGGACTTACCGGTAGTTGAAAAACCGATACCGGCTATTTCCATGAACTGTGACAACCAAACGGTGATAACAAAGGTTAACAGTTCTAGGAATAACATGAAGTCTACAAGGCATGTTAAGAGGAGATTGAAATCTGTCAGAAAGTTGAAAAACTCCGGAGTTATAACTGTGGATTATGTCCACACATCAAATAATCTGGCAGAACAATTCACTAAGGGTCTATCACGCAATGTGATAGAAAGTGCATCGAGGGAAATGGGTATGAGACCCATGTGAGATCTACTGTAGTGGTAACCTGCTCTATGTGATCGGAGATCCCGTGAAGTAGAGTGGAGAAACAAGCTAGGAGTAGATTGTGAGGAAAGATCCCTTCTTTAACTCATTTCTGATGCACATCTTTCCTATCTGTAAGGCAGGATGGTTTTTACCTTAATGTATTCCAAGAGTCTTATAAAGGTGAGATGTTGTCCTACAGAACATCTTCTGAGGAATACACCTATATGAGTCAGACTGCTAGTCACAGTCTATGGGACTTGGATAATCCCTAAATACTCATGAAAGGCACTGAAGTGTGACTTATATGCTTCTAAACAGCGGGAATACCCTTTTGCAGCCTAGTATCAGCAAAGGATTTGAGTGAATCTTATTTCGCACAAAACTGTCGATTCAAGGCATAGTCCATTGTTCAGTTGTGAATGAGTGAAACTCTTATTCTAGATGGATGTTCAACTTAACAGTCTCCATCGAAACACTGGTATATCAAAGGATTGTGATTCTGATACTTCATCATTACAAACCCTAGAGTTTGGTGGGGATTGTTGGATCTTATATGGGCTTGGCCCATTTATTGAATAAACTCTATGGTGTGTAATGGTGGAGAATACCAATAGTACCACATTGGAAGTCCAAGGGTCTTTTGCCTTGACTTATATGGTGGGATTTATTCCACTTAACTTGAGAAGTCAAGAAATGGACAAGGGTGTGCCACACGCGCGCGCGCGCCGCCGCCGCCGCCGGCCGGGCCGGGCGTGGCGTGGCGAGGCGAGGCGAGGCGAGGCGAGGCGAGGCAGGCAGGCAGGCAGGCGAGCGGGCGTGGTGTGGTTGTGTTAATTTTTAGCACTCACTAACCGCGTTAACCTTTCAGCCGAGTGACTCTGTCTCTTCGTCTGCCGAGTGACCCTTCTCCTTCAGCTGCCGACTCATGGCGTGACTCGGCGAGAGCTGGCCGACTCATGGCATGACTCGGCTAGAGCTGGCCGACTCTTGGCGTGACTCGGCGACCTTTCTCCTTTAGCTTCCCTCTGCGAGAGGTTAAATAGAGGAGCACCCATGTCACACGGTACACACGAGAAACATTTTCAGAATCACAGTTCAGCCGCCAAGTGAGGGTATTTCCATCTCGTGTCTCTGCGCGCACAGAGAGGCGAGAGGGCAGGTGCCTCCGAAGCCCTTGCCGTTCGAGACCCTGCTCGGGGGATCGGCAATTAGGTTTTTGGGGAGCGTCTTCGCGACTGCCCAACGTCTGTCGTTGTCTTCATCGCTGGTTCCTGGCGTCTTCATCTCGATCGGATGACAAGAGAAGTTGGACAAGGATCAGGATCCTCGGAGCGCATGGGAGGGTATGATCAATTCAGTTCGTTACTGTTTTATATTCTGCATATTTTATATGTCGTATGTACCTCTGTTCTATCATATTATGATATGTTGTATCTGTCTGTCTTAATTTTACAGTCATCCTGTTTATATTGTTATCTGTTTATTTCCAGTTATTCTGCAATAATCCATGAACCATGCTTATATACTTATTTTATTTATATGATTTACATGCTTCATATGCTTTGTGTTCTCATGATCCATATTGTTATGGATATTTTTTAGATCACGATTTTTATGGTTAATTATTTATTATATGTCATCATCATAATGTTAATTTATGAAATTAAAATAATACGGAAAATGCCTATAATTCTAACACTTGCTGGTACGGTGCAGTTTTTTTATATATATTGCGTGAGTTTCGAATCCTGCATCTATCTGGCGGTACCTACCTATCCATCCATATAATGCTTGACATGAGTAAGATTTAATTTATGATAGGGTGGAATGATTTTTTTGGAGAAAATGTTGTTATTAACGCTAGATTCAGAGAATAGTGGGCGGAAAAGCTGATGAAATTTGATCCTAAGTGTTCTATGACCCTGTTTGTTTCCCTCCTAGATTATATAAGTTAATTATGGTGAAAACGTAGAAAGGTAAAATATCACTTTGTGATCATAAATAAGCTAAAATAAATTACCTAATGCTAATTTATTTCAGCTTATTTGTGTTACCAAATTAATATTTTACCCTCTATCCTTCTACCATAATTCAACTTATATAATATAAAAGGGAAATAAATACATCATATATTGTATCAAGGTGAATGAGAATACTCGAATAATATCTATCCATAGCAGGGCCTTGGTCAGGGGACCCATTGTCTCTGAATCTTTTTCATTCCCAGCTGCGGTCTTGAGATTCTAGAGGTCCGGAACAAATTTTAAAACAATGGTTATTCTAATTATTTTTAAATTTAAATGTACCAATATAAATACACAAGATCCATCTAACACATATAACTTGTTTACATACAATTGAGCTGTGAGCACGTTGTGATCGGCTGGCCACCAACTCTTCAACACTTCACTGTTGAGCTATTGTGTCGTATAATGATAGTCTGACCACTGAATGTATACCAAGTATCGAGGTCCTATAAACTTAGGGGCCTAGGTCGATCGCCCCTCTAGCACTCTGTCCCACCGTAGGGTCGGCCCTGTTCATACAATTTAAGGGTATTAAAGTGTGCCGGAAAGCTCCAAGAATTAATCATCTATTTTTTTAATGGATGACTCACTAATATTGATGAGAGTTTCTAGGAGAACATACAAGAGCTGAGAAGGGTAGACAAGGCACTAATATTGTCTTCAATAGATCATCTTATATTTACTTCACTATTTTTAGTCAAACACTATGGTGTTTAATGTACACCGGATATGACATGATAGACAGGACACTCAGGAGCATGTCAAACATATACTTTTGCTCTATAGTGTATCAGATATGTCTGGTGTAACACTAGACACCACACTATACAAACTACTAAGAGAGCATGTGAATTTGACTTTTCAGCTCTGCACTCATCAAGCGTGTCTATGGTGCGCCAGGTAAATGTACTGAACATCTG
The DNA here is from genome assembly GCF_902167145.1 of Zea mays. NCBI lineage: Eukaryota > Viridiplantae > Streptophyta > Magnoliopsida > Poales > Poaceae > Zea > Zea mays. The sequence continues at coordinate 156,441,571 of NC_050103.1, read as the reverse complement.
ACACAAACAACTAGTTTATAGCCATTAGAGATATAGTCGTTCGAAGACACCTGACGTGTCCAATGCATAGTCACAAGAAATAGGTACAATGGTAGCGACCCTCGACCCAGAAACGTCGACCTCGACTCAGATGTGCAGGGTCATTTTTGTTTCCACCATGTTAAAGTATCTCATAGGCAGCGTACCACGTTCCTCGACCCGGGAACTTGTGACTATGGTACAATGTAGGAATCGGAGTTGCACCAGACATGTTCGATGCCCCAATTTTTGTGAGAGGTAATGGTTATATTCCTTGTTGGGGCTATAAATAGGCCCCTTGGCTAGTATCTCTCAACTTCATACACTTGCGAAGACCTATTGTGGCTAGAGAAACACACGTCACTCACTTGCAACTTGTATTTCGTTATTTGGGTGAGATTGGAGCACTCCTAGTGCGCATTGCATTGAGTTCTTGTATCTTGTGGCACTAATTGAGAGAATTGGGCTAATTATACTCCTATTAGCCCTAGTGATTGTTATCACCTACATGGCTACATAACCCAAATTTTGTTGGATCATTGAGCTACTGTTGGGGATTGTCGTCGGTTCCGATCATCATTGTAAGAGGCCCTATGCTTATTCTCCATGGGAGTTTAACAAAGAGCAACTATATTAGAATCAAGGTTTGTTGGAGTGCTTCTCTAGAGTGGTGTTTATGACATGTGATGTCAATTAGCGCATGAATCATCTAGGTTGCTGACAAGCAACTGAACCTCAATAATATATCTTGTGTCACTTCTTGCTCCATGTGGTTTGCATTTCAGACTATCCTTGTAATTATACTTAATTGTTATCTAATTTTAATTTATCTAGCTTTGTGTAGTTTATAATTAAGTTTTAACTCTTGCTAAGTGAGTAGCATGACTAGTTCTTTATAATTATTTTACAACTTACTAGTTTGGTTAGGAGATAGTTTAAAGTAAATTAGGACTAGAACAAGTAAATGCTTCCGCACATTGTCTCTAGTCAATATTGTAAGTTCGCATATTCAAACATTGGCTCTAGTTAAGTTTTGTACAATATTTTGTATAGGCTATTCACCCCTCTAGCCATCTAGATTATATCACTTTGCCCCAAGTGTTATAGGCTGGACAAAGACTTCGGACACCATTTCTTCGAATACAAAAGAGTAAAGAGATGCCAGAGATTCTTGAATTTTGAAGAGAATTATAAAGTCATAACATCTTGCCAATCTGGTAAGGACATGGTATAATAGATTTGGTCATTCCCACTATCAACCCAACTACATATCATCTTTCTTTTATGGAGATGGTGATTGACAACAAATAAGGTGAATGGCGGTGAAAGAAGAACCACAACTAGGTGTGTTCTTTAGGGACATACTCTGTCACAGAGTTTAATAAAAAGAAGAAGGCAAATACTTCCAAACAACACTGTGAGGAAGACATATGGAACCCCCATAAAATATAAACTCAATTTTGAGTGTGCTTTTAAATGTGCTTTGAGCAGGTGAATGGGTTTTTGTGGTGAGGGACAATAATTATCAGTTAATGGTGTAACAACCTTACAAGAGTGGCTAGTCCACCTCAAGCTAAAGCGATGCTCGTGTTGTACAACAAGGTGGCTGATATAGGGACACAAGTACACTACACACTAGCATATCTACCATATTCAACCAAGAAAATAGATGAGTAGAGAATCATGGATTATTCCCACTAGATTCACATCATAGAAAAGAAGAGCATGATAATATAGTGAAAGTAGTCGTACATTCTCGTGTACCTGCACTAACAACACATTCACTTGTGCTCCTAATGTTCGTTGTCAATCAATAGTAGCAGTGTCTTCATGTTATCCACATATATGGGATAAAACATCATGACACTAGTGTGCTAGCAATGAGCGTGCGACGAGAGAAAGAACGACGGTGACTTAGGCGTTTGTAACCCTAGGGAGAGGCAGCGGCGGCTAAGACGTGTCTCTCTCTTCTAGCATGTTAGTCCTTCACTAATCCTTTCGTATAGTCAATGAGCTTTTAATATAAAGTTCTAATAATATTTCACAAATTATGATTGTCTATTTGACGTATAACCAATGACTTATTAACTTATAATACATGGATACATACTACATGGAACGAGTGTATCTTTGGTTCACCATATCCGGTGGTTTACATGGAGATAGGCCCCATATCTCCGGTGGTTTAGGCCATCTCCAACGGGTCCTGTATATTATCACCTATCTTATCTCCTATTTCAAAATCCACTCTACAAACTGTAAAACCCCATCCAATCCCTGGACCGACGGTACTTACTCCTGGCAGCTCTCTAGGATCATATATTGTCTCCACAGACCAACACGGTTCTTTTGTGCACACTTTGTCCTCACTCATGCGCACCCGAGAAAACTTCCCGGTCGGTCACCCATCCCAAATCGCTCCAAGCCAAGCACGCTTAACTTTGAGGTTCTTTCAAGATAGGCTTCCGAAAAAGAAGATGCACCTTGTTGGTATGGATACTCTATTAATTATATTAAGCCTTGGGCCAGGACATCCCATCCCAGGGGTCAGGATATCACAATCCACCCCCCTTAGAAGATCGACGTCCTCGTCGGTCAACCCCAATCCAGGAACCTCCCCTCTTAGCCATGTCTGTATGTCTAGTGCCGTCATATGCCATGCCATGTGACCACTCCGGGCCCACATGCGCCATGCGCCATATACCCGAACCCCCTAGCCCACACACGCCCGTAAAACCGCGAGGGTCGGCTCTGATACCACTTGTAACACCCCGTCCAATCCCTGGACCGGCGGTACTTACTCCTGGCAGCTCTCTAGGATCATATATTGTCTCCACAAAACAACACGGGTCTTTTGTGCACATTTTGTCCTCACTCATGCGCACCCAAGAAAACTTCCCGGTCGGTCACCCATCCTAAATTGCTCTAAGCCAAGCACGCTGTCGGCGTTTCGAGACCGGGGGGTCCCTGAGCCGACGAGTGAGTGTGCCGCGTGCCCCAGCCCAGATGGGTCGAGCGCGTGGGCGAGCGCGAAGGGGGGAGAGCGAGGTGGCCGGAGACGGGCGTGAGAGAGGTGGAAATCCCGCGGCCTTCGTGTTCGCCCCGCGCCCAGGTCGGATGCGCTTGCAGTAGGGGGTTACAAGCGTCCACGCGGGTGAGGGAAGCGAGCGGCCCCAAGAGAGCGCCTGTCCCGTCCTCGTCCCCGCGCGGCCAACCTTCTCTAAGAAGGCCCTGGTCCTTCCTTTTATAGGCGTAAGGAGAGGATCCAGGTGTACAATGGGGGTGTAGCAGAGTGCTACGTGTCTAGCGGAGGGAGAGCTAGCGCCCTAAGTACATGCCAATGTGGCAGCCGGAGAGATCTTGGCACCCTGCTGGCGTGATGTCGTGGCTGTCGGAGGAGCAACGGAGCCTGGCGGAGAGACAGCTGTCGGAGCGGTTGAGTCCTTGCTGACGTCCCCCTGCTTTCGTAAGGGAGCTGAGAGCCGCCGTCGTCACAGGGCACGCGGGGCGCCATCATTGCCTATCTGGCGGAGCTAGCCAGATGGGACACCGGTCTTGTTCTCTACGGCCCGAGTCGGCTTGGGGTAGGGTGATGATGGCGCTCCCTGCTGACGTGGCGGGCCCGCGCCCGAGGCCGGGCGACGTGGGGGCTCCTCCGAAGCTGGGGTCGAGTCTGTCTTCCGTAGCCGAGGCCGAGCCCGAGCCCCTGGGTCGGGCGAGGCGGAGATCGTTCGGCAGAGGCCAGGGCGGAGTCCGAGCCCTGGGGTCGGGCGGAGCGGAGTTCGCCGTCTTCCGGGGCTTAGCCCGAGTCCGAGCCCTGGGTTGGGCGGAGCGGAGTTCGCCGTCTTCCGGGTCTTAGCCCGAGTCCAAGCCCTGGGTTGGGCGGAGCGGAGTTCGCCGTCTTCCGGGTCTTAGCCCGAGTCCGAGCCCTGGGTCGGGCGGTGCGGAGTTCGCCGTCTTCCGGGGCTTAGCCCGAGTCCGAGCCCTGGGTCGGGCGGAGCGGAGTTCGCCGTCTTCCGGGTCTTAGCCCGAGTCCGAGCCCTGGGTCGGGCGGTGCGGAGTTCGCCGTCTTCCGGGTCTTAGCCCGAGTCCGAGCCCTGGGTCGGGCGGAACGGAGCTTCCTATGGCGCCTTTGGCAGGGCCTGACTGCCTGTCAGACTCACTCTGTCGAGTGGCACTGCAGTCGGAGTGGCGCAGGCGGCGCTGTCCTTCTGTCAGACCAATCAGTGGAGCAGCGAAGTGACGGCGGTCACCTTGGCTCTGCCGGGGGGCGCGCGTCAGGATAAAGGTGTCAGGCCACCTTTGCGTTAAATGCTCCTGCGACTCGGTCAGTCGGTGCGGCGATTTAGTCAGGGTTGCTTCTTAGCGAAGGCAAGGCCTCGGGCGAGCCGGAGATGTGTCCGCCGTAAAGAGGGGGGCCTCGGGCGAGACGGAAATCCCTCGGGGTCGGCTGCCCTTGTCCGAGGCTAGGCTCGGGCGAGGCGTGATCGAGTCACTCATATGGACTGATCCCTGACTTAATCGCACCCATCAGGCCTTTGCAGCTTTATGCTGATGGGGGTTACCAGCTGAGAATTAAGCGTCTTGAGGGTACCCCTAATTATGGTCCCCGACACACGCTTAACTTTGAGGTTCTTTCGAGATAGGCTTCCGAAAAAGAAGATGCACCTTGTTGGTATGGATACTCTATTAATTCTATTAAGCCTTGGGCCAGGACATCCCATCCTAGGGGTCAGGATACCACACAAACATTGTCAAATAATTACATCTATAGTTTCACGTCCTCTATTTTACATGATCTATTGAAGAAACCTTACATGGAGCTAGTATGCGATAGAAACAAGCATTCAAAAAAATGCGGCGTGTTGGGCCGATCCGCATCCACCTAGCTGGAGGAGTCACGCGCGTGTCGGCGGGAACATGGATGAGATGAGATGAATGATGGCAGACAACAGCAGTCGCAAATGTGCGGATTGGCTTGTGCCTATGCAGCACAAGGATCGCATGAAGATACAGACATAGGCAGGAGTTGTCGTGGGATAGGGATCGCCGAATGCATGAAATAGTGAGAATGGGTTGGTTAGGAACTCCGGTTTCTATAATACAGCTGGTAGGTACCTCCGTACCTGAGCTTGAACCAGTGGGGGTCGGTGCCAAGCAGAAGAGAATTCGGCAACTAGACACTTGCGTGGCATGGGACATGGACGAACACGGGATATTTTTACACTAGCATATATCTCGTGCTAACACTATAATCCTGAGGAGAAGAAGAAAGGGGTCGACAGCGGCGGCGACACGAGGGGAGGGACTGACGGCGGCGACACGAGGGGAGTGAGGGGAGGGGGCGACTTGGACGCGAGGGGGGGACAAGGGATGATCCAAATAATATTGTTCACTAGATTGAGTGAGTAAGGAAGGTGGAGTTATTCAACGATCTGAACCATTAGTTTTGAAGGTGTGTTAAATATATGTGTAATTTATTTGATGGATTTAGTGGAGGTTATGAGTTGGAGGTGATTTGTTAGGTTTCGTAAAATTTAAACTGGTGCATTATACAGTGATAATAGGTTGCAAGTAGCCGAACAAGCCCGCAAGCTAGAAGGAACATGTGAAGGCTGGACCGAAAATTGGGATGGCAATCGGACGGGTAGTAGACGGATATATAGTTCACGAATCCATACCCACGAAACAAAACTCAACCTATACCCGTACCCATAAACATTCGTGGGTATGGATCTGTATCCATACCCATACCCGTCGGGTATCCGTTATCCGGTGGATACCCGTTACCCGCCCGCCCACTAGAATTTTTTCATTCAACACTAAACAACAATTTTATCATATTTCAAAATAATTATCATTCTAGCAACATCAAATGATAATTTCAGCACCAAACAACATGTCATGGATAAAAATTAAAAAATAAGAATTAATGATAAAATATTAAATCTGGATGACCCACATGTTAGATATCCATTAAGTAACGGGTACCCGCGAAAAAATTATCCGCGGATACCTTATTATATCCATAACCGTATCCGCGGATAACAAGTTCCACTGTACCCATATTCAATAGATAATTATCTGCTGTTATTTACCTATACATGTACCTATTGCCATCCCTGATGAGAAACAAGCAAACCACGCTATGGTTTTCTTTGATCACCTGCTTTAAATTTTCGATTCACTACTCAACTGTTTAGAGCACAGCCATGCTTTGACCTTTTTATCTTTTCTGTGGGTGTGGTACTTTGTTGTTCTTTTTGCGGCCTATCTGTTGCTTTTCCTCTTCGTCTCCCCGTCAGTTTCCAAGTCAAACACTTTTGTCCAGCCTGCCTAATCATTAATTAGTGACTCGGTTTTGCCGGTTGCTTTCCCGGATCCATATGCCTCGCTCGGCCGTTTTGTAGTCCTGCTCCAAATCTAGAGAACTAATGATTAGTTAGCTAATAAGTTGTTGGTTGATTTTAGCTCTAGATCTAACGATTAGTTCTGTTAGCTGATTTTAGCTGAGTTGAAGCACCTAATAACTAATGACTGTTTGAGGGATATAACTAACAATTCAACGGATCCGTTCTAAACCTCTTAGCTAAATTTAGCCACTATCTGCCTATCTATTAGTTTTAGAGGTTCAAAAGAGAGTCTTATTCTCCTGTGTCCTGCTTCTGTTTTCCGTGATCCTTAAACTCTTTTGTTTCGGCAGGTGCGAAGCTACTTAGTAGCTGGTGGGTGCACATGCACCCCCAAAGTTCAAAATTCAGTTATAGCAATTAAATTTTTGCCATATAAACACCACTCATATATTATATCTATGCATCCATAAGAGAGGTCCCTTTATATTTGCTCTAGCTTCGTCACTGTGTTTCGGTGTTACATAAACATCCCTACAAGCACTGTCATGTAAAAATCGAGAGACTAATACTAGTAAAACATAGGTATAGCAGGCAAGCTGAAAGGCAGATTGGCACTTAGAATCTGTCGTGGCTTGGCACCGTCGCTTTCTACGGAAGCGATGGATGCGTGAGCAGCAGGCCGGCAAGGGGTGAAGAAGCAGAGGCGCCGTGGCCCGTGGCCAGTGATGCTCTCGCTTTCGCCTTTCCGCCACCTCACTCTCCCCAGCATGTTGTTTCCACGTGAACTTTCAGATAACAAGCACAGATCTTTTTCTGCTCAGACAAATCCTACTTCAGACTGGCTTTGTTCTGCCGGAATTACAATGGATGAAAAACCACAGCCACTGGCTAATTAGGACCTGGGAGTATACTGCAAGATTGATGAGTGGCTTATGCGATCGGAGACGAACAAGACGTGGATGTCGAGACACAAGAAACCATCGTCCCAGCTGGGACGGACAGCACGCAGTGCATTCTTCCGGGCGAGACGAGGTACTACTACTGCTAAACAAGTGGCCGTGGAACGGCACGCATAATTTGTCTTCTCGTCTCTTCGACCTTTGTCTGTAGCTAGCCAAATCAACAGCGCCGAATCACAGATATAATATCCATTTCAAATCCTTCTCTCTAGTGTGAATCCCAAATTTATAAAAAAACTAGTCGGTTGCCCGTGCGTTGCGACGGCTTACAACAATACCCGCATATACTATCTATCAAAAAAAATTCAAGATTTTTTATTGATGGTCTCCGCTCTTTATATAATATATTTTTTATTTGGCTAACTGATGTTATTATTTACTCCATGCAAATATGTCTTGTAACAACACGGCCAATGATGTTCATGTTGTCTTTTTTCGAGGTCCCAAAGGGAGTCCTAGAAAAAATAGACTACTTTAGATCACGATTCTTCTGGCAAGGTAGTGATTACAAAAAGAAATATAGACTTGCTAAATGGGAAATTCTTTGCCAGCCAAAAGAAGTAGGGGGTTTGGGTATTCAGAATATAGACGTCCAGAACAAGTGTCTGCTAAGTAAATGGTTGTTTAAATTGTTGAATGAGGATGGTTTGTGGCAAACTTTGCTTAGAAAAAAATATCTGAGTAGATACACGCTCACAAAAGTAACCTCAAAACCAGGTGACTCCCATTTTTGGGCAGGTTTGATGAAAGTGAAAGACACCTTCCTAAATTTAGGTTCTTTTATCTTGAAAAACGGGACTCAGATTAGGTTTTGGGAGGACCGCTGGTTGGGGTTGCAACCTTTAATGACCCAATATCCATCGTTGTATAATATAGCGCGCAAAAAGAGTGCTACTGTAGCGTCGGTTTTCGAAACGGTTCCGCTTAATGTTTCTTTTCAAAGAGCATTGGTGGGTGAAAACCTGAGGTTATGGCATCTGTTGGTTCTCAGAGTAGCTCAGGTTGAGCTATGTGGGGAAAATGATATGTTCAAATGGGATTTATCTGTGACGGGTCTTTTCTCGGTCAGGTCAATGTATAGAGCACTCCTTAACAATAATCATGTGACTTATAATAAGACTCTTTGGTCTTTGAAGGTACCTTTGAAGATAAAAATTTTTATGTGGTATTTAATTAGAGGGGTGGTTTTAACAAAAGATAATCTTCTGCGGCGTAATTGGCATGGTGATAGAAAGTGTGCCTTTTGTCACTCGGATGAATCGATTCAACACTTGTTTTTTGCTTGTCACTATGCTCAGTTCATATGGAGGTTAGTTTTTTGGAGTTTGGGTTTCAATCAACCGAGATCAGTTAGACACGCTTTTGGGAATTGGCTTTTTGGGATGCCTTCGAAAACTAAACATTTGATTATTTCAGGTGTTGCTGCTATATGCTGGGCTATCTGGATAAGTAGGAATGATTTAGTTTTTGACAAAAAACCCATGTTAACATACTTGCAGGTACTCTTTAGGGCGACGCATTGGTTTAGGACGTGGGCTGTTCTTCATAAACAAGAAGAGGGTATCCAAATAAAGGAAGCTTGTCGACGGTTAGAGTGCACGGCTCTACAGATTTTTGCTCAGCATGGATGGAGGTTTACAAATCGAATTACTTCGTAGTTTTGTCTATGGATTGTGTGTCTTTTTCTGGTTATCAAACCATGGTCTTCTATGGTGTGTTTCGGGGGGTCTGTCCCTCCATATGTGGCTAGTCGTGTGACTACTTCATGTAAAAACTTTTGGTGTATTGGCTAATCCTCCAAAAGAGGAGAAGCTGGACAAGTATCCATTATCTAAAAAAAACAACACGGCCAATGAAATGAGCGATTAGAAGAGAGTTCACAGCGATTGACTGAATGAACAGATATTAGAAAATGACATAATTCCATCATACATAGACCAAATAAGAGAAAGTTTGTGAAATCAAGTTTCTAAAATAAGTCACATGAAGTCAAACTTATAAAAAAGATATATCAAAATATGGAGTGATTGCTAAAGTCAGGCATCAATAAAAACTGGATTTGCTCCATATAAATTATGTTACTTCGTAGCAATTACTAACGTTTAAAACCAACAAATGACCTTTCATTTTGCTGTTAGTGTGACAAATCATTGCTACTCCATCCAATTCAGCAACCTCAAACACCATATAGTCCATTGCGCCAATGTGGTATCAGAAATGACCTAATGCTTGCAAGAGCCAAGGACGTCGTGCCGTGTTTGGGCTGTAGCCTCGACCCATAGTGCTGGCCCGGCCCGACACGATTATTTTTTTATTTTACAAAAAAACGTATATACCTATATATAATTTATATTCAATATTAAAAATATCTTAGCGTGATGTACTACTGGTTAGACAGTTTCACCCCGTGTCTCCCGCCCTTCTTCCATCAGGGCATGGTTCGAACCCCACCTCTAGCACCGTTTTTTAACATTTTACGCTGATTTAATTAAATGGATCGACGGCCTAACAGGCTGGCCCGACACAGTTAGCAGGCCGGCATGACGTGTCTGTGCCATAGTTGTGGCCCGCGTGCATCTAGCCCGTGTCGGTCGTCGTTTGGCATCTATAGACGTGCATCAGATTCATTTGAAATAGCTGTGAGGGGTTATTTGTAAAAAAATGACGCATGATGACCGTTGAAACTGGTGCTTTAAGTATAGTATAGAAAACTCCTTTTCTTCTATCTCACCAATGTTAAATGTTTGTAAGTTATGCCCTAGCAGGCATGGTCCTGAGCCCATGCAACAGAGGTGACGGCCGGGAGCCCATAGGTAATAGGGGTCAAATATTTAGTATCTATATTATAATATAATACACTAGTTTACACTTTATAAAACTCATCCAACCAAATAATTCACACACCCATAATCTTTACTAAATCCACCAAACAAATTGCACTCATATTTAACACAACATCAAAATCAACGGTTCAGATCATTGAATAACATTATCTGTCTTGCTCACTCAAATCTAATGACAATATTATTTGGATTATCCTTCAGCCCTCCCCTCCTCATGTCCACACCGCCGTCAACCCCTCCTTTCGCGCCACCACCGTCGTCGTTCACCCACGCTTCCCCTTCTTAGGAACGTAGCGTTAGCACAGGATATATACTAGTAGTAAAATAGTATAGGTAGCTAACAAGCTGGTAGGGCTGGGCACACGGACGCCCGACGCACACGAACCACACGACACATGTTGCCCACTGCCCAATCATCACGCTCACATCGTCGCGCGTCTGTGCGACCATACGCTCCACGCGATCGTCGTTCGCCATCTCGCCAATCCAGCCCTCCAAGATTCCAGGGCGCTGGACGCCACTGTTCCAGCCTCCAGGCACGCACGGTCGAGCAATCAGGTTTCATGTTATTCTGTGTCCGTCGTTCTTATTTCTCAACTTGTGAAGTGCTAATCTGCACCGATGTATATTATCTATCGTCTTAGATATTTTAAAAATCAATTTCAATGTACATCATCATTTACATACGAAGTACTAATATGCTCCGCTGCATATCATAGAATTTTTGATACAATCTAGAGGACCTACCATAATCAATTCGCCTGGGGTCCTCAAAATCATAGGACCGGGGCTGTGCCCTAGAAGCAAGCCACCAGATCATCGGGTGGGATGGGGGCTTATAAATTATAAGGCTATCTTCAATAGCTTACTTATCTCTATCTATCATTTTAAACTCTACTATATAAACAGTGCAGTATACAGTTGAAAACGATGTTTTATATAACCATATACACGATCTGCCGACTATAACCTATTACAAAAAAGTTTCTGAATACTCTATTGCTTGTCTCTGATAAGGCAATAAAAAATTAGCTTTTTTCAGTAGTTAATTCTGACAGAAACTTGAGCATTCCCCTTCTGCGTTATTTGGAGGAAAGACAAAACAAATGCTTGGATAGATAGAGTGATAGACACATGAGATAGAAACAAAAAGTGGAGAGGCCAGTAGTATAGCAAATACTGGTAGCAATGGCAATGCCAGCGGGTAGCACCCGTCCAGCACCTGCAAATTGTTTATGGGGGGCTGCACCTGGGTGGCCACATGGGTCCACACTTCATGTGAATGCCACGCTCCTCCCTCATCCACCTGCCTCCTCATCTGTCATCTCGTCTGGGCCCACCCCTCAACCTCAAGCCCCAGAGCCTGGCGGCTGGCCCCAAGCCCCCAACCCTCTGCGGCACCGCCACCATGGTCCATGCACGGTGCTCCATCGCTAGGTCAGACCACGATATTTTTCCGTGTGTACGTGACGTGTTTCAGGCTCTCATCAGGGCATTTTTCTAGAAGCTTTTGTGAAGTAGAGTAATCTATTCTCGACAAATTGTAGAGTGGATCGACGATGGCTGAGAGTCTGAGAGAGAGATGGCTTGGAGTGGAGGTCACGGAAGGAAGGAAAGGTAAGACGAATGGCTCGGAATCTACGACCGCAAGGAATAGTCCGTGATAGATAGGCTAGCTAGGAGTGCATGCAGATGGTCCTCAAGACCTCAAGGCGCGCCCACCAAACTTGACACTGCTCTGCTAGCCAGTATGTCTTCTGTACGTGTCTAAACTTTGTAAAACTCACCTAACAAATTATACATAAAACTAATACATCATTAAAATCAACGGTTCAGATCGCTAAATAACCTCATATTCCTTACTTAAATCTAACCGTCAATATTATTTAGATTATCCCTCTCCCTCCCTGTCGGCCCCTCCCCTATCCTCCTCCCTCGACCACAACGTCCACTCTCCCTCACTTGTGCCGCCGTCACCATCGACTCCTTCCGTCCCTTTCCCGCGATATACGACTGCATCTCCCGCACGAGGTTGGCCTTGGGCGAGTCGTGAGTGCTTCTATCGCCCAAAGCTAGCTTTGGACAAGTCGTGACTGCTTCCCCGCCCAGAGCTAGCTTCGGGCAAGGCAAAACAGTGTGGCCCGTCCGAGGTTGGCCTCGGGTGAGAGGGAACAACGTCTCCCGCCCAAGTTTGGCCTCGGGCGAGATGGAACAACGTCGCTCGTCTGTGGTTGGGCTCGTGCGAGACGGAACAGCGTCGCCTGTCCGAGGTTGGCCTCGGGTGAGACAGAACTGCCTCTCCCATCCGAGGTTGGCCTCGGTGAGACGGAACAACGTTTCCGTGCTCCTATGGACCTCGAGATATCTATCTTCCACACTAGGGGCTTAGAAATCTAAGGGTACATAGGCGGCCTCAAATAGATGAAAGGACACTAAGTCTGAAAGCGTCCTAAAGTCTAGAGCTAGCGTTCTAGGGCTTTGGAGGCACTAGTTCTTTTTTGTCCTTACGGACGGTGATGGTTGTGACAACTTCATTCTGACGGGGACCTAAGGTCAAGTCGCTCGACATGTGATTCTCTATCTTAACCAGAGACAAGGTAGGTTCCTAAGGCATGGAGCCTTGGGGGCATGGCTCCAGCAATTAATAATCATGATTCCAACAAATTCTGTTGAGATTTTTAAAAAGCCGTATTGCCACTGTATGAGGGTATGGTCATTTCTGAATGTTGACAATGTAAATTAAAGGGTTTTACATCAATATTATTATAAAATAAAGAGAAAGGAAGGGAGAGCATTAATATAAGCAATTTGGAATATTTATGAATCCTAAATTTATCTGGGCTGCTATATGTCTTCTAAGATTCTCGCTACATGCCAGAACAGGGTCGATGGACTATTTATTTCTAGAAAAAGAAACATCTGAACGAGTTTAAACAATTTTTTGTTGTTGCTGCTCTATTATTCTCTACCCCGGGTTCTTCTCTATATCTGGACTACATCAGGACGATAACAGATTTTGGTAGACAAGTACACTCAGTGTTGACTGGTCTGTTGGTGATAGATCTACCTGTATATAAGTACAATGCGTATTATTTCAACTTGGTTGATCGTAGCATTGGCGCCCAGCTGTGGGACCAATTATTCTTCCATTGAACAGTTCTAAAATCTACGGGAAGTCTACAGATGAGGAGGTTTGAACCACGACTTCTTTCTTGTATTTAGTTCACATATATATACATGCGAACTCGATCATATCCAACGAACAGCCTTGATTCAGAAACGACTAGAGGCCGTTCGGTTGTATAGGAATAAACCCGGATTCGTTTTAGTTTATTAAAATCTATATAAATTAGAGAAGTAATCCGGCTAGAAATTAATCCGGGGCTCCAATCCCTAAAAACCGAACATGACCTAAGGAAATGTGTAAACATAAATAAAAGTGTCATCGTCTAGGCTACAATTCAACGGCAAGAAGCAACAGCTAGGGATGTTCCTATGCAGGGAAGCCTCCGGTGTTTTGGACTATTCTCCCAGGTTGATCGTGTCTCCACTCCACACATCTGTCACTTGCACTGGATAGTTACCAACGCAAGTTGTTTTCTAGTAGTTTCAAATTCCACGCCATTCCCATCAACAAGGAATTTTCATTGTGATGCTATACACATATACCCCGCTCCTGTCTCTATAGCATCTACAAGCTTCGAGAGAGATGTCTATACCAATCCAGGAAACAACCACTAACAATATCATACACTCTCTATGTTCTAAAAAAATATAAGTCATTTCAAGAATTTTGGAGAGTCAAAGTTTTTAAAGTTTAATCAAAAGTATAGCGTGAATCATAAAGTTTTATGACACAGAATAGATATAGTATGAAAATATATTTAATAGAGAATCTAATGATATATATTTGATATCGTAAATGTTATTACTTCATTGTATAAATTTGGTCAAATTTGAAAAAAAAATGATTCTCTAAGAATTTTAGAATGACTTGTATTTTAGGACGTAACATATAGGAGTACAACTCATCATCAGCACCACACAGGAGACACGACCCGTCTAAAACACACAAAGCCCTGGACGTCTTCGCGCGCAAAAGGCCAAAGGTAGAAAGGGATCCAAATGTGACATGGGATTATGGGAAGCCAGCACCTGTGGGCCGCCAGCTAGCCTCGTTCGCATCATCACCGACAACAAGAACAAGAAAAATCTTTTTTTTTCTTTTATTTGCTTTCCATATGGGCTTATCTTAGGTAGATCGTGGCTCATGTCCCGTGAGACTGAGAGATTGGGAGTTGACTAGCCAACGCCAAGTCAAGTCACCCGTGGCCACAGGAGTGAGGTGATGACGTTTCGCGGTTTCGTCGTACTGGTACGGTCGCAAGTATAGTAGGAGTAGTATAGTGGTTTGGTTGGTTTGTAGTACTTGTTCTTGCATTCAACGCGTCAACATCTCCAGGCACCGGAAATGTCACAAGAAAACCAGCCCAAAACACGGCCGCGAAGGCGCAAACCATTTGCCCGCGCAGACATGGCATAGCGGTATGGCTACGCGCTACGGCACGGCAGTCGGCAGTACACAGAGAACTACGCCGCGCTGTCTCCAGTCTCCAGTGAGTTTCCCAGTCCCACTCCCACCCACCCACCCACCGAGGCTATCTATATATCTCCCTCCCCTCCACCTATCCTACAACATCTCCCGCAACGCAAGCGCAACAGAAGCATACTACGCCGCTACGCGCTGGGCGGTGCCGCACAGCTATAGATAGCTAGCAGTGTTGCATAGAAATGGACAGCGCCAGCAGCCTCGTGGACGACACCAGCGGCAGCGGCGGCGGCGCGTGCACGGACAAGCTAAGGGCTTTGGCCGCCGCCGCCGCCTCCGCCTCGGGGCCACCGCCGGAGCGCATGGGCAGCGGAGCCAGCGCGGTCGTGGACGCGGCCGAGCCGGGCGCCGAGGCGGACTCCGGCTCCGCCCCGGCCTCCGTCGCCGCCGTCGCGGCGGGCGTGGGCGGGAAGCTGCCGTCGTCCAGGTACAAGGGCGTGGTGCCGCAGCCCAACGGGCGGTGGGGCGCGCAGATCTACGAGCGCCACCTGCGCGTGTGGCTCGGCACCTTCGCGGGCGAGGCCGACGCGGCGCGCGCCTACGACGTCGCGGCGCAGCGGTTCCGCGGCCGCGACGCGGCCACCAACTTCCGCCCGCTCGCGGACGCCGGCCCGGACGCCGCCGCCGAGCTCCGGTTCCTGGCGTCGCGCTCCAAGGCCGAGGTCGTCGACATGCTGCGCAAGCACACGTACTTCGACGAGCTCGCGCAGAACAAGCGCGCCTTCGCGGCGGCCGCCGCCGCCGCCTCGTCGGCGGCGGCCACCACCTCGACGTCGCTGGGCAACGACAACCGTTCCTCCTCCCCCGCGTGCGCGCGGGAGCACCTCTTCGACAAGGCGGTCACCCCCAGCGACGTGGGCAAGCTGAACCGGCTGGTGATCCCGAAGCAGCACGCCGAGAGGCACTTCCCGCTGCATCTCGCGGCCGCCGCCGGCGGCGGCGAGAGCACGGGCGTGCTCCTCAACCTGGAGGACGCCGCGGGGAAAGTGTGGCGGTTCCGGTACTCGTACTGGAACAGCAGCCAGAGCTACGTGCTCACCAAGGGCTGGAGCCGCTTCGTCAAGGAGAAGGGCCTCCAGGCCGGCGACGTCGTCGGCTTCTACCGCTCCGCGGCCGGCGCCGACAGCAAGCTCTTCATCGACTGCAAGCTGCGACCCAACAGCGTGGACACCGCGTCGACGACGAGCCCCGTGGGGTCATCGCCTCCGCCGGCGCCGGTGGCGAAGGCCGTGCGTCTCTTCGGCGTCGATCTGCTGACGGCGCCGGCGGACGCCATGGCCCGGTGCAAGAGAGCCAGGGACTTGGCCTCGCCCCCGCAGGCGGCGATCAAGAAGCAGCTCGTGGAGCTGGCACTAGCTAGTGTAGATCAATGCTACGGAGCGGGTCGATCTTTCTCTTAGTTAGCTAAGCTAGTCGGTTTTTATTTTATTTTATTTTATTTTGCTCGATCGCTCACTGAAATGGTAGCATCAGGGCTGAGCTAAATTTTTAGTCCCTCCTCGGAATCTCATGTAGTTGGTTCGTCATCCTCTGGCTTTGCTCCGATGTAAATCTTCTCATCAACTGTATACTACCAATGGAAACAAAAAGCAGCCATGGAAGGCTGCACGATGATTAACTGATACCATGGTTAACCGTGCAATTGCCCGTGCATCCGATCCAGAGATATTACTACATTTCGGATTTCCAGGGATTTCCAATTTAGAGCATGTTCGATTAGGGAGTCTGAAAAGATTAAATTTTCTCTTATAAAAGTTTGAATAGAAGAAGATTAAATCCTCCTCAGACCATCTCAAACCGATCAGACCATCTCAAACGGAACAAACGGGGAACAAACGTGGCACCCGTACTTACTCCATCTCGTACAGGAACGAGAGGTGTTTGACTTCTGACTAAAAATTAGTCAGTAAAATATTTAAATATCAATTATGGATATTAAATATAAGATGCTTAATAAATACTTGTAGTATGAATTATGTTTAATATCAATTGGCATTTAAAGTTTAGATGAGTGGAACCAAATACGAAGATATGACGTGATGTGCTGTGCTAGCTAGTAGCTACAGCCCACACCCACAGGCCACAGTCCACATGGCGCCGTGGCGGCTGTATGCATGTATCGAGGTCGCAAAAGGGTCCCTAAGTACTAACTAGTAGGCTAGTAGCTGGCACTGGCAGGCTACCTGTCAGAATCTGATGGCAGAGGCCATGGGCGCATGCATGCTCTGGTCGCTGACATTATCTTCTGTAGATAGATATGCTAAACTTATCAGCAACAGGGAAAGAGAGGAGCAGTGCCTTCCTTCCTTTCGCACAGAGACGGAGAGGGATATGGTCCGTCGCCACTGCATCGGATAGTGTAGCGCTGGGGAGGGGGGAATGTTGTTGCTCGTTTTACCCGGTTTTCTCGGCTCCGAGACTGGGCACTGGTGCCGGCCGCTGGAACCTTGCATTGCATTGGACCGGACGTACGGAGGCCCAGGCTCGCCGGTTCGGTCGCCACCGGGACGTACAGGAAGCCATGAGCCGGGAGCACGTATCCTCAGTACCGTTGCACGCTGCTTTGCTACCGCCAGCAGCTTACTACGTCCAAAACTCATGAGCACCAGGCAGGACGCGGAATTGGTACCGCGATCACACCCATCCAGTGTGTATGTGTCCCAAACTTGACGAGCGATTCGGCACGCATGAGAAGGAAGCCTGGCGGCTGGCGCTGGCGCGGGCGGCAGATCACAGATCCACCAGCCCGGCCTGGCCGCGCCTCGTCACCAACAGATGGATTCCACGCGCGCGGATAGAGGGTAGAGGTGCGGCGGGGCACGGCTCTTGGCAAGATGGCCAGGGGGGGCCTCGCCACAGTCGCCGTATAGTACAAAACTACTAGAATACAACAATAATCTGCACCGCACGCGGGAACCGTGGGGACAAGTTGCACAGATGAAGGCGGTCGGTACGGTACCCACCCCTCTCATCTCTCTCCTGCGTGGTCTTAGCCTAATCGCCTTGGCTTGGCTTGGCGCCTGGCTTGCCGTTGCCGCCCTAAAATATTGGCGCTGCCTGCCTGCCTCCCTCAGTGCCTGTAGAGCGCACACAGAGCCACACCGCTCACCGGTGACCTGAGGTCAACCGTCAGCCAACCCCAGTGAAGCTACGGAAGTATGTATGAGTCACGACTATCCAGAGAGGCTGGATGGATACATGCATGCGTGGGCGAAGAAGTAGCTTGCAACCGGCTGCCGCTGCCCACTTGGCGTATTCGCACGCAGGTTTTGGCTAGGAGCTGGCGAGAGTAGCAGCCAGCTGACTGACTGCATTTCATCACAGATTTTAGCAGCACAGCCACAGGCCACAGCGCAGGCAGTGACCCAAGGTCTCTAGCACTGGCTACAGCTAGCGTAGCTAGCTACTAGCGAGCGAGCCAACGACGACGCGTGTTGTTGGGTGAAACGTGCATGAAAGCCTCATGGGACGGTGCAGTACTAGTACTAGCTGTGTTAGTCGACGTGATTGCCTGCTGCTGTGATTATTGCTAGTCCTCACAACAACCATGTGGCAAAACAGGACACGTCCAACGTCAGCGCTGCAGGTTTCCGGTAGAGAAACCAGAACATCTGCACTGCACTGCACTGCACTGCATTGCATTGCATGCATGCCACGTTTTTTCCTCGGCTTATTACATTCCCTCACGCCGGCAAGTACGCCAGCCAGATACAGGGCACCAGTACACAGGAGGCAAACAGTACTACTGCTCGAATGCTTGGTGAATGGTGAGGGAGAAAGTGAGAGGGAGAGGAAGAGAGTCCAGCCAGGCAGCCAGACAGGGTGGGGGAGGCCCCAACCCTCCAGATTCCAAGAACGACAATGACGCAAGTCTAGCCTAGCTAACTAGTACTAGGCAGCTTTCGTTGCATGCCTTGCCATGCCATGGAAAACCTGAATGGATGCTGCCTTTTGACGAGAAGCGAGCTTTGCCTGTACTGCCCCGAAACAGCCCAACCCAGGTCCCCGCGCTTTAATTTGTCTGATTGTCTCTCTGTCTCGCCACGAAGAAGTCATGCACCGGCACCGCACCCCAGGCACCGAGGCAACGCCCCCCACACCGCCCCGTTCCTGGAAGTTTCTTTCTCGCCGCGGAAGAAGCATGCATGCCCCCGTCTGGCCGCCGGACTGTGATGTGGCCCCTCGTGGAGTCGCGGGGGCCGGCGGTCCGTTGCCGTGGCAGTACGGTTTGCACTGCGGCGACCTGGCCAGGTTAGTTGGGAGTCGATAGACACACCACCAGGAACAGTACGCGACGAACGCCCGGGTAGGAGTACAAAATACAGCAGGCAGAGGGGCAGCGCCAGCGCCACTCCTGAGAGTTGAGAGATAGGGATGGATCCAGATATTTATTCGAATGTCAAATTTTTGGTCTTCTTTTGTCGATTATGAACAAATAACATATAGAATTTGTTATGTAAATTTATATTCTTGTTTTTAGCATTGAGGCTCTTAATCTTCACAAAAAATAAACATTAAATTCGTTCTATATATTTTTAAATAATTGATATAAAATTCGGATGTCTATCCGAATACGGATTCAGATGTTTTTTTTTTACCTTTTTTGTTGTAGGAAGAAAATAATGGACATAAAAAATAATACAAAATTTTATTTAAATACTTCACAATATTGTTAATAACACTGCCAAAAAAATAGCTTTAAATTCTATATATACCTATACTAAAATATTAGATTTGTGATACGAGTTATCCATATTGACAGACCCGTCGCCGTTCGGCCATCGCGTCCTCGGCGGCGGAGCCAGCCGCTGACGCGGAGATGGCCCAGATGGAGCTAGTCGGTCTGCCTCACACCACCTGTGCGTGGAAACGACCGCTTTTAGCCTTACTGTCTCTTCTGGCAAGAGCGGCGACTGGCGACGGCCAAGGCTGCTGTGCTGCAGCCGTGTTTTTCTTTGCTCCGGTAGCGGTGCCGCGTTGTGTCCCCACCACAGCGGACCCAGGATTACGCCAAGCAAATTCAGTGAAAAAAATATTATAGGATACATACACATATAATAATATAGCATATATAATAAATTAATAAAAATACTTTCACCATATAATTGTTGTTAAGTTTGTGATCCAAATTCTGAAGAAGGCGGCCAAGTTAGCGAGCGAAGCGGAGGCCCGTCGCCGGGAGGCTTGGCCCGGCGAGCGAAGCAAATTCTGAAGAATGCAATGTTGCCTTTGCTTTGGCTGTTGCTGAAGAAGTTGATAATGTTCAGGAACCATTGAATTATTCAGAAGCTATATTGTGTACTGATAGTGAAAAGTGGATGGGTGCTATGCATGAAGAAATGGAGTCTCTTGATAAGAATGGCACTTGGGAACTAGCTCGGCTGCCTTCTGGTAAAAAGGCAATTAAGTGCAAATGGATCTTCAAAAGAAAAGAAGGCATGACTCCAAAAGAGCCTCCGCGCTTTAAAGCAAGGCTAGTTGCAAAAGGTTTTAGTCAGATTCCAGGAATTGATTACTCTGATGTCTATTCTCCTGTTGTCAAGCATAGTTCAATTCGTACCTTTTTTAGTCTTGTTGCTGTACATGGCTATGAGCTTGAACAGTTAGATGTGAAAACTGCTTTCTTACATGGTGATTTGGAGGAGGACATTTATATGGACCAGCCAGAGGGGTTCATTGTTCCTGGAAAAGAAGACTATGTGTGCAGGTTGAAGAAGTCCTTATATGGTCTGAAACAATCTCCCAGACAATGGTATAAGAGGTTTGATTCATTTATGCTTTCTAAGGGCTTTCAGAGGTCTCAATATGATAGTTGTGTTTATCTAAAATTTGTTAATGGATCACCTACATATTTGCTGCTATATGTTGATGATATGTTGATTGCTGCCAAGAGCATGAAGGAAATCACTGCTTTAAAGGCACAGCTTAGTAGCGAATTTGATATGAAGGATCTGGGTGCTGCAAAGCAAATCCTTGGCATAGAGATAGTCAGGGATAGTAAGTCTGGACTGCTGTACTTGAGCCAGAAGAATTATATTGAGAAGGTCCTTCGTCGTTTCAACATGCAAAATACTAAACCTGTGAGTACTCCGTTGGCTCCTCATTTTAAACTGTCTGCTAAACAGTGTGCTGAAACTGATGCTGAGCTTGAATATATGTCAAAAGTTCCATACCCTAGTGCTGTTGGGTCACTGATAGTCGCCTAGAGGGGGGTGAATAGGGCGAAACTGAAATTTACAAAATTAATCACAACTACAAGCCGGGTTAGCGTTAGAAATATGATCGAGTCCGCGAGAGAGGGTGGAAAACAAATCGCAAGTAAATAAGAGGTGTGACACACGGATTTGTTTTACCGAGGTTCGGTTCTCGCAAACCTACTCCCCGTTGAGGAGGCCACAGAGGCCGGGTCTTTTTCAACCCTTTCCCTCTCTCAAACGGTCCCTCGGACCGAGTGAGCTTTCTTTTCTCAATCAAACGGGAACAAACTTCTCCGCAAGGACCACCACACAATTGGTGTCTCTTGCCTTGGTTACAATTGAGTTGATCGCAAGAAAGATTGAAAGAAAGCACGATTGCAAAGAGCCAAGCGACAAGAGCGACAAATAACAAACGAATCACTTTTCTCTCTCAAGTCACTAATCACTAATGATCTCTTTTCTCAATTGTGAAACTTGGAGAGATGGAGGCTTTGAATGTGTCTTGGAATGGATTGCTAGCTCTTGTATTGAATGTTGAAGGTTGGAATGCTTGGATGAAGTGAATGGAGGTGGTTGGGGTTGTATTTATAGCCACCAACCACTTCCTAGCCGTTGCTCCATTCTGCCGACCGCGGACGGTCCGCCCGCCTGGTCCGGACGGTCCGCGCCTGTAGATCAACGGCTGAAAACGCAACGGTCAGCAGTAACGGCTATATCAACGGCTATATTGCATTTAATGCGTCGTCAGATGTCAGATAAAGCCAGTCGCGAACGGTCCGGTCGTGCACCCCGGACGGTCCGCGAGGCCGCTATAATTCATTTTTCCGAACCCGTCACCTTCGGGTTTTTTGGTTTCTCACCTACCGGACGGTCCGCGCGAGGGCTCGGACGGTCCTTGCTTTTCCTCCGGACAGTCCATAGTGCAGACTCGGATTTTTGCATTGGTTCTGTCCGAGGGTCATCCTGGTGTTGCGGACGGTCCACCGCAAGGGCCCGGACGGTCCGCGCTTGGTCTATTTTTCCAAAAAGCTTCTCCTGTCCGGAATAATCTACGGTATTCCGGACAGTCGATTTAGTATAGTTGTAGATGAACCTTTGACACCTGTAAAACATATAATCTAGAGCAAACTAGTTAGTCCAATAATTTGTGTTGGGTAATTCAACCATCAAAATTAATTAGGAATTAGGTGTAAGCCTAATTCCCTTTCAATCTCTCCCTTTTTGGTGATTGATGACAACACAAACCAAAGCAAATATAAAAGTGCATATTTGAACTAGTTTGCATGATGTAAGTGCAAAGGTTACTTGGAATTGAGCCAATATAAATTCTTGCATAGATTGTTTCTTTCATTCTTAATATTTTGGACCACACTTGCACCACATGTTTTGTTTTTGCAAACTCTTTTGTAAATCCTTTTCAAAGTTCTTTTGCAAATAGTCAAAGGTAAATGAGTAAGATTTTGCAAAGCATTTTCAAGATTTGAAATTTTCTCCCCCTGTTTCAAATGCTTCTCCTTTGACTAAACAAAACTCTCCCAAAATGAGATCCTCCTCTTAGTGTTCAAGAGGGTTTTGATATATCATTTTTGAAATACTACTTTCTCCTCCTTTTGAACACAATAGGAAATCAATTGATAATATTCTTGGAAAACACGAAGTTTTTGAAATTGGTGGTGGTGCGGTCCTTTTGCTTTGGGCTCTTACTTTCTCCCCCTTTGGCATGAATCGCCAAAAACGGAATCATTAGAGCCCTCAAAGTGCTTTGTTCCTCTTTGGTCATAAATAAATGAGTTAAAATTATACCAAAGACGAAGTCCTTTTGCTTGGTGCTCATGCTTTCTCCCCCAAGCATGGAGAGTGACTTGGAGTGACGGCGAAGGATGAGTTACGGAGTGGAAGCCTTTGTCTCCGCCGAAGACTCCAATTCCCTTTCAATATTCCTATGACTTGGTTTGAAATTCACTTGAAAACACATTAGTCATAGCAAAAAGAGATATGATCAAAGGTATACAAATGAGCTATGTGTGCAAATCAACAAAAGAAGTTCCTAGAATCAAGAATATTTAGCTCATGCCTAAGTTTGTTAAAAGTTTGTTCATCAAGTGGCTTGGTAAAGATATCGGCTAATTGATCTTTAGTGTTAATATATGAAATCTCGATATCTCCCTTTTGTTGGTGATCCCTTAAAAAGTGATACCGAATGACTATGTGTTTAGTGCGGCTATGCTCGACGGGATTATCCGCCATCTTGATTGCACTCTCATTATCACAAAGCAAGGGGACTTTGGTTAATTTGTAACCGTAGTCCCGCAGGGTTTGCCTCATCCAAAGTAATTGCGCGCAACAATGGCCTGCGGCAATATACTCGGCTTCGGCGGTGGAAAGAGCGACCGAATTTTGCTTCTTTGAAGCCCAAGACACCAAGGATCTTCCCAAGAACTGGCAAGTCCCCGATGTGCTCTTCCTATTGATTTTGCACCCCGCCCAATCGGCATCCGAATAACCAATCAAATCAAATGTGGATCCCCTAGGATACCAAAGCCCAAACTTAGGAGTATATGCCAAATATCTCAAGATTCGTTTTACGGCCGTAAGGTGAGCTTCCTTAGGGTCGGCTTGGAATCTTGCACACATGCATACGGAAAGCATAATATCCGGTCGAGATGCACATAAATAGAGTAAAGAACCTATCATCGACCGGTATACCTTTTGATCCACGGACTTACCTCCCATGTCGAGGTCGAGATGCCCATTAGTTCCCATGGGTGTCTTGATGGGTTTGGCATCCTTCATTCCAAACTTGCTTAGAATATCTTGAGTGTACTTTGTTTGGCTTAGGAAGGTGCCTTCTTGGAGTTGCTTCACTTGAAATCCTAAGAAATACTTCAACTCACCCATCATAGACATCTCGAACTTTTGTGTCATGATCCTACTAAATTCTTCACATGTAGATTCGTTAGTTGACCCAAATATAATATCATCAACATAAATTTGGCATACAAACAAATCATTCTCAAGTGTTTTGGTAAAGAGCGTAGGATCGGCCTTTCCGACTTTGAATCCATTTGCAATAAGAAAATCTCTAAGGCATTCATACCATGCTCTTGGGGCTTGCTTGAGCCCATAAAGCGCCTTAGAGAGCTTATAGACATGGTTAGGATGCTCACTGTCTTCAAAGCCGGGAGGTTGCTCAACATAGACCTCTTCCTTGATTGGTCCATTGAGGAAAGCACTTTTCACGTCCATTTGATAAAGCTTAAAGCCATGGTAAGTAGCATAGGCCAATAAAATGCGAATTGACTCAAGCCTAGCTACGGGTGCATAGGTTTCACCGAAATCCAAACCTTCGACTTGGGAGTATCCCTTGGCCACAAGTCGAGCTTTGTTCCTTGTCTCCACACCATGCTCATCTTGCTTGTTGCGGAAGACCCATTTGGTTCCTACAACATTTTGATTAGGACGTGGAACTAAATGCCATACCTCATTCCTAGTGAAGTTGTTGAGCTCCTCTTGCATCGCCACCACCCAATCCGAATCTTGGAGTGCTTCCTCTACCCTGTGTGGCTCAATAGAGGAAACAAAAGAGTAATGCTCACAAAAATGTGCAACACGAGATCTAGTAGTTACCCCCTTATGAATGTCGCCGAGGATGGTGTCGACGGGGTGATCTCGTTGGATTGCTTGGTGGACTCTTGGGTGTGGCGGTCTTTGTTCCTCATCCTCCTTATCTTCTTCATTTGCATCTCCCCCTTGATCATTGCCATCATCTTGAGGTGGCTCATTTGCTTGATCTTCTTCTTCATCAACTTGAGCTTCATCCTCATTTTGAGTCGGTGGAGATGCTTGCGTGGAGGAGAACGGTTGATCTTGTGCATTTGGAGACTCTTCGGATTCCTTAGGACACACATCCCCAATGGACATGTTCCTTAGCGCGACGCATGGAGCCTCTTCAATACCTATCTCATCAAGATCAACTTGCTCTACTTGAGAGCCGTTAGTCTCATCAAACACAACGTCACAAGAAACTTCAACTTGTCCGGAGGACTTGTTAAAGACTCTATATGCCCTTGTGTTTGAATCATATCCTAGTAAAAAGCCTTCTACAGTCTTAGGAGCAAATTTAGATTTTCTACCTCTTTTAACAAGAATAAAGCATTTGCTACCAAAGACTCTAAAATATGAAATGTTGGGCTTTTTACCAGTTAGGAGCTCATACGATGTCTTCTTGAGGATTCGGTGAAGATATAATCGGTTGATGGCGTAGCAGGCGGTGTTGACCGCCTCGGCCCAAAACCGATCCGAAGTCTTGTACTCATCAAGCATGGTCCTTGCCATGTCCAATAGAGTTCGATTCTTCCTCTCCACTACACCATTTTGTTGTGGCGTGTAGGGAGAAGAGAACTCATGCTTGATGCCCTCCTCCTCAAGAAAGCCTTCGATTTGAGAGTTCTTGAACTCAGTCCCGTTGTCGCTTCTAATTTTCTTGATCCTTAAGCTGAACTCATTTTGAGCCCGTCTCAAGAATCCCTTTAAGGTCTCTTGGGTTTGAGATTTTTCCTGCAAAAAGAATACCCAAGTGAAGCGAGAATAATCATCCACAATAACTAGACAGTACTTACTTCCGCCGATGCTTATATAAGCAATCGGGCCGAATAGGTCCATGTGTAGGAGCTCTAGTGGCCTGTCGGTCGTCATGATGTTCTTGTGTGGATGATGGGCTCCAACTTGCTTCCCTGCCTGGCATGCGCTACAAATCCTGTCTTTCTCAAAATGAACATTTGTTAATCCTAAAATGTGTTCTCCCTTTAGAAGCTTATGAAGATTCTTCATCCCAACGTGGGCTAGTCGGCGGTGCCAGAGCCAACCCATGTTAGTCTTAGCAATTAAGCATGTGTCGAGTTCAGCCCTATTAAAATCCACTAAGTATAGCTGACCTTCTAACACACCCTTAAATGCTATTGAATCATCACTTCTTCTAAAGACAGTGACACCTACATCAGTAAAGAGACAGTTGTAACCCATTTGACATAATTGCGAAACGGACAGCAAGTTGTAATCTAATGAATCAACAAGAAAAACATTAGAAATGGAATGGTCAGGGGATATAGCTATTTTACCAAGACCTTTGACCAAACCTTGATTTCCATCCCCGAATGTGATAGCTCGTTGGGGATCTTGGTTTTTCTCATAGGAGGAGAACATTTTCTTCTCCCCTGTCATGTGGTTTGTGTACCCGCTGTCGATGATCCAACTTGAGCCTCCGGATGCATAAACCTACAAAATAAGTTTAGTTCTTGACTTTAGGTACCCAAATGGTTTTGGGTCCTTTGGCATTAGATACAAGAACTTTGGGTACCCAAACACAAGTCTTTGACCCCTTGTGCTTGCCCCCAACATATTTGGCAACTACTTTGCCGGATTTGTTAGTCAACACATAAGATGCATCAAAAGTTTTAAAAAAGATGTCATGATCATTTGATGCACTAGGAGTTTTCTTCTTAGGCAACTTAGCACGGGTTGGTTGCCTATAGCTAGATGTCTCACCCTTATACATAAAAGCATGATTAGGGCCAGAGTGAGACTTTCTAGAGTGAATTCTCCTAATTTTGTCCTCAGGATAACCGGCAGGGTATAAAATGTAACCCTCGTTATCCTGAGGCATGGGAGCCTTGCCCTTAACAAAGTTAGACAATCTTTTAGGAGGGGCATTAAGTTTAACATTGTCTCCCCTTTGGAAGCCAATGCCATCCTTGATGCCAGGGCGTCTCCCACTATAGAGCATACTTCTAGCAAATTTAAATTTTTCATTTTCTAAGTTATGCTCGGCAATTTTAGCATCTAATTTTGCTATATGATCATTTTGCTGTTTAATTAAAGTCATGTGATCATGAATAGCATTGATATCAACATCTCTACATCTAGTACAAATAGAAGTGTGCTCAACGGTAGGTGTAGAGGGTTTGCAAGATTTTAGTTCAACAACCTTAGCATGCAACATATCATTCTTAGTTCTAAGGTCGGAAATAGTAGCATTGCAAACATCAAAATCTTTAGCCTTAGCAAGCAATTTTTCATTTTCATTTCTAAGACTAGCAAGTGAAATGTTCAATTCTTTAATCCTAGCAAGCAAATCAACATTATCATCTCTAGGATTGGAAGTTGAAACAATACAAACATGAGAATCAACCTTAGCTAACAAATTAGCATTTTCATTCCTAAGGTTGTCTATTGTCTCATGGCAAGTGCTTAGCTCACTAGATAATTTTTCACAATTCTCAATTTCTAGAGCGTAAGCATTGTTAACCTTAACATGCTTTTTATTTTCCTTGATTAGGAAGTCCTCTTGGGAGTCCAAGAGATCATCCTTTTCATGAATGGCACTAATCAATTCATTAAGTTTCTCTTTTTGTTGCATGTTTAAGTTGGCAAAAAGAGTGCGCAAGTTATCTTCCTCATCACTAGCATTTTCATCACTAGAGGATTCATATCTAGTGGAGGATTTAGATTTAACCTTCTTTTTGCCGTCCTTTGCCATGAGGCACTTGCGGCCGACGTTGGGGAAGAGAAGTCCCTTGGTGACGACGACGTTGGCAGCGTCCTCGTCGTCGGAGGAGTCGGTGGAGCTCTCGTCCGAGTCCCACTCGCGGCACACGTGGGCATCGCCGCCCCTCTTCTTGTGGTACCTCTTCTTTTCTCTCCTCTTGCCCTTCTTGTCGTTATCCCTGTCACTGTCACTTGACAATGGACATTTAGCAATAAAGTGACCGGGCTTACCACATTTGTAGCAAACCTTCTTGGAACTGGATTTGTAATCCTTCCCCTTCCGTTGCTTGAGGATTTGGCGAAAGCTTTTGATGATCAAAGCCATCTCCTCATTGTCGAGCTTTGAAGCGTCGATAGGTTGTCTACTTGGTGTAGACTCCTCCTCCTTCTCCTCCGTCGCCTTGAAAGCCACCGGTTGTGCTTCGGACGTGGAGGGATCATCAAGCTCGTTGATCTTCTTTGAGCCCTTGATCATACATTCAAAGCTCACAAAATTCCCGATTACTTCCTCGGGAGTCATTAGTGTATATCTTGGGTTGCCACGTATTAATTGAACTTGAGTAGGGTTAAGGAAAATAAGAGATCTTAGAATAACCTTAACCACCTCGTGGTCATCCCACTTTTTGCTCCCGAGGTTGCGCACTTGGTTCACCAAGGTTTTGAGCCGGTTGTACATATCTTGTGGCTCTTCCCCTTGGCGAAGACGGAAGCGACCAAGCTCCCCCTCGATCGTTTCCCGCTTGGTGATTGAAAGGGAATTAGGCTTACACCTAGTCCCTAATTAATTTTGGTGGTTGAATTGACCAACACAAATAATTGGACTAACTAGTTTGCCCAAGTGTATAGATTATGCAGGTGTAAAAGGTTCACACTCAGCCAATAAAAAGACCAAGTTTTGGATTCAACAAAGGAGCAAAGGGGCAACCGAAGGCACCCCTGGTCTGGCGCACCGGACTGTCCGGTGTGCCACCGGACATGTCCGGTGCACCAGGGGGACTCAGACTCAAACTCGTCACCTTCGGGAATTCCCAGAGGCGACTCGGCTATAATTCACCGGACTGTCCGGTGTGCACCGGACAGTGTCCGGTGCGCCAAGAGAGGTCGGCCTCAGGAACTCGCCAGCTTCGGGAAACTCCAACGGCTAGTCCACTATAATTCACCGGACTGTCCGGTGTGCACCGGACTGTCCGGTGTAACTCCGGAGCAACGGCTATCTCCGCGCCAACGGCTCTCTGCAGAGCAATAAATGCGCGCGCAGCGCGCACAGGAGTCAGAATCGCCCATGCTGGCACACCGGACAGCAAACAGTACATGTCCGGTGTGCACCGGACACCCAGGCGGGCCCACAAGTCAGAAGTTCCAACGGTCAGAATCCAACGGCAATGATGACGTGGCAGGGGGCACCGGACTGTCCGGTGTGCACCGGACTGTCCGGTGCGCCATCGAACAGACAGCCCAGCCAACGGTCAAGTTTGGTGGTTGGGGCTATAAATACCCCAACCACCCCACCATTCATGGCATCCAAGTTTCCCACTTCTCAACCACTTACAAGAGCTAGGCATTCAATTCTAGACACATTCAAAGAGATCAAATCCTCTCCAATTCCACAAAACCCTAGTGACTAGTGAGAGTGATTTGCCGTGTTCATTTGAGCTCTTGCGCTTGGATTGCTTCTTTTCTTTCTCACTTGTTCTTGTGATCAAAACTCCATTGTAATCAAGGCAAGAGGCACCAATTGTGTGGTGGCCCTTGCGGGGAAGTTTTGTTCCCGGGTTTGATTTGAAAAGAGAAGCTCACTCGGTCCGAGGGACCGTTTGAGAGAAGGAAGGGTTGAAAGAGACCCGGCCTTTGTGGCCTCCTCAACGGGGAGTAGGTTTGAAAGAACCGAACCTCGGTAAAACAAATCCGCGTGTCACACACTTCATTATTCGCTTGCGATTTGTTTTGCGCCCTCTCTCGCGGACTCTTTTATATTTCTAACGCTAACCCGGCTTGTAGTTGTGTTTATATTTGTAAATTTCAGTTTCGCCCTATTCACCCCCCCCTCTAGGCGACTATCAATTGGTATCAGAGCCCGGTGCTTCATTAGAGCCTAACCGCTCGAAGTGATGTCGGGAGATCACACCAAGAAGGAGATGGAGACCAGCGAAAAGCCCACTACAAGCCACGGGAGCACTTCATCGGAAGAGTCCCGCACCAAGAGGAAGGAGAAGAAGAAGGACTCCTCCAAACGGAAGGAGAAAAAGTCTTCCTCTTCTCACCACAAAGAGAAGAAGGAAAAATCTTCTTCCCACAAGCCGCATCGGAAAGGCGACAAGCACAAGAGGATGAGGAAAGTGGTCTACTACGAGACCGACACTTCATCAACATCGACCTCCGACTCCGATGCGCCCTCCGTCACTTCTAAGCGCCAAGAGCGCAAGAAGTATAGTAAGATCCCCCTACACTACGCTCGCATTTCCAAACATACACCTTTACTTTCCGTCCCATTAGGCAAACCACCAACTTTTGATGGTGAAGATTACGCTAGGTGGAGCGATCTAATGCGATTTCATCTAACCTCGCTCCACAAAAGTATATGGGATGTTGTTGAGTTTGGTGCACAGGTACCGTCGGTAGGGGATGAGGACTATGATGAGGATGAGGTGGCCCAAATCGAGCACTTCAACTCTCAAGCAACAACAATACTCCTCGCCTCTCTAAGTAGAGAGGAGTATAACAAAGTACAAGGGTTGAAGAGCGCTAAGGAGATTTGGGATGTGCTCAAAACCGCGCACGAGGGAGACGAGCTCACCAAGATCACCAAGCGGGAAACGATCGAGGGGGAGCTCGGTCGGTTCCGGCTTCGCAAAGGGGAGGAGCCACAACACATGTACAACCGGCTCAAGACCTTGGTGAATCAAGTGCGCAACCTCGGGAGCGTAAAGTGGGATGACCACGAGATGGTTAAGGTTATTCTAAGATCTCTTATTTTCCTTAACCCTACTCAAGTTCAATTAATCCGTGGTAATCCTAGATATACTAAAATGACCCCCGAGGAAGTTATCGGGAATTTTGTGAGTTTTGAGTGCATGATCGAAGGCTCGAGGAAGATCAACGAGCTTGATGATGCCACCACATCCGAAGCTCAACCCGTTGCATTCAAAGCAACTGAGGAGAGGAAGGAGGAGGCTACACCAAGTCGACAACCAATAGACGCCTCCAAGCTCGACAATGAGGAAATGGCACTCGTCATCAAGAGCTTCCGCCAAATCCTCAAGCAAAGGAGAGGGAAAGACTACAAGTCCCGCTCCAAGAAGGTTTGCTACAAGTGTGGTAAGCCCGGTCACTTTATAGCTAAATGTCCATTGTCAAGTGACAGTGACAGGGATAACGACAAGAAGGGCAAGAGGAGAGAAAAGAAGAAGTACTACAAAAAGAAGGGCGGCGATGCCCATGTTTGTCGGGAATGGGATTACCGATGAAAGCTCAAGCGACTCCTCCGACGACGAGGACGCCGCCAACATCGCCGTCACCAAGGGACTCCTCTTCCCCAACGTCGGCCACAAGTGCCTCATGGCAAAGGACGGCAAACGGAAAAAGGTTAAATCTAACTCCTCCACTAAATATGAATCTTCTAGTGATGATAATGCTAGTGATGAGGAGGATAATTTGCGTTCCCTTTTTGCTAACCTTAACATAGCTCAAAAGGAAAAATTAAATGAATTAGTTAGTGCTATTCATGAAAAGGATGACCTTTTGGATTCCCAAGAGGATTGTCTAATTAAAGAAAACAAGAAACATGTTAAGGTTAAAAATGCTTATGCTCTAGAAATTGAGAAATGTGAAAAATTATCTAGTGAGCTAAGCACTTGCCGTGAGATGATTGACAACCTTAGACATGAAAATGCTAGTTTAAATGCTAAGGTTGATTCACATGTTTGTAATGTTTCAATTCCCAATCCTAGAGATAATAATGATGATTTGCTTGCTAGGATTGAAGAATTAAACATTTCTCTTGCTAGCCTTAGATTAGAGAATGAAAATTTGATTGCTAAGGCTAAAGATTTTGATGTTTGCAAAGTTACAATTGCCGATCTTAGAGATAAAAATGATATTCTTCATGCTAAGATTGTTGAACTTAATTCTTGCAAACCCTCTACATCTATTGTTGAGCATGTATCTATTTGTACTAGATGTAGAGATGTTGATATTAATGCTATTCATGATCATATGGCTTTAATTAAACAACAAAATGATCATATAGCAAAACTAGATGCTAAAATTGCCGAGCACAACTTGGAAAATGAAAAATTTAAATTTGCTCGTAGCATGCTTTATAATGGGAGACGCCCGGGCATTAAGGATGGCATTGGCTTCCAAAGGGGAGACAATGTCAAAATTAGTGCCCCTCCTAAGAGATTGTCCAACTTTGTTAAGGGCAAGGCTCCCATGCCTCAGGATAACGAGGGTTACATTTTATACCCTGCCGGTTATCCCGAGAGCAAAATTAGGAGAATTCATTCTAGGAAGTCTCACTCTGGCCCTAATCATGCTTTCATGTATAAGGGTGAGACATCTAGCTCTAGGCAACCAACCCATGCTAAATTGCCTAGAAAGAAAACTCCTAGTGCATCAAATGATCATAACATTTCATTTAAAACTTTTGATGCATCTTATGTGTTGACTAACAAATCCGGCAAAGTAGTTGCCAAATATGTTGGGGGCAAGCACAAGGGCTCCAAGACTTGTGTTTGGGTACCCAAAGTTCTTGTGTCTAATGCCAAAGGACCCAAAACCATTTGGGTACCTAAAGTCAAGAACTAAAATTGTGTTGTAGGTTTATGCATCCGGGGGCTCAAGTTGGATACTCGACAGCGGGTGCACAAATCACATGACTGGGGAGAAAAAGATGTTCTCCTCATATGAGAAAAACCAAGATCCCCAAAGAACGATCACATTCGGGGATGGAAATCAAGGTTTGGTCAAAGGTTTGGGTAAAATTGCTATATCTCCTGACCATTCCATTTCCAATGTTTTTCTTGTTGATTCTTTAGATTACAACTTGCTTTCTGTATCTCAATTATGTCAAATGGGCTACAACTGTCTATTCACTGATATAGGTGTCACTGTCTTTAGAAGAAGTGATGATTCAATAGCATTTAAGGGAGTATTAGAGGGTCAGCTATACTTGGTAGATTTTGATAGAGCTGAACTCGACACTTGCTTAATTGCTAAGACTAACATGGGTTGGCTCTGGCACCGCCGACTAGCCCATGTTGGGATGAAGAATCTTCACAAGCTTCTAAAGGGAGAACACATTTTAGGATTAACAAATGTTCATTTTGAGAAAGACAGGATTTGTAGCGCATGCCAAGCAGGGAAGCAAGTTGGCACTCATCATCCACACAAGAACATAATGACGACCGACAGGCCACTGGAGCTCCTACACATGGATCTATTCGGCCCGATCGCTTACATAAGCATCGGCGGGAGTAAGTACTGTCTAGTTATTGTGGATGATTATTCTCGCTTCACTTGGGTATTCTTTTTACAGGAAAAATCTCAAACCCAAGAGACCTTAAAGGGATTCTTGAGACGGGCTCAAAATGAGTTCGCCTTAAGGATCAAGAAAATAAGAAGCGACAACGGAACGGAGTTCAAGAACTCTCAAATAGAAGGCTTCCTTGAGGAGGAGGGCATCAAGCATGAGTTCTCTTCTCCCTACACACCTCAACAAAATGGTGTAGTGGAGAGAAAGAATAGAACTCTATTGGACATGGCAAGAACCATGCTTGATGAATACAAGACTTCGGATCGGTTTTGGGCCGAGGCGGTCAACACCGCTTGCTACGCCATCAACCGGTTATATCTACACCGAATCCTCAAGAAGACATCATACGAACTCCTAACCGGTAAAAAGCCCAACATTTCATATTTTAGAGTCTTTGGTAGCAAATGCTTTATTCTTGTTAAAAGAGGTAGAAAATCTAAATTTGCTCCTAAGACTGTAGAAGGCTTTTTACTTGGTTATGACTCAAACACAAGGGCATATAGGGTCTTTAACAAGTCCACTGGACTAGTTGAAGTCTCATGTGACGTTGTGTTTGATGAAACTAACGGCTCTCAAGTAGAGCAAGTTGATCTTGATGAGATAGGTGAAGAACAGGCTCCATGCATAGCGCTAAGGAACATGTCCATTGGGGATGTATGTCCTAAGGAATCCAAAGAGCCTCCACATGCACAAGATCAACCATCCTCCTCCACGCTAGCATCTCCACCAACTCAAATTGAGAATGAAGCTCAAGTTGATGAAGTAGAAGATCAAGCAAATGAGCCACCTCAAGATGACGGCAATGATCAAGGGGGAGATGCAAATGATCAAGACAAGGAGGATGAAGAGCAAAGACCGCCACACCCAAGAGTCCACCAAGCAATACAACGAGATCACCCCGTCGACACCATCCTCGGCGACATTCATAAGGGGGTAACTACTAGATCTCGGGTTGCTCATTTTTGTGAACATTACTCTTTTGTTTCCTCTATTGAGCCACACAGGGTAGAGGAAGCTCTCCAAGATTCGGATTGGGTGGTGGCAATGCAAGAGGAGCTCAACAACTTCACTAGAAATGAGGTATGGCATTTAGTTCCATGTCCTAACCAAAATGTTGTAGGAACCAAGTGGGTCTTCCGCAACAAGCAAGATGAGCATGGTGTGGGGACAAGGAACAAAGCTCGACTTGTGGCCAAGGGATACTCCCAAGTCGAAGGTTTGGATTTTGGTGAAACCTATGCACCCGTAGCTAGGCTTGAGTCAATTCGCATATTATTAGCCTATGCTACTTACCATGGCTTTAAGCTTTATCAAATGGACGTGAAAAGTGCCTTCCTCAATGGACCAATCAAGGAAGAGGTCTATGTTGAGCAACCTCCTGGCTTTGAAGACAGTAAGTATCCTAATCATGTCTATAAGCTCTCTAAGGCGCTTTATGGGCTCAAGCAAGCCCCAAGAGCATGGTATGAATGCCTTAGAGATTTTCTTATTGCAAATGGATTCAAAGTCGAAAAAGCCGATCCTACACTCTTTACTAAAACTCTTGAAAATGACTTGTTTGTATGCCAAATTTATGTTGATGATATTATATTTGGGTCCACTAACGAGTCTACATGTGAAGAGTTTAGTAGGATTATGACACAAAAATTCGAGATGTCTATGATGGGGGGTTGAAGTATTTCTTAGGATTCCAAGTAAAGCAACTCCAAGAGGGCACCTTCATTAGCCAAACGAAGTACACTCAAGACATCCTAAGCAAGTTTGGAATGAAGGATGCCAAGCCCATCAAGACACCCATGGGAACCAATGGGCATCTCGACCTCGACACGGGAGGTGAGTCCGTGGATCAAAAGGTATACCGGTCGATGATTGGTTCATTGCTTTATTTGTGTGCATCTCGACCGGACATTATGCTTTCTGTTTGCATGTGTGCAAGATTCCAAGCCGACCCTAAGGAAGCTCACCTTACGGCCGTGAAACGAATCTTGAGATATTTGGCTTATACTCCTAAGTTTGGGCTTTGGTACCCTCGGGGATCCACTTTTGATTTAATTGGTTATTCGGATGCTGATTGGGCAGGGTGTAAGATTAATAGGAAGAGCACATCGGGGACTTGCCAGTTCTTGGGAAGATCCTTGGTGTCTTGGGCTTCAAAGAAGCAAAATTCGGTCGCTCTTTCCACCGCCGAAGCCGAGTACATTGCCGCAGGCCATTGTTGCGCGCAATTGCTTTGGATGAGGCAAACCCTGCGGGACTACGGTTACAAATTAACCAAAGTCCCTTTGCTATGTGACAATGAGAGTGCAATCAAAATGGCCGACAATCCCGTCGAGCACAGCCGCACTAAACACATAGCCATTCGGTATCATTTTCTTCGGGATCACCAACAAAAGGGGGATATCGAGATTTCATACATTAACACTAAAGATCAATTAGCCGATATCTTTACCAAACCACTCGATGAACAATCTTTTACCAGACTTAGGCATGAGCTTAATATTCTTGATTCTAGGAATTTCTTTTGCTAAACTTGCACACATGGCTCATAAATGTACCTTTGATCATGTCTCTTTTATATGCTATGACTAATGTGCTTTCAAGTGTATTTCAAACCAAGTCATAGGTATATTGAAAGGGAGTTGGAGTCTTCGGCGAAGACAAAAAGGTTTCCACTCCGTAACTCAACCTTCGCCGTCGCTACATACCACTCTCCATCCTTGGGGGAGACAGCAAAAGGACTTCGTCTTTGGTATAATCTTAACTCACTTGTTTATGACCAAAGGGGAAGAAACTACTTCGAGGGCTCTAATGATTCCGTTTTTGGCGATTCATGCCAAAAAGGGGGAGAAAGGAGCCCCAAAGCAAATGGACCGCACCACCACCGATTTCAAAAACTTAGTGTTGAATATTTATCAATTGATTTTCCTATTGTGTTCAAAAAGGGGAGAAAGTAGTATTTCAAAATGATATATCAAAACCCTCTTGAACACTAAGAGGAGGATCTCCTTTAGGGGGAGTTTTGTTTAGTCAAAGGAAAAGCATTTGAAACAGGGGGAGAAAATTTCAAAATTTGAAAATGCTTTGCAAAATCCTATTCATTTACCTTTGACCATTTGCAAAAGAACTTTGAAAAGGATTTACAAAAGAGTTTGCAAAAACAAAACATGTGGTGCAAGCGTGGTCCAAAATGTTAAATAAGAAAGAAACAATCCATGCATATCTTGTAAGTATTAATATTGGCTCAATTCCAAGCAACCTTTATACTTACATTATGCAAACTAGTTCAATTATGCACTTCTATATTTGCTTTGGTTTGTGTTGGCATCAATCACCAAAAAGGGGGAGATTGAAAGGGAATTAGGCTTACACCTAGTCCCTAATTAATTTTGGTGGTTGAATTGACCAACACAAATAATTGGACTAACTAGTTTGCCCAAGTGTATAGATTATACAGGTGTAAAAGGTTCACACTCAGCCAATAAAAAGACCAAGTTTTGGATTCAACAAAGGAGCAAAGGGGCAACCGAAGGCACCCCTGGTCTGGCGCACCGGACTGTCCGGTGTGCCACCGGACATGTCCGGTGCACCAGGGGGACTCAGACTCAAACTCGTCACCTTCAGGAATTCCCAGAGGCGACTCGGCTATAATTCACCGGACTGTCCGGTGTGCACCGGACAGTGTCCGGTGCGCCAAGAGAGGTCGGCCTCAGGAACTCGCCAGCTTCGGGAAACTCCAACGGCTAGTCCACTATAATTCACCGGACTGTCTGGTGTGCACCGGACTGTCCGGTGTGCACCGGACTGTCCGGTGTGCACCGGACTGTCCGGTGTAACTCCGGAGCAACGGCTATCTCCGCGCCAACGGCTCTCTGCAGAGCAATAAATGCGCGCGCAGCGCGCACAGGAGTCAGAATCGCCCATGCTGGCACACCGGACAGCAAACAGTATATGTCCGGTGTGCACCGGACACCCAGGCGGGCCCACAAGTCAGAAGTTCCAACGGTCAGAATCCAACGGCAATGATGACGTGGCAGGGGGCACCGGACTGTCCGGTGTGCACCGGACTGTCCGGTGCGCCATCGATCAGACAGCCCAGCCAACGGTCAAGTTTGGTGGTTGGGGCTATAAATACCCCAACCACCCCACCATTCATGGCATCCAAGTTTCCCACTTCTCAACCACTTACAAGAGCTAGGCATTCAATTCTAGACACATTCAAAGAGATCAAATCCTCTCCAATTCCACAAAACCCTAGTGACTAGTGAGAGTGATTTGCCGTGTTCATTTGAGCTCTTGCGCTTGGATTGCTTCTTTTCTTTCTCACTTGTTCTTGTGATCAAAACTCCATTGTAATCAAGGCAAGAGGCACCAATTGTGTGGTGGCCCTTGCGGGGAAGTTTTGTTCCCGGGTTTGATTTGAAAAGAGAAGC
Organism: Zea mays; assembly: GCF_902167145.1. Classification (NCBI taxonomy): domain Eukaryota; kingdom Viridiplantae; phylum Streptophyta; class Magnoliopsida; order Poales; family Poaceae; genus Zea; species Zea mays. The sequence continues at coordinate 156,404,086 of NC_050103.1, read as the reverse complement.
TCACTCGGTCCGAGGGACCGTTTGAGAGAAGGAAGGGTTGAAAGAGACCCGGCCTTTGTGGCCTCCTCAACGGGGAGTAGGTTTGAAAGAACCGAATCTCGGTAAAACAAATCCGCGTGTCACACACTTCATTATTCGCTTGCGATTTGTTTTGCGCCCTCTCTCGCGGACTCTTTTATATTTCTAACGCTAACCCGGCTTGTAGTTGTGTTTATATTTGTAAATTTCAGTTTCGCCCTATTCACCCCCCTTCTAGGCGACTATCAATTGGTACCAAATTGGTGTTAAAAAAGCTAATGACCCGCCGCATGTGGAGTAGGTGCCACCGCTGGTTGGTCCTGACTGGTGAGGGCTTTTTTTTACCGAGTCAACGCTGCATTTCTTCTTCTAATGTTGCGTAGTAGTATGAGATTGCCAGATTGGTTATTAAAGCTTCTGTTCGTTGCCTACTATGTGGATTTGAGTGAAGTCTGGGGCTAGCCTAACCTACTCACCGAAGGCTCGGATCTTGAAACTGGAGATCTGGGTCACGGGTGGCCAAAACCAAATTCAAGGCCGAAACGCTTTGACAAACGCGGGATGACGACGGCACACTCGAGGGACTCGACGAAAGTGGGAACATGGGATTACCTTAGGCCAACTCCAGCAACACCTCTGTTTGTGAATTCGACAAAAGCAAGTTGGGCGGGCCTCTGTTTGTTATTTAATACTTGCTGCCGCTACTGGTCTGTAGCTTTCCGGATCAAGAAGCAAGCAAACGCAGCGCCGGAGAAGATGTTCACTCACGTGCCCGTTGGATTAAGTTAATTAGCCCGCGGCTTTGCGTGTACTGGCTGTGGCCTGTGCGGCTCTCGGTCTCGGGGGGCACACCGGACGAAGTAAACGGCAGCAAAGCATATGCGTGGGCGGACGACGCCATCGCCGAGCTGGAACTGGATGGTGATGGACACCGGTCAAACCACCCCACATGCCGCCTGGCTTCCGATCCGTGCCTAATCGTGGACTAACTATCGCTAATACCAGTAGTCAGCAAGTGGTGCACTGGTGGTGCTGAGGGTCGAGCGCAGCAAAAGCAAGCTGCTAGCGTTGGTGGTGGTCAAGTGGTGTTAGAGTCTGTTTGGTTGGGCTGTGGCTGTGAAAAAAAGTTGCTGTGGGCTGTGAGCCGTTGAAAAAGCTGCTGTAGGCCGTAAGCTGTTAAAAAGCTAAAAACCGTTTGATGAAACCACTAAAAGTCGTTAAAAATTCTTCGATATATGTTTTCATAGTTCCATCAGAAAAGCCACTAAAAGCAGGTACAGGGCTGCTTTCAGATTTGCACTACGAGAAAGTCGGCTTTTAGAAAAAGCAGCTTCCTAGATTCAGCCCTTTAGTTGGCTTTTGACTTTTAGGGGGACAAAAGCCAAAGCCAAAAGTCAAACCAAACACACTCTTAGACTCCATCACGTTCACGTACTGGGTATATATAATACGTGCTCGCTAGTTTAATATACGTACGTGGATATGGATGCTTGCGCTCCCACTAGTTACAAGTACCGTTTCAAAAGATACGGAGGATACTCAGTTCCTGCCTGTGCGTATCTGCCAGTCCTCCTTGAGTTGAGTAGCATCCGCTTGCAATTTGCAGCGCGTGCAGATAGATATAAAACATGGGGTTTTTCCCCCAACGACTCTCGAGGTCTTGGGTGCCTTGCATGATCCGCTCAGTGGTACAGTACAGGAGCACTTGAGGTTGAGGGGTCAAAACTATTTGGCGCCAACCCGTTTTGTTATTTGTAGTTGTAGCCACCCTTCAACTATCCTCCAGAGTCAAACAGATCTTCGCAGCTCCAACGCATGCATGCGCAACGCAACGCTGCCGATCGGAATAGTACTACTGCCACTACGACACCTTTGCGCGCTTTGACAGACATGCATCTCATCTCAACAGCTGTCACACTCACAGAGGCCGGCCCTACTCCCTGCTCCTGTTTTTTTTATTAGCAACATACATTTGACCACACCACTGAAATCTCTGCTGCCGCTTATGTCGTCATGAATGAAAAGAAGAAGAAAAGAGAAAAAAAAAACTGAGGACTGGGACCATCTCTCCTGCTCTGTCTCCATGATTGATGCGAAAGGGCCTCTAGCTGAGTTGGTTAGTTGGTCTGAGTAGCACTCCTCAGGTCCTGAGTTCGACTCCCCATGGGAGCGAATTTTAGGCTGTGGTTAAAAAAATCTGGTCAAGTTTTTTGTCTCCATGATTGATCACTGCGTCTTTCGCTGGAAAGGTTAAGGTGACGTGTGCCACAAAGTAGCGTTTGCAGCGACGTACTTCCTCCGTAGCAAGACATAGTTCGTTTTAAAATAAACACGCATTCGGTGATTAACCTATCACATGTCGGCGGGTCAGCTTGCAGGCTTTCGTCCAGTCCCAGTTAACTACGAGTACTGTACTGTTTGGAACAGAGGGAGGGAGGAGGACCAATTTGGTCATGATGCGCAGGTGCCTGAAATTGATCCATTCACATTCAGATCTGCCCCGCTGTGCTGTGTGTGTGTGGAGGGAGAGGGACATGGTTCTGCGGCAATGGCCCCAGTCCCAACGAACCCCATCGCACCGAACGAGTTTTAAATTTGCATTGTTCATCGCCTGAGTCACATGGCAGCCAGCCGGATCACGCCAACGCGGTAATCAGTCGCGCTTCAGTCTTCGGAGGACCAGCAGAAACGTGACCATCATTCAGGAACTGTTATACTACACAATAAGGGATCTGAACAAGATCTTGCTGTACTAAGCGCTACAACGACGTTATATTACATTACAACGGTCCGTGGCTAAATTGATGTTCCTATTAATTCCATCATTATTGGGCTCTCTGGCCAGCTTCCATGGAATCCATTGCTTGGCTCGTGCTCCTCATTTCCACTGCGTCAGGGCTGTACTGAAAGGAACCGTTCTGAACCGAGCTGCGACGGCTCATGTACGTGGGTTGCGCTTGGCTGTCACCCTCTGGCTCAAGAATGTGTCGGAAATATGCGTGCGGCCACAGTCCTGACCATTCAGTAAGGCGGAACTATTAGCATTTAACAATCATTTAAATCCGTTTTCCAAACCAAAAAAAAACACGTGCTCTAAAGTTTCTAGGCTATTCTTATCAGTATTTAGAAATTAAGTAAACCTTCAATACACCCCGGGATACATATCCTCAAGAGTGTATATGTATCTGCGGAGTATCTACGGGGTATCCAATACTGGTATCTGCGGATGTGTTTTCCCATGCAGGTGGTGAGACATGATGGCCTGTTGGCTACACATGGTACTGCACCCAGTCCTATTTTCATGCATGATCCGTGCATAGCATGCCACATCCGGGGGCTCTCTTATACTTAACTGACAGCAGTACTACTAAGGCCATGTTTGGTTTCTTTAGTCTAGCGACTAAAGTTTAGGGGTGTTTGGTTACATGGGCTAATTTTTAGTCCCTGCAATTTAGTCCCCTTTAGTCTCTAATTTACCAAACATAAGGATTAAAGAAGAGACTAAACCAATTTAGTCCCTAGTCTCTTAAGGGGTAGCTAAAGGGGACTAAACCTGATTTTTTCCTCAGCTGCCCTTATCCCTAACCTGATTATACACAGCTACATGCAAATGTACTGAAGCAAACAGGGTTTAGTATACACTGAAGACAATACGTACAGCTCTATACACTGCAGACTCTCAACGGTTACAGGCAAGGGCATTTCAGTCTTTGTGTAGTTTTCAGAATTTAATTAGTCCCTACAACCAAACAGGGTAGGGACTAAAGTTTAGTTCAGGAACTAAAGTTTAATCCTAGGACTAATGAAACCAAACAGGGCCTTAGTCAGGGGACTAAAGTTTAGTCTCTAACATGTTTGATTCTAGGGGCTAAAAATAGTAAGAATATACTAAATGACTCATAAGAAGACTAAAATGACCTTTAACATTCTCCTACTATTAGTACAATTGAACTAAATGAGGGGTAAATGTGGAATTAATATAGTTTAGTCCTTTTTAGCACATATGTGAAGGACTAAAGACTAAATCATTTTAGTCCATATTTTAGTCCTAGTGTTTGGCAAAAAAGAAACTAAATGAGACTATAAACTAGAGACTAATCTTTAGTCCCTCTAACCAAACACCCCCTAAGTTGCGCCTTTGTCAGTCTCTCTATACTCATGTCTCATGACACTGGCACACTGCCAAAGCATGAACATGGTACATGTTAGGCACAAGGGTCCAATCCAGGAGTAGTTAAAATAAAATGGAGAGAAGAAAGGCCCTAGGTACAAGCTTTTCTGCAGGTAGACTAATGTTATGAAGGCTATAACTCTGAATATTTCTGTTTGTAGATAGCAAAGATCCTGATCTAAAGCATTTTAATGCAGGCTAGGAGTAACTTCACAAAGACCCCAATTATTTAGTTAAAAACATTCTTCAGGGATTTAGTCCAGCTGCGGTAGGTTTATATTAAAGGGCATTATACCAATTTTTTTTGATAAAAATGAAACTCTTCCTTTTGTAAAAATTGGGTGATTAGTTCATTGCACAGCATGGCTGCCACCACTCACCGAACCTATGGCACCTCAGAAATTATACATAAACACCGAGTGAGATTATTTATCTTTCAAGTCCAAGCTTGATAGTTTTCACATTACTGAAACAACTTCAAGTAAACCGAGGATAGACACCCCCAACCAAGTATCCACTATAATTTGAGATCAGCAAAGATGACCAGAAGATTAAGCAGAATTTAATCAGGACAGAATTAGAAGCATACCATTTTCATCAGATGGTAGTGGAAAAAACTGCAGGTAGCAAATGGAAGCAACCGTGAACCCTGCACGTTGTAAAAAAAAATACCTTCAACTTTTGAGAATCGTATGTACTATGTACATACATTTCATAGAATAGAAGAACCATATGAACATAACGTTTCCATTTCTTTGTAGTGTCTGTGGAGGGAACGAGAGGGGGTGTGTTATTCAAGACCTACCAAGTAATCCGCCAGTACATACGTCTTGCCAATGATGCCAATAGTCATCAACTCGAGAAACTGCCACTAAGGCTGCAAGAAGCAGAGGGGAAAGGACAATGCAGACTTTTGCAACATGTCCTCTACGATCGAATACTTTGATTTTACCAGCCAAATACCATGAAAGGAACCCAAGGCCAGCAAAAGACCCTAAGATAAACATAAAATCTTTGAGTAATCCACCAACAGTAACAGCTGATTGAAAAGTTTATATTCTAGACTCAAGAGAACAATAACTTTGTGCTACGAAATGTTAATGGACCTCCATGAGATTTTGAAACAGTTAGGAGGTAAAAGTGAACTGAGAACCAGATCGAGGCCACTGTATGGCTAGAGGGAACCAAATGGAGCAGCATTACTACCACCATTGCGAACTAGCATGCCATAGTATTTCAAGGTGGAGCCAAAAGTAGTAAGTACATTGAACAGCCAAGTACTAACAAATGATCTGCTAATATTACTGTTTCTAGGATCAGGACGCACGACACGCGGGTACAAGACAGCATGAAGGGAAGTGCGACATTGGAGACTGATTGTGCCTTGGCAGTAGAGGTAGCCACTAATGCAGAGATGGAGACTGCCAGTCCTAGGGCCCTTGCAAAGTGTGTAAATGTTCGTTTAGCTTTTGTTTTATTCTCTTCTAACAAATATTGATCTTACTATTACCAATTACTGAGTCTTTTTGGAACCCCCATGTTAATTAGACGCACTAGAAAAAGAGATAAATCCTCAAAACTCAAAAAAAAGGAACATCTACCCATCAATTCATAAACTCTAATTATCATTGTCACTAATTGACATTAAATCTATTTTGTTTTATAAATAATTATACATCTCATCATTTTGAAAAATATTAAGTAATCCCTGAAATCTATATCAAAATTATCCACCTCTGCCATTATGAAAAATAACCTAAAGTAACCCTCTAAATCTTCATCTAAATGACTCACCTATGCCTTCATGAGAAATAATCTAGTTCGCATATGAAATAAATTCCTAAATCTGTTGCTAAATTACCTACCTTTGGCATAACCAACTTCTAGAATTGTTAATATAAAAAACAAACAAGGTACACTGCATAATGTGTGCCACTATGCAGACCTCGTGTACATATATGCCAGAAGCGATGAGTATAATTGATTTCCATGTTAACACATGACTCGAGCTAAGGTTTTAACTAAACAAATGTCAAATATGCATAAAGGTGCAACCCAAAGGATAAAAAGTATGAATGGGGCATAGGTTTATCACAATCAGATAAAGATTACAAAGCATTTATATGAGTAATTGATTTAAATACGAGAATAAACAGACACAACAAAGGTAAGCAATTTTTATTAGTTGTAGGTCCTATATTTGTCCACAAACTTGTAACACTTATGTCTATTAAAATTTCATACTATCACTTGCAGCAGCAATATTTTGTGTCAAGCTGACTGCAACTTTTAATCCGTACTCAATGGAAGAGTGAAGGAAGAATGCAGTATTTGACATAAAGGGCTAAAAGGATCACATGGGCAGATAGAAATGGAAAAACCATCAATACATTTGTTTCTTGAGAACTTGATAAACAATATATTGTATACAAAACATATTAAACACCTTGTCCCATACAATTAGCTGATTTAGATCAGAACCTAGAAAAGGAGGCATCAATTATTATATTCACTAAACTGCTGAGGAGGTAGTTAGCACGTCATAAAATAGGACATGTCCCAAACAGTTAGCTCTAATAACATGGGACTAATCCCTATATTTGTAAAGAATAATGTCACTTACATGAAGTATGACCACTTGGAAAGCTTTTATGACCTTCTTTAATAACACTCGCCTGGCCATGGCATATGGCGCCTGTAGTAAAGTTGTTATACTCCTAAAGGCCAAGTAAATTCATAAGATTTCTTATACAATTCAAATGCAATGTAATTGCACAAGGGCTTCAAGTGAGTTATTATCAAGGTTTGACTAAAAGTTAGGAGTTTTACAGGTTTTCCATCAGGGAAGCAACGCCAGAAGAAATCAGGACGTGGTCGCCCAACACCATCCTTTATCGCATCAGTTAAAACAGCAGTAATAAGTACTGAAAATAGGAGACCTGCCAGGACAAGTTAGATTTCAGAATAAGTAATATTGATAAAGTAGAATAGTGAATCTGGCGAGAAAGTGAATGTACCTAGTATGGCATGATGCAGATCATATACATTTCTCTTCTTAAAGTATATCACTGTTATGATAACCATAGGCCCAATGATACCAATTATCTGAACAAGCATGATATTAAGAAAACTTATTTAAGAGGTTCATTGAAATTGACAGGGTAAAACCAAAAGAGAACAGTATGTTACCGGCACAGCCCAAAATGGCACTGTATTGCCCTTCATGGGGTATCTGAGGTCTGTCATCATTTCTGATCCGACGAAGCGATGGAAGGGTTCTATTATATTAAGAACTCCATCCAATACAGCTAAAAGAATTAGCACAATCCAGTCATACATGTGTAGGCGTGCAACTTTGGATCCATGAGAGGATATATAGGGAGTCGGAGGTCCCAGACGAATTGGTGGGGCTGGTGCTGGCATTGCCTCTTGAGTCCTGAAATTGTTAACCGGACAAATTTACGAAATCTACTTATTGAATCGGAAATTCAATACACGATTTGTCGAACCAACTAGACATGTACACTGACAACTGTAAGGATTTCAGTTTCCTCATATCGAAGAGGTATTAAGGACTACAATAAACTAGAGACAAGAGCTAATTGTGCCTTTATATTCTTAGAAACTAGCAGACAAGAGCTAAGGCTTTATTATCGTCTACAAACTTGTGCAACTTTAAGTCATGGAAAATAGTTCTGCAGTATGACTAAATTCTTGTCAGATGTAGTAAGTATATTACTTATGATTTCACCCAAAACCTTCAGAATTATTGAATTCATTAGATACTCCTGAGGCAAGAGGCATGTTCAGGAGCATTAACCAATTAAGAATCTGTGATGGAAGCAGAGCAATAAATCAAAACCAAAATGCGTAGACGTAAGCACATCAAGCAACCGTTCAAACAAGCAAGAGGAGCAGCAGGAAACTAATTATTGGCGACCTAACAACCGAGACAAAGCTATATACCCGGTGGCAGAGACGCTCGCAGGTGCTCGACTGTTTGCCGCCGCCGAGGTCTTGCTGTCTTGTTAATCACGACAACTCGAGATGCGGAAGAGGCGAGAAATGAAGGCCAAGCAAAGAATCGCCCCTTTGGCTCCACGTGCTCCCACTCCTCTTCTCTCGCAGCGCGGCTGCAGTAGTATCAGCACATAAGTACCAGCGTATGGGCAAGCTTGCTTCCTCCGACTCTCCTGCTGTTCTTCCACCTTCTCTTTTCTAGTCTCCTCTTGGCTTGCAATGACTATTAATACCATGCGATGCGAGTGCGCACTGCGCACGCCATGGACGAAACCGTCCAGGCACACCGGCCTCAGAAAGTCACATCTGCCACGAGTCGACGAAGGGTCAGATGAACCCGCCCGCCTGCGCGTCACCGGCTGCGCCGCCGGTTGGAAAATAGCCAATATTCGGGGACGCGGCAGTTGAAGTATGACCGTCTCGTCCGTCGTCCCCATCGAGGGATTACGCGGCTGCCTGGGGAAGGAGGTACCTGACCTGGGAGTTGGCAGTTGGGACCTGGGATGGGACTACGGGAGGAGTCAGGCTGGCAGGAATGAATATGCGTATACCACTGATGTAGTTTTGGCGTCCGCTACTTTGGCCCATGGGCTTCTATCTGGTATTGGGCCGTGGTATGTGTGGTTTGGGTACGCCCTGCTAGACAACGTACTCCCCCGTTACAAAATATAGATACACGTCACATACTACATACTTAAGGGAGTCGATTAATCTCAAACTTAAGTGAATTTATAGAAAATAATATTAATATTTGTATATCCAAATAACTTTATTATTATAATAAAAAATTATTAATTCGTTGATATGTATTTAGTATCATAAGTCAAATATAACTATAAGCTTTGTTGGCTCATCGAAGTATGAGGAGAGAGGAGTGCATTTATTCAAAGACAGAGGTCAGAGTCAGATTGATTGAGTTGACTAGAAATTTTCTCTCGTCTTAGGCGTGGGTTCGAAACTTCGCGTCCGCGGTCTGCGGTCCGCGTCACTGTAAGAGCAACTCCAGTGATTCTCTAAAATACTTCCTAAATCAATAATTTAGGTAGTTAACATGAAAACTATTCTCCAACAGTTCTCTAAATGAACTTTCTAAATTTAACAACTTGTCATCTAACCTCATTTTCTTTCTACATTTGGCAACCATTTAACAACTCACTAAACAAAAATGTTGACTGCATTATATAGTTTTTGTGATTTATTTTTTACGTGGATAAATACAAAACAAAATTACAACCTATATTTAGAGAACTATTGGAAAACTCACATTTTTTTACTCCAATAGCCATTTAGCAACTTCTTAAATCTGTGATTTAGAGAGCTAAAATTTACATAACTATTGGAGTTGCTCTAAGACTGTAACCTTTTTTTTTTTGCAGCTCGCATAACTGGGTTTTTTTGCACGGCTTTTTGCGTTTTCGTGTGCGCGCTCTTGCAGTTTCTGTAAAGCGGCATTTCATTTAAATGCTGCATCTGCATGGAGTAGAGCGTGTGGGTACTCTCCATGCACGCGTGATTGATGGGAGTGGAGTGCGTTGCATACAGCCTTAACATAAATACACGTTGGATTAAATTTCCACCTCGGCTGCATGCAAGAGCAATGCCGTCCAAAAATCCCTTCAATCATACGAGTGACTTGCTTTTAGATACTTTGGCAAAAATGATAATATGACAACTAAAAGAAACAGTAGGGAGTAGATACTATGAGATTTCTTAGCTATTGATATGTTGGAATGTGTTTCAACAAATATTCTATTTTAAAAGATCTATATGTGATATATAGAAATTGTAGCAAAACATATGCATCTAACTGGTTCACTCTAACGATGTTATACTGTTGGATCTTTTATAGGCTGGGCCAATTTATTTAATAAATTTTATGGTGTGTAATGGAGGAGAATACCAATAGTACCATATTGGAAGTCCAAGTGTCGTTGGTTTGACTTATATGGTATAAATTATTCCACTTAATTTGAGAAGTCAAGAAACGAACAAGGCCATGCCACGCGCGCGCGCCGCCGGCCGGGCCCGGCGTGGCGGTGTGCGAGCGAGGCGTGGCGGGGTTGTGTTAATTTTTAGCACTCATTAACCGCGAGAGTTTCAACTCTGGGTTAAAACCTTTTAGTTGCCTATCTCTTGGCGTGCCGCATGCGAGACCCTCCTTTCAGTTGCCCGTCTCTTGGCGTGCCGCATGCGAGACCCTTCTCCTTCAGCTCCCTTCCGCGAAAGGTTAAGAAGGGGAGAACGCCTGTCTCTTGGCACACGCGAGTAGAACACTTTCAGAATCACAGTCCAGTCGCTAGTGAGGGTATCCCTTGCCGTTCGAGACCTTGCACGGGGATCGGCAATTAGGTTTTTGGGAAGCGTCTACGCGACTGCCCAACGTCCGTCGTTGTCTTCATCACTGGTTCCTGGCGTCTTCATCTCGTACGGATGACAAGAGAAGTTGGACAAGGATCAGGATCCTCGGAGCGCATGGGAGGGTATGATCAATTCAGTTCCTTACTGTTTTACGTTCTACAGATTATATATGTTTCATATGTTCATCTCTATTGTTTCGTATGTAGCCATAGGATTATCCAAACTGTTCTGACATACTATTAAAATATCATATCTGTTTGTTTTAATTTTACAGTCATGTTGTTTATGTTACTATCTGTTTATTTTCAATTGTTCTGTCAGTTTATATGCTTATTATATTTATATGATTCATATGTTTTATGTTCTCATGATCCAAATTGTTATGGATATATTTGATATTATGATTTCTTTGATTAATCATCTTTTATATGTCATCATCATAATGTTAATTTATGGAATTAAAATGATATGGAAAATGCCTATATTTCTAACAATCCAAAAACCTAATGTTATGCATTTTTCTGTCAGAGGTTTTGCTGCTGTGTTAAAGTCTGATCCTTTTGATGGTAAAAACTTCTTGGTTTAGAAAGCTAAGATGGAATTGTGGCTTACTGCAATGTCTTGTTATCATGCCGCTGAGGGCAAGCCTGCCAACTTACCTCCTGAGGATGAGGCTAAGTTTAAGGCTGATGACAACTTCTTTAGAGGAGCAATGATTAGTGCACTTGATACAAAAATCCAGAAAAGCTATATCATCCTTCCTACAGGGAAAGAGCTGTGGGATGCACTTGTTGGAAAGTTTGGAGTAACTGACGCTGTTAGCGAGCTGTATCTCATGGAGCAGCTGTATGACTACAAGATGGTTGAGAACTGATCTATAGTGGAACAGGCTCATGAGTTTCAGGCACTAGCTAAGGATCTTGAGATTTTTCCTTGTCACTTGCCTGACAAGTTTGTGGCTGGCGGTATAATCGCCAAGTTGCCACCTTCTTGGAAGGACTTTGCTACCTCTCTCAAACATAAGAGACAAGAGTTCAATGTGGAAGAGCTCATTGGTACTCTTGATGTTGAGGAAAGGGCTAGAACAATGGACAATGGAAAAGATGTTGAGATCTCTACTGCTAATGTGGTGCAAAAGAGAAACATCTGCAAGTTTAATAAGAAGAAAAACCAGAACAAACAAGAGAACACAAATAAACCTGTTCAAACATCATAGTTTAAAAAGAACAAGAAGAAGAAGGGAAAGGGAGGATGCTTTGTTTGTGGTAGCGATCAACATTGGGCTAGAGAATGCCCTGATCGCAAGTTCACACAAGACAAGAAATCAGCTAATGTTGTAGCCACTGAAACTGGAGATGGAACATCTGGGTATGGTAATTCTTTACCATTTGTTCTTTCAGTTTGTAATTCACCTGAGTGGATGGATAGTGGTGCAAACATTCATGTGTGTGCTGATGTCTCTATGTTCTCTTCGTACCAGGTCGGAAGGTCTAGTGCCTTGTTAATGGGAAATGGGTCGCGTGCTTATGTTCTTGGTGTTGGTACGGTCATTCTGAAGTTTACTTCGAGAAAGACGGCGCCATTGAAGAACATGCAGCATGTGCCCTCTATCAAGAAGAATCTCATTAGTGCTTCGATGCTATGTCGAGATGGATACGAAGTTGTTCTTGAGTCAAATAAATGTGTTGTGTCGAAACATGGTATTTTTGTTGGTAAAGGATATGACTGCGGAGGCTTGTTCCGCTTATCACTACTTGATGTGTGTAATAAAATGGTGAATTATGTAAATATTTCTGATGAGTCAGATTTATGGCATTCACGTTTTTGTCATGCAAGCTTTGGCTGTCTTATGCGGTTAGCAAATCTAAATCTAATTCCTAAATTTAACTTGGTCAAAAAGTCTAAGTGCCATGTGTGTGTTGAATCAAAACAACCCTGCAAGCCTCATAAGGCCGTTGAGGCGAGGAATTTGGCACCTCTAGAACTTGTTCATTCTGATCTGTGTGAGATGAATGGAATTTTGACAAAAGGTGGTAAAAGATACTTTCTCACTTTTATAGATGACTCCACCAAATTTTGCTATGTGTATCTCTTAAAAACAAAAGATGAAGCGTTTAATTATTTTAAGACCTATAAAGCTGAAGTTGAAAACCAACTTGAGAGGAAAATAAAACGGTTAAGGTCCGATCGAGGTGGAGAATATTTCTCTAATGTGTTCGATGAGTTCTTCGTGGAACATGGTATTATTCATGAGAGGACACCGCCATTCTCACCACAATCCAATGGGATTGCTAAAAGGAAAAACCACACTCTAATAGATTTGGTGAATGCCATGTTGAGTACAACGGGATTATCCAAGACATGGTGGGGTGAGGCGATTTTGACAGCGTGTCATGTCCTGAACAGAGTTCCAACAAAGAACAAAGAGATCACACCATTTGAGGAATGAGAAAAGAGAAGATTAAATCTCTTATATTTGCGCTCTTGGGGTTGCTTGGCTAAAGTGAATGTGCCAATCAACAAAAAGCGTAAACTTGGGCCTAAAACTGTTGATTGTATATTCCTTGGGTACTCTTTTCACAACACTGGGTATAGGTTCTTAATTATAAAATCTGATGTGTCTGATATGTATGTTGATACTATCATGGAATCAAGAGACACAATATTTTTTGAGAATGAGTTTCCCATGAAGAATACACCTAGTGATACAAGTCATGAGACTATAATTCCCCATGAGCACGAACTGTCTATTCCTATAGATCATGCTGAGGATCTTCATGTGCACATCCCTGAGGTGGATGACACTATAGTCACTCGAAAGAGCAAGAGACAGAGGGTTGCAAAATCCTTTGGTAATGACTTTATAGTGTACCTTGTGGAAGACACACCAACTACCATTAGTGAGGCATATTCCTCTCCTGATGGTGACTTATGGAAGGAAGCAGTAAGGAGTGAGATGGAATCTATTATGTCTAATGGAACTTGGGAGGTCGTTGACCGTCCTTATGGTTGTCAACCTATAGGCTGCAAATGGATCTTCAAGAAAAAGCTTATGCCTGATGGTACAATCGAGAGGTACAAGGCAAGGCTTGTGGCCAAAGGATATACCCAAAAAGAGGGTGAAGATTTCTTTGATACCTACTCACCAGTGGCTCGATTGACTATGATTCGCACATTAATAGCTGTGGCAACCTCTTATGGTCTTATCATTCATCAGATGGATGTTAAGACAACTTTCCTAAATGGATAGTTGGATGAGGAGATCTACATGGATCAGCTAGAAGGGTTCATTGCGGATGGTCAAGAGAACAAGGTGTGCAGGTTGATAAAATCATTGTATGGCCTAAAACAAGCACCTAAGCAATGGCATGAAAAGTTTGATAATACTCTTACAGCTGCTGGTTTTGCTGTAAATGAATCTGACACGTGTGTATATTATCGGTATGGTGGGGGTGAGTCTGTTATGCTGTGCCTTTATGTTGATGACATCTTGATCTTTGGATCAAATCTCAATGTGATTGAGGAAGTTAAAAATCTTCTATCGAGCAATTTCAAAATGAAAGATTTGGGAGAAGCTAACGTCATTCTAAACATCAAGCTTGTTAGAGAAGCTGATGGTGGGGTAACTTTGTTACAATCCCATTATGTGGAAAAGGTATTGAGTCGCTTTGGTTTTAGTGACTGTGATCCTGCTCCATCACCTTATGACCCTAGCATGCTATTGAGAAAGAATCGGAGAATAGCAAGGGATCAATTGACATACTCCCAGATCATTGGCTTGCTCATGTACCTTGCAAGTGCAACAAGGCCAGACATCTCATATGATGTGAGTAAGCTGAGTCGGTTTGTGTCAAAACTAGGAGATGATCACTGGCGTGCTCTTGAGAGAGTGTTGCAGTATTTGAAAGGTACTATGACATATGGTATTCATTATACTGGAAACCCAAAAGTGTTGGAAGGCTATTGTGATGCCAACTGGATTTCTGATGCTAATGAGCTTTATGCCACAAGCGGATATGTGTTTCTGTTTGGAGGTGGCGCTGTTTCCTAGAAGTCTTGCAAGAAGACTATCTTAACGAAGTCTACAATGGAAGTAGAACTCGCAGCATTAGACACTGCTGGGGCTGAGGCCGAGTGGCTCCGTGATTTCCTATTGGATTTATCGGTAGTTGAAAAACTGATACCGACTATTTCCATGAACTGTGACAACCAAACGGTAATTACAAAGGTTAACAGTTCTAGGAATAACATGAAGTTTACAAGGCATGTTAAGAGAAGATTGAAATCTATCAGAAAGCTGAAAAACTCCGGAGTTATAACGGTGGATTATGTCCACACATCGAATAATCTGGCAGATCAATTCACTAAGGGTCTGTCACGCAATGTGATAGAAAGTGCATCGAGAGAAATGGGTATGAGACCCATGTGAAATCTACTCTAGTGGTAACCTGCTCTATGTGATCGGAGATCCCGTGAAGTAGAGTGGAGAAACAAGCTAGGAGTAGATTGTGAGGAAAGATCCCTTCCTTTAACTCATTTCTGATGCACATCTTTCCTATCTGTAAGGCAGGATGGTATTTACCTTAATGTACTCCAAGAGTCTTATAAAGGTGAGATGTTGTCCTACAGAACATCTTCTAAGGAGTACACCTATATGAGTCAGACTGCTGGTCACAGTCTATGGGACTTGGGTAATCTCTACTACTAATTATGTACCTAACTTAGGCGTCCACACCCCCCATGGTTCTGCCGCGGCCGCACCCCGCCCCGCATCCCGCCCGCAATCAGCGCCTCTGCCACCGTAGCCCTTCCTTCGCCGCAGCACTTCCAGAAATCTCCATCCCGAAACCTCCACGCACACCCCGCGCCGTCCCCACTATAGCAGTCCACAGCCGTCTGTCGGCGCCATGATCCCGAAACCTCTGCCCTGGATCGCCACGCCCGGCTCTCTCCGCGTCCGCCCTCTCCATGGAGTCGTGCCCCCGCCTGGCCTCGTGCGAGCGACCCCTCCCCTGGTGCACCGTGCCCCCGCTCGCCCGCCCTACTCTCTGTCGCCCCCTTCTAGGGATCCTCCATCGCCTCTCCCGCCATCGCCGCGCCCATGCTCCATCGATGGAAGGTGCCGCCCCTGCCATCCTCGCCCTGCTCCCCACAATCCCCTTCCATCAGCGATATACCCACGTGACGCGGTGATGGTGGATAGAAGTGGGGCAGCGCGGTCTCTCTCCCAAACGCGCATGAGAAGACCAGGTGGAACATATGCAAGCAGAGGCGACGAGAAGACCCCATGAATCCAGATCCCGAACGCGCACGAGAAGACCCCATGAATCCAGATCGGGGGTTTGCATCTACATGGGCGTGTACTCCGCACCGCTCCCCTCCGGCCCCGACCGTTGTGCGCTCGCTGTAGCCGGGGTCGACCTCAACCGCGACGACGATGACCGACGCTGCATATTCCATTCTCGGTGTGTACACCAAGGTATCGGTGTCTCGTCTCGGACCACGCCCTTTCCCTTCCCTTCCTTCTCCGCACACACACAAACGGCTGATTCTCTTTCTTTTGCTTTCCTCCTCTCGGCCTACGTTGATCTGGCGATGCGCTTTTCATGGTATTTTTTCACTCCCTTTTTCCCTCTGTCATGTGAGATTGTACTGCAATTTTGTGCCAAAGCTAATGAAAAGCAGAATATTTGCGTCTTTAGGTTACTGCGACCGTGATGGTGAGAGCACCTAGAGGGGGGGGGGTGAATAGGTGATCCTGTAACAATTAAAACTTAGGCCACAAAAACTTGGTTAAGTGTTTGATAGTCGCCTAGAGGGGGGGTGAATAGGGCGAAACTGAAATTCTCAAAAATAATCACAACTACAAGCCGGGTTAGCGTTAGAAATATAATCGAGTCCGCGAAAGAGGGCGCAAAACAAATCGCAAGGGAATAATGAAGTGAGACACGCGGATTTGTTTTACCGAGGTTCGGTTCTCTCAAACCTACTCCCCGTTGAGGAGGCCACAAAGGCCGGGTCTCTTTCAACCCTTCCCTCTCTCAAACGGTCCCTTGGACCGAGTGAGCTTCTCTTCTCAAATCACTTGGGGATCAAACTTCCCGCAAGGGCCACCACACGATTGGTGCCTCTTGCCACAATTACAAGTGAGTGTTTGATCACAAGAAAGAATGCGAAAGAAAAGAAGCGATCCAAGCGCAAGAGCTCAAATGAACACTAAAAATCACTCTCTCTAATCACTAATGCTTTGTGTGGAGTTGGGAGAGGATTTGATCTCTTTTGGTGTGCTTTGCAATGAATGCTAGCTCTTGTATAGTGGTTGGAAGCTGGAAAACTTGGATGCAATGAATGGTGGGGTGGTTGGGGTATTTATAGCCCCAACCACCAAACTTGACCGTTGGTGGAGCTGTCTGTTCGATGGCGCACCGGACAGTCCGGTGCCCCCTGCCACGTCATCACTGCCGTTGGATTCTGACCGTTGGAGCTTCTGACTCGTGGGCCCGCCTGGGTGTCCGGTGCACACCGGACAGGTACTGTTTGCTGTCCGGTGTGCCAGTATGGGCGCGCCTGCCTTCTGCGCGCGCTGCGCGCGCATTTAATGCGCCGCAGGTAGCCGTTGGCGCCGACTAGCCGTTGCTCTGGAGTCGCACCGGACAGTCCGGTGCACACCGGACAGTCCGGTGAATTATAGCGGACTAGCCGTTGGAGTTTCCCGACGCTGGCGAGTTCCTGAGGCTGATCTTCCTTGGCGCACCGGACACTGTCCGGTGTACACCGGACAGTCCGGTGAATTATAGCGCGAGTGCCTCTGGAAATTCCCGAAGGTGGCGAGTTTAAGTTGGAGTCCTCTGGTGCACCGGACATGTCCGGAGGTGCACCGGACACTGTCCGGTGGCACACCGGACAGTCCGGTGCGCCAGACCAGAGGTGCCTTCGGTTGGCCCTTGCTCCTTTGTTGAATCCAAAACTTGATCTTTTTATTGGCTGAGTGTGAACCTTTAGCACCTGTATAATCTATACACTTGGGCAAACTAGTTAGTCCAATTATTTGTGTTGGGCAATTCAATCACTAAAATTATTTAGGAACTAGGTGTAAGCCTAATTCCCTTTCAATCTCCCCCTTTTTGGTGATTGATGCCAACACAAACCAAAGCAAATATAGAAGTGCATAATTGAACTAGTTTTGCATAATGTAAGTGCAAAGGTTGCTTGAAATTGAGCCAATATAACTACTTACACGATATGCAAGGAATGTTTCTTTCTTTATTTAACATTTTGGACCACGCTTGCACCACATGTTTTGTTTTTGCAAACTATTTTGTAAATCCTTTTCAAAGTTCTTTTACAAATAGTCAAAGGTAAATGAATAAGATTTTGCAAAGCATTTTCAAGATTTGAAATTTTCTCCCCCTGTTTCAAATGCTTCTCCTTTGACTAAACAAAACTCCCCCTAAATGAAATCCTCCTCTTAGTGTTCAAGAAGGTTTTGATATATCATTTTGAAATACTACTTTCTCCCCCTTTTGAACATAATAGGAAAACCAATTGATAATATTCAACACTAAGTTTTTCAAATTGGTGGTGGTGCGGTCCTTTTGCTTTGGGCTCATATTTTCTCCCCCTTTGGCATGAAGCGCCAAAAACGGAATCATTAGAGCCCTCTAAGCGCTATCTTCCCCTTTGGTCATAAATAAATAAGTTAAGATTATACCAAAGACGAAGTCCGGTCCTTTCGCTTTGGGCTCTTACTCTCTCCCCAAAGACGAAGTCCTTTTCTTGATGCTCATGCTTTTTCTTCTCCAAGAATGGAGAGTGACTTAGAGCGCCGGCGAGGGATGAGTTACGGAGTGGAAGCCTTTGTCTTCGCCGAAGACTCCAATTCCCTTTCAATATACCTATGACTTGGTTTGAAATAGACTTGAAAGCACATTAGTCATAGCATATAAAAGAGACATGATCAAAGGTATATAGTAGAGCAATGTGTGCAATTTAACAAAAGAAGTTCCTAGAATCAAGAATATTGAGCTCATGCCTAAGTTTGTTAAAAGATTGTTCATCAAGAGGCTTGGTAAAGATATCGGCTAATTGATCTTTAGTATTAATGTATGAAATCTCGATATCTCCCTTTTGTTGGTGATCCCTAAGAAAATGATACCGAATGGCTATGTGTTTAGTGCGACTATGCTCGACGGGATTGTCGGCCATTTTGATTGCACTCTCATTGTCACATAGCAAAGGGACTTTGGTTAGTTTGTAACCGTAGTCCCGCAGGGTTTGCCTCATCCAAAGCAATTGCGCGCAACAATGACCTGCGGCAATGTACTCGGCTTCGACGGTGGAAAGAGCGACCGACTTTTGCTTCTTTGAAGCCCAAGACACCAAAGATCTTCCCAAGAACTGGCAAGTCCCCGATGTGCTCTTCCTATTGATTTTGCACCCCGCCCAATCGGCATCCGAATAACCAATCAAATCAAATGAGGATCCCCTAGGATACCAAAGCCCAAACTTAGGAGTATAAGCTAAATATCTCAAGATTCGTTTTACGACCGTAAGGTGAGCTTCCTTAGGGTCGGCTTGGAATCTTGCACACATGCATACGGAAAGCATAATATCCGGTCGAGATGCACATAAATAGAGTAAAGAACCTATCATCGACCGGTATACCTTTTGATCCACGGACTTACCTCCCGTGTCAAGGTCGAGATGTCCATTGGTTCCCATGGGTGTCTTGATGGGCTTGGCATCCTTCATCCCAAACTTGTTTAGAATGTCTTGAGTGTACTTCGTTTGGCTAATGAAGGTTCCCTCTTGGAGTTGCTTCACTTGGAATCCTAAGAAATACTTCAACTCCCCCATCATAGACATCTCGAATTTCTGTGTCATGATCCTACTAAACTCTTCACATGTAGACTCGTTAGTGGACCCAAATATAATATCATCAACATAAATTTGGCACACAAACAAGTCATTTTCAGGAGTTTTAGTAAAGAGTGTAGGATCGGCCTTTCCGACTTTGAATCCATTTGCAATAAGAAAATCTCTAAGGCATTCATACCATGCTCTTGGGGCTTGCTTGAGCCCATAAAGCGCCTTAGAGAGCTTATAGACATGGTTAGGATACTCACTGTCTTCAAAGCCGGGAGGTTGCTCAACATAGACCTCTTCCTTGATTGGTCCATTGAGGAAGGCACTTTTCACGTCCATTTGGTAAAGCTTAAAGCCATGGTAAGTAGCATAGGCCAATAATATGCGAATTGACTCAAGCCTAGCTACAGGTGCATAGGTTTCACCGAAATCCAAACCTTCGACTTGGGAGTATCCTTTCGCCACAAGTCGAGCTTTGTTCCTTGTCACCACACCATGCTCGTCTTGCTTGTTGCGGAAGACCCATTTGGTCCCTACAACATTTTGGTTAGGACGTGGAACTAAATACCATACCTCATTCCTAGTGAAGTTGTTGAGCTCCTCTTGCATCGCCACCACCCAATCCGAATCTTGGAGTGCTTCCTCTACCCTGTGTGGCTCAATAGAGGAAACAAAAGAGTAATGTTCACAAAAATGTGCAACACGAGATCGAGTAGTTACCCCCTTATGAATGTCGCCGAGGATGGTGTCGACGGGGTGATCTCGTTGGATTGCTTGGTGGACTCTTGGGTGTGGCGGCCTTAGCTCTTCATCCTCCTTGTCTTGATCATTTGCATCTCCCCCTTGATCTATGCCGTCATCTTGAGGTGACTCATTTGATTGATCTTCTTCTTCATCAACTTGAGCCTCTTCCTCATTTTGAGTTGGTGAAGATGCTTGCGTGGAGGAGGATGGTTGATCTTGTGCACTTGGAGGCTCTTCGGAATCCTTAGGACACACATCCCCAATGGACATGTTCCTTAGCGCGATGCATGGAGCCTCTTCAATACCTGTCTCATCAAGATCAACTTGCTCTACTTGAGAGCCGTTAGTTTCATCAAACACAACGTCACATGAGACTTCAACTAGTCCAGTAGACTTGTTAAAGACCCTATATGCCCTTGTGTTTGAGTCATAACCAAGTAAAAAACCTTCTACAGTCTTAGGAGCAAATTTAGATTTTCTACTTCTTTTAACAAGAATAAAGCATTTGCTACCAAAGACTCTAAAATATGAAATATTGGGCTTTTTACCGGTTAGGAGTTCATATGATGTCTTCTTGAGGATTCGGTGAAGATATAACCGGTTGATGGCGTAGCAAGCGGTGTTGACCGCCTCTGCCCAAAACCTATCCGAAGTCTTGTACTCATCAAGCATGGTTCTTGCCATGTCCAATAGAGTTCGATTCTTCCTCTCCACTACACCATTTTGTTGTGGCATGTAGGGAGAAGAGAACTCATGCTTGATGCCCTCCTCCTCAAGGAAACCTTCGATTTGAGAGTTCTTGAACTCCGTCCCGTTGTCGCTTCTTATTTTATTGATCCTTAAGCCGAACTCATTTTGAGCCCGTCTCAAGAATCCCTTTAAGGTCTCTTGGGTTTGAGATTTTTCCTGTAAAAAGAATACCCAAGTGAAGCGAGAATAATCATCCAGAATAACTAGACAGTACTTACTCCCGCCGATGCTTATGTAAGCAATCGGGCCGAATAGATCCATGTGTAGGAGCTCCAGTGGCCTGTCGGTCGTCATTATGTTCTTATGCGGATGATGAGAGCCAACTTGCTTTCCTGCCTGGCATGCGCTACAAATCCTGTCTTTCTCAAAATGAACATTTGTTAGTCCTAAAATGTGTTCTCCCTTTAGAAGCTTGTGAAGATTCTTCATCCCAACATGTGCTAGTCGGCGATGCCAGAGCCAGCCCATGTTAGTCTTAGCAATTAAGCAAGTGTCGAGTTCAGCTCTATCAAAATCTACCAAGTATAGCTGACCCTCTAATACTCCCTTAAATGCTATTGAATCATCACTTCTTCTAAAGACAGTGACACCTACATCAGTGAATAGACAGTTGTAGCCCATTTGACATAATTGGGAAACAGAAAGCAAGTTGTAATCTAAAGAATCAACAAGAAAAACATTGGAAATGGAATGGTCAGGAGATATAGCAATTTTACCCAAACCTTTGACCAAACCTTGATTTCCATCCCCGAATGTGATAGCTCGTTGGGGATCTTGGTTTTTCTCGTAGGAGGAGAACATCTTCTTCTCCCCTGTCATGTGGTTTGTGCACCCGCTGTCGATGATCCAACTTGAGCCCCCGAATGCATAAACCTACAAAACAATTTTAGTTCTTGACTTTAGGTACCCAAACGGTTTTGGGTCCTTTGGCATTAGAAACAAGAACTTTGGGTACCCAAACACAAGTCTTTGACCCCTTGTGTTTGCCCCCAACAAACTTGGCAACTACCTTGCCGGATTTGTTAGTTAAAACATATGATGCATCAAAAGTTTTAAAAGAAATGTCATGATCATTTGATGCACTAGGAGTTTTCTTCTTAGGCAACTTAGCACGGGTTGGTTGCCTAGAACTAGATGTCTCACCCTTATACATAAAAGCATGATTAGGGCCAGAGTGAGACTTCCTAGAATGAATTCTCCTAATTTTGCTCTCAGGATAGCCGGCAGGGTACAAAATGTAACCCTCGTTGTCCTGAGGCATGGGAGCCTTGCCCTTAACAAAATTGGACAATCTTTTAGGAGGGGCACTAAGTTTGACATTGTCTCCCTTTTGGAAGCCAATGCCATCCTTGATGCCAGGGCATCTCCCACTATAGAGCATACTTCTAGCAAATTTAAATTTTTCATTCTCTAAGTTATGCTCGACAATTTTAGCATCTAGTTTTGCTATATGATCATTTTGTTGTTTAATTAAAGCCATATGATCATGAATAGCATTAATATCAACATCTCTACATCTAGTACAAATAGATACATGCTCAACAATAGATGTAGAGGGTTTGCAAGAATTAAGTTCAACAATCTTAGCATGAAGAATATCATTTTTATCTCTAAGATTGGAAATGGTAGCATTGCAAACATCTAGTTCTTTAGCCTTAGCAATTAAATTTTCATTTTTTACTCTAAGGCTAGCAAGAGAAATGTTTAATTCTTCAATCCTAGCAAGCAAATCATCATTATTATCTCTAGGATTGGGAATTGAAACATTACAAACATGTGAATCAACCTTAGCATTTAAACTAGCATTTTCATGTCTAAGGTTGTCAATCATCTCATGGCAAGTGCTTAGCTCACTAGATAGTTTTTGACATTTTTCTATTTCTAGAGCATAGGCATTTTTAACCTTAACATGTTTCTTGTTTTCTTTAATTAGATAATCCTCTTGGGAATCCAAAAGGTCATCTTTTTCATGAATAGCACTAATCAATTCATTTAATTTTTCCTTTTGAGCTATGTTAAGGTTGGCAAAAAGGGAACGCAAGTTATCCTCCTCATCACTAGCATTATCATCACTAGAAGATTCATATTTAGTGGAGGAGTTAGATTTAACCTTCTTCCGTTTGCCGTCCTTTGCCATGAGGCACTTGTGGCCGACGTTGGGGAAGAGGAGTCCCTTGGTGACGGCGATGTTGGCGGCATCCTCGTCGGAGGAGGACTCGGTGGAGCTCTCGTCGGAGTCCCACTCCCGGCAAACATGGGCAGCGCCGCCCTTCTTCTTGTAGTACTTCTTCTTTTCTCTCCTCTTTCCCTTCTTGTCGTCGCCCCTGTCACTGTCACTAGACATAGGACATTTTGCAATAAAATGACCGGGCTTACCACATTTGTAGCACACTTTCT
Source organism: Zea mays (assembly GCF_902167145.1). Lineage (NCBI taxonomy): Eukaryota > Viridiplantae > Streptophyta > Magnoliopsida > Poales > Poaceae > Zea > Zea mays. The sequence goes on along the minus strand of NC_050103.1, from coordinate 156,380,763 downwards.
TGGAGCGGGGTTTGTAGTCCTTCCCCCTCCGTCGCTTGAGGATTTGGCGAAAGCTTTTGATGATTAAAGCCATCTCCTCATTGTTGAGCTTGGAGGCGTCAATTGGTTGTCTACTCGATGTAGACTCCTCCTTCTTCTCCTCCGTCGCCTTGAATGCCACAGGTTGTGCTTCGGACGTGGAGGGTTCATCAAGCTCGTTGATCTTCTTTGAGCCCTTGATCATACATTCAAAGCTCACAAAATTCCCGATTACTTCCTCGGGAGTCATTAGTGTGTATCTAGGATTACCACGAATTAATTGAACTTGAGTAGGGTTAAGGAAAATAAGTGATCTCAAAATAACCTTAACCACTTCGTGGTCATCCCATTTCTTGCTCCCGAGGTTGCGCACTTGGTTCACCAAAGTTTTGAGCCGGTTGTACATATCTTGTGGCTCCTCCCCTTGGCGAAGACGAAAACGGCCGAGCTCCCCCTCGATCGTTTCCCGCTTGGTGATCTTGGTGAGTTCATCACCCTCGTGCGCAGTCTTGAGAAGGTCCCAAATTTCCTTTGCATTCTTCAACCCTTGCACCTTGTTGTATTCCTCCTTGCTTAGAGAGGCGAGGAGTATGGTTGTAGCTTGGGAGTTGAAGTGCTCGATTTGGGCCACTTCGTCCGTATCATAATCCTCATCCCCTATGGATGGTACCTGTGCTCCAAACTCAACAACATTCCATATACTTTTGTGGAGTGAGGTTAGATGAAATTTCATTAAATCACTCCACCTAGCATAATCTTCGCCATCAAAAGTTGGCGGTTTGCCTAATGGAACGGAAAGTAATGGAGTGTGTCTAGGTGTACGAGGATAGTGTAAGGGGATCTTACTAAACTTCTTGCGCTCTTGGCGCTTAGAAGTTACGGACGGCGCATCGGAGTCGGAGGTTGACGTTGATGAAGTGTCGGTCTCGTAGTAGACCACCTTCCGCATCCTCTTGTGCTTGTCGCCTTTCCGATGCGACTTGTGGGAAGAAGATTTTTCCTTCTTCTCTTTGTGGTGTGAGGAAGAAGATCTTTTCTCCTTCCGTTTGGAGGAGTCCTTCTTCTTCTCCTTCCTCTTGGTGCGGGACTCTTCCGATGAAGTGCTCCCTTGGCTTGTAGTGGGCTTGTCGCCGGTCTCCATCTCCCTCTTGGTGTGATCTCCCGACATCACTTCGAGCGGTTAGGCTCTAATGAAGCACCGGGCTCCGATACCAATTGATAGTCGCCTAGAGGGGGGGTGAATAGGGCGAAACTGAAATTCTCAAAAATAATCACAACTACAAGCCGGGTTAGCGTTAGAAATATAATCGAGTCCGCGAAAGAGGGCGCAAAACAAATCGCAAGGGAATAATGAAGTGAGACACGCGGATTTGTTTTACCGAGGTTCGGTTCTCTCAAACCTACTCCCTGTTGAGGAGGCCACAAAGGCCGGGTCTCTTTCAACCCTTCCCTCTCTCAAACGGTCCCTTGGACCGAGTGAGCTTCTCTTCTCAAATCACTTGGGGATCAAACTTCCCGCAAGGGCCACCACACGATTGGTGCCTCTTGCCACAATTACAAGTGAGTGTTTGATCACAAGAAAGAATGCGAAAGAAAAGAAGCGATCCAAGCGCAAGAGCTCAAATGAACACTAAAAATCACTCTCTCTAATCACTAATGCTTTGTGTGGAGTTGGGAGAGGATTTGATCTCTTTTGGTGTGCTTTGCAATGAATGCTAGCTCTTGTATAGTGGTTGGAAGCTGGAAAACTTGGATGCAATGAATGGTGGGGTGGTTGGGGTATTTATAGCCCCAACCACCAAACTTGACCGTTGGTGGAGCTGTCTGTTCGATGGCGCACCGGACAGTCCGGTGCACACCGGACAGTCCGGTGCCCCCTGCCACGTCATCACTGCCGTTGGATTCTGACCGTTGGAGCTTCTGACTCGTGGGCCCGCCTGGGTGTTCGGTGCACACCGGACAGGTACTGTTTGCTGTCCGGTGTGCCAGTATGGGCGCGCCTGCCTTCTGCGCGCGCTGCGCGCGCATTTAATGCGCCGCAGGTAGCCGTTGGCGCCGACTAGCCGTTGCTCTGGAGTCGCACCGGACAGTCCGGTGCACACCGGACAGTCCGGTGAATTATAGCGGACTAGCCGTTGGAGTTTCCCGACGCTGGCAAGTTCCTGAGGCTGATCTTCCTTGGCGCACCGGACACTGTCCGGTGTACACCGGACAGTCCGGTGAATTATAGCGCGAGTGCCTCTGGAAATTCCCGAAGGTGGCGAGTTTAAGTTGGAGTCCTCTGGTGCACCGGACATGTCCGGAGGTGCACCGGACACTGTCCGGTGGCACACCGGACAGTCCGGTGCGCCAGACCAGAGGTGCCTTCGGTTGGCCCTTGCTCCTTTGTTGAATCCAAAACTTGATCTTTTTATTGGCTGAGTGTGAACCTTTAGCACCTGTATAATCTATACACTTGGGCAAACTAGTTAGTCCAATTATTTGTGTTGGGCAATTCAATCACTAAAATTATTTAGGAACTAGGTGTAAGCCTAATTCCCTTTCAGTGTTAGCGCAATAACCGCCAAGTGGCTAGAGAGGAGTCTTCAACAAAACACAATAACCAACAAGAGATCAATCACAGAGATGGCACGGTGGTTATCCCGTGGTTCGGCCAAGACCAACGCTTGCCTACTCCACGTTGTGGCGTCCCAACGGACGAGGGTTGCAATCAACCCCTCTCAAGCGGTCCAAAGACCCACTTGAATACCACAGTGTTTTGCTTGCTTTTCTTAATCCCGTTTGCGAGGAATCTCCACAACTTGGAGCCTCTCGCCCTTACACTTGAAGTTCACAAAGAAGCACGGAGCAAGGGAGGGATTAGCAACGCACACAATACACAAAAATCAGAGTGTCACCACGCACACAAGTCGCAACAAGAGCTCGCAACACAACCCAATGAGTTCACAACTCCACTAGAGCTCTATATGCTATCACAACGAAACAAATGCGCGGAATCGAGGTCTTGGTGCTTAGGAATGTTGTAAGAATGCTTGGTGTACTTCTCCATGCGCCTAGGGGTCCCTTTTATAGCCCCAAGGCAACTAGGAGCCGTTGAAAACATTTCTGGAAGGCAGATCTTGCCTTCTGTCGACTGGCGCACCGGACAGTCCGGTGCACCACCGGACATCCACTATTCACTGTCCGGTGCAGATTGCTTTCCTTATTTGGCGAAGCCGACCGTTGGAGTCTGAGAGCCGATGGCACACCGAACACTGTCCGGTGCACACCGGACAGTCCGGTGCACCAATGTGACCGTTGGCTCGGCCACACATCACGCGCAGAATCCTCGGCCGACCGTTGCCCCGGCTGACTGTTGACTCACCGGACAGTCCGGTGCACCACCGGACAGACCGGTGAATTTTAGCCATACGCCGTTGATGGTTTCCCGAGAGCGACGAGTTCGCCTGTGAACGGCTCACCGGACAGTCCGGTGCACCACCGGACAGACCGGTGAATTTTAGCCGTACACCGCCGTCGAAGTCCCGAGAGCAGCCTGTTCGCTAGAGCCAGCCTGGCGCACCGGACACTGTCCGGTGCACCACCGGACAGTCCGGTGAACCCAGACTGAGCAGACTTTGGCTGAACTTAGCCATCTCTTCTCCAACTCGATTTTTTCTGTTTCCAGCACTTAGACATAATACATTAGTCCATAAAATAATGTACTAAGTCTAGAAACATACCTTTTGACATGTTTTGCACTTTTGTCCACACCTTTGCATAGATTAGCACAAAAGCATTTGTGTTGGCACTCAATCACCAAAATACTTAGAAATGGCCCAAGGGCACATTTCCCTTTCAATCTCCCCTTTTTGGTGATTTATGCCAACACAACATAAAGCAACTAGAATACGTGCAATATCAATGCAAATGAAAACTCAAGGTTGTTTTGAATCCAATTTGACATATATGGATCACTCTATGCCACCACTTGGTTTGTTTTTGCAAATCAAACTCAAATTCCTATCTCTAAGTCAAATCCACTTGTAGAGACATAAAGAGAGGTATTCCAAAGAAATTTGATCAAGGATTTCAAAAACTCCCCCTTTTTCTCATAATCAACACTTCTCCCCACAAGAGGCCAACTTTTGACATAAGAGACAATAAAAGAGTTTTGACAAACTAAAAGCTCTAATCTACTATTTTCAAAATTTCTCAAGTGGTAGCTGATCCATCTATTGCTTTGGCCTTTATTTTCTACCCCTTTGGCATCAAGCACCAAAACGGGATCAATCTTGGCCCCTTAACCCTATTGCCTCACCAAAATCGTCAAATGAGAACACAAAGGCAATAAGAGGACGTGAGATGAACTTGGAATTAGTTACCCTCTCATCGGAGTGCAGTGGAAGTCTTTCATGGTCCAAGTCCACCTTTTCCCTTTCAAAACTGAGATGAACTTGGAATTAGTTACCCTCTCACCGGAGTGCAGTGGAAGTCTTTCATGGTCCAAGTCCACCTTTTCCCTTTCAAAACTCCTTTGAGACTAAATCAAGCAAACTCAAGCAAACAGTTAGTCTCAAAGGGTCAAGTTGTAGCACAACTCCCCCTAAATATGTGCATCACTTGCACAAGGACTTGTGAGGTCCGGGGAGTGATTGTACAACTTGAGCACCATAGTAAGCAACAAAATGCATAAGGAACATGATCAAAGGCATAAACACATGTATGCTATAAATCAATCCAAGTTCCACGAATCTAGGATATTTAGCTCACTACGCAGCCTGCAAAAGGTCTTTTCATCTAAAGGCTTAGTGAAGATATCGGCTAGCTGGTTCTCGGTGCTAACATGAAACACTTCGATATCTCCCTTTTGCTGGTGGTCTCTCAAAAAGTGATGCCGGATGTCAATGTGCTTTGTGCGGCTGTGCTCAACAGGATTTTCCGCTATTCGGAGAGCACTTTCATTGTCACATAGGAGTGGGAGTTTGCTCAGATTGTAGCCAAAGTCTCGGAGGGTTTGCCTCATCCAAAGTAATTGCGCACAACACTGTCCTGCGGCAACGTACTCGGCCTCAGCGGTGGATAGGGCAACAGAAGTTTGTTTCTTAGAGTTCCACGACACCAGGGACCTTCCTAAGAATTGGCACGTCCCTGATGTACTCTTCCTATCGACCTTACATCCAGCATAGTCGGAATCTGAATATCCAATCAAGTCAAAGTTAGACCCCTTTGGATACCAGATCCCGAAGCAAGGCGTAGCGACTAAATATCTAAGAATTCGCTTCACAGCCACTAAGTGACACTCCTTAGGATCGGATTGAAATCTAGCACACATGCATACGCTAAGCATAATATCCGGTCTACTAGCACATAAATAAAGCAAAGAACCTATCATGGATCGGTATGCTTTTTGATCAACGGACTTACCACCTTTGTTGAGGTCGGTGTGTCCGTCGGTTCCCATCGGCGTCTTGGCGGGCTTGGCGTCCTTCATCCCAAACCACTTTAGCAAATGTTGCGTGTACTTTGTTTGGGAGATGAAGGTGCCGTCCTTGAGTTGCTTCACTTGGAACCCAAGGAAGTAGTTCAACTCGCCCATCATCGACATCTCGAATTTCTGCGTCATCACCTTGCTAAACTCTTCACAAGACTTTTGGTTAGTAGAACCAAATATTATGTCATCGACATAAATTTGGCACACAAAAAGATCACCATCGCAAGTCTTAGTGAAAAGAATTGGATCGGCTTTCCCAACCTTGAAAGCATTAGCAATTAAAAAGTCTCTAAGGCATTCATACCATGCTCTTGGGGCTTGCTTAAGTCCATAGAGCGCCTTAGAGAGCTTACACACGTGGTCGGGGTACCGTTCATCCTAGAAGCCAGGGGGTTGCTCCACGTACACCTCCTCCTTGATCGGCCCGTTGAGGAAAGCGCTCTTCACATCCATTTGGTACAACCTGAAAGAATGGTGAGCGGCATATGCTAACAAAATAAGAATTGATTCTAGCCTAGCCACAGGAGCAAAAGTCTCCTCAAAGTCCAAACCTGCGACTTGGGCATAACCTTTTGCCACAAGTCGAGCCTTGTTCCTTGTCACCACCCCGTGCTCGTCCTGTTTGTTGCGGAACACCCACTTGGTTCCCACAACATTTTGCTTGGGGCGAGGCACCAGTGTCCAAACTTCATTGCGCTTGAAGTTGTTGAGTTCCTCCTGCATGGCCAACACCCAGTCCGGATCTAGCAAGGCCTCTTCTACCCTGAAAGGCTCAATAGAAGAGACAAAAGAGTAATGCTCACAAAAATTAACTAATCTTGAACGAGTGGTTACTCCCTTGCTAATATCACCCAATATTTGGTCGACGGGATGATCCCTTTGAATCGTCGCTCGAACTTGGGTTGGAGGTGCCTGAGGTGCTTCTTCCTCTTCAACTTGAACATCCTGTGCTCCCCCTTGATCATGCGCCTCCACTTGAGGTACCTGTTCGTCATCTTGGGTTGGGGGATGCACCATAGTTGAGGAAGACGGTTGATCTTGCTCCAATTGTTCCTGAGGCCGCACATCTCCAATCGCCATGGTGCGTATCACGGCCGTTGGAACGTCTTCTTCATCTACATCATCAAGATCAACAACTTGCTCTCTTGGAGAGCCATTAGTCTCATCAAATACAACGTCGCTAGAGACTTCAACCAAACCTGATGATTTGTTGAAGACCCTATACGCCTTTGTATTTGAATCATAACCTAATAAGAACCCTTCTACAGCTTTGGGAGCAAATTTAGAGGTTCTACCTTTCTTCACAAGAATATAACACTTGCTCCCAAATACACGAAAATAAGACACATTGGGTTTGTTACCAGTTAGCAGCTCGTATGAAGTCTTCTTGAGGAGGCGGTGAAGATAGACCCTGTTGATGGCGTGGCAAGCCGTGTTCACGGCTTCCGACCAAAAATGCTCGGGGGTCTTGAACTCTCCAAGCATAGTCCTCGCCATATCGATGACCGTCCTGTTCTTCCTCTCTACCACACCATTTTGCTGAGGTGTGTAGGGAGCGGAGAACTCGTGCTTGATCCCCTCCTCCTCAAGGAACTCCTCCACTTGAAGATTCTTGAATTTGGACCCGTTGTCACTCCTTATCTTCTTCACTTTGAGCTCAAACTCATTTTGAGCCCTCCTGAGGAAGCGCTTGAGGGTCCCTTGGGTTTTAGATTTATCCTGCAAAAAGAATACCCAAGTGAAGCGGGAAAAATCATCAACTATAACAAGACCATACTTACTTCCTCCTATACTCAGATAGGCGACGGGTCCGAAGAGGTCCATATGAAGCATCTCCAAGGGTCTTGATGTTGTCATCACATTTTTGGTGTGATGAGAGCCTCCCACCTGTTTCCCTGCTTGACAAGCTGCACAAGGTCTATCTTTTTCGAAATGTACATTAGTTAGACCTATCACGTGTTCTCCCTTTAGAAGCTTGTGGAGGTTCTTCATCCCCACATGTGCTAAGCGGCGATGCCACAGCCAGCCCATGCAAGTCTTAGCGATTAAGCATGCATCTAGACCAGCCTCTTCTTTTGTACAATCAACCAAATAAAGTTTGCCGTCTAGTACACCCTTAAAAGCTAGTGAACCATCACATCTTCTAAAGACAGACACATCTACATTTGTAAATAGACAATTATATCCCATATTGCATAATTGACTAACCGATAACAAATTATATCCAAGCGACTCAACTAAAAAGACATTAGAAATAGAGTGCTCGGATGAAATAGCAATTTTACCTAACCCTTTTACCTTGCCTTGGTTCCCATCACCGAATATTATTGAATCTTGGGGATCCTTATTCTTGACGTAGGAAGAGAACATCCTCTTTTCCCCCATCATGTGGTTTGTGCATCCGCTGTCGATAATCCAGCTTGAACCCCCGGATGCATAAACCTGCAAGGCAAATTTAGGCTTGGGTCTTAGGTACCCAACTCTTGTTGGGTCCTACAAGGTTAGTTACAATAGTCTTAGGGACCCAAATGCAAGTTTTGTCACCCTTGCATCTTGCCCCTAACTTCCTAGCAATCACTTCCTTATTCTTTCTATAAATGGCAAATGAAGCATTGCAAGCATGATATATTGTAGATGGTTCATTAACTTTCCTAGGAACATTAACAACATTTCTCCTAGGCATATTATGAACAACATTTTTCCTACCAACATTTCTATTATGCACATAGGAAGAACTAGAAGCAAACATGGCATGAGAATCAAAAGCATCATATGCATTATAACTCTTATAAGCATTTCTATATTGTCTCTTGTCATGATACATAAAAGCATAGTTCTTTTTAGCACTACTAGCCATAGGGGCCTTCCCTTTCTCCTTGGTGGAGATGGGAGCCTTATGGCTTGTTAAGTCCTTGGCTTCCCTCTTGAAGCCAAGTCCATCCTTAATTGAGGGGTGTCTACCAATCGTGTAGGCATCCCTTGCAAATTTTAGCTTATCGAAATCACTTTTGCTAGTCTTAAGTTGGGCATTAAGACTAGCTACTTCATCATTTAATCTAGAAATTGAAACTAGGTGTTCACTACAAGCATCAATATCAAAATCCTTACACCTAGTGCAAATCATAACATGTTCTACACAAGAATTAGATTTATTTGCTACTTCTAATTTAGCATTTAAATCATTGTTAACACCTTGTAAAGTAGAAATGGTTTCATGACAAGTAGATAGTTCATAAGAAAGCATTTCATTTCTTTTAACTTCTAAAGCATAGGATTTTTGTGCCTCTACAAATTTATCATGTTCATCATACAACAAATCCTCTTCTTTTTCTAAAAGCCTATCCTTTTCATTCAAGGCATCAATCAATTCATTGATTTTATCAATTTTATTTCTATCCAGTCCCTTGAACAAGCTAGAGAAATATATTTCTTCATCGCTAGAATCATCATCACTTGAAGAAGAGTAAGTGGTATCCCGAGTACATACCTTCTTCTCCTTTGCCATGAGGCATGTGTGATGCTCGTTGGGGAAGAGGAATGACTTGTTGAAGGCAGTGGTGGCGAGTCCTTCATTGTCGGAGTCGGAGGAGGAGCAATCTGAATCCCACTCCTTTCCGATATGTGCCTCGCCCTTGGCCTTCTTGTAACTCTTCTTCTTCTCCTTCTTGTTTCCCTTTTCCTGGTCACTATCATTGTCGGGACAGTTAGCGATAAAATGACCAAGATTACCACATTTGAAGCATGAGCGCTTCCCCTTTGACTTGGTCTTGCTTGGCTGTCCCTTGCGACCCTTAAGCGCCGTCTTGAAACGCTTGATGATGAGGGCCATCTCTTCATCATTGAGACCTGCCGCCTCAACTTGCACCACTTTGCTAGGTAGCGCCTCCTTGCTTCTCGTTGCCTTGAGAGCAACGGGTTGAGGCTCATTGATTGGACCATTTAGTGCGTCGTCCACGTACCTCGCCTCCTTGATCATCATTCGCCCTCTTATGAATTTTCCAAGGACTTCTTCGGGCGACATTTTGGTGTACCTGGGATTCTCACGAATATTATTCACCAAATGAGGATCAAGAACGGTAAATGACCTTAGCATCAGTCGGACGACGTCGTGGTCCGTCCATCGCGTGCTTCCGTAGCTCCTTATTTTGTTGATAAGGGTCTTGAGCCGGTTGTATGTTTGGGTTGGCTCCTCGCCCCTTATCATCGCGAATCATCCAAGCTCGCCCTCCACCAACTCCATCTTGGTGAGCAAGGTGACGTCGTTCCCCTCATGAGAAATCTTGAGGGTGTCCCAGATCTGCTTGGCATTGTCCAAGCCGCTCACTTTATGGTACTCGTCCCTGCACAAGGAGGCTAACAACACAGTAGTGGCTTGTGCATTTCTATGAATTTGTTCATTAATGAAAATAGGACTATCCGAGCTATCAAACTTCATTCCACTTTCCACAATCTCCCATATGCTCGGATGGAGAGAGAACAGGTGACTACGCATTTTGTGGCTCCAAAATCTGTAGTCCTCTCCATCAAAGTGAGGAGGTTTGCCAAGTGGAATGGAGAGCAAATGAGTATTTGTACTTTGCGGAATACGAGAGTAGTCAAAAGAAAAGTTCGAATTAACCGGTTTCCTTCTCTCGTAGTCGTTGTGGTCGTCGTCCTTTTGGGAAGAAGTAGACTCATCGTTGTCGTCGTAGTAGACGATCTCCTTGATGCGTCTCGTTTTCTTCTTCTTCCCATCTTTGCGTCTGTGACCCGAGCCCGAGTCGGTAGGCTTGTCATCCTTCGGCTCGTTGACGAAGGACTCCTTCTCTTTATCGTTGATCACGATTCCCTTCCCCTTAGGATCCATCTCTTCGGGCGATTAGTCCCTTTACAAAGAGAACGACTTTGATACCAATTGAGAGCACCTAGAGGGGGGGTGAATAGGTGATCCTGTAACAATTAAAACTTAGGCCACAAAAACTTGGTTAAGTGTTAGTGCAATAACCGCCAAGTGGCTAGAGAGGAGTCTTCAACAAAACACAATAACCAACAAGAGATCAATCACAGAGATGGCACGGTGGTTATCCCGTGGTTCGGCCAAGACCAACGCTTGCCTACTCCACGTTGTGGCGTCCCAACGGACGAGGGTTGCAATCAACCCCTCTCAAGCGGTCCAAAGACCCACTTGAATACCATGGTGTTTTGCTTGCTTTTCTTAATCCTGTTTGCGAGGAATCTCCACAACTTGGAGCCTCTCGCCCTTACACTTGAAGTTCACAAAGAAGCACGGAGCAAGGGAGGGATTAGCAACACACACAAGACACAAAAATCAGAGTGTCACCACGCACACAAGTCGCAACAAGAGCTCGCAACACAACCCAATGAGTTCACAACTCCACTAGAGCTCTATATGCTATCACAACGAAACAAATGCGCGGAATCGAGGTCTTGGTGCTTAGGAATGTTGTAAGAATGCTTGGTGTACTTCTCCATGCACCTAGGGGTCCCTTTTATAGCCCCAAGGCAGCTAGGAGCCGTTGAAAACATTCCTGGAAGGCAGATCTTGCCTTCTGTCGACTGGCGCACCGGACAGTCCGGTGCACCACCGGACATCCACTATTCACTGTCCGGTGCAGATTGCTTTCCTTATTTGGCGAAGCCGACCGTTGGAGTCTGAGAGCCGATGGCACACCGAACACTGTCCGGTGCACACCGGACAGTCCGGTGCACCAATGTGACCGTTGGCTCGGCCACACATCACGCGCAGAATCCTCGGCCGACCGTTGCCCCGGCTGACTGTTGACTCACCGGACAGTCCGGTGCACCACCGGACAGACCGGTGAATTTTAGCCGTACGCCGTTGATGGTTTCCCGAGAGCGACGAGTTCGCATGTGAACGGCTCACCGGACAGTCCGGTGCACCACCGGACAGACCGGTGAATTTTAGACGTACACCACCGTCGAAGTCCCGAGAGCAGCCTGTTCGCTAGAGCCAGCCTGGCGCACCGGACACTGTCTGGTGCACCACCGGACAGTCCGGTGAACCCAGACTGAGCAGACTTTGGCTGAACTTAGCCATCTCTTCTCCAACTCGATTTTTTCTGTTTCCAGCACTTAGACATAATACATTAGTCCATAAAATAATGTACTAAGTCTAGAAACATATCTTTTGACATGTTTTGCACTTTTGTCCACACCTTTGCATAGATTAGCACAAAAGCATTTGTGTTGGCACTCAATCACCAAAATACTTAGAAATGGCCCAAGGGCACATTTCCCTTTCAGATGGGCATCTAGGTGCTCAAACCATTAGTTGGGCTGAGGAACATGGAACAGTATCAACAATATCATAAGGAGAGTGCAGACGTTGGACAAATAGTATGCCATATCTTCAGTTCTCTTATGATGCTTCAGCGCTGCATCTTCAGTTTTCTCGGCTAAAAACAGATCATAGTCAATAGTATACCTATGTGTGAAATACTATCAAACTTGCATGATATATGGACCTCAGAAAGTATAGGAAAGCGCTATGCTATTTGCATGTTTGCTAGGAGAAAGAAAAGATAGATGAAGGTAATTATACAGTTTCTAATACATTGTTCAGCTTTTGTTATTTCTATCATATGATACACACTGGTCATGAGGACATGACGATTGTAGTTCACTGGTATTGTAAGCTTTGCAGGTAAGAGCACAACTTTTCCCTCTTTTCTGAAAGGGAAGCTCATGTTCATTTCAGCAATTCAGCTTCAACCATTTGGCATTCATGTAATATTTCACAGGAGTTAAAGTGCACATACCTAATCAAGTCTGTGGGTCTCCAATTCTGAAATAGAAAGATAATTTATGTTCTCATCTTTCTGAAATGAACAAGATGACTGGCTTCTGGGTTAATGTTTTTTATAGAGCACCATGACTTATCAGGTAAAGTTATAGTTTTGCACAAAATGTCATTTTTTAATCATTAATGTGTGTGCTATTCACACCTGTCTTCTTTTGCAGTTTTGTGAACAACCCTAACTTATGTGGTCCTGGCACCACAAAACCTTGTCCTGATGCTCCTCCCTTTTCTCCACCTCCTCCATACAACCCTACAACCCCGATGCAATCACCAGGTGATTTATTCAGATTGTCCAGTGAAATCCTTGAGTTCAATAGGACCTTTCCTTCCTTACTCTTTCACCTAAATGACATCCTAATTGGGAAAATGTATACCTCCAAAACAAGCATAATGCTGTCAAGGCTGGAGAGCGGTAAGGAATAACTGCACGTTTTCCTGAAAATTAAGTTGAAAATAGTTTGTAATCAGGAGCCAGAGCATTACATGGTACTATGATTCTGTGCTGCTATTAGTCTATGGCTCAGCGGTATGTGTGTGTTGTACTATTGTTAATTTGCTATACTGGAATACTGGGATACAATAGGAAGCTACTGACCTGTACCTCGTGTGATGCAGGCATGCAGAACAAGTCAATAACTACCTTGTCCTTTTGGTTTTCCCTACCCTACATTAGTACGAGAGTGATTAAGGGTATGCATTGCTTCCTATTTAATGTATTTTTCATGTAATGGATGCTATGTACTATGTACATTGTTGACCAGGACCATTAGGTTTGTGGTTCAGTACTGGAGAGTAGCCCAAGATTTACACAAGGTGGATCAAAGTCATCGCATAATGGTTTTATAAGTTTACCAAGGGAACCTTTACCATCAACTGTCAGTGGTCGATTGCTCACATTGGCAGATCTAGAGGCCTATGCTCTTGATCATGGGAGGTTAGGATGCCAGTGCTAACTCAGAATGTGTTTATCATGCATGCCTGTTTTTTACTTCCCTTTTATAAAATCTTCACTGTCTTCCTTTCCCCCTCTTTGAATCTTGTGTTTGCTTATATCTATTGGGATTTTAGCTCCTCCATGATGAAGACAAGCATGGTCTTCTGAGTTCAAGGTTCCATTTAATTCCCTTGTCTTGACAGTTAGGTTAGTTTCATATCGGGTATTGAGAATGATGTTTAGCATCAACTTGTCCACATTTACTCTTGTATCTTAGCACATCATGAAACTGACAACTGATACACTGAGTGTTCACATTAATGTTCACCAAGGAACCTATATGCAATAGTTCATTAACAGGTAGCCCAGAGCACAAGCAGATGCACACTACCATTTATTCATCTTTTCATTTTCTCTCACGCCATCGCAACAACTTTTTCTAACAGCCAAAATTGTTTCATGTAGGACACCATACTAAACAAATTCATTTTACTACCAATCAGAGTTATTGATCAAATCAATCCATTTGATTATCAAACTTGCTGCCTTATGGATCAAACAGTGTTTTTTCGTGTTAATGTATCTTATCATGATCGCTTGGAAAGTTTTTGACATAGTAAACAACTATCAATTTTTGGGTTCGACAAACATGTACGACTGGTATCTTACCTAATTGAAGCGAAAAACTAACTAATCTAAATGAAAATTAATTAATACACTAAACTTGGAGTTCTGAACTCTATCTTGTGCTTGTGCTTAAATAGGGAAATCAACGCAACTATGTTCTAGCGCATAATAGCATTTGTTTGCATATGCATGCTTTAGAGAAGCAGGCTTCATAATTGAAGTTTTCGAAGAACTTGTCCTTTGAGATACTAGAGCCACTATTTTTTCTGTCAGTGCAAATATGCAGATCTAGAATTTTTTATCCCTATTGGTAGTTTGATTTGTATGGTAGTAGAACACTGATACACTGAGTAGGTCAGTATCTGTATTAAGTCATCACAAGTTTAATGTTTTTCTTGCTTTCAATGATATTTTCTTTGAAAACATTTGCTCTTTGACTTATTGCAACTGGTTGCTTTTGGAAGTGCTGGCATTCTTAACTCCACTATAAGTCTCGTCTTTTTATCTTTTATAGTAGTATTCTTACGGACGAATTAAGCCGAACATCAACCCAGGATGCTATATGCATGCGTATAGAAAAGCTGGTGAGTGCATCCCATTGTCGAAGCAGCTAGAGTACTTCCAAGCCACCAGGGCTAAGATGGTCACCGTCGTGGGCTCCCGCACGACGAACACCTGGCTCTCCATGTCCATCTTCCTGATTAGCATCGTCAACAACGACCTGTTCGTGTACTCGTCGAACAGGTTGGCTATCATGTGCCATATGGGAGGGAGTCATAAGAAGATGATTATTAGCAAGAGTTGTGTACTTAGATCAAGATTGATGTATATTGTACAAAAATGTTTTATATTTATTTTGTAGGCATGTAACTCAATATAAATATAGAATATCGACCTTTGTTCTTTTAATGTTTAATCCTCTATTCGCAATAGTTAAAAAAACTATTGCTATGATTGTAACAAATTTATTAACGTAGGAATTCAATATTACAATGGTGCCAAAATGGATTCTTCGAAGGAGAAAAATGAAGTACAAGTTGACAACCAATTGGACAAGCATGCAGTGGTTGATAATGAATCAGCTCTTGATGCAAACATCCTTAACATGCTAATAGACTATAGAATAACAATTAGTGCTTTTGCATATCAGTGTATTTTATCATGTCGATTCCGTAGCAACGCACGAGTATATACCTAGTCCCTAAATACTCATGAAAGGCACTGAAGTGTGACTTATATGCTTCTAAACAGCGGGAATGCCCTTTTGCAGCCTAGTATCAGCAAAGGATTTGAGCGAATCTCATTTCGCACAAAACTGTCAATTCAAGGCTTAGTCCATTGTTCAGTTGTGAATGAGTGAAACTCTTATTCTAGATGGATGTTCAACTTAACAGTTGAAGCGCCCCAATCCTCTGGGACTCAAATGTGATACAATTACTAGTCCCAAGAGGCTAGTAACCACATTCCTTACTTCAAATAGTATAGAGTTTGTATAAAAGTTATTACAATACCAGGGTACAAGCTCAAGAGAGCCTGAAATACAAAGTGTAGTAGAAGAAAACTAGCCCAAGCCATAGGCAGAACTGGGTGCAGACACAACCCCCTTCTAGTCGAGCATAGCAGAAAAGAAGTCTTCAGCAGCTGAAAAACATAAATAAATCTGGGTGAATACACTAGGTATTCCGCAAGCCCATCTCGCCCATAAAGAGAAAGGGACCTATATAATACATGCTTTATATGGTGGAGTTGAAGTCACTCTTCTTTTCCAGAGAAAGGCAATACTTTGATGGTTTTTCCCAAAGAAGGAAGTAGCACATTTTCACACTCAACCACCACTAAGCTTCCTGCTCCTTGGCATTGTTTTTATTTCCAAAAACACACCTACTCACACATTTCCCTGCTCGCGGAGGTCATAAAACACTAATTGTCATACCACACCAGACTCGTCCATACCAGTGGACACGGACTATTCGAATAGGTTTGGACTCTGCGCAGAGGGGTACACTTTACCCACTAGTCTGGCTCTGCGATCTCATGGCCAATGAGACCCGAATCCGAATCTCTTTCTTTCCTCGCACGTCCTTACCTTAACGGTTATACCGGAAGGAGTCAGGCCACCGCCATGTCCAAACCGGACAAAATATTCCCCCTCCTTATCCTCCTGGTGCTCCCTAGCCATCATAACCATGAGGTTTGGACCGTACGAGTTCAGATTGAGTGACTGACTGTCGGGGACCATAATTAGGGGTACCCTCAAGGCGCCTAATTCTCAGCTGGTAACCCCCATCAGCATAAAGCTGCAAAGGCCTGATGGGGACGATTAAGTCGGGGATCGGTCCACACGAGTGACTCGATCACGCTTCACCCGAGCCTAGCCTCGGCCAAAGGCAGCCGACCTCGAGAGACTTCCGTCTCGCCCGAGGCCCCCTTTTTATGGCGGACACATCACCGGCTCGCCCAAGGCCTTGGCTTCGCTCAGAAGCAACCTTGACTAAATCACCACACCGACTGACCAAATTGCAGGGGCATTTAACGCAAAGGTGGCCTGACACCTCTATCCTGACACGCGCCCCCGGCAGAGCCGAGGTGACCGCCGTCACTCCACCGCTCCACTGGCCAGTCTGACAGAAGGACAGCGCCGCCTGCGCCACTCCGACTGCAGTGCCACTCGACAGAGTGAGTCTGACAGGCAATCAGGCCTTGCCAAAGGCGCCACGGCGAACTCCGCTCCGCCCGACCCCAGGGCTCGGACACGGGCTAAGACCCGGAAGACGGCGAACTCCGCTCCGCCCGACCCCAGGGCTCGGACACGGGCTAAGACCCGGAAGACGGCGAACTCCGCTCCGCCCGACCCCAGGGCTCGGACACGGGCTAAGACCCGGAAGACGGCGAACTCCGCTCCGCCCGACCCCAGGGCTCGGACACGGGCTAAGACCCGGAAGACGGCGAACTCCGCTCCGCCCGACCCCAGGGCTCGGACTCGGGCTAAGACCCAGAAGACGGCGAACTCCGCTCCGCCCGACCCCAGGGCTCGGACTCGGGCTAAGACCCGGAAGACGACGAAACTCCGCCTCGCCCGACCCCAGGGCTCGGACTCCGCCCTGGCCTCGGCCGAACAACTTCCGCCTCGCCCGACCCCTTGGCTCGGGCTCGGCCACGGCAACAGAAGGCAGACTCAACCTCGGCTTCGGAGGAAACCCCACGTCGCCCTGCCTAGGGCACAGACCGCCACGTCAACAGGAGGCGCCATCATCATCCCACCCCGAATCGACTCGGGTCACGGAGAACAAGACCGACGTCTCATCCGACCAGCTCCGCCAGAGAGGCAATGATGGCGCTCCACAAGCTCTATGACGACGGCGGCCCCCAGCTCTCTTACGGAAGCAGGACAACGTCAGCAGGGACTCGACCGCTCCAACAGCTGTCCCTCCATCAGGCTCCGCCGCACCTCCGACAGCCACGACATCACGCCAGCAGGGTGCCCAGATCTCTCCGGCTGCCACATTGGCATGTACCTAGGGCGCTAGCTCTCCCTCCGCTAGACACGTAGCACTCTGCTACATCCCCATTGTACACCTGGATCCTCTCCTTACGACTATAAAAGGAAGGACCAGGGCCTTCTCAAAGAAGGTTGGCCACGCGGGACCGAGGACGGGACAGGCGCTCTCTTGGGGCCGCTCGCTTCCCTCACCCGCGTGGACGCTTGTAACCCCCCTACTGCAAGCGCACCTGACCTGGGCGCGGGACGAACACGAAGGCCGCGGGACTTCCACCTCTCTCACGCTCGGCTCCGGCCGCCTCGCCTCTCCCCCCTTCGCGCTCGCCCACGCGCTCGACCCATCTGGGCTGGGGCACGCAGCACACTCACTCGTCGGCTTAGGGACCCCCCTGTCTCGAAACGCCGACAGTTGGCGCGCCAGGTAGGGGCCTGCTGCGTGCTGACGAACAGCTCCCCGTCAAGCTCCAGATGGGCAGTCTCCAGCAACCTCTCCGGCCCGGGACGGTGCTTCGTTTCGGGACTCTTGAGTTCATGTCCTTCGACGGCAGCTACGACATGACACTTCTTCCACTGCCGCGCGACTACGACAATAGCGGCCGACAACCCGCCCGCCGGCGGCGGAATCGACGACGTCTACCCCGCGTGGTGGAAGAGCAACATTCGGGCTCGCTCCGTTCTCTCCCCCGCCAACGGAGGAGGAGGCGGGGCTGTCAAGGCCAGACGGGAGGCCACGCTTCGCCGGCCGTCGAGCGAATCGACGCCCCCGACGCCCCGACGGAAGGCACGCCGGACGTCGACCCCGCGTTCGAGACGGAGGCAAGCGCCGTCCCCCCGCGGCACGCTGACCCCGAGCAAGAAGACGACGCCGGCGCGCTCGCGGAAAGCCTGCAGGACGTCGCCCTCGAACCAGAGATGACGGCGCAACCAGTCCCCGATGTGACTACGTCGCTCCTCGTCGACCAAAAGGTAACGACTAACTCCCATCTTGCGTCATTTCGACTCGGCCTCAACCCGCCAAACGACCTCGTTTTGGCGGGCGCTCTCATTGAGGCGAGTGCAACCCCACTGAGGTTCTGTATGCGGTCGCCTTGGGACCAACTGACGGACGTCTCGACCTACGGGCCCTCTGGGTCCGAGGAAGATGACGATCCCAGCATTGGTTGGGATTTCTCCGGACTCGGCAACCCCAGTGCCGTGCGGGACTTCATGACCGCATGTGACTACTGTCTATCCGACTGTTCCGATGGAAGCCGCAGCCTTGGCCACGAGAGCTGCGGCCCAAGCCGCGAATGTTTCCACATCGGGCTAGGGGATCCCACCGAAGGCAACCATCTTGGCATGCCGGAGGATGGTGATCTCCCTAGGCCGGTGCCTCGCGCCGACATCCCACGGGAGCTAGCTGTGGTCCCCGCTCCGGCGGGGGGTTACGACCCACAACTCGAGCAAGTCCGCGAGGCGCAGGCCAGGCTCAACGAGGGAACAGGAGCGCTTGAGCCGATCCGTCGGGACGTCGGACAGGCATGGGTGGGCCAACCCCTGGCCGGAGAAATACGTCATCTGCCCCAAGGTCTCCAGCACCGCGTCGCCAACGACGTCAGGATCAGGCCGCCGCCCGCATCTAGCGGGGTCGGTCAGAACCTGGCGACCGCAGCGATGCTCATCCGCGCGATGCCGGAGCCGTCAACCACCGAGGGGCGGCGAATCCAGGGAGAACTCAAGAATCTCCTGGAAGGCGCTGCGGCCCGGCGGGCCGAGAGCACTGCATCCCGGAGGCAAGGATATCCCTCGGAACCTCATGCCGCGACTTCCCGATTCATGCGGGAAGCCTCGGTCTACACCGGGCGCACGCGCAACACCGCGCCTGCGGCCCCGGGCCACCTCGGCAACGAGCACCATCGACGCGACCGTCGGGCTCACCTCGACGAAAGGGTGCGCCGAGGCTACCACCCCAGGCGTGGGGGGCGCTACGACAGCGGGGAGGATCGGAGTCCCTCGCCCGAACCACCCGGTCCGCAGGCCTTCAGTCGGGCCATCCGACGGGCGCCATTCCCGACCCGGTTCCGACCCCCGACTACTATCACAAAGTACTCGGGGGAAACGAGACCGGAACTGTGGCTCGCGGACTACCGCCTTGCCTGCCAACTGGGTGGAACGGACGACGACAACCTCATCATCCGCAACCTCCCCCTGTTCCTCTCCGACACTGCTCGCGCCTGGTTGGAGCACCTGCCTCCGGGGCAGATTTCCAACTGGGACGACTTGGTCCAAGCCTTCGCTAGCAATTTCCAGGGCACATACGTGCGCCCCGGGAATTCCTGGGACCTTCGAAGCTGCCGGCAACAGCCGGGGGAGTCGCTCCGGGACTACATCCGGCGATTCTCGAAGCAGCGCACCGAGCTGCCCAACATCACCGACTCGGATGTCATCGGCGCGTTCCTCGCCGGCACCACTTGCCGCGACCTGGTGAGCAAGCTGGGTCGCAAAACCCCCACCAGGGCGAGCGAGCTGATGGACATCGCCACCAAGTTCGCCTCTGGCCAGGAGGCGGTCGAGGCTATCTTCCGAAAGGACAAGCAGCCCCAGGGCCGCCCATCGGAAGAAGCCCCCGAGGCGTCTGCTCCGCGCGGCGCCAAGAAGAAAGGCAAGAAGAAGTTGCAATCGAAACGCGACGCCGCCGACGCGGACCTTGTCGCCGCCGCCGAGTATAAGAACCCTCGGAAGCCCCCCGGAGGTGCAAACCTCTTCGACAAGATGCTCAAGGAGCCGTGCCCCTACCATCAGGGGCCCGTCAAGCACACCCTCGAGGAGTGCGTTATGCTTCGGCGTCACTTCCACAGGGCCGGGCCACCCGCCGAGGGTGGCAGGGCCCGCGACGACGACAAGAACGAAGATCACCAAGCAGGAGAGTTCCCCGAGGTCCGCGACTGCTTCATGATCTATGGAGGGCATACGGCGAACGCCCCGGCTCGGCACCGCAAGCAAGAGCGCCGGGAGGTCTGCTCGGTGAAGGTGGCGGCGCCAGTCTACCTAGACTGGTCCGACAAGCCCATCACTTTCGACCGGGCCGACCACCCCGACCATGTGCCGAGCCCGGGGAAATACCCGCTCGTCGTCGACCCCGTTGTCGGCGATGTCAGGCTCACCAAGGTCCTGATGGATGGGGGCAGCTGCCTCAACATCATCTACGCCGAGACCCTCAAGCTCCTGCGCGTCGATCTGTCCTCCGTCCGAGCAGGCGCTGCGCCCTTCCACGGGATCATCCCTGGGAAGCGCGTCCAGCCCCTCGGGCGACTCGACCTCCCAGTCTGCTTCGGGACACCCTCCAACTTCCGAAGGGAGATCCTGACGTTCGAAGTGGTCGGGTTCCGAGGGACCTACCACGCCGTGCTAGGGAGGCCATGCTACGCGAAGTTCATGGCCGTCCCCAACTACACCTACCTGAAGCTCAAGATGCCGGGCCCCAACGGGGTCATCACCGTCGGCCCCACGTACAAACACGCGTTCGAATGCGACGTGGAGTGCGTGGAGTACGCCGAGGCCCTCGCCGAGTCCGAGGCCCTCATCGCCGACCTGGAGGACCTCTCCAAGGAGGTCCCAGACGTGAAGCGCCATGCCGGCAACTTCGAGCCAGCGGAGACGGTCAAGGCCGTCCCCCTCGACCCCAGTGGCGACACCACCAAGCAGATCCGGATCGGTTCCGGGTTCGACCCCAAATAGGGAGCAGTGCTCGTCGACTTTCTCCGCGCAAACGCCGACGTCTTTGCGTGGAGTCCCTCGGACATGCCCGGCATACCGAGGGATGTCGCCGAGCACTCGCTGGATATTCGGGCCGGAGCCCGACCCGTCAGGCAGCCTCTGCGCCGATTCGACGAGGAGAAGCGCAGAGCGATTGGCGAAGAGATCCACAAGCTAATGGCGGCAGGGTTCATCAAAGAGGTATTCCATCCCAAATGGCTTGCCAACCCTGTGCTTGTGAGGAAGAAAGGGGGGGAAATGGCGGATGTGTGTGGACTACACTGGTCTCAACAAAGCATGTCCGAAGGTTCCCTACCCTCTGCCTCGCATCGACCAAATCGTGGATTCCACTGCTGGGTGCGAAACCCTGTCCTTCCTCGATGCCTACTCAGGGTATCACCAGATCCGGATGAAAGAGTCCGACCAGCTCGCGACTTCTTTCATCACGCCGTTCGGCATGTACTGCTATGTCACCATGCCGTTCGGCTTGAGGAATGCAGGCGCGACGTACCAGCGGTGCATGAACCATGTGTTCGGCGAACACATCGGTCGCACAGTCGAGGCCTACGTCGATGACATCGTAGTCAAGACACGGAAGGCTTCCGACCTCCTCTCCGACCTTGAAGTGACATTCCGGTGTCTCAAGGCGAAAGGAGTCAAGCTTAACCCTGAGAAGTGTGTCTTCGGGGTGCCCCGAGGCATGCTCCTAGGGTTCATCGTCTCCAAGCGAGGCATCGAAGCCAACCCGGAGAAGATTGCGGCCATCACCAGCATGGGACCCATCAAGGACTTAAAAGGGGTACAGAGGGTCATGGGATGCCTCGCGGCCCTGAGCCGCTTCATCTCACGCCTCGGCGAAAGAGGTCTGCCTCTGTACCGCCTCTTAAGGAAGGCCGAATGTTTCGCTTGGACCCCTGAGGCCGAGGAAGCCCTCGGCAACCTGAAGGCGCTCCTTACAAAGGCGCCAGTCTTGGTGCCGCCGGCGGACGGGGAAACCCTCCTGGTCTACGTCGCCGCGACCACTCAGGTGGTTAGCGCCGCGATTGTGGTCGAAAGGCAGGAGGAAGGGCATACATTGCCCGTTCAGAGGCCGGTCTACTTCATCAGCGAAGTGCTGTCCGAGACTAAGATCCGCTACCCACAAGTTCAAAAGCTGTTGTATGCTGTGATCCTGACAAGGCGGAAGCTACGACACTACTTCGAGTCCCATCCGGTAACTGTGGTGTCATCCTTCCCCCTGGGGGAGATCATCCAGTGCCGAGAGGCCTCGGGCAGGATCGCAAAGTGGGCGGTGGAGATCATGGGCGAAACGATCTCGTTCGCCCCTCGGAAGGCCATCAAGTCCCAAGTGTTGGCGGATTTCGTGGCCGAATGGGTCGACACCCAACTGCCGACGACTCCGATCCAACCGGAGCTCTGGACCATGTTTTTCGACGGGTCGCTGATGAAGACGGGGGCCGGCGCGGGCCTGCTCTTCATCTCGCCCCTCGGAAAGCACTTGCGCTACGTGCTGCGCCTCCACTTCCCGGCGTCCAACAATGTGGCCGAGTACGAAGCTCTGGTCAACGGATTACGGATCGCCATCGAGCTAGGGGTCAGACGCCTCGACGCCCGCGGTGATTCGCAGCTCGTCATCGACCAAGTCATGAAGAACTCCCACTGCCGCGACCCGAAGATGGAGGCCTACTGCGACGAGGTTCGGCGCCTGGAAAACAAGTTCTTCGGGCTCGAGCTCAACCACATCGCTCGGCGCTACAACGAAACCGCAGACGAGCTGGCTAAGATAGCCTCGGGGCGAACGACAGTCCCCCCGGACGTCTTCTCCCGGGATCTGCATCAACCCTCCGTCAAGCTCGACGACGCGCCCGAGCCCGAGGTACCCTCGGCTCAGCCCAAGGTACCCTCGGCTCAGCCCGAGGTACCCTCGGCCCAGCCCGAGGTACCCTCGGCCCCCGAGGGCGGGGCTCTGAACATCGAGGAAGGGCAGAGCGGGGCCACGCCGGACCAAGATTGGCAGGCCCCGTACCTGCAATATCTCCGTCAAGGAGAGCTACCCCTCGACCAAGTCGAGGCTCGGCGGGTAGCGCGACGCGCCAAGTCGTTCGTCTTGCTGGGCGACGAAGAGGAGCTCTACCATCGCAGCCCCTCGGGCATCCTCCAGCGATGCATCTCCATCGCCGAAGGTCGGGAACTGCTGCAAGAAGTACACTCGGGGGCTTGCGGCCACCACGCAGCACCCCGAGCCCTTGTTGGAAATGCTTTCCGGCAAGGCTTCTACTGGCCAACGGCAGTGGCTGACGCCACTAGGATCGTCCGCACCTGCGAAGGGTGCCAATTCTATGCGAAGCGGACACACCTGCCCGCTTAGGCTCTGCAGACAATACCCATCACTTGGCCCTTCGCTGTATGGGGTCTGGACCTCGTCGGTCCCTTGCAGAAGGCGCCCGGGGGCTACACGCACCTGCTGGTCGCCATCGACAAATTCTCCAAGTGGATCGAGGTCCGACCTCTGAACAGCATCAGGTCCGAGCAGGCGGTGGCATTCTTCACCAACATCATCCATCGCTTTGGGGTCCCGAACTCCATCATCACCGACAACGGCACCCAGTTCACCGGCAAAAAATTCTTGGATTTTTGCGAGGATCACCATATCCGGGTGGACTGGGCCGCCGTGGCTCATCCCATGTCGAATGGGCAAGTAGAGCGTGCCAACGGCATGATTCTGCAAGGGCTCAAGCCTCGGATCTACAACGACCTCAACAAGTTCGGCAGGCGATGGATGAAGGAACTCCCCTCGGTGGTCTGGAGCCTAAGGACGACGCCGAGTCGTGCCACGGGCTTCACGCCGTTTTTCCTGGTCTACGGGGCTGAAGCTATCTTGCCCACCGACCTGGAATACGGCTCCCCGAGGGCGAGGGCCTACACCGAACAAAGCAACCAAGCTAGCCGAGAGGAATCGCTGGACGAGCTGGAGGAAGCTCGGGACAGGGCCTTGCTACACTCGGCGCGGTACCAACAGTCCCTGCGACGCTACCACGCCCGAGGGGTCCGGTCCCGAGAACTCCAGGTGGGCGACCTGGTGCTTCGGCTGCGACAAGACGCCCGAGGGAGGCACAAGCTCACGCCCCCCTGGGAAGGGCCATTTGTCATCGCCAAAGTTCTGAAGCCCGGAACATACAAGCTGGCCAACAATCAAGGCGAGATCTACGGCAACGCTTGGAACATCAAACAGCTACGTCGCTTCTACCCTTAAAGATGTTTTCAAGTTGTTCATATACCTCGCACCTACGCAAAGTTTAGTCGTCAAGGAAGGGTCGGCCTAGCCTCGGCAAAGCCCGACCCTCCCTCGGGGGCTAAAAGGGGGGAGACCCCCTCTGCGTCAAATTTTTCCTCGAAAAAGGATCTCTTTTTGGCAGGATTTCTTTCGTACTTCTTGACTACTTCGGAAAGCGGACCCTGGAAACGACGAGGTACACGTAAGCAGCCAAGGCTGACTGAGCCAAGGGACTCCTACGCCTCCGGGATACGGATACCTCACTCGTCCCTTTCTGCGATAAGTAACTTGCGCTCGGATAAAGCGACTCCGTGGACCGAACGAGTCATCACGTTCGGAAGCTCTCCTGCCGAAGCAGTCTTTCAAGCTTTCTCGACTAAGTCGGGGACAGGGCCTCATGGACGGGTGAAAGTATGCGTAAGCGGCAAGGCCGACCGAGCCGAGGGATTCCCACGCCTCTGGGATACGGATACCTCACTCGTCCCTTCCGCGAAAAGCAACTCTCGCTCACACAAACATCCCTGTTACCGACAGAGTCCAGATGCTCGAAACAGGAGGAAAAAAGACGCAGCTTCGCGAGCGCGGCGAGGGCGTGTTCTTCTGGCCTCGGCGGCCGCAGAAAGCACACGCTACAAGATGATCTGATCCTGCAGGTTCGGGTCTTCACGCCGAAGGGAGCCGTAGCACCCTCGGCATCGACGACGTCTTCAGCAAAGCCCGACCCAGCCTCGGGCGGCGCCGCGGCCCAGGGGCCCCTCCGGGAATCCGGCCCGAGCAGGCGGCTCAACCGGTTACCCCTGGGGCCTCGGTCAACCGGCTTCCAAGGGCGCCAGCCCGATCCGAGGCCTCGACTGATCGACTTTGGCGTCGGCCCCGCTGACGGACAACACGGATAGGCTCCGGCCAACCAGGTTCCCATTCTCGAGCCAACTCCGCCTCTGTTCATACTGATATCGCTACCCCTGGCCTCGGTCCATCGAAGGGCGGCCGAGGGGTCTCTTCAACTAAGCTAGAGGAGCCCCAGACGACAAGGCCGAACGGGCCGAGGGATTCCTACGCCTCCGGGATACGGATACCTCACCCGCCACCTTGACACGGGGCAACTCATGCTTGGTAAAGCGGTTCAGATAATCAACAGGCGAGACTTAGTGCTCGAAAATGAGGAAAAAACACGGCTCCGTGCCAAAATTACATACACGTTCAGGCCTCGACAGCCACAATGAACGAACTCACTGGCATTCGGGATGCCACTACCAACGGAACTCCGGTTCCCTCCTCCGCAGGTACGAACAACCCCCCTCCGAAGGGGAAGGCCTGCGGAGTAACTGAAGAACGATGGGCGGCTCGCTGCCGCCCGTTCCAACCGCGACGGCCACCACCCCTGCCCTAGACAGCGAAGCAGCTTAAGCAGCAGCTTTGGGGGAGGTGTCACAGCAGAAGGGCTCCCCCCCACTGAGGACGAGAACCAGCCATTCAGGCAAGGAGACGGGGACCCAGGGCCCCTAGCGCCCCACATATCCTGGCATGGCTGGAGGAAGTCTCCGTGGGGCTCAAGGACGCCCTTCACCCCCGGGCGCAGGGGGAAGAAAGGGGCAGCCGACCCACGCGGAGGCGGCCCCCCCGACTCGCCTCATCTTCCATCTTGGCCTGGATGACGAAAATCCTTGAGGCCGAGGGAGGAGTAGAGGCCGCGGCCTGGCCCGTTTTCCCCACCATCGAACTGGAGGTCACCATCTTGGGTGACCGCCGGTGGCGGGGTGTGGCCAGGCTGCGTGATGAAAATCCTTGAAGCCGAACGATGGCTGAGAGGTACCAACTCCCATGGAGTTGCGTTCCTCCAACGAGGAGGCGGAAAGGCGGCGGATACCCCCCATCCGGGGGCTTGGAAGATGGGAAGACCCGACGCTTAAGGGAGGAAGAAGACATGGTTGCCTTACGAAAGGAGCCCCCCTCCTTTTAAAGGCAACTCCCCCTACGTGCGCCCCCAGGCGCCGCGGGCCGAGTCTTCTCCAACACGCTCCAAGGCCCTCCCCTGCGACTCGGGGGCTGGGCCCCGCATGTCATGCAGGCCGGCTCAGGGCAGAAGAAGCCAAACCGCCGCGCATGGTGCGCACGACCGTCCAGCGGTTACAGGCGACCCCCCATTCTCGCCCAGACCAACGGACAGAAGGGGCGGGCAGCCATGCAGGCGGCATGCAACCGCGCCAGACGGACGCGCTTCTCCGACTTCTGACACGCCAGCTTGGAACCCAGGCCCACGCGTCGAGCAACCGGCGCGCCAGTTGCTGCATGCAAGCAACCGCACCGCCACTTGTGCCACCATCGCGCCCCTTCGGTTGCGAAGCCTATGCCACGACTCGAGGCGACCCAACAGCGCCAGACTGGCGCGTCGGTCAAAGCGACCGAAAGTGGGCCGGCAGTAATAGCGGTGGCAGGCGGGCGGGCGCAGCGGTCACGTCGTCAGCCAGGCTCACGTCCCATCCTGAGACAGCAAGAGAGCCTCCTCTCACGGCGTGAAGACGGTGCACCCGTGACCCGTTCCTCGAACGGATCGCACGCGCGCAACGGCCGCCCCGCCAACCAATCGCCCCGTCGCATTAACTCCGCGGCGGGACACGCGGCGCTTCTGGCAGGAGGAGCGCGTGACGCTTCACCTTCGCCGTAATAACCGCGTCAGAAAAGGTACGCCACGTCGTCCGATTTCGTATCCTTTTCCGTTTTCCTCTTTCTCTATCTCTTGCAACAGGGACCGGGAAAGGGGGATACCCCGAAAGGGATCCTTCTCCGCGAAGGAACCGGGCTCCGAGCCCCCCATTACTGATCAGGGGTTCGAAGGCTGGCCCCCCCGAGGGTTCAACAGTCGCCTCAGATCGCGTGGGCCCGACACCCACTACTGGTCAGGGGTTCGAAGGCCAGCCCCCCGAAGGGCTTCATGGCCGCCTCAGGCTACTCGGGCTCCGCGCCCATTACTGATCAGGGGTTCGAAGGCTGGCCCCCGAAGGGTTCACAGTCGCCTCAGACACCGAGCGAGGGATGACCAGGGGTACGTTCGATACATAACCGAGGCTCGGGCTGCGCTCCCGAGGTACCCTAGGACATTTCCGAGACCAGCGGGAACGATCTTGTAACGGAATCCCATCGGAGGGAGGCATCGAGCCCTCGGACTCCGTCGCCAGGGGACCGGGTCCAGCAAATCACCCGCAGGTACTTTTGGGCGTGCCTCTGGGCCCCTAGCCGACCCCCAACGAACGGGGCACGGACGTCCACTCGGATTACCCGCTTGCAGCTCACCGGAGACACCATGTTCGGTGCCCATCGAGGGTAACATGGCGCACTCCCCCCCTCCTCCTTGCGGAAAGGCGACGTAGGGGCGTATGTAAAAAGCCGAGTCTGTCCCTGATCGTCCTCTCGCCCTGTGCAGAGGCTCGGGGGCTGCTCTCGCAAAAACCGGCTCCGGTCAAATCGTTGACAGCGTCAACATACCAGCCCGAGAGCTTGGGCCCCGACCGTGCACCCGGGCTACGGCCAGTTCGCATGAGGGAACGACCAGACCAGCCGAAGCGTTAAGCAAAGTATTAAGACCTCGAAGGAGTGTAACCACTCCTCCGAGGCCTCGGGGGCTACACCCGGCGGGTGCGCTCGCGCGCACCCACCGGAACGAAATGCAACCGAGAAAGGCTGGTCCCCTTGCAAAAAAGTGCGACAAAAGCCTCCAAGCGAGTGCTAACACTCCCTTCGAGGCTCGGGGGCTACTGTCGGGGACCATAATTAGGGGTACCCTCAAGGCGCCTAATTCTCAGCTGGTAACCCCCATCAGCATAAAGCTGCAAAGGCCTGATGGGGACGATTAAGTCGGGGATCGGTCCACACGAGTGACTCGATCACGCTTCACCCGAGCCTAGCCTCGGCCAAAGGCAGCCGACCTCGAGAGACTTCCGTCTCGCCCGAGGCCCCCTTTTTATGGCGGACACATCACCGGCTCGCCCAAGGCCTTGGCTTCGCTCAGAAGCAACCTTGACTAAATCACCACACCGACTGACCAAATTGCAGGGGCATTTAACGCAAAGGTGGCCTGACACCTCTATCCTGACACGCGCCCCCGGCAGAGCCGAGGTGACCGCCGTCACTCCACCGCTCCACTGGCCAGTCTGACAGAAGGACAGCGCCGCCTGCGCCACTCCGACTGCAGTGCCACTCGACAGAGTGAGTCTGACAGGCAATCAGGCCTTGCCAAAGGCGCCACGGCGAACTCCGCTCCGCCCGACCCCAGGGCTCGGACACGGGCTAAGACCCGGAAGACGGCGAACTCCGCTCCGCCCGACCCCAGGGCTCGGACACGGGCTAAGACCCGGAAGACGGCGAACTCCGCTCCGCCCGACCCCAGGGCTCGGACACGGGCTAAGACCCGGAAGACGGCGAACTCCGCTCCGCCCGACCCCAGGGCTCGGACTCGGGCTAAGACCCGGAAGACGGCGAACTCCGCTCCGCCCGACCCCAGGGCTCGGACTCGGGCTAAGACCCAGAAGACGGCGAACTCCGCTCCGCCCGACCCCAGGGCTCGGACTCGGGCTAAGACCCGGAAGACGACGAAACTCCGCCTCGCCCGACCCCAGGGCTCGGACTCCGCCCTGGCCTCGGCCGAACAACTTCCGCCTCGCCCGACCCCTTGGCTCGGGCTCGGCCACGGCAACAGAAGGCAGACTCAACCTCGGCTTCGGAGGAAACCCCACGTCGCCCTGCCTAGGGCACAGACCGCCACGTCAACAGGAGGCGCCATCATCATCCCACCCCGAATCGACTCGGGTCACGGAGAACAAGACCGACGTCTCATCCGACCAGCTCCGCCAGAGAGGCAATGATGGCGCTCCACAAGCTCTATGACGACGGCGGCCCCCAGCTCTCTTACGGAAGCAGGACAACGTCAGCAGGGACTCGACCGCTCCAACAGCTGTCCCTCCATCAGGCTCCGCCGCACCTCCGATAGCCACGACATCACGCCAGCAGGGTGCCCAGATCTCTCCGGCTGCCACATTGGCATGTACCTAGGGCGCTAGCTCTCCCTCCGCTAGACACGTAGCACTCTGCTACATCCCCATTGTACACCTGGATCTTCTCCTTACGACTATAAAAGGAAGGACCAGGGCCTTCTCAAAGAAGGTTGGCCGCGCGGGACCGAGGACGGGACAGGCGCTCTCTTGGGGCCGCTCGCTTCCCTCACCCGCGTGGACGCTTGTAACCCCCCTACTGCAAGCGCACCTGACCTGGGCGCGGGACGAACACGAAGGCCGCGGGACTTCCACCTCTCTCACGCTCGGCTCCGGCCGCCTCGCCTCTCCCCCCTTCGCGCTCGCCCACGCGCTCGACCCATCTGGGCTGGGGCACGCAGCACACTCACTCGTCGGCTTAGGGACCCCCCTGTCTCGAAACGCCGACACTGACCATACGGTCTCGAGTGGTTGTACTTGTCATGAGTACAGGTAGTGAAGGATGATAAACCGGTCCTTATATGAGGGGACAATCCTTCTGCTCACACCTAACCCGGCTAAGCCATCACCTTAGGCCCTCCCCTAAACCAGGGACTCCCTGATCATCCCACTCAAAAGATGATAAGGGTGAATACCCTTCATCATACACTTTTTGAAAACATTGTTGAGTAAAAATGCAGCCCTTTTCTGATCTCACATTTTGTACTCAAAAGATGTTCGTTAATGCGGGCTATCGCTCTTCTCACAATGCAAAAGACCCATCCCTTATTCCTGGCTTAGGTAGTGGTAGAGAGAGTAGGTAAATTTATGCATCAAGGGAAGAATGGACTTGCCTTCGTCGAAGTTCTCCTGGCACGAAAGATCTATTTCGGAGAGGTCAGGTTCTTGCCCTTCTTCCGGAGTTACGAATTCCGGAGGATCGGATCCCTCTTCTCCTAGCAAAAATAGGTAATGAACAATACATCAACCATGGTGACTTGGTGGGGTGTGCCAATTTTTAGATATTATTATTTTGTGCCCTATAATTTATTTAGACTATTTTTGGAGCATAAAAATCAATATATGCATAAATATGTGAAAATAGGAAAAAGAAATGGAAAAAGGAAAAAGAAAAGGGTTTTCTCTGCTAGCTGGGCCGGGGGGGGGGGGGGGGGGATTTGGCCCAGCCGAGCGCGGGCGCACGTGCGCGGGCAGGCGGGGTGAAGGGACAGCTCGGGCACAGTGCACGGTGGCGCAAGGCGCCAAACCGAGCTAGCGAGCGTGTTAATGGCGAAGCGATGGAGCGCGTGGCGGCCGGCGGTGATCGTGTCGATAGCTTGGTCATGGGCGCGAGGAAGGTGCTGACTAGCGGGGCCCACTTGCCAGAGAGAGGGCAGTTGCGAGGGAGCGAGGGCGAGTGCGGCTGATGGGTGGGGCCAGGCTGACAAAGGCGGAGGGAGGAGCGTGGGCGCGCGAGCGAAGATGGCCCGCGTGGGCCGCGAGGGGGGAGAGGACCACGACGCGCGGGAGAGAGGAGACAAGGTTGGGCCGGATTCGGCCCAGCCGAGGGGGGGTTCCTTTTTCTTTTTCTATTTCTATTTCTATTTCTTTTATCTCCTTTTTCTTTTGAACAAATATTTAGCTATATATTCTTAGGTGCTAAAAATATTCTATGTTAGGTGCTACTAACAATCATGGTGTATGCATATGATGAAATGTCTTATGAGGTGGGGTCTAGGGGATAATAATAAAAGGGGGGGTTAGGAGATTAGGGTTTCTAACCTTGGGGTTAAATTTTGTGATGTTACAAACCTACCCCACTTAAAGGAATCTCGCCCTCGAGATTCAGACTAGGCTTGAGAAAAGGTAAGGGTATTTCCTCCTCAAGGAGTCCTCACTCTCCCAGGTAGCTTCCTCTTCTCCTTCTCTGCTCTACTGAACTTTATAGAGTCTAACTTCTGAGTTGCGGGTCTTTCAGATTGCCGAGTCAAGAATCTTTACTAGCTTCTCTCGGTACTGTAGATCCTTCTGAATCTGAATTGTCTCTTCTTCGATGTGACTTTCTGGCACTTGCAGGCATTTGCGGAGCTGGGATACGTGAAACACATTGTGGATATCTGACATGGATTCTGGCAATTCAAGGCGGTAGGCTGCGGGTCCTACCCTGCCAATGATAGGATAGGGGCCGACGAACCGTGGAGCTAGCTTTCCTTTCACTTGAAACCTTTTGACTCCGTGCATAGGGGAGACCCTGAGGTAGACGAAGTCTCCTTCCTCGAACCTGAGTTCTCTCTGCCTGTTGTCTGCATAACTTTTCTACCGACTCTGAGCTTTAAGTAATCTTTTGCGGATCAGGGCAACTTTCTCTTCTGCCTCTTTAATGAAGGCATGCCCTTCTAGTGTATTTCCCCTACGTTGGACCACATTAGAGGGGTCTAGCACTTTCGTCCATATAATGCTTTGAATGGTGACATCTTGATACTGGCCTGGTAGCTTTTGTTATACGAGAACTCTGCATATGGCAAACTGGACTCCCAATTTCTGTCAAATGTCAACACACAGGCTCTTAACAATCCTCGAGGACCTTGTTGACCCTTTCTGTCTGACCATCTGACTGGGGGATATAGGCGGTGCTGAAGTCTAGCTTGGTGCGCATAGCTTGCTGAAGGCTCATCCAAAATTTTGAGGTGAACTGAGTCCCCCTGTCTGACACTATCTTCCGTGGAATACCATGGAGTCTAACTACCTCTTTAAGATATATCCGGGCAAGGGTGGCTCCTCCGAAGGTAGTTTTCACTGGGATGAAATGGGCTACCTTGGTAAGACGGTCGATTATCACCCAGATAGAATCGTTCCCTTTTTGGGTCCGGGGCAGTCCGGTTTCAAAATCCATGCCTATTTCTTCCCATTTCCATTCGAGTACTAGAAGGGGTTGCAGTAGACCTGCAGGCTTCTGATGCTCTGCCTTAGTTCGCTGGCAAGTGTCGCACCGGGCCACATACCGTGCTATCTCTTTCTTCATTCCTCTCCACCATTATCTGGTTTTGAGGTCTAGGTACATCTTGGTGGTCCCTGGGTGGATAGAGTAGGTTGAGTTGTGAGCTTCGTCAAGTAGAACTTCTCGTGCCTCTCCTTTTGGTACACACATACGGTTTTTGAACCAAAGGACTCCTTCTTCATCTGTCCTGAAGTCCGGATGTTGTTCTTTGCGAGTTCTCTCCATAAGACCTGTTGTCTCAGTGTCCAGGCGTTGAGCCTTGCGTATGAGGTTTTCTAGCATTGGCTTGACTTCTAGGCTGCCATTGTCTCCTAGACATGTATTCAGTTGAGCTGATTCTTTCTTCCAGTCTTCCAAGAAGTTGGTTTCTTTCTTCCCGAAAGGTTTTCGGCTGAGGGCGTCTGCTACCACGTTGGCCTTCCCGGGGTGGTAGTGGATCTCAAGGTCATAATCTTTGATCAATTCCAGCCATCTTCGTTGACGGAGATTGAGGTCTGGCTGAGTGAAAATGTACTTCAGGCTCTTGTGATCTGTGAAGATGTGACATTTGTTCCCAATCAGGTAGTGCCTCCATATTTTTAGGGCATGCACTATGGCTGCCAATTCCAAATCATGTGTGGGATAATTCTGCTCATGCGGCTTGAGTAGGCGTGATGCATAGGCAATGACTTTCTCATTTTGCATAAGTACACACCCTAAACCTTGCCTTGAAGCATCACAGAAGACGACGAAATCCTGATGGATGTCTGGCCGTGTCAAAACGGGTGCGGTTGTGAGTTTCTTCTTTATGATTTGGAAGCTTTCCTCACACTTCGAGGTCCACACAAACTTATTGTCTTTCTTGAGGAGCTCGTCATAGGTCTTGCTATGCTGGAGAACCCTTTGATAAAACGGCGGTAATATCCTGCCATTCCCAGAAAGCTTCGAACTTCACTAACGTTGGATGGCTGGTTCCATTTGGATACTGCTTCCACTTTGGACGAGTCTACTTCTATTCCTTCTGCAGTCAAGATATGCCCAAGGAAGGCTATCTTTTCTAACCAGAATTCACATTTGCTGAGCTTAGCATAGAGTTGATGTGCTCCGAGTCTTCCGAGGATAATCCGGAGGTGATGCTCATGATCTTCACGACTCTTGGAGTAGATAAGGATGTCGTCAATGAAGACTACGACAAACTTATCCAGCTCTTTCATAAATACCTTATTCGTGAGATTCATGAAAAAGGCGGGTGCGTTGGTTAGTCCGAAGGGCATTACCGTTAACTCATATTGTCCGTACCGGGTGTCGGCGTTTCGGACCCGAGGGACCCTCAACTGGACCGACTAGTGAATTTTTTGTCGCGTGCCCCTGTCCAGATGGGTTGATGCAAGATGGAACACAAGAGGAGGGATGAGGCTTATATTATCTTACACCGGGGGTGCTTGCAGTAGGGGTTACAAGCTTCGCGAGAGAGGGAACGGGTCCTAGGTCTCATGAGGAGTCTAGTGTTGCGGAGTGGAGCTCGATGCTTGAGTGTGTCTGTCTCCGTCGTCCTTGCTGCCTGTCCCTTCCCCCCTTGTGAAGGCCCTGGGCATCCCCTTTTATAGATACAAGGGGATGGTCTAGCTGTACATATGGGGGTGTTGCTATGTGCTAACGTGGCCTGCAGAGAAGTGCTTGAGCCCTGTAGAAGCGTAGCTGGCGGTGCGGTCCTGGGTCCTGCTGACGTTTCTTTGCCTTCGTAGAGAGCTTGAGGACTATTGACGTCATGGACGCATGCGGGGAACCATCATTACCTGTTGCCAGAGTAATCTAGATGTGACTCCAGTCTTGTTCCTTCGTAGCCTGAGGCGGCTAGCTAGAGGTAGGGTAATTATGTATCCCCTGTAGCGTAGTCGGTTCGAGGCCGAGGTCGGGCGAGGCAGTGACTTCTCCCGAGGCCGAGGCTGAGGTCAGGCGTGGCGGAGACCTTCTCCCGAGGCCGAGGCCGAGGCCGAGGCCGAGGCCTGGGGTTGGGCGAGGCGGAGCTCCTTGTTGTGCCCGAGGCTGAACTCGGGAGAAGCCATGACTCACTATTGTTAGTCTTACCCTGGTGGTTGGTACAGTAGTCGGAACGGGGTGAATAGTGTTGTTTTCCTGTCAAAACGATCAGTAAAGGGGCAAAGTGACTGCAGTCACTTCGTCCTTGCCAACTGAGGCGCGCGTGTCAGGATAAGGTGTCAGGCGATCCTTGCATTAAATGCGCATGCGATACGGTCAGCGGTAAGGTGATTTGGCCGAGGTTGCTATATGACAAAGTCTACCCGAGCTTAGCCTCGGACAAGCCGGGGGTGCGCCCGCTGCCTGAGGGGGCCCTCGGGCGAGGCGTGAATCTGTCCGGGACCACTGTTCTTGCCCGAGGCCGGGCTCGGGTGAGACGAGATCGTGTCCCTTGGCAGATGAGGCTTTTACTTTGCGCTGTGCTTACCAGCCCTTACGGTCTGTTTTGAAGATGTTTTTCAGCCATGCTTAGGAGTATTGGGGGTACCCCTAATTCCGGTACCCGACAGTAGCCCCCGAGCCTCAAAGGGAGTGTAGGCACTCACTTGGAGGTTCTGCCGGATTTTTTGCAAGGAGACTAGCCCTTCTCGGTTATGTTTTGTTCCGATGGGTGCGCGCGAGCGCACCCGTCGGGTGTAGCCCCCGAGGCCTCGGAGGAGTGGTTTGACTCCTCTAAGGTCTTAATTCTTCTTGTGATTTCTCGGTCGGCCTTGTTGTTCCCTCATGCGGCCTGGCCGCAGCCCTGGTGCATGGTCAGGCTCCGAGTTTTTAAGCTGGTTTGTTGATGTGGTCAACAATTTGGCCGTGGCCTGGTGCGAGAGCAGCCTCTGAGCCTCTACACGGAGCGAGAGGACGATCGAGGACCGTCTTGGCCTTTTATTGTACGCCCCTTCGTCGCCTTTCCGCATGGAGGAGGGGGGAATGCGCCATGCTACCCTCGGTGGGCGCTGAACATGGTGTTTCCAGTGAGTTGCTAACGAGTAATCCGAGTGGACGCCCGAGCCCCATTCGATAAGGGTCGGCTAGTGGCCCAGAGGCGCGCTCCAAAAGTACCTGCAGGTGATTTGCTAGACCCGGACCCATTCGATAGGGTCCGAGGGCTCGGTGCCTCCCTTCGGTGGGATTCCATTACAAATCGTTCCCGCTGGTCTCGGAAATGTCTTAGGGTACCTCGGGAGCGTAGCCTGAGCCTTGGCCATGTAACGGACGTACCCAGGGTCATCCCTGACTCTGCATGTTCTGGGGTGGCTGTCGAATCCCTTCGAGGGGCCAGCCTTCGAACCCCTGATCAGTAAAGGGCTCGGAGTCCGAGTGCTCTGGGGCGGTCGCCGAACCCCACGGGGCACAACCTTTGAACCCCTGATCAGTAGGAGGGCTCGGGGCCCATTTCCTTCGCTGCGAAGGACTCCTTCGAAATGTCCCATTTCCCGATCCTTGTGGAGAGAGAGAGAGAAAGAGAAAAGAGATATTTCAAAATAGTGTGGCACACCTTTTTTGAGGCAGTCATCATGACAGAGGTGAAACGGCGCCCGTCCGCCTACTAGAGGAGACGTGTGTCCTGCCAGGGAGTTAATGCGACGGGACGGGTGACTCGCGGGGTATCTGTTGCGCATGCGCGAGCCGTTCGAGGAAATGGAAAAACCGTTTTGCCTTCGAGTTTGAAATTCACGAAGGGTTTGGGTGAAGTTTTGGGTGGATTTCGCCTGGGCCTTTATATACCCGGAAGAGGGGCCGGCAGTGGTTCTTTACCCTGCCATTTGTGCTTGTCTTCTGCTTTTGCCTTCGCGACCTAAGAAAGTAGACAGAGAAGAGAAAACCGCGCACCTCGTCCCCTCCGCTTCCACCGCTTTAGCCCGACGATGGCTGACAAGGCGACCGTCATTCCACCACGCGACCCGTGGACTTTCTCCACCATCACTGCGAAGGATCTACAGGCCCTTGTTACCAAGGGTTTGCTCCATCCTCTCTTCGGCGGGCCGCAGCCTGAGTGGTTGGCCCCCGGGAGCGAGGCCGAACCGACTCCGCCGTCGGGATACATGGTCAGTTTCACCCCCTTCCATGAGCGAGGGTTTGGGATGCCGGCGAACCGCTTCATGCGGGCGCTCCCGCATTACTACAGGGTGGAGCTTCACAACTTCAACCCCAACTCCATCACACAGGCGACTATTTTCGTGGCGGTTTGCGAGGGGTTTCTGGGGATTGACTCCCACTGAGACTGTGGACCCATCTCTTTTCCGCGGAGTTCTTTGCCGCGTCGACGGACGTGAAGAAGATCCGTATGGTGGTGCGGGCTGGCGGCTGCACCCTCCAGCTGAGGTCGGGGCGCGCACAGCAGTACATCCCCGCCTCCCTTGTATCTTCGAACAAGGGGTGGCAGAACCGGTGGTTTTATCTCCGGAACGACGACAGGATGCTTCCGCCATTTCCTCAACGAGTGGTGACCGCCGCCGGTGATAATTGGCGCTGGGGGGCCACACGCGAGAACCAGGAGAAGCTCCAGCCCATTCTCCGCGCCCTGCAGAAGTTACAAGCTGAGGGCCTTACCGCTGCGGGGGTCGTCGCCGCTATCCACCGCCGGAGGGTGCTCCCATTGGCAGAGCGGCGGTTGCGGCTCTCGAAGATGAAGCCAGGGGTTGATTTGGAGGGTTCACGGATGTCCTCGACCCCCCTCACCGCCGACGACCTCCTCAGACGGGTAGCGGGCACGGTAGGGAGGCTGGACGCTGGTGTCCTTAGCCAGCCCCCGATGCGTCCCGACCATGGGTATGTGTCCCTGGTAAGTGCTCGCCCCTTGTTCTGTTTTGTGCCGTGTTTCTTACATCTTTTAGTTCTTACTGTTGGGATTTTCGTTCGTCCCCAGGGGTTGAGGGGTTTCAAACTCTCTCGGCCATCGGTCCCGGAGGACGCGGCGGGCCAAACCGCGCGTAGGCTCGCCGCGGAGAAGGATAAGGAGAGGAAGGACGTAGAAAAGGACCGAGCTCACGAGAGGATGCGAGCTCGGGAAGCCTTGGAGAAGCGTCGTCGGAGGCAAGCAAGGGATGGGCTCCCATTGGAGCCGTCGCCGGACACGCCTGACGACGACGATGATGATGACGAAGACGATGACATGGCGGCTCGGCTCGGCCTTAGTCCAGATCTGAGGCTGGACTAGGGGTCGTCGAGCCAGCTTCCAGGGGGGCTGGCGTCACCAGCGTTCGGGGCCGGGATGCCGGGGTCTTGGCCTGAGGAGCGGAGGCGGGCCGAGGGGGGTACTTGACCCCTTGGCCGAGATAATTGAGGTGACTCCGGGGGGGGCAGGCCGAACCACATGCCCCCAAGAGCAGGTGCCCGTGCCGGCCGTACGGGATATTGGTCCCTCGGCCGTCGTGACGTCGCCTGGGCGGGCTGCCCCCTCGGCACCTAGGGCATCCGAGGCGGAAGCGGCGTCGAAGCCGGCTGCGAGGCAACCCTCGGCAACGCCCGTGGAGACCGGGGCCCGATGGGTCTCCCCGCAGGCACGATTGGCTTTGCCCCGGAGCAGGTGAGTATCTGAGGGTACCTCTGTTTTAGTTATTTCGCTGTGTGTCTTAAATTTGCCCCTTCTCTCTTTCAGCAAGCGAAGGCAGGGCTCGGCTGAACTGGCCCCCACGAAGGCGCTTAAGACGGGATCGGCCTCTGCAGCCGGAGCTGCGGCGCGCCACGCTGGTTGGTTGGCCTACTCGCAAAGCGCCCTCCGACAGGGGGCCCAAGCGGCACGGGCTGTCATGGGCCTCGCCCAACGGAGCGCCGAGGTGGCGGACCTTCGGCTGCTCTGTGATGAGCTAAAGTCGGAGGCAGCGGCGGCGTGGACAGAGGCAGCGTCGGCACGAACGGAGGCTTCGTCGGCACGGGAGCAGGTGGCCTCCCAGGCCGGGGAGATGCAGCAGCGGCAGCGGGAGCTCGACCAGGTCACCAGCGAGCGGGACCAATTCTGGGGCCAAGCTGTCGAGGTCGTGAGCCGGGCTGAGGCCCTTAGGGGACAGCTGGCCGAGGTTACGGAGCGGCTGGCCGAGGCGACCGCTCGGGCCGGGACCCTTGCGGAGGGCCTGGCCATGGCCGTCGAGTCTGCCTGGTCCGCCCAAGCCGTGGCCTCACAGCAGCGTGTCCGGGCCGATGGTATGTTTTGCCTGCCTTGTGACTTTGGTTTAGCTTCATCCTGTTCCTCGTGTCTAAAGGATATCGTCCGTCTGTCTTTAGAGTTCGAGGTGGCTCTCGACGAGTCCGTCAAGAACTACAAGGCGTTGCCCAGGCGGCTGAGCAGAAAGAGGCCGACCGCATGGCCATGTCTGAGGCCATCTCGGCC
Organism: Zea mays; assembly: GCF_902167145.1. NCBI lineage: Eukaryota > Viridiplantae > Streptophyta > Magnoliopsida > Poales > Poaceae > Zea > Zea mays. Next base: position 156,342,081 of record NC_050103.1, on the reverse strand, counting down.
TTCTGCCGGACCTTTGGCCTCGACGACGTCCCCTCGGGCAGCTCTCCCCAGAGTCACCTGCGGGCCTTGGGCGGCCACGTGCGCAGCAGACTCCGCGGGGCGCTGCACCATGGTGTTAGGCGGGCCTTCACCGTCCTCGCTTCCCACTACGACGTGGATTTGGAGCGGTTCAGCGAGGGCTACAGCCTACCTGATGACGAGGACGCCGCCCTGGCCGAGGTCCAAAGGCTTGATGCGGCTGCCGAGGGCCTAGGCGCGGCGTTGGCTTCCTTTTTTAGGTGGAGATCCTTCCGCCCGTGTCACCGTCCGAGGCTGGGCCAAATTCCGCCGTGGGTAGGAACGACGCCGAGGGTGCCGCTCCTCCCCCTGCCGACACCTGAGCCTGTGGGGAACAGTTTATTCTAAGTATGTGTATGTTTCTTGCGACCGCTGAGGCCTAAACATTTTCAGTGTTAAAGTATAAAGCTGCGTTTTCTTTCCTCTTGCTTCGAGCGTTAGGACTTGTTCGTCGGTAGCAGAATCACTTATCCGAGCGTGAGCTACCTTTCGCGGAAGGTGATGAGTGAGGTATCCGTATCCCGGAGGCGTAGGAATCCCTCGGCTCGGTCGGCCTTGCCGTTCAAGGTCTCTCTCGCTCGTTTTTAGGATTCCATTATCGATATAGTCAAAAGGCACAAAAGTCGTTTTCTACCCGAGCATTAGGACTTGTTCGGTAGCAGAACCACTTATCCGAGCGTGAGCTACCTTTCGCAGAAGGTGATGAGCGAGGTATCCGTATCCTGGAGGCGTAGGAGTCCCTCGGCTCGGTCGGCCTTGCCGTTCAAGGTCTCTCTCGCTCGTTTTTAGGATTCTGTTATCGGTATAGTCGAAAGTCGTTTTGGTAGAAAACCTTTCCGAGGAAATTTTTGATGCAGAGGGGGTTCCCCCCTTCTAGCCCCCGAGGGAGGGTCGGTTTTTGCTGAGGCAAGGTTGATCCTCCCTTGACAGCTAGACTTTTTAATTGTACATGTAAAGGGACCAAGGTACATGAATGACTTGAAACACTTTAAGGGTAAAAGCGATGTAGTTGTTCGATGTTCCAAGCGTTGTCGTAGACCTCGCCTTGATCGTTGGCTAGCTTGTATGTCCCGGGCTTCAAAATTTTGGCGATGATGAACGGCCCTTCCCAGGGAGGAGTAAGCTTGGGGCGCCCTCGGGCATCTTGTCATAGCCGAAGCACCAAATCTCCCACCTGGAAGCCTCGGGGCCGAATCCTTCGGGCGTGGTAGCGTCGAAGAGACTGCTGATACCGCGCTGAGTGTAGCAAGGCTATGTCCCAAGCCTCTTCTAGCTGGTCCAATGAATCCTCTCGGCTGGTCTGGTTGTTTTGGTCGTCGTATGCCTTTGTCCTCGGCGAGCCGTATTCTAAGTCCGTGGGTAGGATGGCCTCGGCCCCTTAGACTAGGAAAATGGCGAGAAACCTGTGGCCCTGCTCGGCGTCATCCTCAGACTCCAAACCACCGAGGGTAGCTCTTTTATCCACCGCTTCCAAACTTGTTGAGGTTGTTGTAGATCCTTGGTTTTAGCCCCGACAAAATCATGCCATTGGCGCGCTTGTGAATCATCTAGGCCCCTTAGTGATGTTTTGGTAATTAATGACAACTGCTTGTGGGCTAACGATTCTTGGAGAAATAAGAATGCAGGGTTGGACCACATAGAATAGGAAATCTTGGAGATTCATTAGCATTGGTTGTGGATCAAGTGAAGGCAAAGGTATAACATAGGTTTTGTTTTTGCCGGTCTTGAGGAGTTTAGAGAAGATACTTGACCGGTTTAGTAGGCTAGATAGCCGTACTATCAAGAGGGGTCAATGACTTTGATCTGTGTAAAACTTAGTGCCTCATAGAGCATCTAGGGGTTGCATTTGCATGAGGACTAACATCGCTTCAAATTTCGTGAGTTAAAATTTCTTTCAAAAGCGTGTTTGAAAAAATTCGAATTCTTGGATGGTGGACAGTCCGCAGGTGCCAAATATGGTTTGGGCAGGGACTGTGTGTTTTTTGTGTTTTGTTCTATGGACTGTCCGGAGGATAACTCCGAACAGTACTGTTTCTAGGTCTCGGACCGTCCGGCCTTGTAGGCGAACGGTCCGCCTGTGCTAACCGCTCATGGTCAGAAGTCTTGGTGCTTCAAGTTGCCAGGTCGCGGACGGTCCAGCCATGGTGGGCGGACTGTCTAGACCTAACTTTTCTGACAGCTCTGATAGATTTTAAACGGGGAATATAGCCGTTGTGTGTACGGCGGACCGTCCGGCCCTAGGGCGCGGACCGTCCGCATATGCGCAGAGCAGGTGCTTTTTGCTCATAACGGTTGGAATTTGATGGGGGACTATAAATAGAAGGGTAGCTCGCGTGTGAGACCTCTCTTGGCTATTCCTTGCACACATTGAGCTCATTTGTGTTCCTCTAACTCACTCTCTCACACTCTTTGTTTGAGATCGCGTTCTAGTGAGAGATTGAGGGTTCCTAGTGCATTTGCATCCTTCGGTGATTCTTGAGGCACTAGGTGGTACACCGAGCAAGCGTCATCGCCTTGTTACTCTTGGAGGTTGCTGCCTCCTAGACGGCTCGGGTGATTGTCTCCGTCGAGCTCTCCAAGAAGACTGTGGAGAAGCCGTGGTGTTGATTGTGAGGGGTTCGCGCCTACCTCGCCGGAGCGGCAAAGGTGACATTAGTGGAATCGAGGTATTGAGTGATTTCTTGTCCACTTGGCTCAAAGATCAAGCCATGTCTTTATAGAGGAGCAAGTGAGAGCTTGAAGTCCACCTCAACGTGGATTAGGGGTGATCGGCAAATCACCGATACCACGGGATAAAATTCGGTGTCTTTACTTTCTTGCATTACTTATTGCTGTGCAAGTGATTAGTGTTTTGCTTATCGTTCTTCAAGTATTCAATTACCTTAGTTGATTCTCATAGATTGTTTACTTGTTATCACTAGAGAATTTATTCCTCTTGTTATATTGATTAAATTTCCCTTGTGTTTTTTATTTTAGTCAAAACCGTCTATTCACCCCCCTCTAGCCGGTGTCCTAGATCCTACAAGTGGTATCAGAGCCGAGGACTCCATTGTTTGTGGATCTAATCATCCCAGAGTGGGAAAAAATGGCTAGTAACAACAATGTGCACATTGGGAAGCCACCACATTTTGATGGGAATAACTACGACTATTGGAAAATAAGAATGTCAATGCATCTTAGAGCAATGGGTGGAAAAATTTGGCCAATTGTCAGGGATGGATTTGTTGTGTTGAAATAAGATGAACCATCCGTTAGTGACAATGAGAATATCCTTACAAATGATCAAGCCATGAATGTCTTCTATGATGCTCTTGATATAAATGAGTTCAATCGCATCAAGAATCTCACAACCGCTCATGAGATTTGGATTAAGCTAATGGAAATTCATGAAGGAACTACAATTGTGAAGAGTGCCAAACTATATGTGTGCAAAGGGAAGTTTGAGCAATTTATTATGAAAGAAGATGAGAGTGTATCCGATATGTTCAACCGGTTAAATGAGATAGTGAATGAACTCAAGGGACTTGGTTTTAATGTACCGGATGTGGATTTCACTCACAAGTTCCTTAGATCACTTCCTGAGAAATATGAGACCATTGTGACAATGTTAGTAAGGAGTGATCTATCTACAACTTCTCCAACCAAAGTATTGGGAGAAATTCTTACTCAAGATATATTCAAGAAGTCTCATGCCGATGCTTTAAGTTTGGCAAAGAAAGTGAAAAATGAATCAATTGCTCTCAAAGCTAAGGCCTCAAAGGCAATTGAAAAAGAAGAAAGTAATGATGAAGAAAATGAAAGCGAGAGTGATGGTGATATGGCTCTATTTGTAAGGAAATTCAATAAATTCATGAAGATGAAGAGAGGTCAACCTAGAAGAGGTCAAACATCAAGAAGAAATGCTTTCAATGATAGAAAGTGTTTTGAGTGTGGGGAACCCGGTCACATTGCCATGAATTGCCCAAGCAAGAAGAAGAAGAGCAAAGATCAAAGTGACAAGCAGAAAAAGAAATTCTACAACAAGAAGAAATATTTCAAAGCCTATCTAGTTGAATGGGACTCGGATGATAGCTCGGATGATGATGATGACACCTCATCCAAGCTTAATGCCGGAATTGCCATCAAGGAAGCTCCCTCACTCTTTTCATCCCCCATTGTCTCATGGCAAAGGGAGATGCTAATGTAAAAATCATCACCGATTTAAATGATATAAATGATGATGATGGCTATTCATATGATGATCTTGTTAGAATGTTAGGTGAGGCCGATGACTACATGCACAAAGAAAAGAAAAATTTAAGACCTTGAAGGAATTGTATAAAAACCTCCAAGTGTCTTTTGAGGAGCTCAAGACCTCTCACAATGATCTAAAAGAAAATTGTGAGAAGCTTGCGGATGCTTAAAAATCATCTATTGTGTATGAAGTTGTGGTGGTCACTAAGGATGTTGGAGTCACTTGTGACTTACTTGATAGTCTTACAAGTGAACCACTACCTACTAACTCTATGTGTGATAAATGCAAAATTTGTCTCAATGATAATATTGCTCTTGATGAATCAAAAATCATTGTTGAGAATGAAGTGTTAGTAGATAGAGTAAATACTCTAACTCATGACCTAGAAAAGGCATATGGTGGAAAGGCCAAATTGGATTTCATATTGGGAAGACAACGATGTTCTCTTAACCGTGAAGGTCTTGGATATGTTCCCAAGAAAGGAAAGAATGCTTTTATAAAGCAAAATACATTGTTTGTGAAAGAATGTGACAAAGTGTGTCATAAGTGTCACAAAAAGGGACATGTTAAGAAAAATTGTCATAAGCTCAAAAATGTATCCTCCACTTGTTTCGAGCATTGTTATGTTCTTTCTCATAATGCAAAAGGTGTTCATGCTAAATTTGTTGGTACTTCAATTGTTGGAAACAAAAAGAAAGCTATTTGGGTGCCAAAGACCTTGGTCACTAACATCCAAGGACCCAAGCAAGTTTGGGTACCTAAAAGAGATTGATTTCCTTTTGTAGGTGAACTACAAGGCGGGAGGGAATCATTGGGTGTTAGATAGTGGATGCACTCAACACATGACAGGAGATATGAAAATGTTCACCCAAATGAGTGAGGAAGAATGCTCAAATTATGATAGTATCACATTTGGAGATAATCGCAAAGGAAAGGTTAAAGGATTGGGAAAAATTGCTATTTCAAATGATCATTCCATATCAAATGTGCTCTTGGTTGAGTCTTTGAATTTTAATTTACTATCCGTAGCTCAATTGTGTGATTTAGGATTTAGTTGCAATTTCACGGTTGATGATGTTATTATCTCTAGTGTTGATGGTAGCAATATTAAGTTTAAAGGTTTTAGACATGAAAATCTTTATCTTGTTGATTTCTCATCTAGTGAGGCAAAGCTCACAACTTGCTTATTCTCAAAGGCTTCATTAGGTTGGTTATGGCATAGAAGACTTGGTCATGTTGGAATGAAGCAACTCAATAGGTTAACCAAGCATGACTTAATTCGTGGATTGAAAGATGTGAAGTTTGAGAAGAACAAATTGTGTAGCTCTTGTCAAGCCGGGAAGCAAGTGGCAAATACTCATCCAAATAAAAGTCAAATGTCCACTCATCGACCTTTGGAATTACTTCACATGGATTTATTTGGGCCCACATCATTTGTGAGTATTGGTGGTAATTCCTATTGTCTTGTGATTGTGGATGATTATTCAAGATTCACTTGGGTTTATTTTCTTTGAGATAAATCTAATGTGTTTGAAACATTCAAGTCATTTGCGATATTGGCTCAAAATCAATTTGATTTTGATATCAAGAAAGTTAGAAGTGATAATGGGTCAGAATTCAAAAATGCAAGAATTGATGAATATTGTGATGACAAGGGTATTAAACATGAATTCTCTTCCAAATATACCCCGGAACAAAATGGTATTGTTGAAAGAAAGAATAGGACTCTCATTGGTATGGTTAGGTCTATGTTAGCGGAATATAATGTATCAGATTCTTATTGGGCCGAGGCAATAAACACCGCTTGTCATTCTTCAAATAGACTATATTGTCACAAGCTTTTGAAGAAAACTCCATATGAATTGCTCATTGGTAGAAAGCCAAACATCTCATATTTTAGGGTATTCAGTTGCAAATGTTATATTTTGAGAAAGGAAGCCGACTTTCTAAATTTGAGAAGAAATGTGATGAGGGTTTTCTTCTTGGATATTCATCAAATAGCAAGGCTTATAGAGTTTTCAACAAAACTCATGGCATTATTGAAGAAGCATATGATGTTGAGTTTGATGAAACAAATGGGTCTCAAGATGAAAGTGACAATCTTGATGATGTTGGTGGAACTCAATTGAAAAATGCAATAAAAACAATGGCCATTGGTGAAATAAAGCCAAAGGAAGATGATGATGAAAATAGTGTGGTTGTCATTCCTTCATCTTCAACTCTAAATGAAGAAGATCACCAAAGCCAACAAAATGATGAAATTATGGATACTCATGATCATGGTACTTCAAGACATTCGGTTCCTCCTAATACTTCAACTAGCAATTATCAAACGGTATCAAGAATTCATCATTCTATTGTGAAGGATCACCCGGTTGATCAAATTGTGGGTGATATTAGTAAGGGTGTTCAAACTCGCTCTCGCATAGCTTCATTTTGTGAACATTTCTCTTTTGTATCTTGTATGGAACCTAACCGTGTAGATGAAACTCTACTTGATGTTGATTGGGTGAATGCAATGCATGAAGAATTAAATAAGTCGCTCAAAATGAAGTTTGGGAGCTTGTTGAGAGACCAAAGAACCACAATGTTATTGGTACAAAATGGGTGTTTCGCAACAAGCACAATGAAGATGGTGTAGTAGTAAGAAACAAGGCAAGATTAATGGCACAAGGATATACTCAAATTGAGGGATTGGATTTTGGGGAGACATTTGCTCCTGTGGCAAGATTAGAAGCAATCCGGATTCTTCTTGCTTATGCTTGTGCACATAATATCAAGCTCTACCAAATGGATGTAAAGAGTGCCTTTCCAAATGGTAAGATTAGTGAACTAGTGTATGTTGAACAACCTCCCGGTTTTGAGGACCCCAAAAGACATAACCATGTGTTCAAGCTTTCTAAGGCTCTCTATGGGCTTAAGCAAGCTCCACGCGCGTGGTATGAAAGGCTTAGGGATTTCTTGCTTTCCAAAGACTTTAAAATTGGGAAGGTTGACACTACTCTATTCACTAAAAGAATTGGCAAAGACTTATTTGTTTATCAAATCTATGTTGATGATATTATTTTTGGATCTACTAATGAATTATTTTGTGAGGAATTTGGAAAAATGATGTCAAAAGAATTTGAAATGTCTATGATAGGAGAATTGAGCTTCTTTCTTGGTCTTCAAATCAAACAATTGAAAGATGGAATTTTTATAAGTCAATCAAAATATTTGAAGGACATGCTCAAGAAGTTTGGCTTAGAAAATGCAAAGCCTATCAAGACTCCTGTTGGGGACTTGTTCTCAAATGCTTCGAATTAAGAACAAGGCAACATAGAGAATTAGATGTAAAATCCCTTCGTCCGCTGCAACATTACTCCATCGTGGATTTAATGAGCTTCGGACGAAGGTTATCAATAATATATCACGAAAATTATATCTTCATGATCAGAGATAAAATAATGTGAAAAGAAATATAAAATACAAAAATGCTACAGAATGATAAAAATAAATAACATTATTTACTCTTTCTATATAATATGAATTCGGATATTAAAACAAGGTAATTAGGTACATTTATACCTTTCGTCTCGGCAGCACGGCGTCAGCAATTACAAGATAGCGTGAACAGTAAAGGAGTACTGTTCATCTATTTATAGGCACAGGGCGCAGCCTGTGAGAAATTACAATCATGCCCCTTACAGAAGATCACAATTGTAACTCAGACTCTTTATGGACTAAAAGGTCATTTCATCTTTAAGTCGGTTTGTTCCTTCGTCTTTGGATACGTTCTAGTGTCAAAGCTTCATGAGCGATAGCTTCGTTATTACGTACAAGCGGATTTGCCGAAGGTGTTTCTTTCTGTAGGACCTTCGGCGACGAAGCATGGTCCCAACAACTCCTATGGCAACAAATGGTCATCTAGACTTAGATGAAGGAGGTACTATGGTTGATCAAAAACTTTATCGTTCAATAATTGGTAGTTTGCTTTATATTACCGTATCTAGGACCGATGTTATGTTTAGTGTTTGCATGTGTGCTCTATTTCAAGCTTCACCTAGAGAGATTCACTTGAAGGCCGCAAAAAGAATTCTAAGATATTTGAAGTATACTCCCAATATCGGTCTTTGGTATCCCAAAGGTGCTCAATTTGAATTAATTGGATATTCGGACTCGGATTATGCGAGGTGCAAAGTGGATAGAAAAAGCACCTCCGGATGTTGTCAATTTCTTGGTAGATCTCTTGTTTCATGGTCTTCTAAAAAACAAAATTCGGTTGCTCTCTCTACCGCCGAGGCGGAATATATATCGGCCGAAAATTGTTGTGCTCAACTATTATGGATGAAACAAACTCTATTGGATTATGGGATTATTTTCAAGAATGTGCCTCTCATGTGTGATAATGAGAGTGCGGTAAAATTGGCTACAAGTCCGGTCCAACACTCAAGAACTAAGCATATTGATATACTGCATCACTTCTTAAGGGATCATGTTGGAAAGGGAGATATCTCTATTTATTCCATTGGTACGGATGATCAATTAGCCGACATTTTTACAAAGCCATTGGATGAAACGAGATTTTGTACTCTAAGAAGTGAAATGAATGTGATCGATCTCTCAAATGTTGCTTGAAGTTGATCGCACATGTGTAGTATTGCACTTCGGTTCTAAATATGCTCTCTACGCTATTTATTATTATTTTTGATGCATTTTTCATCTTAAATTGATCTAAGTAGTTTGATATGAAAAAATTGCATTACTCAATTACATAATGTGTATATGCATGCATACTAACCCTTGAATTGGTAGAAATGTACATATATGAGCACCAATTCGGATTTGAAATTCAAAATCAAAAAATGGACAGACATTGGAAAACTGAGTATCAGGCCGCGGACCGTCCGCCCATGGACCGCGGACCGTCCACCGTATCAGGAACTGGACAGTCCAGTTAGGAATGCAGACAGTCTGAATTCATCAGGCCACAGATCGTCCGCCGCCCCTACGCGGACCGTCCACGACAGGCAGTAAAAGTCGGGCAGAGACAACAGACTTGTTATTTCCACTCTTTGCACTCCTCTCTCGCTCTCCACTCGCCAAAAGGGTCTCCTTTGTCGATTGTGCGCGGACGGAGAAGGGAAGTTACGCACGGACAGTCCGACAGCTTGTGAAAAGTTCAACCAACATGTCGTCATCACAGTATTTCATAATCTTATGGATTTCATCAAATCTCTTCAATCTTGGGATTATTTGGATTTCCTCTCTGATCTAGAATTGAGCAATAGTTTTACAAATCTGATTGGTGGGATTGTTAGTGCTACTCTCCATGAATGTTGTGCAAAAATTTGAACGCATTTGGATGGATATTCTCTGCGGATTCATCACTTCAACGATTGTGGCGACTAGGGTTCTAGGGAGTCGCCCCTGGCCGGTCGCGGATCGTCCGCCTGGTGGGCGCGGACCGTCCGGACCTGTGGCGCGGACAGTCCGGCCCCCTAGCGCGGACAGTCCGGACCCTGACAGAGAAATGCACTTCTTTTCTCTTTGATTGTGGTGATTGGTATCAACTATTCATCTCTGGATGTATGTCACATTTGTTGCAGTGGTTTGGGTGGTCTGCGCAAGAAGCTTGCAGGTCGCTTCAAATCAAAGCGCCCTCGTGCAGATGATGCTGACTACATTCCAACTACTGATTCAGAGGCCCAATCTTCAGCTGGGGGCACTGAATCTATGGACACATAAGACATTCCTCATATACATCCTGACTACCCAATTGATATCACATGATGGACATTCCCAAAGCGGAGGTTTTCTATGGCTGAATACTGCTCAAGGCGAACTGTGAATCAATACTCTCTGCCATCTGACACCAATGTTCAATTCTTCCACACTCAGCTCCAATTTGATGTTTTTTGGGGCACATTGATGGATACCAACTTCCATAAACATCAGGTGATTGATTGGTCCTTCATGCTAGGACAATCAGTTATGGCGAGTCTGATTCCTAAGTTTGAGACATGTGGTCTGTATCAGTTTATGGGGCAGAGAACTGACTTCAGTGAGATGGCAGTCAAGCAATTCCTGGCCACAGCAGAGATTGATATAGAAGAGGAATCCATCACTTAGATGACAGGATTCAAGAGATATTCTGCAACTTTTGCTGATTTTGCTGCTGCAAATAGTCTGAATTATGGCATCATTTCAGCTGGGATAGATCTCTACACTGAAGATAATTTTGAGGACTTTGTGCAATTCTATGAGCCAGCAAGGCTGGGCATACCTAAGAGGTTTGGAGAGACAGCAGGACTAAGGCATCATCCTGCTGTGATCAACAAGATTGCTAGAGTCACTATTCTTCCTAAGAGTGGGGATAAGAGCAAAATTCGAGACAAATTTTGGAACATTATCCACCACATCATGAATGATGAGGTAATGAATATTGTGCTCTTCATGATGAGACAGCTCAATGATTTGAAAATGGACAAAAACCAGAATCTAGCATATGCTCCTTATATTATGGCTCTAATCAAAGCAGAGACAAGATTTGAGGGGCCCTGCGAGATAGTTCATACACCGTTTAGACCCTTCAAGAATGAAATAGGTTTCCTCACCAGGCCACTCACTCCCTTCCCAGATGATGAGGAAGACCCTAGTTATGATGCAGGAGCAGCTCCTAATGCTGAGGCAGAGCAGATGCCTCCTCCTCCACCTCCTCCTCAGCCTCAGAAGTATTGGCAGCCTGGTCCAGGCTACTTTGACCCATATTTTCAAAATATGTAGTAAGGGCTTCAGACCCACATTGATACCCAATTTCAAGGAATGATGACACACATGGATCAACGCCTGGATGACATGTAATCTAGTTTTGATAGTAACTGGGATGCACTCAACTCTGAGTATTCTGAATTTCGTGCTCACATTCAAACTAATGTCACTGATCCTATCATGACCAGACTTAACAATATGCAGCAGAGTTTTCAGGATAACATGGGAGCTCTGTCTAGTCAATTTGAAAACCTCTCTACCAATGACAGCATGCATGAGATCAGTCAGAGGCAGCAACAACTCCAGCAAGACTTTGGCCAGTTCTCCTCTCTTTTTGACACATTCAGCACTCACTACTATAACATGCATCCTCCACCAAGTGATCAGTGAAGCCTCTCCTTTGTGGCAATTGATGCCAAAGGGGGAGAGAAGTGAATAAAGAGAAGAGCAGTTGTCGAGAAGAGCAGTTGTCACATTCAGGGTATTCAGGGGGAGCTGGTTTATGTGGACATTGAGACTGTGCATGTGCTGCATGTGCATGTTTACCATTTTATATCGCATGCATTATTTTATGTCTATGCACTTGGTATTGGCTACTATTTGAACTCTGAACTCTATGTTTTATGTCTGTGGACAATTATTTGTAATATTCTGTGGGTTGAACTATGTTTAGTTCAAATTACTCTGTGAATGGTTAATCGAGGAGTGATTATAATTGCTGCGCTTACTTTACATATCATCTCTTGTACGCCTCGATAACCATGACTGTAGGAAGGTCTCCATCAAAACACCGATCAATTATGTGTGTTATATCTTCAGCTTGAAATAATCCTGCACACACATAGGGGGAGTCTTTCTTACATTCTGAGTTTCAATTGGGATTTATCTATCTCTCGGACAGAACTTCAAATCAAGATGAGTCCTACGAAACTCATCTCCAAAATCCTTCTTATACCTAAGGTATGAGGGAGATTTTGAAAAACAAAACTTCTCTTTAATATATTATGTATTGTTGTCATCAATTACCAAAAAGGGGGAGATTGTGAATCATCTAGGCCCCTTGGTGATGTTTTGGTAATTAATGACAACTGCTTGTGGGCTAACGATTCTTGGAGAAATAAGAATGCAGGGTTGGACCACATAGAACAGGAAATCTTGAAGATTCATTAGCATTGGTTGTGGATCAAGTGAAGGCAAAGGTATAACATAGGTTTTGTTTTTGCCGGTCTTGAGGAGTTTAGAGAAGATACTTGACCGGTTTAGTAGGCTAGATAGCCATACTATCAAGAGGGGTCAATGACTTTGATCTGTGTAAAACTTAGTGCCTCATAGAGCATCTAGGGGTTGCATTTGCATGAGGACTAACAACACTTCAAATTTCATGAGTTAAAATTTCTTTCAAAAGCGTGTTTGAAAAAATTCGAATTCTTGGATGCGCGGACTGTCCGGGTGTTGAGGGCGGACCGTCCGCGATCCACCAGTGGGGTTCGAAGTCTGCCCACTTCGGACTTTTACTGTTCCTTTGCACTGCGGACCGTCTGGGCCTTGGGGCCGGACAGTCCGCAGTCCTGACCAGAGAATTCTGCTTTCGGGATAGTCCCTGAATTATAGTGCGGACCATCCGGCTTGGATGGCGGACAGTCCGCAGGTGCCAAATATAGTTTGGGCAGGGACTGTGTGTTTTTTGTGTTTTGTTCTACGGACTGTCCGGAGGATAACTCCGGACAGTACTGTTTCCAGGTCTCGGACCGTCCGGCCTTGTAGGCGGACGGTCCGCCTGTGCTAACCGCTCTTGGTCAGAAGTCCTGGTGCTTCAAGTTGCCAGGTCGCGGACGGTCCGGCCATGGTGGGCGGACTGTCCGGACCTAACTTTTCTGACAACTCTGATAGATTTTAAACAGGGAATATAGTCGTTGTGTGTACGGCGGACCGTCCGGCCCTAGGGCGCGGACCGTCCGCGTATGCGCAGAGTAGGTGCTTTTTGCTCATAACGGTTGGAATTTGATGGGGGACTATAAATAGAAGGGTAGCTCGTGTGTGAGACCTCTCTTGGCTATTCCTTGCACACATTGAGCTCATTTGTGATCCTCTAACTCACTCTCTCACACTCTTTGCTTGAGATCGCATTCTAGTGAGAGATTGAGGGTTCCTACTGCATTTGCATCCTTCGGTGATTCTTGAGGCACTAGGTGGTACACCGAGCAAGCGTCACCGGCTTGTTACTCTTGGAGGTTGCCGCCTCCTAGACGGCTCGGGTGATTGTCTCCGTCGAGCTCTCCAAGAAGACTGTGGAGAAGCCGCGGTGTTGATTGTGAGGGGTTCGCGCCTACCTCGCCGGAGCGGCAAAGGTGACATTAGTGGAATCGAGGTATTGAGTGATTTCTTGTCCACTTGGCTCAAAGATCAAGCCGTGTCTTGATAGAGGAGCAAGTGAGAGCTTGAAGTCCACCTCAACGTGGATTAGGGATGATCGGCAAATCACCGATACCACGGGATAAAATTCGGTGTCTTTACTTTCTTGCATTACTTATTGCCGTGCAAGTGATTAGTGTTTTGCTTATCGTTCTTCAAGTATTCAATTACCTTAATTGATTCTCATAGATTGTTTACTTGTTATCACTAGAGAATTTATTCCTCTTGTTATATTGATTAAATTTCCCTAGTGTTTTTGATTTTAGTCAAAACCGTCTATTCACCCCCCTCTAGCCGGTGTCCTAGATCCTACAGTGCTCCACTTGCCCATTTGTCATTGGGTGAGCTACGGCGGCCCAGTCCACATAGATGTGGTGGTCTTCGCAGAAGTCTAGGAACTTTTCCCAGTGAACTGTGTGCCGTTGTTGGTGATGATAGAGTTTGGGATCCCAAAGCAGTGGATGATATTTGTAAAGAACGCCACCGCCTGCTCGGACCTGATGTTGGTTAAGGGTCGGACTTCGATCCACTTGGAGAATTTGTCGATGGCGACCAGCAGGTGCGTGAAGCCCCCGGGTGCCTTCTGCAAGGGACCGACAAGGTCCAGACCCCACACAGCGAACGGCCAAGTGATAGGTATTGTTTGTAGAGCCTGAGCAGGCAGGTGTGTTTGTCTCGCGTAGAATTGACACCCTCGGCAGGAGCGTACAATCCTAGTGGTGTCGGCCACTACGGTCGGCCAGTAGAAACCTTGTCGGAAAGCGTTTCCTACGAGGGTCCGAGGTGCTTCATGGTGACCGCAAGCCCCCGAGTGTATTTCTCGTAACAGCTCTTGTCCTTGGGCGACGGATATGCATCGTTGGAGAATACCTGAGGGGCTGCGCTGGTACAACTCCTTTTCATCACCCAGTAAAACGAACGACTTGGCGCGCCAAGCCAGTCGCCGAGCTTCGGCCTTGTTGAGGGGAAGCTCTCCCCGGAGGAGATATTCCAGGTATGGGGTCTGCCAGTTTATGTAACGCCCTGAATTTGGGGGTAGAATTTTTTCTTCTTTTCTCTCACCAAATTCAGGCGTTACTCTCTTTTCTCTTCCCCATTTCGCTCTTTCTTCCCAATTTCAAGCCAGTATAGTGACAGGTGTCCGTGTCATGTATAAACCAAAACCTAAGTGTCATGGGTGTTGCATCATGCCGAAGCGCATTTCTTTGTCTGATGTCGCGTGTTCGTCTCGTCCTGTTTCGGATTTCGGTTCGCGATTGGATTCCGTTTAATGGTTGTGCGTGTCATGGGTTTCGATCCGTGATGTGACCCAGCCCAGCCCGGCCTGGTCTGGCCCGGCCCGCGCGCCCCTGGCGCCCCTGCCCACCCCGCCCATGCGCCCCTCCTCCTCTCCCTCTCTCATTTGGATTTCCCGCGCAGCAACCTCCCTCTCTCTCTCCCACCTCTCTCTCCCCGTGGTGCCCTAGGTTTCAGAGACGGTGATCGTCGGAGTTGGATCCTGAGGTGAGCTCCCCTCCCCTCCCTTCTCCTCTCTCTCTCACTCTCCCTCCTCTTCTCCCCCCCTGCGCGCGCCCTCTCTTCTTCCCCTGCGCGCGCGCCCCTGCTCCCTCCCCTGCCCGCGCGGCGCGGCCCCTGCGCCCTCCCCTGCTCGCGTGGCAGCGCGGCCCAGCCCCCCTCCCCTCCCCTGCCCGGCGTGGCCCCGCCCCCTCCTCTGCCCGGCGCGGCACGGTCCGACGCGGCCCTCGGCACGGCGCGGCCCCCCCGGCGCGGCATGGCCCCCGGCGTGGTCCTCGGCCCCTGCGCGCGGCCTTCAGCCCCTGTGCGCGGCGTCCCGCCCCCCGGCGCGACTCGCGTAGCCCCGTTTACCCCCTAACGCGTCCCGCGTGCGCAAACCCACGCGCGCGGTGATTATTTTTTGTGGTAGTTAATTTCAAACTCCGTTAGTGTGCTGCGTCGCGCGCTTCATCGCGCGACGATTCAATTCAAGTTCGTATTTATCAATGTATTGCGTCGCGCGCTTCGTCGCGCGGTGATTCAATTTAAATTTGTGTTTATTATTGTGCTGCGTCGCGCGCTTCGTCGCGCGACGATTCTTTAGTTTATATTCATTAAAGTGTTGTGTCGCGCGCTTCGTCACGCGACGATCTATTTTAATTTCAGGTTGTTTAAGGTGCGATGTTGCGCGTCCAGACGCGCGACGTTCCACTTTAAACTCAGCCCTGTTGGCGTATGTCGTCGTGCGCTTCATCGCGCGATGCTTCACGTCTCTTTATAATTAATGCAAGTGTCTCGTTGTGCGCTCTGTCACGCGGCGAGTCGTTTACTTCTTAATTCAATCTAAATGTCGTGTCGTACGTCTCGACGTGCGACCACTCCCTTTCATTCATCTTCAATGGTTTATAATAATTAAATGTGGAACTTGACTTTACTTTATGCTAAACGTAGTGTCCGCATTAATGCCCTTCAATCGAACGAGTGGTTTAATTTATAATAATGTAATGTGATCGTTTCTCGACTGTCTTTTCCTCTTTCTCTCTTAACCGTAATTGCGAGCCCGTGTGGAACGTCTGTTTATTTATTGCATCCTATTGCATGGTGTACTGTTCTTTTGTATTAAATGTGTGGATGTATGTATGTTTGCGCTCGCATAGAGAACGACCCGATTGAGGAGCCCGAAGAACTCGCAGGAGAAGCCCCTGAGCAGCATTCGGTTGGTGGAGGCAAGTGTCCCTTGACCTATCTCTGTCCTATACATTCTTTAATTCACCTCCCGCATTTCACAGTTATACCTAAGGATCGACTAGCTTTTGTTATTCATGTCCTTGTTTACCTATTTGGGTTGGATTATTATTGCTTAGTCTTATGCTATTACTCAACTCTAATCAATGAACATGATGAGAATTATCAATGATACGCTGTTTTCCCCTCTTTTATGATGATGTTATACTTGTGACCTTCAAGGGGGCTCGAGTGGGTTCTCGAGTGCCTCTCCGTAAGGACCTGTTCGTTGGATGACCGCCCGGGAAAACAGTGCAACCATGAGGGTGGAGTGGGACGCCCTTAGCTGAATAATTAGAGGAACCGAGGGGTAGTTCGCTTAGCCGTCGTGCCGTCAATGGGGCTCGGTGTATGCGGCTCGCTCTGCCAAGGTTGATTTGTCCCTTGGGGAGGAGTGCGGTACATTTAGGAAACCTAACGGGCGGCTACAGCCTTGGGGAATCTTTGTAAAGGCTACATAGTGATGTCCTGCTGGATCACCTAGGTAGTGGTCAATGGGGAGTAGCTCTCTCCGGGCAGAAAGGGAATCACGACTTGTGGGTAAAATGCACAACCTCTGCAGAGTGTTTGAAAACTGATATATCAGTCGTGCTCGCGGTTATGAGCGGCCAAGGGAGCTCCAGTGATTAGTGGTACTTGATCAGAGATGTTCGGATTTGCAGGTGGCAATGAGATTGATGGTTCTTGGAATTGACTCTAGTAATGGTAAGTAGTACTCTTTCCGTTTGGAAAGGAGTACGTTTGGGTTAATAATGTGGGTTAACTCTAAAACTTGGCTTTCTCTACTAGTAATAATAATCTGACCAACTAAAAGCAACTGCTTGACTTACCCCCACATAAAGCTAGTCCACTACAGCCAAACAGGACTTACCCCATAGAATGAAGAGGGAAATTGCCAAGTATATATCCGAGTGTGACACCTGCCAGAGAATCAAAGCCAGTCATTTAAAGGCAGCGGGCCCTTTGCAACCTCTTCCCATACCATCTTGGAAATGGGAGGACATTTGCATGGACTTTATCGTAGGATTGCCCAATACCTCTAGGCACCATGATTCCATTTGGGTTATTGTGGATAGGCTGACCAAGACTGCCCATTTCTTGCCAGTACATACCACCCACAAGACAGAGAAGTATGCGGAAATTTATGTTGATCAAATAGTGCGATTGCATGGTATTCCAAAGACCATTGTATCTGACAGAGGAGCACTGTTTGTGGCACGCTTTTGGGAGCAACTCCAAGGATCACTTGGGACCCATGTCATACGGAGCTCAGCATACCATCCCCAAACAGATGGCCAGACAGAAAGGGTAAACCAGATTTTGGAAGATATGTTGAGAGCATGTGCACTACACTAGGGAAGGATTGGGATAAGTGTCTTTCCTTGGCAGAGTTTTCTTATAATAACAGCTATCAGTCCAGTCTAAAGATGGCACCTTTTGAAGCCTTATATGGGAGGAGATGTAGAACCCCTCTGAATTGGTCTCAAGCAGGAGAAAGGGAATTATTTGGGCCAGATTTGGTACGTCAGGAAGAAGAAAAGGTCAGAGTCATCAAGAAGAACTTAGAAGCTGCTCAGGCCAGGCAAAAGAGCTATCATGATAAGAGGCGGAAACCTCTCCAGTTTGCAGTGGGAGACCATGTCTATCTTAAGGTGTCACCCACCAAGGGTGTCCAGAGATTCGGAATTAAGGGCAAGTTAACTCCTCGATACATTGGACCCTATGAGATAAAAGCAAGTTGTGGACCTGTGGCGTATCAGTTGGAATTGCCACCCCACATGTCAGCAGTTCCCAATGTGTTCCATGTATCTCAGCTGCGGAAATGTATTCGCCTACCCACTGAAGTACTGCCGGAACCAGAGGTTGAGATAGAACCAGACTTGTCCTATCAAGAGTACCCCGTCAAGGTACTGGATCAGAAAGAAAGGTCAACACAGGCAAGATCAATTAAAATGTATAAAGTTCAGTGGAGTCACCATTCAGCAGAGGAAGCTACGTGGGAGACTGAGGATTTTCTACACTCTCGCTTCCCTGACTTTCTGCCCAAAGGAGTCGGTACGTAACTCCAAAACCCCACCCCCACCTGCCCTTTGAAAATAAATATAAGAAAAACTAAAATAGTAAGGATAGTCTAAGTTGTGGAATTAACTTAAAAAGGACTTCCTTCTGAAGTTGCAAAGAGGATGACATTCGAAGAACAGTTAACAAGAGAAACTCGGATATAAGAGGGAATAAGCACACTAGCACACCTTCAAGCACCCTTCCAAGGGACTCTACTGAAAATCTCGGGACGAGATTCCTTTAAGGGGGGAGGGCTGTAACAACCTAGGTGTTACTTAGGGTGTCCACCCAGGGCTACCCCTGTTAACCTATTATCACATGAAGATTAATTTGGGCAAAGTACCTCAAACTTGGAATTCAAGGTCCTAAGCAAGTGCAAACTATCTTGGACATCATGCCCTAGCTTGTCATGCACATCTAAGTGGGGATTTTCCCAAAACCCTAAAGCAAACCCCTCTTGGGCAATAGGAACCCTAATTGAAGCTAAGATCAAAAGGTCATGTAAACCTTATGATCATGGCTTGGGCCAAATATAAAAGTTGTAATATACTTCATAACCTACAATTAATAGTAAGGAAGTACCCCCAAAAAAGTTTTCAGAAAAGTCCTAAAAAGTTCACCTAAGGTTCAGCACAAGGGAGAATTCAGATTTTGCCTAAGTATAAAAACTAACCCTTGAACAAAGATTCCACATGTTCACCTTAATCCAAATTTCAAAACCCTTCGACCCAATTGACAAAGTGGCGCCAAATTAACCCTAGAATACCCTAGAATACCTCCGGTGAACTCACTTCCACTTTTTGAGTTTTGAAAATCTTCGGCAAGCATCACCTTCGTCATGCCGCCGAAAAAAGCTTCAGCAACAGGGGCTGCTGCTCTGCAGCCGCTAGACCACAATCAAGATGTCGTTTCTCTTAGGGAGGCCCGAAGCCAGAAGAGAAAGGCCACCAGTCCAGCGCCTCCGGAGGAAGAATTGGATCAAGAAATCCAAAATTTGGAAATGCTCAATCAACAGGTCCAACGCAAGAAGGAGAAGATGGCTCGTCTAGCTGATCTTCAAAGGCAGATAGACGAAGCCTCTGAAGAGCTTCGACATCTTGCTCAAGATGACCAGAACCAAAGGCCCCCGCACAGAGAGCTTCATCAAGAGGGTTTCTACAACGAGGATGACTGGTATGAAGATTTCCATCACAAAAATTTTGCTTTTGATGATGCTTCTCCCTTGTCAACAGAACTGCAGGCTATTCCTTGGCCACAGTCTTACAAGCCACCTCAGCTCCCCATGTACGATGGTCATTCAGACCCGAAACAATTCTTGATGAGCTACGAAGCAACTATATCTTCGTACGGTGGCAACACGGTGGTCATGGCAAAGTCCTTCGTCATGGCTGTCAGAAGCGTCGCACAAACTTGGTACTCTTCCCTTAGGCCAGGGACAATCACCTCATGGCAAAAGTTGAAGGACATGCTGATAACCAGCTTCCAAGGCTTTCAGACGAAGCCAGTCACTGCTCAAGCTTTATTCCAGTGCACCCAGGATCATGAAGAATATCTTCAAGCATATGTCCGAAGGTTCCTACGTCTGAGGGCACAGGCACCAACAGTGCCCAATGAAATTGTCATTGAGGCCATGATCAAGGGGCTTCGGCCAGGACCTGTAGCTCAGTACTTTGCCAGGAAGCCTCCCCAAACTCTAGAGAAGCTGCTCCAGAAGATGGACGAGTACATTCGAGCTGACAATGATTTTCGCCAAAGAAGGGAGGAAGCCCTCAGGTTCTCTGAAATGACTAGGGGCTTCGGAGGAAGATTTTATCCAAGGCACGTCAGGTCAATTCACAATTCTACTCAAAATGACGACAAAGCGAGTCAACAGCAAAGGCCACAGTGCTCCTCCCAAGCTTCGGGGCAGCAGCAAAGCTCCTTCCGGCCGCCAGTGCCAAGGGGCAGAGGTGCCAGGGGCTTCGGGGAAGATTTGGGGATCAACCAAGAAAAATATACTGCCTATTCTGTGGTGAATGTAAGGGCCACACCACCAGGATGTGTCACATTACCATCCAGAAGCAAAAGGAGCTAGCAGAAGCTGCTGCACAACAGAATCAGCCGAAGCAGGTCCTGCATACTGTTTCGTACCATTCGCCTTACATTCCAGAATATGTAGGCAATCACCCTGCAGCTTCTGTTGCTTCGGCAAGTCAACCCCAAGCATCCTGGCAACAGCCTCCACCGCCGCCACCGACGCAGCCAGGGCTCCAGCCAGAAGGGAGTCACCACAATCAGAGGGATTTCAGAGAGGACTCCGAAGCTCGCACAGTCAATAGCACTGTGCCAGAGTCGAAGCACATTTACTGATAAATATCCTACCTCAACAGCAGTTTTTTCGCATTGTTACATTCGGTATTACTTTTTTGTTAATAAGGAACAATTATGGGAAGATCAAGTGTCCCTTATCATTTTTTTAATTCCTTGTAACACTTTCGTCTTCCGCTTTAATAAAAATGTGTCTTTTTCATAGGCTTGAATCGTTGAAGCATACGAATTTATGGTGGCATGAAGGACCTTTGTATTATCAAAATTTTGTTTTAATAGACACAGAGCAAGTTGTTCGAAACAGTAAAAAGTCGTTCCTAAGCGAGCGCAGTGTAAGTTTTCTAAGCCTACAGCGAAAAATAGACGCTGATTCCGCTGAAAGTAAAAGGCGAAGAAGCTCCTAAGGGAGGCTTACAGCGAAAAATAAACGCTGATTCCGCTGAAAGTAAAAGGCGAAGAAGCTCCTAAGGGAGGCTTACAGCGAAAAGTCAACACTGATATAAAAAGTGTGTATGCTCTATTACAGGGATATGTATCTGTGGCACGAACGTCATCTTGCATAACATAACATCATCACATCATTCTGCATAACATAAGCATCATACAACATATTGCATATGGAACAAGAAGGGGATACAGTATTGATCTTCGGAGAATAATTCGGAAAAGAGAAAATCGTGCTAAAGCACAAGACAAGCCGAGAAGAAGTGTAGCTTCATTAGAGAGGCAACAAAAACTTTTCTATAGCTTCGGAGAATATTTCACGAAGCTTGGATAATCTTCACCACGAACGTATGCAACTTCTGGTGATATAAAATTTTCTTCACGAAGCATGAAAAGAAGGGAAGGTGTTTTTTCGCCGAAGGCTCAAAAAACGGTATGTACGCAAGATTTCATGCATCGTAAAGAATTAAAACTGTACATGGATTATATATTACATTCAAAGTCACAATATATTACATACGTAACGTTCCAAATGTTTTTACAGTAGCATTTAATCCTCTTTTAGAACTATTTCTGTAGCTTCGTTCAGTAGCTAGTCAACAACCTTGTCCATAATGGCTTCGGCCATTTTTCTAATTTCATCGTCCCCCTTCGGGTGGGGGCCCGGAGATGCCTCAGCAGGTTCTGAGCGAAGAGAAGATACGGCTATATTACTATTACAAACCGTGAGCAAAGTTTGGAATCAAAAATTACAACATAATAAAAATCACTAATTAATACCTATTTGCCCTTCGGGCTTGGTACTTTTTTCGGCAGCCGCCGCTACTTTTCTGGCATCATGGATGCCTTTTTCGCTTTTTTGAATAATTTCTTGTGCCATTTCTCGGCCGCCGTTGTCCCAGATATCAGTGAAAAATTTTCCGCCGATCATGCTTGCTTCGGCTGAGGGGTCTTTAATGTCTTCGGAGGACAAAGTAGCTTCGGATTGCGCTAAAGATTTTACATGCTCACAACCTTTCTTCTCCAAAACAGTAGCAATTCCTCTAGCACCCAAAAAAGCACATATGTCTCCGCGGCTATTCAGGATTTCTTCGAAGGCCTCAGCTTCGTTACTAATCCATTCCATCGGACCTTCGGGATTGCCCCTTGAGAAATTCTCCTCGCTAGAGAATGCGCCAACGTTGGTAAAGCTGGATTTTATCTTCTTAACACACTCTATGGATTTAACATAGCATTTTCTTTGAGAAGCACGAAGCTCTTTAACATTAACTTCCAAATGATCTGCCCATTGTTCACTTAACTCTCGTTTTGTTTCTTCAAGAATACGTTCTTCTTTGGCTCGGGCTAGTTGTTTACAAAGATCATCAATCTCACGCCTCTGTGCTTCGGCTTGAGTTTTAGAATTAGCTTCGTCCTCCTTCATTTTTTCTACTAATGTAAGCAGAATTCTGTCTTTCTCCAAGGCTTCGTTTCGTAGCCTAATAACCTCTGTTCGAAGGTTGTTGAGAGCAATGGTGCAGCTCTCGTCTTCAGCATTCTTTTGTGCCCTTAAGGCATTGCTGAGAATTAAGCCCTATTCAAAAAGAATGAATGGATTAACACAACAGTAAAGGATTCATTCAAAATCCACAAAATTCAAAGTTTACAATCTTCGTACCTTTAGACTGTTATATGCAAGACTATCCGCAAGATCCTCCTTCGTCATGGCGCGAAGGCCAGCTTCAAGCTTCGGGAATCCCATGCTTCTAGCCATTTCCCGGCACACGGATAATTCTTTATTGTCTGGGAGGCAATATAAGAAGTCATCTTCGTTTGTCCCGTTGAGTACTACGGCCCCCTTCGGATATTTCAGTTCTCGGGCATAGTGATTGGCTTCAAAAATCTCTTCTTCAGACAGTTTCTTCCCCGAAGCATGTCGCACAATATAATCATGTATTTTGGAGGATGCTTCGGGGGTGGCAGTACCAATTTCCCCAATCAGAATCGGTTCTGTTATTGTTGCTTTTTCAGTTCCTAAACTTGCCTCCAAAGGTTGTATCTTGGTGGATTCCGAAGGCCCAGCTTCAGTTTCAGATTGCTGCTTCGAAGTTTCGGCAGCAAAGGCTTCAATAGGCGCCTCAATAATTTTCTTTGGAGTTGTGCTTGAAGATTTAATCGTCTCCAGGACATCCAGCACATTAACCATTCTTTTTCTTTTCGGGGTTGCTGCTGGCCCCTTCTGGCTTTTAGCTGTCTCAACTTTTGTTGAAGGACTTATAACATCTAGTGTTTCTCTTTCTTCAGATTTCTCCTTTCTTATTGCTGGTGCCTCGGCCATTTCTTCGGATTTTAGCGCAGCAGTTGGTTCTCTAGCTTCGGTGGCCGAAGAGGCCTCGCCAATAAACTCGGGCACTGTAGCCGGCTCAATACAACGTGGAGGGTGTGTGGACACTTTTACTTTCTTCCTCTTCGGTGCTGGCTCCCCGGGAGCAGCCGAAGTAGTGTCCTTTGCAGGAGCAGTATTTTTTCTCTTTTGACCTCGCATTGGATAATAGTAGTCGGGATAGATAAACCCAATAGCATCAAATACTCGGTTGAGCCTCTTCTTCTTTCAGCCTCCGAAAGCCGCTGATAATGCAGTGTTTTCAGCCTTTGAATAGGTCCCAAGCAATTCATCACTTACATTCTCAATACTTTTCAGCCAATCATCATCCGTTCAACAAATTTATCTCCGTACTTGAATGTATATTTCAGTCTAATTAGTCCACCCTCGTCAGCTTCTTTGATGGTCTTCTTCGGCATTTCCCAGTCATCTACATGTGGCCGCACTCTGAAGGCAATGTGCTCTTGCATTAAATCCCTGGTCCCAATAAAGGAACAGACTACGCCGAAGGCCCTCTGACATTCTTCAGCTGCTTCGTCCATTTCTACCTTTGGTTTCTGAAGTCCGAAGCGCTGCCAGATAGGGCGCATGATGATATCCTTGATATCTTCCTGAACCGTCAAATCGTTTTTCACATAGAACCATTCCTTCATCCATTCCCCGGGCCATCTCTTCCAAAAGGTTGGCACGGGACAGCTCGACCCAGAGCGGGCACCGAAGCTATAACAACCAAAATTATTATGATATTGTTCCTTACCCCACGGTTTCGTCTCATATACTAGCTCGTGTATATTGCAAAAGCCTTTAGCACTTGGCTCCAAACCCTGGCTCCTCACGGCCCAGACAAAGATTCCCAATCTTATCACTGCTTCAGGGGTAAGTTGATGAAGGTAAATTTGATATATTTTCAGAACTTCTACTACAAACTTGCTTAGGGGGAATCGTAGCCCAGCCTTTAAAAAGCTTTGGAAGATCACAACCTCATTATCTTCGGGGGTCGGCGTAGTTTTTTCTCCATCATCTGCCCTCACGATGGATATATCTCGGAAGAATCTCCCCCTCATGTTTTCAAGGTGACTCTGCTTTATAGTTGATTTTCCGAAGTTTGAGTGACTAGGCCGCCACGGGCGATCTTCGGAATCCTCTCCGCCACTATCCACATCATAGCTATCACTATCGCCAGTATCTTCAGATAAACCCTCCAAAGTTTCCTTGACAATCTTTTCAGTATTGGTCTTCGACATTGACTCAAGAAAACCCAGGTGCATCTCCTCCGAAAGGCTTAGCTTCGAAGCACCAGCAGCTGTCTTATCTTCAGACATTTTCGTGAATGCTGGCAAACTAGACTTGAAGCCGAAGCTTAAAAATTTAA
This sequence comes from Zea mays, assembly GCF_902167145.1. Lineage (NCBI taxonomy): Eukaryota > Viridiplantae > Streptophyta > Magnoliopsida > Poales > Poaceae > Zea > Zea mays. The sequence goes on along the minus strand of NC_050103.1, from coordinate 156,317,304 downwards.
GACCGAGCAAATGCTGTCGCGCGCAGGCTAAAAGCAGGGTGCGCAGGTTGAAAGCTGGTGAGTAAAAAGCAGGTGGCAAAAGGGCGTGTCAAATAAACTCGCGGAGAGCTTGTATTTATACACCCAGTATGTCGAAAACTGGAGGGCCCCGCTTGTCAATGACTGTTGCTATTCTAGCAAAAGTAAGGTGTTTTACGGACCTTCGGCTTAAAGCCTACGTCCATGTCGCAATATAAATTTATCTTTACAATAAATTGATATTGCGAGGGGCTACTGTTGGGGGCCTTCGGCTCCCGAAGGTCCTCAAAAACACAGTTTGACAATGTTTTCCAAGTGTAAAATGTGAACAGGCACCTTCGAAGTCAGGTCGTGAATATACAAGGGCATGTTTAAGACGAAGCTGGAATGAAAAGCGGTCATGACGAAGGATAAGACGATCATGAAGCCATATGCAGAAAAGCTTCGGCATAACGGCAGAAAAGAGGAACCGACTTAAAGATGAAAAGCCAAATTGGACCTTGAAGGATTACTATAGAGTTATTGATAAATGTAAAGGGCATCAATGTAATTTTACACGGGCTACGTCCCGTGCCTATAAATAGGTGAACAGTACTCTCGTACTGTTCACGCTGACTGGGTACACGTCTTTTTGCATCACGACTTGTACCTTTGCCTTACATCAGTCTGAAGGTACATTTGTAATTCGTTTTCATGAATTTAATAATGGAAATGTATTGATGATAATGCTGGTATTATTACTTTCGCACTTTATATATATGTTTATTCTGTTTACTCATTTACCAACTTAACAAAGGTCTTTTCCTTCGTAACCTTTGTTATATTATGTTTATATCCTTCGTCCGAAGTTCATTAAACCCTCGAGGAGATAATGCTTCAACGGACGAAGGGTATTTAATACTTAACATCTTCGTGTTGTCTTGTTCTTGATTTATAGCATTTGAGAACAAGCCCCCAACACCTACCCTAGGACGCTAGACACGACTTGACACCATTTTTGTCTCGGCTTGGACCTAGCTGACACAGCCAACTTCTCCCCCCTCTATCTCTCTAACCCGACCACATCTATTCTTGGAACTCACATGAACTAGGTAGCTCTAGGTGCAGGGAAGAGATCTCCCACAGGCGATAGGGTAAGATTCGTATGTTTTGGCCGCTCAGCAGAGGGAAGAACACGGGCAGAAGCAACGAGCCACGTGTTCGACGCGCTCTGAGCTCGCCAGAGCACGCCCGCGCGCGCCCCCACGTGCTCCACGTCGCGCCAACGGCCAGCCGACGCCCTGTCCCGCGCCCGTGCCTATAAAGCCCACCCAGGCGTCGACTGCACTCTTCCGCACACCCTCAAGCCTCCCCGGAGCTCAGTTCACCGCCGTTTGCCCGTGCGCGACGTGTCCGCGGCCACCCGAGCCACTGCCGCCGTAGACCGGCCAGTCCAACCTTCCCCAGCCCCATCCAACCCTCGGAGACGAGTGTGCACACCTCAGTGAAGCTCCCCGAGCGAGGAATCGAAGCCTGCTTCGCCGGAAAGGCCAGTCCACGGTCGCCGGAGCTCACAACCTCGCCAGAGTACGTGGACCGGGTAAATCACTGAGCCATTTCTCGATTCACTGCACTGATAGCCTATACGTCACCCCAGGAAGCTCACCGTACCCTTGGATTGAGCCAGATCGCCGTGGTTTGGCCGGTACACTCGCCGCCGACGAGAACACCCGCCTGCGCACGTGGACCGGGTGATTCCGGCCATCCCCGCCATCGAGCCGCACCTCGCCGTGACCGCCAGAGCCTCCCCGAGCCAACCCTGCCCTTCGCCGGACCTATCTCGCCGCTGGTAAGCCTCGCCGCCGTAATCTATGCCGCGGATACTGTTTAAGTCAGCCAGGGAGCGCGGGTTAGATTTCAGTTAGGCCTAGGGGGTTTTGTGCGCTGTTAGTGACCCACGCCAATAGTAGACCGAGGACTAGTTTGCGAGAGAAGAAGGGGATAAAACCCAGGGGCCTCAGCGCAAACCTGTTTTCTTTTCCATTTTCGAATTTAGTTTCTTTTAATATGGCAAATAACTTAATAAATGCATAACTTGAAGAATAATCATCCAAAAATTGCCAAACCAATTTTGCTACACTCTGGAAAATATGAACTATCAGATAAAAATAGTAAAACCCATAGTTCCTGTATTCTTTTCTGAAGTTTTGAATTAATTAAGAAAACTGCTAAAAACTTGATATTAGGAGGAAAAATAGAAATATTATTTGACTAGGGTTAGAAAAATTTGGAGAAGTTTGCATCTACCTACTAACCTGTTTAAAAATGTTAAACCTCTCTGTCCACTCCATTAAGTTAGTTTTTACCACTTATTTTACAATATGCTTAAGGTTAAGAAAAATAGAAAATGTAATTTAAATAATGAAACAGTGGGCACCTCTATTTTTATTAGGGTACTTATTCAATGAAGTTCACTGGAAAAATCTAACATACCCTGTTTTAGTATAAAATAAGTAGGATCCCTTTTATTTTAAGAAAACAAGGAAAACTTAGAAAAACCCTACAAAAATAACCCTAAGGTGGAAACCCCTCAAACCTTAGGATAACTAATGTTTGGTTATTTTGAACATAGGAAAAATACAAAATCTGTTGTTTGATATTTTTCAAATGACAAGTTAGTTATAGGCACCTTTTTGGCATAAAACTTTAGAAAATCACAACTAAATAATCACCAATTAACTTTCTGTGAATTTTGGCACAGAGGTTTAGCATTACTGTTAGATCCCAACAAAAATAACCCTTAGGAAGAAACTTACCTCTAGTGAGGAGGTGTAGTGTTAAGTGGCCCATTTTACACCACTCTTGTTATTTTTGTCTAAAGCATAGCCTTTTTATTTTAAGCCTCAAATTCCTAAAACCAGCTAGAATAGAAAATGGCAACCCACTGCAATTTTTACAGAATTTGTGGAAATTATTAACCCACTGTCGTAGTTCAAACCTACACTAGAAACCATAAGTAGAAATTAAAGAAAGGAAAATAAATACTGGTAATTAGTGTCATCCTAAAACCCTCGTAGATTGTCCACTAAAACATATAAAGGCAATACAAACCCACTATATTTATCCTCAATCAAAACCTAAGCCTAAAAGGTAATAAGCATAACCCACTGGAAGCCCCGCATGATTAAGAAACCCTAAGTCACTCCTGGACTTAGTTTCTTTTAGCATAATGTTATTAAATCCTGCATAATCATGATGTACATGTTCATTGCATTCGATAGACTGCAACCTTGCTGACGGAGAGTACGTCCTCGTGCCGGAGCAAGGAGCTGCTCAGGAGGTAGCCCCAGATCCAGCACCCGAGTCTGCACCAGAGGATCTGCCTGCCACAGCCTTGGAAGGCAAGCCCCGGTTTTATGCATAACCTGTTATTTATGCTATTTTACTTCACTTAATGATTGTAGGATTGACTATGCACTTAGGTGTAGGAGTTGATTGAAACCCTAGTTGCATGAACTCAGGATTCCTTTTTGACATGGATACTAGTATGCTAGGTCGAGTAGCTACTTTACTAATTAGGGATCTCGGTAGAAGTCGAGTGATTTTTCTAGCACTCGCGCGAGGTCAGGAATTGGTTGTACCCACTTTTCTTATCACATTGATAGTTGGTTAGTGGACACGGATCCATGGGGATACGTGGTCTACGAGGTAAAATGGGAATAAGGATTAACATGCGGATACCTGTGTCAAGCGTTTGAACGTACTAAACATATGCCGAGAAATATGATAAATCGGTAAGCCTAGTACCTGAGTGAACCTGGCAGTGGACATATCCCCTCACGCGACCTGAGACGTGGTCTCCCATTCCGGTTATGGTGGGTACAAGTGCGGTCACTGCACGACGGCCAGTCGGGGTCAGTGAGGCATTGTATGCCAAGGCGGTGAGCCCTGATCTGCTGACGGGGAATCGATGGGGACGGTTGATGTGTGTGGGGACGGAGTACCTCGCCACGTCGTGTGTTTAGGTTTACCTTGCAAGGATAAAAACTCGATTCGAATCGTCTGCTTCTCGCAGCTAATGAGACTGCTTGATCCATTGTACTGCATTGAGTAACAAGTGGAAATATGATGAGTTGATATAAGATGTTGATTGCTAACAATGTTTGCTACTATGTATGAGTTGATAGTACACATTTAGCCTTAAGAGAGTCACACTTACATTTGACAAAGTTAAAACTTGAATTAGAAACTCAGCTAGTGCTTTTGGCAAACCAAACCCCACAGCCAAACAGCTGCATGTCTAGAGGTAGAGGAGTAGACTCCTCACACCGGGTAAGTCTAGCTGAGTATTAGTATACTCAGCCTTGCTTGTGGCATAATTTTACAGGTTCTCTGGAGGACATGGTTGCTGGAGTGACTTGGCCGTCCACCTTACCACTGGGTTGGACTGTCGAGTGGGACCCTGCCTCGGCTGAGGAGGAGCATGAGGAGTGATGGGACAGGCTTCCCCATCTCTCTGTTTATTTGCCGTTAGTTTTATTCCGCTGCACTTCGAACAATGATGGTTACTTTTGCAAAAACTCCGATGATGATGATGTAATAATTTAATACTCTCACATGCATGGTTTTATGCTTTATTGTATTTGCTCTGTGACTCACCATCGAGTGAGATTGTGGTACTTGATCCTGTCAGTGGCCGTGTCGGACTAGATCCGAGGGATTGACGGGTTATTCCCATTTAAGTGTGGTCTAGCCTCTAAGGCAGGGCTTAGGCACTTGAGTTGGAATAATTCGGGCAGTTCCGCCACAGATGGCTCGTCTTAGACACACCGCACGTAAGTCTGTCATCCCCTTCTTACCCTCTCGTCTCGCGGAGCGTCCACTTCGCCGTCCCGTGGCCGGTCAGTCCAGCCATTTGGAGAGGCTGCACCACCGCCTGCATGAGGAGCAGGAACGTCGACGACAGGAGCAGGAGCAGCAGGGCTCTTCTTTCTCGCTCCAGCAGGAGATAGAGTTTGTGAGGAGCTGCTCCCCTGTGCTCCCCCTGGAGGCGCCCCCTGCACCACCACTGGGCGCCCAGCCCCTAGAGTAGCTGCTGGAGGAGACCCAGACGACGGAGGTGGCGATGACAGCTCAAGCCACGACACCGACTTTTCTGCTGACCAGGAGCCGGAAGGATGGGTTTAATGACCCATCACTCGCGACGCTGCTCGCAGGTGTCACTTCCACGATGCGCTCGACACCCTGCTACATCGGGCACTTGACCAGCGTACTTGGTCTATCGAGTATCGCTGTGTGGTCTACCAGCATAGTCGCGGGGTCTACCCGGACCGCTGGGAGGCGACCTGCTTGGTGCGCCGTCCGGAGAACAGTCTCTGGGGTGCTGAGGTCTGCTCGGAGCACTATTCTATCTCTGAGCGAGACTCAGCTGAGGCGGCCATGCAAGATGCCGCACGGCGTGTGCTTTCGCACTACTGCTCAGTACTCGGTGGGGTAGCTGATGGTCTCAACCTGAAGTACTACCCCCACCGTCCATCTGGCAGCACAGGAGGCGTGATTGTCTCACCTGTTGGTGAGGACAATCCTAGGTTGAGCAGCACAGTCAACCTAGCCGCCGTGCTAAACACGGAGCTGGACCATACATTAGATGAGCTGAGTAGGGCTCGTGCTGAGATCGCCCAGCTGCGGGCTGAGCGCGCGAAGCGTCGTCACCTGGACGATGGTTCCCCCGCCCCCGTCAGGACTCAGCACCCATACCGCTCACCTCGGCGTGGACACTAGTCTTATGGCAATCCCGACTACAAGACAAAAATAAATTTAGAACCATAGATCGTCAGAGTCGGATCCTGTAATTAATACGAAATATAAACATAGAAGCTATAGTCTTAGCATTAGTCTCGCTTTTAGTTAGTCTTAGTTAGACAGGGTAGTTTGCTATATCCTGTGCATTTATGTTTGTCATGATGAACTATGTTTGATCTGGATCTTTGTAATGACTGTCACCAGGATGTGGGCATCCCGTGCGTTTTGGTTTACCTGTTATATGTTAATGGAATTAGCTATTTAGTTGGGAAACCTTTTATTCCACTTTCCTCTTTATCTAAGAAGCTGTGTTGGTCTATGTTGGAGATTAGTGAAGATGCTCACCTGTTTAGTGTTGTTGAAGAATTCTATACACTTCTCTTATGCTGCAAGATTTGCAAGATCAGTTCTGATGTGTGGTTGCATTTTGCAGATGTCAGAGAACAGGCGCAGAGGAGGAAGGCGTGCTCAGCAGGAGCAGGCAGCTCAGCAAGATGAGGCACCCCAGCAACAGCAGCTGCCGCCCCCGCCCCCGATGTCCATCGAGCAGATGTTCCTGATGTAGACTCAGGCAGTTCAAGCCATTGGTCAGACTCTGGCTGCCATTCAGCAGCAGCAGCAACAGCCACCACCTCAGCCTCAGATGCCTTAGATGCCTAGGGACAAGCGTGTTGAATTCATGAGAGGTCATCCCCCAACGTTTGCTCATTCTTCTGACCCCATGAATGCTGAAGACTGGCTGCGCACTGTGGAGCGAGAGTTGCATACCGCTCAGTGCGATGACAGGGAGAAAGTCCTGTATGGTCCCCGCCTGTTGAGAGGAGCAGCCCAGTCATGGTGGGAGTCTTATCTCGCCACCCATGCCAACCTCGACACCATCACCTGGGAAGAGTTCAGAGGTAGCTTTCGTCAGTACCATGTTCCTGCAGGTCTGATGACAGTGAAGAAGGAGGAGTTCTTAGCCCTCAAGCAAGGGTCATCGTCTGTCAGTGAGTACCGGGACAGGTTTCTGCAACTGTCTCGCTATGCTCCTGAAGATGTCAACACCGACGCCAAGAGACAGTACCGTTTCCTGAGAGGCTTGGTTGACCCTCTGCAGTATCAGCTGATGAATCACACTTTCCTGACATTCCAGCACCTAATTGACAGAGCAATTATGACAGAGAGGAAGCGTAAGGAGATGGAGGATCGCAAGCGCAAGATCAGTGGACCCCAGCCTGGAAGCAGCAATCGCCCTCGTTTCTCAAGCAATCAACCTCAGCAGTTCAGGCAGAACCAGCGTCCACCCCAGCATCAACAGTTTCAAAGGCAGTATCCTCAGCATCAACATCAGAATCGCCAGAGCAATCAGTCAGGAGGAGGTCAGTTCCAGAGGCAGAATCAGCAGGCACCTCGTCTTCCTGCCCCAGCAAACCAGCAGAATAATCAAGCAGCACCAGCTCAGGTTGGAAACAGAGCATGTTTCCACTATGGAGAGCAAGGCCATTGGGTGATGCAATGTTCGAAGAAGGCAGCCCAGCAGCAGTCAGGCCCCAACGTCCTAGCAAAGTAGAATGTGTCTCAGCCTGGAGCTGGCAACCGCTCTCAGCCGCGCTATAACCATGGGAGACTGAACCACTTGGAGGCTGAAGCAGTTCAGGAGACCCCCGGCATGATAGTAGGTATGTTCCCAGTCGACTCCCATCTTGCAGAAGTGTTATTTGATACTGGAGCAACACATTCATTCATTGCTACATCATGGGTAAAAGCACATAGTCTTCCAATAACTACCATGTCAACCCCCATTCAAATTGACTCAGCCGATGGTAGAATTCGAGCCGATAGCATTTGTTTGAATGTAAGTGTGGAAATAAGGGGGATAGCGTTTCCCGCTAATCTTATAGTAATGGGTACTCAGGGAATAGATGTCATCCTAGGGATGAATTGGCTAGATAAGTATCAGGCAGTTATCAGTTATGATAAGAGGATAATCAAGTTGGTGTCTCCACTAGGAGAGGAAGTGGTGACCGAGTTAGTCCCGCCCGAGCTAAAGAAAGGAAGTTGTTATCAGATGGTTGTTGATAGAAGCGAAGCAGACCCAATTGAGAGTATCAAGGTTGTGTCTGAGTTCCCAGATGTGTTTCCAAAGGACTTACCAGGTATGCCACCAGAGCGGAAAGTTGAGTTTGCCATAGAGCTTCTTCCTGGCACTGCCCCCATCTTTAAGAGAGCTTACAGAGTATCTGGGCCAGAGTTGGTTGAACTTAAGAAGCAAATTGATGAGCTGTCAGAGAAAGGTTACATCCGGCCAAGCACCTCGCCTTGGGCCGCCCCTGTCCTATTCGTGGAAAAGAAAGATGGCACTAGAAGGATGTGTGTCGATTATCGAGCTCTGAATGAGGTCACCATCAAGAACAAGTACCCCTTGCCCAGAATAGAAGATCAGTTTGACCAGTTGAGAGGAGCCAGCGTGTTCTCCAAGATAGATCTAAGGTCAGGTTATCATCAGCTCAAGATTCGACCTTCAGACATTCCAAAGACGGCATTCATTACCAAGTACGGGTTGTATGAGTTCACAGTGATGTCTTTTGGTCTAACAAATGCACCAGCCTTCTTTATGAATCTGATGAACAGTGTATTCATGGATTACCTTGATAAGTTTGTGGTGGTATTTATTGATGACATTCTGATATATTCTCAAAGCGAAGAGGAGCATGCGGATCATTTGAGGATGGTATTGCAGAGATTGCGAGAGCACCAGCTGTCTGCAAAGTTGAGCAAGTGTGAGTTCTGGATCAGTGAAGTCCTGTTCTTGGGTCACATAATCAACAAAGAAGGATTGGCTGTGGATCCGAAGAAAGTGGCAGACATTCTGGACTGGAAAGCGCCAACAGATGCTCGAGGGATCAAGAGCTTCATTGGAATGGCCGGATATTATCGGTGATTCATTGAAGGGTTTTCGAAGATTGCGAAACCAATGACAGCGTTGCTAGGCAACAAGGTTGAGTTCAAGTGGACCCAAAAATGTCAAGAGGCCTTTGAAGCGCTGAAAGAGAAGTTGACTACAACGCCTGTCTTAGTCTTGCCTGATGTGCACAAGCCCTTCTCGGTGTATTGTGATGCCTGTTACACTGGTTTGGGATGTGTGTTGATGCAAGAGGGAAGAGTTGTGGCTTACTCGTCCCAACAGCTGAAGGTTCATGAGCAGAATTACCCAATCCATGACCTAGAGTTGGCAGCAGTGGTTCACGCATTGAAGACATGGAGGCACTATCTGTATGGACAGAAATGTTATGTTTACACAGACCACAAGAGTCTGAAGTACATATTCACTCAATCAGAGCTGAATATGAGGCAACGAAGATGGTTAGAGCTGGTCAAAGACTATGAGTTGGAGATTCACTACCATCCAGGCAAAGCAAACGTAGTGGCAGATGCTCTGAGCAGGAAGAGTCAGGTCAATCTGATGGTCGCTCGTCCGATGCCCTATGAGTTGGCCAAAGAGTTTGACAGGTTGAGTCTTGGATTTCTGAATAATTCGCGTGGAGTCGCAATTGAATTGGAACCTACCCTGGAGCGGGAAATCAAAGAAGCGCAGAAGAATGATGAGAAGATCAGTGAGATCCGGCGACTGATTCTAGACGACAGAGGCAAAGATTTTCTGGAAGATGCAGAAGGTGTGATATGGTTCAAAGACCGCTTGTCTATTTGGGAGTTGATTCTCAAGGAAGCTCATGAGACAGCTTATTCGATTCATCCTGGAAGTGAGAAGATGTATCAGGATCTGAACAAGAAATTCTGGTGGTACGGAATGAAGAGAGAAATCGTAGAGCATGTGGCTATGTGTGATAGTTGTCGGCGGATCAAGGCAGAGCACCAGAGACCAGCTGGATTGTTGCAACCGTTGCAAATTCCTCAGTGGAAATGGGATGAAATCGGTATGGACTTCATAGTCGGACTGTGTAACGCCCTGAATTTGGGGGTAGAATTTTTTCTTCTTTTCTCTCACCAAATTCAGGCGTTACTCATTTCTTTTCTCGTTCTCTCGCTAAACCTTGACCTTTTCCAAAGTTTTAGTGGGGATCGGCTTGGAATTCCTCGTGTAAAGCAAAACCCTAAATTACTTTTTGTTGTTTGATGCACCATGCCGAACTATGCATTCTTTGATTGCTTAGAGGTGTAAGTGCATTCATCTAGGAAGATCGGATTTCGGAAAGGAGAAAAAACCCTTTTCTTTCTTTTCTTTTTATTTCTCTCTCCTCCTTTTTCTCTCTTCCGCGCCGTGGGCCGCCCCGGACGACCCAGCCGCCCCTGGCCGGCCCAGCCGCCCCCCGCGCGCCCCCTTTGGGCCCAGCTGGCCCAGCCGCCCCTCCCCTCTCCCCCCCCAAATCCCTCTCTCTCCCTCCCTTTCTCCCATTTTCTCTCTAGCCGCCGCCCCCTGCCCTAGCCGCCGCCCCCTGCAGCTCGGCCGCGCCGCCGCTCGGCCGCCCCGTCCCCGTCCCCGGTGAGCCCTCCTCTCTCCCTTCCCTCTCCCCTCCTCTCCCCCTCCCCGGCCCAACCGCCGCCCAGCTCGGCCGTCCCATGGCCGGCTCGGCCGCCGCCGCCCCGCGCCCCTGGCCGGTTCGGCCGCCCCTGCGCGCCCTGCCCCGCCCCATGGCCGGCTCGGCCGCACCCTGCCCCGCGCCCCCGCCGGTCCAGCCCCCCCCCCCCCCCCCCCCCCGCCAGCTCGGCCGCCCCCGCCCCTGCCCCAGGCCGGTTCAACCGCCCCCCCCCTTTTTTATTTATTTTTTTTATTTTATTTTCTTTCATTACTGTTACTTATTTTATTTTAGGCAGGATAATCAGTGTTCATGTTATTGAAATAGGAAACTTAATTTAGAATTCCGTTACGCTAGTTAATTCATATAATCAATTGTTTATCCAGTTCAATGTTGATCAACTAAAAATGACTAGGTTTCCATTAGTGCATATAACTAAATTCTTTTGTTAGAACCAATTGTAACTAATCATTAGTGCATAAGCTTTAACCCCCCCGCGAGACCTTTTCCCGTTTCTTTCTAACCATAATGAATGCGATATCGAATGTCATACTTGATGCATATTTACTTTATTTGTCCCCTTGTGTGGTGTACTGTTTGTTTCCTAATTTGAATGGATGTATGTATGTATGCTTGCAATCGCATAGAGAACGATCCGGTCGAAGAGCCCGAGGAACTCGCAGGAGAAGCCCCTGAGCAGCAGTCGGTTGGTGGAGGCAAGTGTCCCTTGACCTATCTCTGTCCTATACATTCTTTAATTCACCTCCCGCATTACATATTTATGCCTAAGGATTGACTAGCTTTTGTTATCCATGTCCTTGTCTACCTATTTGGGTTGGATTATTATTGTTTAGCTTTATGCCATTGCTCAAACTCTAATCAATGAACATGATGAGATTATATATGATACGCTGTTTTCCCTTCTCTTATTATGATGTTATACTTGTGGTCTTCAAGGGGGCTCGAGCGGTTTCTCGAGTGCCTCTCCGTAAGGACCTGTTCTATGGATGACCGCCCGGGAAAACAGTGCAACCATGAGGGTGGAATGGGGTGCCCTTAGCTGAATAATTAGAGGATCCGGGGTGTAGTTCACTTAGCCGTCGTGCCGTCAATGGGGCTCGGTGTATGCGGCTCGCTCTACTAAGTTTGGGTTCGCCCCTTGGGGAGGAGTGCGGTGCATTTAGGAAACCTAACGGGTGGCTACAGCCCCGGGGAATCTTTGTAAAGGCTACGTAGTGATGCCCTGCTGGGTCACCTTGGTAGTGATCAATGGAGAGTCATGATCTCCGGGCAGAATGGGAATCACGGCTTGTGGGTAAAGTGCACAACCTCTGCAAAGTGTTTGAAAACTGATATATCAGCCGTGCTCGCGGTTATGAGTGGCCAAGGGAGCTCCAGTGATTAGCGGTACTTGATCAGAGATACTTTGGTACAGGTGGTTATGAGATCGATGGTTTCGGTTATGACTATGATGCTGGTAAGTGGTATTCTTTCCGTTTGGAAAGAGTACATCGGGTTAATAACTTGAGTTAATACTAAAACCTGGCTTTCTATTAGTAAATAATAATCTGACCAACTAAAAGCAACTGCTTGACTTATCCCCACATAAAGCTAGTCCACTACAGCCAAACAGGATACTTGCTGAGTATGTTGATGTGTACTCACCCTTGCTCTACACACCAAACCCCCCCCATCCCCAGGTTGTCAGCATTGCAACCACTGCTCAGGCGAAGATGAAGCTGTGGAAGGAGACTTCCAGGAGTTCCAAGACTACGACGAGTTCTAGGCGTGGGTTAGCGGCAACCCCCAGTCGGCTGCCTGTGAAGGCCGCGGTTATCTACGTTTCTTTTCCGCACTTTGATTTATTGTAAGGACTATATGGACGTCTCAGACGTATGATGTAATTGACTATTATTTCCCCTTTTAATACTATTTGAGCACTGTGTGATGATGTCCATGTTATGTAACTGCTGTGTACGTGAATAACTGATCCTGGCACGTACATGGTTCGCATTCGGTTTGCCCTCTAAAACCGGGTGTGACATAAGTGGTATCAAAGCCGTGCTGACTGTAGGACCGCTAACCTAGAGTAGAATGGTCGTTCTAAGGACTATAGACCTCTGTCTCTGCCTTGACTTTGATATCCCTTCAAAAGTTGGTCATACCGGCCAAACCTATGTTCTACTATATAATATACCTTGCTGAAAATTGTGTTTTATTCTAATCCTTCATTTACTTATGATTCATTATTTGCTGGTCATGTTAATTCTGTTCTCACCCCTTTTGCTTGCGATGTCCTTTGTAGATGGCTCGACTTAGACACACTGCACGAAAGTCTGTCATCCCCTTCTTACCCTCCCGCCTTGCTGAGCGTCCGCTTCGCCGTCCCGTGGCCGGACAGTCCAGCCACTTGGAGAGACTGCACCACCGCCTGCATGAGGAGCAGGAACGTCGACGACAGGAGCAGCAGGGCTCTTCTTTCTCGCTCCACCAGGAGATAGAGTCTGTGAGGAGCTGCTCCCCTGTGCTTCCTCTGGAGGCGCCCCCTGCACCACCACTGGGCGCCCCAGCTTCTGGAGTAGCTGCTGGAGGAGACCCAGACAATGGAGGTGGCGACGACAGCTCGAGTCACGACACCGACTTCTCTGCTAACCATGAGCCGGAAGGATGGGTTGCTCGACCCATCACTCGTGACGCTGCTCGCGGGTGTCACTTCCACGATGCGCTCGACACCCTGCTACGTCGGGCATTTAACCGGCATACTTGGTCCGTCGAGTATCGCTGTGTGGTCTACCAGCACAGTCGCGGGGTCTACCCGGACCGCTGGGAGGCAACCTGCTTGGTGCGCTGCCCGGAGAACAGTCTCCAGGGTGCGGAGGCCTGCTCAGAGCACTATTCTATCTCTGAGCGGGACTCAGCTGAGGCAGCCATGCAAGATGCTGCACGGCGTGCGCTTTCGCACTACTGCTCGGTTTTCGGTGGGGCAGCTGATGGTCTTGACCTGAAGTATTATCCCCGCCGTCCATCTGGCAGCACAGGAGGCGTGATTGTCTCACCTGTCGGTGAGGGCAATCCTAGGTTGAGCAGCACAGTCAACCTAGCCGTCGTGCTAAACACGGAGCTGGACCATGCATTAGACGAGCTGAGTAGGGCTCGTGCTGAGATCGCCCTGCTGCGGGCTGAGCGCGCGGAACGTCGTCACCTGGATGGTGGTTCCCCCGCTCCCGTCGGGACTCAGCACCCGTACCGCTCACCTCAGCATGGACACCAGTCTTATGGCAATCCCGACTGCAAGACCAAGATAACTCTAGAACCATAGTTTGTTAGAGTTGGACCTTGTAATTAATACGAAATATATACATAGAAGCTTCAGTCTTAGCGTTAGTCTCGGTCTTAGTTAGTCTTAGTTAGACAGGGTAGTTTGCTATATCCTGTGCATTTATGTTTGTCATGATGAACTATGTTTGATTTGGATCTTTGTAATGACTGTCACCAGAGTGTGGGTATTCCCTGCATTTTGGTTTACCTATTATGTTAATGGAGTTAGCTATATAGTTGGGAAACCTTTTATTCCACTCTCCTCTTTATCTGAGAAGCTGTGTGGTCTGTGTTGGAGATCAGTGAAGATGCTCATCTGTTCAGTGCTGTTGAAGAACTCTATTCTCTTTTCTTATGCTGCAAGATTTGCCAGATCAGTTCTGATGTGTGGTTGCATTCTGCAGATGTCAGAGAACAGGCGCAGAGGAGGAAGGCGTGCTCAGCAGGAGCGAGCCGCTCAACAGGATGAGGTGCCCCAGCAGCAGCACCTGCCGCCCCCGCCCCCGATGTCCATCGAGCAGATGTTTCTGATGCAGACTCGGGCAGTTAAAGCCATCGGTCAGACTTTGGCTGCCATTCAGCAGCAGCAGCAGCAGCAGGCCCCACCTCAGCCTCAGATGCCTCAGATGCCCAGAGACAAGCGTGCTGAATTCATGAGAGGTCATCCACCAACGTTCGCTCACTCTTCTGACCCCATGGATGCTGAAGACTGGCTGCGCACTGTGGAGCGGGAGTTGCATACCGCTCAGTGCGATGACAGGGAGAAAGTCCTGTATGGTCCCCGTCTGTTGAGAGGAGCAGCCCAATCATGGTGGGAGTCTTACCTCGCCACCCATGCCCACCCTGACGCCATCACCTGGGAAGAGTTTAGAGGTAGCTTTCGTCAGTACCATGTTCCCGCAGGTCTGATGACTGTGAAGAAGGAGGAGTTCCTGGCCCTCAAGCAAGGGCCATTGTCTGTCAGTGAGTACCGGGATAGGTTTCTGCAATTGTCTCGCTATGCTCCTGAAGATGTCAACACTGATGCCAAGCGACAGTACCGTTTCCTAAGAGGCTTGGTTGACCCTCTGCAGTACCAACTGATGAATCACACCTTCCCGACATTCCAGCACCTGATTGACAGAGCAATCATGACAGAGAGGAAGCGTAAGGAGATGGAAGATCGTAAGCGCAAGATCAGTGGACCCCAGCCTGGAAGTAGCAGTCGTCCTCGTTTCTCAGGCAATCAACCTCAGCAGTTCAGGCAGAACCAGCGTCCACCTCAGCAGCATCAGCAGTTCCAAAGGCAGTATCCTCAGCACCAGTACCAGAACCGTCAGAGCAATCAGTCAGGAGGTCAGTTTCAGAGGCAGAATCAGCAAGCACCTCGTCTTCCTGCCCCAGCAAACCAGCAGAACAGTCAGGCAGCACCAGCTCAGGTTGGAAACAGAGCATGTTTCCACTGTGGAGAGCAAGGCCACTGGGTGATGCAATGTCCGAAGAAGGCAGCCCAGCAGCAGTCAGGCCCCAATGCCCCAGCAAAGCAGAATGTGCCTCCGCCTGGAGCAGGCAATCGCTCTCAGCCGCGCTATAATCATGGAAGGTTGAACCACTTGGAGGCTGAAGCAGTTCAGGAGACCCCCGGCATGATAGTAGGTATGTTCCCAGTCGACTCCCATATTGCAGAAGTGTTATTTGATACTGGAGCAACACATTCTTTCATTACTGCATCATGGGTAGAAGCACATAATCTTCCAATTACTACTATGTCAACCCCCATTCAAATTGACTCAGCCGGTGGTAGAATTCGAGCCGATAGCATTTGTTTGAATATAAGTGTGGAAATAAGGGGGATAGCGTTTCCCGCCAACCTTATAGTAATGGGTACTCAGGGAATAGATGTCATCCTAGGGATGAATTGGCTAGATAAGTATCAGGCAGTTATCAGTTGTGATAAAAGGACCATCAAGTTGGTGTCCCCACTAGGAGAGGAAGTGGTGACCGAGTTAGTCTCGCCTGAGCCAAAGAAAGGAAGTTGTTATCGGATAGCTGTTGATAGCGATGAAGCAGACCCAATTGGGAGTATCAGGGTTGTGTCCGAGTTCCCAGATGTGTTTCCAAAGGACTTACCGGGTATGCCACCAGAGCGGAAAGTTGAGTTTGCCATAGAGCTTCTTCCTGGAACCGCCCCTATCTTTAAGAGAGCTTATAGAATATCTGGACCAGAGTTGGTTGAGCTTAAGAAGCAAATTGATGAGCTGTCAGAGAAAGGTTACATCCGGCCAAGCACCTCGCCTTGGGCCGCCCCTGTCCTATTTGTGGAGAAGAAAGATGGCACCAAAAGGATGTGTATCGATTATCGAGCTTTGAATGAGGTCACGATCAAGAACAAGTATCCCTTGCCCAGAATAGAAGATCTATTTGACCAGTTGAGAGGAGCCAGTGTGTTCTCCAAGATTGATCTGAGGTCAGGTTATCATCAGCTCAGGATCCGACCTTCGGACATTCCGAAGACAGCATTCATTACCAAGTATGGGTTGTATGAGTTCACAGTGATGTCTTTTGGTTTGACCAATGCGCCAGCGTTCTTCATGAACTTGATGAACAGTGTATTCATGGATTACCTTGATAAGTTTGTGGTGGTATTCATTGATGACATTCTGATTTATTCTCAAAGCGAAGAAGAGCACGCAGATCATTTGAAGATGATATTGCAGAGATTGCGAGAGCACCAGCTGTATGCAAAGTTGAGCAAGTGTGAGTTCTGGATCAGTAAAGTCCTGTTCTTGCGTCACATGATCAACAAAGAAGGATTGGCTGTGGATCTGAAGAAAGTGGCAGACATTTTGAACTGGAAAGCGCCAACAGATGCTAGAGGAATCAAGAGCTTCATTGGAATGGCCGGATATTATCGGCGATTCATTGAAGGGTTTTCAAAGATTGCGAAACCTATGACAGCATTGCTAGGCAACAAAGTTGAGTTCAAGTGGACCCAGAAATGTCAAGAGGCCTTTGAAGCGCTGAAAGAGAAGTTGACTACAGCGCCTGTCCTAGTCTTGCCTGATGTGCACAAGCCCTTCTCGGTGTATTGCGATGCTTGTTACACAGGTTTGGGATGTGTGTTGATGCAAGAGGGAAGAGTTGTGGCTTACTCGTCCCGACAGTTGAAGGTTCATGAGAAGAACTACCCAATCCATGATCTAGAGTTGGCAGCAGTGGTTCACGCACTGAAGACATGGAGGCACTATCTGTATGGACAGAAATGCGATGTTTACACAGACCACAAGAGTCTGAAGTACATATTCACTCAGTCAGAGTTGAACATGAGGCAACGAAGATGGTTAGAGTTGATTAAAGACTATGAGTTGGAAATTCATTACCATCCAGGCAAAGCAAACGTAGTGGCAGATGCTTTGAGCAGAAAGAGTCAAGTCAATCTAATGATCGCTCGTCCGATGCCTTATGAGTTGGCCAAGGAGTTTGACAGGTTGAGTCTCGGATTTCTGAACAATTCTCGAGGAGTCATAGTTGAGTTGGAGCCTACCTTAGAGCGCGAAATCAAAGAAGCGGAGAAGAATGATGAGAAAATTAGTGAGATCCGGTGACTGATTCTAGATGGCAGAGGCAAAGATTTTCTAGAAGATGCAGAAGGCGTGATATGGTTCAAAGACCACTTATGTGTTCCCAATGTCCAGTCCATTCGGGAGTTGATTCTCAAGGAAGCTCATGAGACAGCTTATTCGATTCACCCTGGCAGTGAGAAGATGTATCAGGATCTGAAGAAGAAATTCTGGTGGTACGGAATGAAGAGGGAAATCGCAGAGCATGTGGCTATGTGCGATAGTTGCCGAAGAATTAAGGCAGAGCACCAGAGACCTGCTGGATTGTTGCAACCGTTGTAGATCCCTCGGTGGAAATGGGATGAAATTGGTATGGATTTCATAGTCGGATTGCCTCGCACTCGAGCCGGCTACGATTCCATCTAGGTAGTAGTGGACCGCTTGACCAAGTCAGCCCACTTCATACCTGTCAAGACCAACTACAGCAGTGCAGTATTGGCAGAATTGTATATGTCTCGGATCGTTTGTCTTCATGGTGTGCCAAAGAAGATAGTGTCAGACAGAGGAACGCAGTTCACCTCTCATTTCTGGCAGCAGTTGCACGAAGCTTTGGGCACGCATCTGAATTTCAGTTCAGCTTATCATCCGCAGACAGATGGTCAGACCGAAAGGACCAATCAAATTCTTGAAGACATGTTGAGAGCCTGTGCGTTGCAAGACCAGTCTGGATGGGATAAGAGATTGCCTTATGCAGAGTTTTCCTATAACAACAGTTACCAGGCCAGTTTGAAGATGTCACCATTTCAGGCGCTTTATGGAAGGAGTTGTAGAACTCCGTTGCAATGGGATCAGCCTGGAGAAAAGCAAGTGTTTGGGCCAGACATTTTGCTTGAAGCCGAAGAGAACATCAAGATGGTCCGAGAGAATCTGAAGATAGCGCAGTCAAGACAGCGAAGCTATGCAGACACAAGAAGAAGAGAGCTGAGTTTCGAAGTCGGAGACTTTGTCTATCTGAAGGTGTCACCGATCAGAGGAGTCAGAAGATTCGGAGTGAAAGGCAAGCTAGCACCCCGCTACATTGGTCCGTATCAGATTCTTGCAAGACGTGGAGAAGTGGCCTATCAGCTCAGTTTGCCCGAGAATATGTCTGCTGTGCACGATGTCTTTCATGTGTCTCAGTTGAAGAAGTGCTTGCGTGTGCCAGAAGAGCAGTTGCCAGTGGAAGGTCTTGAAGTCCAGGAGGACTTGACCTATGTTGAGAAGCCAGTGCAAATCCTTGAGGTTGCAGACCGAGTCACCCGAAGGAAGACCATCAGAATGTGCAAGGTCAAATGGAATCATCACTCTGAAGAAGAAGCAACCTGGGAGCGTGAAGATGATCTGATGGCTAAATACCCTGAGCTCTTTGCTAGCCAACCCTGAATCTCGAGGGCGAGATTCTTTTAAGGGGGATAGGTTTGTAACGCCCTGAATTTGGGGGTAGAATTTTTTCTTCTTTTCTCTCACCAAATTCAGGCGTTACTCATTTCTTTTCTCGTTCTCTCGCTAAACCTTGACCTTTTCCAAAGTTTTAGCGGGGATCGGCTTGGAATTCCTCGTGTAAAGCAAAACCCTAAATTACTTTATGTTGTTTGATGCACCATGCCGAACTATGCATTCTTTGATTGCTTAGAGGTGTAAGTGCATTCATCTAGGAAGATCGGATTTCGGAAAGGAGAAAAAACCCTTTTCTTTCTTTTCTTTTTCTTTCTCTCTCCTCCTTTTTCTCTCTCCCGCGCCGTGGGCCGCCCCTGGCCGGCCCAGCCGCCCCCCGCGCGCCCCCTTTGGGCCCAGCTGGCCCAGCCGCCCCTCCCCTCTCCCCCCCCCCCCCAAATCCCTCTCTCTCCCTCCCTTTCTCCCATTTTCTCTCTAGCCGCTGCCCCCTGCCCTAGCCGCCGCCCCCTGCAGCTCGGCCGCGCCGCCGCTCGGCCGCCCCGTCCCCGTCCTCGGTGAGCCCTCCTCTCTCCCTTCCCTCTCCCCTCCTCTCCCCCTCCCCGGCCCAACCGCCGCCCAGCTCGGCCGTCCCATGGCTGGCTCGGCCGCCGCCACCCCCGTGCCCCTGGCCGGTTCGGCCGCCCCTGCGCGCCCTGCCCCGCCCCTGGCCGGCTCGCCCCCCCCCCCCCCCCCCCCGCCAGCTCGGCCGCCCCCTGCCCCGCGCCCCCGCCGGTTCAGCCCCCCCCCCCCCCCCCCCCCGCCAGCTCGGCCGCCCGCCGCCGGCTTGGCCGCCCCCGCCCCTGCCCTAGGCCGGTTCAACCGCCCCCTGGCCGGTTCAACCCCCCCCCTTTTTTATTTATTTTTTTATTTTATTTTCTTTCATTACTGTTACTTATTTTATTTTAGGCAGGATAATCAGTGTTCATGTTATTGAAATAGGAAACTTAATTTAGAATTCTGTTACGCTAGTTAATTCATATAATCAATTGTTTATCCAGTTCAATGTTGATCAACTAAAAATGACTAGGTTTCCATTAGTGCATATAACTAAATTCTTTTGTTAGAACCAATTGTAACTAATCATTAGTGCATAAGCTTTAACCCCCCCGCGAGACCTTTTCCCGTTTCTTTCTAACCATAATGAATGTGATATCGAATGTCATACTTGATGCATATTTACTTTATTTGTCCCCTTGTGTGGTGTACTGTTTGTTTCCTAATTTGAATGGATCTATGTATGTATGCTTGCAATCGCATAGAGAACGATCCGGTCGAAGAGCCCGAGGAACTCGCAGGAGAAGCCCCTGAGCAGCAGTCGGTTGGTGGAGGCAAGTGTCCCTTGACCTATCTCTGTCCTATACATTCTTTAATTCACCTCCCGCATTACACATTTATGCCTAAGGATTGACTAGCTTTTGTTATCCATGTCCTTGTCTACCTATCTGGGTTGGATTATTATTGTTTAGCTTTATGCCATTGCTCAAACTCTAATCAATGAACATGATGAGATTATCTATGATACGCTGTTTTCCCTTCTCTTATTATGATGTTATACTTGTGGTCTTCAAGGGGGCTCGAGCGGTTTCTCGAGTGCCTCTCCGTAAGGACCTGTTCTATGAATGACCGCCCGGGAAAACAGTGCAACCATGAGGGTGGAATGGGGTGCCCTTAGCTGAATAATTAGAGGATCCGGGGTGTAGTTCACTTAGCCGTCGTGCCGTCAATGGGGCTCGGTGTATGCGGCTCGCTCTGCCAAGTTTGGGTTCGCCCCTTGGGGAGGAGTGCGGTGCATTTAGGAAACCTAACGGGTGGCTACAGCCCCGGGGAATCTTTGTAAAGGCTACGTAGTGATGCCCTGCTGGGTCACCTTGGTAGTGATCAATGGAGAGTCATGATCTCCGGGCAGAATGGGAATCACGGCTTGTGGGTAAAGTGCACAACCTCTGCAGAGTGTTTGAAAACTGATATATCAGCCGTGCTCGCGGTTATGAGCGGCCAAGGGAGCTCCAGTGATTAGTGGTACTTGATCAGAGATACTTTGGTACAGGTGGTTATGAGATCGATGGTTTCGGTTATGACTATGATGCTGGTAAGTGGTATTCTTTCCGTTCGGAAAGAGTACATCGGGTTAATAACTTGGGTTAATACTAAAACCTGGCTTTCTATTAGTAAATAATAATCTGACCAACTAAAAGCAACTGCTTGACTTATCCCCACATAAAGCTAGTCCACTACAGCCAAACAGGATACTTGCTGAGTATGTTGATGTGTACTCACACTTGCTCTACACACCAAACCCCCCATCCCCAGGTTGTCAGCATTGCAACCACTGCTCAGGCGAAGATGAAGCTGTGGAAGGAGACTTCCAGGAGTTCCAAGACTACGACGAGTTCTAGGCGTGGGTTAGCGGCAACCCCCAGTCGGCTGCCTGTGAAGGCCGCGGTTATCTACGTTTCTTTTCCGCACTTTGATTTATTGTAAGGACTATATGGACGTCTCAGACGTATGATGTAATTGACTATTATTTCCCCTTTTAATACTATTTGAGCACTATGTGATGATGTCCATGTTATGTAACTGCTGTGTACGTGAATAACTGATCCTGGCACGTACATGGTTCGCATTCGGTTTGCCCTCTAAAACTGGGTGTGACAGACTGCCTCGCACTCGAGCCGGCTACGATTCCATTTGGGTAGTAGTGGACCGCTTGACCAAGTCAGCCCACTTCATACCTGTCAAGACCAACTACAGCAGTGCAGTATTGGCAAAGTTGTACATGTCTCGAATTGTTTGTCTTCATGGTGTGCCAAAGAAGATAGTGTCAGACAGAGGAACGCAGTTCACCTCTCATTTCTGGCAGCAGTTGCATGAAGCCTTGGGCACACATCTGAATTTTAGTTCCGCCTATCATCCGCAGACAGATGGTCAGACCGAAAGGATCAATCAAATCCTTGAAGACATGTTGAGAGCATGTGCATTGCAAGATCAGTCCAGATGGGACAAGAAGTTGCCTTATGCAGAGTTTTCCTATAACAACAGTTACCAGGCCAGCTTGAAGATGTCACCATTTCAGGCGCTCTATGGAAGGAGTTGTAGAACTCCGTTGCAATGGGATCAGCCTAGAGAAAAGCAAGTGTTTGGGCCAGACATTCTGCTTGAAGCTGAAGAGAACATCAAGATGATTCGAGAGAATCTGAAGATAGCGCAATCAAGGCAGCGAAGCTATGCAGACACAAGAAGAAGAGAGCTGAGTTTTGAGGTTGGAGATTCTGTCTATCTGAAAGTGTCACCGATCATAGGAGTCAGAAGATTCAGAGTCAAAGGCAAGCTAGCACCCCACTACATCGATTCGTATCTGATTCTCGCAAAGCGTGGAGAAGTGGCCTATTAGCTCAGTTTGCTAGAAGGCTTGTCCGCAGTGCATGATGTCTTTCATGTGTCTCAGTTGAAGAAGTGCTTGTGTGTGCCAGAAGAGCAGTTGCTAGTGGAAGGTCTGGAGGACCAAGAGGACTTGACCTACACAGAGAAACCAGCGCAAATTCTTGAGACTACAGACAGAGTCACCCAAAGAAAGACCATCAGAATGTGCAAAGTCAGATGGAGTCACCACTCTGAGGAAGAAGCAACCTGGGAGCGTGAAGATGATCTGATGGCTAAATACTCTGAGCTCTTTGCTAGCCAATCTTGAATCTCGAGGGCGAGATTCTTTTAAGGGGGATAGGTTTGTAACGCCCTGAATTTGGGGGTAGAATTTTTTCTTCTTTTCTCTCACCAAATTCGGGCGTTACTCTCTTTTCTCTTCCCTGTTTCGCTCTTTCTTCCCAATTTCAAGCTAGTATAGTGACAGGTGTCCGTGTCATGTATAAACCAAAACCTAAGTGTCATGGGTGTTGCATCATGCCGAAGCGCATTTCTTTGTCTGATGTCGCGTGTTCGTCTCGTCCTGTTTCGGATTTCGGTTCGCGATTGGATTCCGTTTAATGGTTGTGCGTGTCATGGGTTTCGATCCATGATGTGACCCAGCCCAGCCCAGCCTGGCCCGGTCTGGCCCGGCCCGCGCGCCCCTAGCGCCCCTGCCCACCCCCCCATGCGCCCTCCTCCTCCTCTCCCTCTCTCATTTGGATTTCCCGCGCAACAACCTCCCTATCTCTATCCCACCTCTCTCTCCCCGTGGTGCCCTAGGTTTTGGAGACGATGATCACCGGAGTTGGATCCCGAGGTGAGCTCCCCTCCCCTCCCTTCTCCTCTCTCTCTCCCTCTCCCTCCTCTTCTCTCCCCCTGCGCGCGCCCTCTCTTCTTCCATTGCGCACGCGCCCCTGCTCCCTCCCCTACCCGCGCGGCGCGACGCGGCCCCTGCGCCCTCCCCTGCTCACGCGGTGGCGCGACCCCGCCGCCTCACCTGCTCGCGCGGCGGCGCGGCCCCGCCCCCCTCCCCTGCCCAGCGCGGCGCGGTCCGGCGCGGCCCCCGGCACAGCCCCCGGTGCGGCGTGGTCCGGCGTGGCCCCCGGCGCGGTGCGGCCCCAGCTCGGCCCCCCCGACGCGGCATGGCCCCCGGCGTGGTCCTCGGCCCCTGCGCGCGGCGTCCTGGCCCACGGCGCGACTCGCGTAGCCCTGTTTACCCCCTAACGCGTTCCCGCGTGCGCAAACCCGCGCGCGCGGTGATTATTTTTTGTGGTAGTTAATTTCAAATTCCGTTAGTTAGTGTGCTGCGTCGCGCGCTTCATCGCGCGACGATTTAATTCAAGTTCGTATTTATCAATGTATTGCGTCGCGCGCTTCGTCGCGCGACGATTCAATTTAAATTTGTATTTATTAATGTGCTGCGTCGCGCGCTTCGTCGCACGATGATTCTTTTAGTTTATATTCATTAAAGTGTTGTGTCGCGAGCTTCGTCGCGCGACGATCTATTTTAATTTCAGGTTGTTTAAGGTGCGATGTTGCGCGTCCAGACGCGCGACGTTCCACTTTAAACTCAGCCCTGTTGGCGTATGTCATCGTGCGCTTCGTCGCGCGATGCTTCACGTCTCTTAATAATTAATGCAAGTGTCTCGTTGTGCGCTCTGTCGCGTGGCGAGTCGTACTTCTTAATTCAATCTAAATGTCGTGTCGTACGTCTCGACGTGCGAACACTCCCTTTCATTCATCTTCAATGGTTTATAATAATTAAATGTGGAACTTGACTTTACTTTATGCTAAACGTACTGTCTGCATTAATGCCCTTCAATCGAACGAGTGGTTTAATTTATAATAATGTAATGTGATCGTTTCTCGACTGTCTTTTCCTCTTTCTCTCTTAACCGTAATTACGAGCCCGCGTGGAACGTCTGTTTATTTATTGCATCCTATTGCATGGTGTACTGTTCTTTTGTATTAAATGTGTGGATGTATGTATGTTTGCGCTCGCATAGAGAACGACCCGGTTGAGGAGCCCGAAGAACTCGCAGGAGAAGCCCCTGAGCAGCAGTCGGTTGGTGGAGGCAAGTGTCCCTTGACCTATCTCTGTCCTATACATTCTTTAATTCACCTCCCGCATTTCACAGTTATACCTAAGGATCGACTAGCTTTTGTTATTCATGTCCTTGTTTACCTATTTGGGTTGGATTATTATTACTTAGTCTTATGCTATTGCTCAACTCTAATCAATGAATATGATGAGAATTATTAATGATACGCTGTTTTCCCCTCTTTTATTATGATGTTATACTTGTGACCTTCAAGGGGGCTCGAGCGGGTTCTCAAGTGCCTCTCCGTAAGGACCTGTTCGTTGGATGACCGCCCGGGAAAACAGTGCAACCATGAGGGTGGAGTGGGACGCCCTTAGCTGAATAATTAGAGGAACCGGGGGTAGTTCGCTTAGCCGTCGTGCCGTCAATGGGGCTCGGTGTATGCGGCTCGCTCTGCCAAGGTTGATTTGTCCCTTGGGGAGGAGTGCGTTACATTTAGGAAACCTAACGGCCGGCTACAGCCTCGGGGAATCTTTGTAAAGGCTATGTAGTGATGCCCTGCTGGATCACCTAGGTAGTAGTCAATGGGGAGTAGCTCTCTCCGGGCAGAAAGGGAATCACGACTTGTGGGTAAAGTGCACAACCTCTGCAGATATTTGAAAACTGATATATCAGTCGTGCTCGCGGTTATGAGCGGCCAAGGGAGCTCCAGTGATTAGTGGTACTTGATCAGAGATGTTCGGATTTGCAGGTGGCAATGAGATTGATGGTTCTTGGAATTGACTCTAGTAATGGTAAGTAGTACTCTTTCCGTTTGGAAAGGAGTACGTTTGGGTTAATAACGTGGGTTAACTCTAAAACTTGGCTTTCTCTACTAGTAATAATAATCTGACCGACTAAAAGCAACTGCTTGACTTACCCCCAAATAAAGCTAGTCCACTACAGCCAAACAGGATACTTGCTGAGTATGTTGATGTGTACTCGCCCTTGCTCTACACACCAACCCCCCCAGGTTGTCCGCATTGCAACCACTGCTCAGGAGAAGATGAAGTTGTGGAAGGAGACTTCCAGGAGTTCCAAGACTACGACGAGTTCTAGGTGTGGGTTAGCGGCAACCCCCAGACGGCTGCCTGTGAAGGCCGCGTTTATCTATGTTTCTTTTCCGCACTTTGATTATTGTAAAGACTATGTGGATGTCTCAGACATATGATGTAATTGACTATTATTTCCCTTTTTAATACTATTTGAGCACTGTGTGATGATGTCCACGTCATGTAACTGTTGTGTACGTGAATTGCTGATCCTGGCACGTACATGGTTCGCATTCGGTTTGCCTTCTAAAACCGGGTGTGACAGTTTAGGTTTGGTGTGACCCCATTCTGCTCTATCTCGACGCACAGGGCCTCACCCTCGGCGGCCGAGGGTACCTCGGGCTGGGCCGAGGTCTCCTCGGGTTTGGGTGCGTCGTTGAGTTTGACGGATGGTTGATATATGTCCCTGGAGAAGACATTCGGGGGAACCGTTGTTCGTCCCGAGGCTATCTTAGCTAGCTCATCTGCAGTCTCGTTGTACCGTCGAGCAACATGGTTGAGTTCCAGCCCATAGAACTTATCTTCCAAGCGCCGAACTTCGTCACAGTAGGCCTCCATTTTTTGGTCGCGACAGTGAGAGTTCTTCATGACTTGGTCAATAACGAGCTGCGAGTCACCACGAGCGTCGAGGCACCGAACCCCTAGCTCAATGGCGATGTGTAACCCATTCACCAAGGCCTTGTATTCGGCTACGTTGTTTGACGCCGGAAAATGGAGGCATATTACATAACGCACATGTTATCCGAGGGGTGAGATGAAGAGCAAGCCTGCGCCTGCTCCAGTTTTCATCAACGACCCATAGAAGTACATGGTCCAAAGTTCGGCCTGGATTGGAGCCGTTGGTAACTGGGTGTCTGTCCATTCAGCTAGGAAGTCGGCCAAGACTTGGGATTTTATGGCCTTCCGAGGGGCAAATGAAAGTGTTTCCCCCATGAGTTCCACTTCCCATTTCGCTATCCTACCCGAGGCCTCTCGGCACTGGATGATCTCTCCCAGGGGGAAGGATGACACCACAGTCACCGGATGAGACTCGAAGTAGTGTCGCAACTTTCGCCGTGTTAGAATCACTGCGTATAGTAGCTTCTGGATTTGTGGATAGCGGATTTTGGTCTCGGATAGCACTTCGTTGATGAAGTAGACTGGCCTCTAGATGAGCAGTGCATGCCCTTCTTCTCGTCTCTTGACTACGACCGCAGCGCTGACCACCTGAGTGGTTGCGGCGATGTAAATCAAGAGGGCTTCTCCTGCAGCGGGGGGCACCAAGATGGGCGCATTAGTAAGGAGTGCCTTTAAGTTTCCGAGGGCTTCTTCGGCCTCGAGAGTCCAAGTGAAGCGCTCTGCCTTCCTTAAGAGGCGGTACAAGGGCAATCCTTTCTCACCAAGGCGCGAGATGAAGCGGCACAGAGCCGCAAGGCATCCCATGACCCTTTATACTCCTTTTAAATCTTTGATGGGTCCCATGTTGGTGATGGCCGTGATTTTCTCCGGGTTGGCCTCGATGCCTCGTTCGGAGACGATGAACCCTAGGAGCATGCCTCGGGGGACTCCGAAGACACACTTCTCGGGATTGAGTTTTACGCTCTTTGCTTTTAGGCACCTGAATGTCACCTCAAGGTCAGAGAGGAGGTCGGAGGCTTTCCTTGTTTTGACAACGATGTCATCGACGTAAGCTTTGACCGTTCTGCCGATGTGCTCTCCGAACACATGGTTCATGCACCTTTGGTACGTTGCGCCTGCATTCCTCAAACCAAATGGCATAGTAGTATAACAATACATGCCAAAAGGTGTGATAAAAGAAGTCACGAGCTGGTCGAATTCTTTCATCTTGATTTGGTGATAGCCTGAATAGGCATCGAGGAAAGACAGGGTTTCGCACCCAGCGGTGGAGTCCACAATTTGATCGATGCGAGGCAGAGGGTAGGGAACCTTGGGACATGCTTTATTTAACCCAGTGTAGTCTACACACATCCTCCACCTCTCACCTTTTTTCTTTACAAGTATAGGGTTAGCTAACCATTCTGGATGGAATACCTCTTTGATGAACCCTGCAGCCATTAGCTTGTGGACCACCTCGCCTATGGCTTTGCGCTTTTCTTCATCAAAACGGCGCAGGTGCTGTTTCACGAGTCGAGCTCCGGCTCTGATGTCCAGTGAGTGCTCGGCGACATCCCTCAGTATGCTTGGCATGTCCGAGGGACTCCACACAAAAATTTTGGCATTTGCGCGGAGAAAGTCGACGAGCACTGCTTCCTATTTGGAGTCGAGCACGGAGCCGATCCTGACTTTCTTGCTGGCGTCGTTGCTGGGGTCGAGAGAGACGGACTTAACCGCCTCGGCTGGTTCGAAGTTGTCGGCATGCCGCTTCGCGTCGGGCGCCTCTTTGGAGAGGCAATCCAGGTCGGTGACGAGGGCTTCAGATTTGGCGATGGCTTCGGCGTACTCCACGCATTCCACGTCACACTCAGTAAGCATGGCGGTATGTGGATCCGACAGTGATGGTTCCCTTGGGGCCTGGCATCTTGAGCTTGAGGTACGTGTAGTTGGGGACGGCCATGAACTTGGCATAGCACGGTCTTCCCAACACCGCGTGATAGGTTCATCGGAACCCGACTACCTCGAAAGTGAGGGTTTCCTTTCGGAAGTTGAAGGGAGTTCCGAAGCAGACGAGCAAGTCAAGTTGTCTAAGGGGTAGGACATGCTTGCCGGGGACAATCCCGTGAAAGGGTGCCGCACCGGCCCGGATCGTGGACCGATCAACTCCCAAGAGCTCTAGGGTCTCGGTGTAGATGATGTTGAGGCTGCTGCCTCCGTCCATGAGGACCTTGGAGAGCCTTGCGTTGCCGATGACAGGGTCGACGACAAGCTGGTACCTTCCTGGGCTCGATACGTAGTCGGGGTGGTCGTCTTGGTCGAAGGTGATGGGCTTGTCAGACTAGTCTAGGTAGACTGGCGTCGCTACCTTCATCGAGCAGACCTCCCGGCGTTCTTGCTTGCGGTGTCGAGCCGAGGCATTCGCCACTTGCCCACCGTAGATCATGAAGCAGTTGTGGACCTCTGGGAACTCTTCTTCCCTGTCGCCTCCTTTCTTGTTGTTGCCTTGGTCCTTGCCACCCTCCACCGAGGGTCCAGCCTTATTGAAGTAACGCCGGAGCATGTCGCACTCTTCAAGGGTGTGCTTGACGGGACCCTGTGATAGGGGCACGACTCCTTGAGCATCTTGTCGAACACGTTGGCCCCTCCGGGAGGCTTCCAAGGATTCCTATGCTCGGCAGCAGCGACGAGATCCGCGTCAACGTCGTTGCGTTTTGCTTGCGCCCTCTTCCTGGTCTTCTTCTTTGTGCCACGCTGGACGGGCGCCTCGGGGTCGTCTTCCTTCTGCCTTCCCTGAGGTTGCTTGTCCTTCCGGAAGATGGCCTCGACCGCCTCCTGACCAGAGGCAAACTTGGTGGCTATGTCCATCAATTCGCTTGCCTTGGTGGGTGTCTTGCACCCCCAGTTTGCTTACCAGGTCCCGGCAAGTGGTGCCGGCGAGGAATGCCCCGATGACGTCCGAGTCGGTGATGTTAGGCAACTCGGTGCACTGCTTTGAAAACCGCCGGATGTACTCTCGCAGGGATTCCCCTGGCTGTTGGCGGTAGCTCCAGAGATACCATGAGTTCCCAGGGTGCACGTACGTACCTTGGAAATTCCCAGCGAAGGCCTTGACTAGGTCGTCCCAGTCGAAGATCTGCGCAGGGGGCAGATGCTCCAGCCAGGCCCGGGCAGCTGAAAGTTCCCTTTGACCCGGGAACAGGATCTGGATGTCGCCTAGAGGGGGGGTGAATAGGCGAATAAAACTTATTACTTTAAAACTTAAATTCTTACTCTACTCGAAGACTTAGTACGCAGTGGAGTGAGAAGACTCTTCGAGTAGGTTGCAGCGGAATGGAAGATCCTGTCTCAAAATGTCCTGCAAGAACAGAGCACACAGACGCAAGGATTTATCCTGAGGTTCGGCCAAGCCTGAAATGCTTGTCTAGTCCTCGTTGGAGTTAGCCACACCTGGGCTTGGAGTCTATTTCAACTCCTTCCTCCGTTTGCTCAGATCTGTCAGTATGACAGATAAAGCCTTTCACTATTGAGTGGGGTTACAACAGAACCGCGGCTGCTTACAAACTTCTTGGCAGCACCCCGGCAGAGTAACGATACACTCAAGACCTTGCTCTAGCTCTTAGCAGCACTACTCCTCTCTCTAAAGGCTTATAGCTGTGCCTTCTACACAAACTATAGAGTAGTTACACGCAAGAGGGAGAGCGAGAATTGATTCCAGTGAAGTCTACACTTGTTGGCTGCGCTTGTACAATGCTTGAGGCGCCTAGGGGTCCCTTTTATAGGCACAAGGGGCCTAGGAGCTGTTGGAAGCAATCCAGGAAGGCAAATCTTGCCTTCTGTCGGGTGGCGCACCGGACAGTCCGGTGTACACCGGACACTGTCCGGTGCCCGATTTCTTTCCTTTTATGGCGAAGCCGACCGTTGGCAGCCTTGGAGCCGTTGACGCACCGGACATGTCCGGTGCACACCGGACAGTCCGGTGCCTCCATCTAGCCGTTGGCTCAGCCACGTGCTCCGCGCAGATCGCGCGGCCGACCGTTGGCTCACCGGACAGTCCGGTGCACACCGGACAGTCCGGTGAATTATAGCCATACGTCGCCGGTGAATTCCTGAGAGCGGCCAGTTCGCCAGAGTTCAGCCTGGCGCACCGGACACTGTCCGGTGCACCACCGGACGCTGTCTGGTGCACCACCGGACAGTCCGGTGTGCCAGACTGAACTAAGTCTTGGCTGTACATAGCCAAGCCTTTCGCACCTCTTTCCTTTTCTTCTTCTTTCTGTTTCTAACACTTAGACAAGTATATTAGTCCACAAAACCAATGTACTAAGTCTAGAAACATGCCTTCTCTTAATTATTACATCTATAGCATTTCACATGCTTGAGCTTTGATGTTGGACTCATAAATCATCAAGTCGGCTTGACTTGATCTAGATTGACATTTCTTGGCTCCAACATCCTGCAAAGGTCACATAAAACATCTCCAAACATAGGAACAACCCAAACTAAAGATTAAGGTGAACTTAACTCTTTTGGGCTGCTTCCAGTTCTGGTTTTGACACTTGTTCTCCTTCTAGTGACCTTGATCTCCTTCTTAGAGCTTGATCTTGAGCCTTATGACTTACACCACATAACTGTAGTTGTTACCTCATTGGCTGTAAGTCACGTTCTTATGTAGTGATCCTTGATGTGTCGTAGTTGTTCTCAACTCGATCACCCTTGACTTTGCAAGCCTTCTTCTTCACCCTTGGCTTTGGGTTCCTCAGCCTCCTTGACCTTCTCCCGTGCACTTGGTACCTCGAAGCTTTTCTTGCCTCCGTCCTTGGCTTGATCAGTTGTCTCCGAGCTACGCACCCGAGTCTCACTTATGCAATGTCCATCTTACTTGTGATGTCCATTATGTATCCATAATCCAGTTCTTGGACCATCACATTTGTTCACTTGTGTTGAACCCTATAGGCTTTACCTTAAGCACCTGTTCAACACTTAGTACACTTGTTAGTCCTTTAATTGAGTTGTCATCCAAACACCAAAACTCACAAGAGAGCTTTCAGCAGCGTCGGAGAGGAAAAGGGGGAGGTTGCGGATGATGACGTTGTCATCATCCGTCCCTCCCAACTGGCACGCCAGCCGGTAATCCGTGAGCCACAACTTTGGCCTCGTCTCCCCTGAGTACTTGGTAATGGTAGTCGGGGCCCGGAAACAGGCTGGGTACGGCGCCCGTCGTATGGCTCGGCTGAAGACCCACGGACCTGGTGGTTCGGGCGAGGGGCTCCAATCCTCCTCACTGTCGTATCGTCCCCCGCGTCTGGGATGGTAGCCTCGGCACACCTTTTCCTCGAGGCGGGCTCGACGGTCGTGGCGGTGTTGCTCGTCGCTGAGGCAATCCCGGGCTGCAGGTGTCTCGCCTCTTGTGAGCTCGATGTGGACCGAGGCCTCACGCATGTGTCGGGAGGACGCTGCGTGATGCTCCGAGGGGCATCCTCGCCTTCGGGAGGCAGAGCTCTCAGCCCGTCGGGCTGGGGCATTTTCCAGGAGGTCCTTGAGTTCGCCTTGGATACGTCGCCCCTCGGTGGTAGATGGCTCCGGCATCGTTCGAAGTAGCATCGCCGCTGCAGCTAGGTTCTGGCCGGCCCCATTGAAGGCCGGGGGCAGCATTGCCCTGGCATCGTCAACAATACGGCGCTGGACGTCCCGAGCCCGATGACGTGCTCCTCCGGCGAGCGCTCGGCCTGCCCACTCTTGCTCGAGGTTTTATCGGAGCTGCACAAGTCGCCCCATTTCTTCGTCGAGCTTGGCCTGCATCTCGCGGAGTTACTCGAGCTGTGTGCCCTGACCCCCCGTAGGGACCTGGGCCACAGCTAGCTCTCGCGGGATCTCGACGCGAGACGTAGGTGCAAGGGCGCCGTCGTCTTCTGGCATGCCAGGGTGGTTGTCTCCGTCGTGATCTTCCTGATCAATGTGGAAGCACTCGTGAGTTGGGTCATCACCCTTGTCATCAAGGCTGTGGCCATCATCAGAGCAGCCGAGGAGGCAGTGGTCACAAGCGAACATGAAGTCTCGCATGGCACTGGGATCACGGAGTCCGGAGAAATCCCAACTGAAGCCGGGGTCGTCCTCTTCCTCGGAACCCACGGGTCCGGAGGTTGAGACGGCCGTCAGTAGGTCCCAAGTTGACCACATATGGTACCCCGGAAGGTCAAGATATGCCCTTACAAAAGCGCTTACCGAAGTGGGGTCGCTTGGTGGGTCGAAGCTGAATCTAAAAGGAACAGGATGGGAAACTAATGGTACCTCCTGGTTGGTCGGCGGCAACGAAGTTGCATCGGAGATGGAATGTGTCGTTATCTCAGGCGCGAGACTAATGTCCGACAAGTCCCTCGCAAGGGTGCCGGCGTCATCAGTCTGCATGGGGTTGGCACCTTGCTGGGAAGCGACACCCGTCGTTGTCCTAGGCGCGAGGATAACACCCGACATGTCCCCCACAGGGGTGTCAGCGTCGTTGACTCGCTCTGGTCCGACAGCCGATGAGGTGCTGCCTCCTGCCTGGCCATGGTCGCTCCGTCTCCTCCTCCTCCGGTGAGGATGGTGGCGGGATTGACCCGAGTGTTCTTCCGCCACGGGGAGATGTCGTCGCCGAGTTCGCCTCCGCCGGGCGAGCCGACGACTGTCGTTGTTGTCGTGCTGCGGGGGGAGGAGTACCATGTCGTAGCTGCCGTCAGGGGACACGAACTCGAGGCTCCCAAAGCGGAGCACTGTCCCAGGCTGAAGAGGCTGCTGAAGATTGTCCATCTGGAACTCAACGGGAAAGTATTGTCAACACGCAGCGGCCCCTACCTGGCGCGCCAACTAGCGGCGTTTCGGACCTGAGGGACCCTCAACCGGACCGACTAGTGAATTTTGTGTCGCGTGCCCCTATCCAGATGAGTTGATGCAAGATGGAACACAAGAGGAGGGATGAGGCTTATATTATCTTGCACCGGGGTGCTTGCAGTAGGGGTTACAAGCTTCACGAGAGAGGGAACGAGTCCTAGGTCTCCTGAGGAGTCTAGTGTTGCGGAGTGGAGCTCGATGCTTGAGTGTGTCCGTCTCCATCGTCCTTGCTGCCCGTCCCTTCCCCCCTTGTGATGGCCCTGGGCATCCCCTTTTATAGATACAAGGGGATGGTCCAGCTGTACATATGGGGGTGTTGCTATGTGCTAATGTGGCCTGCGGAGAAGTGCTTGAGCCCTGTAGAAGCGTAGCTGGCGGTGCGGTCCTGGGTCCTGCTGACGTTTCTTTGCCTTCATAGAGAGCTTGAGGACTATTGACGTCATGGATGCATGCGGGGAACCATCATTACCTGTTGCCGGAGTAATCTAGATGCGACTCCGATCTTGTTCCTTCGTAGCCTAAGGCGGCTAGCTAGAGGTAGGGTAATGATGTATCCCCTGTAGCGTAGTCGGTTCGAGGCCGAGGTCGGGCGAGGCGGTGACTTCTCCCGAGGCCGAGGCTGAGGTCGGGCATGGCAGAGACCTTCTCCCGAGGCTGAGGCCGAGGCCGAAGCCTGGGGTCGGGCGAGGCGGAGACCTTCTCCCGAGGCCGAGGCCTGGGGTCGGGCGAGGCGGAGCTCCCTGTTGCGCCCGAGGCTGAACTCGGGAGAAGTCGTGACTCACTGTTGTTAGTCTTACCCTGGTGGTTGGCACAGTAGTCGGAACGGGGTGAATAGTGTTGTTTTCCTGTCAGAACAATCAGTGAAGGGCGAAGTGACTGCGGTCACTTCGTCCTTGCCAACTGAGGCACGCATGTCAGGATAAGGTGTCAGGCGATCCTTGCATTAAATGTGCATGCGATATGGTCGGCGGTAAGGCGATTTGGCCGAGGTTGCTATACGACAAAGTCTACCCGATCTTAGCCTCGGACGAGCCGGGGGTGCGCCCGCTGCCTGAGGGGGCCCTCGGGCGAGGCGTGAATCTGTCCGAGACCACTGTTCTTGCCTGAGGCCGGGCTCGGGCGAGACGAGATCACGTCCATTGGCAGATGAGGCTTTAACTTTGCGTTGTGCTTACCAGCCCTTACGGTCTGTTTTGAAGATGTTTTTCAGCCATGCTTAGGAGTATTAGGGGTACCCCTAATTCCGGTACCCGACACCGGGTGACAAAGGCAGTCTTCTGAATGTCTGCTTCCTTGATTCTTAGCTGGTGATATCCTGACCTTAGGTCTATCTTGGAGAAATACTTGGCCCCTTGAATCTGGTCAAAGAGGTCATCGATCCGAGGTAGTGGGTACTTGTTTTTTATTATAACCTCATTCAAGGATCGGTAATCAATACACATCCTCATGATTCCATCCTTTTTAGTGATGAAAAGGACTAGTGCTCCCCAAGGAGATGAGTTGGGACGAATGTACCCTTTCTATTGAAGTTCTGTGATCTGGAGTTTTAGTTCCGCTAATTCGGTGGGAGCCATGCGGTATGGTCTCTTTGCGATGGGTGCAGTGCTGGGAATTAGATCAATGTAGAACTCCACTTCTCTTACTGGCGGCATTCCTAGCAATTCTTCTGGGAATACGTCCATGAATTCTTCTACTACAGATATGCTTTCTGCTGCTAGATTAAACACCATTGGATCTTGGGCGAGTGGTTGAGCCTGACATGAAACTGACTTTCCTTGGTGGTCAGTGAGAAGAATGGTCTTATTTGTGCAACTTATGATGCCCTTGTGTTTGTTTAACCAATCCATTCCTAAGATCACATCAATCCCTTGGGATGGCAAGACGGCCAAGTCTACCAAGAACACTACCCCACTTAAAAGAATTCTGACTTAGGAGCATTTGAGTTGGCATAGAAGGTCTGACCCTAGGGTTCGGATGACCAAGGGAATTTCTAGGTGTGTAAAGGGAATGTCATGCTTTTCCACAAAACTAGTGGCTATGAAAGAATGAGATGCTCCTGAATCAAAAAGTACAGTAGCGGGAGTAAATTCAACTAGGAACTCACCGAGCACTATCCCGGAGCTTGCTGAGCTTCTTGAGCATCGACGTGGTTTACTCGTGCTCTGCCATGATACTGGGTCTTACTCTGCTGGCTGTTGGAGGAGGGTGCCTTGGAGGCGGGTGATGGGGCATTCTTGGGGCCATTCACCGAGTTGGAGTAGGTAGGCCCGGATACCTTCAACTGGGGGCAGTTATTCTTGTAGTGACTGGGGTCTCCGCAGTGCCAACAGGCATTAGCTGGAGGTTGGTTGCTTGCAACGGAGGGGGCCTAAAAGGAGCTTTGACCCTACTGACTGTAATGTGATGGAGTGGGTCCAGCTGGCTTGTTGAAACTTGGTCCCTTGGGTGGGAGCCCAAAGGATCGAATTCTCTGGTGCCTGTCCTGCTGCTGAGCTCAAAGGACTTGGAATTTCCTCTTGAGGTGACCCTTTTCTTCTTCCCTTGCCCTTTCCACTTATATGGCCTTGTTTGAGAGGTGCGAGAAGCTGAGGAAATCTTAGCTGACACGGATAGTCTTGAGTTCTGGTCTTAGCCCTTTCAAGAAACTGGCCATCTTCTTAGCTTCTGTGCTGACGTCGTCAGGCGCTTAGCGAGCCAATTCTGTGAATTTGTGCACATACTCACTGATAGATCTTCCACCTTGAGTTAGTTCCTAAAATTCATCTTCCTTGAGCTGAACAATCCCTTAGGGCACATGATGTTCTCGGAAAGCAGCTTCAAATTCTGCCCAGGTAGCATCTCTGATGGCAGCGCTGAAGGTATCCCACCAGGATAGGGCCATTCCAGAAAGTTGATGAGCAGCCAGATGAACACGCTGGTTCTCAGGGCATCCGATGGCTTCTAACTTTCTTTTTATCATCCGCAGCCAGTCATCAGCGTTGAGCGGATTGCTGGATCCAGTGAATGTGGGAGGCTTGAGTCTTAGAAAATCTCCCATCCTATCCTGAGGCCTTCCGCCATTCGGGCGCTGGTTCTCAAGACTTATGGTGAGGACTTCAATGAATCGGGTTTGGTTGGCCAGAACTTGGGCTAAATCTAATGGCACCTCCGGAGGTGCGGGGAGGTGGGTCTCACTCCCTTCTCCACCGGCTTCTCCTTTAGCTCCTAGGGGAAACCTTGCTCCAATCCCGGAGGCGGTAGGTGTGGTTTTATCCGAAGCCATCTGCCAGGGGGAGAGAATTACTACTATGCACATGCCAATTTTTTTCTTCAACCATGTTATTTTATTCATCACACAAGTTCATTACAAGCATACAGTTACCACAAGTCACACTACACGCGAGCGCTCTCTAAGGTGCTTCCGAACTCCCTTTCTAAAGTGTCCCCAAATTCCTTGAGAAGGTCGTCAAGGCTAGCTAGGGACATATCCTCAACGTCTGACAAGTTTTCTATCCTGGAGGGAGGTAGTGCTGGTGGGGCTTCCTTTTTCTGTTCAGTCTGGCATCCTGGGCTCTTGGTCCTCTTCCGGATCTTCTTAGTGGGGGTGAGCTTCTTTAACTTCTTATCGTAATCTATCTTCAGGGTTCGGTAGGCTTCACGAGTGTTGGCCTCTTCACCTTCTGCTATTTCGAGATTTTCTTAGAGGGACACCTTCTCCTTTTTAAGTTCCTTGACCTGTTGCTCTAAGCTTTCCACCCAGGAGTTTAGGTGGGTGCAGTGGGAGGAAAGGTCGTCATAGTGGTTATCGAGTGTGTGGAGATATCCGGCCATGTAGACTATGGTGGGGTCATCTTCAGTAGGATCTCTTCCTGACAGGGCCTGAAGTCTTTTCCTCTAGGTAGGGGTATTTTTGTTGCTAGGTGGAAAGTAACGAAGGGGGGTCTTAAAGACTTCCCTGCTGTAGTTTTGGTATAGCTGGCGGAGGGCTTTTCGGGCAACATCTTGGCAAGTGTCTGGGAAGCAGTGTCCGGTGAAGGTGACTTGGAAAGAGGGGTGGTTCGGGTAGTTTCGGCTTTCTCCTAGGTAGACTTCCATAGAGCACTTCTCAGTTCCATTCTCGTGATATTCTTTCCAGACGTACTCCGGCTTCTTGCGGATCCCCATGCGAAGCGCGCAACTCCGCAAAAGGTGAGGGAATCCTTCCACCTCTGAGCAGTAGGATGTCCTAATGACCAAGGAGCCTTCCATCTGGTAGAAGAAAAGAAGGATCTGTTAATATCGGGGAAAGGAGAGAAGATTTTTCTTAGAGGTAAGAGGTCTTTTCTTTTTAAGGCAAACTTTTAAGGTGAGGACTGCGATCTACGGCCAGTCCTATGGCTTCGATACCACCTGAAGCGCCCCAATCCTCTGGGACTCAAATGTGATACAATTACTAGTCCCAGGAGGCTAGTAACCACATTCCTTACTTCAAATAGTACAGAGTTCGAATAAAAGTTATTACAAAACTAGGGTACAAGCTCAAGAGAGCATGAAATACAAAGCGCGGTAGAAGATAAACTAGCCCAAGCCACAGGCAGAACTGGGTGCAGACCCAGCCCCCTTCTAGTCGAGCATAACAGAAAAGAAGTCTTCAGCAGCTGAAAAACATAAATAAATCTGGGT
Organism: Zea mays; assembly: GCF_902167145.1. NCBI lineage: Eukaryota > Viridiplantae > Streptophyta > Magnoliopsida > Poales > Poaceae > Zea > Zea mays. Next base: position 156,280,021 of record NC_050103.1, on the reverse strand, counting down.
GAATACACTAGGTATTCCGTAAGCCCATCCCGCTCGTAAAGAGAAAGGGACCTATATAATACATGCTTTATATGGTGGAGTTGAAGTCACTCTTCTTTTCTAGAGAAAGGCAATACTTTGATGGTTTTTCCCAAAGAAGGAAGTAGCACATTTTCACACTCAACCACCACTGAGCTTCCTGCTCCCATGGCATTGTTTTTATTTCCAAAAACACACCTACTCACACATTTCCCTGCTCGTGGAGGTTATAAAACACTAATTGTCATACCACACTAGACTCGTCCATACCAGTGGACACAGACTATTCGAATAGGTTTGAACTCTACGCAGAGGGGTACACTTTACCCACTAGTCTGGCTCTGCGATCTCATGGCCAATGAGACCTGAATCTGAATCTCTTTCTTTCCTCGCACGTCCTTACCTTAATGGTTATACCAGAAGGAGTCAGGCCACCGCCATGTCCAAACCGGACAAAATATTCCCCCTCCTTATCCTCTCGGTGCTCCCCAGCCATCACAACCCTGGGGTTTGGACCGTACGAGTTCAGATTGAGTGACTGCCCATACAGTCTCGAGTGGTTGTACTTGTCATGAGTACAGGTAGTGAAGGATAACAAATTGGTCCTTATATGAGGGGACAATCCTTCTGCTCACACCTAACCTAGCTGAGCCATCACCTTAGGCCCTCCCCTAAACCAGGGAGTCCCTGATCATCCCACTCAAAAGGTGATAAGGGTGAATACCCTTCATCATACACTTTTTGAAAACATTGTTTAGTAAAAACACTGCCCTTTTCTCATCTCACATTTTGTACACAAAAGATGTTCGTTAATGCGGGCTATCGCTCTTCTCACAATGCAAAAGACCCATCCCTTATTCCCAGCTTAGGTAGTGGTAGAGAGAGTAGGTAATTTATGCATCAAGGGAAGAATGGACTTGCCTTCGTCGAAGTTCTCCTGGCACGAAAGATCTATTTCAGAGAGGTCGGGTTCCTGCCCTTCTTTCGGAGTTATAAATTCCGGAGGATCGGATCCCTCTTCTCCTAGCAAAAATAGGTAATGAACAATACATCAACCATGGTGACTTGGTGGGGTATGCCAATTTTTAGATATTATTATTTTGTGCCCTATAATTTATTTGGACTATTTTTGGTGCATAAAAAATCAATATATGCATAAATATGTGAAAATAGGAAAAAGAAATGGAAAAAGGGAAAAGAAAAGGGTTTTCTATGCTAGCTAGGCTGGGGGGAATTTTGGCCCAGCCGAGCGCGGGCGCGTGCGCGTAGGCAGGCAGGGTGAAGGGACAGCTCGGGCATAGTCCACGGTGGCGCAAGGCGCCAAACCGAGCTGGCGAGCGTGTTAATGGCGAAGCGATGGAGCGCACGGCGGCCAGCGGTGATCGCGTCGATAGCTTGGTCACGGGCGCGAGGAAGGTGCTGACAAGCGGGGCCCACTTGCCAGAGAGAGGGTGGTTGCGAGGGAGCGAGGGCGAGTGCGGCTGACGGGTGGGGCTGGGCTGACAGCGGCGGAGGGAGGAGCGCGGGCGCGCGAGCGGAGATGGGTCGCGTGGGCCGCGAAGGGGGGGAGAGGAGCGCGACGCGTGGGAGAGAGGAGAGAAGGTTGGGCCGGATTCGGCCCAGCCGAGGAGGGGATTTCCCTTTTTCTATTTCTATTTCTATTTCTATTTCTATTTCTTTTATCTCCTTTTTCTTTTGAACAAATATTTAGGTATATATTCTTAGGTGCTAAAAAATATTCTATGTGAGGTGTTACTAACAATCATGGTATATGCATATGATGAAATGTCTTATGAGGTGGGGTCTAGGGGATAATAATAAAAGGGGGGTTAGGAGATTAGGGTTTCTAACCTTGGGGTTAAATTTTGGGATGTTACAACAGTCTCCATCGAAACACTGGTATATCAAATGATTGTGATTCTGATACTTCATCATTACAAACCCTAGAGTTTGGTGGGGATTGTTGGATCTTTTATGGGCTTGGCCCATTTATTTAATAAACTCTATGGTGTGTAATGGTGGAAAATACAAATAGTACTATATTGGAAGTCCAAGGGTCGTTGGATTGACTTATATGGTGGGGATTATTCTACTTAATTTGAGAAGTGAAGCGCACGCCGCCGCCGCCGCCGGCCGGGCCGGGCTTGGGTCGGGCGTGGCGTGGCGTGGCGTGGCGTGGCGAGGCAGGCGGCGAGCGGGCGAGGCGTGGTGTGGTTGTGTTAATTTTTAGCACTCATTAACCGCGAGAGTTTCAACTCCGGGTTAAAACCTTTCAGTTGCCCGTCTCTTGGCGTGCCGCATGCGAGACACTCCTTTCAGTTGTCCGTCTCTTGGCGTGCCGCATGCGAGACACTTCTCCTTCAGCTTCCCTTTCGCGGAAGATTAAGAAGGGGAGAACGTCTGTCTCTTGGCACACGCGAGCAGAACACTTTCAGAATCACAGTCCAGTCGCTAGTGAGGGTATTTCCATCTCGTAACTCTGCGCGCACGGAGGACTGAGAGGGCAGGTACCTCCGAAGCCCTTGTTGTTCGAGACCTTGAACGGGGGATCGGCAATTAGGCTTTTGGGGAGCATCTACGCGACTGCCCAACGTCTGTCGTTGTCTTCATCACTGGTTCCTGGCGTCTTCATCTCGTACGGATGACAAGAGAAGTTGGACAAGGATCAGGATCCTCGGAGCGCATGGGAGGGTATGATCAATTCAGTTCCTTACTGTTTTACGTTCTGCAGATTATATATGTTTCATATGTTCATCTCTGTTGTTTCGTATGTAGTCATAGAATTATTCAAACTGTTCTGTCATATCATATCATGATATTTGCAATGCATGTTCATACTATTAAAATACCATATCTGTTTGTTTTAATTTTACAGTCATACTGTTTATGTTGCTATCTGTTTATTTCAATTGTTCCGTCAGTTTATATGCTTATTATATTTATATGATTTATATGATTCATATGTTTTATATTCTCATGATCCATATTGTTATGGATATATTTGATATCATGATTTCTTTGATTAATCATTTTTTATATGTCATCATCATAATGTTAATTTATAGAATTAAAATGATATGAAAAATATCTATATTTCTAACATATACTATACCATCAAATATGATTGGTGTACCATAACCATGCACTGACATTGTACTAGTTATGTCTCTAATGTGTATGATAAATTCAATCGAACGAGAAAAGCTGGTTGGACATCTCAATATATGCGTAATAAAGCACTCTGTCCTTAGCACCGGTGCGGTGGTGTTGTCCATTGTTCATGCAGAAGTACTTAAGCTGCTCAAGTGTGCAGCAGCCGAGCATCTCGCCAAGGAAGAGAAAGAGCCAGTTGATCTCGCGCTTGTCGCTCGCGATCTCCGGCCACATCGAGCCCTTCTGCCCGCACGCGTCGCAGTTCGGCAGCACCGGTAACCGCCACGCCTTGGGCGCGCGGTTGTACATGGCGTGACGGTTCATGACGATGTAGTCGTGCAGCTCCCGGAACTTGGACTCCAGGTCGTAGGCGATGGCCTTCCTGGCGCCGCAGCGCTTGCACTGCGCTTGGCCCTCGACTGACGTGACGCCCCGGCTCAGCAGACTCTGCAGAGTGCCGTGCTGCGCGGGTCGCTCAGTCGCCCCTGGGAACAACATCATGACATGGTCGCCGGCGTCGGCGCGCGGAGCAACAGGCGGCGTTGAAGTTGGGGCGACGGAGTCGCGGATGGTTGCCGAGTCATTGTTGAGGCGGCTGCAAGTAGCGCCCGGAGAAACCGGCTGCGGCGGCGGCGGAGGTGACGAGCGAGGAGGATGTGGCGGCGGTGAGGCTGGAGCAGCGGCGTAGATGTGTTTCGAGCCATTGTTGAGGCGGCGGTGGGTGGCACGTGGTGGTGAGTCACTATTGAGACAGTGACAAGAAACGTCCGGAGCACCCGACGGCGAAGGAGGTGACGGATGAGGAGGATGTGATGGCGGTGAGTCTGGAGCAGCGGCGTAGATGGGTTCCAAGCCATTGTCGAGGCAGCGGTGGGTGGCGCGCGCTGGTGAGTCACTTTTGATACGGCGGTAAGTAGCGTCCAGAGCACCCGATGGCGGCGGAGGTGTCGGATGAGGAGGATGTGGCGGCGGTGAGCAGGGGCGAAGCGAGCTGAAAAATAACCCTGTGCACGATCAATCAAACATTGTACAGTTTGAAAGGAAATACATGATAAATTTAAAGCATATATTAATAAAATTTTGTGGTGCCTGGTGCAAGAGAAATTTGCAACTTCGCCGTCATGTAACATAGGCTTCACCAGATTACCATCAATAGATTGAGCTTCGTCCAGATGTTATTATCATCTGTATCGTCCACCTAAAATTATTTAGGCCGTGTTTGATTCTATTAGTATAAGGACTAAAGTTTAGTCCCTACCATGTACCATGTTTGATTGTATAAACTAAACAAATACAACACATAAAGACTAAAATATCACTTTTTTGTTTCAAGACAGTTTTCTAGATAAGGACAATTAAAGTAAATATTACTTTTTAGCACCCATGTGAGGGACTATAGACTAAAGTCAATTAATCTCTATTTTAATCCTTCCGTTTGACAAAATAAACAGAAACTTGGTCGTTTAATAAATCAAATAAGGTTGAATACAATTTTGTTTACCCTTCTACCCCTGCCCAACGTCTTTGGCTTCGTATTCGACCATCGTCGGATCTTCTGGCTCAGCCTCGCGTCTGCAGGGACGATACCCTCTGGATGAATCCGTAGGCGAGCAGCGCATGGACAGAGTGGCCGAGGATGTCCGTGAGTCCGTGGCCAGACGCGTATCCCTATCATGGCGGAGGAAGACAAACAACGATCCAGAGGAGGGAGACGACGATGGAGGCAGGAGGCTAGCGTGGAGGTGAGCAGCGACGCCTGCAGGTGAACGCCCATGAGTTGCCGAGCGTGGCGGCGGCGAGCTGGAGGTCGTCGAGGCGGCCGGTGAACATGACGGAGTCGAACAGGCTGGCGAACAGTCATGGCCACGGCGAGCTGGCTCCATCGCTGTGTGCGCCCGGTGCTGCTGCTACCTCGCCACAAACCCGGCGTCCGGTGCTGCTGCTGCCTCACCACGGCCCCACCACGGCGAGCTAGTTCCATCATGCCACGACCCCATCGCGAGGAGAAAAACTCAAGCACAGGAAGAAGAATCGCACGGACGAGGGAGAAGGAAAAGAGAAGGGCAAAGCAGTCTCTTTGCCTCCTAGAATTAAATTAAAACTATTTTATTTTTATTAAGTAACTAAATGATATTTTAGTGTGTGCCGGTATGGTTGATAATGATACGTGGACGAAGCCCAGTTATTTGATAGCAATCAGCCTACGTTTATAATGACGAAATTGCAAAAAATTCTCGCCTGTGCACCCGCCTGTGCACCCGGGAGAGCTGACCTGGCTTTGCCCCTGGCGGTGAGGCTTAGGGGTGAAAACGGGCGGATACGGACGGATAGTAGCTCATCCTGTATCCTACCCTAATGTATTTAAAACGGATTCGGGATCGGATACGGATAGTTAGAAACGGGACGGATACGGATACAGGGACCGGATATTTATCCGGGCGGATAAGTGACGGATACGGATATTATTTGATCGGATATCGGATACTTGTCGGATAATGCATTAATTGCTTATCATAAAATATTCTTATTCGACCACGAAATTGCAGGTAAATTAATACTAATAAACATTTAATAGAAGATAATCTCAAGTTCCCACATAAAAATGGTAAAGTGAATTATTGATTATGTTGAAACTTGGATACTTATAGTGATTTCACGTGTAACTCACGCAATAAGTGAAAATAAAATAGAAGACACGTTGACATCTTGTGGATTTTATGGTCCCATTATTTTTTATGACTATATGTGGGCATATGTTGTACCTTCGTATAATTTCATAGATTTCTGCGGCTATTTGTACATTATTAATTTCTTTCTACATAAAATCATCAAAATGTAATTAAAATTCATAAATACACTAGTTTTGACCCAAAATTGCAAAAAGATTACCAAAACAAATAAACATTCTATTCAAATAAAACCTCAGGTCGCCACATGAAAATGATAAGTGAAATATTAATTATGTTGAAACTTCGATACATAAAATGATTTCACGTGTAACTCATGCAATAAGTGGGAGTGGAATGGAAGAAACACCAACATCTTGTGGATTTTATAGTCCAATTTTTTTGAGAACTATATGTGGATATATGTTGTGTCCCCGTAAAAATTCATGAATTTTTAGGCTATTTGGTGTATTATTAATTTCTTGGTGTAGAAAATCATAAAAAATACAATTAAATTCATAAAAATATTGTAGCGTCGACGGGAAATTGCAAATAAGTTACCAATATTAATAAATAGTTTATAAAAAGATAATCCTAAGTTCCCACATAGAGATAATCTTAAGTCCCCACATGAAAATGATAAAGTCTATTATTTTGATATAAATTTAGACATTGTTTCAATGATTTTGGCCTAAAGATATGTTTAAACAAAAATGTGTTGTACTACAAAGTTATAGATCTCTTCGAGCTCTACAATTTTTATATAAACTTTATCTTCATCCGATTTCATATGTAAAAGTTATGATTTTATAACTATATTATTATGCAGAAAAAGAAAAAACGGGTACCCGAATTCCGGGTACCCGTATCCGACCCGAATATCCGAGTATTTACCGGGTAGTGCTCGCTCCGTATCCGACCCGAATCCGAAACTGTACTATCCGGGTATTACCCGTATCCGTCCCGAATATAAAAATACCCGTATCCGTATCCGAAAAATAGTCCCGAATTAGTACCCGTATCCGGTACCCGTTTCGGGTACCCGACCCGTTTTCACCCCTAGTGAGGCTGGAGCAGCGAGGTAGATGGGTTCCGAGCCTTTGTCGAGGTGGCAGTGGCGTCCAGTAGCGTTCGGAGCATCCGGCGGAGGAGGTGACGGTAGCGACGGCGAGGCTGGAGCAGCGGCGTAGATGGATTCCGAGCCATTGTCGAGGCTGCGGCGGCGGCGGCGGCGGCCAGTAGCTTTCGGAGCATCCGGTGGATGAGGTGACGGGTAAAGAGGGTATGGCGGCGGTGAGGCTGCAGCAGCGGCGTAGATGGGTTCCGAGCCATTGTCGAGGCGGCGGCGGCGGCGACGGCCAGTAGCGTTCGGAGCATCCGGCGGAGGAGGTGACGGGTAAGGAGGGTATGGCGGCGGTGAGGCTGCAGCAGCGGCGTAGATGGGTTCCGAGCCATTGTCGAGGCGGCGGCGGCGGCGGGTGGCGCGCGGTGGTGAGTCTGGAGCGGCGGCGGCGGCGTAGACGGATCCGAGGGTCAGAGCCAGGGGATCCGGCTTGTCGGTGTTGGTGTCGCCGCTCGCAGGTGCTTTGCTTTCCATAAATTTTCGTCAAGCACAAAGGCCGCCGTCCTTGTAACGGCTGGCTGTTTTATTTATAAGGCCGATGTTGGAGGCTGGTTGTTGCCGACCATCGACCGACAAAAGCTGGAGCGTCCGATACGACGCGGTATTAACTTCTAACGAACAGCACGGCGAGTGTCCGAGAAGGAGAATCTTTTTTACTACCTATTGCCGTTGATGTCATCTACTACCTTGCCATGCCGTGGTTAACTGGTTATATGACATATATCCGTGTTTGCCGTGATGTGAACAAGATTGTCGTGAGGAGGTTGGGAAGGACCTGAAAGTTTCAGAGTTTCCTTGTACGTAGAGATGGCCAAATGGGCCGCTTGGCCCGGCCCATAAGGTACGGTTAGAAAATCGGGCTAGATCGTTTAAGCTCGTGGGCTCGTTTTTCTATCTGAGTCCAAGGGCTGGCCCGTTTAACACGGAAAAGAGGGTCGAAAATGGGCTAAGCGGGCCTATAAACATGTTTTAGTGCAAAAAACGGGCTTAGAGGTAAACGGGTCGTACCGGGCTAGCCCACGGTGTCTAGTTTCCTGTCCGAGCCTGGCCCGCTTATTCGTGTCAGGCCGGGCCGGGCCCGCATAGAACCGGGTCGTGCCAGGCTTGGATCAGGCCCAAACAACGGGCTTCGTGCCGAGCTCGCGGGCCTCGTGCTTATTGGCCATCTATACTTGTATGTACAAAAGATGGCGCATGCCTTCCGTTGCAGATTCCACATCAGTCCTACAGAGCACGCGCCGCTGGTGGTGGGTGGCTCGTCGGCGCACTTGAGGCAGAGGTGGTGGCCGTCCTTATTGCACTCCCCGCCGACGAAGCCATTGCCGACCGCCACGCACTCGGCGCGGCAATAACGAAGGTCGTGTGGCTTCCGCGGCAGGCGTTGGGGGTCCGGCGCCGGGTACTCCTGGCACCACGCTTCCACGCCGACATCTGCTCCACCTAAGATTTATATGCATTTTTTCCAACAAGGAGAAAAGAGAACGCTAAAAGCGATTCCATGTTGTAGTTTACCTGTTCGACGCCTGGCCTCACCGAGCTCCAGGAGGTTGAAGACAGGGATGAAAGTCCCTACTGACAGATGCCAACATGTGGATGTTGTTGCCGAGGATGCTAGATGTCGGGTACCATAATTAGGGATACCCCCAACACTCCTAATCACGGCTGGTAAACACCCTCAGACCGACTGACGGGCGCGGTTCAAGTCAAGGTTTCGTCCACCCAAGGGACGCCACCTCACCCGAGCCCAGCCTCGGGCTGGAGCAGTAGTCCCAGACGAGTTCACGCCTCGCCCGAGGGCCGTCTCAGGCAACGGGCACCTCCTCGACTCTCCTGAAGCCCGACTCGGGCAGGCTTCGTTGTGAAGCAACCTTGGCCAGACCGCCTCACCAACCGACCGCTTCGCAGGCGCATTCAATGCAGGGGATGCCTGACGCCGTATCCTGACACACGCGCCTCAGTCGGCCAGGCCGAAGTGACCGCAGTCACTTCGCCCTCTCTTTTACTGTCCGATATGTCAGGAAAACAGCGCCGCTCGCCCCGCTCCGACTGCCGTGCCAACCACCCAGACGAAGACTGACAACAAGTCACGATCAACCACCGAGTTCGGCCCCGGGCGCAACAGGAAGCTCCGCCTCGCCCGACCTCAGGCTCCGGCCTCGGGAGGAGGTCTCCGCCTCGCCCGACCCCCGGACTCGGCCTCGACCTCGGTCTCGGGAGGAATCGCGTCCTCGCCCGACCCCAGCCTCGGCCTCAAGAGAAGTCTCCGCCTCGCCCGACCTTGGGCTCGGATCGACCGCGCCAACATGGGATACATCATTACCCTATCCCTAGCCTGCTCAGGCTACAAGGAACAAGACCGGCGTCCCATCTGGCTTACCCCAGCGACGGGTAATGATGGTGCCCCGCGTGCACCATGACACCGGTGGCTCTCAGCCCCTTACGGCAGCAAGGAGACGTCAGCAGGATCCTTGCCGCACTACCAGCTGTGCTCCTACAGGACTCAGGCGCTTCTCCGACGGCCACGCTACCACGTGTACAGGGCTCAAGCTCTCCCCCGACAGCCACGATGGCATGTACACACGGCTAGGGCATCTCTCTGCCGGACACGTTAGCTCATAGCTACACCCCCCATTGTACGTCTGGACCCTCTCCTTACGTCTATAAAAGGGAGGTCCAGGCCCATCCTGGAGGGGGTTCGCGCGGGGAAAAGAGCAAACGAACGGGCTCCCTCTCTCTCTCTCTCCCTCACGCGACGCGCTTGTAACCCCTACTACGAGCGGCACCCCTGGTGCAGGATAATATAAGGCTTGTCCCACCTCTTGTATTCCATCCCGCGCCAACCCATCTGGGCAGGGGCACGCAGCGATCTCACTCGTCGGTCCAGGGACCCCCCCCGGGTCCGAAACGCCAACAGTTGGCGCGCCAGGTAGGGGCCTGCTGCGTGCTAACGAACACCTTCCCGTTGAGTTCCAGATGGGGAGTCTTCAGCAACCTCTTTAGGCCGGGACGGTGCTCCGCTTCGGAAGTCTCAAGTTCATGTCCCTCGACGGCAGCTACGACATGGTACTTCTCCCCCGCGGCGCGACGACAACGATGGTCTCCGACTCGCCCGGCGGCGGCGAGCTCTACGACAGCATCTCCCCGCGGCAGAAGAGGAGCACTCCGGTCGTCCCCGCCACCCTCCTCGCCGGAGGAGGCGAAGACGGGGCAACCATGGCCATGCAGGAGGCGGCACCTTGTCGGCTGTCACACCAGAATGAGTCGACGACGCCAGCACTCCCTCGGGGGACATGTCGGGCATTGTCCTCGCACCTGAGACGACAGCGGGTGTCACTTCCCCACGACGTGTCAGCCCCAAGCGGACTGATGACGCCGGCACCCTCGCAAAGGATCTGCTGGGCATTACCCTCGTACCTGAGATGATGGTGTGCTCCACCCCCGACGCGACTTCACCACCGTCCATCGACCAAGAGGTACCGTCCGTTTTCCATCCCGTACCTTTTCGGTTCAGCTTTGATCCACCTAGCGACCCCGCTAAGGTGAGCGCCTTTGTAAGGGCGTATCCAAACCTTCCGGGGTACCACATGTGGTCGACCTGGGACCGACTGGCAGCCGTCTCAATCTTCGGATCGATGGGTTCCGAGGAAGAGGACGACCCCGACTCTAGTTGGGATTTCTCTGGCCTCAATGACCCCGGTGCCATGCGGGACTTCGTGTTCGCATGTGACCACTACCTCTCCGGTTGTTCTGACGCTGACCATGACCTTGACGACGAGGGTTATGGCCCAAGTCGCGAATGTTTCCACGTCGATCAGGGAGATCACAACGAAGGCAACCACCTCGGTATGCCGGAGGATGACGATCCCCCTGGGCCCGCATCTCGCGTTGACATCTTGCGGGAGCTAGCTGTGGTCCCAGTCCCTGCGGGGGGTCAGGACATACAGCTCGAGCAAATCCGCGAGATGCAGGCCCAGGTCGACGGGGAAGCAGGCCGGCTTGTGCAGCTCCGACAGAACATCGAACAGGAGTGGGCAGACCAAGCACTCGCCGGAGGAGCCTGTCGTTGGGCCCAAGACATCCAACGCCGCATCGTCGATAATGCCAGGGCAGCGCTGCCCTCGGCCATCAGCGGGTCCGGCCAGGACCTAGCTGCAGCGGCGATGCTACTTCGAGCCATGCCGGAGCCATCCACCACCGAGGGACGGCGTATCTAGGGCGAACTCAAGGATCTCCTGGAAGGCGTCGTGGTTCGACAAGCCGAGAGCTCCGCCTCTCGCAGGCGAGCTGACCCCTCGGAGCATCACGCGGTGTCCTCCTGACGCATTTGGGAAGCCTCAGTCCATCCCGAGCGCACGCGGGACGAGGCGCCTGCCGCCCGGGGTCGCCTCGGCAACGAGCACTACCATCTCGACCATCGAGCCCGCCTCGACGAGAAGGTGCGCCGAGGCTACCATCCCAGGCGTGGGAGACGCTGCAACAGCGAGGAGGATCGCAGTCCTTCGCCCGAACCACCTGGTCCGCGGGTTTTAGCCGGGCCATATGACGAGCGCCGTTCCCTGCCCGTTTCCGAGCCCTGACTACCATCACCAAGTACTCGGGGGAGACGAGGCCGGAGCTGTGGCTCGCGGACTACCGACTGGCATGCCAGTTGGGAGGGGCAGACGATGACAACCTCATCATCCGTAATCTACCCCTTTTCCTCTCCGACGCCGCCCGAGCCTGGCTGGAGCATCTGCCTCCTGCGCAGATCTCCGACTGGGACGATCTGGTCAAGGCTTTCGCGGGAAACTTCCAAGGCACGTAAGTGCGCCCTGGGAACTCGTGGGATCTCCGAAGCTGCCGCCAGCAGCCAGGGGAGTCCCTCTGAGAGTACATCCGGTGGTTTTCGAAGTAGCGCACCGAGCTGCCCAACGTTACCGACTCGGATGTCATCGGGGCTTTCCTCGCTGGCACCACTTGCCGAGATCTGGTGAGCAAACTGGGGCGCAAGACTCCCACCCGTGCGAGTGAACTGATGGACGTCGTCACCAAGTTCGCCTCGGGTCAGGAGGCAGTCGAAGCCATCTTCCGAAAGGACAAGCAGCCTCAGGGAGAGCCGAAGAAAGACGCCCCCGAGGCGTCTGCCCAGCGGGGCACGAAGAAGAAGGCCAAGAACAAGTCGCAAGCGAAGCACGACGCCGCAGACGCGAATATCGTCGCTGCGGCCGAGCACAGGAACCCTCGGAAACCTCCTAGAGGGGCCGACGCGTTCGACAAGATGCTCAAGGAGCCGTGCCCCTATCACCAGGGGCCCGTCAAGCATACCCTCGAAGAATGCGTCATGCTCCGACGCTACTTCCATAAGACCGGGCCCCCGGCGGAAGATGGCAAGGGCCATGACAACGACAAGAAGGAGGGCGGCAAGGAAGAGGAGTTCCCGAAGGTCCATAACTGCTTCATGATCTACGGTGGGCAGGCGGTGAACGCCTCGGCTCGGCACCGCAAGCAGGAGCGCCAGGAGGTCTGCTTAGTGAAGGTGGCAGCGCCAGTCTACCTAGACTGGTCCGACAAGCCTATCACCTTCGACCGAGGCGACCACACCGACTTCGTGCCAAGCCTAGGAAGGTACCCGCTCGTCGTCGATCAGATCATCGGCAACGTTAGGCTCTCCAAAGTCCTCATGGACGAAGGCAGCAGCCTTAACATCATCTACGTCGATACCCTGGAACTCTTGGGGGTCAACAGGTCCGAGGTCCATGCCGGTGCGGCACCCTTCCACAGGATCGCGCCCAGGAAGCGAATCCTCCCCCTCGGACGGATCGACTTACCCGTCTGCTTCGGGACTCCCTCCAACTTCCGAAAGGAAGCTCTCACCTTTGAGGTCGTCAGATTCCGAGGAACCTACCATGCGGTGTTGGGAAGGCCGTGCTACGCCAAGTTCATGGTCGTCCCCAACTACACCTATCTCAAGCTCAAGATGTCGGGCCCGAACGGGATCATCACCGTCGGATCCACGTACCGCCACACGTACGAATGCGACGTGGAGTGCGTGGAGTACGCTGAGGCCCTCGCCGAGTCCGAGCCCCTCATCGCCGACCTAGAACGCCTCTCCAAGGAGGCGCCCGACGCGAAGCGGCACGCCGGCAACTTCGAACCAGTTGAGGCGGTCAAGTCCATCTCTCTTGACCCCAGCAACGACGCCAGCAAGAAAGTCCGGATCGGCTCCGAGCTCGACCCCAAATAGGGAGCAGTGCTCGTCGACTTTCTCCGCGCAAACGCCGAAGTCTTTGTGTGGAGTCCCTCGGACATGCCCGGCATACCGAGGGATGTCGCCGAGCACTCACTGGATATCAGAGCTGGAGCCCGACCCGTGAAGCAAACCCTGCGCCGTTTTGACGAAGAAAAGTGCAGGGCCATAGGCGAGGAGATCCACAAGCTACTCGCGGCAGGGTTTATCAAAGAGGTATTCCATCCTGAATGGTTAGCTAACCCTGTTCTTGTAAGGAAGAAGGATGGGAAATGGAGGATGTGTGTAGACTACACTGGTCTAAACAAAGCATGTCCAAAAGTTCCCTACCCTCTACCTCGCATCGATCAAATCGTGGACTCCACTGCTGGGTGCGAAACCCTGTCATTCCTCGATGCCTACTCAGGCTATCATCAAATCAAGATGAAAGAGTCCGACCAGCTCGTGACTTCTTTCATCACACCTTTTGGCATGTACTGTTACACTACAATGTCATTTGGTTTGAGGAATGCAGGCACCACCTACCAGAGGTGCATGAACCACGTGTTCGGAGAACGCATCGGCGGAACGGTCGAGGCTTATGTCGATGACATCGTTGTCAAGACGAAGAGAGCCTCCGACCTCCTCTCTGACCTTGAAACGACATTCAAGTGTCTGAGAGCGAAAGGCGTGAAACTCAATCCCGAGAAGTGTGTCTTCGGAGTCCCCCGTGGCATGCTCCTTGGATTCATCGTCTCCGAGCGGGGCATCGAGGCCAATCCGGAGAAAATCACGGCCATCACCAACATGGGACCGATCAAAGATTTGAAAGGAGTACAGAGGGTCATGGGATGCCTTGCGGCTCTGAGCCGCTTCATCTCACGCCTTGGCGAGAAAGGCTTGCCTCTGTACCGCCTCTTAAGGAAGGCCGAGCGCTTCACTTGGACCCCCCGAGGCCGAGGAAGCCCTCGGAAACCTTAAGGTGCTCCTTACAAATACACCCATCTTGGTGCCCCCTGCTGCAGGAGAAGCCCTCTTGATCTACGTAGCCACGACCATTCAGGTGGTCAGCGCCACGATCGTAGTCGAGAGACGAGAAGAAGGGCATGCACTGCCCATCCAGAGGCTAGTCTACTTCATCAGCGAAGTGCTTTCCGAGACCAAAGTTCGCTACCCGCAGATCCAGAAGCTGCTCTACGCAGTGATTCTGACACAACAAAAGTTGCGACACTACTTCAAGTCTCATCCGATGACTGTGGTGTCATCCTTCCCCTTGGGGGAGATCATCCAGTGCCGTGAGGCCTCGGGTAGGATAGCAAAGTGGGCGGTGGAACTTATGGGCAAAACGCTATCATTCGCTCCTCGGAAGGCCATAAAATCCCAGGTCTTGGCAGACTTCCTGGCTAAGTGGACTGACACCCAGTTACCAACAACTCCAATCCAACCCGAGCTCTGGACCATGTACTTCGATGGGTCACTCATGAAAACAGGAGCAGGCGCTGGCTTGCTCTTCGTTTCACCCCTCGGAAAGCATCTCCGCTACGTCATTCGCCTCCATTTTCCAGCGTCAAACAACGTGGCCGAGTACAAGGATCTGGTTAACGGGTTGCGCATCGCCATCGAGCTAGGGGTCCGGTGCCTCGACGCTCGTGGCGACTCACGGCTTGTCATCGACCAAGTCATAAAGAACTCCCACTGCCGCGACCGGAGGATGGAAGCCTACTGCGACGAAGTCCGGCGCCTGGAAGACAAGTTCTATGGGCTAGAGCTCAACCACATCGCCCGACGGTACAACGAGACTGCAGACGAGCTGGCAAAGATAGCCTCGGGGCGGAAGACGGTTCCCCCGGCCGTCTTCTCCAGAGACCTACATCAACCATCCGTCAAGATCGACGATGCGTCCGAGCCTGAGGAAGCCTCGGCCCTGCCCGAGGTACCCTCGGCCGAGCTCGAGGTACCCTCGGCCGAACCCGAGGTACCCTCAGCCATCGAGGAAGAGGCCTTGCCCGTCGAGGGGGAACAGAATGGGGTCACGCCAGATCCGAACTGGCAGACCCCGTACCTGGAATATCTCCTCCGAGGAGAGCTTCCCCTCGACAAGGCCAAAGCTCGGCGGCTGGCTCGACGCGCCAAGTCATTCGTCTTGCTGGGTGATGAAAAGGAACTCTACCACCGCAGCCCCTCGGGCATCCTCCAACGATGCATATCCATCGCCCAAGGACAAGAGCTGTTGCAAGAAATACACTCGGGGGCTTGCGGCCACCATGCAGCGGCTCGAGCCCTCATGGGGAATGCCTTCCGACAAGGTTTCTACTGGCCAACCGCGGTGGCCGACGCCACTAGGATTGTACGCTCCTGCCGGGGGTGTCAATTCTACGCAAAGCAGACGCATCTGCCCGCTCAGGCCCTGTAGACGATACCTATCACCTGGTCGTTTGCTGTGTGGGGTCTAGACCTCGTCGGTCCCTTGCAGAAGACACCCGGGGGCTTCTCGCACTTGCTGGTCGCCATCGACAAATTCTCCAAGTGGATCGAGGTCCGACCCTTGACCAGCATTAGGTCCGAGCAGGCGGTGGCGTTCTTTACCAACATCATCCATCGATTCGGGGTCCCAAACTCCATCATCACCGACAATGGCACGCAGTTCACTGAAAAAAAGTTCCTGGACTTCTGTGACGGCCACCACATCCGTGTGGACTGGGCCGCCGTAGCTCATCCCATGACGAATGGGCAGGTGGAGCGTGCCAACGGTATGATTTTGCAGGGACTCAAACCGAGGATCTACAACGACCTCAACAAATTCGGCAAGCGGTGGATGAAAGAGCTACCCTCGGTAGTCTGGAGTCTGAGGACGACGCCGAGCCGCGCCACGGGTTTCTTGCCATTTTTTCTAGTCTATGGGGCCGAGGCTGTCCTCCCCATGGACTTAGAATACGGCTCCCCGAGGACCAGGGCATACGACGACCGAAGCAACCAGACCAGCCGAGAGGACTCGCTGGACCAGCTCAAGGAGGCTCGGGACGTCGCCTTACTACATTCGGCACGATACCAGCAGTCGCTGCGGCGCTACCACGCCCGAAGCGTTCGGCCCCGAGGCTTCCAAGTGGGAAACTTGGTGCTTCGTCTGCGACAGGACACCCGAGGGCGCCACAAGCTCACTCCTCCCTGGGAAGGGCCCTTCATCATCGCTAAGATTGTGAATCCCGGAACATACAAGCTGGCCAACGACCAAGGCGAGGTCTACAACAACGCTTGGAACATCCAACAGCTATGTCGCTTCTACCTTTAAGATGTTTTAAGTCGTTCATGTACCTCATTTACATACACAAAGTCTAACCGTCAAGGAAGGGTCGGCCTTGCCTAGAAGGGGGAACCCCCTCTACGTCAAAATTTTCCTCGGAAAAATTTTCTACCAAAACGACCTTTGTGCTTTCGACTTCCGTATCGATAGCGGGATCCTGAGAACGACGAGAGTACACGTAAGCGGCAAGGCCGACCGAGCCGAGGGACTCCTACGCCTCCGAGATACGGATACCTCACTCATCACCTTCCGCGAGAAGTAACTCACGCTCGGATAAGCGATCCTGCTACCGAACAAGTCCAAACACTCGGGTAGAAAACGACTTTCGTGCCTTCTCGACTGTATCAATAACGGAATCCTACGACCAAATGAGAGTGCACGTAAGCGGCAAGGCTGACCGAGCCGAGGAACTCCTACGCCTCTGGGATACGGATACCTCACTCATCACCTTCCGCGAAAAGTAACTCTCGCTTGGATAAACGATTCTGCTACTGACAGACAGGTCGTGATGCTCGAAACAAGAGGAAAGAAGATGCAGCTTTTTAACATGACGATAAAGTGTTTAGGCCTCGGCGGTCGCAAAAAAACAAGCGCATGCTACAGACAAACTATTCCTGCAGGTTCAGGCATCGGCAGGGGGAGCAGCACCACCCTCCGCTTTGTTTCCACCCTCAGCGGAACCTGGCCCGGCCTCGGGCGGCGACCCGGGCGAAAGGACCTCCACCTAAGGGAGGACGCCAGCACCGCACCAGCGGATGTCTTGGCCAAGCTCCAGCGGCTGCTGCCACATCTTCCTCGGCCTGGGAAGCCACCAGCTCCCAGGCCGACGAAGTCTCTTTTTGAGCCGACTCTGCCTCTATCCGCGCTAACACCGCTGCCTCTGGCTCTGGCTCATCGCAGAGCAGCCGAGGGTTCTAAAAGCTGAGCAAGAGAGGCCTAGAGCAGCAAGGCCGATCGAGCCGAAGGACTCCTACGCTTCCAGGATACGGATACCTCACTCGTCACCTTCCGCGAAAGGCAACTCACGCTCGGTTAAGTGGTTCGGCTAGCCAACAGGCAAGTCCTAGTGCTCGGAATGAGGAAGAAACACAGCTTTATACTCGAAATACTCAAATGTTCAGGCCTCGACAGCCACAAAGAACAAACACATATACTTGGGGTAACTATGCTACACAGACTTAGACGTCGGCAGAACCCTCGGCGGTTCTCCCGACCTACGACAAATGTCTAAGTGCTTGAAGTGGTTACATTTTGCTCCGGCAAAAACCCAGTATATCACCTTACAAACGGGACTCCGGTTCCGCTCCCATGGGTATGAACAACCTCCACACCAGGGAGCCCGCGGGATGACGAAGTCCAAGCGGCTTGCCGGCGACCTCTGCAGCAGCAGAGACAACGACCTCCACCTTGGGCGGCTAAACAGCAGCAGCGATGACCTCAGGACAAACGCTGCTGTGAATAGGCCCTCGCTCATGTCCCCCACACGAGGGGCGAGGACAAGCCGTTAAGGCCAAAGAGTCGGAGGGCGCCGACCGTGGGTTCGAACCCACCGACACCGCGCCGGCGAACAGCGGCCGCCCCAAAGCGCACCGGCAGGTCCTCACTCCCGTCCTCGCCAAGGCCGCCCCAGAACACGAGCACCGCCCTCGCGGCGTACGACATGCTGGGCGACCCCCCGGCGCGGCTGACGGTGCGAGGAGGACTTGGACGTGGCCGGCCCGCGCACGGCACGACCGCTGCCCGGACGAAGGACGGAAAGCTGCACCCTGTCCAGGGAGTAGCAGTTCGCCTTCCCTCGCATGGCTGGAGGACGCCTCCGTAGGGCTGGAGGATGCCTTTCTCCCCCAAACGCTGGGGGAAGAAAAGTGTCACCGGCCCACGCAGAGGCAACCCCCCACTCGGTGCGCTCCTCCGCCTCAGCCCGGATGACGAAGATCCTTAAAGCTGAGGGCGGGGCGGAGGCCGCAGCCCGGCTTGCTTCTCCCCACCAAATTGACCATTGGTGAGGGAATGCAGCCGGGCTGCACGATGAAAATCCTTGAAGCCGAGCGATGGCTGAAGAGCGCCGATCTCCACGAGGCCGCGCTCCTCCAATGACAACAAGAGCAAGGCGACGCTGGTGCACCCCATCCGGGGGCTCGAAAGGTGGAAGGGCGCTGTGCATGAGGGGAGAACGAAGGCATGGCCACTGCCAGGGGGATCGATTCCCCTTTTTATAGGCAGACCTCCTCACTTGCAACCCTTAGCGTCACGGGCGAAGTCTCCACTGACATACTCCAGGGTTCTCCCCCTACGACACGGGGGCTGGGACCCACACGTCATACGATCTGATCCGAAGCGCGAAGAAGGCGAACCACCGCACGCGAGGCATGTAACCGTCCCGCGGTTACAAGCGCTCTCCCATCTTCGCAGAAACCGGTGGTCAAAAGGGTGGACTGCCACGCGACAGGCATCCAACTGCACCACAACTGTGCGCCCTTTCGGCTTCGACCACATCCGGTGGACCAGCGCAAAGGAAGCAGGCCCGCATGTCATGTAACCGGTGCGCCGGTTACGACGTACAAGAAGCTATACCGCCACTCGCGCCAATGTTGCGCCTCCTCGACTACGGAACCAGTACCGTGTTTCAAGGCAGCCCTGCGCATGACCCAACAGTGCCAACTAAAGGCGACGACCACGGGTTAGTCGACTGCAGGGACAGGCGCGGTAGTCGGCATGGCCCAAAAGTGGGCCGGCAGTAGCTGCAGCGGAAGCGGCGGTCAAATCACCCGCAGACTCGCGTCCCCTCCTGAAGCGACAGGAGAGCCCTCTCCCACGGCGTGAAGACGACGCACCCGTGTCCCGTTCCTCGAACGGCTCGCGCGCAACGGGCGCCACGCGAATCGCCCGTCCCGTCGCATTAACTCCCCGGCGGAGCAGGCGACACCTCTAGCAGGCGAGGCGGGCGTCGCTTCGCCTTCGCCATAATGACCGCGTCAAAAAAGGTGCGCCACCTTATTTAAATTAATATCCTTCCCCTCCTCCTCTCTCTCTCTCTCTCTTGCTACAGGGACCGGGAAAGGGGATGTTGTGGAAAGGATCCTTCTCGGCGAAGGAAGCGGGCCCCGAGCCCTCCTACTGATCAGGGGTTCGAATGCTGGCCCCTCGGAAGGGTTTGACAGCCGCCCTAGAGCGCTCGGGCTCTGTGCCCATTACTGATCAGGAGTTCGTAGGCTGGCCCCTTAGAAGGGTTCGACAGTCGCCCCAGACCACGCAGAGTGAGGGATGACTCTGGGTACGTCCGATACATGGCCGAGGCTCGGGCTACGCTCCCGAGGTACCCTAGGACATTTCCGAGACCAGCGGGAACGATTTGTAACGGAATCCCACCGGAGGGAGGTATCGAGCCCTCGGACCCTGTCGAAGGGGTCTGGGTCCAGCGAATCACCCGCAGGTACTTTTGGAGCGCGCCTCTAGGCCACCAGCCGACCCCTAACGAACGGGGCACGGGCGTCCACTCGGATCACCCGTTAGCAGCTCACTGGAAACACCATGTTCGGCGCCCTCCGAGGGCAACATGGCGCTTTCCCCCCTCCTCCTTGTGGAAAGGGGACGCAGGGGCGTATGATAAAAGTCGGGAAAGTCCTTGATCGTCCTCTCGCTCCGTGCAGAGGCTCGGGGGCTGCTCTCACACCTGGCTACAGCCAAAACTGTTGACAGCGTCGACAAACCAGCTTGATAACTTGGAACCTGACCATGCACCCGGGCTACGGCCAAGCCGCATGAGAGAACGCTCAGACCGGCCGAGGCACCACGAAAAGCATTCAGACCTCAGAGGAGTCAAACCACTCCTCTGAGGCCTCGGGGGCTACACCCGACGGGTGCGCTCGCGCGCACCCACCAGAACAAAGCAAAACCGAGAAAGGCCGGTCCCCTCATCGAAAATGCGCCAAAAGCCTCCAAGCGAGTACCAACACTCCCTTCGAGGCTCGGGGGCTACTGTCGGGTACCATAATTAGGGGTACCCCCAACACTCCTAATCACGGCTGGTAAACACCCTCAGACCAACTGACGGGTGCGGTTCAAGTCAAGGCTTCGTCCACCCAAGGGACGCCACCTCACCTGAGCTCAGCCTCGGGCTGGAGCAGTAGTCCCAGACGAGTTCACGCCTCGCCCGAAGGCCGTCTCAGGCAACAGGCACCTCCTCGGCTCTCCCGAAGCCTGGCTCGGGCAGGCTTCGTTGTGAAGCAACCTTGGCCAGACCGCCTCACCAACCGACCGCTTCACAGGCGCATTCAAGCAGGGGATGCCTGACGCCGTATCCTGACACGCGCGCCTCAGTCGGCCAGGCCGAAGTGACCGCAATCACTTTGCCCCTCTCTTTTACTGTCCGATATGACAGGAAAACAGCGCCGCTCGCCCCGCTCCGACTGCCGTGCCAACCACCCAGGCGAAGACTGACAACAAGTCACGATCAACCACTGAGTTCAGCCCTGGGCGCAAGAGGAAGCTCCGCCTCGCCCGACCTCAGGCTCCGGCCTCGGGAGGAGGTCTCCGCCTCGCCCGACCCCCCGACTCGACCTTGGTCTCGGGAGGAATCACGTCCTCGCTCGACCCCCGTCCTCGGCCTCTAGAGAAGTCTCTGCCTCACCCGACCTTGGGCTCGGACCGACCACGCCAACAGGGGATACATCATTACCCTATCCCTAGCCTGCTCAGGCTACAAGGAACAAGACCGGCGTCCCATCTGGCTTACCCCGGCGACGGGTAATGATGGTGCCTCGTGTGCACCATGACACCGGTGGCTCTCAGCCCCTTACGGTAGCAAGGAGACGTCAGCAGGATCCTTGCCGCACTGCCAGCTGTGCTCCTACAGGACTCAGGCGCTTCTCCGACGACCACGCTACCAAGTGTACAGGGCTCAAGCTCTCCCCCGACAGCCACGATGGCATGTACACACGGCTAGGGCATCTCTCTG
The DNA here is from genome assembly GCF_902167145.1 of Zea mays. Taxonomy (NCBI): domain Eukaryota; kingdom Viridiplantae; phylum Streptophyta; class Magnoliopsida; order Poales; family Poaceae; genus Zea; species Zea mays. Next base: position 156,258,598 of record NC_050103.1, on the reverse strand, counting down.
CCAGACACGTTAGCGCATAGCTACACCCCCATTGTACGTCTGGACCCTCTCCTTACGTCTATAAAAGGGAGGTCCAGGCCCATCCTGGAGGGGGGTTCGCACGGGGGAAGGAGCGGACGAACGGGCTCCCGCTCTCTCTCTCTCTCTCTCTCTCTCTCTCTCCCTCACGCAACGCGCTTGTAACCCCTACTACGAGCGGCACCCCTGGTGCAGGATAATACAAGGCTTGTCCCACCTCTTGTGTTCCATCCCGCGCCAACCCATCTGGGCAGGGGCACGCAACGATCTCACTCGTCGGTCCAGGGACCCCCCAGGTCCGAAACGCCGACACTAGATGTAATGAAAGATCGTAATCATGCCGTCGTAAACATTAATGTTGTGAGGACATCGGTAAGCATTAGTGATGTCCATATGGGTCGTGCCCCCGTTTGGCCCAAAGACCGGCACTATTGTATAGCCCGCCATGAAACCGGCCCAGCACGGTGGACATCGGGCTCGTGCCGTGTATGGGCTCCATGGTCGGCACATCGTGCTCGGCCCGGCCCGGCACGAGCGTTGGCCCGACTCCCCCGCTCCCCTCTGCATATACGCGGCGCGCGACACGCCAGGCCCACACGGCCACACTTGACTGGCCGACTCCCCCGTCTCCCTCGTTGTGTCCGTTGTGGAAACCCTAAATCCCTCTCCCTCCTCTTTTGGCGGCTAGTGACATCGCCTCTCCAGGCCCGACTGCCCGACGACGAGCGACGGGTGACGAGTGACGATTGCCGGCGACGGTTTGTTTAGACATCTATACTCTAGAATCTCTTCTCTTCCTCCTCATCCCCTTCCCTACTCTCACATCTCGAACCATAATCCCCATCCTAGCATCCTCTTAGCCCAACAACGGTGCTCCTGCTCCTCGCGGTGGTGCTCGCAACCACTCAGGTGACTCAGGTGCTCCGGCTACGCAGGTGAGTTCTTACTCTTTGTACCGTGCTCCTCCTCCTCCTTGCATTGCTTTATTCTCCATATCTTCTTTTTCTTTTTAGGTATTGTTCTTGTGACGGTGCTGCTTAGCCGTTGAGGGACCAAAGTTGCTGTCAAGGAGCCGGATAGATAGTGGGGGTTCACTGGTCTAGCTTTCTACGGCATGGACGATGACATTGATCCAGTTGCTGTGGAGGAGAAGCACCGGCTCGAAGACCATAACGAAGAAGAGGATGCTCTGGCCCTGTTTGGCGGCAAACCCGACAGTGCTGCCATCAACATCGATGATGCCCCCCTCTTCATTGTGCCGGTGGTCAGATGGCCACAGGGCTCCACGAGCCCAACACCGACCTACACAAGCACTGCTGCCACGAGTTCTAGTAAGTGTCCTCCCAGATCTAAAGTGTGGAACGACTTTGATGAACTGATCCACATCGTCAATGGTATGAGGGTAAGGTATGGCGTTGTTTGCAAGTAATGTAAGGTTACTTTAAGTGGTAAATCTAGTTCTGGAACTGGTCACTTGCTTCGTCATAACTGCTCTGCTAAGAAAGAACAACAACGTGCAGGTATAGTTCAATCCTTGCTTAAGTACAACTCTGAGGGATCCTTGAAACATTCGGAGTATTCTCCTTCTGTTGCAAGAAATAAGCTCTGTCGGTTAATAGCTAAAGAGGACCTACCTCTATGGTTTGGAGAGTCTGATGCTTTTCAGGAGTACATTACTAATGCCCATAATCCTAAATTTATCAAATGTTATAGACAAACCACTGCTAGAGACATGGTGAAGCTTTATAATGAGCATGTGGTTAAATTGATTGAAGCTTTTAAAACATTTGTTTCATCTGTTACTCTTGCATCTGACATTTGGAATGGTAAGGCTAAGAACATTATCGATCTTTAGTTGCTCATTTTGTTAATTCCAATTGGGAGTTAGAAAAGAGATTGATTGGTCTTAGGTTAATTGATGATTCACATCTATGTTGATGGTGATTTTGATGTTGAGTCATCTGCTTCCCAGTATGGTGTAAGATCAGGATCATGTAATATTGCTCTCTCTTCTGCTACCTTTGTAATTGCAGCCTTTGTCTCAGAGTTATCTTCATATCTGGACATGAAGACTTAAACATCTTGAGTTGGTGGCATGAACATAAACTTACCTACCCTATTCTTTCTCTCCTTGCTAAAGATGTCATGACTGTTCCTGCTTCAACTATATCTTCTGAATCAACTTTTAGTCTTATTGGTAGAGTGATAGAGGAGCGTCGCCGCCGGCTCATAAGTGATATGGTGGAGATTTTGTCTTGTATAAAGGATTAGGAATCAACAGACTCACATATGCAACACAATGTGGAGAAGACACCAAAGAGATGGAAGTTATCCATGAAAGTATGATCCTTGAAGATGAAGCCTCTATTTGAAAGTTTGTTTGGACTGTAATTGTGGACTGTAGTGAACATTAATACTTTAGTTTGGAGCTAGTTGTACTCTTTTTTCCTTTCTAGGGTTTTCTCATGAGGTGTGAGTTCTTAACTAGAAAGGTTTTTAATGAGACAACATTGCACATCAGCTCCAAACCAAATTAAATATCTATTTTGTTGAAGTATTAATGTTATGCTTTGGAATATGGATTTGTAATTGTGATGTGGACTTGTAGTTGTATGGTGACTTGTATATGAATCTGGATTATGTAATGTGTCTCTGAACTTGTATTGCATTTTGTAATGTGAATCTGGACGTGTATAGCCTTTTTTGGGCTACTGGGCGGCCCAGCACTATCTGGCCCGTCGTGCCTGCGGCACGACATGTCACGAAAAATGACTAATCGGTCTGGGTCTGGGCCGAGGAGGTGGCACGACGTGCTGGCCCGTCCCAGCCTAGCACACTGACACTGTGTGCCCATTTTAGTTTATTTGTGTCGTGCCCATTACGGGCCTGGGCCAGGTCGGGTGACAAGTTTGGACATCTATAGTAAGCATACCATCTGTATGGCATGCAACATGAGGGAAAAAGGAACAAATGTTGTGAGGACATGAGTAGCATTGCAGGAATGATACTTTACATCACTAACTCTTCTTCTTTCCCTGTCTCCAATCCATAGTCCCACCACCGCCCACACCAGTGCAGCAGAGATGCATCCTTTGCCTTGGCACCTTGCGCATCTCTCCCACCATGCACCTGCATGGCACTAGCACAGGTGCCTACCAAAAGAAAAGCGCCCGCAGACTCGTCTGTGCCGCGCCCGTCACCTAACAACAGCAAAAAAAACCGAAAGAACGTGCGACGTGTTTGGGAGCATCAAGCCAACTCACTACCGTTCAACGATCACACATTGTTGGTCTCTCATTTTGCTCATAGGTTGAGTCATCTCCTATTCTAGTGTTTTATTTGACTGTATGATCCATACATCAGCTGTTTGATTCATCTTACCTCTGTGCTCTTTTTAATTTATTTGATGTGCACATTGATATCTAAATTTACATGAAACTCATTTGTTGACCTCTAGATTTATCCTCAAGAACTCGACGAACGAATATGGCATTTAGAGGTATCTTGAGTTCTCTCCTTGTCACGTACTATTATGTCTGGTTGTTCATGGGATTAGCATATAGAAGAAAACATCTGAGAATGGAAAGAAGGTTAAGAAATAGGGAGCGTAGGAAGGAGAATTTAAATGAACTCATTTGTGAGAGTGATAGAAAATGTATTAGTGAGCTTCATATGGATAAAAGAACTTTCTTTGTTTTGTGTGAGATGCTTAGAGATGTTGGTGGGCTAAAACCCACACACAATATGACTCTAGAGGAGATAGTGGCTCATTTTTTTTGTATACGTTGGCTCATCATTTGAAGAACCGAACAATTGGAAGGTTTTTTCTTTTGAAGCGATGAGACAGTTAGTAGGCAGTTCAACTTATGCCTTCTAGCTGTTCTAAAGTTGCAACATTTGCTTCTTAAGACCCCTGAGCCAATTCCAGAGAATAGCACGGATAATACTTGGAAAAACTTTAAGGTAAATACATAAGTCCTATAGGGTTCTTTAGTTTTTCTTCAACTATAAATAGACGCATTGAAGTGATATTTCTTTTATGACATATCTGTAGAATTGTTTGGGTGCATTAGACGGAACCGCTATCAAGGTAACTGTGCCAACACATCTAAAAGGGAAATATAGGTCGAGGAAGCGGACATTGTAACAAATGTATTGAGTGTTTGTGCACCCAATATGCAATTCTCTATATGATGCCTGGTTGGGAGGGTTCAGCGCATGACGGTCGTGTGCTGCGTGATGCTATCTCGAGGCCAAACGGATTGTGTGTCCCTCAAGGCGAGTTTTATTTCAATAACTTCCATTTGGTTTGATGGTGTAGTGTTTTAAGTGTGGATATTAACTTGAAAATATCCTTTTAGGTTGTTATTATCTTGTTGCCGCGGGTTATACAAACGCCAATGGATTTCTAGCACCTTATCGAGGTCAGCGGTACCATTTGGGTGGTTGGACAGTGCAAAATCCACCACATAGTGTTGAGGAGTATTTCAATATGTTCTAATGCTTACAATCCTTTTGAGTTAGCCCCCGAAGTTATACGCATTAACAAAGCAACTCATAATAAGAAGAACTCTCTTCCGCACTTCGATTTCGTTATTTCTCATTTCTAATCCTAACCCCAGTGAAGTTCATGTTCAAAGTTTATAATTTTCAGGTTCGACCTATCCACCCCCTCTAGGCAACTTTCACATACACAAGCTTATGGAGATTCAGATGCGACAACCGATTCCTCACCTCTGTGTGCACCAAAGCAAACGTGCTCCAGTTGCGCTAGCAACCACTGGAGGAACAACACTGTGAAATCAATCTCAAAGCAAGCTTTTGTAATGTCAGAGTGTCTGAACCAAACATGGCTCACCATGATGCCGCAAAAAGTAGCACATTCACATGGCGTACAAAAGCCTTAATGTACTTGCGACAATGCATAATTACTTACCAGGCAAAGTGTTGTTGACCATATGCCATTTTTCAGCCAAAGGTCTACCAAACTCCACTTGCTTTCTTCTGTAGAAATCAACCTCCGCAAGTGCTTGGGCTGCTATATCTAGATTAGTCATATATTCGAATGCATGCTGAAGATCACTCATCACTGAAACACTAATGCCATGTGCATAGTGTGTCCGAGGGTTCAAAGCACTACTTGTGTGACATATAGTTAGTACTAATTCATGATAGGAACATTTAAAGAAATTGTGCTAACTATAGTACTTACCACCATTTACGTAGGTCTGATTTGTAAGATCCGCCATTCTATTTGTATCACCTTCACGTACTTTTTGTACTCGCTCGTATGACCTTGGAACAAACTTTCATGCTGAGATTTCACTAAGGTATATTGTAGAAGCACCTCACTAAGTGCTCCCTTCTTGTCCTCATCAGCGAAGCGAAAAAAACCAAATTATGGCTTAGTTGCATCAACCACATACTTCAATTGTTCCCACCATGACAGGCTTGTAAGGGTTTCATAATTGTACCTGTGGGGGACGGATATCCCCCGGATCCACTGAAAGGATGAAAGACCTCACGAAAGGCCCGTGAGCCCAATAATTCTCAAGGTCATTCCTTCGTGGGTCTGAGGAAGAACGTCTAGAGAAGCAGTTTGACACAAGGTCGGATCGGCGCAGGCCTAGACGGTCCGATGAGTTTGAATTGCGATCACAACAGAGACCCGACCTTCCCGCGTAGGGGCCTCATACATCGGAACGAGGCATGGGAAGATCGGCTGGATTATAGGAAGATAGGCTCAGTCGGTTTACTATTACTTAGGCTCGCATTGTTATCATATCTACATGTAACGCCCCACGGTCAAGTATATAAGGCATAGGAGGCACCCCCTCGAAGGCACATCTCATTACTTAGCCCTCCATCTGTTTCTCTACGTCCATAACACCAGAGAGCTCTCTTGTAATCCTCCATATAAAGTACTCACGCCAGGACATAGGGTGTTACACATCTCAAAGCGGTCCGAACCTGTACAAAATTGTCCACTGCCTCTCGTGCATCCCGCACGAACCATCGAGCTACAGTCGGTAACTGCGTCCTACTCCAAAAAGCACCTCGAGGGGTAACCCCGGGTGCGCGGTCGGACCCAAAACACCGACAGTACCTCCCTTCTGGCATACTACTAAACTTGCTTTGTAGGAATCCCTGACAACCCATCCATACCATGAACTTGTCCTTCCGATGAAGAAAGCTATCTAAGAAAGCATAATTTGTTCCAAACCTAGTGGCATTCCGATGAACCAATTCCCCACCAATTGCCTCCTTCATCATGGAATGTAGCTTGTTATGGTGTATAGAAACCATGATACCTGCCTAGCACTTTCAATCACAACATCATGCTCAAGAAAATTTCCAATCTCCTTCAACATAAAATTTATGGTATGAGCGACACATGGCTGTCACACAATAGTAGGATGCTTCGCGACTACCATACGACATGCCTTTTTGTAGCTCACGCCATTATCAGTGATAATTTGGACCAGATGCTCTGGACCAATTTCGGTTACGATGTCCATGATTTCCTACATGTATCATCCAAATTAGAACAATAAGAGGCACGTAGAATAGCATTCAACCAACCATAAAACAATAATGAAATTATCTTGTATAGGTAGTTCGCATCCTGGGATTTACTAGTTGCATCCACCGATTTATGGAAGAACATAACATCATTGGAAAATAACATGAAATTAATCACTGACATTTGGGTTGGTCCTGTCCAGTGTCCATGAGTCGCACATGATGGTAAGTCCATATGTTGTCCAGTGCTCCTTGAACTTCGTAAAATCAACCTGCAATTCCTTCTCATTCTCGTCTAAGTAAGAAGTAACGATTGCCAATCAAATAGCCTTTCGGATATTGGACCCCATCACCTACAAGTTAGGTACAATATAAATGAGAGAAATGTACGACATTGATTGACAATGATAAACTATGGATCCACACTCACCATGTTTTTGCGTCTCTCTTAATGCATTGATGAAATATGGACTGTTAGCTACTTAGCTTTATGCCCTGGAATCACCTCCGCATGGAACCACTTAGCCCACCGCTAACCAACAAAATGGACCACATTCTTTCCTGCCTTAGAGAATGGACCTGTATCAATCCTTATCTAAACCATATATGGCTTCTCCTTCCTAGAACATATTCTCCCAAACACACCAAGGATACCACCTTAGGATGAGCCACCACCCGTCTCATACGTGCAACCGCTCACGCGAGCACGCCTCCTAAGCTCCTCCTCCTCTCTCGACACACGCATTGCGCCCTGTAACTCATCATCATCATCAACATCATCATCATCCATCATCATCATCATCATCATCATCATCATCATCGGAACCATGATGCGAATCCACCACTTGCAACTTCTTGCCTCTTCCGCTACTCTTTCTTTCCTTTTATCATGGACCTTATCAAGTTCCCGTTGAAAGTAATCTACAATGTTTGGTGGAACGTTGTGACAACCTTGTACATCCCCCACACGATGCAAGGTGTTGCTTGAAACGTGTAGCACCACCCACTTCCACAGTTTCTTATAATACTTGTACTTGAATCTGGAATATATGTTGTCCACGTGTTTCTAAACCGGACCGACATCCCTGAAAATAGGAACAACACGAACTGTTATTATCATATATTGCAAGTGTCACTCCTATTTTAAAAGATTTCAAACGAAAAGGGAAAAAACCCCAAAACCTAGCTCCTACTCGGCCTGTCGGCTTACCAGTGTTCCTTGCTGATTAATTGGTAACTCGCCTTGATAAGTCGGTCTACGATGTTGATTAGTCGGTCCTAACCGATGGAACGACTGGGAGGCCCACGCCCACACCATCCCCTCGCACTGCTGCTCCTACTAGGCTACTACTACGCCGCAGCCGCACAGGCAGACGCGTCGATTCAACCACACTGCTGCCAGTCTGCCACAACTATTTACTGCCGCCCCCTCATCACCGCCACGGGCCCGGCGAGCAAGCGCCAGCCAGGGGAGGGAAGCCGAGGCCTAGGACAGGAGGCCATGTCAGGGGACCGCTCGTCCACGGCAGAGCGCCGGCGGGGGATCCGGCGCCTCCTCCTGCATCCGCGCGGCGAGGCCTCCTCGCCTCCGCCTCCGCCGCCAGCGCCGGCGCCGGAGGAGGGGAGAAGGAAGGGGTTCGCCTCGGCGGCGCTGCGCGGCCTGGGCTGCACGTCGGCGGCGGCGTCCAAGGCGTACGCGCCCGGAGCGGCCGCGGCGGCGGCCTTGCGGTCGTCGGCGGACTGGCACGGGCGGCGGCGGAGGAGGGGCAAGGACAGGAGGAAGGAGCGTGGCGGCGGCGGAGCGGGAGCGGGCGGAGGCCTCGTCACCGGTGGGATCGGCGCCGATGTGTGGTGCGCACCCGGGATACCCTTCGCCGCGGAGGCGTCCTCGGTGGACTGCGTGGTGGCGCGGCACCAGACGGTGGGGAGGGGCGGCCGCGGCGCCGAGGGGGAGAGGTCCCACAGAGAGGTGCGTCCACGGCTTCCTCGCTTCTGCTAACGGATTTCCTTCGTTTTCAAAGGATTCAGTCGTTCCCTGTGGCTGGGGGCCGCCGTTGTTCGTTTGAAATAATTACGCATCCTTTTCTTTTCCTTCTGCGATCGTAGCGTGCTTTTTTGTCAGGTTCACAGCATTTCTGCCCCGCCCCCCCCCCCCCCCCCCCTCAAAATTTGATTAATGCTATTAATTCCCTATTTAATCTCGACAACTGTGATTACGGACGGTTATCAATACTGTTCAAAGGGTCAACGCGATTGGTCGTTCTTTGTTCTCTGGGTTCTTTCCCGAATTCTTTTTGTTTTATTCTATATGTATATATGCAAGTGGAATCTTTTCCATGTTCTGCTGTCTTGATGAGCTCTACCCGAACCACAGAGGCCGTGCATGTCCCGGAGGGCGACCGTGCAGGAGCAGATATCCTCGCCCTTCATGGACTCGCCGCCGCCGCACCTCGACGCCCCCTTCTTCGGGGCCGATCTGATCCCCTCCGGCCGCCTCCGTCGGATGCGCGGGTACCGCTACTCCCCCGGAGGCCTCGAGGAAGAGGTACGGCACACCATTGCATTGCACGCAGACAGACGCTTGCACTCTGCCTCTCGCCGTCTCGCGCTTGCTTACACGCATCAGCCGCATCCGTTCCATGCCCTGCCGACTCTGGCGGTTGGTGGCGAAGTTCAGGGATGCCGACTCCGGCAGTTGGTTGCGAAGTTCAGGGTCGTTAAGCGCGTGGTCATCTCACATGTTTCTGCGTGTGATGCGTGCGTGGTAACTGGCTGTACGCTGTTCGGTAACTCCCCTGGACGGATGGGTGAGAGTTGGAAGTGGTTGACTTGCTCGTTCCGTGCTCTAAACGTGACGTGAGATGGAGGCCTTCGTGGGAATTGTTAACTCAACCGGTGCCTTAACAGGCACAATGATATCGGTGGTACAGCCGTGACCCGTGTATTGACATGGGCATTTATATTAGTGTGCCAACAATGGAGGTGCGTAGTAGCAGAATTCGATTACACACAGAGAAGTTTTATAGCCAGCATAGATTAGCTTATCACTCCCTCCATCCCAGGCGTGCATGTATTTGGAAAAGTCAATATTTTAAATCTTTGACTAATAATTTAGCAAAAAAACGTATATTTTTACCCAATGCATGCTATATTTGGATTCATATACAAAAGTATTTAAGGTGATAGTATTTTTTGTACTTATTGTCTTATTGATGATATATTTTGAAAGATATGAATGATCAAAAGTTTTGTTTTAAAAACTGTGCCAAAAAATTATATGCCCTAAATAATGGGACGGAGAGAGTACTACCATTGTACCAAAAAAATGCAACTCTAGCTTTGTACTTGGTCCCATAGTTATTTGTCGTTTTATAGAAAAATGGTCAAACTTGAGATAGTTTTTTGTGGGTAGCTATTGTTGCATTCTTTTTTGCGGGTAAAGGCAGTATTTAACAGCATTGTTGGCTTAGGTTCCCTGTGCGGCTGTGCCTAACAGACGCTTATGCAAATACATGCTTTCCTTTTGGACAAGATAAACTTCACCGTGCTTTGTTGATGTGGTTATATTTAAATGGCCTATAGAATTATTTTTGCATTGTTCATGTCCTCGGGACCAGTTGATGTCAAGTAGAAGTCCTGGTGATTCAAGTCTTAGGATAGCTGCAGTTGATGAATGAATGAAACGAAAAGCGGTGTGTCCATTGAAAAAGACCTCCCAAGCGATGTGTCGATTAGAAGAGACCTCCCAACCGTGGCGTGGTTTGGTCCTGTATATTCCAACGCCAATAACAAGTATGAATACTGGATTAATACTGGATTCTCCGTGCTGAGCTGCGCAAAATGGTCACTGGTTCTTTAGAATGGGGGCAGTAGTGGCGGAACACCTGACATTTACGGCAAATAATATGGCTCGATTCTCCTTTGGCATACAATTCTGGTGGATCGTACAGTATGTTCAATGAAGGAATAGTCATGCTGGTTTCAAATGGCAGATGGGTGGTGCTGGCAGTTAATCATTTATTATTAATGCCAAGCCTGCTTTGCTGGACTGAGCTATTATTTTCTGTCTGCTTAAGGGGACCAATCCTTCATGCTTTTTATCATTTGCCTGTTGCTTCAGTCATTATCAGATCTGGAGTTGTAGTGATTCCTTCTATGTGGGCACCTGCCTAGTAATGGCCCCTACATTAATCATTCAATACCAAGATTCACAAGCACTGTCGGTCTGTACAGGTGCCAATTAATAGATATTGGAACACACTGTTAATCTACTTAGGTGTTATTTCCAAACCTGATTAACAGATGCCTATTGGCCTCATTATATAGAGTAGATAGCTGGTGCCAATCCGCAGTGTGTTCTACAGTCACTTTGCATGTTGGCCCGTTTGTGTTGTTTGGTGGATCTTATTAGTCATCTTTTTCAAAACGATGGACTGTGGAACATATTACACGGAGTATTTAGTATTGACCATGAGACCATATCGTTAAAGAGAAAGTCATCTTTGGTTGCAGTGAAGACTGAAGAGTATAAGCCTATAAGGCATGCTCACTCTTTCTAGACATCACATAAGTTGATAATTATGATGTAATCTGTTCCTTAGGCATCACATCCAGTTGTCAAAACACTTAAACTTTCCAGCAGTTCCTTATTCCTCATTTTTTTCTTGTATTTGCAGATAATGATGTTTCAGACAAGAGTTTTACTGGGAGGAATGAACATGTACGATCGCTACCAGGATTGGCGCCTTGATGTAGATAACATGACATACGAGGTACGCAGTCCCTTACGTTGTATTTGTGTAGCACCGCTGCCATCAGTTGATGACCAGACACTTCCCTTCTTAGGAGTTGGTCGAGCTTGGAGACAGAATTGGATACGTCAACACAGGGCTACGTGAGGACGAGATTGCTCGCAGCCTTAGGAAGGCCAAGCACCCATCCTTCGGTTCCTTGCGATTCGCAGCAGAAGTGGAAAGGAAATGCACTATTTGCCAAGTATGCCGACACTTCCATTTCTTTAAACATGATTCCATGGGTTCTCTTTATGTTAGTGTATCCTGTGGTTCAATCTTATAACGATGGGTCTTTCTCTGCAGGAAGAATTTCAGTCAAATGAAGAGATGGGAAGGCTAGTCTGTGGCCATAGCTACCATGTGTTGTGCATCAAGCAGTGGCTCTCTCAGAAGAACACTTGCCCGGTTTGCAAAACTGCCGTCAGCAAGAATTGAAATGCAAACTCCAGGCACGCTGTCTGCATGCCTAAGGTGAAATCAATGTGAAATTGGCAAATTATGTTGTCGTGTACAGCCCGTCATATATAATATTAGGGGGTGTTTGGGAGTGAAGTTTTTTCACAGTTTTGGAAGAATACTGCAGTATTCTTAAATACTGCAGTATTATATACAGAATGGTGTTTGGCAAGCTGGCTAAAATCTATGTTTTCAAAACTGTAGTATTACAAATACTATAGTTGTTTTAAGGTATTCTAAACTTAGGTCTGGACCTCAGTTTTCAAAACTGCGGTATTGTAAACTGCGGTATTGTCATGACTAAAGTATACTGTAGTATTTCAAAAACTGTGGTTTTCAAAAACTTTGTTCCCAAACAGGGCCTTATTGTATACACACGATCCATCCGTTGCGTCTTGCATAAAGAAAATGCGATGTTTTTGGCCATGTTCCATCGAACTACGGATCCTGATACCTTATTTTGGTTGACTACAAAAGGTATTTGCAGTATCGTTAGGAGGAGCCTTTGGTTTTTGTAGTGTATCTACTCTCTATCAGTTGTGTGCTGAAGTGGTACAAAAATTAATACCCAACTATTTCCTCCGTCTCAAAATAAATATACAACTCACTTATGAAGAAATTGAACTGTAATAAATTTAACCTAGTATATGTAAAGAGAACTAATGTCTATGATGTAATAAGTGTCATATTTTTATGATAAGTTTATTTGGAGATAGAAATATTGATATTGTTTTTCCTATACTGATCAGATGCATACTTACTTTTAGGTTGCAAAGTTTAGACCATGGAGTGTGAAATTTTATACCCAACTAACTTTTTAGACTGGAATCGAAGCCATCATACTCCCGAGAGCGGCGTGGAGTGTGCCAGCTGGCGAGCTCGGCTTATTTGGTCGTCCGAGCAGTGTGTGGGTATGTTTGGTTTCCTGCCTTCCCCCTTTGAATGAAGGCTTCGCAGAGCCAATTTGGGTCTATTTGGTTGGCTGAATAGCCGACCTTCAGGCCAGTTTCCAGCAATTCACCGACTACGTCTAAGCCAGGCCAGGTGGGAACGACGAGGGTGGCCTTTTCCTATCAAATTGTTGCATCAGTTAACAACTACACCATACTCAATGGCACGTCTACCACTACAGCAGGACGTCCTATGCACTTTGGCACAATCAAAGGCATGGCATATGACTCTATGACCAAAATAAGGTTGTAGTTGTCAGGCCACAATAGACTAGGACCCACGGTTTGACTGATACGTAATATCGTCTTCTACTTTGGCCTATAAAATGGAGGAACGAAGCAAGTAGAACATGTTAGAGGTTGGAAATTAAAACTAGATCATTTCCAACTAGATCCCAGAATCTAGGATTCGTAATCACCACAGGACAAGCATAAAGATGAACTAGGAACCGTTAGGCTATCTAGGATTCGTAATCACCACAGGACAAGCATAAAGATGAACTAGGAACCGTTAGGCTAGAACTCTCGCCAGAACCAAACAAGAAGGGACATTAGGAGGTCGTGGCATTCGGTTGATACTCAATACTGTAATCTTCTTCACTTTGTGTTCATCATTCTAGGACGTACAAGAGAACATATAATATTATTTATACTGCAGCTCGATTAAACACGCACGCTAGACTACACCTTCTGCTTTATATGTTACAGTTTCAATCTTTTTGGGTGCCTTCCATATCCCGGTGTTGTACGACGATAATGTGCTTCACTATTTACTATACCGGTATATCATATTTCAAGCTTTAGTTCATTCTACGTTAAGTGATATAAAAAGGAGAAACTGATATCATTTTAAACCATTCATATTTGACAGAATTTTTATCTTGTTTATATCTCTTAACATAGAATAAGATGTATTGGTAGAATAAGCATCTATGTTTTTTTTTGCATTTTTTGTAACTTTAATAATTTGGTTCAAACCAGACTTAGGTTGTGAAAGGGAATTAGGCTTACACCTAGTTCCGATATAATTTTGGTGGTTGAATTGCCCAACACAAATCTTTGGACTAACCAGTTTGCTCTAGTTAATAAGTTATACAGGTGTCAAAGATTCACATCAAGCCAATTAAGAGGACCAAAGTTGGGTTCAAATAAAGAGCTAAAGGCAACGAAGGCACCTCTGGTCTGGAGGCACCGGACTGTCCGGTGTACACCGGACAGTGTCCGGTGCACCACCGGACAGTGTCCGGTGCACCACCGGACATGTCCGGTGCACCAGAGGACTTCAACACAAACTCGCCACCTTCGGGAATTTCCAGAGGCAACTCCGCTATAATTCACCGGACTGTCCGGTGTACACCGGACATGTCCGGTGCTCCAAGGAAGGGTGGCCTCCGGAACTCGCCTGCCTCGGGTTTTCACTTCAGCTGCTCCGCTAAAATTCACCGGACTGTCCGGTGTACACCGGACTGTCCGGTGTACACCGGACTGTCCGGTGCATCCTCGGAGCAACGGCTACTTCGCGCCAACGGCTACCTGCGACGGCATTTAATGCGCGCGCAGCGCGCGCAGAAGTCAGAGTCGCCTATGCCGGCGCACCGGACAGTGAACAGTACATGTCCGGTGTGCACCGGACATCCAGGCGGGCCCACAAATCAGAAGCTCCAACGGTCAGAATCCAACGACAGTAATGACGTGGCGGGGACACCGGACTGTCCGGTGTGCACCGGACTGTCCGGTGCGCCATCGAACAGACAGCCTCCCAACGGCCACTTTTGGTTGTTGGGGCTATAAATACCCCAACCACCCCACCATTCATTGCATCCAAGTTTTCCAGCTTCCAACCACTATACAAGAGCTAGCATTCATTGCAAAGCACACCAAAAGAGATCAAATCCTCTCCCAACTCCACACAAAGCATTAGTGATTAGAGAGAGTGATTTGTAGTGTTCATTTGAGCTCTTGCGCTTGGATCGCTTCTTTTCTTTCGTATTCTTTCTTGTGATCAAACACTCACTTGTAATTGAGGCAAGAGGCACCAATCGTGTGGTGGCCCTTGCGGGAAGTTTGATTCCCAAGTGATTTGAGAAGAGAAGCTCACTCGGTCCAAGGGACCGTTTGAGAGAGGGAAGGGTTGAAAGAGACCCGGCCTTTGTGGCCTCCTCAACGGGGAGTAGGTTTGAGAGAACCGAACCTCGGTAAAACAAATCCGTGTGTCTCACTTCATTATCCGCTTGCGATTTGTTTTGCGCCCTCTCTCGCGGACTCGATTATATTTCTAACGCTAACCCGGCTTGTAGTTGTGATTATATTTGAGAATTTCAGTTTCGCCCTATTCACCCCCCCTCTAGGCGACTATCAATTGGTATCGGAGCCTAGTGCTTCATTAGAGCCTAACCGCTCGAAGTGATGTCGGGAGATCACGCCAAGAAGGAGATGGAGACCGGCGAAAAGCCCACTACAAGCCACGGGAGCACTTCATCGGAAGAGTCCCGCACCAAGAGGAAGGAGAAGAAGAAGGACTCCTCCAAACGGAAGGAGAAAAGATCTTCCTCTTTTCACCACAAAGAGAAGAAGGAAAAATCTTCTTCTCACAAGTCGCATCGGAAAGGCGACAAGCACAAGAGGATGAGGAAAGTGGTCTACTACGAGACCGACACTTCTACAACATCGACCTCCGACTCCGATGTGCCCTCCGTAACTTCTAAACGCCAAGAGCGTAAGAAGTTTAGTAAGATCCCCTTACACTATCCTCGTACATCTAGACATACTCCATTACTTTCCGTTCCATTAGGCAAACCGCCAACCTTTGACGGTGAAGATTATGCTAGGTAGAGTGATTTAATGAAATTTCATCTAACCTCACTCCACAAAAGTATATGGAATTTTGTTGAGTTTGGAGCACAGGTACCATCAATAGGGGATGAGGATTATGATGAGGACGAGGTGGCCCAAATCGAGCACTTCAACTCCCAAGCCACAACCATACTCTTGGCCTCTCTAAATAGAGAGGAGTACAACAAGGTGCAAGGGTTGAAGAGTGCAAAGGAAATTTGGGACCTCCTCAAGACCGCGCACGAGGGTGATGAACTAACAAAGATCACCAAGCGGGAAACGATCGAGGGGGAGCTCGGTCGCTTTCGACTTCGCCAAGGGGAAGAGCCACAAGACATGTACAACCGGCTCAAGGCTTTGTGATAGTCGCCTAGAGGGGGGGTGAATAGGGCGAAACTGAAATTTACAAATATAAACACAACTACAAGCCGGGGTTAGCGTTAGTAATAAGGAACGAGTCCACAAGAGAGGGCGCAAAACAAATCCCAAGCGAATAAGCAAGTGAGACACGGAGATTTGTTTTACCGAGGTTCGGTTCTTGCAAACCTACTCCCCGTTGAGGAGGCCACAAAGGCCGGGTCTCTTTCAACCCTTCCCTCTCTCAAACGATCCACGGATCGAGTGAGCTTCTCTTCTCAAATCAAAGCCGGGAACAAAACTTCCCCGCAAGGGCCACCACACAATTGGTGCCTCTTGCCTTGATTACAATGGAGTTGTGATCTCAAGAACAAGTGAGAAAGAAAAGAAGCAATCCAAGCGCAAGAGCTCAAATGAACACGGCAAATCACTCTCTCTAGTCACTAGGGTTTTGTGATGAATTGGAGAGGATTTGATCTCTTTGTATGTGTCTAGAATTGAATGCCTAGCTCTTGTAAGTGGTTGGGAAGTGGAAGACTTGGATGCAATGAATGGTGGGGTGGTTGGTGTATTTATAGCCCCAACCACCAAATGTGGCCGTTGGGAACCTGTCTGTTCGATGTCGCACCGGACAGTCCGGTGCCCCTGCCACGTCATCACTGCCGTTGGATTCTAGCCGTTTGGAGCTTCTGACTTGTGGGCCCTCCTGGGTGTCCGGTGCACATCGGACATGTACTGTTTGATGTCCGGTGCACCGGTATGGGCGTGCCTGACGTCTGCGCGCGCTGCGCGCGCATTAAATGCACCGCAGGGAGCCGTTGGCGCCGCAGGGAGCCGTTGCTCCGCTGGCACACCGGACAGTCCGGTGAATTATAGCGGACGAGCCGTTGGCGTTTCCCGAAGCTGGCGAGTTCCTGAGGCCGACCTCCCTTGGCGCACCGGACACTGTCCGGTGTACACCGGACAGTCCGGTGAATTATAGCCGAGTCGCCTCAGAAATTCCCGAAGGTAGCAAGTTTGAATCAGAGTCCCCTGGTGCACCGGACAGGTACTGTTCACTGTCCGGTGGCACACCGGACAGTCCGGTGCGCCAGACCAGGGGTGCCTTCGGTTGCCCCTTTGCTCCTTTATTGAATCCAAGACTTGGTCTTTTTATTGGCTGAGGGTGAACCATTTACACCTGTATAATCTACACACTTGGGCAAACTAGTTAGTCCAATTATTTGTGTTGGGCAATTCAACCACCAAAATTATTTAGGAACTAGGTGTAAGCCTAATTCCCTTTCAATCTCCCCCTTTTTGGTGATTGATGCCAACACAAACCAAAGCAAATATAGAAGTGCATAATTGAACTAGTTTGCATAATGTAAGTGTAAAGGTTGCTTGGAATTTGAGCCAATAAAACTACTTATAAGATATGCATGGAATGTTTCTTTCTTTATTTAGCATTTTGGACCACGCTTGCACCACATGTTTTGTTTTTGCAAACTCTTTTGTAAATCATTTTCAAAGTTCTTTTTGCAAATGGTCAAAGGTGAATGAATAAGATTTTGCAAAGCATTTTTAAGATTTTTAAGTTTTCTCCCCCTGTTTCAAATGCTTTTCCTTTGACTAAACAAAACTCCCCCTAAATGAGATCCACCTCTTAGTGTTCAAGAGGGTTTTGATATATAATTTTTGAAATGCTACTTTCTCCCTCTTTTGAACATAATGGGTTACCAATTGATAAATACTCTTGGAAAGCACTTAAGTTTTTGAAATTGGTGGTGGTGCGGTCCTTTTGCTTTGGGCTCATTTCTCCCCCTTTTTGGCATGAATCGCCAAAAACGGAATCATTAGAGCCCTTTTAGAATTATCTTCCTCTTTGGTCATATGAAAATGAGTTAAGATTATACCAAAGATGAAGTCCTTTTCTTTGATGCTCATTTCTCCCCAAAGAATAGAGAGTTGCTTGGAGTGATGGCGAAGGATGAGTTACGGAGTGGAAGCCTTTGTCTTCGCCGAAGACTCCAATTCTCTTTCAATATACCTATGACTTGGTTTGAAATAGACTTGAAAACACATTAGTCATAGCATATAAAAGAGATATGATCAAAGGTATTCAAATGAGCTATGTGTGCAAGCTAGCAAAAGAAATTTCTAGAATCAAGAATATTGAGCTCATGCCTAAGTCTGGTAAAAGTTTGTTCATCAAGAGGCTTGGTAAAGATATCGGCTAATTGATCTTTAGTGTTAATATAAGAAATCTCGATATCTCCCTTTTGTTGGTGATCCCTAAGAAAATGATACCGAATGGCTATGTGCTTAGTGCGGCTATGCTCGACGGGATTGTCGGCCATTTTGATTGCACTCTCATTATCACATAGCAAAGGGACTTTGGTTAATTTGTAACCGTAGTCCCGCAGGGTTTGCCTCATCCAGAGCAATTGCGCGCAACAATGACCTGCGGCAATGTACTCGGCTTCGGCGGTGGAAAGAGCGACTGAATTTTGCTTCTTTGAAGCCCAAGACACCAAGGATCTTCCCAAGAACTGGCAAGTCCCCGATGTGCTCTTCCTATTAATTTTGCACCCCGCCCAATCGGCATCCGAATAACCAATCAAATCAAAAGTGGATCCCCGAGGGTACCAAAGCCCAAACTTAGGAGTATAAGCCAAATATCTCAAGATTCGTTTTACGGCCGTAAGGTGGGATTCCTTAGGGTCGGATTGGAATCTTGCACACATACATACGGAAAGCATAATGTCCGGTCGAGATGCACATAAATAAAGCAATGAACCAATCATCGACCGGTATACCTTTTGATCCACGGACTTACCTCCCGTGTCGAGGTCGAGATGCCCATTTGTTCCCATGGGTGTTTTGATGGGTTTGGCATCCTTCATCCCAAACTTTGTTAGAATGTCTTGAGTGTACTTCGTTTGGCTAATGAAGGTGCCCTCTTGGAGTTGCTTGACTTGGAATCCTAGAAAATACTTCAACTCCCCCATCATAGACATCTCGAATTTCTGTGTCATGATCCTACTAAATTCCTCACAAGTAGATTCGTTAGTAGACCCAAATATGATATCATCAACATAAATTTGGCATACAAACAAATCATTTTCAAGAGTTTTCGTGAATAGAGTAGGATCGGCTTTACCGACTTTGAAGCCATTAGCAATAAGGAAATCTCTAAGGCATTCATACCATGCTCTTGGGGCTTGCTTGAGCCCATAAAGCGCCTTAGAGAGCTTATAGACATGGTTAGGATACTCACTGTCTTCAAAGCCGGGAGGTTGCTCAACATAGACCTCTTCCTTGATTGGTCCGTTGAGGAAGGCACTTTTCACGTCCATTTGATAGAGCTTAAAGCCATGGTAAGTAGCATAGGCTAATAATATTCGAATTGACTCAAGCCTAGCTACGGGTGCATAGGTTTCACCGAAATCCAAACCTTCGACTTGTGAATACCCTTTGGCCACGAGTCGAGCTTTATTCCTTGTCACCACACCATGCTCATCTTGCTTGTTGCGGAAGACCCATTTGGTTCCCCCTTATGAATGTCGCCGAGGATAGTGTCGACGGGGTGATCTCGTTGGATTGCTTGGTGGACTCTTGGGTGTGACGGTCTTTGCTCCTCATCCTCCTTGTCTTCCTCATTTGCATCTCCCCCTTGATCAATGCCATCATCTTGAGGTGGCTCATTTGCTTGATCTTCTTCTTCATCAACTTGAGCTTCATCCTCATTTTGAGTCGGTGGAGATGCTTGCATTGAGGAGGATGGTTGATCTTGTGCATGTGGAGGCTCTTCGGATTCCTTAGGACACACATCCCCAATGGACATGTTCCTTAGCGCTATGCATGGAGCCTGTTCTTCACCTATCTCATCAAGATCAACTTGCTCTACTTGAGAGCCGTTAGTCTCATCAAACACAACGTCACAAGAAACTTCAACAAGTCCTGAGGACTTGTTAAAGACTCTATATGCCCTTGTGTTTGAGTCATATCCTAGTAAAAAGCCTTCTACAGTTTTAGGAGCAAATTTAGATTTTCTACCTCTCTTAACAAGAATAAAACATTTGCTACCAAAAACTCTAAAATATGAAATGTTGGGCTTTTTACCGGTTAGGAGTTCATAAGATGTCTTCTTGAGGATTCGGTGTAGATATAACCGGTTGATGGCGTAGCAAGCGGTGTTGACCGCCTCGGCCCAAAACCGATCCGAAGTCTTGTACTCATCAAGCATGGTCCTTGCCATGTCCAATAGAGTTCTATTCTTCCTCTCCACTACACCATTTTGTTGTGGCGTGTAGGGAGAAGAGAATTCATGCTTGATGCCCTCCTCCTCAAGGAAGCCTTCAATTTGAGAATTCTTGAACTCCGTCCCGTTGTCGCTTCTTATTTTCTTGATCCTTAAGGCAAACTCATTTTGAGCCCGTCTCAAGAATCCCTTTAAGGTCTCTTGGGTTTGAGATTTTTCCTGAAAAAAGAATACCCAAGTGAAGCGAGAATAATCATCCACTATTACAAGACAATACTTACTCCCGCCGATGCTTATGTAAGCAATCGGGCCGAATAGATCCATGTGGAGTAGCTCAAGCGGCCTGTCGGTCGTCATGATGTTCTTGTGTGGATGATGGACTCCAACTTGCTTCCCTGCCTGGCATGCGCTACAAATCCTGTCTTTCTCAAAATGAACATTTGTTAATCCTAAAATGTGCTCTCCCTTTAGAAGCTTATGAAGATTCTTCATCCCAACATGGGCTAGTCGGCGGTGCCAGAGCCAACCCATGTTAGTCTTAGCAATTAAGCATGTGTCGAGTTCAGCTCTATCAAAATCTACTAAGTATAGCTGACCCTCTAACACACCCTTAAATGCTATTGAATCATCACTTCTTCTAAAGACAGTGACACCTGTATCAGTAAAAAGACAGTTGTAGCCCATTTGACATAATTGGGAAACAGAAAGCAAGTTGTAATCTAGAGAATCTACAAGAAAAACATTGGAAATAGAATGGTCAGGAGATATAGCAATTTTACCCAAACCTTTGACCAAACCTTGATTTCCATCCCCGAATGTGATCGCTCTTTGGGGATCTTGGTTTTTCTCATATGAGGAGAACATCCTTTTCTCCCCTGTCATGTGGTTTGTGCACCCGCTGTCGAGTATCCAACTTGAGCCCCCGGATGCATAAACCTACAAAACAAATTTAGTTCTTGACTTTAGGTACCCAAATGGTTTTGGGTCCTTTGGCATTAGACACAAGAACTTTGGGTACCCAAACACAAGTCTTTGACCCCTTGTGCTTGCCCCCAACATATTTGGCAACTACTTTGCCGGATTTGTTAGTCAACACATAAGAAGCATCAAAAGTTTTAAATGAAATAGCATGATCATTTGATGCATTAGGAGTTTTCTTTCTAGGCAACTTGGCACGGGTTGGTTGCCTAGAGCTAGATGTCTCACCCTTATACATAAAAGCATGATTGGGGCCAGAGTGAGACTTCCTAGAATGAATTTTCCTAATTTTGTCCTCGGGATAACCGGCAGGGTATAAAATGTAACCCTCGTTATCCTGAGGCATGGGAGCCTTGCCCTTAACAAAATTAGACAATCTCTTAGGAGGGGCACTAATTTTGACATTGTCTCCCCTTTGGAAGCCAATGCCATCCTTAATGCCCGGGCGTCTCCCATTATAAAGCATGCTTCTAGCAAATTTAAATTTTTCATTCTCTAAGTTATGCTCGGCAATTTTAGCATCTAATATTGCTATATGATCATTTTGTTTTTTAATTAAAGCCATGTGATCATGAATAGCATTAATATCAACATCTCTACATCTAGTACAAATGGAAACATGCTCAATGGTAGATGTAGAGGGTTTGCAAGATTTTAATTCTACAACCTTAGCATGCAAGATATCATTCTTAGTTCTAAGGTCGGAAATGGTAGTATTGCAAACATCAAAATCCTTAGCCTTAGCAAGCAATTTTTCATTCTCAATTCTAAGGCTAGCAAGAGAAATGTTCAATTCTTCAATCCTAGCAAGCAAATCATCATTATTATCTCTAGAATTGGGAATTGAATTATTACAAACAAGTGAATCAACCTTAGCATTTAAACTAGCATTTTCATGTCTAAGGTTGTCAATCATCTCACGGCAAGTGCTTAGCTCACTAGATAAATTTTCACATTTTTCTACTTCTAGAGCATAAGCCTTTTTAACCTTAACATGTTTTTTGTTTTCTTTAATTAGACAATCCTCTTGGGAATCCAAAAGGTCATCCTTTTCATGAATAGCACTAACCAATTCATTTAATTTATCCTTTTGAGCTATGTTAAGGTTGGCAAAAAGGGAACGCAAATTATCTTCCTCATCACTAGCATTATCATCACTAGAAGATTCATATTTAGTGGATGAGTTGGATTTAACCTTCTTCCGTTTGCCGTCCTTTGCCATGAGGCACTTGTGGCCGACGTTGGGGAAGAGGAGTCCCTTGGTGACGGCGATGTTGGCGGCGTCCTCGTCGTTGGAGGAGTCGCTTGAGCTTTCGTCGGAGTCCCACTCGCGACAAACATGAGCATCGCCGCCCTTCTTCTTGTAGTACCTTTTCTTCTCCTTTCTTCTCCCCTTCTTGTCGTCGCCTCGATCACTGTCACTAGATATAGGACATTTAGCAATAAAATGACCGGGCTTACCACATTTGTAGCAAACCTTCTTGGAGCGGGACTTGTAGTCTTTCCCCCTCCTTTGTTTGAGGATTTGGCGGAAGCTTTTGATGACGAGCGCCATCTCCTCATTGTCAAGCTTGGAGGCGTCTATTGGTTGTCGACTTGGTGTAGACTCCTCCTTCTTCTCCTCCGTTGCCTTGAATGCAACGGGTTGGGCTTCGGATGAGTCGCCAAGCTCGTTGATTTTCCTCGAGCCTTCTATCATGCACTCAAAACTTACAAAATGCCCGATAACTTCCTCGGGGGTCATTTTAGTATATCTAGGATTACTACGAATCAATTGAACTTGAGTGGGATTAAGAAAAATGAGAGATCTTAAAATAACATTTACCACTTCGTGATCGTCCCACTTCTTGCTCCCGAGGTTGCACACTTGGTTCACCAAGGTTTTGAGCCGGTTGTACATGTGTTGTGGCTCCTCCCCTTTGCGAAGCCGGAACCGACCGAGCTCCCCCTCGATCGTTTCCCGCTTGGTGATCTTGGTGAGCTCGTCTCCCTCGTGTGCGGTTTTGAGCACATCCCAAATCTCCTTGGCGCTCTTCAACCCTTGTACTTTGTTATACTCCTCTCTACTTAGAGAGGCGAGGAGTATTGTTGTTGCTTGAGAGTTGAAGTGCTCGATTTGGGCCACCTCATCCTCATCATAGTCCTCATCCCCTACGGATGGTACCTGCGCGCCAAACTCAACAACATCCCATATGCTTTTGTGGAGCGAGGTTAGATGAAATCGCATTAAATCGCTCCACCTAGCGTAATCTTCACCATCAAAAGTTGGTGGTTTGCCTAATGGGACGGAAAGTAAAGGTGTATGTTTGGAAATGCGAGGGTAGCGTAGGGGGATCTTGTGGGGGATAGATATCCCCTGGGTCCACTAAAGAAGTAAAAGGCCTCACGAAAAGCCCAAGGGCCCAATAATTCGTAAGGTCATTCTTTCGTGGGCCTAGGGAAAGACAACCAATAAAGAAGACGTGGGACTGATTAGTGCAAACACAGGCGGCCCACAACGTCGAATGAATGGATTACAACAGAGGCCCGACTTTCCCGCGCTGAAGCCCTCATGCAACAGAGCCATGCGAGGATAAGTCGGCGAAGGTTACGTAGGGATAAACTCAAGAGGTTCACTATCTTTTAGCTACTCGTTGCTATCATATCATATGTACTGCCCCACGGTCGAGTATATAAGGCCTAGGGGGCACCCCTTCAGATCGATCGACCCTATTCTACTTAGCCACCCACAAAAACTCTCTGCGCCCTCTATCCATAGGATCCTCTTGTAACCACGCTCATATACTCACCAGGACGTAGGGTGTTACGCACTTCTAAGCGGCCCGAACCTGCAAATCTTGTCCATTGTCCCTCGTGCGATCGGCACGAACCATTTTGCTACAGTCGTCGACACCGTCCTACTCCTAAAAGCACCTTGAGGGACAACCCCGGGTGTGCGGTCGGACCCAAAACACCGACAACTGGCGCGCCAGGTAGGGGGTGTGTCGACGATCCAAGCTAGCTCAATGGCCGTCACCTTCCACAGCAAGATCACCATGCGTCCCGGATCCACATTCTGCTACGGGACAATCTTCTCCGTGGCGGATGAAGAAGGAATTCTACACCGCCTCGCGGATCTGCCGGAACAGAAGTCTCCACCAACAAACTCCGAAAATGCTGGAAAGACGCTACTTCCGGCTCTTCGGGAAAAGACTGTCTCCGGGGAGGCTGGAGCGAGAAGCTCGCTGACCCGGAAGACTCCGCTGTCTACTTCTCCAACGAAAGAATGGACACGGGTCGTGAGAAAGAAGGAGACCAGGGAGAGGCCAGTCGTTCTTCCCGTTCCTCCGACCTCAAAGGAGAACGGAAAGAAAGCCGCCGTGGCAGCAATACCGTTCTACCCCGACGTCCTCTTCATCGGGAGAGCAGAATCACCCGCCGTCTCCGACGACGAACCGACCGCGCCTGGAGAAGAACCACCTCAGCGGGAATCCCGCCGACGAAGGAATCGGCGCAGGAACGTTCGACGACATCACGCAGCTGGAGAACGGGATCCGGAGCAACCTGTCTCGCGAGACGAGGTCTCAGAGATAGGAGAAACTCCGGAAGAACGCGTCTTCAGGGAACGAAGGAACTCCCGACGACGAGATCGCCGTCGAACTCAGGAGCAAGCCGAGCAAGATGCAAGGCAACGACGCGAGAATCCGCTCTTCGGGCGCAACCTGAACCCCGACTTCGCCCGAGCTATGAACACGCCGAGCGAAGTCGGAGGCGTTCTGGCCCGGATAGCTGACGGACTTCCTCGGACCCCCGACGCCGAGGGATACCGGCGCCTGTTCACTCAGGCAGCCAACCATCTTCTACCGCTCGCTCATCCGCCGAACGATCTGCGACACGCCATCAACAGTCGCCGAGACGCGCGAAGCTCTATCAATGCTTCGCGCGAACGGCGGCACGAGAACGAAATCCGCCGTCGAGAGGAGTATGATCGAGATCATGGCTTCCCGACCCAAAGCCAGGCCACCCGAACTGAGTCGGCAACAGCTTCAACTGGTGGAACCACCCGGGGACGGTCGAGGAGCCACCACCGCCACTCCCCTCCCCGGGACAGACGACATCCTCGACGACAGGAGGACACGTGCGGAGTATCCGCCCTTACTCCGCGCCTTAGGGCCATCCAATGGCCTCCCAACTTCAAGGTATCCAATGTCGACAAATATGAACCTAAGCAGGATCCGGGGGGCTGGTTAGCCGTCTACACCACCGCTGCTCGGGCCGCCGGGGCATCCGAGGACGTCATGACTGCGTATCTGCCCATCGTCCTCGGGCAAGACGCGCTGCAGTGGCTACGACATCTACCCCGACACTGCATCGACGACTGGGGAGACTTCAGTCGACGTTTCACCGCCAACTTCCAGTCTCTCTCCGACAAGCCAGCGCAACCATGGGACCTCAAATCCATCAAGCGCCGGGGGGATGAGACTCTCAGGTCATACCTTAAAAGGTTCCAGACCATGAGAAACCGCATCCCCGAGGTCACGGAGGCGGCCGTAATCGAGGACTTCTACAGAGGATCTAACGACTCGGCTTTCGTCCGAGCCATACTGCAAAAGGCGCCGACTACCTCCGAGGAGCTGTTCCGGGAAGCCGACCTCTACATCACCGCTGACGAGCGGGCCCAGGACCTCATCGGAGGAGCAAAGCCCGCACCGGCGGTACCACGACGCGACGCGAACCAGCCGCCCGACAAGCGCTGGGAGAAGAGGCCTCGCGAAGAGGTACACGCCGCCGGACCACCCGCCTCTCGCGCCCGAGGAGGACCTCGTGGAGGCGAACGCACGCTGGACGACATCCTCGACGCCCAGTGCCCGTACCACAAGGATATGCGCCACACTCTCCGCAACTGCCGGGACTTCAAGCACTCCGTCGGGCATGGCCGACCCTTCCAACCTCTACCACCTCCTCCGCCGAGAGGGGGACCAGATGAACCACGACAGCCCCATCAGCCGGAGGAGGGGGGAGGAGGAGCTTTCCCGCGCGTTGACAGGGAGGTCAACGTCATCTTCGGCGGACATGGGTCGCAGGAGAACAAGAGACAACAAAAGCTCAACGACCGCCAGATACTGGTGGCGACCACCGGCCCTCCCGCCCCGTACCGGTGGTCGGAGCACCCAATCACGTTCACTCGGGAGGATCAATGGCTCAACTTCGACCACCCAGGCAAATACCCGCTCCTCGTCGATCCGGTGATCCGAGAGAGCCGGGTGAAGAAGGTGCTAGTGGACGGGGGGAGCAGCATCAACGTCACCTTCCCCCGTACGCTTCAAGGCTTGGGAGTTCACCTCAAAGAGCTCCACGAGTCAGACACTCCTTTCTTCGGCATCGTGCCGACGGAAGGGGAGTATCCGCTGGGCCACATCTACATGCCGGTCACCTTCGGGACTCCGGATAATTACAGAACCGAGTTCCTGAGGTTCGAGGTGGCGAACTTCGACTGCGGGTACAACGCCATCATCGGGAGGCCAGGGCTGGCCAAGTTCATGGCCATCCCACACTACACGTACATGATACTGAAGATGCCAGGACCACAAGGAATCATAACTGTGCGCCCCGACTTCCAAGGCGCCGCAGAATGTTTCCGAGTGGCCATCCAAGCAGCCCTCACCACCAAGCCATCAGCGATTCCTTCTACACCGGCGAACTCTAAGCCTGATGAAGACCTCGCCGTGCCGGCAAACGAAGCTCAGGCCGCGACCTCTATGCGGCCGACTGAAGACACCAAGCGGATCAACCTGGGTTTCGCTGATGAGCGCAAGACGGCCATCATCAGCTCCAGTTTGAGTGACAAATAGGAAAGCGCGCTCGTCCAGTTCCTGCAAGATAACCGAGACGTATTCGCATGGCAACCTGCGGATATGCCGGGAGTCCCAAGAGAACTGGCCGAGCACAAATTGAAGGTCTATCCCCAGGCGAGGCCGATCCGGCAAAAGCTGCGTCGTTTCACGCCCGACAAGAGAGAAGCCATTCGTGCCGAGTTAGCCCGCTTGGTCGCAGCCGGATTTATTAGAGAAGTATTGCACCCCGAGTGGTTGGCCAACCCTGTTCTTGTACTCAAAAAGAATAAAGTGGATTGGCGCATGTGCGTCGACTATACTGATCTCAACAAACACTGTCCGAAGGATCCCTTCGGGCTCCCGAGGATAGATCAGGTGGTGGATTCCACCGCTGGATGTTCGATGCTGTCTTTCTTAGATTGCTATTCCGGGTATCATCAGATTAGTTTGGCAAAAGAAGACGAGGAAAAAACGGCGTTCATCACCCCGTTTGGTGCTTTCTGTTATACCTCCATGCCGTTCGGCCTCAAAAACGCTGGAGCGACTTATCAGAGGGCTATTCAAACATGCTTAGCCGATCACTGGGGCAAGCGTGTAGAGGCTTACGTAGACGACGTGGTGATCAAAACTGAGAATCCAGAAAACTTCATCGAAGATTTACAGCTGGTTTTCAACAGCTTGAGAAGATATAGATGGAAACTCAATCCTGAAAAATGCGTTTTCGGGGTACCAGCAGGAAAGTTGCTTGGATTTATCGTCAGCCACCGGGGAATTGAGGCTAATCCAGATAAGATTGAAGCTATCATGAAGATGGAAGCTCCTCGATCGCAAAAGAAGGTTCAGCGACTCACTGGATGTATGGCAGCCCTGAGCAGATTCATATCCAGGCTGGGAGAAAAAGGTCTGCCATTTTATAAACTGTTGAAAAAGGTGGATAAGTTTCAATGGACTTCAGAGGCACAAGAAGCTCTAGACGCACTGAAAAAATTCCTGACAACACCGCCAGTATTGAAACCGCCCCAGCGAGCCACGCCAACTCAGCCGGCTGAAGATTTGCTGCTATATATCTCTTGCACGACTCACGTGGTAAGCACTGCGTTGGTAGTCGAGCGAGTGGAAGAAGGACATGCCTACCCGGTACAACATCCCGTCTATTTCATCAGTGAGGTTCTAGGCCCATCAAAGAAAAAGTATCCTCAAGTTCAGAAGCTATTATATGCAGTACTTCTAACTGCCCGCAAGCTGCGCCACTACTTTGACGACCACAAAGTCATAGTAGTTACTGGTTTTCCAATAGGGGACATTCTTCACAACAAGGAAGCCATTGGCCGAATAGCCAAGTGGGCTTGCGAGTTGGGGTCCCATGATATCGAGTTCCGACCTCGCACTGCCATCAAAACTCAAGCGCTGGTCGATTTCGTATCAGAGTGGACAGAACAGCAAGTGCCGGATAATCCAGAAACCGCAGAAGTATGGCGAATGTATTTTGATGGCTCGCTGAAGCTGCAGGGAGCAGGAGCAGGAATTCTCTTCACTGCACCTGGAGGCGAGCACCTTAAGTATGCTCTCCAGCTACTATTCCCGGCCTCTAACAACGCAGCCGAGTATGAAGCCTTGATACACGGATTAAACATCGCCATATCACTGGGCGTCAAGAGATTGATGGTATATGGAGACTCTCTGGTAGTCATTAGCCAGATAAACAAAGAATGGGATTGTTCAAGTGATTCAATGGGAAGATATTGCGCTGCCGTTCGAAAGCTGGAAGATAAGTTCGAAGGTCTGGAATTTCATCATGTGGAAAGGGATCGTAACACAGCAGCTGATACACTATCCAAGCTCGGATCCGGTCGAACTCAGGTCCCACCCGGAGTTTTCGTGCAGGAAATTACACGGCCGAGTATCTCGATAGACCAAACAGAAGAGTGCAACATCGTAGATCAACCCGGGTCAGACTCTGATGACTGGAGGAGGCCGATCATTAAGTACATAAAGAACGAAGAAGAGCCAGACGACAAGAACTCAGCAGAGCGCATTGCCAGACAGTCGGCTCACTATACACTCATTGGGGAGGTATTATACCGGAGGGGCGCGTCAGGCGTCCTCATGAAGTGCGTTCTCCCGTCCACTGGGAAGCAACTTCTGGAGGAAGTCCATGCAGGGCAATGTGGGATACACGCAGCATCCAGAACATTAGTCGGGAAGGTTTTCAGGTCAGGATTCTATTGGCCGACGGCGAAGAATGATGCAGCCGAGTTAGTTCAGAGATGCGAAGCTTGCCAATACCTGTCGAAGCAACAGCACATGCCAGCGCAGCAGCTACAAACCATACCAGTAACTTGGCCTTTTGCATGCTGGGGATTGGATATGATTGGACCTTTCAAGAAGGCTCAAGGAGGATACACCCATGTATTGGTGGCAATTGACAAATTCACTAAGTGGATAGAGTTCCAGCCCATTGCCTCTTTGACCTCTGCTAAAGCCGTGGAATTCATACAAAGCATAATATTCAGATTTGGGATACCAAACAGTATCATCACTGACTTGGGATCCAACTTTACCAGTTCAGAATTCTTTGACTTCTGCGAGCAAAAAAGCATTCAGATCAAGTATGCATCTGTAGCCCATCCGAGAGCCAACGGGCAGGTTGAGCGAGCCAACGGAATGATATTGGAGGCACTCAGAAAAAGGGGTCTTTGGCAAAAATGAAAAATTCGCAGGAAAATGGATAAGAGAATTGCCTTATGTCGTTTGGAGCTTGAGAACCCAACCTAGCCGGGCCTTGCATGGAAACACTCCTTTCTTCATGGTCTATGGGTCGGAGGCAGTGCTACCTGCTGACCTCAAGTTTGGGGCACCAAGATTGATCTTCGAAAGCATAGCGGAAGCTGAGGCCACCAGGCTGGAGGATATTGATATACTTGAGGAAGAACGACTGAATGCAGTAATACAATCAGCACGATACCAGCAGACTCTAAGGCGCTATCACGACAAGGCTGTGCGGCAAAGGTTCTTTTCAGTAGGGGACCTCGTCCTCCGCCGAATTCTAACGGGGGAGGGACGGCACAAGCTATCACCCTTATGGGAAGGACCCTTCATAGTAGCAGAGGTCACTCGGCCCGGATCGTATCGCCTCACCCAGACGGATGGTACAGAAGTCGGGAACTCTTGGAACATAGAGCACCTCAGAAAGTTTTACCCCTAGCTGTACTTCAAAACAGCCGGGGCGGCCATGTACTCTGTAAAGTGGAAATATGTCATCAATAAATATAGATTTCAAGGATACTCGGTTCGTTTATGATTGACTTGCATTCTTACTTAACTCGAGGTGACCACTATGCCCTACAAACGGAGCAATCGACTTAAGTCGGCAACGACTTAAGGCGGTGCAACATGCTCACGCTTACTTAACTCGGGGTGACCACTATGCCCTACAAACGGAGCAATCGACTTAAGTCGGCAACGACTTAAGGCGGTGCAACATGCTCGCGCTTACTTAACTCGGGGTGACCACTATGCCCTACAAACGGAGCAATCGACTTAAGTCGGCAACGACTTAAGGCGGTGCAACATGCTCACGCTTACTTAACTCGGGGTGACCACTATGCCCTACAAACGGAGCAATCGACTTAAGTCGGCAACGACTTAAGGCGGTGCAACATGCTCACGCTTACTTAACTCGGGGTGACCACTATGCCCTACAAACGGAGCAATCGACTTAAGTCGGCAACGACTTAAGGCGGTACAACATGCTCGCGCTTACTTAACTCGGGGTGACCACTATGCCCTACAAACGGAGCAATCGACTTAAGTCGGCAACGACTTAAGGCGGTGCAACATGCTCACGCTTACTTAGCTCGGGGTGACCACTATGCCCTACAAACGGAACAATCGACTTAAGTCGGCAACGACTTAAGGCGGTGCAACATGCTTACGCTTACTTTACCTGGGGTGACCACTATACCCTACGAACGAAAGTTACCGACCAAAAGTCATTGACGGCTTAAACCAGTATAGCATACTCTCGCTTATAAAGTTCAGGGGATGACTTCCATATCCCACAAACAAACTTCATAATTATCATGTAGCATTACCACAAATTTGCATACGATAAGAAAGAAATCATAACATTCGAATGATAAGCTGATGTCCTCTAAATGAATGCTTGCTCATGCTAACTGCGCGCTCAGAGCACGCGAACTGTTTCTTTATTTTCCAATGTCTCTCTCAGGAACGACTGACGAAGAAGGGCGATTCGAGGAATCAGGGGCAGCAACCACATCGGCTCTTATATCCTCGGGGACAACCACGCCAGGTCTTCTCATCAAGATTCGTCCCGCCCGAATGGCCTTGTCCAGGGCCTTATCGCGCTGAGCTTTGAAAGTGACAGCAGCTTCTTCAGCAACTTTAACAGCCTGCTGAGCGGTTTCTAACTCCCGGGCAATGGTTTTCTTGGAAGCTCGGAGTTCCTTGATGGAGGCATCCTTTGCTGATAGCAACTGTGTAAGGCGGGCCACTTCGTCCGAAGATTCTTGCAGTTGACGGCGCTGATTGTCAAGCTCCTCCATCGTAAAGCGGTGGCTCCTCTCCAAGATGGTCAGCGAGCTACTGGAATCCCGGTACAATCTGTCCAAGTTGTCGCGAGAAGCAGCAAGGATACGTTTTTCTTCCTACAAGCAAAAATCAAACTCATTCAGAATCCAAGAGCATGATAAGGCGAAGCACAGGTTCGTAAGCTACCTTCTCAGAGTTAAGCTGGACATGAAGAGAAGAACTCAGAGCGTTAGCATCATCCAAAGCCGCAGAGACCTGACTCAACTCGATCTGACTTTGAGAATACTTTTCCTCGAAGTCAGCGCATCGTCGAGTCATTTCAGCTTGATCTTGAGAATGTTTTTCTTCAAGAACTATGATCTGCCGAGTCATCCCTATCAAGAAGTATTCAAACAAAATGAGGTCAGAAGGTAAAACAACCTACGGGCAAGAATAAAGAAGAAGAAGAAAGGACACTGACCAGCATTGGTGGCCTCCAACTCAGATACACGACGACGAAGCAACACTGGATTCCAACGCTCGAGAGATGACGCCACTTCTGGGGTAGAAGCACCCTGTGATTTCAGTTGACTGGCCAATCCATTCACCAAAGCCTGACGAGAAGAACAGATGAGCATAATGACGGCAATTCATGCAACATAGAGATCAAATTAAAGCATGGCACAGCACCTGGAGGTTGGAAAAGAACGAAGGGATCCCCAGGTCAGGAGAAATCAGCTGATAATCAGGTGTCAGACCACCACCCGAAGCAGCTTGCAGTAGACCAGCGGGAACAAGCTCAGTACATTCAGCAGAGTTTAACTCCAGACCAGTGGGGATGCTGCCCTCCAAAGCGACCCCCTGATCCGGAGTCCGAGCCACCATCATGCCGCCAGAGTGTGGAGGTGAACCCACATGAACATCCATAGAAGTGCAGGAGGGAGACCCCGCTCGGACACCCTCGGGGGCTGGGTCAAGGTTGGCACTGCCCACTTGAGCCGGGTCACCCCCGGCAACACCCTCGGGGGCTGGGTAGTGGCCTACACTCCTCGCCTGAGTTGAGTCCTCCCTGGCGACACCCTCGGGGGCTGGGCACATGTCAGCACTATTCAAAGGATCCAAGCTCTCTGCCGTGACCACCTCTAAGGTCGACGGGCCTTCAGCTGTTTCCACAGGATCAGGACGGTCCAAGTCATTATCCCGGCTCTCAAGATCGTGTTCTAAGGTCGACGAGGCACGGGACGACCTCAACCCAGCATCTGGCACGGCTGCACAAGTTTCTGTTGCATCAACGTCTGCAGGTTCCAACAGCAAGTTCTCAGGGACCATATCCTCTAGAGCTTGATCAAAATTGGCCATGGACAGTTCTTGCAGACCAATAAGAGCAGACAAGGCAGGAGAAGGAACCCCACTACTACCACCGCTAGCGACGAACTGCCGACTGTTCTTCCGAGTTAATGGAGTTTCATTCTCTTCCTCCTCATCTTCCACAGCAACAGCACAAACAGCATCCTCATTGGGGTTAGCAGCAGGCGGAGCACACCCATTGGGATCAACGTCAGCTAGACCAGTTGCAGTCATTTCTTCATCAGTAGGAGCTAAGGTGCTGGCATCCTCATCAAAGCTAGACACTCGCCGGAGGCGTCTTCTTTTCCTTTTCTGCTCATCAGCAGAAGGCTCGGGCTGACTGGTTCGGCTAGGACGCCTCGGGCGAGTATTGGCAGGTTTCGAGACATCCAAGGTCGCATCAACCTCTGGAAGCGGCACCACTGCCAATGTACCATCAGGAGCAGTATCAGATGAATCCTCAGCTAGCAGATCGAGCATGTCATTTATGTCTGCGTCACTAGGGTTCAGGGGCACTTCAAAATAAATCTGTCGTTCATCATCAGGTATCTCCCCGAGCGAAGCAACTAAGGAACGGACATCTTCAGCAGAAGGTCGAACTCTAAGACCCAAATTGCTATCTGTCACGGGCGGATTAGACACAAAAAGAGTGAAATCTTTGGGAGAAGGCAGGTTCCAAGCCGAGTATGCCACTGGAGCTCCAACGTTCGAAACCTTACCCCTCAGGATCATCTCGAGTCGGCTCACCAAATCAATAGAAGGAATTCTCCTATTAGTAACTCGAGTTGAGTCGGCCAGCCCTCGGTAAAGATATGCCGGATAGGCCCTGTCTTTCAGCGGCTGAATGTTTTTGAAAACAAAATCTGTGACCACGGCTTCGGCAGTCAGACCTCTCTCTTTCAGTAATCCAACCTCAGTAAGCAACATGCCCGCCTCGGCTACTTCTTGGTCCGTGGGAGATTCAGTCCAACTCGGAGTGCGAACGTCTGCCTGTCTCCCTGAGCGAGGAGGAAGAGAGTTTCCATAATTGTCCATTATAAACCACTCCAGACGCCAACCTTTAATGCTGTCCTTGAGAGGTATCTCGAGATACTCGGTCTTCCGCCCCCGGCGCATCTCTAAACTGGCACCTCCGACCAATTGATGTTGCCCCCCGGCCATCCCAGGACGGCAGTGATACAGATACTTCCATAAGCCAAAATGCGGCAGCACGCCAAGATAAGCTTCGCAAAGGTGAACGAAAATAGAGATTTGGAGAATGGAGTTAGGGTTCAGGTGAGTCAGGTTGATATGATAAAAATCAAGGATGCCACGGAAAAAAGGAGATATGGGAAGGCCGAGGCCGCGAAGAAGGAAAGGAGTATAGACCACTGATTCGTGGGTATCTTCGGTTGGGACAGTAGTCCCATGGCAAGAACGCCAAGAACAGAGTTCCCGTGGAGGGAGAACCCCGATGGAAACAAGGCGGAGAAGCTCAACTTCAGAAATCACAGACATATGGTTACCTGCGAAGGGTAACTGACTGTTGGGATCGATGGCGGGGATCACTGCAGTAGACGAGTTCGTGGTCTTCCTCTTGGGCGCCATCTTGCTTCTCGCTGGCGAAACAGAGCAGGGGGCGAGTGGCAGAGAAGACTCAGATGCGGAAATGCAAGAACTAGGGCACAGAAAGCAAAGGCGGCTGAAAGCGCGACACTTAAGGGATATTCTTGAGCCAGATACCTTTTCAAAAGCGCCCAGTCATCACCCGGCGGTCATCTCCGAAATCCCAGCATGCCACGTGGATATCTAACAGTTATTTCCAAGAAAGCCGATGTGCCACCTCATCACTCGGCCATTTTCCTCAAAGAAACTTGAAGAAGCTGGCTATCACTCGGCGCTGCCTCTAAAACGCCGACCACGTGTTCAATCGCTCGGCATTACTTCTAAAATGACGACGCTGACCTTCAATCACTCGGCGCTGCCTCTAAAACGCCGACCACGTGTTCAATCGCTCGGCATTACTTCTAAAATGCCGACGCCGACCTTCAATCACTCGGCGCTGCCTCTAAAACGCCGACCACGTGTTCAATCGCTCGGCATTACTTCTAAAATGCCGACACCGACCTTCAATCACTCGGCGCTGCCTCTAAAACGCCGACCACGTGTTCAATCGCTCGGCATTACTTCTAAAATGCCGACGCCGACCTTCAATCACTCGGCGCTGCCTCTAAAACGCCGACCATGTGTTCAATCGCTCGGCATTACTTCTAAAATGCCGACGCTGACCTTCAATCACTCGGCGCTGCCTCTAAAACGCCGACCACGTGTTCAATCGCTCGGCATTACTTCTAAAATGCCGACGCCGACCTTCAATCACTCGGCGTTATTTCTAAAATACCAGCCCCGCATTTTGTCGCTTGGCATTACTTCTAAAATGCCGATGCCGACCTTCTATCATTCGGCATTGCCTCTAAAACGACGGTCTTGTGTTCGATTGCTTAGTGTTACTTCTAAAACGCTGATGTCAATCTTCACAATCGCTCGGCGCTGTTTCTACTATATCAAAAGAATTGGTTCAACATTCAGCAAAAGCAGTGACGAGTCATCAAAAAGAGGAGATAAACGACAATTTTCATTGAAGGGAAGTTAACAAGTTACAAACCAACTCTTTATGAGTTGGTACTTCCCTAATTCTAATCTACATTACTACTACTACTAAACTACATTATACTACTATTACTACTACTACACTAATTACTACTACATTATTTTATCTATACTAAACTATACTAATATCTAAGAAGACCAGTGGCACCTAGCCACTGGCCCTGCCCCTGCCGCCGCCGCCGCCCTTGGTGCTGCCCCTGCTGCTGCCCCTGGTGCTGTCCCCGCTGCCGCCGCTGCTGCCCTTGGTGCTGCCCCTGCTGCTGCCCTTGGTGCTGCCCCTGCCGTCGCCGCCGCCCCTGCCACTGCTGCCGTCGTCGTCGTCATCGTCGTCGTCGTCGTCGTCGTCGTCTTCACCCTCATCGCCGCCGTCCGAGTCCCCCTCATCCGAGGAGTCCTCCGACTCATCCGAGCCTTCGAGCCCGGCGCGCTCGACGGCCCGGATGTATGTCCAGACCTCCGCGGCTATCCCCTGGGAGTCGTCCGAGTCATCGGACGACGCCGGGGGAGAGACGGGAGCCGGAGACCCCTCGGGCTCGGAGGAGAACTCCTCCTCCGAGTACTCCGAGTCACCAAACTCCTCCGATGGAGGAGTTGGCTCACGCTTACGCTTGTTGTTCTTGCCCATGGTTGAGAGCTTTGGGAGAGAAGAAAGGGAAGAGGCAGTAAGGAGCAGCGAAGAGATGTGAAGAAACCAGAGAATCAAAGGGGTTATTTATAGAAGGGAAAGGCAACCGCTCACCTCTAACCACGGTCACTGAACAGTCGCAAGGCATTCAATAAGCACTTCCACCCACCCGAAGACACGTCAGGCGGCGGACGCCGTTTCATGCAACACTACACCCATTGGGACTCCAGTCAACAGCGCGAAGGATATGATTACACTAGCCGTCCCATCGCATTACTACTCAGAGGCAACCGGCTAAAACACTCAGCGTACCAAACCGTCCCTTGCCCACACCCATTGGGGGGGGACGCCCAGGAATTATCGGTACATTTTTCAAACGGTCACATCCGTGCAGGGCATGCAGTGAATACCTCAAGACAAAAATGAGATATCAACAAGAGTTAGAGGGAAGCCAAATATAGCCAGTAGAGTGCAAAATATGATCGACAGAAATGACTTGAAGACCAGACAGAGAACGTCCATCAAATGTCCAATCAGTCACAGAGCAAATAAATTACACTACCTAGCGAGATATGGATGGATTGCGAACTCGGCTGCAAAAGACAAAATACATGCTGACCTCTGAAGCATAAAATTGATGACATAGCGCGGATGACATCATGCCAATTTTTTACAAGCAGAAAGGATAATTTTCAGCAAAAGGACACAGAAGGAAGACCTTCGAGTGGATTATCCTCAAAAATCCACTTGAAGGTCGGGGGCTACACCCATTGGGTGCACCTTCGGTGCACCCCATGGATTATCATTCTAAATCAATATAGTGCCGACCTCTAAGGCATAGAACAAGATTGGAAAGATCAATCCTCAACTGAGATGCAGGAGCGCGAATGGAGAAAATCTTCGGAGAAGACCTTCGAGTAGATTATCTTCTAAAATCTACTCAAAGGTCGGGGGCTACACCCATTGGGTGCACCTTCGGTGCACCCAAGGAAGTCCAGAATCTTATAATCCAAAATGCCGACCTCTAAGGCACAAGCACAAAACCAAACTTTGGTCGAACGAGTGATCAGAGCCAGAGGAGGCAGCAGGAAGTCATTTTCTGGACCTTGGATCTTTGAGTTGATTACCTCTAAATTAACTCAAAGATCGGGGGCTTGTGGGGGATAGATATCCCCTGGGTCCACTAAAGAAGTAAAAGGCCTCACGAAAAGCCCAAGGGCCCAATAATTCGTAAGGTCATTCTTTCGTGGGCCTAGGGAAAGACAACCAATAAAGAAGACGTGGGACTGATTAGTGCAAACACAGGCGGCCCACAACGTCGAACGAATGGATTACAACAGAGGCCCGACTTTCCCGCGCTGAAGCCCTCATGCAACAGAGCCATGCGAGGATAAGTCGGCGAAGGTTACGTAGGGATAAACTCAAGAGGTTCACTATCTTTTAGCTACTCGTTGCTATCATATCATATGTACTGCCCCAAGGTCGAGTATATAAGGCCTAGGGGGCACCCCTTCAGATCGATCGACCCTATTCTACTTAGCCACCCACAAAAACTCTCTGCGCCCTCTATCCAGAGGATCCTCTTGTAACCACGCTCATATACTCACCAGGACGTAGGGTGTTACGCACTTCTAAGCGGCCCGAACCTGCAAATCTTGTCCATTGTCCCTCGTGCGATCGGCACGAACCATTTTGCTACAGTCGTCGACACCGTCCTACTCCTAAAAGCACCTTGAGGGACAACCCCGGGTGTGCGGTCGGACCCAAAACACCGACAGATCTTACTATACTTCTTGCGCTCTTGGCGCTTAGAAGTGACGGAGGGCGCATCGGAGTCGGAGGTCGATGTTGATGAAGTGTCGGTCTCGTAGTAGACCACCTTCCTCATCCTCTTGTGCTTGTCGCCTTTCCGATGCGGCTTGTGGGAAGAAGATTTTTCCTTCTTCTCTTTGTGGTGAGAAGAAGATTTCTTCTCCTTCCCTTTGTTGGAGGAGCTCTTTTTCTTCTCCCTCCTTTTGGTGCGGGACTCTTCCGATGAAGTGCTCCCGTGGCTTGTAGTGGGCTTTTCGCCGGTCTCCATCTCCTTCTTGGCGTGATCTCCCGACATCACTTCGAGCGGTTAGGCTCTAATGAAGCACCGGCTTTGATACCAATTGATAGTCGCCTAGAGGGGGGGGTGAATAGGGCGAAACTGAAATTTACAAATATAAACACAACTACAAGCCGGGGTTAGCGTTAGTAATAAGGAACGAGTCCACAAGAGAGGGCGCAAAACAAATCCCAAGCGAATAAGCAAGTGAGACACGGAGATTTGTTTTACCGAGGTTCGGTTCTTGCAAACCTACTCCCCGTTGAGGAGGCCACAAAGGCCGGGTCTCTTTCAACCCTTCCCTCTCTCAAACGATCCACGGATCGAGTGAGCTTCTCTTCTCAAATCAAAGCCGGGAACAAAACTTCCCCGCAAGGGCCACCACACAATTGGTGCCTCTTGCCTTGATTACAATGGAGTTGTGATCTCAAGAACAAGTGAGAAAGAAAAGAAGCAATCCAAGCGCAAGAGCTCAAATGAACACGGCAAATCACTCTCTCTAGTCACTAGGGTTTTGTGATGAATTGGAGAGGATTTGATCTCTTTGTATGTGTCTAGAATTGAATGCCTAGCTCTTGTAAGTGGTTGGGAAGTGGAAGACTTGGATGCAATGAATGGTGGGGTGGTTGGGGTATTTATAGCCCCAACCACCAAATGTGGCCGTTGGGAACCTGTCTGTTCGATGTCGCACCGGACAGTCCGGTGCACACCGGACAGTCCGGTGCCCCTGCCACGTCATCACTGCCGTTGGATTCTAGCCGTTTGGAGCTTCTGACTTGTGGGCCCTCCTGGGTGTCCGGTGCACACCGGACATGTACTGTTTGATGTCCAGTGCACCGGTATGGGCGTGCCTGACGTCTGCGCGCGCTGCGCGCGCATTAAATGCACCGCAGGGAGCCGTTGGCACCGCAGGGAGCCGTTGCTCCGCTGGCACACCGGACAGTCCGGTGCACACCGGACAGTCCGGTGAATTATAGCGGACGAGCCGTTGGCGTTTCCCGAAGCTGGCGAGTTCCTGAGGCCGACCTCCCTTGGCGCACCGGACACTGTCCGGTGTACACCGGACAGTCCGGTGAATTATAGCCGAGTCGCCTCAGAAATTCCCGAAGGTAGCAAGTTTGAATCAGAGTCCCCTGGTGCACCGGACAGGTACTGTTCACTGTCCGGTGGCACACCGGACAGTCCGGTGCGCCAGACCAGGGGTGCCTTCGGTTGCCCCTTTGCTCCTTTATTGAATCCAAGACTTGGTCTTTTTATTGGCTGAGGGTGAACCATTTACACCTGTATAATCTACACACTTGGGCAAACTAGTTAGTCCAATTATTTGTGTTGGGCAATTCAACCACCAAAATTATTTAGGAACTAGGTGTAAGCCTAATTCCCTTTCACTTTGGTGAACCAAGTGCGCAACCTCGGGAGCAAGAAGTGGGATGACCACGAGGTGGTTAAGGTTATTCTTAGATCACTCATTTTCCTTAACCCCACTCAAGTTCAATTAATTCGTGGTAATCCTAGATATACTCAAATGACCCCCGAGGAAGTTATCGGGAATTTTGTGAGCTTTGAATGTATGATCAAGGGCTCAAAGAAGATCAACGAGCTTGATGAATCCTCCACGCCCGAAGCACAACCGGTGGCATTCAAGGCGACGGAGGAGAAGAAGGAGGAGTCTACATCGAGTAGACAACCAATTGACGCCTCCAAGCTCGACAATGAGGAGATGGCTTTAATCATCAAAAGCTTTCGCCAAATCCTCAAGCAACGGAAGGGGAAGGATTACAAATCCCGTTCCAAGAAGGTTTGCTACAAGTGTGGTAAGCCCGGTCATTTCATTGCAAAATGTCCTATATCTAGTGACAGTGACAGGGGTGACGACAAGAAGGGAAAGAGGAGAGAAAAGAAGAGGTACTACAAGAAGAAGGGCGGCGATGCCCATGTTTGCCGGGAATGGGACTCGGACGAGAACTCCACCAACTTCTCCTCCGACGAGGACGCCGCCAACATCGCCGTCACCAAAGGGCTCCTCTTCCCCAACGTCGGCCACAAATGCCTCATGGCAAAGGACGGCAAAAAGAAGAAGGTTAAATCTAAATCCTCCACTAAATATGAATCCTCTAGTGATGATAATGCTAGTGATGAGGAGAATAATTTGCGTACCCTTTTTGCCGATCTTAACATGCAACAAAAGGAAAAATTAAATGAATTAATTAGTGCCATCCATGAGAAGGATGATCTCTTGGACTCCCAAGAGGATTTCCTAATCAAGGAAAACAAAACGCATGTTAAGGTTAAAAATGCTTATGCTCAACAAGTTGAAAAATATGAAAAACTGTCTAGTGAGCTAAGCACTTGCCATGAGACTATAGACAACCTTAGAAATGAAAATGCTAGATTAATTACTAAGATTGATTCTCATGTTTGTGTTGCTTCAATTCCCAATCTTAGAAATGATAATGATGATTTGCTTGCTAAGATTAAGGAATTAAATGATTCTCTTGCTAGCCTTAGAGTAGAAAATGAAAATTTGATTGCTAAGGCTAAAGATTTTGATGTTTGCAATACTACTATTTCCAACCTTAGAACTAAGAATGATATGTTGCATGCTAAGGTTGTAGAATTAAAATCTTGCAAACCCTCTACATCTACCGTTGAGCACACTTCTATTTGCACTAGATGTAGAGATGTTGATATTGATGCTATTCATGATCACATGACTTTAATTAAACAACAAAATGATCATATAGCAATATTAGATGCAAAAATTGCCGAGCATAACTTAGAAAATGAAAAGTTTAAATTTGCTAGAAGTATGCTCTATAATGGGAGACGCCCTGGCATCAAGGATGGCATTGGCTTCCAAAGGGAAGACAATGTCAAACTTAATGCCCCTCCAAAGAACTTATCCAACTTTGTTAAGGGCAAGGCTCCCATGCCTCAGGATAACGAGGGTTACATTTTGTACCCTGCCGGCTATCCTGAGAACAAAATTAGGAGAACTCATTATAGGAAGTCTCACTCTGGCCCTAACCATGCTTTTATGTATAAGGGTGAGACATCTAGCTCTAGGCAACCAACCCATGCCAAGTTGCCTAGAAAGAAAACTCCTAATGCATCAAATGATCATGCTATTTCATTTAAAACTTTTGATGCTTCTTATGTGCTTACTAGCAAATCCGGCAAGGTAGTTGCCAAATTTGTTGGGGGCAAACACAAGGGGTCAAAGACTTGTGTTTGGGTACCCAAAGTTCTTGTGTCTAATGCCAAAGGACCCAAAACCGTTTGGGTACCTAAAGTCAAGAACTAAAATTGTTTTGTAGGTTTATGCATCCGGGGGCTCAAGTTGGATACTCGACAGCGGATGCACGAACCACATGACAGGGGAGAAAAGGATGTTCTCCTCATATGAGAAAAACCAAGATCTCCAACGAGCTATCACATTCGGGGACGGAAATCAAGGTTTGGTCAAAGGTCTTGGTAAAATTGCTATATCTCTTGACCATTCCATTTCAAATGTTTTTCTTGTTGATTCATTAGATTACAATTTGCTTTCCGTATCCCAATTATGTCAAATGGGCTACAACTGTCTATTCACTGATGTAGGTGTCACTGTCTTTAGAAGAAGTGATGATTCAATAGCATTTAAGGGAGTGTTAGAGGGTCAGCTATACTTGGTAGATTTTGATAGAGCTGAACTCGACACTTGCTTAATTGCTAAAACTAACATGGGTTGGCTCTGGCACCGCCGACTAGCCCATGTTGGGATGAAGAATCTTCATAAGCTTCTAAAGGGAGAACACATTTTAGGATTAACAAATGTTCATTTTGAGAAAGACAGGATTTGTAGCGCATGCCAAGCAGGGAAGCAAGTTGGTGCTCATCATCCACACAAGAACATCATGACTAGTGACAGGCCATTGGAGCTCCTACACATGGACCTATTCGGCCCGATCGCTTACATAAGCATCGGCAGGAGTAAGTACTGTCTAGTTATTGTGGATGATTATTCTCGCTTCACTTGGGTGTTCTTTTTGCAGGAAAAATCTCATACCCAAGAGACCTTAAAGGGATTCTTGAGACGGGCTCAAAATGAGTTCGACTTAAGGATCAAGAAAATTAGAAGCGACAACGGGACGGAGTTCAAGAACTCTCAAATTGAAGGCTTCCTTGAGGAGGAGGGCATCAAGCATGAGTTCTCTTCTCCCTACACCCCACAACAAAATGGTGTAGTGGAGAGGAAGAATCGAACTCTATTGGACATGGCAAGAACCATGCTTGATGAATACAAGACTTCGGATCGGTTTTGGGCCGAGGCGGTCAACACCGCTTGCTACGCCATCAACCGGTTGTATCTACACTGAATCCTCAAGAAGACATCCTATGAACTCCTAACCGGTAAAAAGCCAAATATTTCATATTTTAGAGTTTTTGGTAGCAAATGTTTTATACTTGTTAAAAGAGGCAGAAAATCTAAATTTGCTCCTAAAACGGTAGAAGGCTTTTTACTAGGATATGACTCAAACACAAGGGCATATAGAGTCTTTAACAAGTCCTCAGGACTTGTTGAAGTTTCTTGTGACGTTGTGTTTGACGAGACTAACGACTCTCAAGTAGAGCAAGTTGATCTTGATGAGATAGGTGAAGAACAGACTCCATGCATAGCGCTAAGGAACATGTCCATTGGGGATGTGTGTCCTAAGGAGTCCGAAGAGCCTCCACATGCACAAGATCAACCATCCTCCTCCACGCTAGCATCTCCACCGACTCAAAATGATGATGAAGCTCAAGTTGATGAAGTAGAAGATCAAGCAAATGAGCCACCTCAAGATGACGGCAATGATCAAGGGGGAGATGCAAATGATCAAGACAAGGAGGATGAAGAGAAAAGGCCACCACACCCAAGAGTCCACTAAGCAATCCAACGAGATCACCCCGTTGACAC
Source organism: Zea mays (assembly GCF_902167145.1). NCBI lineage: Eukaryota > Viridiplantae > Streptophyta > Magnoliopsida > Poales > Poaceae > Zea > Zea mays. The sequence continues at coordinate 156,215,454 of NC_050103.1, read as the reverse complement.
CATCCTCGGCGACATTCATAAGGGGGTAACTACTAGATCTCGTATTGCACATTTTTGTGAACATTACTCGTTTGTTTCCTCTATTGAGCCACACAGGGTAGAGGAAGCACTACAAGATTTGGATTGGGTGGTGGCAATGCAAGAGGAGCTCAACAACTTCACTAGAAATGAGGTATGGCATTTAGTTCCACGTCCTAACCAAAATGTTGTAGGAACCAAATGGGTCTTCCGCAACAAGCAAGATGAGCATGGTGTGGTGACAAGGAACAAAGCTCGACTTGTGGCCAAGGGATACTCCCAAGTCGAAGGTTTGGATTTCGGTGAAACCTATGCACCCGTAGCTAGGCTTGAGTCAATTCGCATATTATTAGCCTATTCTACTTACCATGGCTTTAAGCTTTATCAAATGGACGTGAAAAGTGCCTTCCTCAATGGACCAATCAAGGAAGAGGTCTATGTTGAGCAACCTCCCGGCTTTGAAAACAGTGAGTATCCTAACCATGTCTATAAGCTCTCTAAGGCACTTTATGGGCTCAAGCAAGCCCCAAGAGCATGGTATGAATGCCTTAGAGATTTCCTTATTGCTAATGGCTTCAAAGTCGGAAAAGCCGATCCTACACTCTTTACTAAAACTCTTGAAAATGACTTGTTTGTATGCCAAATTTATGTTGATGATATTATATTTGGGTCTACTAACGAGCCTACATGTGAAGAGTTTAGTAGGATTATGACACAGAAATTTGAGATGTCTATGATGGGGGAGTTGAAGTATTTCTTAGGATTCCAAGTAAAACAACTCCAAGAGGGCACCTTCATTAGCCAAACGAAGTACACTCAAGACATTCTAAACAAGTTTGGGATGAAGGATGCCAAGCCCATCAAGACTCCCATGGGAACCAATGGGCATCTCGACCTCGACACGGGAGGTAAGTCCGTGGATCAAAAGGTATACCGGTCGATGATTGGTTCATTGCTTTATTTATGTGCATCTCGACCGGACATTATGCTTTCCGTTTGCATGTGTGCAAGATTCCAAGCCGACCCTAAGGAATCACACCTTACGGCCGTAAAACGAATCTTGAGATATTTGGCTTATACACCTAAGTTTGGGCTTTGGTACCCTCGGGGATCCACATTTGATTTGATTGGTTATTCGGATGCCGATTGGGCAGGGTGTAAGATTAATAGAAAGAGCACATCGGGGACTTGCCAGTTCTTGGGAAGATCCTTGGTGTCTTGGGCTTCAAAGAAGCAAAATTCGGTCGCTCTTTCAACCGCCGAAGCCGAGTATATTGCCGCAGGTCATTGTTGCGCTCAATTGCTTTGGATGAGGCAAACCCTGCGGGACTACGGTTACAAATTAACCAAAGTCCCTTTGCTGTGTGATAATGAGAGTGCAATTAAAATGGCCGACAATCCCGTCGAGCATAGCCGCACTAAGCACATAGCCATTCGGTATCATTTTCTTAGGGATCACCAACAAAAGGGAGATATCGAGATTGCATACATTAATACTAAAAATCAATTAGCCGATATCTTTACCAAGCCTCTTGACGAACAAACTTTTACCAAACTTAGGCATGAGCTCAATATTCTTGATTCTAGGAATTTCTTTTGCTAACATGGCTCATAAATATACCTTTGATCATGTCTCTTTTGTATATGCTATGACTAATGTGTTTTCAAGAGTGTTTCAAACCAAGTCATAGGTATATTAAAAGGGAATTGAAGTCTTCGGCGAAGACAAAGGCTTCCACTCCACTCCACTACTCTTCCTTCGCCGTCACTCCGAGCATCTCTCCAACTTTGGTATACTCTTCATTCATTTATCTTATGACCAAAGGAGGAGAAAATACTTCGAGGGCTCTAATAATTCCGTTTTTGGCGATTCATGCCAAAGGGGGAGAAAGTATGAGCCCAAAGCAAAAGGACCGCACCACAACCCATTTCCAAAAAAAAAAATTAGTGTTTTCCAAGAGTATTTTTCAATTGGTATCTTTTTGAGTTAAAAAGGGGGAGAAAATAGTATTTCAATCATCAAAACTCTCTTGAACACTAAGAGGATGATTTCATTTAGGGGGAGTTTTGTTTAGTCAAAGGAAAAGCATTTGAAACAGGGGGAGAAAATTTCAAAATTTAAAAATGCTTTGCAAACTCCTATTCATTTACCCTTGACTATTTGCAAAAGAACTTTGAAAAGATTTACAAAAGATTTTTGCAAAAACAAAACATGTGGTGCAAGTGTGGTCCAAAATGTTAAAGAAGAAGAAACATTCCATACATATCTCGTAAGTACTTATATTGGCTCAATTCCAAGCAACCTTTGCACTTACATCATACAAACTAGTTCAATTATGCAATTCTATATTTGCTTTGGTTTGTGTTGGCATCAATCACCAAAAAGGGGGAGATTGAAAGGGAATTAGGCTTACACCTAGTTCCGATATAATTTTGGTTGTTGAATTGCCCAACACAAATCTTTGGACTAACCAGTTTGCTCTAGTTAATAAGTTATACAGGTGTCAAAGGTTCACATCAAGCCAATTAAGAGGACCAAAGTTGGGTTCAAATAGAGAGCTAAAGGCAACGAAGGCACCTCTGGTCTGGAGGCACCGGACTGTCCGGTGTACACCGGACAGTGTCCGGTGTACACCGGACAGTGTCCGGTGCACCACCGGACATGTCCGGTGCACCAGAGGACTTCAACACAAACTCGCCACCTTCGGGAATTTCCAGAGGCAACTCCGCTATAATTCACCGGACTGTCCGGTGTACACCGGACATGTCCGGTGCTCCAAGGAAGGGTGGCCTCCAGAACTCGCCTGCCTCGGGTTTTCACTTCAGCTGCTCCGCTAAAATTCATCGGACTGTCCGGTGTACACCGGACTGTCCGGTGCATCCTCGGAGCAACGGCTACCTGCGACGACATTTAATGCGCGCGCAGCGCGCGCAGAAGTCAGAGTCGCCCATGCCGGCGCACCGGACAGTGAACAGTACATGTCCGGTGTGCACCGGACATCCAGGCGGGCCCACAAATCAGAAGCTCCAACGGTCAGAATCCAACGACAGTAATGACGTGGCGGGGACACCGGACTGTCCGGTGTGCACCGGACTGTCCGGTGCGCCATCGAACAGACAGCCTCCCAACGGCCACTTTTGGTTGTTGGGGCTATAAATACCCCAACCACCCCACCATTCATTGCATCCAAGTTTTCCAGCTTCCAACCACTATACAAGAGCTAGCATTCATTGCAAAGCACACCAAAAGAGATCAAATCCTCTCCCAACTCCACACAAAGCATTAGTGATTAGAGAGATTTGTAGCGTTCATTTGAGCTCTTGCGCTTGGATCGCTTCTTTTCTTTCGCATTCTTTCTTGTGATCAAACACTCACTTGTAATTGAGGCAAGAGGCACCAATCGTGTGGTGGCCCTTGCGGGAAGTTTGATTCCCAAGTGATTTGAGAAGAGAAGCTCACTCGGTCCAAGGGACCGTTTGAGAGAGGGAAGGGTTGAAAGAGACCCGGCCTTTGTGGCCTCCTCAACGGGGAGTAGGTTTGAGAGAACCGAACCTCGGTAAAACAAATCCGTGTGTCTCACTTCATTATTCGCTTGCGATTTGTTTTGCGCCCTCTCTCGCGGACTCGATTATATTTCTAACGCTAACCCGGCTTGTAGTTGTGATTATATTTGAGAATTTCAGTTTCGCCCTATTCACCCCCCTTTAGGCGACTATCAGGTTGCATCTTGTCGACGTTTGTGTGAATCTTGATACCGTATGTCTATGGCTATGATCCATTTGCTAAAGCGCTCTGTGCATCGATTGTTACCTCTAGCTCTTTTTCTCTCTGGTGGAGTGATTTCCATACAAAAATAGGTGGGAAGTGATTATAGCGGAAGTTGAATAGGGCCAAGTCTTGATCCAAAGACGAGGAAAAGGAACAGAGCCAAGTGTTTTTTTTATTATTATTATTCTCAAATCTTATTTATAGGCTGGGAAGTGGTTTTTATTTACTAGGCTTTCTCGTGAAGAATCTAATCAAGTAAGGCTATCCGCACTGACGAACTCCACGCTGAACTCTACCGCCTTGGTGGCATTTTGGAGTTCGAAAACAGCTGCAGTGGTGAACTCTATCCTAAACTGCATCAAGCCCGACGCACCTTCGAACTCTATTCCTAGAGACTTGGCGTTTGGACTCCATCTTCTCTCTCACATCCACGGTGGCAGCGGATCGTTGGTCCCGCTGTGGCTCGGATCGCAGGGCCACTGTAGACGTGAGTTGGTATTTGAAAAGAAATGATATAATATGTGGTAGTTGGTATAGAGTTGAGATATGGAGTAGATATGACTGCGGAGAATTTTAGTATAGAGTAAAGAATTTTGCTGATAAGGACAGAATATTCCTTTTAGGGTAGAAATTTAGAGTTGTATGAGTGTGGATAGCCTAACGCCGCGAAGCGACCCTATTTGTCTGCTTTTTTTCTACGAGGATCAGAGAAGCAGCAGCAGCAGACCTACCTTGCTCTCCGCTTTTCTGTGGACGACCAAAGCGGGGCCAAGTCTTGATCCTCATCCAAAGGAGCAAGGCCAAGTGGCCAAACTTTTACTTGCACTGTACGATCAAAGAGCTCAGCTGAAGGTATATACCCTGTGGTAGTGGTAGTGATACTGCCCATAGCGAGAAGCGCCTGGCAGCCAGCAACATCGCCATCGCCATCGCCCATCATGGTGGATTCGACGGCGAAACGGACCCTCGTGCGGGCCCCGCTTATTTGATGCACCCGTGTACTCCCCGGCGGCCCGGCCGGTCCCGCGAGCGCACTCCCACAAATAATTGGATCCAATCGAAAGAAATGAATTGAATTGAATACCATCCGCTAGGGGTGAAAACGGGCGAATACGGACGGATAGTAGCTCATCCTATATCCTACCCTAATGTATTTAAAACGGATTCGGGATCGGATACGGATAGTTAGAAACGGGACGGATACGGATACAGGGACCGGATATTTATCCGGGCGGATAAGTGACGGATACGGATATTATTTGATCGGATATCGGATACTTGTCGGATAATTCATTAATTGGTTATCATAAAATATTCTTGTTCGATCACGAAATTGCAAGTAAATTAATACTAATAAACATTTAATAGAATATAATCTCAAGTTCCCACATAAAAATGGTAAAGTGAAGTATTGATTATGTTAAAACTTGGATACTTAGAGTGATTTCACGTGTAACTCACGCAATAAGTGGAAATAAAATAGAAAAAACGTTGACATCCTGTGAATTTTATGGTCTCATTCTATTCAAATAAAACCTCAAGTCGCCACATGAAAATGATAAATGAAATATTAATTATGTTGAAACGTCGATACATAAAATGATTTCAAGTGTAACTCACGCAATAAGTGGGAGTGGAATGGAAGAAACACCAACATCTTGTGGATTTTATAATCCAAATGTTTTTTTAGAACTATATGTAGATATATGTTGTGTCCCAGTAAAAATTGATGAATTTTTTAGGCTATTTGGTGTATTATTAATTTCTTGTTGTAGAAAATCATCAAAATACAATTAAATTCATAAAAATATTGTAGTGTCGACCGGAAATTGCGAATAAGTTACCAATATTAATAAATAGTTTATAAAAAGATAATTCTAAGTTCCCACATGGAGATAATCTTAAGTCCCCACATTTTCATGTTAAAGTCTATTATTTTGATATAAATTTAGACATTATTTCAATGATTTTGGCCTAAATATATGTTTAAACAAAAATGTGTTGTACTACAAAGTTATAGATCTCTTCGAGCTCTACAATTTTCATATAAACTTTATCTTCATCCGATTTCATATGTAAAAGTTATGATTTTATAACTATATTATTATGCAGAAAAAGAAAAAACGGGTACCCGAATTCCGGGTACCCGTATCCGACCCGAATATCCGGGTATTTACCGGGTAGTACTCGTTCCGTATCCGACCCGAATCCGAAGCTGTACTATCCGGGTATTACCCGTATCCGTCCCGAATATAAAAATACCTGTATCCGTATCCGAAAAATGGTCCCGAATGAGTATCCGTATCCGGTACCCGTTTCGGGTACCCTACCCGTTTTCACCCCTACCATCCGCTGTGTACTTCCATCTGAGAGGCGACCACGTTTTGACCCGATAAAATACCAGCTGCGTTGCACGAACCGACGCCCAACTGTTGGGTGCAACGGCAAGCCATCCAGCCCATCCATCTGCTATTAAAAAATGCTTCTGCCGTTAGCGCCTCCTTTGTTTTTTGTTTTTGTTTTGCCGAACGGCTATAATTAGCACGGAACGAGGTTCCTCAGAGTGCGAATGCTTTCGCGGTCGTGCGGTCTCACTTCTCAGACGAGCTTTCGGCTAGTAAACCACAAGGCCAGATTCTGGCGAATAACTAGCCAAAATTCGAACCGAAATTTTATTATGTATTTTGTTTTAGACGGAGAAAAAAATAGTATCCCAACGAGAGAAAAAAAAAGAGAATCAGATTTTGTATCGGCTCAGAGATTTTAAAAAAGAAGATTAAAGTACATCCGCGCCGGAGCCGGACGCACGAAGATGCCTCCCTACCGAATGTAAAAAAAATATGCGAAAAGCAACAGACATCAGACAGCACAAGACAGCAGCGTCCCTAGTCCCCTCCCGGCACCGGCCTCCCCCTACCTCCTTCCCACGCCAGGAGCCACGAGGCCACGACCACCCCCACGCCTGTCCTACGCGAATCGCCCGCACCGGAAGCGAAAGCAAGGCAAGGTAGGAACGCAACGCAACGCAACGCAAGTGGACGAGGGCATGGACTCCGAGCCGGCGGCGGCGGCGCGCAGCAAAAAGGAGCGCAGCGATGCCAAGACGAAGAAGCGGCAGGGAGGCGGCGGAGGCGGCCCGCGTGGGCCCGGCGTGTCCCCGGCAGCGCCCCCCGAGGACGCCACCGGGAGCGGCGCGGCGGTGGCGGAGTGCGCGGCGGCGTGCTGCGTGCTGTGCGCCTGCCTCCCCGTGACCGTGCTCTGCTGCGTGGCGCGCGCCCCGCTCCGCGTCGCGCGCCGGTGCTGCGGCACGTGGAGGCCGCGGCGGCGGCGGCCCCGGCGGCGGCTCGCGCCGGGTGGGTCCTCGTCGTTCTCGGACGCCGAGGCCGGGGAGTTCCTGCAGGGCGGCGCCCGCGGGCGCGCAATGGGGCGGGAGGGGACGCGGCCCTCGCCGCGTGTCGGCCGGACTGCCTCGCCGCCGGCGTCGGATCGGGGGCGGAGGTAGCGCCAGTTTAGTCAGTTACTGACATTTTTCTTTTTGTCACCGTCGTCTTCTGCTCTTTTTCTTTCCCCCTCTCCTCTGCGATTTGCCGATTTTGTTGTAAGTTGTAAACCATATCTAGAGGTGGAGAGCATCTGCCAAGTAGGAGGATGGGTATGCCGCTGTTTCGGCGGTCTCTCCTCGCTCATTTGCTCCTTCTCGGCTTTGTTTTGCTCTAATCCAGGAACTGGTTTTGGCGAAACCAAAATGGTTTCGTCACGCCGATCCTACCAGGTGGCAGGTGTCGACTGCATTGTTCTAGTGTTATTTTCCTAGTGTACACTCACAGACTCGCTCCTCAATCGCACACCAACAGCTGCATTATCACTTTTACCTTTAATCATTGTGCCAAACAACAGGATTATTTTCCACTTAACACTGATACAGCTTAATACGTTGACTGAAATCTGATACGGCTTAGCGCAAATTTAATAATACAGCTGGCAGCTGGTTATAAGGATCTTGTAGCCTCATAAGGGCATGGACAAACCATTTAACATGGGGTATCTTGAGAGTTTTTTTAGGACTAATTGAAAAAAAATATAAGAGACCACTATTCGCTGAGAGTTCGTCTCTGCACAAGACCAGACATATTGTCTCTTAACTATATTTATGATCTAGTGTCTTAAGATTGTATCATGCAGTCTCTTAAGTGTATTTTGTAATTGAAAAAATGAACCACTATCTTAATGTTGTACATGTCCTAATGATATTTAGCCCACTTCTCCTTTCTATCCTCTAGCTCAGTATTTAGCCAACTTATAACCTTTTATTATAATTTTCTCTTAGAAGTAGAGTGAAGTCTGGTGAAGTATGAATCCGTTGCTGGTCAACGTAACGTACTTATCGTTGATTCATTCGATTCTCGCCAGTAAAGAAAAACATGCGTGCATTTAAGGGGTTTTTCAATCCATTATTAAACGACAGACCACTGGCGATGTATTTAATAAATGAAGTGGGGGCGAGTCACCCAGCGGCCAGCCTCCCCTACTTAGGAATGTTGGTTTCAACCTCAATCTATATAGATTAAAGGGAATTGAGGGAGTTTAAGGCAAAAATCTCTCTCAATTTATACTAATCTTCTTTAATCCATATGGAACTATAATAATAATAGCCGAAAAGCCATGCGAATTGGAAAAAAAAAGGGCGAGAACAGCAGACTGCCGAAAGATGCCCGCAGGCCCCAGAGGCTCCACTGCTTTTATAGCAGTCCATTGTTTGACCTGACCTGCCGACTGGCGCGTATGCGCAGCAGGGCGCCAGCACGGGAGCGCAGGCCCCGCATGAGCAGAGCAGCCCACGTCGAGCCGAGCAAGCACGCTGACACAACCACAGGGGCCTGTCAAAGCGCTGTTTAAACGAGCGAGCGCCGTCCAAACACAAAAGCAGATCCAGTAGTAGTAATAACGAACAAGAAGGATGGTGCAAGTGCAAACGCCATCGCTATCGGGCTGCCAACCTCCGGGGCGTATCGCGTCGCGTGCGGTCCAGGATTCGTTCGGGTGGGCGGGCGGGGCGGCGGGACGGTCGGACGGCTGAGGGAGTAGACCAGCTATGGAGGCAATGCCTTCTCCCAGTCTCCCCGATTCCCGAACCAAATCGACTTTCTCTCTCTCTCCCAGCAGTCAGGACATCCGAGACGCCCGCGGACCGAACACAATTCACACGCCGCACAATTCACACGCCGGGTCAATGGTTCGTCTCATCGCAAGAATACATGCCGCTAGTCGGTCTTCTCCTTCGCCGTCGTGCAAGTTTGTGTGCGGTGTGGCGTGAGTTTATGACGTCCTTTTATCCTATCAAAATAAAAAATAAAAAAAACAACTACCACAAAGTAGCGGCACAGCTGGGAGGCCTAGGGTCTGTTTGGTTGGGCTGTGGCTGTGAAAAAAGTTGCTGTGGGCTGTGAGCTGTGGAAAAAGCTGCTGTAGGCTGTAAGTTGTTAAAAAGCTAAAAACCGTTTGGTAGAAACCACTAAAAGTCGTTAAAAATCCTTCGATATATGTTTTCATAGTTCCATCCGAAAAGCCACTAAAAGCAGGTCCAGAGGTGCTTTCAGATTTGCACTACAAGAAAGTCGGCTTTTAGAAAAAGCTGCTTCCTGGATCCAGCCCTTTGGTTGGCTTTTGGCTTTTAGGGGGGCAAAAGTCAAAGCTAAAAGTTAAACCAAACACACCCCTAGAATGGGGCGGTGAGCAATAACAGCTTCTTTGCGCTAGACATCTCCCATAGATCAATCTCCAACCTAACTATTCTAATAGCATCAGCAATATTGAGTCTCCTTATTATAAAAAAACACAGACATTGTCATACTTCCATAAGGTCCAAACTCCCATAATGACGAGAGAAATGAGACCATCCCTGGCGATTCTAGAGAGCTGGGTGCTCAACTCTCTCCACCACTCCAGAAAGCACCAACATTAGATTGGGGAGGGGGACAAATGCTAAAGGTTCACTTGAAGAAGTAACTTGAATCAAAATTCTCGAGCAAAAACACATCCAATCAGCATATGGTTTAAAGTTTCTTGGTCCTGATCACATAATGGACATCTCTCTGGATGGTACATCTATCTTTTTTGCAGCCTATCAACTGTCTAAACCCTCTTGTGTGTGGTCAGCCACATAAAAAACTTAGTTTTTGGTGGAGCCTAAATTTTCCTTTATTCGATGGAAAGGCTCGATAGATCCAATAAAGAAACTCATATAAGTTTCCTTTGATGAAAACTTTTCATTGGCTGAACTGAAAAATGTTTGTCTTCAACTTAATGTCTTAGCTGAACCGAGTCAATTAAATCCCACGAGATGAAGTACTCACCGATAACTTTGACAGATAGAGCCCCTCAATATCAGAAATCCAACTCTGATTAGAAGGGGCGTCTATCATTGTTGCAATTGTGTCCCAACAGCCATAGTTGGACCAGAAAAGCATTTGTAGCACCATTACCAAGCTCAGTTTGCAAAACCATTAAGAAGAAATCTTTCACTTTCTTAGGTACATGGATAGATAGAGAGGTCCATGGGTGATTTGGTTCAGTTTTAGCCAGCCATAGCCGCTGCATTATAAGTGACCAAGCAAACTCTTTTATGCTGGAAATGCTTAGACCACCCAACTCAAGATGCCTACATACATTTCTCCATGCCACATGACAGTGTCCACCTTTTGCATCTCTTCGGTCTCTCTAAAGAAAACCTCGACGAATCTCAATAATAGCATTAAGAGCCCAAGCCGGAAGATTCACAGACATGGCTAAGTAAATGACTATCCCTATGGGAACATATTGGACATGCACTTTCTGACCAGCTTTAGTTAATAACTCGGTCTTCCATCAAAGAGTTGGTTTGCAATCTTATCAATGGTGGGTTGAACATGGTCTTTAGAGAGCTTTTAATTAGCAAGCGGTATGCCCATATAATGTCAAGGGAAAACATCCACCTCACAAGGCAACATATTTTGTAGCACAAATTCTTGGTCTCCACATCTAATAGGGTACATGTTGCTTTTCTGGACACTCGTATGTAATTCCGAAGCATCTCTAAGTAGCTGAAGGGTATCCAGAATAACACTGTCTAGATTTATCGAAAATAGCTCTACTCTAAAGTAAATTTAGTCGCTTTAAATCCATAAAATTTGGATTCACCAAAGCGCTGGATCTAGAGACCAGATGTACCATTGTCTTTTGATGGGGCTCCTCAAAAGATGCTTCACAACTTAAATTTGCTAGAAAAATTACCCATCATGGCATCGATCACGCACCCTATTCCCATACCAGTTCGTTCTTGTTCGTGTTCCTTTCTTCAGATGTTAAACAACCAAACATAAGATGTTAGACAATCTAACATAAGATGTTGCGTGTTCTCAGTCAGAGCTAGGCTTCGCTATGCGAACAACCAACATCGATCACAGACCCATTTAGGGCTTGTTCAGTTAGCTCTCAATCCATGTGGATTGAGTGAGATTGGGTGGGTTTAAAACCCAAGCAAGTCAAATTTCTTCACAATTTTTTCCAATCCCGTCCAATCCATAAGTAACAGGATTAACCGAACAAGGCGCCTTACACGGGAGGAAACAACTTTTCTATCAACGAATGTTATGGTGTTATCTACTTATCTTCTTGGACATTCATTATACATGTCCCTTAAGACCCGTATGTGGACATGTCACATGTTAGATGCGCCTCACATGGTAAAGAACTGCGAGTAACTCAGTAACAGTGTCCATCGTGCAGAATCAAGCTTAGTTTACAGAACATATACCTGATGACATCCAACGAAATGAATATATGCCAGGAGCTGCGTACAAGAAAGTATCCTGCCACGTGAATGAGCAATCTCAAATGAGATAAATGACATACCATGCGTGACTCATCTGCTGCATAACAAAAGCGCGGTACAAAATGGATAGCACGCGAACTAAATCGGCAACAAAACTTTGACAGTGTCACTGAACGAATACAGGAGCATGAGACTCCGGATGGTCTATTGTACATGTGGTTAAAAGAAAAAGAGAAATCAAATGCATAAGATTGCACTATGATCTGAACCTACAATAATAAACACATCTGACTGATCTTTAGCCCTTACAGATTTAAATGTTGACTTCTAAAATGTACAATTGAAGTCAGAGGAAATATGGGACTGCAGTCCTTGGGCCTCGCATCTGGTTGTTTTCCTCTGTCTCTGTGAAGAACTTGACATCTCTTTCCTGTTAACAGATTAAAACATATTGTAAATCAGCATCGGTCATATATCTCATGAAACACTTCTAGGCAACTTCAGAAAGCAGTTGGAATAAAAACTTGTTGGCCCCTTGCAATCATGGAAAAGGTGCAGGCCATGTTTGGCGAGCAACCGGAGATAACCACGCAAAAAGAATTAGAGGTCTCAAGTTACCGAAAAAACTGAATTTATTTCACTTTTCAAGGCAACTTCTACTGTTCTACACGTCAGCAAATACACAATAGGCATAATGTTGATTAACTACTAAATCTCCAATTCAAGAGGGCTGGAAGGGATTGAGGGGGTTTTGACTTGTCCTTGTAGGGGATTTAATCACCCTCAATCCCCTCGGTTTGGGGATTAACTGAACAAGCCCCAAGTATGGTTGATGCGCTTAAGACATCAATTCATTTATTTCCATGGACAGTCAAACTGAAACCCTCTCCCTGCATAACTGCATTCCTTGTTTCAGGTCCAACCTCTGCATCCCCCAATTCAAATTATAGGTCGTTTTGATTTTTTTTTGTACATAGTTGTCGCTTTGCTATGTATCTAGACATAGCAAAAGTCATGTACCTAGAACAGCCAAAATGACTTATAATTGGAACGGAAGTATATGGAAAATGTCCAACACAAACTTCATGTAATATGGCAAAAGAGAGCAGCTGGTGACTCCATTTAGCTGTACAGAGCATTAACTTGTGTAAAATCTAGACTAAGATAAATATCCAAAAATAGCCCGAAACACTGGTTGCATAATATATCTTTTGGTGGCACCATGGTTTTTAAAGCGGTATGGCGAGACAAAGCGTTGGACTGACGCCTGAACGCCTAGGCGAGGTAGGCGAGCAAGGCACCTAAGCGTTGGACCACCGCCTGGACGCCTAGGCGACGCCTTTAAAACAGTGGGTTGCACATCAGAAACATTTATCAGTACAAAAGTTGCTTGTACAAATGCACACTAAAACCTACTAAGGATTGAGATAAACTTATTGTATAAATTGACTCAAAAGTAACCACGTGTGTGAAATGCTTCAAGCACATCCTTGAAGACAAAAGAACTAACATACCATCTTCTCATCGAAGCTTAATATAGAAGCTACATTGCCACATCTGTAGCAATAATTGGGTGCAGACCACACCTGGAGAACAAAAGATACGTTAATATGGGCATCATAACAATTCAATATGGTCACACTGAAATACAAATGTATACTACTATAGTAGAATACTACACAATATCTGGGTGTCAATCTATATGTGAACGAGAACTCACAGTTACAAGGCCCTTCTCCTGGAACATGTACTTTAAGCCTTCCTGGACCAGCTGGTGAGCCCGGCAAACTAGCTCGATACCATTAACAAAGTTGAACTGCATAGCAAAAGGTGACATTCACAAGTAGCAAATAAAAACAATCAAGGATAATAAATGAAATTATAGATTGTATACTCACCTCTGCTGTTACTCGCGATCCAAACAGCCAACCTGCTCCACGGGGACTAACAGCCCATGTCTCTATCTCCTCAGGGTCACTCCACATAAGATCGCAGAAAGGGCCTTCATGGGGAATTTCACAATTGCGATCAATCGTTCGTATCTGGTGAAAAGATAATCAAAGCTTCAATCTCATTGAAACATTAAGTCAAAATAAGAATCATCCACATAATCATGCACTCACTATTCTTCACGAAATGAGTCAGAAATGCTAAGGACCAAATCAATCCCAGAATCATGTGCCTAATATTCTTCATATAATGAGTCAGCAATGCTAGTTCATTGATGATAAGCATTCTTACTACCAAAGGAAATTCTATCAGAAACATGACCAAAAAGCACAGTTAGCACAAGCAGCTGAAAATACGAACAGAAAAATAAAAAAACACAGAAAATAACATAATAAATAGCCCTTCTGCTGTTTATTATTTATAAGTTCCAAATTTCCAACATATATCCACTGAAGCATTTTATTTATATCACTGATAAAAATTGAAGTTTTCAAATAGCTGTTCTTAAGGTTATGCATATCCTTTATATTCCAGGTGAAAAATATTTCTAGTTTTGTATTCACCTAGTTACGGCAAACCTACAAGACACAAACTCAATATCCCATAAAATGGAAGGGTCATACTTAAGGGATCATAAACAAATGTGGTCATTGATGGTTATAAGAAATATACAGAAGAGAAGTCGCAGACCTGGTCAATAGTGCGTACATCAGGAGAAAGACCACCATGAACACAGAGGACCTGAATTCGTCATATAATTTAAGTATGATTTGCCAAAATAACATGACATAAGAACATGTAATTTTTTCCATAAAGGAACTTACTTGGCCATTAATGATTGCTGATAGCGTAAGGTAATCAAAAACATCAGTGCAGTACCTCCATGCATTGGCGTTGCCATACTTTCTCTGACACTCATCATAGAAACCATACACCTAAAGATAAGTCACAGTATTGTTAGCATGCCTGCATGATAAGCTAAACCATGTCAAGTGTTTTCAGCCATTTGTGGTACAGTATAGATACAAGCATGCAATTAGGGATGAAAACGGATACTTATTCGGATATCAATTTTTTGGTCTTTTTTATTGCGAATGAATAGGATATAGAATCTGCTATGCAAATTCATATTCTTGTTTTTAGCATTGAGCTTATAAAGATTCATAAAAGGTAAACCTCAAACTTATCATATATCTTCTCAAATGATAAATATAGAATTCGGATCCGGATACTTTTTCCCCTTTTTTGTTGTAGGCATAGTTGTCAAGGCGTCGCCTTAGCGTCGCCTAAGCGCTAAGGCGAGGCGCAGGCTCAAGGCGTCCAGGTCGCCTTAATATTTAGCCTAAGGTGTCGCCTTAGTGTTTTAGGGCGTCGCCCTAGAACCTTATATGAAGGTAAGGCGTCGCCATACAGACACCTTAGGGTTTGTAGCCTTTTTCACTCCCCAATCACTATTGTTCCTCTGCGCTATTCACATACCAGAGAAAGGATGGCTTCAGTCCAGGGTTCCAGGCGACCTCGGCGCCGGCTCTCAGCTGAGTTCACCGGCGGCCGCCCCCTTCCCCTGCTTCCTGGTGAGGCTCCTATATATTATTGTTTGAGGCTCCTATATTTGAGACTATATTCCTATATATTATGTTTTGTTGCCTATTTTTTATATATTAGTAAGGTGTCGCCTCGCCTTAATAGGTGAAAAGGGGGGCCGCACGCCTAACACGTCTTGCACGTACAATGGGCTTCTTAAATTCCTTCAAGTTTCCTATGTCTTCTAGCATAAGATCTAAGCAATGTGCAGCGCATGGGCTCCAAAAAAGTGAAGGAAACCTCTCCATAAGTATCCTACCTGCTGCCTTGTAGTTAGCCCCATTATCAGTGATAACCTGAACCACTTTTTCTTTCCCAATCTCTTCAATTTTCTTCCCTAATAAATCAGCTAGCATAAATGCATCGTGAACTTCACTTGATGCATCCACAGACTCTAAGAAGTATGTCCCCTCTGGACTATTCACAAGGAAGTTGATCAAATGTCTGCCCCTCCTATCAGACCATCCATCTGACATAAGCGTGCAACCATAATGCTTCCATGCCCTCTCGTGTTCCTCCCTCATAGTACTTGTCAATTTCACAGCATCCTTAAGCAATGGCTGCCCAAGTTGATATGGAGATGGAGGCTTATAGCCTGAACCAAACTGGGCAGTTGCCTCAACTGCAACCTGAAATTGTCTTGCTGCTGCTGCATTAAATGGCACACCGCATTCATAAAACCACAAAGCCCATTGCATATCAACATAATTCTTCTCCTCTTTGGACTTCATCTTGGATGCAATTGTGGGTTGAGAACACCCTTTACGCCTTTCATCAACTACATCTTCAGGTGATTTCCGAAGCATCTCCACAATTGACTTTTGCTTGCTTGCTTGATTTGCCTTGGTCTTGATTGATGTTGTATCCTTGTACAGATAGGTTGCACGCCTGTGTTTGGCTGCAGTCCCTGAACTTGGTTGTACCTTAGAGCCTTGGGATTCTATAGGTTCATCTTGTTGAACTTGAACAGATTCAGCTGCTGCATCCACCACCATTACATCCTCTTCCTCCTCTTGCTGCTCATTATCATCTAGGAAAATAGCTCTTTTCCTTCTTTTGGATTCCAAGTAATCCCTCATCTCCTTTCTAATTGCAGTAGTGGTCTTTGAACACATCTTTGTATCTCCATAGCCACCTGCTAGATGCTGCTTTAGCCTTTTTATCCCTCCAGAAACTATGGTGTCACAAAGGGTGCATGTCACTTGATCTCTATTTGCCAAATTTGCCCAATAACCATACTTCCAACCTGGATCATTTGAGCTAGCCTTCCTTGCTTTGTCTGTCTTTGGATCATAGTTGGCATTGTTCACTGAAGCTGGGCTAGCCATTGATTGATGAGGGTGGCAGTGTGTTGTTGCAGACTTGCAGTGGTGCACTCTTGCTGGCTTGCTGCATACAAAATAGGACTATAGGAGATGAGGAAGAGCAGAGGAAGAGCAGAGGAAGAGCAGAGGAATAGCAGAGGAATACAGAGGGAGAGCAGGCGAGCAGCAGCACTCAACAGAGGAGAGGCGGCGCTAGATGGAGCAGGCGCCAGGCGGCGCTGCGCACTGGAGCAGGCGGCGCGGCGGCACTGGAGGCTGGAGCAGAGGCCGCGCGGCGCACTGGAGC
Organism: Zea mays; assembly: GCF_902167145.1. NCBI lineage: Eukaryota > Viridiplantae > Streptophyta > Magnoliopsida > Poales > Poaceae > Zea > Zea mays. The sequence goes on along the minus strand of NC_050103.1, from coordinate 156,198,712 downwards.
AGAGGCGGCGCGGCAAACTGGAGCAGAGGCGGCGCGACGCACTGGAGGAGCAGCGGCGCTAGATGGAGGAGCGGCGGCGCGGCGCACTGGAGCAGACAGCAGAGGCGGCGCTCAGGATGGAAGAGAAGAGAGGCGGCTGCTGCAAACCCTAAAACTGTAACGCGCGGGAAGCAGCGGCCAGCGGCCCTCAAAAACTCCCGCGTCCGCGGCGTTCGTGGCGGAACTGGACGCCATGGCGACGCCTAGGCGCTCCGTGGCGACGCCATACGCAGTCATGGCGCGGCGAGACCGACGCCTAGCAACTAGAGGCGCCCGGACGCCTAGGCGTCGCCTAGGCGACGCCTAGGCGACGCCATAAGAACCTTGCGCTCGCCTTACCTCGCCTTACCGCCTTAACAACTATGGTTGTAGGGAGCAAATAGTGCATAAAACAATTCATACAAAATTTTGTTCTTATTTTTAATAATGTGCTTGATAACATAAGAAAAGAACAACATCAAATTTCATACATATCTATTTTAAAATAATAAATGTATCCTAACAATTCGGATACCCACTTTCATCCCTACACGATGTAAATTGAGAGCTAAAAGATATAGCCATATGAAGTCATAACAAGAGGAAGAACACAAAAAAATAGCCATGTTGACAGGTAACTTAACAGGCACTGGCTAAAGAAAACCTAAGCATGACACGCAGGCCAATTACAAAATAATGTTATCTTGAGAAGCATGACTTCAATAATCATATATGTGTAACTTGCATTCCTAGATTCACATTTCTGATGTGCATCACAAAGCCAAGATTATATCACATATACAGTATCAGTAAGAGCACTGTTTTTCCTGGAATAAAATCAACAGGTACTGATTTTGTTTCATTCTACCAAAAATTAAATATTACTTCCCACAGATGGCCAAAAGTGCTTTAAGAGGGCACAGTGGAGGGTAACCAGATGAGTACAACACCTTTTGAGCTCACAAGTAAAGAGCAGAACACAATAATCATGGCAACATATATTGGACTCAGCCACTCAGGGATTTAGTTGCAACCGAACTGGCATAAATAAATAAAATCTATGAACTGTATAGAAATATCAGTTTTTCACATACAAGAACATACCTGTGTCAACTGCCTACTTTCATGATTTCCACGCAGAAGGGTGATGTGTGCAGGATACCTAACAGCAATCAAAACATTCAGCAGCAAGATTTAGCCATAGATGGTGACAGTTCTCGGATAAATTCTAGATGGGAACTGAAGTAATGATGAGAATTATGAGAATCAAAGCTATCTCATTCATTGGGAAAATGTATGAGAATGGATGTTTCTATCCACGCTTGCAGTTCATGCTGCCTAAAGATGGACGAAATGTCTGTTTCTAAGTTCAAACACAGTAAACCCATTCAGCTATCACATATGTTGGGTGCACAGTGGCAACCATGGTTAAACCTATTCGGATCAACTCCAGGATATCATCAGCATTTCTCAGAAATCAAAACAGCATAATTTTAACTGCATGATAAGCTAAGAGATAATTTGATACGTAGAGCAATGAGCAACCAATAATTCAGGAAAGATAATGTGAAAAGGTGAGTCAACAAGACACGAAAGAATATGACTAGTCAATTGGCAATCAATCAATACAAGTGTTATGGTCGCTAGATCGGTGAGGGATTGGAGAGGGGTATCGATGGACAGGAACGTCGGTCAGGGGCTTCTGCCCACGGCCGAGCAAGGAGGGTTTCTCCCTTCTAATTCTTCCTACTTTATTTCTCATCCCTTGATTACATAAATAGGCCAGCTGGCCGCCCCTATCTAGCTAGAGATTCTTATCTTCTTAAAACTCTCCTAAAAACTCTCAACAACTACTAACTGATAACCTTCCTTATCTAATCCCCCTTGGAGGGCCCATGACTGCTGCTGTCGCAGCCCCTCCGTGGGCCTCCTTAGGCCCTGACAACAAGCCATTAGACTAATTCTATTTACATAAGCTATAATGGTTAATTATGTAGCTGCAGCCATTCATCTTTCATAAAACAACAAGGTTGTGTTATACTAAAAAAAATATTATGCATCAAACCCTGAGTACATTGCAGCAATCAAGTAAACAGCTGAGTATGCCAAACGAGAAATGGACTACATACCTCGCTTTTAGTAGCAATAGGATGGTGAAAACCTCTAGACTATTGAAGCCACGGTCCACAAAATCACCCTGCGAATGAACCATAGTTGATTGAGAAAAATGTAGTCATGTCAAACCTTCCAACAACCACGGCTTCCATGAAAAAGCGACAAAGGAAAAGGCCGCACCATGAAAATATAGTTCGTCTCTGGGACGTGGCCACCCGTCGCGAAGAGCTTCATTAGGTCATGGAACTGCCCATGGATATCACCGCAAACCGTCACGGGGCTGTTCACTGGTTGCACGTTCGACTCTTCGATGAGGATCTCCTTCACCTGGAAAACCAGTAAAGCAGACCGTGGTTACACAGAGACACCACCATCTAACTCCGCCCACCAAGAACCCTAGCACGACAGCCGCGCAAGCTGTGCGCTCGCATGCCGCCGCCCTAGTGTGCAACGACGTAACAAAAACCCTAAGGGGCGGAACGAGCGAGTGAAGGGGTGGGGAGCTCACATATTCGCAGAGGGACTGAAGCTCGTGCTCGGCGAGGTGCTGACCCTCCTTGACCTTGGAGATCCACAGATCCAAATCCATGGCGAGGCGGTGGCCAACCGGGTGTGTGGGATTTGGGGCGGAGGGATCGGGGAGCTCGGTGGAGCCGTGGAGGGAGGAGGAAACCCTCTCCTTGCTATTGGCGGCTCCTCGACCGCGGGGGAGACGGGCGGCGAGAGGGGAACGAACGAAGAGCTGGAGACGGGACAGAAGAGGATGCGAGGTTGTGATTTGCGCCTGGATTTTTGGGCGGCTGGCTGGAGTCGATGAGCGCCTTGGCTGGCTCACAGCCTCGTGTGGAATTTTGTTTTGGGAAAAAGTTCCCTTCACCTGACATTTTTACTTTTAGAAAGCATATTTGATGATTTATCTTATTCAATTTTAGTACAAATATTGAAATAAACAAATTATTATTAAAATATCTCTGGTAGTAAAATAAATAAGTTATAAAAAATAACATTTATGTAAAAGTTTTAAATAAGTAGAACTGTCAAACAATATCTAAAAGTTAAAAACATCATATATTTTAGATGGAGCAAGTATTAACACTACTACTAGTCGTTCACAGCCACGCTTGCCCCTGTCCAGATGTGCCCCCGCCCCCACTCGCTATTCCCCCGCGCCCGCCGCATCCGTCGTCGCCTCTGTGCTCCTTGGCCTCAGCGCCGCACGCCCGCACCCAACCCCCATCATCGGTGTCGTCGTCTCTGCCCCCTCCTCACGATGTGAATCTATGTGTCACCCCTTCCCTCCCTCATCGAGACCTCTCCACCCCTTCCCTCTCCTATCACCACCCATCCCTCAGCCACCTCAGCGAGGAGCATTTAGAGTGTCGCCCACGAAGGGACAAGGCTAGCGTCGGCTCCCCGTCTCCCTCCCTTCCTCCAGATCTCGGCGTGAGGAAGAAGACTTGAGGTTCGGAGGAGTAAACTCTACCCATCGTCTCGCGCTAGTTGATCGGTGCGCGGGCGAGATTTGGGCAGAGATGTAGGGCATGGCACCGTCCATGGCGAGCTCCGAACTCAACTACCCTGACAGCTTCTACGCCGCGATCTACGCTGGGTCGGGAGACACCGCCCCTGATGGTAGAGGTACTCACCAACCCCTATTGCCGCCATCTCCTCCACATGTTTCCCCTCTGATGAAACCCTTGCTAGCCATGGCGTTGCGAGTCGTCCTCGCCGTCGTCCATCGCCCTGTCGCGTCGTCCGTGGCCGCAAGCCCCGCGACCTTCTGTGACCCCTCCTCTCCTCACTCTCCAACCTCGGTGTCGGTTACTTTATCACCACCGCGCGCTCGGCTTCCTTATCATGCCTGCCTGTCTCCCACTAGCTTTCTACCTCTACTTTGGTTGTCATAGCGACAGGGACTATTGTGCTGGGGAAGTGAAAGGGAAATAGGGATTAACCTTTTCCTATAAATAATTTTGGTGGTTGAATGCCCAACACAAATAATTGGACTAACTAGTTTGCTCTAGAATACATGTTCTATAGGTGCATAAAGGTTCAACACAAACCAATAAAAGATTGAAGAAAGGGTTCAAAAACAAAGGAGCAAAGAAACCAAGAGTGCCCTGGTCTGGCGCACCGGACTGTCCGGTGCACCAGGACCGTACAGCGTCCAACTCCCCACTCTCGGGTTTCTCAAGGCGCGCTCCGCTATAATTCACCGGACTATCCAGTGTGCCACCGGACTGTCCGGTGCACCAACGGAGCAACAACTAATTCGCGCAATGGTCGCCTGCAAAAGCTGAAGATTCAGATGAACAGCGCGCAATAGTGCGCGCCAGAGCAGAGCCGCCCGTCAGAGGCGCACCAGACACTGCACAGTGCATGTCTGGTGCGACACTGGACTGTCCAGTGCCACTAGAGGACAAAGCCTCCAACGGTCAGAAGCTCTTGAACCCTAACGGTTGGGTGACATGCGCACCAGACAGTGTCTGGTGCGCCCATCGATAGCAGCCATCCCCAACAGCTATATGGTGGTTGAGGGCTATAAATATCCCCCAACCACCACCACTTAAAGCATCCAAGATTTCTGAGCATCACATTCAATACAAGGGCTCTAGCATTCACCTCTAGTCACAATTCAAAAGATCAAAGCCTCTCCAAGTCCCAAATTCAACTCAAGGACTTAGTGACTTGTGAGAGAGAGATTTTGTGTTCTTTTGAGCTCTTGCCTCTTGGATTGCCTTCTTCCTTTCTCATTTATTTTCTCGAGTGATTTGTAATCGAAGCAAGAGACACCTAAGTGTGTGGTGGTCCTTGCGGGGTCTAAGTGACCCGGGAGATTAAGGAAAAGGCTCACTGGGTCTAAGTGACCGTTTGAGAGAGGGAAAGGGTTGAAAGAGACCCGGTCTTTGTGACCACCTCAACGGGGACTAGGTTCTTTAGAACCGAACCTCGGTAAAACAAATCATTGTGTTCATCCGCTTTATTTCTTGGATGATTTGTTTTCCCTCTCTTTCGGACTCGAATTCATTTCTAACGCTAACCCCGACTTGTAGTATGTGCTTAAGTTTATAATTTTCAGATTCCGCCTATTCACCCCCTCCTCCCTCTAGGCGACTTTCAATTGGTATCAGAACCCGGTACTTCATTAGAGTCTAACAACTCGAAGTGATGTCGGGAGCATCCGCCAAGAGGGATATGGAAACCGGCGAGAAGGCCATAAGCCACAGGAAGGCTCTATCAAGGGAGTCTGGCGCCAAAGGCAAGGCTGAATCCCCTCCCCGCGTCAAGTCGCTTCGGAGTAGCGACAAGAAGAAGAAGATGAAGAAAGTGGTCTACTACGAGACCGATTCTTCGTCGCCCTCCACATCCGGCTCCGACGCGGCGTCCGTCACTTCTAAGCGCCATGAGCGCAAGAAGTATAGTAAGATGCCACTTCATTATCCCCATATTTCTAAGCGTGCTCCTTTACTTTCGGTTCCATTAGGCAAACCACCATATTTTGATGGTGAGGATTATTGTATGTCGAGTGATAAAATGAGGCATCGCCTAACCTCACTCCACGCAAGCATATGGGACATTGTTGAGTTTGGAGCGCAGGTACCTACCATGGGGGACGAGGGCTACGACTCGGACGAGGTCGCCCAAATACGACACTTTAACTCTCAAGCCACTACTATACTCCTTGCCTCTCTATGTCAAGAGGAGTATAATAAAGTGCAAGGGTTAAAAAGCGCTAAGAAGATTTGGGACGTCCTAAAACCGCGCACGAAGGAGATGAGGTGACCAAGATCACCAAGCGGTAGACGATCGAGGGGGAGCTCGGTCGATTCGTCCTCAACCAAGGAGAGGAGCCACAAGCGATGTACAACCGGCTCAAGACCTTGGTCAATCAAGTGCGCAACCTCGGGAGCACAAAATGGGATGACCATGAAATGGTCAAGGTTATTCTAAGATCCCTTGTTTTTCGTAACCCTACTCAAGTTCAATTGATTCGTGGGGAGCCTAGATACAAGTTAATGTCTCCCGAGGAAGTGATAGAGAAGTTTGTGAGCTTTGAACTAATGATCAAAGGCTCCAAACAAATCGTCGACTTGGAGCAAGGCGGCACCTCCACACCCGAGGTGCAACCCATCACATTCAAAGTGACGGAAGAGAAGAAAGAAGAGTCTACATCAAGTAGGCTCCCTCTCCTCCTTGTTGTGACCTGGTAAAACATAGATCCTAGATCGTTGTTGCATTTCCCTAGAGAGGCTTCCACCTCCAATAGACACCGTCGAATTGAAGCGAGGAGGCGGGCACGAGCTTGTAGAACACAGGCTCCATGCTCGACTCTACCTGCTCATGTTGTTCCTCTAAAGGACTCCTACATTGCTCGCTTGAAAGGTGCCCACTAGGCGCTACAGTCTCCACATGCACATGTCTTACCTCTGTTGTGTTCTGCTGATCCATTGTTGTTTTGTGTTCCTTCAGACAACAATCCATTCCTTTCTTATTATGGTGGCCCAACGCATGAATGCCCTTTTTGCGGCGCCTTCTTTTGGTTCCAGGAGCGTGTCAAGAGTGCTTCTGCTGTTACTCAGCGGAGGATTGTCTACAACCTTTGTTGTAAGAGTGGGCGGATCAGGTTGGAACCTTACAAAAAAACACCTGAGCCTCTACGAACTCTTCTGAGGTTTGATGGCGACGCTCGCTCAAAACGGTTTTTGCGCCAGATACGATATTACAACTCGCTTTTCGCTTTCACCTCCTTGGGTGCTTCCGTCGACAAGGCTATAAACAACGGTACTGCACCGTATGTTTTTCGAATTAACGGTGTGGTTCATCATCGAATTGGAACGTTACTACCTCGTCCAGGTTCACATCCCAAGTTTGCTCAGCTTTACATACATGATCCTGATGCTGAGCTACAAAGTAGGCTCCACGTTTTTGAGAGCGATGATGCCGGTGCTGCTTGCCCAGACTCCGCTATTACACAGTCCTTGATGGAGATGCTTGATGCGCATAACGAGCTTGTAAAGGCCTTTCGTTGTGCTCGTGAACGCATAGAACAAACACACAATAGCGAGATAACGTTACGTTTATTGGGTTGCAATACTAGACACGATGTCCAATATAATTTGCCTTCGAGCGGTGAGATAGCTGCCATAATTGTTGGTGATTACTCATCTGCTCAGTACACGTACGATGTCCTTGTTCATGCTAAGAACCATGGTCTCAAACGTGTTTCGCATTTGCATCCGTGCTATATGGCTCTGCAGTACCCACTCCTTTTTCCCTATGGTGAACATGGATTCCATCTTGGCATTAGGTATGCGGATGATGACGTTAACAAACGAACAAAACGTAGATACACAACGATGCTTGAGTTTGTTAGATACCACACACACTATAGGTTGCATGATGCAAACCCATACACTTGCTATGGTAGGCTCAGCGATCAGATTGGTGTCGATGCGTATTCCACTGTCGAAGCCTCTAGATTGCAGTTTATAGCTAACCACCAGAAAGATTTGCGATGCGAAACAGTGCAGGGTGTGTCTGATGCCATTGATAAGGGTTTCGTTAGTGCTGATTCCGTTGGAAGCAGGATGGTTGTTCCTTCGTCGTTTACTGGTGGTAGAAGGTATCATGTGATGAACTACCAAGATGCTATGGCAATATGTAGAGTCTTTGGCCCTCCTGACTTGTTTGTGACCTTCACGTGCAACACTAAGTGGAAAGAAATAGCGGATGCCATTCGTTTCGAAACCGGACAGCAGCCATGCGATCGCTCCGATGTGATTGTTCGTGTATTCCACATGAAAGTCGATGAGTTCATAGCTGATATCAGGGAGGGAAAGACGTTTGGCCCTATACTTGCAGGTATGCTGGCGTTTGTGGCCCTTTAGGTGTTCTTCCCTCAACCTATCACTTTCCATCTAAAAACCTCGTGTTTACCAAACATTTCTGCAGCGCTATATACTGTGGAGTTCCAGAAACGTGGCCTACCCCACATCCATTGCCTTGTTTGGCTGGCAAATCGCTCCTTTGACTTTGATGCCTCCACTATTGATGGATTTATCTGTGCTGAGGTACCTGATTTCAGGACTGACCCATTGGGATATGCATTGGTTGATGAATTCATGATGCACGGCCCATGCGGTCAACACAACAAAAGATGCCCTTGTATGAAGAATGACAAATGCTCTAAAAACTACCCTAAGTCCTTCCAGGCTGAGACTATCGTTGACGATTTTGGATTCGTGATATATAAGAGACGCGATGATGATAGATATATTGTTAAAAATGGGGTTAAGCTAGATAACAGGAGCGTTGTTCCTTATAACATGGTGTTGCTCAAAAAATACTGTGCACATATCAGCGTTGAGTGGTGTAACAAATCAAACATGATTAAATACTTGTTTAAGTACGTTACTAAAGGAAGTGATCGAGCGAAGGTATATTTTGAGGTGACGGCAAAGACAGCCAACGCGTCACCTGAACCTCAGGTAGCTCCTCGCAATGAAATTCAAGAGTATATCGATGCAAGATACCTATCCATATGTGAAGCCATCTGGCGTATTTTGGAGTTCGACATTCATTTTAGAATACCTGCGGTTGAACGTCTTGTTGTCCATTTGCCCAACAATAACTATGTTCGGTATGAACCGGGTACTACCTTAGCGTCTCTCCTAGAGTCCCCCGCAGCAAAAAGTTCCATGCTAACTGAGTGGTTTAACACCAATGCAAGACATCCTGGATACCGACACCTAACATACTGTGATTTCCCTACTGAGTGGTCTTGGCACTCTTCGGATCGACTGTGGCGGAAAAGAACCCCTTGTCACAAAATTGGACGGATGTACTACGTTCATCCAACGGCCGGTGAACTGTACTACTTGCGCATGCTATTGATGATAGTTAAAGGTGCAACGAGTTACGCTGATCTAAGGACATTTAGTGGCACGGTCTATGGTACCTTTCGCGAGGCATGTGAGGCGAGGGGCCTTCTTGAGAGCGATAACGAATGGAGCCTTCTCTTTGACGAGGCCATCGTCTCTGCCTCATCACACCAGCTGCGCCAACTCTTTGTAACAGTTGCCCTCCATTGCTCGGTTGGCAATGTCCGTGCTTTATTTGATAAGTACTGGCTATATTTCACGGATGACATTCATCGCTCACTCACCCGCGCACTGGCCAATCCGCGCTACGTTGTGCCACCGGAACAACTTATGCCGCTGCTGATAAAGAAGCTAACACAACTGTTTTCTAACAGCGGAGGGAATATTGAAGACTTCAACTTGCCCAAACTGTCTGCACGAAATGATCCCATATACGAAAATAGGCTGCTTAACGATGAACTCGACGTTGAACCGTTGGTGTTGTCCATGCAAGCCCAATCTCTTCTGTCCCAGCTAAATACCGATCAACGACATGTCTATGATACCATTATCGGTAGAGTTCTATCTTCCTTACCCGGATTTTTCTTTGTCTCTGGCCATGGCGGCACAGGGAAAACCTTCCTATGGAATACTCTAATTGCAAACATTAGATCAAAAGGAAAGATAGTACTTGCTGTTGCTTCATCAGGTGTTGCTTCTTTGCTAATGCCTAAAGGACGAACCGCACATTCACGTTTCAAGATACCTTTCGACATGAACGAAACAGCCATGTGTACTATTAGGCGAGGGACCATGCTTGCTGAACTCATACAGGTATCCTCATTGATTGTATGGGACGAAGCGCCGATGACGCATCGACATTGCTTTGAGGCCTTAGACAGAACCATGCGCGATATCCTCTCGGAGGACGAACCTGCGAACGCAATTATCCCGTTTGGTGGCAAAGTCGTTGTTTTGGGCGGCGATTTTCGTCAGATTCTACCAGTTGTTCGTAAGGGATCACGATCTGCAGTTGTTAATGCTTGCATTACCAACTCTAGGCTTTGGCGCCATGTCAGCTTCTTGAGCCTACATACGAACATGCGTCTTACCAACCCATGCCTACCATCGGAAAAGCGTGCTGCTCTTGCTGAATTTAGCAAATGGGTTCTGTCCATCGGAGATGGTACTGTTCCTGTTGAGAAGATGGACGGCGAGGCCGAGCCTTCGTGGATCACGATCCCTCCCGATCTATTGATTCATGATGACGGTGACAAGATCCTAGCACTTATAACTGAAGTGTACCCAAATTTTATTGCAAATCACAGAAACTATGATTACCTAGCTGTGCGGGCTATCATTTGTCCTAATAATTCAACTGTTGATGACATCAACGAGCGTATTGTTTCGATGGTACCTGGCAATGGCGTCGAGTGCATTAGCTGTGACACAATTTCAAAATCAGCAGAACACATTCCAGATTTTGATGTGCTTTACTTACCCAACCGAATTCCTCAATTCCATAAATGCACCCAATTTTCCTTGCCACAAACTTGTGCTTAAAGAGGGTGCGATGGTGATGCTGCTTCGCAATCTGAACCAAACTATGGGCCTCTGTAATGGGACAAGGCTGCTTATTTCCGAGCTAGGTCAGCGTGTTCTGCGATGCATAATACTCACAGGATCCAGGATTGGCGATGAGGTATTCATTCCACGAATTGCGCTGAACACAACGAACGTAAAATGGCCTTTCACTTTGCAGAGGACCCAGTTCCCATTACGCATCTGCTATGCCATGACAATAAATAAAAGCCAAGGACAGACGCTTTCCACTGTTGGCCTGTACCTAAAGAAACCAGTATTTACACATGGCCAGCTCTATGTTGCTGTTTCGCGTGCGACATCCAGGGAGGGGCTTAGAATTGTGATCGAAAATGATGATGGTTCCTGTGGCTCCTGTACTCGAAATGTTGTTTACCACGAGGTCTTAGATGCTGCGCTAGCAGCATCTTCGTAGCGCAGCTCACCTATTACAGATCTCATTTGTGTACAAATGTGCATATTGTAGATACATTTATGTACCATACTGTTGCCCCTTCCATTTTTTTTGTTTTTGAAATTTTCTATGCGTGCACCACTCATCGATGGTACCTCTTTTGTACTAAGGTGTTTATTCTGACATTCAGCGTGCTTACTTCATCTCTTACTGTCAACACATACTCATTAGACAAATGTTCTTGTTCCTCTTTTGCCTTTACTTTACAGATGGCAGAGGTTCTGATTGGTAGCCTTATGATTGGGAATTGCAGTGACAGGTTGTGTGTCCGTGTCTCCCGTATGTGGGAATTTTATGATCCTCAGGATGAGTCGAAGCTCCTCCACGCTGATATGGTCCTCATCGATGAGGAGGTACGCAATCTTCTTACTACATGAACATTGATGTAGATTTGAATTAAGGCAGCATTCCCACAGACTTACTGGTTCTGGTGCATTAACTACATCCCACAAAATTATTCCAGGCTTGTCCTTGTATGCTACTCAGAATATGGCAGCAACATCTTCCTGAAAATGTTAACATGGTCCAATAAATAGTTAACCACATTCTAAATAGATGCTACTCCCTCCATTTAGCTTCGTATTACAACAGTTAGTCTGGCTTCAGTCCCTCTCAGACATAATGGTTACCTCACTTATAATATTGAAACACATGATATCACTAAAAATTATGCCAAAATTGTATAGTGACAGAGACATTTCTTTTATTTTGTGTAGGGTGGCAGTGCTCATGCTCAAATATACCCTCCACTCGCTGCCGTTTTCAAGCCCATGATAAAGGAGGGCAATGTCTACAACATCTCCTACGTTCAGATCAGGAAAGCAAATAGGATGTACAAGCCTGTTGACAACGATATCATGATCGGTTTCACAAAATGGACGACAATCGAGGCGCTTATTGAAGTGCCACCGGCTTTTCCAGAGATTGTTTACTCCCTCACTCCCTTTGACCAGCTTACAACCCTTGTGGACATTAGGGAGTATTTCATAGGTACATAGCATGAATCCATCATGCGTTTTACACAGTTCTACCAAATGCTCTCTTGTCACTCTATATTGTTATGTAAAATAGATGTCATTGGCGCGGTCACCATGATCTCGGATGTCGCAACCATTCGTACAAAGATGCGCCAGACTCAAACAGCAAAGAGATCCATCACTATACAAAATGAGAGGTTAGTTACTTACCCCTGCAACAAGTTGTTTTACCCATGAGGTTATACTTGTGACTTGTTTTAATCGCGTTTTTAGCTGTACTCCCCTTGAGGTTGTGCTGTGGGGTGAGCAGGCAACCTCCTTCCCGGCTGATCAGATTAGTATTGCCGGCCAGGACTCACTCCAGATTATTATCTTTGTTGGTACTCTTGCTAGATCCTATGCTGGTATGTTTGTCTAACCTTGCTATTTACACTTCTATTAAGACTATTTTTACCCAAGGTTCCAAACCTTTCAGGTACCACTTCGCTAACAGGTGGATCGTCTTGCAAATGGTACGTGAATCCGCAGGTTCCAGAGGCAACAAGCCTTGCAGCCAGGTACCATAAACACGTCACCTGCTTCCCTTGAGCGCCAAAAAATATAGATCTACCCTTTATATGTCCAGCTCGCTTGTCTCCTTTTTTAGCTTGCAGCATAAAGGAGCCCAATTATGTCTGCTGCTGGTTCGACGCAGCGTGTGCCGAGGATTTCTACCGCTGAGCATAAGAAAGTATCTGAAATCAAACACCTGCATCCATTCAAGCATGAGGTGATTCCTTTCATGCTAATCGACTACGTCTTTTTATACACTCTTCTTGTGTGCCTAAGAGAACAATGCTAACCCCTATACTGCCTCATTTAACTGTTCTTTAGAAAGTTGAGTGGTTGGTAACAGTTACCGTTCTTAAGATTGATCAACTATGGTGGTACGAGTCCTGTAGAAAGTGCCTCAAGAAAACAAAGTCTCATGGTGATGCTTATAAATGCTCGGACTCTGGTTGTGGCCATGTTGGTCCGCCTAATCCAAGGTATGTGATGTTTCTTGGTCTGGTACATCTATGCCTTCTTACTCCTTAATCATACATCTGTGACTGCTACTTTATGTGCAGGTACAGGTTGCTCATCACAGCAGGAGATGAGACAGGCGAGACTGATTTCATAGTATTTGGACGTATGGCACAACGCATTGTTAAGAAACCACTTGACATCTTGATCGTGGATAATCCACCCGGATTTATTCCTGATGAAATAACTAAGCTGATGGAAAAGGTGTACACATTCAACGTAAGCTTCACAGACAGCACCATTGCTTTAGGCAATGTGTGTTTCCAGGTTAACACGGTTGTCGCCGAGATTGGTGATGGAGGTCAGGTTCCAATTTCACCCAGTGGATCCCAACCTTCATCAATTTCGTCTGCGCGGGCTGCATCCAAGTCTACGTCAGCAGACTCTGTCCCAACTGGAGGTATCTCTTCTCAGACACCACAGAGCACCAAAAACTACGGCAAGGATAAGGTAACCCATGCTTTCGAACACTCAATAAATTTGTTGTTGCCACCAACTCAGGTCGCCTTACAAACTTTATGCACTTCGATATAGCGTGCAAGGTCGCCAACGCCACTATCAAAAGGTGGGTCCTCAGCCACCAGGCAGGTTGCGAGGAAGATATCGGGAGGCTCAGCTGATAAAACTGGTGATGGCGATGACTTGGCTTCCGGCATTGCTAATTCTAGGTACATCCTCTGCCTCTCTGTGCTTTCTTGTTGTTTACAACAGTCTGAATGCCACTGTTATCAAATAGGTCTTAGATTTAATTGTGGCCTTATTTGCTCGCTTTTCTTTTGCCTCTGAAAAAACGTTGTCCAGTTGTGATGGGCAACATTTAAATTAGCAATGGACTACAGTGACTCTTACGCTTCCATTCCTATTGTTGCAACGGTCTTAGCTGCAGTGCCAAAACAGATGTGGCACATTTATGTTGCACCTGTACTGCCATGGACCTATTATGCTCTGAACTAAACCTAATTTTCACCAGACTTGGCTAAAGTTTGCAACACTCGATCTCCAGATCATTACTTTGCAACCTAATGTGCCCTTTTGCCGATATACGCAGTTGGTGTGAGACAGATGGTGACTGCTGTCTAGCTTTAGAAAATACACCCAGTCCTGTTTGTCTAGGCCTTTGATTTGAAATACTGGCTTCTATGGGATATCTTGTGCATTGACTTTTTGGATCCCACAGAAGCTAGCAAAAGCTCCTTTCGACTTCCTTTTGGTCTCTAATACAAATAAAATGTGTCTTAGAAACCAATTTGAAAATCTAGGCTTTTGTTCTCTCGGTGGATGCAACCGATCCTTTTTTGTTCCCATGGGTGCTGTTATGACCCCAATGATTGGCTGGTCTCCTCTCGATTATATGCTGCTTGTGCTAGAGCTCAGGGTTTTCCTGATCCTTGAGGGCTGTGCGGGGATACCTGGCCTCTCAGAATTGTCCAGTTTCTTGGTGTCTGTCCACCGGGTTCTTGAGTTTACTTGGGGATCTGTACCTTTGACAGCTTCATTGGGGAATTCCTGCGGCTTGGGGGGTTCTTGCGGTTGTGTTGAGTGGCCTTTCTGGAAGTGCACGTATTGAGCTCAGGCTTTGCTAAATAATATAGCCCTTTGCCAGCCTTGCGTTCTGTTCCTCCATGAGCTGCTGTTGCAGCTTCTCCACAGTGCGGTTTAGCTAAACAGTACTGTTGCAACTTGTAAGAACAAAACACTCCCAACATCCACTTGTCATGATTAAACGAACAGAGAGCCAATGACAATTGACACGCTAAACAGTACTGATTTGTAATTCTCACGTGCTCTACACACTGGACCAGCAATTCTAATGAAAACACTTAATATAATAGGTCCTATAGACTATTATTAAAAAGGAGCTTATATATTCAATAGTTTCCAGTCTTTCAGCAAAACAAGTTTCATGATAGTTCAAAAAAATAATGCCGCGTTGAAGAATGTCTGACAGCCAACCCTTGCCAAAACATTTTTGTTGCCCTAGAAATTTACACATGTTATATTTATGGAACTTTATATTCACATTCTTATATTTGTTTGCAGCCTTGACAAATCTGCAGTCTGAACACGTCACAGATGATGTCTTGCCTTTTGTAGATCTTTTGTGGATGGATTGTTCAGCTGGCTTTAGTAGATGAAATGGCTCTGCACTTGTAGTTGCGTAATGTTTGTGTCTAGCTGTCTGGATTGTACCGGCCAAGAGTTGGCTCTAGGTACCTTGTAAATACCTCTGGTTTGGACCATGTAATCTTATTTTGGACCAGTTTCCAGCTGAAACAAGCCTCAACGTCATGCTATGGTGCATGTTTAAGTGCGGTGCTACAACTTTAATGTGAATTATTTTCGAGCTATCTGTGTTCTATGTTCTGTTGAGTATCTGTTTTCTTTCTCACTGAACTAAACAATTTTGGTTTGAGATTTAGTACATCCTCCTTTTAGTTTGATTATAGCGTGTATAATTATGTATTCATATTTCCCGGTGCCGGATAGGGCGCCCGAAGGGGCGCCGCTTGATCTAGTATATTTTAGATGGAGCAAGTATTATCACTACTACTAGTCGTTCACAGCCACGCTTGCCCCTGTCCAGATGTGCCCCCGCCCCCACTCGCTATTCCCCCGCGCCCGCCGCATCCGTCGTCGCCTCTGTGCTCCTTGGCCTCAGCGCCGCACGCCCGCACCCAACCCCCATCATCGGTGTCGTCGTCTCTGCCCCCTCCTCACGATGTGAATCTATGTGTCACCCCTTCCCTCCCTCATCGAGACCTCTCCACCCCTTCCCTCTCCTATCACCACCCATCCCTCAGCCACCTCAGCGGGGAGCATTTAGAGTGTCGCCCACGAAGGGACAAGGCTAGCGTCGGCTCCCCGTCTCCCTCCCTTCCTCCAGATCTCGGCGTGAGGAAGAAGACTTGAGGTTCGGAGGAGTAAACTCTACTTGTCGTCTCGCGCTAGTTGATCGGTGCGCGGGCGAGATTTGGGCAGAGATGTAGGGCATGGCACCGTCCATGGCGAGCTCCGAACTCAACTACCCTGACAGCTTCTACGCCGCGATCTACGCTGGGTCGGGAGACACCGCCCCTGATGGTAGAGGTACTCACCAACCCCTATTGCCGCCATCTCCTCCACATGTTTCCCCTCTGATGAAACCCTTGCTAGCCATGGCGTTGCGAGTCGTCCTCGCCGTCGTCCATCGCCCTGTCGCGTCGCCCGTGGCCGCAAGCCCCGCGACCTTCTGTGACCCCTCCTCTCCTCACTCTCCAACCTCGGTGTCGGTTACTTTATCACCACCGCGCGCTCGGCTTCCTTATCATGCCTGCTTGTCTCCCACTAGCTTTCTACCTCTACTTTGGTTGTCATAGCGATAGGGACTATTGTGCTGGGGAAGTGAAAGGGAAATAGGGATTAACCTTTTCCTATAAATAATTTTGGTGGTTGAATGCCCAACACAAATAATTGGACTAACTAGTTTGCTCTAGAATACATGTTCTATAGGTGCATAAAGGTTCAACACAAACCAATAAAAGATTGAAGAAAGGGTTCAAAAACAAAGGAGCAAAGAAACCAAGAGTGCCCTGGTCTGGCGCACCGGACTGTCCGGTGCACCAGGACCGTACAGCGTCCAACTCCCCACTCTCGGGTTTCTCAAGGCGCGCTCCGCTATAATTCACCGGACTATCCAGTGTGCCACCGGACTGTCCGGTGCACCAACGGAGCAACAACTAATTCGCGCAATGGTCGCCTGCAAAAGCTGAAGATTCAGATGAACAGCGCGCAATAGTGCGCGCCAGAGCAGAGCCGCCCGTCAGAGGCGCACCGGACACTGCACAGTGCATGTCTGGTGCGACACTGGACTGTCCAGTGCCACTAGAGGACAAAGCCTCCAACGGTCAGAAGCTCTTGAACCCTAACGGTTGGGTGACATGCGCACCAGACAGTGTCTGGTGCGCCCATCGATAGCAGCCATCCCCAACAGCTATATGGTGGTTGAGGGCTATAAATATCCCCCAACCACCACCACTTAAAGCATCCAAGATTTCTGAGCATCACATTCAATACAAGGGCTCTAGCATTCACTTCTAGTCACAATTCAAAAGATCAAAGCCTCTCCAAGTCCCAAATTCAACTCAAGGACTTAGTGACTTGTGAGAGAGAGATTTTGTGTTCTTTTGAGCTCTTGCCTCTTGGATTGCCTTCTTCCTTTCTCATTTCTTTTCTCGAGTGATTTGTAATCGAAGCAAGAGACACCTAAGTGTGTGGTGGTCCTTGCGGGGTCTAAGTGACCCGGGAGATTAAGGAAAAGGCTCACTGGGTCTAAGTGACCGTTTGAGAGAGGGAAAGGGTTGAAAGAGACCCGGTCTTTGTGACCACCTCAACGGGGACTAGGTTCTTTAGAACCGAACCTCGGTAAAACAAATCATTGTGTTCATCCGCTTTATTTCTTGGATGATTTGTTTTCCCTCTCTTTCGGACTCGAATTCATTTCTAACGCTAACCCCGGCTTGTAGTATGTGCTTAAGTTTATAATTTTCAGATTCCGCCTATTCACCCCCTCCTCCCTCTAGGTGACTTTCAATTGGTATCAGAACCCGGTACTTCATTAGAGTCTAACAACTCGAAGTGATGTCGGGAGCATCCGCCAAGAGGGATATGGAAACCGGCGAGAAGGCCATAAGCCACAGGAAGGCTCTATCAAGGGAGTCTGGCGCCAAAGGCAAGGCTGAATCCCCTCCCCGCGTCAAGTCGCTTCGGAGTAGCGACAAGAAGAAGAAGATAAAGAAAGTGGTCTACTACGAGACCGATTCTTCGTCGCCCTCCACATCCGGCTCCGACGCGGCGTCCGTCACTTCTAAGCGCCATGAGCGCAAGAAGTATAGTAAGATGCCACTTCATTATCCCCATATTTCTAAGCGTGCTCCTTTACTTTCGGTTCCATTAGGCAAACCACCATATTTTGATGGTGAGGATTATTGTATGTCGAGTGATAAAATGAGGCATCATCTAACCTCACTCCACGCAAGCATATGGGACATTGTTGAGTTTGGAGCGCAGGTACCTACCATGGGGGACGAGGGCTACGACTCGGACGAGGTCGCCCAAATACGACACTTTAACTCTCAAGCCACTACTATACTCCTTGCCTCTCTATGTCAAGAGGAGTATAATAAAGTGCAAGGGTTAAAAAGCGCTAAGAAGATTTGGGACGTCCTAAAACCGCGCACGAAGGAGATGAGGTGACCAAGATCACCAAGCGGTAGACGATCGAGGGGGAGCTCGGTCGATTCGTCCTCAACCAAGGAGAGGAGCCACAAGCGATGTACAACCGGCTCAAGACCTTGGTCAATCAAGTGCGCAACCTTGGGAGCACAAAATGGGATGACCATGAAATGGTCAAGGTTATTCTAAGATCCCTTGTTTTTCGTAACCCTACTCAAGTTCAATTGATTCGTGGGGAGCCTAGATACAAGTTAATGTCTCCCGAGGAAGTGATAGAGAAGTTTGTGAGCTTTGAACTAATGATCAAAGGCTCCAAACAAATCGTCGACTTGGAGCAAGGCGGCACCTCCACACCCGAGGTGCAACCCATCACATTCAAAGCGACGGAAGAGAAGAAAGAAGAGTCTACATCAAGTAGGCTCCCTATCGACGCTTCCAAGCTCGACAATGAGGAGATGGCGTTCATCATCAAGAGCTTCCGTCAAATCCTCAAGCAAAGGAGGGGGAAGGACTACAAACCCTGCTCCAAGAGGGTGTGCTACAAATATGGTAAGGTCGGTCATTTTATTGCTAAATGTCCTATGTCTAGTGATAGTGATAGGGGCAACGACAAGAGGGGGAAGAAGGAGAAGAAGAGGTACTACAAAAAGAAGGGCGGCGATGCCCATGTGTGTCGAGAATGGGACTCCGATGAGAGCTCCACCACTCCTCCGACGACGAGGATGCCGCCAACATCGCTGTAAACAAGGGACTTCTCTTCCCCAACGTCGGCCACAAATGCTTCATGGCAAAGGACGGCAAAAAGAAGAAGGTACAATCTAGAACCACCCCAAGTATAATATATCTAGTGATGAGGGTAGTCCTAGTGATGATGAAGATGATCTGCTTACCCTTTTTGCCAACCTTAACATACAACAAAAGGAAAAAATTAAATGAATTGATAGGAGCCATTCATGAGAAGGATGAACTTTTGGATAGCCAAGAGGAATTCCTTATTAAAGAAAACAAAAGGCATGTTAAAGTTAAAAATGCTTACGCTCAGTAAATTGAAAAATGTGAAAATTTGACAAAGGAGCTTTGAAAGTCGCCTAGAGGGGGTGAATAGGCAAATCTGAAATTTATAAAGTTTAAGCACAACTACAAGCCGGGGTTAGCGTTAGAAAAATAATCGAGTCCGAAAGAAAGGGTGAAAACAAATCACAAGCAAATAAGGCGGATGACACGGTGATTTGTTTTACTGAGGTTCGGTTCTTGCAAATCTACTCCCTGTTGAGGTGATCACAAAGACCGAGTCTCTTTCAACCCTTTCCCTCTCTCAAACAGTCACTTAGACTGAGTGAGCTTCCTTCCTTGATTTCCCGGGTCACTTAGACCCTACAAGGACCACCACACAACTGGTATCTCTTGCTTCGCTTATAAGGCTTTGAGAGTAAGAATGAGAGAAAGAAGAAAGCCAACCAAGCAACAAGAACAACAAAAGAACACAAGTCGATCTTCTCACAAGTCCTAAAAACTAGAGTTGAATTGTGGACTTCGATTCGATCGGTGGCTTTGATTTGTGTATTGGAGTGTTGTGTATTGCTCTTGTATTGAATGAGGAGTAGTGAATGCTTAGATGCCTTGAAGAGTGGTGGTTGGAGGTATTTATAGCCCCAACCACCAAATTGGTCGTTGGGGAAGGCTGCTGTCGTATGGCGCACCGGACAGTTTGGTGCGCCACCGGACACTGTACGGTGCGCCAGCCACGTCACCCAACCGTTAGGGTTCGGCCGTTGGAGCTTCTGATATGTGGGCCACCGGACAGTCCGGTGGTGCACCGAACAGGTCTTGTTAACTATCTGATGCGCCATCTGCGCCTGCTCTGACTTCTGCGCGCGTTGTCCGCGCACTGTAGCTCAATGTTCACTTTTTGCAGACGACCGTTTGCGCTGTAGCCGTTACTCCGCTTGGCACACCGGACAGTCTAGTGCTACACCGGACAGTCCGGTGAATTATAGCGGAGTGGCTTCCCAAATTCCCGAAGGTGGCAAGTTTGGAGTGGATCTCCCAGGTGCACCGGACACTGTCCGGTGCGCTAGACCAGGACAACCTTCGGTTGTCTTTTGTTCTTTTTATTTGAACCCTTTCTTGGACTTTTTATTGGTTTGTGTTGAACCTTTGGCACCTGTAGAACTTATAACCTAGAGCAAACTAGTTAGTCCAATTATTTGTGTTGGGCAATTCAACCACCAAAATCATTTAGGAAAAGGTTTGACCATATTTCCCTTTCAATCTCCCCCTTTTTGGTGATTGATGCCAACACAAACCAAAGCAAATATATAAGTGCAGAATTGAACTAGTTTGCATAAGGTAAGTGCAAAGGTTACTTGGAATTAAACCAATATACATTTTACAAGATATGCATGGATGCTTTCTTCTAATTTAACATTTTGGACCACGCTTGCACCACTTGTTTTGTTTTTGCAAATATTTTGGAAATTCTTTTCAAAGTCTTTTTGCAAATAGTCAAAGGTAAATGAATAAGATTTCGAGAAGAATTTTCAAGATTTGAAATTTTTCTTTGACTAAACAAAACTCCCCCTCAAGGAAATTCTCCTCTTAGTGTTCAAGAGGGTTTTAGATATTAATTTTGAAGAAGTTATACCAATTTGACATTATATCAAAAATAAGATACCAATTGAAAAACTTATTTAACACAAACTCAAAAGACTACATTTTTTGAAATTGGTGGTGGTGCGGTCCTTTTGCTTTGGGCTAATACTTTCTCCCCCTTTGGCATGAATCACCAAAAACGGATACTTGTGAGTGAAATATAAGCCTTTTTCAAACTTTCTCCCTCTTTGGTAAACAAAATATGAGTGAAGATTATACCAAATTGGAGAGCGGTGTGGAGCGACGAGGAAGGATGAGTAATTCGATGGAGTGGAGTGGAAGCCTTGTCTTCGCCGAAGAACTCCATTTCCCTTTCAATCTATGACTTAGCATGAAATACACTTGAAAACCACATTAGTCATAACCAATGAAAGAGATATGATCAAAGGTATATATCAATGAGCTATGTGTGCAAAATATCAATCAAAATTCCTAGAATCAAGAATGTTTAGCTCATGCCTAAGTTTGGTAAATGTTTTCTCATCTAATGGCTTGGTAAAGATATCGGCTAATTGTTCTTTGGTGCTTACATATGCAATTTCGATATCCCCCCGTTGTTGGTGATCCCTCAAAAAGTGATACCGAATAGCTATGTGCTTAGTGCGGCTGTGCTCAACGGGATTATCCGCCATGCGGATTGTACTCTCATTATCACATAGGAGAGGAACTTTGGTTAATTTGTAACCATAGTCCCTAAGCGTTTGCCTCATCCAAAGCAATTGCGCGCAACAATGACCTGCGACAATGTACTCGGCTTCGGCGGTAGAAAGAGCTACATATTTTTGTTTCTTTGAAGCCCAAGACACTAGGGATCTTCCCAAGAACTGGCAAGTCCCTGATGTGCTCTTTCTATCAATCTTACACCCTGACCAATCAGCATCTGAATATCCTATTAAATCAAATGTGGATCCCTTGGGGTACCAAAGACCAAACTTAGGAGTATGAACTAAATATCTCAAGATTCGTTTTATGGCCCTAAGGTGAACTTCCTTAGGATTGACTTGGAATCTTGCACACATGCATACGGAAAGCATAATATCCAGTCGAGATGCACATAAATAGAGTAGAGAACCTATCATCGACCGGTATACCTTTTGATCTATGGATTTACCTCCCGTGTCGAGGTCGAGATGCCCATTGGTTCCCATGGGTGTCTTGATGGGCTTGACATCCTTCATTCCAAACTTGGTGAGTATGTCTTGAATGTACTTCGTTTGGCTAATGAAGGTGCCCTCTTGGAGTTGCTTGACTTGAAATCCTAAGAAATACTTCAACTCCCCCATCATAGACATCTCGAATTTTTGAACCATTATCCTACTAAACTCTTCACAAGTAGATTTGTTAGTAGACCCAAATATGATATCATCAACATAAATTTGGCATACAAACAAATCATTTGCAATAGTTTTAGTAAAGAGAGTAGGATCGGCTTTTCTGACTTTGAAGCCATTAGCGATAAGAAAATCTCCTAGGCATTCATACCATGCTCTTGGGGCTTGCTTGAGCCCATAAAGCACCTTAGAGAGTTTGTAAACATGATTAGGGTACTCACTATCTTCAAAGCCGGGAGGTTACTCAACATAGACCTCCTCCTTGATTGGTCCATTGAGGAAGGCACTCTTCACGTCCATTTGATAAAGCTTGAAGCCATGGTAAGTAGCATAGGCAAGTAATATACGAATTGACTCAAGCCTAGCTACGGGTGCATAGGTTTCACCAAAATCCAAACCTTCGACTTGTGAATATCCCTTGGCCACATGTCATGCTTTGTTCCTTGTCACCACACCATGCTCATCTTGTTTGTTGCAGAAGACCCACTTGGTTCCTACAACATTATGGTTAGGACGTGGAACAAGATGCCATACCTCATTCCTCGTGAAGTTGTTGAGCTCCTCTTGCATCGCCAACACCCAATCTGAATCCCTTAATGCGTCTTCCACCCTGTATGGCTCGATAGAAGACACAAAGGAGTAATGTTCACAAAAATGAGCAACACGAGATCGAGTAGTTACCCCCTTTTGAATATCACCGAGGATGGTGTTCACGGGGTGATCTCGTTGTATTGCTTGGTTGACTCTTAGGTGAGGCGGCCTTGGACCCTCATCATCTTCCTTGTCTTGATCATTAGCATCTCCCCCTGGATCATTGTCCTCCTCTTGAGGTGACTCCTCTTGATCTTCATTTCCATCATCTTGAGCTTGATCCTCATCTTGGGTTGGTGGAGATGCTTGATTTGAAGATGATGGTTGATCTTGTGCATGTGGAGGCTCTTCGGATTCCTTAGGACACTCATCCCTAATGGACATGTTCCTTAGCGCGATGCATGGAGCCTCTTCATCATCTAGCTCATCAAGATCAACTTGCTCTACTTGAGAGCCGTTAGTCTCATCAAACACAATGTCACAAGAAACTTCAACTAGTCCAGTGGACTTGTTAAAGACTCTATATGCTCTTGTGTTTGAATGATAACCAAGTAAAAAACCTTCTACAACCTTAGGAGCAAATTTAGATTTTTTACCTCTTTCAACAAGAATAAAGCATTTGCTACCAAAGACTCTAAAATATGAAACATTGGGCTTTTTACTGGTGAGGAGTTCATATGATGTCTTCTTGAGGATTCGGTGAAGATATAACCGGTTGATGGTGTAGCAAGCGGTGTTGACCGCCTCGGCCCAAAACCGGTCCGAAGTCTTGTACTCATCAAGCATGGTCCTCGCCATGTCAAGTAGAGTTCTATTCTTCCTCTCTACTACACCATTTTGTTGCGGCGTGTAGGGAGAAGAGAACTCATGCTTGATGCCCTCGTCCTCAAGGAAGCCTTCTATTTGTGAGTTCTTGAACTCAGTTCCGTTGTCGCTTCTAATCTTTTTGATCCTTAAGCCGAACTCATTTTGAGCTCGTCTCAAGAATCCTTTTAAGGTCTCTTGGGTTTGAGATTTATCCTGCAAAAAGAACACCCAAGTGAAGCGAGAATAATCATCCACAATAACTAGACAGTACTTACTCCCGCCGATGCTTATGTAAGCTATCGGGCCGAATAGATCTATGTGGAGTAGCTCAAGCGGCCTATCAGTCGTCATGATGTTCTTGTGTGGATGATGAACACCAACTTGCTTCCCTGCTTGACATGTGCTACAAATCCTGTCTTTCTCAAAATGAACATTTGTTAGTCCCAAAATGTGCTCTCCCTTTAGAAGCTTCTGAAGATTCTCCATCCCAACGTGGGCTAGTCGGCGATGCCAGAGCCAACCCATGTTAGTCTTAGCAATTAAGCAAGCGTCGAGTTCAGCTCTATCAAAATCAACTAAGTATAGCTGACCCTCTAACACTCCCTTAAATGCTACTGAATCATCACTTCTTGTAAAGACAGTAACACCTATATCCGTAAAAAGACAGTTGTAACCCATTTTGCATAATTGAGAAAAAGAAAGCAAATTGTAATCTAAAGAATCTATAAGAAAAACATTGGAAATAGAATGGTCAGGTGATATAGCAATTTTACCAAGTCCTTTGACCAAACCTTGATTTCCATCCCCGAATGTGATAGCTCGTTGGGGATCATGATTTTTCTCATATGAGAAGAACATCCTTTTCTCCCTTGTCATGTGGTTTGTGCACCCGCTATCAATAATCCAACTTGAGCCCCTGGATGCATAAACCTACAAAACAAATTTAGGCCTTATTCTTAGGTACCCAAACGGTCTTGGGTTCTTTGACATTAGAAACAAGCACCTTGGGTACCCAAACACAAGTCTTTGAGCCCTTGTGTTTGGCCCCAACATATTTGACAACTACTTTGCCTGATTTGTTAGTTAATATATATGATGCATCAAAAGTCTTAAATGAAATAATAGGCTCATTTGATGCAATAGGAGTTTTCTTCTTAGACAATTTAGCATGAGTGGATTGCCTAGAACTAGATGCCTCACTCTTATACATAAAAGCATGATGAGAGCCAAAGTGAGACTTCCTAGAGTGAATTCTCCTAATTTTGTGTTCGGGGTAACCGGCAGGGTATAAAATGTAACCCTCGTTATCCTGAACCTTGGGAGCCTTACCCTTAACAAAATTAGACAATTTCTTAGGGGCATTAAGCTTGACATTGTCTCCCTTTTGGAAGCCAATGCCATCCTTAATGCCAGGGCGTCTCCCACTATAGAGCATGCTTCTAGCAAATTTAAATTTTTCATTTTCTATGTCATGCTCATTAATCTTAGCACTAAGTTGAGCTATGTGATTATTTTGTTGTTTAATTAAAGCTAGGTGATCATGAATATCATCAACATTAATATCTCTACATCTAGTGCAAATAGTAACATGTTCAACGATAGATGTAGAGGGTTTGCAAGTATTTAATTCAACAATCTTAGCATGTAAAATTGCATTCTCATCTCTAAGATTGAAAATAGAAACATTGCAAACATTTAAATCTTTAGCCTTAGCAATTAATTTTTCATTTTCAATTTTAAGGCTAGAGAGAGATGCATTCAATTTGTCAATCTTAGCAATCAAATTTGCATTATCATTTCTAAGGTTGACAAGAGAATCATCACTAACATTTAATTTCTCAACCTTAGCAATCAATTTGTCATTTTCAAATCTAAGGTTGGAAATAGTGTCATGGCAAGTGCTTAGCTCACTAGTTAATTTTTCACATTTTTCTATCTCTTGAGCATAAGCATTTTTAACTTTAACATGCTTCTTATTTTCTTTAATAAGGAAGTCCTCTTGGCTATCCAAGA
Organism: Zea mays; assembly: GCF_902167145.1. Taxonomy (NCBI): domain Eukaryota; kingdom Viridiplantae; phylum Streptophyta; class Magnoliopsida; order Poales; family Poaceae; genus Zea; species Zea mays. The sequence goes on along the minus strand of NC_050103.1, from coordinate 156,173,016 downwards.
GTTCATCCTTCTCATGAATAGCACTAATCAATTCATTCAATTTTTCTTTTTGTTGCATGTTTAAGTTAGCAAAAAGGGTGAGCAAATCATCCTCATCATCACTAGAGCTAGCCTCATCACTAGATGTTGCATATTTAGTGGAAGCTCTAAATTTTACCTTCTTCTTTTTGCCGTCCTTTGCCATGAGGCACTTGTGGCCAACGTTGGGGAAGAGAAGACCCTTGTTGACGGCGATGTTGGCGGCGTCCTCGTCGGAGGAGAAGTCGGTGGAGCTCACGTTGGAGTCCCATTCCCGACAAACATGGGCATCGCCGCCCTTCTTCTTGTAATACTTCTTCTTTTCCTTCCTTCTTCCCTTCTTATCGTCGCCTCTGTCACTATCACTTGATAATGGACATTTTGCAATAAAATGACCGGGCTTACCACACTTGTAGCAAACTTTCTTGGAGCGGGGCTTGTAGTCCTTCCCCCTCCTTTGCTTGAGGATTTGGCGGAAGCTCTTGATGATGAGCGCCATCTCCTCGTTGTCGAGCTTGGAGGCGTCGATGGGGAGTCTACTTGGTGTAGACTCTTCTTTCTTCTCTCCCGTTGCTTTGAAGGCAACGGGTTGCACCTCGGGTGTGGAGGTGGCGCCTTGCTCGATGATTTTCTTGGAACCTTTGATCATTAACTCAAAGCTCACAAATTTTCCTATAACCTCCTCGGGAGACATTAACTTGTATCTAGGATCACCACAAATTAATTGAACTTGTGTAGAATTAAGAAAAACAAGTGATCTTACAATAACCTTGACCATTTCATGGTCATCCCACTTTGTGCTCCCGAGGTTGCGCACTTGGTTCACCAAGGTTTTGAGCCGGTTGTACATTGCTTGTGGCTCCTCCCCTTGATGAAGCATGAAGCGACCGAGCTCCCCCTCGATCGTTTCCCTCTTGGTGATCTTGGTCACCTCGTCTCCTTCATGCGCGGTCTTGAGCATGTCCCAAATCTCTTTGGCACTCTTCAACCCTTGCACCTTATTATACTCCTCTCGACTTAGAGAGGCAAGGAGTATAGTAGTGGCTTGGGAGTTGAAGTGCCGGATTTGGGCTACCTCGTCCGAGTCATAGCCTTCATCCCCCACGGATGGTTCCTGCGCACCAAACTCAACAATGTCCCAAATACTAGCGTGAAGTGAGGTTAGATGGTGCCTCATTTTATCACTCCACATACAATAATCTTCACCGTAAAAAACCGGTGATTTGCCTAGTGAGACGGAAAGTAAAGGAGTGTGTTTGGAAATGCGAGGATAGCGTAAGTGGATCTTACTAAACTTCTTGCGCTCATGGCGCTTAGAAGTGACGGAAGGTGTGTCGGAGCCGGAAGTGGAGGGCGACGAAGAATCGATCTCGTAGTAGACCACTTTCTTCATTTTCTTCTTCTTGTCGCCACTCCGGTGCGACTTGACGCGGGGAGGTGACTCTTCCCTCCTTTTGTTGTCGGACTCCCCCGATGGCGCCTTCCCGTGGCTTGTGGAGGGCTTCTCGCCGATCACCATCTCCTTCTTGGCGTGAGCTCCCGACATCACTTTGAGAGGTTAGGCTCTTAATGAAGTACCGAGCTCTAATACCAATTGAAAGTCGCCTAGAGGGGGGTGAATAGGCAAATCTAAAATTTATAAAGTTTAAGCACAACTACAAGACGGGGTTACCGTTAGAAAAATAATCGAGTCCGAAAGAAAGGGTGAAAACAAATCACAAGCAAATAAGACGGATGACACGGTGATTTGTTTTACCGAGGTTCGGTTCTTGCAAACCTACTCCCCTTGAGGTGGTCACAAAGACCGGGTCTCTTTCAACCCTTTCCCTCTCTCAAACAGTCACTTAGACCGAGTGGGCTTCCTTCCTTAATTTCCCGGGTCACTTAGACCCCGCAAGGACCACCACACAATTGGTGTCTCTTACTTCGCTTACAAGGCTTTGAGAGTAAGAATGAGAGAAAGAAGAAAGCCAACCAAGCAACAAGAACAACAAAAGAACACAAGTCGATCTTCTCACAAGTCCTAAAAACTAGAGTTGAATTGTGGACTTTGATTCGATCAGTGGCTTTGATTTGTGTCTTGGAGTGTTGTGTATTGCTCTTGTACTGAATGAGGAGTAGTGAATGCTTGGATGCCTTGAAGAGTGGTGGTTGGGGGTATTTATAGCCCCAACCACCAAAATGCCCGTTGGGGAAGGATGCTATCGTATGGCGCACCGGACAGTCCGGTGCACCAGCCATGTCACCCAACTGTTAGGGTTTGACCGTTGGAGCTTCTGACATGTGGGCCACCGGACAGTCCGGTGGTGCACCAGACAGGTCCTGTTCACTGTCAGGTGCGCCATCTGCGCCTGCTCTGACTTCTGCGCACGCTGTCCGCGTGGTGTAGCTCACTGTTCACCTTTTGCAGACGACCGTTGGCGCTATAGTCGTTACTCCGCTTGGCACACCGGACAGTCCGGTGAATTAGAGCGGAGTGGCTTCCCAAATTTCCGAAGGTGGCAAGTTTGGAGTGGATCTCCCTGGTGCACCGGACACTGTTCGGTGGTGCACCGGACAGTGGCAGCCTTCGGTTGTCTTTTGCTCTTTTTATTTGAACCCTTTCTTGGACTTTTTATTGGTTTGTGTTGAATCTTTGGTACCTGTAGAACTTATAATCTAGAGCAAACTAGTTAGTCCAATTATTTGTGTTGGGCAATTCAACCACCAAAATCATTTAGGAAAAGGTTTGACCCTATTTCCCTTTCAAGCTTAGCATTTGCCATAACACTATTTCAAACCTTAGAACTGAGAATGCTAGTTTAATTGCTATGGTTGAAAAATTAAATGCTTGCAATGATTCAATTGCTAGTCTTAGAAATGAAAGTGACAATTTAGTTTCTAAGATTAAATAGCTAAATATTTGCAATGTTTGTATTTCCAATCTTAGAAATGAGAATGTTATTTTAAATGCTAAGATTGAGGAATTAAAATTATGCAAACCCTCTACATCTACTGTCGAACATGTTTCTATTTGTACTAGATGTAGAGATATTAATGTTGATGCTATAAATGATCACCTTGCTTTAATTAAACAACAAAATGATCATATAGCTTAATTAACTGCAAAAATTAATAAGCATGTAATTGAAAATTTTAAATTTGCTAAAAGCATGCTTGTCGGTGTTTCGAGACAGGGGGGTCCCTAAGCCGACGAGTGAGTGTGCTGCGTGCCCCAGCCCAGATGGGTCGAGCGCGTGGGCGAGCGCGAAGGGGGGAGAGGCGAGGTGGCCGGAGCCGAGCGTGAGAGAGGTGGAAGTCCCGCGGCCTTCGTGTTCGTCCCGCGCCCAGGTCAGGTGCGCTTGCAGTAGGGGGGTTACAAGCGTCCACGCGGGTGAGGGAAGCGAGCGGCCCCAAGAGAGCGCCTGTCCCGTCCTCGGTCCCGCGCGGCCAACCTTCTCTGAGAAGGCCCTGGTCCTTCCTTTTATAGTCGTAAGGAGAGGATCCAGGTGTACAATGGGGTGGTGTAGCAGAGTGCTACGTGTCTAGCGGAGGGAGAGCTAGCGCCCTAGGTACATGCCAATGTGGCAGCCGGAGAGATCTGGGCACCCTGCTGGCGTGATGTCGTGGCTGTCGGAGGTGCGGCGGAGCCTGATGGAGGGACAGCTGTTGGAGCGGTCGAGTCCTTGCTTACGTCGTCCGGCTTCCGTAAGAGAGCTGGGGGCCGCCGTCGTCATGGAGCTTGTGGAGCACCATCATTGCCCCTCTGGCGGAGCTGGCCGGATGAGACGCCGGTCTTGTTCTCCGTGACCCGAGTCGATTCGGGGTAGGATGATGATGGCGCCTCCTGTTGACGTGGCGGTCTGTGCCCTAGGCAGGGCGACGTGGGGTTTCCTCCGAAGCCGAGGTTGAGTCTGCCTTCTGTTGCCGTGGCCGAGCCCGAGCCAAGGGGTCGGGCGAGGCGGAAGTCGTTCGGCCGAGGCCAGGGCGGAGTCCGAGCCCTGGGGTCGGGCGAGGCGGAGTTTCGTCGTCTTCCGGGTCTTAGCCCGAGTCCGAGCCCTGGGGTCGGGCGGAGCGGAGTTCGTCGTCTTCCGGGTCTTAGCCCGAGTCCGAGCCCTGGGGTCGGGCGGAGCGGAGTTCGCCGTCTTCCGGGTCTTAGCCCGAGTCCGAGCCCTGGGGTCGGGCGGAGCGGAGTTCGCCGTCTTCCGGGTCTTAGCCCGAGTCCGAGCCCTGGGGTCGGGCGGAGCGGAGTTCGCCGTGGCGCCTTTGGCAAGGCCTGATTGCCTGTCAGACTCACTCTGTCGAGTGGCACTGCAGTCGGAGTGGCGCAGGCGGCGCTGTCCTTCTGTCAGACTGGCCAGTGGAGCGGTGGAGTGACGGCGGTCACCTCGGCTCTGCCGGGGGCGCGTGTCAGGATAGAGGTGTCAGGCCACCTTTGCGTTAAATGCCCCTGCAATTTGGTCAGTTGGTGTGGTGATTTAGTCAAGGTTGCTTCTGAGCGAAGCCAAGGCCTTGGGCGAGCCGGTGATGTGTCCGCCATAAAAAGGGGGCCTCGGGCGAGACGGAAGTCTCTCGAGGTCGGCTGCCTTTGGCCGAGGCTAGGCTCGGGTGAAGCGTGATCGAGTCACTCGTGTGGACTGATCCCTGACTTAATCGTGCCCATCAGGCCTTTGCAGCTTTATGCTGATGGGGGTTACCAGCTGAGAATTAGGCGCCTTGAGGGTACCCCTAATTATGGTCCCCGACAGTAGCCCCCGAGCCTCGAAGGGAGTGTTAGCACTCGCTTGGAGGCTTTTGTCGCACTTTTTTGCAAGGGGACCAGCCTTTCTCGGTTGCATTTTGTTCCGGTGGGTGCGCGCGAGCGCACCCGCCGGGTGTAGCCCCCGAGGCCTCGGAGGAGTGGTTACACTCCTTCGAGGTCTTAATACTTCGCTTAACGCTTCGGCTGGTCTGGTCGTTCCCTCATGCGAACTGGCCGTAGCCCGGGTGCACGGTCGGGGCCCAAGCTCTCGGGCTGGTATGTTGACGCTGTCAACGATTTGGCCGGAGCCGGTTTTTGCGAGAGCAACCCCCGAGCCTCTGCACAGGGCGAGAGGACGATCAGGGACAGACTCGGCTTTTTACATACGCCCCTACGTCGCCTTTCCGCAAGGAGGAGGGGGGGAGTGCGCCATGTTACCCTCGATGGGCACCGAACATGGTGTCTCCGGTGAGCTGCAAGCGGGTAATCCGAGTGGACGTCCGTGCCCCGTTCGTTGGGGGTCGGCTAGGGGCCCAGAGGCACGCCCAAAAGTACCTGCGGGTGATTTGCCGGACCCGGTCCCCTGGCGACGGGGTCCGAGGGCTTGATGCCTCCCTCCGATGGGATTCCGTTACAAGATCGTTCCCGCTGGTCTCGGAAATGTCCTAGGGTACCTCGGGAGCGCAGCCCGAGCCTCGGTTATGTATCGAACGTACCCCTGGTCATCCCTCGCTCGGTGTCTGAGGCGACTGTGAACCCTTCGGGGGCCAGCCTTCGAACCCCTGATCAGTAATGGGCGCGGAGCCCGAGTAGCCTGAGGCGGCCATGGAGCCCTTCGGGGGGCTGGCCTTCGAACCCCTGACCAGTAGTGGGTGTCGGGCCCACGCGATCTGAGGCGACTGTTGAACCCTCGGGGGGCCAGCCTTCGAACCCCTGATCAGTAATGGGGGGCTCGGAGCCCGGTTCCTTCGCGGAGAAGGATCCCTTTCGGGGTATCCCCCTTTCCCGGTCCCTGTTGCAAGAGATAGAGAAAAAGGAAAACGGAAAAGGATACGAAATCGGACGACGTGGCGTACCTTTTCTGACGCGGTTATTGCGGCGAAGGTGAAGCGTCGCGCGCTCCTCTTACCAGAGGCGCCGCGTGTCCCGCCGCGGAGTTAATGCGACGGGGCGAGTGGTTGGCGGGGCGGCCGTTGCGCGCGTGCGATCCGTTCGAGGAACGGGTCACGGGTGCACCGTCTTCACGCCGTGAGAGGAGGCTCTCTTGCTGTCTCAGGATGGGACGTGAGCCTGGCTGACGACGTGACCGCTGCGCCCGCCCGCCTGCCACCGCTATTACTGCCGGCCCACTTTCGGTCGCTTTGACCGATGCGCCAGTCTGGCGCTGTTGGGTCGCCTCGAGTCGTGGCATAGGCTTCGCAACCGAAGAGGCGCGATGGTGGCACAAGTGGCGGTGCGGTTGCTTGCATGCAGCAACTGGCGCGCCGGTTGCTCGACGCGTGGGCCTGGGTTCCAAGCTGGCGTGTCAGAAGTCGGAGAAGCGCGTCCATCTGGCGCGGTTGCATGCCGCCTGCATGGCTGCCCGCCCCTTCTGCCCGTTGGTCTAGGCGAAAATGGGGTGTCGCCTGTTTGATTATCTGAACCGCTTTACCAAGCATGAGTTGCCCCGTGCCAAGGTGACGGGTGAGGTATCCGTATCCCGGAGGCGTAGGAATCCCTCGGCCCGTTCGGCCTTGTTATGTGAGGCTCCTCTAGCTTAGTTGAAGAGACCCCTCGGCCGCCCTTCGGTGGATCGAGGCCGGGGGTAGCGATATCAGTATGAACAGAGGCGGAGTTGGCTCGAGAGTGGGGAACCTGGTTGGCCGGAGCCTAGCCGTGTTGTCCGTCAGCGGAGCCGACGCCAAAGTCGGTCAGTCGAGGCCTCGGATCGGGCTGGCGCCCTTGGAAGCCGGTTGACCGAGGCCCCAGGGGTAACCGGTTGAGCCGCCTGCTCGGGCCGGATTCCCGGAGGAGCCCCTGGACCGCGGCGCCGCCCGAGGCTGGGTCGGGCTTTGCTGAAGACGTCGTCGATGCCGAGGGTGCTACGGCTCCCTTCGGCGTGAAGACCCGAGCCTGCAGGATCAGATCATCTTGTAGCGTGTGCTTTCTGCGGCCGCCGAGGCCAGAAGAACACGCCCTCGCCGCGCTCGCGAAGCTGCGTCTTTTTTCCTCCTGTTCCGAGCATCTGGACTCTGTCGGTAACAGGGATGTTTGTGTGAGCGAGAGTTGCTTTTCGCGGAAGGGACGAGTGAGGTATCCGTATCCCAGAGGCGTGGGAATCCCTCGGCTCGGTCGGCCTTGCCGCTTACGCGTACTTTCACCCGTCCATGAGGCCCTGTCCCCGACTTAGCCGAGAAAGCTTGAAGGACTGCTTCGGCAGGAGAGCTTCCGAACGTGATGACTCGTTCGGTCCACGGAGTCGCCTTACCCGAGCGCAAGTTACTTATCGCAGAAAGGGACGAGTGAGGTATCCGTATCCCGGAGGCGTAGGAGTCCCTCGGCTCGGTCAGCCTTGGCTGCTTACGTGTACCTCGTCGTTTCCAGGATCCGCTTTCCGAAGTAGTCAAGAAGCACGAAAGAAATCCTGCTAAAAAGAGATCCTTTTTCGAGGAAAGATTCGACGCAGAGGGGGTCTCCCCCCTTTTAGCCCCCGAGGGAGGGTCGGGCTTTGCCGAGGCTAGGCCGACCCTTCCTTGACAACTAAACTTTGCGTAGGTGCGAGGTATATGAACAACTTGAAAACATCTTAAGGGTAGAAGCGACGTAGCTGTTTGATGTTCCAAGCGTTGCCGTAGATCTCGCCTTGATTGCTGGCCAGCTTGTATGTTCCGGGCTTCAGAACTTTGGCGATGACGAATGGCCCTTCCCAGGGGGGCGTGAGCTTGTGCCTCCCTCGGGCGTCTTGTCGTAGCCGAAGCACCAGGTCGCCCACCTAGAGTTCTCGGGACCGGACCCCTCGGGCGTGGTAGCGTCGCAGGGACTGTTGGTACCGCGCCGAGTGCAGCAAGGCCCTGTCCCGAGCTTCCTCCAGCTGGTCCAGCGATTCCTCTCGGCTGGCTTGGTTGCTTTGTTCGGTGTAGGCCCTCGCCCTCGGGGAGCCGTATTCCAGGTCAGTGGGCAAGATAGCTTCAGCCCCGTAGACCAGGAAAAACGGCGTGAAGCCCGTGGCACGACTCGGCGTCGTCCTTAGGCTCCAGACCACCGAGGGGAGTTCCTTCATCCATCGCCTGCCGAACTTGTTGAGGTCGTTGTAGATCCGAGGCTTGAGCCCTTGTAGAATCATGCCGTTGGCACGCTCTACCTGCCCATTCGACATGGGATGAGCCACGGCGGCCCAGTCCACCCGGATATGGTGATCTTCGCAAAAATCCAAGAATTTTTTGCCGGTGAACTGGGTGCCGTTGTCGGTGATGATGGAGTTCGGGACCCCGAAGCGATGGATGATGTTGGTGAAGAATGCCACCGCCTGCTCGGACCTGATGCTGTTCAGAGGTCGGACCTCGATCCACTTGGAGAATTTGTCGATGGCGACCAGCAGGTGCGTGTAGCCCCCGGGCGCCTTCTGCAAGGGACCGACGAGGTCCAGACCCCATACAGCGAAGGGCCAGGTGATGGGTATTGTCTGCAGAGCCTGAGCGGGCAGGTGTGTCCGCTTCGCATAGAATTGGCACCCTTCGCAGGTGCGGACAATTCTAGTGGCGTCAGCCACCGCCGTTGGCCAGTAGAAGCCTTGCCGGAAAGCATTTCCAACAAGGGCTTGGGGTGCTGCGTGGTGGCCGCAAGCCCCCGAGTGTACTTCTTGCAGCAGTTCCCGACCTTCGGCGATGGAGATGCATCGCTGGAGGATGCCCGAGGGGCTGCGATGGTAGAGCTCCTCTTCGTCGCCCAGCAAGATGAATGACTTGGCGCGTCGCGCTACCCGCCGAGCCTCGACTTGGTCGAGGGGTAGCTCTCCTCGACGGAGATATTGCAGGTACGGGGCCTGCCAATCTTGGTCTGGCGTGGCCCCGCTCTGCCCTTCCTCGACGTTCAATGCCCCGCCCTCGGGGGCCGAGGGTACCTCGGGCTGGGCCGAGGGTGCCTCGGGCTGGGCCGAGGGTACCTCGGGCTCGGGCGCGTCGTCGAGCTTGACGGAGGGTTGATGCAGATCCCGGGAGAAGACGTCCGGGGGGACTGTCGTTCGCCCCGAGGCTATCTTAGCCAGCTCGTCTGCGGTTTCGTTGTAGCGCCGAGCGATGTGGTTGAGCTCGAGCCCGAAGAACTTGTCTTCCAGGCGCCGAACCTCGTCGCAGTAGGCCTCCATCTTCGGGTCGCGGCAGTGGGAGTTCTTCATGACTTGGTCGATGACGAGCTGCGAATCACCGCGGGCGTCGAGGCGTCTGACCCCTAGCTCGATGGCGATCCGCAATCCGTTGACCAGAGCTTCGTACTCGGCCACATTGTTGGACGCCGGGAAGTGGAGGCGCAGCACGTAGCGCAAGTGCTTTCCGAGGGGCGAGATGAAGAGCAGGCCCGCGCCGGCCCCCGTCTTCATCAGCGACCCGTCGAAAAACATGGTCCAGAGCTCCGGTTGGATCGGAGTCGTTGGCAGTTGGGTGTCGACCCATTCGGCCACGAAATCCGCCAACACTTGGGACTTGATGGCCTTCCGAGGGGCGAACGAGACCGTTTCGCCCATGATCTCCACCGCCCACTTTGCGATCCTGCCCGAGGCCTCTCGGCACTGGATGATCTCCCCCAGGGGGAAGGATGACACCACAGTCACCGGATGGGACTCGAAGTAGTGTCGTAGCTTCCGCCTTGTCAGGATCACAGCATACAGCAGCTTTTGAACTTGTGGGTAGCGGATCTTAGTCTCGGACAGCACTTCGCTGATGAAGTAGACCGGCCTCTGAACGGGCAATGTATGCCCTTCCTCCTGCCTTTCGACCACAATCGCGGCGCTAACCACCTGAGTGGTCGCGGCGACGTAGACCAAGAGGGTTTCTCCGTCCGCCGGCGGCACCAAGACTGGCGCCTTTGTAAGGAGCGCCTTCAGGTTGCCGAGGGCTTCCTCAGCCTCAGGGGTCCAAGCGAAACATTCGGCCTTCCTTAAGAGGCGGTACAGAGGCAGACCTCTTTCGCCGAGGCGTGAGATGAAGCGGCTCAGGGCCGCGAGGCATCCCATGACCCTCTGTACCCCTTTTAAGTCCTTGATGGGTCCCATGCTGGTGATGGCCGCAATCTTCTCCGGGTTGGCTTCGATGCCTCGCTCAGAGACGATGAACCCTAGGAGCATGCCTCGGGGTACCCCGAAGACACACTTCTCAGGATTAAGCTTGACTCCTTTCGCCTTGAGACACCGGAATGTCACTTCAAGGTCGGAGAGGAGGTCGGAAGCCTTCCGTGTCTTGACTACGATGTCATCGACGTAGGCCTCGACTGTGCGACCGATGTGTTGGCCGAACACATGGTTCATGCACCGCTGGTACGTCGCGCCTGCATTCCTCAAGCCGAACGACATGGTGACATAGCAGTACATGCCGAACGGCGTGATGAAAGAAGTCGCGAGCTGGTCGGACTCTTTCATCCGGATCTGGTGATACCCCGAGTAGGCATCGAGGAAGGACAGGGTTTCGCACCCAGCAGTGGAATCCACGATTTGGTCGATGCGAGGCAGAGGGTAGGGAACCTTCGGACATGCTTTGTTGAGACCAGTGTAGTCTACACACATCCGCCATTTCCCCCCTTTCTTCCTCACAAGCACAGGGTTGGCAAGCCATTCGGGATGGAATACCTCTTTGATGAACCCTGCCGCCATTAGTTTGTGGATCTCTTCGCCAATCGCTCTGCACTTCTCCTCGTCGAATCGGCGCAGAGGCTGCCTGACGGGTCGGGCTCCGGCCCGAATATCCAGCGAGTGCTCGGCGACATCCCTCGGTATGCCGGGCATGTCCGAGGGACTCCACGCAAAGACGTCGGCGTTTGCGCGGAGAAAGTCGACGAGCACTGCTTCCCATTTGGGGTCGAGCCCGGAACCGATCCGGATCTGCTTGGTGGTGTCGCCACTGGGGTCGAGGGGGACGGCCTTGACCGTCTCCGCTGGCTCGAAGTTGCCGGCATGGCGCTTCACGTCTGGGACCTCCTTGGAGAGGTTCTCCAGGTCGGCGATGAGGGCCTCAGACTCGGCGAGGGCCTCGGCGTACTCCACGCACTCCACGTCGCATTCGAACGCGTGTTTGTACGTGGGGCCGACGGTGATGACCCCGTTGGGGCCCGGCATCTTGAGCTTCAGGTAGGTGTAGTTGGGGACAGCCATGAACTTCGCGTAGCATGGCCTCCCTAGCACGGCGTGGTAGGTTCCTCGGAACCCGACCACTTCGAACGTCAGGGTCTCCCTTCGGAAGTTGGAGGGTGTTCCGAAGCAGACTGGGAGGTCGAGTCGCCCGAGGGGCTGGACGCGCTTCCCAGGGATGATCCCGTGGAAGGGCGCAGCGCCTGCTCGGACGGAGGACGGATCGACGCGCAGAAGCTTGAGGGTCTCGGCGTAGATGATGTTGAGGCAGCTGCCCCCGTCCATCAGGACCTTGGTGAGCCTGACGTCGCCGACAACGGGGTCGACGACGAGCGGGTATTTCCCCGGGCTCGGCACATGGTCGGGGTGGTCGGCCCGGTCGAAAGTGATGGGCTTGTCGGACCAGTCTAGGTAGACTGGCGCCGCCACCTTCACCGAACAGACCTCCCGGCGCTCTTGCTTGCGGTGCCGAGCCGAGGTATTCGCCGCATGCCCTCCATAGATCATGAAGCAGTCGCGGACCTCGGGGAACCCCCCTGCTGGGTGATCTTCGTTCTTGTCGTCGTCGTGGGCCCTGCCACCCTCGGCGGGTGGCCCGGCCCTGTGGAAATGACGCCGAAGCATAACGCACTCCTCGAGGGTGTGCTTGACGGGCCCCTGATGGTAGGGGCACGGCTCCTTGAGCATCTTGTCGAAGAGGTTTGCACCTCCGGGGGGCTTCCGAGGGTTCTTATACTCGGCGGCGGCGACAAGGTCCGCGTCGGCGGCGTCGCGTTTCGATTGCGACTTCTTCTTGCCTTTCTTCTTGGCGCCGCGCGGAGCAGACGCCTCGGGAGCTTCTTCCGATGGGCGGCCCTGGGGCTGCTTGTCCTTTCGGAAGATAGCCTCGACCGCCTCCTGGCCGGAGGCGAACTTGGTGGCGATGTCCATCAGCTCGCTCGCCCTGGTGGGGGTTTTGCGACCCAGCTTGCTCACCAGGTCGCGGCAAGTGGTGCCGGCGAGGAACGCGCCGATGACATCCGAGTCGGTGATGTTGGGCAGCTCGGTGCGCTGCTTCGAGAATCGCCGGATGTAGTCCCGGAGCGACTCCCCCGGCTGTTGCCGGCAGCTTCGAAGGTCCCAGGGATTCCCGGGGCGCACGTATGTGCCCTGGAAATTGCCAGCGAAGGCTTAGACCAAGTCGTCCCAGTTGGAAATCTGCCCCGGAGGCAGGTGCTCCAACCAGGCGCGAGCAGTGTCGGAGAGGAACAGGGGGAGGTTGCGGATGATGAGGTTGTCGTCGTCCGTTCCACCCAGTTGGTAGGCAAGGCGGTAGTCCGCGAGCCACAGTTCCGGTCTCGTTTCCCCCGAGTACTTTGTGATAGTAGTCGGGGGTCGGAACCGGGTCGGGAATGGAGCCCGTCGGATGGCCCGACTGAAGGCCTGCGGGCCGGGTGGTTCGGGCGAGGGACTCCGATCCTCCCCGCTGTCGTAGCGCCCCCCACGCCTGGGGTGGTAGCCTCGGCGCACCTTTTCGTCGAGGTGAGCCCGACGGTCGCGTCGATGGTGCTCGTTGCCGAGGTGGCCCAGGGCCGCAGGCGCGGTGTTGCGCGTGCGCCCGGTGTAGACCGAGGCTTCCCGCATGAATCGGGAAGTCGCGGCATGAGGTTCCGAGGGATATCCTTGTCTCCGGGATGCAGTGCTCTCGGCCCGCCGGGCCGCAGCGCCTTCCAGGAGATTCTTGAGTTCTCCCTGGATTCGCCGACCCTCGGTGGTTGACGGCTCCGGCATCGCGCGGATGAGCATCGCTGCGGTTGCCAGGTTCTGTCCGACCCCGCTGGATGCGGGCGGCGGCCTGATCCTGACATCGTTGGCGACGCGGTGCTGGAGACCTTGGGGCAGATGACGTATTTCTCCGGCCAGGGGTTGGCCCACCCATGCCTGTCCGACGTCCCGACGGATCGGCTCAAGCGCTCCTGTTCCCTCGTTGAGCCTGGCCTGCGCCTCGCGGACTTGCTCGAGTTGTGGGTCGTAACCCCCCGCCGGAGCGGTGACCACAGCTAGCTCCCGTGGGATGTCGGCGCGAGGCACCGGCTTGGGGAGGTCACCATCCTCCGGCATGCCAAGATGGTTGCCTTCGGTGGGATCCCCTAGCTCGATGTGGAAACATTCGCGGCTTGGGCCGCAGCTCTCGTCGCCAAGGCTGCGGCTTCCATCGGAACAGTCGGATAGACAGTAGTCACATGCGGTCATGAAGTCCCGCACGGCACTGGGGTTGCCAAGTCTGGAGAAATCCCAACCGATGCTGGGATCGTCATCTTCCTCGGACCCAGAGGGCCCGTAGGTCGAGACGTCCGTCAGTCGGTCCCAAGGCGACCGCATACATAACCTCAGTGGGGTTGCACTCGCCTCAATGAGAGCGCCCGCCAAAACGAAGTCGTTTGGCGGGTTGAGGCCGAGTCGAAATGACGCAAGATGGGAGTTAGTCGTTACCTTTTGGTCGACGAGGAGCGACGTAGTCACACCGGGGACTGGTTGCGCCGTCATCCCTGGTTCGAGGGCGACGTCCTGCAGGCTTTCCGCGAGCGCGCCGGCGTCGTCTTCTTGCTCAAGGTCAGCGTGCCGCGGGGGGACGGCGCTCTCCTCCGTCTCGAACGCGAGGTCGACGTCCGGCGTGCCTTCCGTCGGGGCGTCGGGGGCGTCGATTCGCTCGACGGCCGACGAAGCGCGGCCTCCCGTCTGGCCTTGACGGCTCCGCCTCCTCCTCCGTTGGCGGGGGAGAGAACGGAGCGAGCCCGAATATTGCTCTTCCACCACGCGGGGAAGACGTCGTCGATTCCGCCGCCGGCGGGCGGGTTGTCGGCCGCCATTGTCGTAGTCGCGGCGGTGGAAGAAGTGTCATGTCGTAGCTGCCGTCGAAGGACATGAACTCGAGAGTCCCGAAACGAAGCACCGTCCCGGGCCGGAGAGGTCGCTGGAGACTGCCCATCTGGAGCTTGACGGGGAGCTGTTCGTCAGCACGCAGCAGGCCCCTACCTGGCGCGCCAACTGTCGGCGTTTCGAGACAGGGGGGTCCCTAAGCCGACGAGTGAGTGTGCTGCGTGCCCCAGCCCAGATGGGTCGAGCGTGTGGGCGAGCGCGAAGGGGGGAGAGGCGAGGTGGCCGGAGCCGAGCGTGAGAGAGGTGGAAGTCCCGCGGCCTTCGTGTTCGTCCCGCGCCCAGGTCAGGTGCGCTTGCAGTAGGGGGGTTACAAGCGTCCACGCGGGTGAGGGAAGCGAGCGGCCCCAAGAGAGCGCCTGTCCCGTCCTCGGTCCCGCGCGGCCAACCTTCTCTGAGAAGGCCCTGGTCCTTCCTTTTATAGTCGTAAGGAGAGGATCCAGGTGTACAATGGGGTGATGTAGCAGAGTGCTACGTGTCTAGCGGAGGGAGAGCTAGCGCCCTAGGTACATGCCAATGTGGCAGCCGGAGAGATCTGGGCACCCTGCTGGCGTGATGTCGTGGCTGTCGGAGGTGCGGCGGAGCCTGATGGAGGGACAGCTGTTGGAGCGGTCGAGTCCTTGCTGACGTCGTCCGGCTTCCGTAAGAGAGCTGGGGGCCGCCGTCGTCATGGAGCTTGTGGAGCACCATCATTGCCCCTCTGGCGGAGCTGGCCGGATGAGACGCCGGTCTTGTTCTCCGTGACCCGAGTCGATTCGGGGTAGGATGATGATGGCGCCTCCTATTGACGTGGCGGTCTGTGCCCTAGGCAGGGCGACGTGGGGTTTCCTCCGAAGCCGAGGTTGAGTCTGCCTTCTGTTGCCGTGGCCGAGCCCGAGCCAAGGGGTCGGGCGAGGCGGAAGTCGTTCGGCCGAGGCCAGGGCGGAGTCCGAGCCCTGGGGTCGGGCGAGGCGGAGTTTCGTCGTCTTCCGGGTCTTAGCCCGAGTCCGAGCCCTGGGGTCGGGCGGAGCGGAGTTCGCCGTCTTCCGGGTCTTAGCCCGAGTCCGAGCCCTGGGGTCGGGCGGAGCGGAGTTCGCCGTCTTCCAGGTCTTAGCCCGAGTCCGAGCCCTGGGGTCGGGCGGAGCGGAGTTCGCCGTCTTCCGGGTCTTAGCCCGAGTCCGAGCCCTGGGGTCGGGCGGAGCGGAGTTCGCCGTGGCGCCTTTGGCAAGGCCTGATTGCCTGTCAGACTCACTCTGTCGAGTGGCACTGCAGTCGGAGTGGCGCAGGCGGCGCTGTCCTTCTGTCAGACTGGCCAGTGGAGCGGTGGAGTGACGGCGGTCACCTCGGCTCTGCCGGGGGCGCGTGTCAGGATAGAGGTGTCAGGCCACCTTTGCGTTAAATGCCCCTGCAATTTGGTCAGTTGGTGTGGTGATTTAGTCAAGGTTGCTTCTGAGCGAAGCCAAGGCCTTGGGCGAGCCGGTGATGTGTCCGCCATAAAAAGGGGGCCTCGGGCGAGACGGAAGTCTCTCGAGGTCGGCTGCCTTTGGCCGAGGCTAGGCTCGGGTGAAGCGTGATCGAGTCACTCGTGTGGACTGATCCCTGACTTAATCGTGCCCATCAGGCCTTTGCAGCTTTATGCTGATGGGGGTTACCAGCTGAGAATTAGGCGCCTTGAGGGTACCCCTAATTATGGTCCCCGACAATGCTCTATAATGGGAGACGCCCTGGCATCAAGGATGGCATTGGTTTCCAACAGGGAAGCAATGTCAAACTTAATGCCACTAAAAGATTGTCTAATTTTGTAAAGGGCAAGGCACACATGGTTTAGGATAATGAGGGCTATATTTTATATCCTGCTGATTATCCCGAGCACAAAATTAGGAGAATTCATGCTAAGAAATCTCATTATGTTTCTCACCATGCTTTTATGTATAAGAATGAGGCATCTAGTTCTAAGCATTCTACACATGTTAAAATGGCTAAAAAGAAAACTCCTACTGCATCAAATAAGCCTAACATATCATTTAAGACTTTTGATGCATCTTATGTTTTAACTAACAAATCAGGCAAAGTAGTTGCCAAATATGTTGGGGGCAAACACAAGGAGTCAAAGACTTGTGTTTGGGTACCCAAGGTGCTTGTTTCTAACATCAAAGGACCCAAGACTGTTTGGGTACCTAAGAACAAGGCCTAAATTGTTTTGCAGGTTTATGCATCATGGGGCTCAAGTTGGATAATTGACAGCGGATGCACAAACCACATGACAGGGAAGAAAAGAATGTTCTCCTCATATGAGAAAAACGACGATCCCCAACGAGCTATCACATTCGGGGATGAAAATCAAGGTTTGGTCAAAGGACTTGGTAAAATTGCTATATCACCTGACCATTCTATTTCAAATGTTTTTTCTTGTAGATTCTTTAGATTATAACTTGCTTTCTGTATCTCAATTATGCAAAATGGGCTACAACTGTCTATTTACAGATATAGGTGTTACTGTCTTTAGAAGAAGTGATGATTCAGTAGCATTTAAGGGAGTATTAGAGGGTCGGTTATACTTAGTTGATTTTAACAAAGCTGAACTCGATACTTGCTTAATTGCTAAGACTAATATGGGTTGGCTCTAGCATCGCCGACTAGCCCATGTTGGGATGAAGAATCTTCACAAGCTTCCAAAGGGAGAGCACATTTTAGGACTAACAAATGTTCATTTTGAGAAAGGATTTGTAGCGCATGTCAAGCAGGAAAGCAAGTTGGGACCCATCATCCACACAAGAACATAATGACAACGAACAACCCACTGGAACTGCTCCACATGGATCTATTCGGCCCAATAGCTTACAAAACCATCGTCGGGAGTAAGTACTGTGTAGTAATTAGGGATGACTATTCTCACTTCACTTGGGTATTCTTTTTGCAGGAAAAATCACAAACCCAAGAGACTTTGAAGGGATTCTTGAGACGGGCTCTGTCGGCGTTTCCAACCCGGGGGTCCCTGGACCGACGAGTAAATTGTCGCCGCATGCCCCAGCCCAGATGGGTCAGCGCGAGACGAAGCGCGAAGGGGGGAAGAAGCCGGAGGGAGACAGGCGTGAGAGGTGAAACCCGCGGCCTTCGTGTTTGTCCCGCGCCCAGGTCGGGTGCGCTTGCAGTAGGGGGTTACAAGCGTCCACGCGGGAGGGAGCGAGCGGCCTTGCGCGAGCGCCGTCCCGTCCTTCCCCGCGCGGCCAACCCTCTGTAAGAGGGCCCTGGATCTTCCTTTTATAGGCGTAAGGAAAGGATCCAGGTGTACAATGGGGGTGTAGCAGTGTGCTAACGTGTCTAGCGGAGGGGAGCTAGTGCCCTAAGTACATGCCATCGTGGCAGCCGGAGAGGTTTTGGCACCCGGTTCGTGTGGTGTCGTGGCCGTCGGAGGAGCGCCAGAGCCTGGCGGAAGGACAGCTGTCGAGTCCTTGCTGACGTCCTCTTGCTTCCGTAAGGGGGCTGAGAGCCACCGTCGTCATAGAGCATGTGGGGCGCCATCATTACTTGTTTGGCGGAGCGAGCCAGATGGGACGCCGGTCTTGTTCCCCGTAGCCTGAGTCAGCTTGGGGTAGGGTAATGATGGCGCCTCCTGTGACGTGGTCGGTCCGAGCCCTGGGTTGGGCGAGGTGGAGGCTCCTCCGAGGTCGAGGTCGAGTCTGTCTTCCAAGGCCGAGGTCGAGTCCAAGCCCCTGGGTCGGGCGAGGCGGAGACCGTCGGCTGAGGCCAGGGCTGAGTCTGAGCCCTAGGGTCGGGCGAAGCGGAGTTCGTCGTCTTCCGGGGTTGAGCCCGAGTCCGAGCCCTGGGGTCGGGCGAAGCGGAGTTCGTCGTCTTTCGGGGCTGAGCCCGAGTCCGAGCCCTGGGGTCGGGCGAAGCGGAGTTCGTCGTCTTCCGGGGCTGAGCCCGAGTCCGAGCCCTGGGGTCGGGCAATGCGGAGTTCGTCGTCTTCCGGGGCTGAGCCCGAGTCCGAGCCCTGGGGTCGGGCGATGCGGAGTTCGTCGTCTTCCGGGGCTGAGCCCGAGTCCGAGCCCTAGGGTCGGGCGATGCGGAGTTCGTCGTCTTCCGGGGCTGAGCCCGAGTCCGAGCCTTGGGGTCGGGCGATGCGGAGTTCGTCATCTTCCGGGGCTAAGCCCGAGTCCGAGCCCTGGGGTCGGGCAATGCAGAGTTCGTCGTCTTCCGGGGCTAAGCCCGAGTCCGAGCCCTGGGGTCGGGCGAAGCGGAGTTTCCTATGGCGCCTGAGGCCGGACTTGGCTGCTGTCAGCCTCACTCTGTCGAGTGGCACGGCAGTCGGAGCGGCGCAGGCGGCGCTGTCCTCTTGTCAGGCCTGTCAGTGGAGCGGCGAAGTGACTACGGTCACTTCGGCTCTGTCGACTGGAGGGCATGCGTCAGGATAAAGGTGTCAGGCCACCTTTGCATTAAATGCCCCTGCGATTCGGTCGGCTGGCGTGGCGACTTGGCCAAAGTTGCTTCTTGATGAAGACTGGGCCTCGGGCGAGCCGAAGGTGTGTCCGTTGCCGTAGGGGGGTCCTCGGGCGAGACGTAAATCCTCCGGGGTCGGCTGCCCTTGCCCGAGGCTAGGCTCGGGCGAGGCGCGATCGCGTCCCTCGAATGGACCGATCCTTGACTTAATCGCACCCATCAGGCCTTTGCAGCTTTGTGCTGATGGGGGTTACCAGCTGAGATTTAGGAGTCTTGAGGGTACCCCTAATTATGCTCCCCGACAGTAGCCCCCGAGCCTCGAAGGGAGTGTTAATACTCGCTTGGAGGCTTTTGTCGCACTTTTTTGCAAGGGGACCAGCCTTTCTCGGTTGCGTCTTATTCCGGTGGGTGCGCGCGAGCGCACCCGCCGGGTGTAGCCCCCGAGGCCTCGGAGGAGTGGTTTGACTCCTTCGAGGTCTTAATGCATTTCGCAATGTTTCGGCCGGTCTGGTTGTTCCCTCATGCGAGCTGGCCGTAGCCCGGGTGCACGATCGGGTCCCAAGTTCTCGTGCTGGTAGGTTGACGCTGTCAACGGTTTGGCCGGAGCCGGGTTTGCGAGAGCAGCCCCCGAGCCTCCGCACAGGGCGAGAGGACGGTCAAGGACAGACTCGACTTTTTTACATACGCCCCTGCGTCGCCTTTCCGCAAGGAGGAGGGGGGAAGCGCCATGTTGCCCTTGGAGGGCGCCGAACATGGTGTCTCCAGTGAGCTGCTGACGGGTAATCCGAGTGGACGCCCGTGCCCCATTTGTTAGGGGTCGGCTAGAGGCCCGGAGGCACGCTCCAAAAGTACCTGCGGGTGATCTGCCGGACTCGGTCCCCTTTTGACGGGGTCCGAGGGCTCGATGCCTCCCTCTGATGGGATTTCATTACAAGATCGTTCCCGTTGGTCTCAGAAATGTCCTAGGGTACCTCGAGAGCGTAGCCCGAGCCTTGGTTATGTATCGAACGTACCCAGGGTCATCCCTCGCTCTGCGTCTGAGGCGGCTGTGAACCCTTCGTGGGCCAGCCTACGAACCCCTGATCAGTAGTGGGCGCGGAGCCCGAGTGGCCTGAGGCGGCCGTTGAACCCTTCTGAGGGGCCGGCCCTCGAACCTCTGACCAGTAGTGGGCGCGGAGCCCGAGCGCTCTGAGGCGGCTGTTGAACCCCCCGAGGGGCCATCCTTCGAACCTCTGATCAGTAGGGGGGCTCTAGGCCCGTTTCCTTCGCGGAGAAGGATCCCTTTTGGGGTATCCCCCTTTCCCGGTCCCTACTGTAAGAGAGAGAAAGAGGAAAAGGGAAAGAATATGAAATCGAGATGACGTGGCACACCTTTTTTTGACGCGGTCATTATGGCGAAGGCGAAGCGTCGCTCGCTTCTCCTGCCAAGGGCGCCGCCTGTTCCGCCGCGGAGTTAATGCGACGGGGCGAGTGGTTCGCGGGGCAGCCGTTGCGCGTGCGCGAGCCGTTCGAGGAACGACCGTTTCGCTTTGAGTTTTGAATCCCGCGGCGGGTTCGGGCGACGCGTTGAACGGGTCTCGCCGGGGTCTTTATATACTCGGGGAGAGTCCGGTGATGGTTCTTTGCTCTGCTACTTGCCTCCTTCTTAGGTTTTCGCGACCTGAGGGATTAGCCAGAGAAAAGGAATCCACCCACCCAGTCCTTTCTGCCGCCACCTCCTCTGCTTGGTGATGGCCGACCGGGTGACCATTATTCCACTGCGCGACCCATGGCCTTTCTCCACAGTCATGGTGGATGACCCGGAGGACCTCGTTGCTGAGGGTTTACTTCGCCCTCTCTCTGATGAGAGGCAGCAGGAGTGGATCCCCCCCGAGCGGAGCCGCCCCGTCCCCGCCGTCGGGGTACGTCGTGAGCTTCGTCTCCTTCCACGAGCGGGGATTCGGAGTGCCGGCAAGCCGCTTCATGCGGGCGATTCTGCATAACTACGGGGTGGAGCTGCACAACCTCAGCCCCAACTCCATCTCGCAAGCCGCCATCTTCGCAGCGGTTTGCGAAGGATACTTGGGGATCGACCCCCACTGGGACCTGTGGACTCATTTCTTCTCCGCGGAGCTTTTTGCTTCGCCGACGGGGGAGAGAAGGGTCCACGCGGCAGTGCGGGCCGGCGGCTGCATCCTCCAGCCGAGGCAGGCGCGGGCGTCGCAGTATATTCATGTCGTCCTTGCATCCTCGAATAAAGGGTGGCAGCGCCGGTGGTTCTATCTCCGGAATGACGACGGGAGGCTCCCGTCGTTTTCTCAGCGAGTGGTCACCGTCGCCGCCGATGCTTGGCGCTACGGGACCCCGCACGACAGACAGAAGAATCTCGAGCCCCTTCTCAAGGCCCTGGAGGTGTTGCGGAAAGGAGGGCTCACCGCTGCGGGAGTGATTGCCGCCATTCACCGCCGGAGGGTGCTTCCCTTGGCGGAGCGGCGGTTGCCGCTTTGGGAGATGACGCCAGAGGCTGACTTGGAGGGCTCGCGGATGTCCTCGGATCCCCTTCCCGTCGACGTTCTCCACGGGCGGGTGGCCGTCGCGTTGGGAAAACCGGACGCCAGCGCCCTCTCTCAGCCCTTGATGCGTCCCGACCGCGGGTGTGTGTCCCTGGTGAGTGTCCGCTCCTTCTTTCTTCTTGCATCGGATTGCCCTTGGTCCTTACGGCCGAGACTTTTCATCTGTCTCCAGGAGGTAGGGTGTCACAAGCCTTCCCGGCCACGGGTCCCGGAGGACGCGGTGGACCGAGTAGCGCGGCGGGTTGCCGCGGAGGAGAAGAAGAAGAAAAAGGACGCGAAGAAGGCTCGGGTCCGCGAGCGGACGCGGGCCCGAGACGCCTTGGAAAAGCTCCATCGTCGGCAGGAGAGGGATGGACTCCCGAGGGAGCCGTCGCCGGAAACGCCTGACGACGACGACGATGAAGACGATGACGAGGATGACAACATGGCTGCCCGCCTTGGCCTCAGCCCGGGTTTGAGGCTAGGCCAGGAGTCGTCAAGCCAGCCCCCGAGCGGGCTGGCGCCGTCAGTTCCCGGGGTTGGGACGCCGAGGTCCCGGCCCGAAGAGCGGGGGCAGACCGAGGGGGTTCTCGACCCCTCGGCTGGGGAAGTTGAGGTGACCCCGGGGAGTCAGGCCGAGGTGCCTGTTCCCCGAAAACCGTCGCCCATGCCGGCAGCGCAGGAGAGCGACCCTCAGGTCACCGTGGCAGCGCCTGGGCATTCTGCCTCCCGGGCGTCCAGGGTGCCCAAGGCGAGGATGGTACCGAAGCTGGCGGCGAGGCGGACCTCGGCGGTACCTTCGGGGGTCGAGATCCGAGAGACCTCCCCACAGGCACGGTTGATCATGGCCTGGATCGGGTAAGTACCTTAGAACGTCTTCGTCCTGGCTCCTCATTTGTATGTCCCGACCGCGACTTTCCTTTCCTCCTCAGCAAGCGGAGCCATGGCCTGACCGATCTGGCTCCCCGGAAAGTCCTCAAGACGGCATCGGCTTCTGCGGCCGGTGCCGCGGCGGGCCTCGCCGTTCAGCTGACCTTCTCGCAAGACGCCCCACAGCGGGGGGCTCAGGCAGCACCAGTTGCCGGGAGCGAGTTCCCGAGGCCAGCTCTTCGGTCGAGGTGGCCGTCGCGCTGGGGGAGGCGGCTAGCGCGGACGTGGCCTCGGGCCCACCAGACATGCCGCCGGTGCTAGCGCCAGCTGCTGCCGAAGCCGCTGCCGTCCTGGTCGTGGAGCGACCTGTCGCCGCCGACACTGAGATGGCCGAGGCGTCGCTACTTGGTGCCTCGGAGGAGGGGGGCGTGGAAACGTGACCCGTCCCGCCGAGCGGCAGCCTTGTCCCTGCGCGGCGGAGCTCTGAGGGGCGGCGCCAGTTGCTCCGGTTCCGGACCCGTGAGGCTTCGGATCCCTTCTTCGTTCTTGACGATGAGCGGGAGGAGCAGTCTTGGGACGAGCTCCGCGAGTGTGCCGAGGCAACGGTGGGGTCGCTCCGGTCATCCTTGGAGGTCTTTTGCAGGGACGTCCCCAAGATCCTCCAGGTAATGATTTCAGGCATACCTTTTTTTGTGATCAAGGCGTCCTTTGTGACGCCCCGCTTCCTTCCCTCAGGATATGACGGATCTGAGCGCCGCCAAGTCGTCGTTCATCCGCCGCGAGGTCGATGTCTGGGGCTCGCGGCGATCCCTGAGGACCTCGCTTGCCAGGGCTACCGCGCGCCTCTCCCAGTAGGGCGCCGAGGTGGCGGACCTTCGGTTGCTCTGCGCCGATCTGAGAGCAGAGGCGGCAGCGGCACGCGCTGTGGCGGAACCGCCCGAATTATTCCAGCTTAAGTGCCCAAGTCGCACCCTTAAAGGCAGCAACACACTTAAACCAGAATAACCCGTCAGTCCCTCGGATCTAGTCCGATAAAGCCACTTATCCAGGATCGAATACCACTAGCTCACACGAAGGTGAGGCACAGAGAAATACAATAAAGCATAATACCACAAATTTAATAAGTATCAATAGTGATTACATTATCGGAGTTTCAGAAATAATAACCATAAGTTTTAATGCAGCGGAAATAACTAACGGAGAGAACCGGGTAACATGGCGAAGCCTGGCCACGCTACTCCACCTGGTCCTCTCTTGCGGAAGCAACAACCCACTCGACCGTTGTTGGGGTCGTGCTTCGGTACGCCGAAGGTCTCACACGAAGAAGCAGCTTCGGCCAAAGTCGTCTCTAAGAGATGGCCGAAGGTCCCTTTTCATGGAGCTTCGGCGTTTTAAACCGACATAGAGGCAGAATGACCTTTTTATCCATAGAGGTCTAACGTAATGTTGTAAACTTTTGTAAAGGGCATAATTGTAATTCGTCACAGGCTGCGTCCTGTGTCTATAAATAGATGAACAGTACCCCCGTACTGTTCACGCTGACTTGGCATTTGCTTTGGCGTCACGCTAGTACTTTTCACCTTCTCTCAGGACCGAAGGTACACTTGTAATTTAAAATCATTTCTATTTTTCCATGTTAATAAAATAGAAATGATTCTATGTTGATGCTTATATTGTATTTCATGCTTTATATGAGCCCTTCGTCATTACTTGTTATGTTTACGAAGGTATGTCTCTTATGACCTTCGTCTGAAACTCATTATTTCCCGAAGGGACATAATGCTTCGAAGGACGAAGGACTACTTCGAGTTTTTTGAACACCTTCGAAAGCTATAGACCCTCGCTATGGCGCCGAAGAAAGCTTCAGCGACTGGGGCTGCAGCACCGCAACCGCTGGACCCCAACCAGCTCAATACTTTGCTAGGAAGCCTCCTCAGACCCTGGAGAAGCTGCTCCAAAAGATGGACGAGTACATTCGTGCTGACAATGACTTTCGCCAAAGAAGGGAGGAGGCCTTCAGATTTTCTGAAATGACCAGGGGCTTCGGAGGAAGATCCTATCCGAGGCATGTCAGGTCCATCCACAACTCTACTCAGAATGATGATAAGGGGAGTCAGCAGAACAGACCGCAGTGCTCCTCACAGGCTTCGGGGCAACAACAAACTTTCTTCCGGCCACCAGCTCCAAGAGGCAGAGGCGCCAGGGGCTTCGGCGGAAGATTCGGAGATCAACCAAGGAAACTGTTTTGCTTGTTCTGTGCAAAAAGCAAGGGTCATACCACCAGGACGTGCCTTATTACAATCCAGAAGCAAAAGGAAATAGCCGAAGCTGCATCTCAACAAGCTCAGCCGAAGCAGGTCATGCATACTGCTTCGTATCATCCACCTTACATCCCACAATACATAGACAACCACCCTGCAACTTCTGTAGCTTCGGCAAGTCAACCTCAAGCTTCCTGGCAGCAGCCTCCACCTCCACTGCAACAGGGTCAACAGCCAGAAGGGAGTCAATATGCCCCACACCAAAGGGACTTCAGAGAACAATCCGAAGCTCGCACAGTCAACAGCACTGTGCCACAGTCGAAGCACATTTATTGACACATATCCTACCTTTGATAGCAGTCTTTTCTATTCAGTTTTATTTTCTGTGAAACAAAGAACATTGTTAGTTTTCATGTAACAATTTCGTTGTTTCCCACGAGGAAAACCCATTTTCTTCACAGGCTTTACCCCATTCAAGTTATTATTCGGAGACGAAGCAATAACCCCGGAAGAAGCCAAAGCTGGATCAATAAGAGTGGTAGCTTCGGCAGAATCAGGTCCCGAAGATACTTGTCTCGTGGAAAAAGATGCCTTAGAAGGGATCAGGCTTCAGGCCGTGGAGAATATCAATAAGTACCAGGCTGAAACAGTTAAATGGCGAGATAGAAAGGTCCGGCTAAAAAATATTGAGCCAGGACATTTGGTGCTTCGGAGAGTGGCCAATCCGGATACAGTGGGCAAATTGCAACTGAAATGGGAAGGGCCTTTCTTAGTAGCATCTTCGTCAAGGCCTGGTTCGTACAGACTGAAGGACATGGATGGCAATGAAATTCCAAGATCTTGGAATGCGGATGAGCTTCGGCGGTTTTATGTATAACTCGATGTAATTTTGACTTTTCTTTTCTTTTTCATGGCACCCTTTTCCTTTCTAAAGGGGGAGAAAGGTTTTTAATGGGGCCATCATATGTAATTTCCTTTTTAGTTTTATAAGAGCAAAATCCCCCAAAGAATGTAAATGTAAAAGCTGAGAGCGCACCATCGAGTGCCGAAACTAAAAAAGAGAAGAAGCTCCAAAGACGTCCCTAAGGGGATGCAGAGCTCACAGCGAAAAGTCAACGCTGATTCCGCCGAAAGTAAAAGGCGAAGAAGCTCCAAAGTCGTTCCTAAGGGAATGCAGAGCTTATACCGTCTAAGTAAAAGACGAAGAAGCTCCAAAGACGTCCCTAGGGGGATGCAGAGCTTACAGCGAAAAGTCAACGCTGATACTGCCTAAGTAAAAGGCAAAGATGCTCCAAAGTCGTTCCTAAGGGAATGCAGAGCTGACGTGTGTTTGCTCCTAAGAAAATGATGGATGAGTGTGGCTTCGGACATACGCTTCGGACATTCATTTGCACATTACATCATGGCATTTGCATGCATAAGCATTCATTCATAGCATTTGTGTTCCTAAATGGTTGCTTCGGCACAGAGAAAAGTTTCGGATAAATGGTTTGTTATGATTCGTTATGTAAAAGAAAGGTTTCGAAGAAGTGGTTTTTTATGAATCGTTGTGTATAAGAGTAGCAGTCTTTTATGTTTTGTTATGTAAATAAAAGCTTCGGCAGATAAGAGTAGCAGTCTTTTATGTTTTGTTATGTAAATAAAAGCTTCGGCAGATAAGAGTAGCAGTCTTTTATGTTTTGTTATGTAAATAAAAGCTTCGGCAGATAAGAGTAGCAGTCTTTTATGTTTTGTTATGTAAGGAAAGGCTTCGGCAAAAAGAGGAAGCGGCCTTTTATGCTTCGTTGTGTACGAAAAGAAGGGAAGGTGTTTTTTCGCCTTCGGCTCAAAAAACTGATTTCGTCCACATCAAAGCACCTCAATCGAAGGGTAAGAATATATTACAAGGTATGTACAAAGTTCCTTGAAGAACAGTTTAATTCTATTTACAAGAGTTGTTACAAAATTATCCTGAGTTTTTCTAAAGCACACTTCTGCTAGTCTTCATTAAGCTTCAGCTTCGACGACAACTTCGGCGACATATCCTAGGCATCATCTTCACCTTCGTCATCCTACATGAGTCAAGGAATCATAAGAATCAAGCCCAAAGGAAAAGGTAAGCACGAAATGTCATTTCTTACTGGTTCAAGATGACTTCGGGCTTCGTCTCCAGCTTTCTCTCGCCCGCCCTTTGTCCATACCATTTTTATAAATCTATTGGAGATACTTCGGGCGAGGTCGGGCATATCATCCAGGATTGATGAAGATAAGGTGAAGTTGGGCCTGTTGACAACCTTTCCATGTTCGCAGCCGGCCTTCAGAAATGCAGCAGCGGTACCCCGAGAAGCTACCCAGGCACAGAAGTCGCCGTGCCCGGCTATAACTTCGTCAAGCTCTTCGATTTCAGCTTCAATATGATCGAAGGCCTGGGGTAAATTTTCCGCCGAAGGGTTAAATTTCCCACTGCTGGCTCCAACAGAGTAAAATATCTTCTTTAATCGTCCAATACAATTATTGCCAAAGTTCAAGCATTTGTCTTGAAGGCTTGTTAATGCTTTCTTCAATTCTGAGCTGGTCTGGACTTCGGCTTTAAGCTTCGAATTCAGTTCTAGCTTCTCCTGATCAAATTGTTTTGATTGATTGATAAGCTTCGAATTTAACTCTAATATTTTAGCCTCAGTTTCAGCCAGCAAGCCTTCGGTCGATTGGAGCTCGAAGTCTTTCTTTTCAATGATGGCAGATTGCTCTTTTATTTTGCTTTTCAAGTTTTCAATTATAGCTTCGTGCTTTTTGTCCTCCAAGTCTTGTTGCATCTTCAGAGCTTTGCTCAGTAGCATGCTCTGAACAGAAACAACTTATGTTAAGTAATATTTTCGTTGTTAACGGCAATAAAAACCAGAGAAAAAGGTTGTTTACCTTGAAGTTAGAATAAAACAAGCTGCCGACGATATGTTGTCGTCGGTAGCGGCTGATGTCTGTCTCTAACTTCGGAAAACCGATACTCTTCGATAGAGTACAGATTACCTTAGCTCCAGTCTGGTCTCGAATACAGCCTAGTTTTTCATCATCTACACCCCCAAATAGAAGGGCTCCTGGCTTGTAGCCGCAAGATTTGGCATAGTCTTTGAGTTCTTCTATTTCGTCCTTCGTCAGTTTCTGCCCAATTAGATTCTGGAAAGAATAGGCTTCGTCGTCCGGAGTTTCTTCGACTATTTCTTTCCCTTTCCCTGGCACTGTGGCCAGGATTTCTTCAGTAATGGTGGCAGCTTCTTCAATGTTTTCCGTCAAAATTTTGTCAATATTTTCAAGAGTAGTTTCTAAATTTACATCTTCGGGTGTGGCAGCTTCGGTAGCCGCGACTTCCGAAGCTCTACCTTCAGCAGCTGCCGTTTTCTGAATTGACAACCTAGGTGGAGTTTTGTCGATAACCTCAGTTACCGCAATAATTCTTTGCCGTTTGGGTTTGTTTATCTTCGGTTGATCCGGCTCGTCCACCTTTTCAAAAAGCTTCGTCAGTTGGAGCCCTAGTGGACTTAGCTTCGTAGGCATGGGATCAGTCATTACCTTTAAAATTTCCTCCACGTCGCTGGTAGAAGGCGGTGTGGGGGTCTCCTCTTCTTCGGGTGATTTGCGCTTCGGAGCAGATATTTTTCTTTTCTTGAGAACTTTCTTCTCCTTTGCTGGTATTTCTTCATCCCTGATCAGAGCTTCGGCTACTCTTTTTCTTTTGAGGCCCTCGGCGCCCTTGTTCAATTGTTCGTAGTCTGGGTATTCGAAGCCTAGGGCGTCAAGCACTCGGTTCAGCCTTCGTTTCGGTCGGGCACCGAAGGCTGCTGTCATTAGTTGATCCTCTTTTTTGGAGTAATTCCCCAGGATTTCGTTGCACATTACCTCAATAGTGTCTAACCATTCTTTGCAGGGTTTTTTGAAGAACTTCTTGAACTTGAAGTAATAGGGAAGCCGGACAAGCTCCCCCTTCTTCTTCTCTCCCTCCAGCTTCGGCATCTCCCACTTTTTTAGAGTAGGGAAAACTCTGAATGCCAAGAACTCTTGAACTAGATCCCTGGTGCCAATATGTTCTGAGATAATTTCAAATTCACCCAGAGCAGCCCAGGTGGGACCTTTTAGGTCGCCAATGTGGCATTGTGGCCTTGTCTCTCCGAAGATTAACTCCAGAGGGCTTTGTACCAATTTTTCTTTGTCTTCATCGACTTTTACATAAAACCACTCAGATTTCCAACCTGCTGGCCATTTGCTTCGGTAGCTGATGACAGGACACTTTGTTGTCTTCCGGTAGGCAAAATTATAGCAACCGAAATTATCATGTAGCCCATCTTTTCTGGCCTTTGTTTGGTAATGTAATTCGTGAGCTCGGCAGAAGCTGTCAGCAAATGGTTCCACAGCTTGGCTTCGGAGGGCCCAGATATAAACATTGAGCCTAACGATGGCGTTAGGAGTCAATTGATGAAAGTAGATACCAAACCTCCTTAGTATCTCCGCAACAATATCGTGGAGAGGGAATCTAAGCCCAGCTTTTAAAAAACTCTTGAAAATAACAATCTCATCCTTCCTTGGCTTCGGGGTGGTTTCTTCTTCCCCGAAGCGGAGTAGCTTCTTCTGGTCCTCTTTGAAATAACCTGCTTTCACCATCTTTGAAAGGTCAGCTTTTGAAACAGTTGATTTCCCAAAATCCAGGTGACTGGGCTTGCTGGGCGTAGCAAGGTGATAGTCATCTTCGGAGTCAGTCCCTTCAATGTTTTCTTTTCCATCGGCAGTTGTTGGGCCTGCTTCGGCAGCAGGCGTTTCTTCTGTAGTCAGTAGACCGGAACGCTGCATTGCTTCGGAGATGGGCACAGTGTCTGAACCTTCGGCTTCGTCTCCCTCACGTACAACTTTGGCAGTAGATCGTATTCTCGCCATTTGATTCTAAGTTTGGGAAGTCAAAAACTTTTTCCTTTTTTCTTTTCTCCGAAGCTCTTCCTTCTGACGAAGCGGACGTTGAGAAGTACCTTCGTTCGATTCTGAGACTTAAGCTTCGGCTATGGTGAAAAATTTTGGCAGCGAAACAGTGCAAATAGCAATGAATGCTGTGGTAACTTCACACCCACCTGTTTGTTTATATAGTGCTGCAGGTAGGAAGGCGAAGCGGTGGAACTGTTACACCAGGCGCGCAGTAACTCATACCCGCTGTGCAGTGGACCGCAAAGACCAAACAGTAACTCTACAAAGTGGGCTTCGCACGCGCTCGGAAGTCGGATCGTTTCTCCGCAACGAGCTCAGGGAAGGTGTTTTTTGGACCTTCGGCTTCCCGAAGCTGAAGAGGTTTTTTTTCACGGGCCAAGCTCGTTACGAAGAACGATCTAGCACCGCGAAAGGGGCTACTGTTGGGGTCGTGCTTCGGTACGCCGAAGGTCTCACACGAAGAAGCAGCTTCGGCCAAAGTCGTCTCTAAGAGATGGCCGAAGGTCCCTTTTCATGGAGCTTCGGCGTTTTAAACCGACATAGAGGCAGAATGACCTTTTTATCCATAGAGGTCTAACGTAATGTTGTAAACTTTTGTAAAGGGCATAATTGTAATTCGTCACAGGCTGCGTCCTGTGTCTATAAATAGATGAACAGTACCCCCGTACTGTTCACGCTGACTTGGCATTTGCTTTGGCGTCACGCTAGTACTTTTCACCTTCTCTCAGGACCGAAGGTACACTTGTAATTTAAAATCATTTCTATTTTTCCATGTTAATAAAATAGAAATGATTCTATGTTGATGCTTATATTGTATTTCATGCTTTATATGAGCCCTTCGTCATTACTTGTTATGTTTACGAAGGTATGTCTCTTATGACCTTCGTCTGAAACTCATTATTTCCCGAAGGGACATAATGCTTCGAAGGACGAAGGACTTTAACACTTAACACTTTTTATGTTGCCTTGTTCTTAACTCTTGACATTTGAGAACAAGTCCCCAACAACCGTCTATCCCGGTGGCAGGGATGAAGGCCAAGTCACACCATCAACCAAATCAAGGAGGTACCTGCAAAAATTATGCCACAAGCAAGGCTGAGTATACTAATACTCAGCTAGACTTACCCGGTGTGAGGAGTCTACTCCTCTACCTCTAGACATGCAGCTGTTTGGCTGAGGGGTTTGGTTTGCCAAAAGCACTAGCTGAGTCTAAAATCAAGTTTTAGCTTTTCCAGTTCTAACATATTTAATTAAGCTAGGTTTGCTCATTTCTAAGCATACATGGTAACAATCATTTAGTGCAATCAACATCCTTTGCCAGTATCTCATTTACACTTTTTACTCAATGCAGTACAATGGATCAAGCAGTCTCATTAGCTGCGAGAAACAGACGATTCGAATCGAGTTTTAACCTTGCAAGGTAAACCTAAACACACGGCATGTCAGGGTACTCCGACCCCACACATGACAACCGTCCCCATCGATTCCCCGTTCGCGTCCAGGCCTCACCGCCTTGGCATACAATGCTCCACTGACCCCGACTGCCGTCGTGCAGTGGCCGCACTTGTACCCACCATATCTAGAATGGGAGACCCAGTCTCAGGTCGCATGAGGGATAAAGTCCGCGCCCGGCTTCACTCAGGTACTAGGTTTACCGGTTACCATTTTTCCCGACATGTGTTTAGTACATTCAAAAGCTTGACACAGGTATCCGCACGTTAATCCTTATTCCAATTTCGTCTCATAGACAACGCATCCCCATGGATCCGTGTCCACAGACCATCATCATTCTGTTATCAAAAATGGATACAACCAATTCCTAACCTCGCGCGAGTGCTAGAAAAATCACTCGACTTCTACCGAGATCCTGATTTAGCATAGCAGCTACTCGACCTAGCATACTAGTATCCATCTCAAAAGGAAATCCTGAGTTCATGCAACTAGGGTTTCAACCAACTCCTACACTTAAGTGCACGGTACAAGCCTACAAACATTAAGTGTAGTAAAATAGCATATATAAACGGTTATGCATAAAACCGGGGCTTGCCTTTAATTTAACACTTAGACAGTGTTTGCCGGGGGAGGTGCTCGCTTGGCAAGCATCCACTGGTTAAGTCCATCCTTCCTTGGGTCGTCCACCGACTGCATCTTGTGGTTGGCACCACATCACTTGCACGATCATCATCTCTCGGTCCTAGATGAGATGCAGGATGCATATGTATGAATATAATGAAAGTAACACAAGATATCCAAATACACGGTAGCGAACTAAACATTAAATTGTAAGACATCGTAAACAACCACACGCTAGCATTAGTTATCTACACGTCATCGGGCCTACGTAATCAATACCATTAGAAAGACGACAATCACTTCCTAGAATTAACCAGCGCAACACGGCATCACACGTACAAGCATTTACCACATTCACTTTTATCATCCATTAGTTACTTATTATTAAACTAGTTAAGTACACATAAATTTACGATGACTTACACATAGACAAACTTAGTTAAAAAGGAATAGTTGCTTAATCGGGTTTCACAATCATCCACAACATTCTACTACAGGCATACACCCTAGAGAACACACATGAGGAGATAGTTTATTCACAATTACAAATTGTACTACTTTAATGATGTTGGTTACTTAGTAGTATTAGCAGAAAGCCAAAGACATGACATTATTCATTTTGTTTCCCTAATATATAACTGCACTTGCTAACTTTTGATTAAGCTAAGCTACTTATTAGACCTTAACCAATTTAGTTCACTAACTTAGTGAGATGTGTACTATTTACTTATATATAACCCCAATTATACTAGTCACTATTATTATTACTCATGTTCAGTCAAATCCCAAAACAAACAAGCACTCGACTCAAGACAAGCACACTGGAGTGGATCAATCAATCACAATTAACATATTTAGGACAACAGCACAGTAGTTGTTTTAGTCATAACTCACAAGATCTTTATCCAAAATTAGTGAACAGATACTTTTTGGAAAGATTAAAGTGCTCTACAACTTTGGTATTTTTACCTCGACAAGATTCAATAGTTAGCAAGGTCAAAAAGTGTTAACACGATAGCTCTGTCCAGATTTGGACAAATTCAGATTTGCGACTTCAAAAATCCATAACTAAAGATTTATGTATCCAACAAGGCGATCCTAGACTTTCTGGAAAGATAATAAAATTGTCTACATTTCTTTTATAAACATCTCAAGGTGATTCAATATTTAACTAAGGACAAAAGACAGTAGAAGGCTTTGCTGTCCAGAATTGGACAGATTCAGTCTTCAGACTTTAAACATCCATAACTTAATCTTCAGATCACCAAAAAGAGTGATCCAAGACTTTTTGTAAATCTTAGAAAAAGTACTACATAACTTTTATAATAACCAAGAAGTGATTCTATGTTTAACCAAATCAAACAATTCAGTTTTTGAAATATGTTCTGACAGTGGACAGAACACAGCAACCATTTTATAAAATTCATAACTCTTAATCCATCAGGCCTCTGGTTATGAAATTTTAACACAAACAAGATACGAAAAGCATCTACAACTTTCTTATAACGACCATGAACAGATTGTAACATTAAATTAGGCAAACAATGCAGTTTATGAAATCTGTACAGAATTTGGGCAGATTCAGTTACTGAATTTGTGAAAAGCATAACTCCTAATTGATCAGACTTATGGCTGTCAAATTTTAACACAAGGAAGATAATAAAGTTATCTACAACTTTCTTGTGACCACCAATAACTGATTTCAACATTAAATTAAGCAACCATTGCAATCTCTGAAATCTGTTCAGAAATTGGACAGATTCAGTTACTGAACTTGTGAAAAGCACAACTTCTAAACCATTAATCCTAAGATCATGAAATTTTAGGACAAGCTAGATGTATAAGTTAGCTGCAACTTGTATATGGAACATATTTACAAAAAACATATTTTACTTTACTAGATTAATTGCACAACCAAAACTGTACAAGCAGGAAATTCGGCTTACGGTCAAAATAGCACTTAATTCAAGCACCAAACAAAATCATGAAGGGATAGTGCCAAATTCTCAAGTTTAAACCATGGTGATTTAGTTATCAAGTTTAAATTTATATGAAGACACTTAAACATTTCAATAAACATGCACGCTTTTGTTTACTTCTAGTTTGTCACTAATTCTTGTTATAATTATAAAATATGTGTCATTTTAGCACCATATAAAACTATCTAATCTAGGGCTGGAATTTTTATGAGGCATAGGTAATAACAAATCATGGCCAATGTATAAATTTCACATGCCCAGATTTTATATTTTATTTAATACAAAAATAACAATTTGTTAATGCAATAAAGCTTGTGAGAGCAAGTTAATTCTAAAATTAATTATTTTCTGTGGATGCATGACCATATTAAGTTTTCTTAGCCTACTAATAATGTCATGCAAGGATAGTGGAACACCATTTTTCATTTTTACATCTATACATTATTCTTAAATCATTTAAAACTACTTAATGTGCATTAAACAAGTTAAATCACTAACTTAATCATACATGCACAACAATTCATGAATTTTTTTACCAGCCACCAAACTTCACACCAAGAGTCTACTGTAAAAATTGCAACCTATTTGGAGCACCAGAGCTACAGTTCCAAAAACAGCAAGCAAAACAATTATTTTTTTTCCTATTTAACATGTTTTAATTAACACATCAAGAAAACAGTTAACAACCTGTAAGTTTTATATTTGTCCTTGATGGGGTATGACAACATCTAACTAACAAAACAAGTTTCATCATTTTTGGATTTTTGTAATTAAAACTATGGAGAGATGCAAGTTCGTTTATTCTCTAAACCAGTTTTTAAATACGAATTTCTACAGAAAAACTTTTCCACTAAAACATGCCAACCTATAGATCTAATAGACAGAGAATTTCATAAGGAAGGCAACAAAACAAGTTTCACAATTTTAGACGCTCTAAAACTCGAGATATGAATTTTAGAACACAATACAAAAATCTGAAATTTTGAGTACACTCACATCCGCCCTGGGCCCACACGTCAGCCTCACAAACAGGTTCTTCTACCTTACGACGCCCAGGAAATGCATGGCCATTGGCCGGCTGCTTGGATTTGGGGAGAAAAAGGCTTGCACCCATGGAGGAGCTGAGGGGCGCCTGCTGGAGCTAGATGGCCGGCGCAGGGGACATGGAGGAGTCGTCCATGGAGAAGAGAGCCCGATGGCCTAGGTTAGGGGAGCTGCGGGAGGGGCGCTGGCTCACAGCCATGGGAGAAGAGCTCCCTGCGCGCGGCCAAGGGGGGGGGAGCAGGGGCGAGGGGCCAGCGGCCATGGAGCAGGGAGGGAGCTCGCAGCTAATGCCCTGACGGCCGTGAAGGCACGAGCAGGGGCGCTTGGGGTATAAAAGGAGGAAGAGAGCTTCAGCCATTGGTGGCGTGGGTGGTGCTGCAGAGCTATGGCATGTCAGCCTGCTGGCAGGTGATGGCAGGACGACTTTGGACGTCCAGTTTTGGCATCTTCCTCTTGGAATCGGATCTCGGTTGCTGCACAAAATATCTTCCTTGATGTATAATCTACAAATCGTGTATAGAGATTGAGGTGATTCGGGCACTGGTTAGAAAGTTATAGAACCACGAAAACTGGTTTGTCAGTGGGTTAGAAATCAGTGGAAACTCGTGAAAACTGAATGTCAAAGCATGTCAAACGGAATCGGATGAATGCCACCTTTTAATATGTTGTGCCCCTATTAGTTATTAACAACTTTTGTATTTGGGGAAACTTGAGTTGTTCAACAAAAATTTGGGAACGCGAGACGTCGCCCCGAACGATGCTGATTTCAGACTTAGAAGAATTCGAATTCAGAAATCAGATTTTTATTTTGTCTTGATGGCACTGTTTGAGATACTTAGAGATTGAATCAAGACTTGGTTTAAATATAATATTTGTTGTATAACACCTGTTCTCCAACTTTTATTAAAAGTCAAACCTCATATCTTGAATATAAATTAAAGTTTCACTTTGGTCAAGGTAGCATCATTATAATGCTCTCAATTATATTTTTAAGGCAATCGGACTATTTTCTTGATATTTTCTTGGCATAAACCCTCAATAACTTTTGTTGTAGAGTTGATTTAGAGTGTTTTGGGAAAGTTGTCATAACTTGGTTGAATTTATAAATTTGCTTTTATTTAATCGAGCAGTCTCAAGCAAGTATATGATTTATGTTTTCATGTGAGCATTTGGTTCAAACTTTGAGAAATCTTTAGAAGACACTTGATACATAAAGATGAATTATGATATAGACAAAACAAGTCGGTTTGCATAAGAATTAATTAGAGGTCGACACAAAGAGATCCTGCGGGAGAATGCGGATTCGGATTAAGTATTTGGACGTAGACCGACTATCGAGAAGCGGATTCGGACACCGATTGGATAACATAACAACTATCGAGAGCCCGAATAAATGAGTCTGGACGGGAGTTGCGAGACGATATTGAATTTCGAATTTGCATTTGCTCCGAGAAATAAAAGTTTTAATAGGCTCCAAATTTGGCTGTTCTTGAGATCGAATAGTTCCAAATTTGGTGAAACATTCATGAGTAACTTGGTAAATGGAGATAAATGTGATAAAGAGATAGAAATTTTCACTAAGCATCCGAGATTAGGATAAACCTCCCGACATAACATGAAATAGACACCTGGGGTGTCACAGCCTTCCCCCCTTAAAGGAATCTCGTCCCGAGATTCGAATGAGGATCTTCAAGGGTGGAGAAGCATGTAACTCCCAGACTGAAGATAGATGCAAATTCATGAGAGGGTATATTAAAAGATACTGAAGATAGATTTGGACCGAATACCGTGACATATTGAGACAAAATGCCACGACCACTTTGAGAGAATGTTCACAAAACACAGCACATCGGTGTAGTTCCATAATGGATCACGACTATTAACCGCGATACCTGCGCGTGCCGAGCAGCTCAACCATGTGTGCACCCATAGGAGGCTCCCGGTTTCGTCACGACACCATCAGTCGTTAGTCATAATACCATTACCAAACACAACCAATACGGAATTCACATAGCACAGATAGATGGAGCCCTTGAGAGTATGGCTCAGAAAATAAGAATGTGACCGGAGTTGAAGCAGAGATTGTTGGCAAAAGAGCATCACATGAAAACTTTCTTCAACTGAGAGAATTATTTTATGATTAATACAGAGATTATCAGGTCAGAGGTTTATACGAGAGTGGATATGAGGGGAACCAACCATGAGATCAAGATTGGCAACTTGCTGAGACATGAGATACTAAAGTCAACAACATAATCCATTGAACCAAATGGATACACTGCTTAGAGATAGAATCGATAAAACAACATCATGATCCTCAGAGAAGAGTATGAGAACGATCATAATGAGATATTAGACTGATCCATATTTAATACTTGAGAGTGGGTTATAGAAGATAACAAGATGACGGGGTAGATCTCGATGAATGATTCAGAGATTCAGATGATAAAGTCACAACATGATTCACAAAGGAAAAGATTACTAGATCCAGGTGAAAAGAGAGGTCATCAACGCAGATGGCTTCTAGGTTGAGCATAGGAGAATTTAATGAGAATTTTGGACAAGGCTTCCAAGAAGAATTTGGGACTAGATATTGTTTTGCGCACCAGACACCAACCAAAGTTTTATTATTATTTTTTTAACATAAACAAGTTCACAAGGAAGATTTAGGTTGAACAAGCGGTCCAGCTATGGGGTTCTATAAGTTGTGCAGGTGTAAATTCAAGGGTAAACGCACGAGGGCTAGAAAATACCAACTGAAGCATGGTTTTTTTAAGAGGTTTCACTCGCTAAACTCATGGTTGTTTGGACGGGGGTTTCTTTTTCATGAGCGAAACAAACAACATTTTATATTTTTTTTGCTAGATGGGGAAAAAGGGTTGAACAACTAAAACATTTCCTAGATAGAAAGACAAGAGAAGCACATAGCACAACCTAGTCAAGACTATCATGCCACACATGATAAGACATTTTTTGCAGTTCATAGCAATACAACACATTATTCACAATTTCTTATTATTTGAATGAAGGTGAGAGAAGCATGTTGATGCACAAGAGACAATAATAATGCGACAATCATGATGCATGCTCATTCTAGTCGTCTTCTCAGACCTAACTAATTTTTCGGGTGCTTCTACAGCATCCCTTCTAATAGTAGTAGTAGCCTTTATGGCCTATATAAATAGCCACCTAGCTACCCATCTATTTCCTAAGGCTTCACGTCCTAGGTCTATCCTTATCGTCCTGATATCTATCCAACTTTGGTTTCTAAGCAAGTTTTACTTTAGAAAAGGTTGGTAATCATGACTTATTGACTTCTCTGTACTGGTATTCGCTCCGATACCAGCT
This sequence comes from Zea mays, assembly GCF_902167145.1. NCBI lineage: Eukaryota > Viridiplantae > Streptophyta > Magnoliopsida > Poales > Poaceae > Zea > Zea mays. The sequence goes on along the minus strand of NC_050103.1, from coordinate 156,135,583 downwards.
GTGGCGGAACCGCCCGAATTATTCCAGCTTAAGTGCCCAAGTCGCACCCTTAAAGGCAGCAACACACTTAAACCAGAATAACCCGTCAGTCCCTCGGATCTAGTCCGATAAAGCCACTTATCCAGGATCGAATACCACTAGCTCACACGAAGGTGAGGCACAGAGAAATACAATAAAGCATAATACCACAAATTTAATAAGTATCAATAGTGATTACATTATCGGAGTTTCAGAAATAATAACCATAAGTTTTAATGCAGCGGAAATAACTAACGGAGAGAACCGGGTAACATGGCGAAGCCTGGCCACGCTACTCCACCTGGTCCTCTCTTGCGGAAGCAACAACCCACTCGACCGTCTATCCCGGTGGCAGGGATGAAGGCCAAGTCACACCATCAACCAAATCAAGGAGGTACCTGCAAAAATTATGCCACAAGCAAGGCTGAGTATACTAATACTCAGCTAGACTTACCCGGTGTGAGGAGTCTACTCCTCTACCTCTAGACATGCAGCTGTTTGGCTGAGGGGTTTGGTTTGCCAAAAGCACTAGCTGAGTCTAAAATCAAGTTTTAGCTTTTCCAGTTCTAACATATTTAATTAAGCTAGGTTTGCTCATTTCTAAGCATACATGGTAACAATCATTTAGTGCAATCAACATCCTTTGCCAGTATCTCATTTCCACTTTTTACTCAATGCAGTACAATGGATCAAGCAGTCTCATTAGCTGCGAGAAACAGACGATTCGAATCGAGTTTTAACCTTGCAAGGTAAACCTAAACACACGGCATGTCAGGGTACTCCGACCCCACACATGACAACCGTCCCCATCGATTCCCCGTTCGCGTCCAGGCCTCACCGCCTTGGCATACAATGCTCCACTGACCCCGACTGCCATCGTGCAGTGGCCGCACTTGTACCCACCATATCTAGAATGGGAGACCCAGTCTCAGGTCGCATGAGGGATAAAGTCCGCGCCCGGCTTCACTCAGGTACTAGGTTTACCGGTTACCATTTTTCCCGACATGTGTTTAGTACATTCAAAAGCTTGACACAGGTATCCGCACGTTAATCCTTATTCCAATTTCGTCTCATAGACAACGCATCCCCATGGATCCGTGTCCACAGACCATCATCATTCTGTTATCAAAAATGGATACAACCAATTCCTAACCTCGCGCGAGTGCTAGAAAAATCACTCGACTTGTACCGAGATCCTGATTTAGCATAGCAGCTACTCGACCTAGCATACTAGTATCCATCTCAAAAGGAAATCCTGAGTTCATGCAACTAGGGTTTCAACCAACTCCTACACTTAAGTGCACGGTACAAGCCTACAAACATTAAGTGTAGTAAAATAGCATATATAAACGGTTATGCATAAAACCGAGGCTTGCCTTTAATTTAACACTTAGACAGTGTTTGCCGGGGGAGGTGCTCGCTTGGCAAGCATCCACTGGTTAAGTCCATCCTTCCTTGGGTCGTCCACCGACTGCATCTTGTGGTTGGCACCACATCACTTGCACGATCATCATCTCTCGGTCCTAGATGAGATGCAGGATGCATATGTATGAATATAATGAAAGTAACACAAGATATCCAAATACACGGTAGCGAACTAAACATTAAATTGTAAGACATCGTAAACAACCACACGCTAGCATTAGTTATCTACACGTCATCGGGCCTACGTAATCAATACCATTAGAAAGACGACAATCACTTCCTAGAATTAACCAGCGCAACACGGCATCACACGTACAAGCATTTACCACATTCACTTTTATCATCCATTAGTTACTTATTATTAAACTAGTTAAGTACACATAAATTTACGATGACTTACACATAGACAAACTTAGTTAAAAAGGAATAGTTGCTTAATCGGGTTTCACAATCATCCACAACATTCTACTACAGGCATACACCCTAGAGAACACACATGAGGAGATAGTTTATTCACAATTACAAATTGTACTACTTTAATGATGTTGGTTACTTAGTAGTATTAGCAGAAAGCCAAAGACATGACATTATTCATTTTGTTTCCCTAATATATAACTGCACTTGCTAACTTTTGATTAAGCTAAGCTACTTATTAGACCTTAACCAATTTAGTTCACTAACTTAGTGAGATGTGTACTATTTACTTATATATAACCCCAATTATACTAGTCACTATTATTATTACTCATGTTCAGTCAAATCCCAAAACAAACAAGCACTCGACTCAAGACAAGCACACTGGAGTGGAACAATCAATCACAATTAACATATTTAGGACAACAGCACAGTAGTTGTTTTAGTCATAACTCACAAGATCTTTATCCAAAATTAGTGAACAGATACTTTTTGGAAAGCTTAAAGTGCTCTACAACTTTGGTATTTTTACCTCGACAAGATTCAATAGTTAGCAAGGTCAAAAAGTGTTAACACGATAGCTCTGTCCAGATTTGGACAAATTCAGATTTGCGACTTCAAAAATCCATAACTAAAGATTTATGTATCCAACAAGGTGATCCTAGACTTTCTGGAAAGATAATAAAATTGTCTACATTTCTTTTATAAACATCTCAAGGTGATTCAATATTTAACTAAGGACAAAAGACAGTAGAAGGCTTTGCTGTCCAGAATTGGACAGATTCAGTCTTCAGACTTTAAACATCCATAACTTAATCTTCAGATCACCAAAAAGAGTGATCCAAGACTTTTTGTAAATCTTAGAAAAAGTACTACATAACTTTTATAATAACCAAGAAGTGATTCTATGTTTAACCAAATCAAACAATTCAGTTTTTGAAATATGTTCTGACAGTGGACAGAACACAGCAACCATTTTATAAAATTCATAACTCTTAATCCATCAGGCCTCTGGTTATGAAATTTTAACACAAACAAGATACGAAAAGCATCTACAACTTTCTTATAACGACCATGAACAGATTGTAACATTAAATTAGGCAAACAATGCAGTTTATGAAATCTGTACAGAATTTGGGCAGATTCAGTTACTGAATTTGTGAAAAGCATAACTCCTAATTGATCAGACTTATGGCTGTCAAATTTTAACACAAGGAAGATAATAAAGTTATCTACAACTTTCTTGTGACCACCAATAACTGATTCCAACATTAAATTAAGCAACCATTGCAATCTCTGAAATCTGTTCAGAAATTGGACAGATTCAGTTACTGAACTTGTGAAAAGCACAACTTCTAAACCATTAATCCTAAGATCATGAAATTTTAGGACAAGCTAGATGTATAAGTTAGCTGCAACTTGTATATGGAACATATTTACAAAAAACATATTTTACTTTACTAGATTAATTGCACAACCAAAACTGTACAAGCAGGAAATTCGGCTTACGGTCAAAATAGCACTTAATTCAAGCACCAAACAAAATCATGAAGGGATAGTGCCAAATTCTCAAGTTTAAACCATGGTGATTTAGTTATCAAGTTTAAATTTATATGAAGACACTTAAACATTTCAATAAACATGCACGCTTTTGTTTACTTCTAGTTTGTCACTAATTCTTGTTATAATTATAAAATATGTGTCATTTTAGCACCATATAAAACTATCTAATCTAGGGCTGGAATTTTTATGAGGCATAGGTAATAACAAATCATGGCCAATGTATAAATTTCACATGCCCAGATTTTATATTTTATTTAATACAAAAATAACAATTTGTTAATGCAATAAAGCTTGTGAGAGCAAGTTAATTCTAAAATTAATTATTTTCTGTGGATGCATGACCATATTAAGTTTTCTTAGCCTACTAATAATGTCATGCAAGGATAGTGGAACACCATTTTTCATTTTTACATCTATACATTATTCTTAAATCATTTAAAACTACTTAATGTGCATTAAACAAGTTAAATCACTAACTTAATCATACATGCACAACAATTCATGAATTTTTTTACCAGCCACCAAACTTCACACCAAGAGTCTACTGTAAAAATTGCAACCTATTTGGAGCACCAGAGCTACAGTTCCAAAAACAGCAAGCAAAACAATTATTTTTTTTTCCTATTTAACATGTTTTAATTAACACATCAAGAAAACAGTGAACAACCTGTAAGTTTTATATTTGTCCTTGATGGGGTATGACAACATCTAACTAACAAAACAAGTTTCATCATTTTTGGATTTTTGTAATTAAAACTATGGAGAGATGCAAGTTCGTTTATTCTCTAAACCAGTTTTTAAATACGAATTTCTACAGAAAAACTTTTCCACTAAAACATGCCAACCTATAGATCTAATAGACAGAGAATTTCATAAGGAAGGCAACAAAACAAGTTTCACAATTTTAGACGCTCTAAAACTCGAGATATGAATTTTAGAACACAATACAAAAATCTGAAATTTTGAGTACACTCACATCCGCCCTGGGCCCACACGTCAGCCTCACAAACAGGTTCTTCTACCTTACGACGCCCAGGAAATGCATGGCCATTGGCCGGCTGCTTGGATTTGGGGAGAAAAAGGCTTGCACCCATGGAGGAGCTGAGGTGCGCCTGCTGGAGCTAGATGGCCGGCGCAGGGGACATGGAGGAGTCGTCCATGGAGAAGAGAGCCCGATGGCCTAGGTTAGGGGAGCTGCGGGAGGGGCGCTGGCTCACAGCCATGGGAGAAGAGCTCCCTGCGCGCGGCCAAGGGGGGGAGAGCAGGGGCGAGGGGCCAGCGGCCATGGAGCAGGGAGGGAGCTCGCAGCTAATGCCCTGACGGCCGTGAAGGCACGAGCAGGGGCGCTTGGGGTATAAAAGGAGGAAGAGAGCTGTTGGGGACCTTCGGCGTCCGAAGGTCCTCAAAAACAGGATTTAACAGTATTCCTGCAGTACAATGTGTAAACAGGTACCCTCGGACTAAAGTCGGCATTGCAGTGGACCGGAATAATACGAAGGTTGACTCAGAGCCGAAGGTGCGAGCAGGAAAGCTTCGGCGCGACAGCAAAGAATGGAACCGACTTAAAGATGAAAAGGCTATTCAGACCTCAATAGACTACTATAGAGTTATTATCAAATGTAAAGGGCATGAATGTAATTTTGTAAGGGCTGTGTCCCGTGTCTATAAATAGGTGAACAGTATCCCCGTACTGTTCACGCTGACTTGGCATTCGCTTTTTGCGTCACGCTTGTACTGTCATTTCCTTCCAATTGAAGGTACACTTGTAATTCAATAATATCTTTGTTTATGCTCAATAATAATAAATGATTGTTCATGTTTTCTTTTACATTCTTTATATTTCACCCTTCGTCATTGTTTGATGAATTGATGAAGGTATGACCTTCATCACCTTCGTCCGCAAGTCATTATCTCCTAAGGGAAGTAATACTTCGGAGGACGAAGGATATTAACGATTAACATTTTCTATGTTGCCTTGTTCTTAATTCTTAGCATTTGAGAACAAGTCCCCAACATTGGCGCCCACCTCCGGTGAACTCACTTCCATTTCTTGAGCTTTTCAACATCTTCGGCAAGCATCACCTTCGTCATGCCGCCGAAGAAGGCTTCAGCACCAGGGGCTGGCACGCTGCAGCCGCTGGACCCCAATCAAGACGTCCTTTCTCTTAGAGAAGCACGGAGCCAGAAGAGGAAGGCTACCAGTCCAACACCTCCGGAGGATGATCTAGATCAGGAGATTCAAAATCTGGAAATCCTTCAGCAGCAGGTTCAACGCAAGAAGGAAAAGATGGCCAGGGTAGCTGAATTGCAGAGGCAGATAGACGAAGCCTCTGAAGAAGTTCGTCATCTTGCTCAGGACGAGCAACATCGAAGGCCTCAGCATCAAGATTTTCATCAGGAGGGTTTTCCCAACGAAGATGATTGGTATGACAATTTCCATCATGGGAATTTTGTTTTTGATGATGCTTCTCCTCTGTCCGCTGAGCTGCAGGCTACACCTTGGCCCCCGTCCTACAAGCCGCCTCAGCTCCCTGTATTCGATGGCCACTCAGACCCGAAGCAGTTTTTGATGAGCTACGAAGCAACAGTGTCTTCGTATGGTGGCAATGCTTCAGTCATGGCCAAATCTTTCGTTATGGCTGTCAGAAGTGTTGCTCAAACCTGGTATTCCTCCCTTCGACCAGGAACAATCACTTCATGGCAGAAGCTGAAGGATTTGTTGTTAACCAGCTTTCAAGGATTTCAGACGAAGCCGGTCACTGCTCAGGCTCTGTTCCAGTGCACTCAGGACCACGAAGAATACCTTCAGGCATATGTCCGAAGGTTCTTGCGTCTGAGGGCACAGGCACCAACGGTGCCCAATGAAATTGTCATCGAGGCCATGATCAAGGGGCTTCGGCCAGGTCCGTCAGCTCAGTACTTCGCCAGGAAGCCTCCTCAAACTTTGGAGAAGCTTCTCCAGAAAATGGATGAATACATTCGGGCCGACAATGATTTTCGCCAAAGAAGGGAGGAGGCTTTCAGGTTTTCTGAAATGACCAGAGGCTTCGGAGGGAGGTTTTACCCGAGGCATGTGAGATCAATTCATAATTCTACACAAAATGATGACAGAGGAAGCCAACAGCAAAGGCCACAATGCTCCTCACAGGCTTCTCGACAACAGCAAAGCTCCTTCCGGCCACCAGCTCCAAGAGGCAGAGGCGCCAGGGGCTTCGGAGGAAGATTTGGCGATCAACCGAGAAGAATCTTTTGCTTATTCTGCGGTGAGAATAAAGGCCATACTACCAGGATGTGCCATGTTACTATACAGAAGCAAAAGGAAATAGCTGAAGCAGCAGCACAACAAGCCCAACCGAAGCAGGTCATGCATACAGCTTCGTATCATTCGCCCTACATCCCAGAATATGTGGGCAATCATCCTGCAGTCTCTGCTGCTTCGGCGAGTCAGCCTCAAGCTTCCTGGCAACAGCCTCCGCCTCCACCTCCATTGCAACAAGGCCAGCAGCCAGAAGGGAGCCAATATGCTCCGCATCAAAGGGACTTCAGAGAACAGTCCGAAGCTCGCACGTTCAACAGCACTGTGCCAGAATCAAAGCACATCTATTGACAAATATCCTACCTTAATAGCAATCTTTTTCATTCAGTTTTATTTTCTGTAATAAAGGACATTGTTTAGGTTTCATGTAATTAGTTTCGTCGATTCCTACAAGAAAAATATGTTTTCTTCACAGGCTTGTGATAATAAAAAGGACCTTCGGACTATCGAAAATTCTTCGAAGCAACAAAAAGTCGTTCTAAGGAACGCAGAGTAAGTTTGACGAAGTCACAAAAAGTCGTTCCGAAGGGAGCGCAGTGTAAGTTTTCTGCTCCAAAGTCGTTCCAAAAGGAATGCAGAGCATACAGCGAAAAGTCAACGCTGATACCGCCTAAGTAAAAGGCGAAGAAGCTCCAAAGACGTTCCTAAGGGAATGCAGAGCTTATACCGCCTAAGTAAAAGGCGAAGAAGCTCCAAAGACGTTCCTAAGGGAATGCAGAGCTTATACCGCCTAAGTAAAAGGCGAAGAAGCTCCAAAGACGTTCCTAAGGGAATGCAGAGCTTATACCACCTAAGTAAAAGGCGAAGAAGCTCCAAAGACGTTCCTAAGGGAATGCAGAGCTTATAGCGAAGAATCAGCGCTGATACAAAAATATTGTGTGGGGATATGTGTGTATCTTTCGGAACAAATGTCATCTACGTAACATAACATCATTACATCATTTTGCATAGCATAAGCATCATACATCATGTTGCATATGACACAAGAAAGGGACACAATATTGATCTTCGGAAGTATGCTTTGAAAGAGTGAAAATCGTGTTGTCACAAGGAGACACAATCTTCATCTTCGGAGTATAGCTTCGGAGAATGTTTTCACGAAGCTTGATATTCTTCATCTGAGCACTATGGACATTGTTGTGATACATAAAAATTTTTCTTCACGAAGCATGAAAAGAAGGGAAGGTGTTTTTTTCGCCAAAGGCTCAAAAAAGGTACGTATGTAAAGTTTCATGCATCGTAAAGAATTGAACCACAAAGAAAAATAAAACAAATATGTTACATACAGGATTACAAGATATTACACATGTTACATTTAAAATGTTTTTACAATAGCACCTAGTCTTCCCTAAGTACCACTTCTGCAGCTTCGTTCAACAGTCGATCGACAACTCCATCCATAATAGCTTCAGCCATCTTTTTAATCTCATCGTCACCCTTAGGCCGTGCACCTGGAGATACTTCAGTAGGATCTGAGGAAGGACAGGACACGGCTACTTTGCTATTACAAATTGCAAACAAATCTTAAAGCCCAAGATTACAACTCGATAAAAACTATTATTTAATACCTATCTGACCTTCGGCCTCTGCGCTCTTTTCGGCAGCCTCAGCTACTTCTCTAGCATCATGGATGCCCTTTTCACTTCTTCGAATAATTTCTCCGGCCATTTCTCGGCCACCATTATCCCAGATATCGGTAAAAAACTTTCCACCAATTATGCTAGCTTCGGCCGAGGGATCTCTTGTATCTTCAAAGGACAAGGCAGCTTCAGACTGTGCTAAAATTTTTACATGTTCGCAGCCCTTCTTCTCTAAGATGGTGGCAATCCCTCTGGCGCCAGAGAAGGCACATATATCTCCTCGGCTATTTAAAATTTCTTCGAAGGCTTCAGCTTCGTGGTCAATCCATTCAATGACACCTTCGGGATTGCCTCTCGAAAAGTTTTCCTCACTTGAGAATGCGCCAACCTTGGCGAAGCTAGCCTTTAATTTCTTAACACAATCTATAGATTTGTTGTAGCATCTCTTTTTGGATGAACGAAGCTCTTCAACAGTCACTTCTAGGTGATCTGCCCATTGATCGCTGAGTTCACGCTTTGTTTCTTCCAATATGCGTTCTTCCTTGGCTCTGGCCAGTTGTTTCCGAAGGTCTTCAATTTCGCGTTTCTGAGCTTCAGCTTGACTTTTAAAAGCAGCTTCGTCTTCCTTTATTTTATTTATCAATGAGTATAATATTTTATCTTTTTTGAGACCTTCGTTCCTCAGTTCAATTACTTCGGAACGAAGGTTGCTCAGGGCTATAGTACACCCTTCGTCTTCGGCATCTTTCTGTGCCCTGAGGGCATTGCTAAGTATCAAGCCCTGCAAAAAGACATATGTGTGCGTCAATAGGTTTTGTCAAACGAAAATTTTTTATTTATTTATTTGTCGCACCTTTAAACTATTGTAAGCCAGGCTGTCGGCCAGATCGTTCTTCGACAGCACCGAAAGTCCGTCTTCTAAAGTTGGGAATCCGAAGCTTCTGCTCATCTCCCGACAGACAGAAATTTCCTTGCTGTCGGGGAGACAATACAAGAAATCTTCTTCTCCACTGCCATTAAATATCAACGCCCCCTTTGGATATTTCAACTTTTGGGCATAATGCTGGGCCTCTTGTTCTTCTTTTTCTGATAATTTTTTCCCCGAAGCATGACGAAAAATATAATCACGAATTTTGGGGGATGCTTCGGGGGTAACAACACCAGTTTCTTCAACAAAAGTTGGCTTTGTTATTTTTTCTGCCTCACTTTCCAACGTTTTTGCCTTTGCGGGCTCTGAGGGCCCAGCTTCGGCTTCAATTTCTTGCTCTGGAGCTGTAGAACCAGAAATTTCAGCTGTTGTTTCAGAAGTAACAGCAGTCTTCTTCGGAGGTGTGCTCGAAGATTTGATCGTTTCTAGTACATCTAGCACATTAGCCATTCTCTTTCTCTTCGGAGTTACGGTTGGCACTTTTTCATTTTTTGCTGTCTCAGTGAGTGCTGTAGGACTCAAAACTTCTGATGTTTTGGAGCCCTCAATTGCTTCTTTTACCTCTTCCATTTTTTCTGTGAATGGCACCTCGGCCTTCTCTTTCGTTTCCGGTAACAAAATCTTTGATTGCTCCAATTTTGTCTTTGTTGGCACTTCAGCCGTTTCTATGACTTCTGGCAGAAAAGTTGGCTCGGCTGGTTTTTCAGCTTCGGTGGCCGAAGGAGTTTCTCCGGTAAACTCAGGCACCGAAGCTGGTTCAATATAGCGCGGCCGATGCGTAAGAACCTTTATCTTCTTCCTTTTCGGTTCTGGCTCGCTAGGAGCAGCCGTTGTTTCTTCCTTTGCAGAGGTTGTGTTTTTTCTCTTCTGCCTTCGGGTGGGATAGCAATAGTCAGGATAGACAAACCCGATGGCATCAAATACCCGATTCAGCCTCTTCTTTTTTCGGCCTCCGAAGGCTGCTGACATTGCAGTGTTCTCGGCCTTCGAATATGCCCCAAGCAGTTCATCACTTAATGTTTCAATGTTTTTCAACCAGTCGTCATCGGGTTCAACAAATTTATCCCCGTATTTGAATGTGTATTTTAGTCTGACCAGTCCGCCTTCGTCGGACTCCTTGATGGTCTCCTTCGGCATTTCCCACTTTCCTGCAAGTGGCCACACCCTGAAGGCAATGTGTTCTTGAATCAAGTCCCTTGTCCCAATAAAAGAGCAGACTACGCCGAAGGCTCTTTGGCATTCCTCGGCTGCTTCATCCATTTTAACCTTCGGCCTTCGAAGTCCGAAGCGTTGCCAGATGGGGCGCATAATGATACTCTTGACATCTTCTTGCGTTGTCAGGTCATTCTTTACATAGAACCATTCAGTCATCCAGGCTCCGGGCCATCTTTTCCGAAAAGTTGGCACAGGGCAGCTTGACCCGGAGCGGGCAACGAAGCTGTAGCACCCAAAGTTGTTGTGATATTGTTCTTTCCCCCAGGGCTTCGTCTCATATAACAACTCATGAATGTTGCAAAAGCTTTTGGCATCTGGTTCTAAACCTTGGCTTCTCGCAGCCCAGACAAACATCCCCATTCTTAGGATAGCTTCGGGAGTAATTTGATGAAGGTAGATTTGAAATGTTTTCAGAACTTCAACAACAAAGTTGCTCAGGGGGAATCGAAGCCCAGCCTTGAGAAAGCTTCGAAAGATTACAACTTCATCTTCTTCAGGGGTGGGAGAAGTTTTTTCTCCATCATCAGCTCTCACAATAGATATATCTTGAAAATATCGGCCCCTCATATTATCAATATGACTCTGCTTAATGGTGGTTTTCCCGAAAACCGCGTGACTTGGCCGCCATGGCCGATCTTCGGACTCTTCCCCACCACTTTCTACATCGTAACTGTCGCTGTCACCAGTATCTTCAGACAAGCCTTCCAGTATCTCCTTGGTAATTTTTTCCGTATTGGTCTCCGCCATCGCTATAAGGAACCCCAGGTTCTTCTCTTCAGAGAGACTCAGCTTCATCTCGGGACCGGCCTTTTTGTCTTCAGACATCTTCGGAAATGCTAAAAATTGTTTTCAGTGCCGAAGCTTCAAAACTAAAAGCTCAGTAAATTTTTGCGCGCAAGAGATAAAATTGAGTAAGCAGGGGCAGATGGCAAGTGCACGTACCAAAATGAGTTCGCGGTATGGCCGTATTTATACGCTCGGTGCGTTGAAAGCTGAAAGACCCCACTTGTCATTGAATGTTGCTATTCTAGCAAAGGGAAGGTGTTTTTTCGGACCTTCGGCGAAAAGCCTTCGTCCATATCGCAATCTAAATTTATTATTTCGAACAAATTAATATTGCGAGGGGCTACTGTTGGGGACCTTCGGCGTCCGAAGGTCCTCAAAAACAGGATTTAACAGTATTCCTGCAGTACAATGTGTAAACAGGTACCCTCGGACTAAAGTCGGCATTGCAGTGGACCGGAATAATACGAAGGTTGACTCAGAGCCGAAGGTGCGAGCAGGAAAGCTTCGGCGCGACAGCAAAGAATGGAACCGACTTAAAGATGAAAAGGCTATTCAGACCTCAATAGACTACTATAGAGTTATTATCAAATGTAAAGGGCATGAATGTAATTTTGTAAGGGCTGTGTCCCGTGTCTATAAATAGGTGAACAGTATCCCCGTACTGTTCACGCTGACTTGGCATTCGCTTTTTGCGTCACGCTTGTACTGTCATTTCCTTCCAATTGAAGGTACACTTGTAATTCAATAATATCTTTGTTTATGCTCAATAATAATAAATGATTGTTCATGTTTTCTTTTACATTCTTTATATTTCACCCTTCGTCATTGTTTGATGAATTGATGAAGGTATGACCTTCATCACCTTCGTCCGCAAGTCATTATCTCCTAAGGGAAGTAATACTTCGGAGGACGAAGGATATTAACGATTAACATTTTCTATGTTGCCTTGTTCTTAATTCTTAGCATTTGAGAACAAGTCCCCAACAAGAGCTTCAGCCATTGGTGGCGTGGGTGGTGCTGCAGAGCTCTGGCATGTCAGCCTGCTGGCAGGTGATGGCAGGACGACTTTGGACGTCCAGTTTTGGCATCTTCCTCTTGGAATCGGATCTCGGTTGCTGCACAAAATATCTTCCTTGATGTATAATCTACAAATCGTGTATAGAGATTGAGGTGATTCGGGCACTGGTTAGAAAGTTATAGAACCACGAAAACTGGTTTGTCAGTGGGTTAGAAATCAGTGGAAACTCGTGAAAACTGAATGTCAAAGCATGTCAAACGGAATCGGATGAATGCCACCTTTTAATATGTTGTGCCCCTATTAGTTATTAACAACTTTTGTATTTGGGGAAACTTGAGTTGTTCAACAAAAATTTGGGAACGCGAGACGTCGCCCCGAACGATGCTGATTTCAGACTTAGAAGAATTCGAATTCAGAAATCAGATTTTTATTCTGTCTTGATGGCACTGTTTGAGATACTTAGAGATTGAATCAAGACTTGGTTTAAATATAATATTTGTTGTATAACACCTGTTCTCCAACTTTTATTAAAAGTCAAACCTCATATCTTGAATATAAATTAAAGTTTCACTTTGGTCAAGGTAGCATCATTATAATGCTCTCAATTATATTTTTAAGGCAATCGGACTATTTTCTTGATATTTTCTTGGCATAAACCCTCAATAACTTTTGTTGTAGAGTTGATTTAGAGTGTTTTGGGAAAGTTGTCATAACTTGGTTGAATTTATAAATTTGCTTTTATTTAATCGAGCAGTCTCAAGCAAGTATATGATTTATGTTTTCATGTGAGCATTTGGTTCAAACTTTGAGAAATCTTTAGAAGACACTTGATACATAAAGATGAATTATGATATAGACAAAACAAGTCGGTTTGCATAAGAATTAATTAGAGGTCAACACAAAGAGATCCTGCGGGAGAATGCGGATTCGGATTAAGTATTTGGACGTAGACCGACTATCGAGAAGCGGATTCGGACACCGATTGGATAACATAACAACTATCGAGAGTCCGAATAAATGAGTCTGGACGGGAGTTGCGAGACGATATTGAATTTCGAATTTGCATTTGCTCCGAGAAATAAAAGTTTTAATAGGCTCCAAATTTGGCTGTTCTTGAGATCGAATAATTCCAAATTTGGTGAAACATTCATGAGTAACTTGATAAATGGAGATAAATGTGATAAAGAGATAGAAATTTTCACTAAGCATCCGAGATTAGGATAAACCTCCCGACATAACATGAAATAGACACCTGGGGTGTCACACGCGCAGAGGTGCAGCGACAGCAGTCGGAGTTTGACCAGGTCGCCGATGAGCGGGATCAATCTCGGGGCCGGGCCACCGAGGCCGAAAGCCGGGCAGGAGCCCTTGCAGCAGACCTAGTCGTAGCCCAAGTCGCATCCTCGGAGCAGCGTGCCCGAGCCGGAGGTATGTCCTGGCTATTTTCGGTTTTTGTTTCAGCTCGTTTCCTCCACTTGTGTTTGAGGCCTTGCGCTCTAGCTGTTCGCAGAGCTCGAGTCTGCCCTTGATGAGTCCACCAGGGCGCTTGCCCAGGCGGCTGAGCAGAGGGAGGCCGACCACGCGGCCATGTCCGAGGCCATCTCAGACTTCTGCCGGGTCTTTGGCTTCGGCGACGTCCCCTCAGGAAGCTCCCCTCAAAGTCGCCTGCAGGCCTTGGGTGACCATGTGCGCGGCAGACTCCGCGAGGCGCTACATCACGGCGTCAGGCGGGCCTTCGCCGTGCTTGCTTCCCACTACGTCGTGGATCTGGAGCGGGTCAGCGAGGGGTATTGCCTCCCTGACGAAGATGAAGCTGCCCTGGCTGAAGTCCAGAGGCTCGACGCGGCCGCCGCGGGCCCGAGTGCGGTGCTGGCAACCACCTTTGAGGCAGAGATCCTCCCGCCTGCGCCGTCGTCCGAGGCCGGGGTGGACTTTGCCGAAGGCGGGGACGAAGCCGAGGGCGCGGCTCCTTCTCCGGGCGACGCCTAACTCTGTCAGAGCAGTTTTCCTTGAATGCACGTGTGTCTTTTGCGGCCGCTGAGGCCCGAACACTTTATTATCGTAGTATAAAGTCGTGCTCCTTTTCCTTCCATTTTGCGTGTCCGGCCCCGTTCGTCAGTAGCAGGGTGGCTTGCCCAAGTAGGAGTCATTTTTCGTGATAGGTGACGAGTGAGGTATCCGTATCCCAGAGGCGTAGGAGTCCCTCTGCTCAGTCAGCCTTGCCACTTACATGCGCCCGCGTTCGCTTCTTGTGGTCCTGCTACTGATATAGCCGGGGAACGTAGAAGCCTTTTTGATTGAAAATTTCGGCGCAGAGGGGGTTCCCCCTTTTAGCCCCCGAGGGAGGGTCGGGCTTTGCCGAGGCAAGGCTGACCCTTCCTTGATGACTAGACTTTGTGTGTGGACGAGGCGTACGAACGACTTGAAAGCATCTTAAGGGTAGAAGCGACGTAGTTGTTGGATGTTCCAAGCGTTGTTGTAGACCTCGCCTTGACTGTTGGCCAGCTTGTATGTTCCGGGCTTCAGAACCTTGGCGACGACAAACGGCCCTTCCCAGGGAGGCGTGAGCTTGTGCCGCCCTCGGGCGTCTCGTCGCAGCCGAAGCACCAGGTCGCCCACCTGGAGGTCTCGGGACCGAACCCCTCGGGTGTGGTAGCGTCGCAGGGACTGCTGGTACCGTGCCGAGTGTAGTAAGGCCATGTCCCGAGCCTCTTCCAGCTGGTCCAGTGAGTCTTCTCGATTAGCTTGATTGCTTTGGTCGGTGTAGGCCCTCGTCCTCGGGGAACCGTATTCTAAGTCTGTGGGCAAGATGGCCTCAGCCCCATAGACTAGAAAGAACGGTGTGAAGCCCGTGGCTCGGCTCGGCGTTGTCCTCAGACTCTAGACCACCGAGGGGAGTTCCTTCATCCATCGCTTGCCGAACTTGTTGAGGTCGTTGTAGATCCGTGGCTTGAGTCCTTGCAGGATCATGCTGTTGGCACGCTCTACTTGCCCATTCGTCATGGGGTGAGCCACGGCGGCCCAGTCCACCCGGATGTGGTGATCCTCGCAGAAGTCTAGGAACTTTCTGCCGGTGAACTGGGTGCCGTTGTCGGTAATGATGGAGTTCGGGACCCCAAAGCGATGGATGATGTTGGTGAAGAACGCCACCGCCTGTTCGGACCTGATGCTGTTTAGGGGTCGGACCTCGATCCACTTGGAGAATTTGTCGATGGCGACCAACAGGTGCGTGTAGCCCCCGGGTGCCTTCTGCAAGGGGCCGACTAGGTCCAGACCCCACACAGCAAACGGCCAGGTGATGGGTATGGTCTGCAGGGCCTGAGCGGGCAGGTGGGTCTGCCTTGCGTAGAACTGACACCCTTCGCAGGTGCGGACAATTCTAGTGGCGTCGGCCACCGCCATCGGTCAGTAGAAACCTTGTCGGAAGGCGTTTCCAACAAGGGCTCGAGGTGCTGCGTGATGGCCGCAAGCCCCCGAGTGTATCTCTCGTAGGAGCTCCTGGCCTTCGGCGATGCAAATGCATCGCTGGAGGATGCCTGAGGGGCTGTGGTGGTAGAGTTCCTTCCCATCTCCTAACAAGACGAACGACTTGGCGCGCCGCGCCAACCGCCGAGCTTCTTCTCGGTCGAGGGGTAGCTCTCCTCGGTGGAGATATTGCAGGTACGGGGTCTGCCAGTTTCGATTAGGCGTGACCCCGCTCCGCTCCTCCTCGATGCGTAGTGCCTCACCCTCGGGGGCCGAGGGTTCCTCAGGCCGAGCCGAGGATGCCTCGGATTGAGCCGAGCGTGCCTCGGGCTGGGCCGAGGCCTTCTTAGGCTCGGGCGTGTCGTCGGTCTTGACGGAGGGTTGATGCAAGTCTTGGGAGAAGACGTCCGGGGGAACCGTTGTTCGCCCCAAGGCTATTTTAGCCAGCTCGTCCGCAGTCTCGTTGTAGCGCCGGGCGACGTGGTTGAGCTCGAGCCCGTAGAACTTGTCTTCCAGGCGCCGAACCTCATCGCAGTAGGCTTCCATCTTCGGGTCGCGGCAGCGGGAGTTCTTCATGACTTGGTCGATGACGAGCTGTTCACCGCGAGCGTCGAGGCGTCGGACCCCTAGCTCGATGGCGATGCGCAACCCGTTGGCCAGAGCCTCGTACTCGGCCACATTGTTGGATGCCGGGAAATGGAGGCGTAGCACGTAGCGTAGGTGCTTCCCAAGGGGAAAGATGAAGAGCAGGCCTGTGCCTGCTCCTGTCTTCATCAGCGACCCGTCGAAGAACATGGTCCGGAGTTCCGGTTGGATCGGAGCTGTTGGGAGCTGGGTGTCGACCCATTCGGCCACAAAGTCCGCCAAGACCTGGGACTTGATGGCCTTCCGAGGGGCGAACGAGATTGTTCGCCCATGATTTCCACCGCCCACTTTGCAATTCTACCCGGGGCCTCTCGGCACTAGATGATCTCTCCCAGGGGGAAGGATGACACCACAGTTACCGGATGAGACTCGAAGTAGTGTCGCAACTTCCGCCGTGTCAGGATCACCGCGTACAGCAGCTTCTGAATTTGTGGGTAGCGGATCTTGGTCTCGGACAGTACCTCGCTGATGAAGTAGGCTGGCCTCTGGACGGGTAATGCATGCCCCTCTTCTCGTCTCTCAACTACGATCGCGGCGCCAACCACCTGAGTGGTCGCGGCGACGTAGATCAAGAGGGCTTCTCCGGCAGCGGGGGGCACCAAGATGGGCGCGTTCGTGAGGAGCGCCTTCAGGTTTCCGAGGGCTTCCTCGGCCTCAGTGGTCCAAGTGAAGCACTCGGCCTTCCTTAAGAGGCGGTACAGAGGCAGGCCTCTTTCGTCGAGGCGCGAGATGAAACGGCTCAGAGCCACAAGGCATCCCGTGACTCTCTGTACGCCTTTCAAGTCCTTGATGGGCCCCATGCTGGTGATGGCCGCGATCTTCTCCGGGTTGGCCTCGATGCCCCGCTCGGAGACGATGAACCCCAAGAGCATGCCTCGGGGAACCCCGAAGACACACTTCTCAGGATTGAGCTTCACGCCTTTCGCCTTGAGACATCGGAATGTCGCTTCAAGGTCAAAAAGGAGGTCGGAGGCTTTCCTCGTCTTGACTACGATGTCATCGACGTAGGCCTCGACCGTTCGGCCAATGTGTTCGCCGAACACGTGGTTCATGCACCTTTGGTATGTCGCACCCGCATTCCTCAAACCGAACGACATGGTAACATAGCAGTACATGCCGAAAGGTGTGATGAAAGAAGTCGCGAGCTGGTCGGACTCTTTCATCCTAATTTGGTGATACCCTGAGTAGGCATCGAGGAAAGACAGGGTTTCGCACCCAGCAGTGGAATCCACGATTTGATCGATGCGAGGCAGAGGGTAGGGGACTTTCGGACATGCTTTGTTTAGACCAGTGTAGTCTACACACATCCGCCATTTCCCTCCTTTCTTTCTCACAAGCACAGGGTTGGCAAGCCATTCGGGATGGAATACCTCTTTGATGAACCCTGCCGCCATTAGCTTGTGGATCTCCTCGCCTATGGCTCTGCGCTTTTCTTCGTCGAATCGGCGCAGAGGCTGCTTCACGGGTCGGGCTCCAGCTCGGATATCCAGCGAGTGCTCGGCGACATCCCTCGGTATGCCGGGCATGTCCGAGGGACTCCACGCGAAAACGTCGGCGTTCGCGCGGAGAAAGTCGACGAGCACTGCTTCCTATTTGGGATCGAGCTCGGAGCCGATCTGGATTTGCTTGGAGGCGTCGTTGCTGGGGTCGAGAGGGACAGATTTAACCGTCTCCGCTGGCTCGAAGTTGCCGGCGTGGCGCTTCACGTCTGGCACCTCCTTAGAGAGGCTCTCCAGGTCGGCGATGAGGGCCTCGGATTCGGCGAGGGCCTCGGCGTACTCCACGCACTCCACGTCGCCTTCGTACGCGTGTCGGTACGTGGGGCCGACGGTGATGACCCCGTTGGGGCCCGGCATCTTGAGCTTGAGGTAGGTGTAGTTGGGGACGGCCATGAACTTGGCGTAGCAGGGCCTCCCCAGTACTGCGTGGTAGGTTCCTCGGAACCCGACCACCTCGAACGTGAGGGTCTCCCTTCGGAAGTTGGAGGGCATCCCAAAGCAGACGGGTAGATCGAGTTGTCCGAGGGGCTGGACACGTTTCCTGGGGATGATACCGTGAAAAGGCGCAGCGCCTGCCCGGACCGAGGATAGATCGACCCGCAGGAGCCCGAGGGTCTCGGCGTAGATGATGTTGAGGCTGCTGCCTCCGTCCATGAGGACCTTGGTGAGCTTGACGTTGCCGATGACGGGGTCGACAACAAGCGGGTATTTCCCCGGGCTCGGCACGCGGTCGGGATGGTCGCCCTGGTCGAAGGTGATGGGCTTGTCGGACCAGTCTAGGTAGACTGGCGCCGCCACCTTTACCGAGTAGACCTCCTGACGCTCTTGCTTGCGGTGCCGAGCCGAGGCGTCCGCCACTCGCCCACCATAGATCATGTAGCAGTCGTGGACCTCGGGGAACTCTCCTGCCTTGTGATCTTCCTTCTTATCGTCGTCGCGAGCCCTGCCACCCTCCGCGGGTGGCCTGACCTTGTGAAAGTGGCGCCGAAGCGTGGCGCACTCTTCAAGGGTGTGCTTGACGGGCCCCTGATGATAGGGGCACGACTCCTTGAGCATCTTGTCGAAGAGGTTGGCACCTCCGGGAGGTTTCCGAGGGTTCTTGTACTCGGCGACGGCGACAAGGTCCACGTCGGCGGCGTCGCGTTTCGCTTGCGACTTCTTCTTGCATTTCTTCTTGGCGCCGCGTTGAGTTGACCCCTCGGGGACGTCTTCCGGTGGGCGGCCCTGGGGCTGCTTGTCCTTCCGGAAGATGGCCTCAACCGCCTCCTGGCCAGAGGCGAACTTGGTGGCGATGTCCATCAGCTCGCTCGCCCTGGTGGGGGTCTTGCAACCCAGCTTGCTCACCAGGTCACGATAGGTGGTGCCGACGAGGAACGCGCCGATGACATCCGAATCGGTGATATTGAGCAGCTCGGTGCGCTCCTTCGAGAATCGCCGGATGTAGTCCCGGAGAGACTCTCCCGGCTGCTGGCGGCAGCTTCGGAGATCCCAGGAGTTTCCAGGGCGCACGTACGTGCCCTGGAAATTGCCGGTGAAGGCTTGGACCAGGTCGTCCCAGTTGGAGATCTGCCCCGGAGGCAGGTGCTCCAGCCAGGCGCGAGCGGTGTCGGAAAGGAACAGGGGGAGGTTACGGATGATGAGGTTGTCATCGTCCGTTCCACCCAGTTGGCAGGTCAGCCGGTAGTCCGCGAGCCACAGTTCCGGTCTTGTCTCCCCCGAGTACTTTGTGATAGTAGTCGGGGTTCGGAACCGAGTCGGGAACGGCGCCCGTCGTATGGCGCGGCTAAAAGCCTGTGGACCGGGTGGTTCGGGCGAGGGACTCCGATCCTCCCCGCTGTCATAGCGTCCCCCACGCCTGGGGTGGTAGCCTCGGCGCACCCTCTCATCGAGGTGGGCCCGACGGTTGCGGTGATGGTGCTCGTTGCCGAGGCGACCCGGGGCCACAGGCGCTGTGTTGCGCGTGCGCCCGGTGTGGACCGAGGCTTCCCGCATGAATCGGGAAGTCGCGGCGCGATGTTCCGAGGGGTACCCCTGCCTTCGGGAGGCGGAGCTTTCGGCCCGTCGGACCGCGGCGTCCTCCAGGAGATTCTTGAGCTCTCCCTGGATACGCCGCCCCTCGGTGGTTGATGGCTCCGGCATCGCACGAAGAAGTATTGCCGCTGCAGCCAGGTTCTGGCCGACCCCACTGGAAACCGGTGGCGGCCTTACCCTGACATCATCGGCGACGCGGTGCTGGAGGCCCTGGGGTAGATGACACACTTCTCCGGCCAGAGGTTGGCCCGCCCATTCCTACCCATTGTCCCGGCGGAACGGCTCAAGTGTTCCTGCTCCCTCGTCGAGCCTGGCCTGCATCTCGCGGATTTGCTCGAGCTGTGGGTCATGACCCCCCGCCGGGACGGGGACCACAGCTAGCTCCTGAAGGATGTCAACGCGAGGCACAGGCCTAGGGAGATCACCGTTCTCCGGCATACCAAGATGGTTGCCTTCGTCGGGACCCCCTAGATCGACGTGGAAACATTCACGACTTGGGTCGCAGTCCTCGTCGCCGAGGCTGCGGCTACCGTCGGAACAGTCGGAAAGGCAATAGTCGCATGCGGTCATGAAGTCCCGCATGACATTGGGGTTACCAAGTCCGGAGAAATCCCAACAGAAGTCGGGCTCGTCATCTTCCTCGGACCCCGAGGGCCCGTAGGTCGAGACGGCCGTCAGCCGGTCCCAGGGTGACCGCATACGATACTCCAGAGGGTTTGGACTCGCCTCTATGAAAGCGTTCACCGAAGCGAAGTCGCTTGGTGGGTCGAGGCTGAATCCAAAAGGCGCGAGATGGGAATCGGTTGGTACCTCTTGGTCGACGGGCGGTGACGAAGTCACGTCAGGGACTGACTGCACCGTCGTCTCAGGTACGAGGGTGACGCCCAGCAAGTCCTTCGCGAGCGTGCTGGCGTCGTCCGTTTGCTTGGGGTTGGCGTGTTGCGGGGAGACAGCACTCGTCTTCGTCTCAGATGCGAGGTCGATGCCCGACGTACCCCCCGTTGGGGCGCCGGCGCCGCCGACTCGCTCGACAGCCGACGAGGTGTCGCCTCCTGCTTGGCCTTGGTTGCCCCGCCGCCTCCTCCGTCGGCGGGGGAGGGGACGGGACAAGCCCGAATGTTGTTCTTCCACCACGTGGGGAAGACGTCGTCGATTCCTCCGCCGGCGGGCGGGTTGTTGGCCGCCATTGTCGCTGTCGCGCGGCGGGGGAAGGAGTATCATGTCATAGCTGTCGTCAAGGGACATGAACTCAAGACTCCCGAAACGGAGCACCGTTCCGGGCTGGAAAGGTTGCTGGAGACTGCCCATCTAGAGCTTGACGGGAAGCTATTCGTCAACACGCAGCAGGCCCCTACCTGGCGCGCCAACTGTCGGCGTTTCGAACCCGGGGGGTCCCTGGGCCGACGAGTAAATTGTCGCCGCGTGCCCTAGCCCAGATGGGTCGGTGCGAGACGGAGCGCGAAGGGGGGAAGAAGCCAGAGGGAGACAGGCGTGAGAGGTGAAACCCGCGGCCTTCGTGTTTGTCCCGCGCCCAGGTCGGGTGCGCTTGCAGTAGGGGGTTACAAGCGTCCACGCGGGAGGGAGCGAGCGGCCTTGCGCGAGCGTCGTCCCGTCCTTCCCCGCGGGACCAACCCTCTGTAAGAGGGCCCTGGATCTTCCTTTTATAGGCGTAAGGAAAGGATCCAGGTGTACAATGGGGGGTGTGGAAGTGTGCTAACGTGTCTAGCGGAGGAGAGCTAGTGCCCTAAGTACATGCCATCGTGGCAGCCGGAGAGGTTTTGGCACCCGGTTCGTGTGGTGTCGTGGCCGTCGGAGGAGCGCCGGAGCCTGGCGGAAGGACATCTGTCGGGGCTGTCGGGTCCTTGCTGACGTCCTCTTGCTTCCGTAAGGGGGCTGAGAGTCGTCGTCGTCATAGAGCATGCGGGGCGCCATCATTACTTGTTTGGCGGAGCGAGCCAAATGGGACGCCGGTCTTGTTCCCCGTAGCCTGAGTCAGCTTGGGGTAGGGTAATGATGGCGCCTCCTGTGACGTGGTCGGTCTGAGCCCTGGGTTGGGCGAGGTGGAGGCTCCTCCAAGGTCGAGGTCGAGTCTGTCTTCCAAGGACGAGGTCGAGTCCAAGCCCCTGGGTCGGGCGAGGCGGAGACCGTCGGCTGAGGCCAGGGCTGAGTCCGAGCCCTGGGGTCGGGCGAAGCGGAGTTCGTCGTCTTCCGGGGCTGAGCCCGAGTCCGAGCCCTGGGGTCGGGCGATGCGGAGTTCGTCGTCTTCCGGGGCTGAGCCCGAGTCCGAGCCCTGGGGTCGGGCGAAGCGGAGTTCGTCGTCTTCCGGGGCTGAGCCCGAGTCCGAGCCCTGGGGTCGGGCGATGCGGAGTTCGTCGTCTTCCGGGGCTGAGCCCGAGTCCGAGCCCTGGGGTCAGGCGATGCGGAGTTCGTCGTCTTCCGGGGCTGAGCCCGAGTCCGAGCCCTGGGGTCGGGCGATGCGGAGTTCGTCGTCTTCCAGGGCTAAGCCCGAGTCCGAGCCCTAGGGTCGGGCGATGCGGAGTTCGTCGTCTTCCGGGGCTAAGCCCGAGTCCGAGCCCTGGGGTCGGGCGAAGCGGAGTTTCCTATGGCGCCTGAGGCCGGACTTGGCTGCTGTCAGCCTCACTCTGTCGAGTGGCACGGCAGTCGGAGCAGCGCAGGCGGCGCTGTCCTCTTGTCAGGCCTGTCAGTGTAGCGGCGAAGTGACTACGGTCACTTCGGCTCTGTCGACTGGAGGGCATGCGTCAGGATAAAGGTGTCAGGCCACCTTTGCATTAAATGCCCCTGCGATTCGGTCGGCTGGCGTGGCGACTTGGCCAAAGTTGCTTCTTGGTGAAGACTGGGACTCGGGCGAGCCGAAGGTGTGTCCATTGT
Organism: Zea mays; assembly: GCF_902167145.1. Lineage (NCBI taxonomy): Eukaryota > Viridiplantae > Streptophyta > Magnoliopsida > Poales > Poaceae > Zea > Zea mays. The sequence goes on along the minus strand of NC_050103.1, from coordinate 156,112,791 downwards.
CGTAGGGGGTCCTCGGGCGAGACGTAAATCCTCCGGGGTCGGCTGCCCTTGCCCGAGGCTGGGCTCGGGCGAGGCGCGATCGCGTCCCTCGAATGGACCGATCCTTGACTTAATCGCACCCATCAGACCTTTGCAACTTTGTGCTGATGGGGGTTACCAGCTGAGATTTAGGAGTCTTGAGGGTACCCCTAATTATGGTCCCCGACAGGCTCAAAATGAGTTCGGATTGAGAATCAAAAGGATAAGAAGTGACAATGGAACGGGGTTCAAGAACTCACAAATCGAAGGCTTCCTTGAGGATGAGGGCATCAAGCATGAGTTCTCTTCTCCCTACACACCTCAACAAAATGGTGTAGTGGAGAGGAAGAATAGAACTCTACTAGACATGGCGAGGACCATGCTTGATGAGTACAAGACTCCGGACCGGTTTTGGGCTGAGGCGATTAACACCGCCTGCTACTCCATCAACCGGCTCTACCTTCACCGAATCCTCAAGAAGACATCTTATGAACTCCTCACCGGTAAAAAGCCCAATGTTTCATATTTTAGAGTCTTTGGTAGCAAATGTTTTATTCTTATTAAAAGAGGTAGAAAATCTAAATTTGCTCCTAAGGCTGTAGAAGGCTTTTTACTAAGATATGACTCAAACACAAGGGCATATAGAGTCTTCAACAAATCTACTAGATTAGTTGAAGTTTCTTGTGACATTGTGTTTGATGAGACTAATGGCTCCCAAGTGGAGCAAGTTGAGCTTGATGAATTAGATGATGAAGAGGCTCCGTGCGTCGCGCTAAGGAACATGTCCATTGGGGATGTGTGTCCTAAGGAATCCGAAGAGCCCACACAAGCACAAGATCAACCGTCATCTTCCATGCAAGCATCTCCACCAACTCAAGATGAGGATCAGGCTCAAGATGATGAAGATCAAGAGGAGGACAATGATCAAGGGGGAGATCAAGTCAATAAGGAAGATGAGGAAGAGATTCAGGGTCAAAGACCACCACACCCAAGAGTCCACCAAGTGATTCAAAGAGATCACCCTGTCATCATTCTTGGTGATATTCATAAGGGGGTAACTACCCGATCTCGAGTCGCTCATTTTTGTGAACATTACTCTTTTGTGTCCTCTATTGAGCAATAAAGGGTAGAGAATGCACTAAGAGATTCGGATTGGGTGCTGGCTATGCAAGAGGAGCTCAAAAACTTCACGATGAATGAAGTATGGCATTTAGTTCCACGTCCTAACCAAAATGTTGTAGGTACCAAGTGGGTATTCCGCAACAAGCAAGATGAGCATGGTGTGGTGACAAGGAACAAAGCCCGACTTGTGGCCAAAGGTTATTCACAAGTCGAAGGTTTTGACTTTGGTGAAACTTATGCACCCGTAGTTAGGCTTGAGTCAATTCGTATATTACTTGCTTATGCTACTTACCATGGCTTTAAGCTTTACTAAATGGACGTGAAAAGTGCCTTCTCAATGGACCTATCAAGGAAGAGGTCTACGTTGAGAAACCTTCTGGCTTTGAAGATAGTGAGTGCCCTAACCATGGGTATAAACTCTCAAAGGCGCTTTATGGGCTCAAGCAAGCCCCAAGAGCATGGTAGGAATGCCTAAGAGATTATCTTATCACTAATGGCTTCAAAGTCGGAAAAGTCAATCCTACACTCTTTACTAAAACTATTGCAAAAGATTTGTTTGTATGCCAAATTTATGTTGATGATATCATATTTGGGTCTACTAACAAATCTACTTGTGAAGAGTTAAGTAGGATTATGATTCAAAAAATCGAGATGTCTATGATGGGGGAGTTGAAGTATTTCCTATGATTTCAAATCAAGCAACTCCAAGACGGCACCTTCATCAGCCAAACAAAGTACATTCAAGACATACTTAACATGTTTGCAATGAAGGATGCCAAGCCCATCAAGACACCCATGGGAACCAATGGGCATCTCGACCTCGACGCGGGAGGTAAATCCGTAGATCAAAAGGTATATCGGTCGATGATAGGATCCTTACTCTATTTATGTGCATCTCGACCGGATATTATGCTTTCTGTATGCATGTGTGCAAGGTTCCAAGTCGATCCTAAGGAAGTTCACCTTAGGGTCATGAAAAGAATCATGAGATATTTAGTTTATACTCCTAAGTTTGGACTTTGGTATCCCAAGGGATCCACTTTTGATTTAATAGGATATTTCGATGCCGATTGGGCATGGTGTAAAATTGATAGGAAGAGCACATCAGGGACTTGTCAGTTTCTGGGGAGATCCCTAGTGTCTTGGGCTTCAAAGAAACAAAACTCAGTAGCTCTTTCTACCGCCGAAGCTGAGTATATTGCCGCAAGACATTGCTATGCGCAATTACTTTGGATGAGGCAAACCCTCAGGGACTATGGCTACAAATTGAGCAAAGTCCCTCTCCTATGTGACAATGGGAGTGCTATCTGCATGGCGGATAATCCCGTTGAACACAGCCGCACTAAGCACATAGACATTCGGTATCACTTTTTGAGGGATCACCAACAAAGGGGGATATCGAGATAGCTTATGTTATCACCAAATAACAATTAGCCGATATCTTTACCAAGCCATTAGATGAGAAAACCTTTAACAAACTTAGGAATGAGCTAAATATACTTGATTCTCGAAATTTTGATTGAAACATTGCACACATAGCTCACTTATATACCTTTGATCATATCTCTTTCATGACTACGACTAATATGTTTTCAAGTGTATTTTTATGCTAAGTTGTAGATTGAAAGGGAAATGGAGTCTTCGGCGAAGACAAGGCTTCCACTCCACTCTATCGGTATCATTTACCCTTCGCCGTCACTCCACATCACTCTCCAAATTGGTATAATCCTTCACTCATATTTACTTATACCAATGGGGGAGAAAATAAAAAGGACTCTCAAAAGTCTCCGTTTTTTGTGATTAATGCTAAAGGGGGAGAAAATATTAAGCCCAAAGCAAAAGGACCGCACCACCAACTTCAAAATTTTGATTTATTTACAAAAGTTTGTTTTTCCAATTGACATCTTGTGATAAGCAATTTCTTCAATTGGTATGATATTTTCAATTGGTATATTAAAGATAGATTTTCAAAATAGACATCTAAATTATATACTTCCAATTGGATCTATCAAAACTCTCTTGAAAGCTAAGAGGAGAATTTCATTGAGGGGGAGTTTTGTTCAGTCAAAGGAAAGGCATTTGAAACAGGGGGAGAAATTTCAAATCTTGAAAATGCTTCTCAAAATCTTATTCATATACCTTTGACTATTTGCAAAAAGATTTTAAAAAGACTTTCCAAAAGAATTTGCAAAAACAAAACAAGTGGTGCAAGCGTGGTCCAAAATGTTAAATAAAAGAAAGCAATCCGTGCATATCTAATGAAATTATTAAATTGGTTCAATTCTAAGCAACCTATGCACTTACCTTATGCAAACTAGTTCAATTCTGCACTTATATATTTGCTTTGGTTTGTGTTGGCATCAATCACCAAAAAGGGGGAGATTGAAAGGGAAATAGGGTTTAACATTTTCCTATAAATAATTTTGGTGGTTGAATGCCCAACACAAATAATTGGACTAACTAGTTTACTCTAGAATACATGTTCTACAGGTGCATAAAGGTTCAACACAAACCAATAAAAGACTGAAGAAAGGGTTCAAAAACAAAGGAGCAAAGAAACCAAGAGTGCCCTGGTCTGGCGCACCAGACTGTTTGGTGTGCCACTGGACAATGTCCGGTGCACCAGGACCGTGCAGCGTCCAACTCTCCACTCTCGGGTTTCTCAGGACGCGCTCCACTATAATTCACCGGACTGTCCGGTGTGCCACCAGACTGTCCGGTGCACTAGCGAAGCAACGACTACTTCGTGCAACGGTCGCCTGCAAAAGCTGAAGATTCAGATGAACAGTGCGCAACAGTGCGCGGCAGCAGAGCCGCCCGTCAGAGGCGCAACGGACACTGCACAGTGCCTGTCCGATGCGGCACTAGACCGTCCGGTGCCACTAGATGACAAAGCCTCCAACGGTCAGAAGCTCTCGAACCCTAACGGTTGGGTGACGTGGCTAGCGCACCGAACAGTGTCTGATGGCGCACTGGACTGTCTGGTGGCTCATCGACAGCAGCCATCCCCAACAGCTATGAGGTGGTTGAGGGCTATAAATACCCCCCAACCACCACCACCACTTCAAGCATCCAAGATTTCTGAGCATCACATTCAATACAAGGGCTCTAGCATTCACTTCTAGACACAATTCAAAAGATCAAAGCCTCTCCAAGTTCCAAATTCAACTCAAGGACTTAGTGACTTGGGCGAGAGAGATTTTGTGTTCTTTTGAGCTCTTGCCTCTTGGATTGCCTTCTTCCTTTCTCATTTCTTTTCTCAAGTGATTTGTAATAGAAGCAAGAGACACCTAAGTGTGTGGTGGTCCTTGTGGGGTCTAAGTGACCCGGTGAAAGGGAAATGTGCCCTTGGGCAATTTCTATAAGTATTTTGGTGATTAGATGCCCAACACACTTAATGAGTACTTATGCGCAAAATGTGCGAAGAGAGCAAATCAAAGTGTAAGGTATGTTTCTAGACTTAGTATATTATTTTGTATACTGATGTGTTTGTCTAAGTGCTAGAAACAGTGACAAAAAAAGAGGAAAAGAAAAGGAAAAGAGTTGGCTATGTGCAGCCAACACCAACTCTGGTCAGGCACATCGGACTGTCCGGTGGGGCACCGGACAGTGTCCGGTGCGCCAGGCTGGCCGGCGGTGAACCAACTGCTCTCGGGAAAAAGTAGAGGCGTATGGCTATAATTCACCGGACTGTCCAATGGTGCACCAGATTGTTTGGTGAGCCAACGGTCGCCAGCGCCAACGGTCGGCCGCGCAATCCGCGGGCGACGCATGGCCCGCAACAATGGTCGGTTGGGCACACCGGACTGTCCGGTGCGCCAACCGACCCCGATGACCAACGGTCGGATGCGCCAGAAAAGGAAGGAGATCGCGCACCACCCGACAGAAGGCAAGTTTGGCCTTCCAAGTTGGCCTCCAACGGCTCCTAGCTGCCTTGGGGCTATAAAAGGGATCCCTAGGCGCATGGAGAGCACACCAAGCATTCACTAATCATTCTAAGACTCCCAGACTCTGCCTCTGCGCATTTGATCGATTGTGTTAGTGATTTGAGCTCCGTTTGAGTTGTGAACTCACTGTGCTACGTTTCGAGCTCAAGTCTTGGCTTGTGTGCGTGTGTGTGCTGCGGATTTGACTCTTGTGTGTGTTGCTTCCCTCCCTTACTTTTGTGTGCCTTTTGTGATCTCAATTGTAAGGGCAAGAGGCTCCAAGTTGTGGATATTCCTCGCAAATGGGAGAAAGAATATAAGAAAGAAAGCCATGGTATTCAAGTTGATCATTGGATCGCTTGAAAGGGGCTGAGTGCAACCCTCGTCCATTGGGATGCAACAACGTGGAAGTAGGCAAGTGTTACTTTGCCGAACCACCGGATAAAAATTGTGTGTATCTTGTGTTGCTCCTCTCTGTGATTGTTTGTGTTTGCAAGAGCTCGCCTCATAGACTTGATTAACTTGCGCTAATATCTTTTTAATCAAGCTTGTGGAAATTTAGTGTTGAATCTTACAGGATCACCTATTCACCCCCATCTAGGTGCTCTCAATTGGTATCAGAGCCATACTCTTCATATAAGGGACTAATCGCCCAAAGAGATGGATCCTAAGGGAAAGGGGATGGTGGTCAACGACAAGGAGAAGGAGTCCATCTTCGATGAGCCAAGAGACGACAAGCCCACTGACTCAGGCTCGAGTCACAAGAAGAAGGACGGAAAAAATAAGAGACGCATCAAGAAGATCATCTACTACGACAGTGATGCATCATCTTCTTCACCAAGAGACGACGACGACGACTCCTCGTCAAAGAAAAGACGGTTAATCAAAATTATTCCTTTGATTATTCCCATATTCCATATAACTCGAATGCCCATTTACTTTCTATTCCTCTTGGAAAACCCCCACACTTTGATGGAGAGGATTACTCATTTTGGAGCCATAAAATGCGTAGTCACTTGTTTTCTCTCCATCCTGGCATTTGGGAAATTGTTGAAAATGGGATGCATTTCGATAGTACGGATAACCCTATGATGATTAATGAACAAATTCATAAAAATGCCCAAGCTACTACTGTCTTGCTAGCTTCACTTTGCAGGGATGAGTATAACAAAGTAAGTGGCTTGGACAACGCCAAACAGATCTAGGACACTCTCAAGATATCACATGAGGGAAATGATGCCACTATGATCACAAAGATGGAACTAGTCGAAGGCGAACTGGGGAGGTTTGCAATGATCAGGGGAGAGGATCCAACTCAGACCTACAACAGGCTTAAGACCCTGGTCAACAAGATCCAAAGCTACGGAAGCACAAGATGGACGGATCATGATGTCGTCCGACTCATGCTAAGGTCATTTATAGTAATTGACACACATCTTGTCAACCTTATTCGTGAAAATCCCAGGTACACCAAGATGACACCCGAGGAGATTCTTGGGAAATTCGTGAGCGGGCGCATGATGGTGAAGGAGGCGCGATACGTAGACGATGCGCTTAATGGTCCACTACCCGTCTACGAGCCGCAACCCGTTGCTCTCAAAGCAACCAGCAGTAGGGAGGCGCTACCTAGCAAGGTGGCACAAGTGGAAGCTGTCGGGCTCAATGAAGATGAGATGGCACTCATCATCAAGCATTTCAAGACCGCGCTAAAAGAACGCAAGGAGTACCCCCAACAAGAACAAAACAAAGGGAAAGTGCTCCTGCTTCAAATGCAGTAAGACTGGTCATTTCATAGCTCAATGCCCCAATAATGATAATGACCACGAACAAGAAAAGTATGGGAAGAAAGAGAAGAAGAAGAAGAATTACAGGAAGGCAAAGGGCGAGGCGCATCTTGGAAAGGAACGGAATTCTGACTGCTCTTCATCCGACTCCGACGATGAAGGGTTGGCTGCCTCGACCTTCGACAAATCTTCGCTCTTCCCCAACGAACGCCATACTTGCCTTATGGCTAAGGAGAAGAAGGTATGTATTCAGGACACTCCAAAGTATACTTCTTCTAGTGATGAATAGTCATCTGATGATGAAGTAGACTATACTGATTTGTTTAAAGGCTTAGGTAGAAACAAAGTAGACAAAATTAATGAATTAATTGATGCCCTTAATAAAAAGAATAGATTGCTAGAGAATCAAAAAGATATTTTGTATGAAGAGCATGACAAATTTATTAGTGTTAAAAAATCTATTGCTCTAGAAATTAAAAGAAATGAACTGCTATCCTCTGAGTTGTCTGCTTGCCATGAATCTGTCTCTAGTTTAAGGAGTTTAAATGATGAATTAAATGCTAAGCTAGAGGAAGTTAATAAATCTAGTTCATGTGTAGAGCATGTTGTTATTTGTAATAGATGTAAGAATTTGGATGTTAATGCCTGTGATGAACATCTTGTTTTGATTACCAAATTAAATAATGAGGTGGCAAGTCTTAATGCTCAACTTAAGACTTGCAAGGATGATTTTGATAATTTGAAATTTGCTAGGGATGCTTACACTGTTGGTAGACACCCTTCAATTAAGGATGGACTTGGTTTTCGAAGGGAAACCAAGAACTTAACAAGCCAAAGGACTTCCGTTCTCAACAAGGAGAAAGGGAAGGCCCCTATGGCAAGTAGTCCTCAAAGGAACCATGCCTTTATTTATGATAGGAAAATTGCTAGTCATCCTCATTATAATAAGGGTCATGTTGCCTATAATGATTCACATGCTATGTTTGCCTCTAGCTCTACTTTGGTTCAAGGTAGAAGTAGGCCTAGGAGAAATCATGTTGTGCCTCATGCTCCTAGAAAAATGTGCAATGGACCTTCTACTATTTATCATGCCTGCAATACTTCTTTTGTGCTTTCATATAAAATGCAAAAGTAGTTGCTAGGAAGTTGGGATCCAAATGCAAGGGAGATAAGACTTGTATTTGGGTTCCAAAAGTTATTGTGACTAACCTTATAGGAACCAACAAGAGTTGGGTACCTAAAACCCAAGATTAAATTGCCTTGCAGGTTTATGCATCCGGGGGCTCAAGCTGGATTATCGACAGTGGATGCACAAACCACATGGCGGGGGAGAAGAAAATGTTCACCTCCTACGTCAAGAACAAGGATTCCCAAGATTCGATCATCTTTGGAGATGGGAACCAAGGCAAGGTCAAAGGATTAGAAAAAATAGCCATTACATCCGAGCATTCTATCTCTAATGTGTTTTTAGTTGAATCGCTTGGGTATAATCTGTTATCTGTAAGTCAATTGTGTAACATGGGTTATAATTGTTTATTCACAAATATAGATGTATCTGTCTTTAGAAGAAGTGATGGTTCACTAGCTTTTAAGGGTGTACTAGATGGCAAGCTCTATTTAGTTGATTTTTCGAAAGAGAATGCCGATCTAGATGCATGCTTAATAGCTAAGACTAATATGGGCTGGCTTTGGCATCGCTATCTAGCACATGTTGGGATGAAGAACCTTCATAAACTTCTAAAGGGAGATCATGTGATAGGACTAACTGATGTCTGTTTTGAGAAAGATAGACCTTGTGCAGCGTGTCAGGCAGGGAAACAGGTGGGAAGTACTCATCACAGCAAGAATGTGATGACAACATCAAGACCACTGGAGCTTCTCCACATGGACCTCTTTGGACTCGTCACCTACCTTAGCATCGAGGGAAGTAAGTATGGTCTTGTAATTGTTGATGACTTTTCCCGCTTCACTTGGGTGTTCTTTTTGCAGGACAAATCAAAAACCTAAGGGACCCTAAAGCGCTTTCTAAGGAAGGCTCAAAATGAATTTGAGCTAAAGGTGAAGAAGATAAGGAGCGACAATGGGTCCGAGTTCAAGAATCTGCAAGTTAAAGAGTTTCTTGAGGAGGAAGGCATCAAGCACGGGTTCTCCGCTCCCTACACACCACAGCAAAACGGTGTGGTAGAGAGGAAGAATAGGACACTTATTGATATGGTGAGAATGATGCTTGGAGAGTTCAAGACGCCTGAGCGATTTTGGTCTGCGAACACAGCCTGCCACGCCATAAACCGGCTCTATCTGCATCGCCTCCTCAAGAAGACCTCCTACGAACTCCTTACCGGTAACAAACCCAATGTCTCTTACTTTCGTGTATTTGGGAGCAAATGCTACATTCTAGTGAAGAAAGGTAGACATTCTAAATTTGCTCCCAAGGCAGTAAAATGGTTTTTACTAGGGTATGAATCAAATACAAAGGCGTATAGGGTCTTTAACAAATCATCAGGATTAGTTGAAGTCTCTAGCGACGTTGTATTTGATGATACTAATTGCTCTCTGAGAGAGCAAGTTGATCTTGATGATATAGATGAAGATGAAGTTCTGACAGCCGCAATGCGCATGATGTCGATGTGCGACCATAGGAACAACAAGAGCAAGATCAACCATCTTCCTCTACAATGATGCATCCCCCAACTCAAGATGATGTACAAGTACCTCAAGAAGAGAAGCGGGATCAAGGGGGAGCACAGGAAGATCAAGTGATGGAGGAAGAAGCACCACAGTTCCCTCCAACTCAAGTCCGAGCGACGATCCAAAGAAATCACCCCGTCGATCAAATTCTGGGTGATATCAGCAAGGGAGTAATGACTCGCTCACGTTTAGCTAATTTTTGTGAGCATTACTCGTTTGTCTCTTCTATTGAGCCTTTCAGGGTAGAAGAGGCCTTGCAAGATCTAGACTGGGTGTTAGCAATGCAGGAAGAGCTCAACAACTTCAAAAGAAATGAAGTCTAGAGCCTGGTGCCATGTCCAAAGCAAAACGTTGTGGGCACCAAGTGGGTGTTCCGCAACAAGCAAGACGAGCACAGAGTGGTGACAAGAAACAATGATCGACTTGTGGCAAAAGGTTATGCCCAAGTCGCAGGTTTGGATTTCGAGGAAACTTTTGCTCCTGTGGCTAGGTTAGAGTCTATTCGAATATTATTAGCCTATGCCGCTCACCACTCTTTTAGGCTGTTCCAAATGGACGTGAAGAGCGCTTTCCTCAAGGGGCCAATAAAGGAGGAGGTATACGTGGAACAACCCCCTGGCTTTGAGGATGACAGGTATCCCGACCACGTGTATAATCTCTCTAAGGCGCTCTATGGACTTAAGCAAGCCCCAAGAGCATGGTATGAATGCCTTAGAGATTTCTTAATTGCTAATGCTTTCAAGGTTGGGAAAGCTGATCCCACTCTTTTTACCAAGACTTGTGATGGTGATCTTTTTGTGTGCCAAATTTATGTCGATGACATAATATTTGGTTCTACTAACCAAAAGTCTTGTGAGGAGTTTAGTAGGGTGATGACTCAAAAGTTCGAGATGTCGATGATGGGCGAGTTGACCTACTTCCTTGGGTTCCAAGTGAAGCAACTCAAAGACGGCACCTTCATTTCCCAAAGGAAGTACACTTAGGATCTTCTCAAGAGGTTTGGGATGAAGGACACCAAGCCCGCGAAGACACTGATGGGAAATGACGGGCATGTTGACCTCAACAAAGGAGGTAAGTCCGTCGATCAAAAGGTATATCGGTCCATGATAGGTTCATTACTTTATCTTTCGCTAGTAGACCGGACATTATGCTAAGTGTATGCATGTGTGCTAGATATCAATCTGATCCCAAGGAGTGTCACCTTGTGGCCGTTAAGCGAATTCTTAGGCATTTAGTTGCTACGCCTTGCTTCGAGATCTAGTATCCAAAAGGGTCTACCTTTGACTTAATTGGATACTCAGACTCCGATTATGTCGAGTGCAAGGTTGATAGGAAGAGTACATCATGGATGTGCCAATTTCTAGGAAGGTTCCTGGTGTCCTGGAGTTCCAAGAAACAAACATCCATTGCCCTATCCACCGCTGAGGCCGAGTATGTTGCTGCAGGACAGTGTTGCACGCAACTACTTCGGATGAGGCAAACCCTCCGGGACTTTGGCTACAATCTGAGCAAAGTCCCACTCCTATGTGACAATGAGAGTGCAATCTGCCTGGCTGATAATCCTATTGAACACAGCCGCACTAAGCACATAGACATCCGACATCACTTCCTGAGGGACCACCAGCAAAAGGGAGATATCGAGGTGTACCATATTAGCACCGAGAACTAGCTAGCCGATATCTTCACCAAGCCATTGGATGAGAAAACATTTTGCAGGTTGCGTAGTGAGCTAAATGTCTTAGATTCACGTAACTTGGATTGATCTATAGCATACATGTGTTCTATGCCTTTGATCATGTTACTTTATGCATTTACATCATTTGTTTATGGTGCTCAAGTTGTACAAGCCTCCCCGGACCTCACAAGTCCGTATGCAAATGTGCACATATTTAGGGGGAGTTGTGCTACAACTTGACCCTTTGAGACTAACCTATTTGTTTGATTACACTTGGTGTAGCCTCAAAGGTGCATTGAAAGGGAAAAGTGAACTTGGACGATGACAAGACTTCCACTGCACTCCGGTATTAGTGTACTTACTTCCGAGTTCATACTTGCAATCTCATTGCCTTTTTTGCTCTTAATTGACATTTCTGGTGAGACAATGGGGTTAAAGGGCCAAAAATGATTCCGTTTTGGTGCTTAATGCCAAAGGGTAGAAATTAAGGCCAAAGAAACTGGATCAGCCAACCACTTGAGAATTTTGAAAATAGTAGTATTAGAATTTGTGATTTGTCCAAAATACTCTTATTGCAAAATTTGGTCTCTTATGGGGAGAATTTTGATTATGGGAAAAGGGGGAGTTTTTGACACTTGATCAATTTTTCTCTTGGAATATCTCTCGTTTTGCCCAAACAAGTGTGTTTGACTTAGAGATAAGAAAAAGAATTTGATTTGCAAAAACAAACCAAGTGGTGGCAAAGAGTGATCCAAATATGCCAAATCATTAGCGAAAACAATTTGGTCTTAAATTGCATTGATGTTGCACTTCTTTTGTTGCTTTTTGATGTGTTGGCATAAATCACCAAAAAGGGGGGAGATTGAAAGGGAAATGTGCCCTTGGGCAATTTATATAAGTATTTTGGTGATTAGATACCAAACACACTTAATGAGTACTTATGTGCAAAATGTGCGAAGAGAGCAAATCAAAGTGTAAGGTATGTTTCTAGACTTAGTATATTATTTTGTATACTGATGTGTTTGTCTAAGTGCTAGAAACAGTGACAAAAGAAGAGGAAAAGAAAAGTAAAAGAGTTGGCTATGTGCAGCCAACACCAACTCTGGCTAGGCACACCGAACTGTCTAGTGTGCCAGGCTGGCCGGCGGTGAACCAGCTGCTCTCGGGAAAAAGCAGAGGCGTACAGCTATAATTCACCGGACTGTCCGGTGGTGCATCGGACTGTCCGGTGAGCCAATGGTCGCTAGCGCCAACGGTTGGTCACGCAATCCGCGGGCGACGTGTGGCCCGCAACAACGGTCGGTTGGGCACACCGGACAGTGTCCGGTGCGCCAACCGACCCCGAGGATCAACGGTCGGATGCGCCAGAAAAGGAAGGAGATCGCGCATCGGACAGCTACAGTGACTATCCGGTGGTGCACCGGACTGTCCAGTGCACCACTCGACAGAAGGCAAGTTTGGCCTTCCAAGTTGGCCTCCAACGGCTCCTAGCTGCCTTGGGGCTATAAAAGGGACCCCTAGGCGCATGGAGAGCACACCAAGCATTCACTAATCATTCTAAGACTCCCAGACTCTGCCTCCGCGCATTTGATCGATTGTGTTAGTGATTTGAGCTCCGTTTGAGTTGTGAACTCACTGTGCTACATTTCGAGCTCAAGTCTTGGCTTGTGTGCGTGTGTGTGCTGCGCATTTGACTCTTGTATGTGTTGCTTCCCTCCATTACTTCTGTGTGCCTTTTGTGATCTCAATTGTAAGGGCGAGAGGCTCCAAATTGTGGAGATTCCTCGCAAACGGGAGAAAGACTATAAGAAAGAAAGTCGTGGTATTCAAGTTGATCATTAGATCGCTTGAAAGGGGTTGAGTGCAACCCTCGTCCATTGGGACGCCACAACGTGGAAGTAGGCAAGTGTTACTTGGCCGAACCACGGGATAAAAATCGCGTGTATCTTGTGTTGCTCCTCTCTGTGATTGTTTGTATTTGCAAGAGCTCGCCTCATAGACTTGATTAACTCGCGCTAATATCTTTTTAATCAAGCTTGTGAAAATTTAGTGTTGAATTTTATAGGATCACCTATTCACCCCCCTCTAGGTGCTCTCACCCGGGAGATTAAGGAAAAGGCTCACTCGGTCTAAGTGACCGTTTGAGAGAGGGAAAGGGTTGAAAGAGACCCAGTCTTTGTGACCACCTCAACGGGGACTAGGTTCTTTAGAACCGAACCTCGGTAAAACAAATCACCATGTTCATCCGCTTTATTTCTTGGTTGATTTGTTTTCCCTCTCTTTCAGACTCGAATTCATTTCTAACGCTAACCCCGGCTTGTAGTGTGTGCTTAAGTTTATAATTTTCAGATTCCGCCTATTCACCCTCCCTCTAGGGGACTTTCAAGAAGCAGTCACCATGCCCTCCACCTTTGGCCACCTCTCCATCATTGGTGTTGAGCGACTAAGAGATTTGTACTAGAGTTTGTTGTTAGTGGTGATTTTTGTTTTCATTTTTTGTTCTTGTGTGTAATTGGATCAGGGTAGCGATGGGCATGTGTTGTTAGTGGTGATTTAGGGTTCGTTGTTAGTATGCAAAACAAGTTTAGAGGATGGAAAGGAAGAAACTAGTTTATGTCTCGTCATCTTTCTTCTTCGTCTTGTTGTCACTTTCTTCTTCCTTTTCTTTGAGTCCTGAGCCATGACAGAATAATTAGGATAGAAGAATCTGATAACATCAAAAACACGATTCTTTTGAAGTCAAGTCATTCTTCATATAAAACCATTCTTTTGCCCATTAATTTGGCCACTTGCTTCGGTAGGCCAAGGCAGAGAACATCGAACCTCTTCGGTATGCAAAGTGAGGCTTTTGGTTGCCTTCGTCTAGAAATGCAGTTCATGAATATGGTTGAAGGCCTCACAGAAAGCTTTGGCGTCAAGTTCTATTCCCTGGCTTTTATAACCCAGATAAAAATTCTTAAATGCACTATATCATTTGGGGTAAGTTGATGGAGATAGATGTTAAACCGCTTCAACACATCAACTACTGTCGTATGCAAGGGAAATCTAAGTCCAGCCTTCAACAAACACCGAAACACAACAACTCGTACTTCCTCGGACTCGGTACTAACTCATCACCCCTAACTGCATCTTGTCAATATAGTTGTTGGTACCGACTGACACGTGGTCAAGTGGGACCAATCACTCGGGAAAGGTGGAACTCTGATGCTCAACAGAACAGTAAGCAGAGACTGTAGCGTCTAGTTAAGCATGTGCCATAAGTGTATAGTGTGGGAGTATTTATAGGTATCCGGGTAGGTGGGTATGCCCTCTTACCTGTTATAGCTCCAGAATATTCTCCCTTACGAGGTCATTACAACGATGTTAAGTACAACCTAATCAAATGTACTACAAACCCTACCCCAAGGAGGGCTTACAGATAGGCCCGAATGACATCAAAACGCGGCCTGGGCCCCACCATTGGGCGGTGCGACCCTCGCACGCGTGTGGTACCCTTCGCCCTACGATATCAGGTATTCGACCTTGCTGGAATTGTCGTTGTTTGGAACCATTCGAGCCGGCAGGGTCACCTTCACGAAGCTACAAGTAGCCCCCTTTTAAACAGTGTAGCCCTTCGCTTCGATGTCTTCAACAGTTCTGGGTGAAGGCCTCGATTTCGATACCGATTGAGGTACCCTCCGCTTCCTGTATCTGCGATAAAGCCTATTCAATTGGTGTTAAAGAAGTCTGAAGGGGACAGATAGCCTTCGCTCCAGCACTAGCCCCCAAGGGGCTGGCTCAACTTGGTGAGCTGGCCCCAAAGTATTTTCTGGGAGATGGTCAAAACGCTGTCCTTGTCAGGTTGAAGTGGTCCTCAGGGGGAAGTTTGAAATGTGACCATTGAAAGGTGACATTTTACTGTGGGACTGTTGGTTTCCCGAGGCGCTTTTTCGGGCCTATAAAAATTGTTCCTAGCCATGGGGAAAAAACTTTACACTCTGGCTCACAGAAACCTTGACTTCTTTGCGTGAGCAAACTATTACATGTTTTCCATTTCTTGTCACTGGTGAAATGTCCCATGTGAAGCAAATTGTCCGTCGCTGCATACTGTATGTTATGTCGCCCTCTTCCTCGTCATCGTCTGCTCCGTCTGCGTCGTCGAACGCATCGTCATCGGAGAAGACAGTTAGTGATTCGACGGTGGTAGACTGGTAGTGGAGTTGTTGTCGGGGGCATACTGTGGAATTTGGGATGTCTAGGATCTACTCAGCCGCGTGGAGGAGATGCAGTGTTTGGGGTATTTTGGAATGGTGTAGGGCGCACTCCAGGAGCCAAAGAGATCCTAGAGCCAGACGGGGAGTTGGTTGTTTTTAGGCGTTTTTCACTGCTAGACTTCGCTTGCCTGAGCATCGGTTTTGTCGTCGAAGTGTTGCGACGCTTCGAAGTTTAGATTCACCAGTTTACGTGAACGCCATGGTGGCATTGGCAAAGTTCATGTGGGCTACGACTTTGTATGGCGGAGAGCCCTCGGCTGATGTCTTCGCCAAGAACTATTGCCTTTATTGGTAGAAGAAGGTTATTGGTGGCAAGATTGCATAGTTTGATACATGCACTTTCATGTCATGCGCCAAGAATAAGTGGGGAACTAGTGGGATTTTTGGTATATGTGACGTTGGAGGACGACAAGGGGGTTCCTAGGCTGCCTCCATCTATCTTGTGCTCGCACTACGACATCATGTTCCCGTAGTTTAAATTGAAGAAGGGGGATAAAAACGAAGACACCCTTCATCGCGCGGCCAGGATGAGCAACGACCATGATTTGGTGGAAGAGTTCATTGCATGCGGAGTGTGGCCGCTTGTGCATGGCTGGGATGTGGGTGCGGTAAAGTTGGTTGCTACTGATTTGCGATGTTGTGCAGATGGAGTAGGGCATGCTCTTGCGCGGGCTAGGTCCTATTGCGGAGGCCTGATCCAAGTCATGCTGGATTGCGGAGTCTCCTTAGGCTTTTGATGAGACTCAACTTTTCTTTGGTGGAGCTCTTCTAATCGGGCATACTTTTCAGAAAGCTGGTACAACTCCTGCAGGTTAGTTGGTGGATCCCTTATGTAGTGGTTGTATAAGACGCCTGCCCGAAGGTCGCTGATTGCATAGTGGATGGCTATATGGTCTTCAACCGAGGGCAGCTATGATTTCAATAGGAGAAACTTTTTGTAATATTCATGAAGACTTTCTTTCTCTTGCTGCCTACAAAGTGAAAGATTTGCCAGTGCGTCTATTTCAGGTCTGTGACCTTGAAAGTTCAACATGAATTCGTCGTGGAGTGTCTTCCATGAATCAATTGGTAATGGAGGCAACCTTGAATACCATGTGAGAGTTGGGCCCTCGAGGGCTACGATGAATGACTTAGCCATGGTGGCGTTGTCCCCCCAGATGATGGGATTGCGACCTGATAACTCATGATGTACTGAGTTCGGTCTGCACTGCCGTTATACTTTGGGTAAGTGCTTGCTCTATAATTTTGCGGCCAAGAGGAGGCCTGAAGCTGTGGTGCAAGAGGGCTTCGTTCATCAAGGTAAATTCAGCCCTTGGAAGGCAGTTGGTGCGAAGGTGGTATGTGGGGTGACAAGGGTTTAAGTTGAGCACGAGAGTCTGCTGCTGGTGGCAGGGGTCTTCGCCCTGCATTTATGCGATTTGCTGCTCGAGCTCTCTGATTTTCTACTCTTCTTCTAGGATCATCTGCTTTGCTTTGGCCTGCATGTTGGTGCGTTGCTGCTTGGTCATGAGTATATCCTTCTGTTTTTGCAGGTGATTATTTTAATGTGAAGTGCTCGTAACTTTAGCTGGTTTTCAGCTGAGATGCCCAGGACCTCGCCGCCCTCGATGATGTCACCAGCCTCCGAGGGGTGAAACCTGGCGAGGGGTTCCGAGGGAGGACCTCTGAACTGCACGTGCGAACAGTGCCTTCGGGGGTGGGTGGGTTCTCTGTTCGAGGACGCTTGCTGTTGACTGCTCCGTCGTTGTTTTTGGGTGCATCTTGGGGATCGTCACCGACAAGTGCTGCCTTGCCTTTCATCTCGGTGAGGACCGCCTTCGCCACGTCGTCTAGAGAGGTGGTGGCCTTAGAAATCGCTTTCTTGGGGCCATCACAGTATTGTTTTGTTGTAGCACGAACGGTGGGCCCAATCACTCGGGAAAGGGGAACTCTAATGCTCAACAGAACAATAAGCATGGAACTATAGCGTCTTGTTAAGCATATGCCATAAGTGTACAATGCGGGAGTATTTATATGTATCTGGGTAGGTGGGTATGCCCTCCTAAGAATAGTAATGCCCCCACTTACCTGCTACAACTTCGGAATATTCCCCCTTATGGGATCATTACAACGATGTTAAGTACAACTTGATCAAATTTACTACAAAATCTACCCCAAGGAGGGCCTTACAAATGGGCCTGAATGACAGCAGAACACGATCCTCTCCCACGCGTTGTACCCTTTGCCCTATGATGCCAGGTCTTCGACCTTGCCGGGACTGTTGTTGTTCAGAACGCCAGAGTTGGCGGGGTCACCTTTGCGAAGCTAAAAGAGCCCCCTTTTAAATGGTGCAACCCTTTGCTTCGATGCCTTCAGCAGTTCTGGGCGAAGGCCTCGATTCCGATACCGATCGAGGTACCCTCCGCTTCATGTATCTACGATAAAACCTATTCAATTGGTGTTAAAGAAGACTGGTCGAGGGGGTGGCCTTCGCTCCAACAATAGCCAAAGTGGTTAAGTACCTCGATGTGCCCTTCTTTGATTTTGGATTTTTCGAAGTCCACATGGCTGGGCTTCGTAGGGCAAATGATTATGTTATCATCTTCAAAACCCATGCCCACGCTGTCTTCGGACTAGTTCAGAGAGCCAGCTTCGGTCTGGGGAGCAATGGCTCCCATTGTGGGAACAATCTCTTCAACTTGGGCCTCTAGTGCATCCTTCGGGGGTGTCAGCGACATCTCGAGCAGCACTATGAAAAATCAAGTGATCTTTGAAACTGGCTAAGGCTGGTTTGGGAGCAAAGAAACAGTGCTCGAAAACTAGCATCGAAGGCAGAGAAAGCACTAGTAGTAGTGACAGTGAGAAGGCGTACCCTATAATGCTGGGTGTCGCCCCCTTTTATACATGCTGTCATCTCACCTTAACTGTCTCACTCAATGACTAGTGGGTCCCATTGCATGTCAACCGATTCAATAACGAGCTTCAGGAAGGTGTTTTCCGAACCTTCGGCACAAGACCTTCCAATTACAAATTATTGCGATCTAAGCTCGTTATCAAAAAACGAACTCATCCCGCAAGGGGCTACTGTTGGGGGCATATGTTGCCAAAGGTCCTTTGTTTTGATTATGATATTCAATTATTTAAGGGCGCAAGGTTTTGTCGAAGATCATTTGAATCTCGAAGGTTATTTGTTTAACATCTGGCTTTGGCGATGAACAAGTGCATTTCAGGAATGTTCTTACATGAGTACGAAGCCAAGCTTCGACAGAGAGCGACATACAAAAACACTTCATTTATATGCAAGCGTAAACGACAGTGACCGAAGATAGCGGCTTCGGCCAAACGCCGAAAGGAAGAAGCAACTGAATGACAAAGGCTGGGGCTCGTGGAGTCAAGGACTAAGAAAAATACGTTGTTGCCCCGATGTTGTTTATAAATGACTTATGTAAAAATGGATGGGCATTATTGTAAATCTATAATAGGTAAGTTCATCTCCCCTATAAATAGATGAACAGTACCCTGCATAAAGTACATTTAGCCAGGTGCTACAGCTTTGCATAGCGCATCCTCCGAAACACCTTCGTGCTATCTTGCATTAAGAAGCTGAAGGTATGATTGCAAACTTGGTTTGTGTGAGAGAAGTGAAATTCTAAGGCACATGAAACGAGTTCTCATATCTCTGTCATAATTCGTGTATTTCATTCGACTACACTCTACCTTCGTCGTTGAGTTGTTACTCCAAAGGGATAAGACTTCAACGACGAAGGTCTTTACTTTTTAACATTATGTTGCATTGTTTTTATTCCATACAACAATCGAAAACAAGTGACCAACATACACAATTCAATTTGTGGCTGAGGAGCTGCGATTTGTTGGCCTATGTCCATGCACATGTCATCCGAGGCGGTGAAGGTGACAATGCTAGAATCGATGTTCCGCAGACGGAAGCGTGAGGAGCAGTGGGCTGTCAAGAAGAAGAAGGCCATGCCCGAGAAGAAGAAGTCCATCGAGAGACGCAAGCTCATATTCAGTCGTGCAAAGCGGTAAGCCGAGGAATACGATGCCTAGGTCAGATCGCCGCTCCTAACCTCTCTTTAGAATATTCGTGCAGGTGGGTAGTAGGGCTTGTGTGTGGCATGCCATTTTCGTCCTTATGGCCAGTGGAATCTAGGTTTGATTGGGTTGGTCCATGGCTTTACGTTGATCCGAGATGAGTTATGCGAAAGGGACTATGGAATATAGTCGGTTGCTGTCAATGGTTGTAGTGAGAAATGTGTTGGCCAAAGTAGCAGATGTAGGACTGCTTAGCTACTTTGCTTACTGTGCACCAAACTATTATATTGCTTAGTGCTTGCAGCTTCTGCGTTTGAAGCAGGTGTGTTCACTAATATCTGTTTTTACAATTGCATTACCGCTATTTGAAATTTCTCTGATTGTTTGTAAAACTAAACATTTATTTTTTTATATCTTCAATGGCGTGTTCCTAAAAGTCAACAAGGATACCATTAACATGTTGAAAGCTCTTTTGTGGGTTTTGATGGTTTGGATGACAACCCAATTAAAAGACTGATAGGTGTGTTAAGTGTTGGACATGTGCTTAGTGTAAAGATTGTAAAGTTCAACTCAAGTGTTCAAGAATGATGGTCCAAAGGCTGAGTTGATTATGGCTATGGACATCACAAGTGAAGGAGAACATTTCTTATGCGAGTCTTGGTGTGCATATCTTGGAGACAATTGGTCAAGCAAAGGATGGGTGCAAGAAGAGCTTCGAGGTACCAAGTGCATGGAGAAGGTCAAGGAGGCTGAGGAACCTAAAGCCAGGGGTGAAGAAGAAGACTTGCAAAATCAAGGATTGATCAAGTTGAGAAAAGATATGGTGCATCGAGAATCACAATCTAAGGACATGACTTAAAACCAATGAGGTAACATCTATGGTTATGTGGTGTAAGCCATAAGGCTCAAGATCAAGCTCAAGACATAGAGCAAGGTCACTAGAAGGAGTATTGTCAAAGCCAGAACATGGAAGCAACCCAAAAGAGATAAGTTTATTTTGACCCTGAGTTTGGGTTGTTCTTGTGTTTGGATATGTTCTGTGTGCCCTATGCAGGGTGTTGGAGCTCATAGATGACAATCTAGATCAAGTCTTGGAGACTTGGAGTTTTTGAGCCCAACATCGACCTCAAACATGTCAAAAGGAGCAAAATGAAGACAAAGGTTAAGTATGTAGGTTTGAGTGTTCGAATATGCTGCATACACCTTCTACTATGCATATGGCACTTTGGTTTTACTCTCTAACCTTGTATGTAGAGAAAGTGTCATTTGGAGCTCTGGTTGAGGTGAAACAGAAATCCTAGAGAAAAGAAGTGAAGGAGGTATGAACCCATCACTTAGTCAATTAGGTTATGCTCTAACTTTGTTTCTATAAGTGCTAGATAACCTCTCAAGAAGTGTCAAGTAGAGCTGGAGAAGTTTTGTTAAGTTTGGCCAAACTTGGGTCAGTCTGGGCCTCACCGGGCGAGTTGTGACTGCGCTCGGGCGAACCATGACTGCGTCTGTCGTCCGAGGTTGGTCTTGGGCAAGTCGAAACTGCGCCCCCGTCCGAGGTTGGTGTCGGGCGAGTCGGAACCAAGTCTCCTGCCAAATGTTGGTATCGGGCGAGTCGTGACCGTGGGAGGTCTCGGACGAGGCATGACTGCGTCTCCCACACGAGGTTGGTCTCGAGCGAGTCGTGACTGTGGGACGTCTCGGGCGAGCCGCGACTGCGTCTCCCGCTCGGAGTTGGCCTCGACTTGTCATGACTTAGGTCTCTCATGCCTTGTCCGGTGTGCCAGGCGGTCGAAGGTTCAACGATAGGCTCAACGGTTCGCGCAATCGTTTAAAAAAGCAACCAGAGACTACTCACAGTCCGATACCCCGCAGAAGTGACAATTTTTTCTAGGATTAAGATCTTCTTCACAAGGAAAGGGGCAACAACTAGAGTCTCATTTGGGGATATAAAAGGACTCCCTAGGCGTCCATTTAGAAGACACACAAAGTTCATACATCAAGTGATCCAATTATTTCTCTCCCTATCTTGTGTATCTCTCTATTTGTATAGATGCGAAGTTATAAGTCTTTGGAGAGAGAGAGTGAAAGCACTGCTGAGAGCAAGAGCAAGATCTTGAGCATTATTACTTTGACAGAGTGCTGTCAAGAAGACTGTAAGCAGCCGTGACGTTGTTGTAACCGTCATCAACCTAATGAAAGACTCTATCTGTCGCATTAATAGATCCGAGCAAATGGAGAAAGGAGTTAAAATAGACTTCAAGCTAAGATGTAGCTGCTCCAAAGAGGATTACGCAAACATTTTAGTCAGACTAACCCACGTAGAAATCCAACCTACCTACATCTCGATGTTCACCAAAATAAACAAGATGCTTTTTAAACATGTTCTATTTGCTTAGGTGTATTCCGGGGTCAATCGGACTACAGTGCTGTTGGAGGAAGGGAACCGGACAAATCACCCCGTCGTCTCGTCCCGTAGTCACTCGCAGAGTCGCAGTCGCAGCCCCTGCGCCCACCGGGATCGTGATGGAGAGCTGGGTCCGCGCGGTGGTGGAGGCCATCCACTCCTCTCGCTCCCAGACAGTCATCTACCTCGCCGGCGGTGCATCCCAGGTATCCGTACCAACACCTCCCACGCCCACACGCGTGATGTAATTTTGCCGTCAAATCTGTCAACTCCAACTGCTCGGCACCTCCATTCGGCGCAGGCGCTCGGTTGGCTCCTCTCCGTGCCCGGCGCTTCGGGCACCGTCCTCGAGGTCGTCGTGCCCTACTCTAGGGCCTCCATGGCGCAGCTCCTTGGCAAGGTAACGAAATCGGCACTCCCGGTCCCGAATTTACAGTCGAACAAGTGACTTTCGGATGGTTAATGGGGAAGTCGCACTAACCCTGCTTTTGTGGCCAGATGCCCCTGCAATTCACTAGCAAGCAGGCTGCAGAGGACATGGCACTGGCCGCATACAATCGAGCACTCAAGCTTTCTGGACCAGGTATTTGGTTCTTATATCTAATTTCCCAGCATTTGATCATCCAGCACATGAGTATTTAATTTGTAGAATTGCACCATTTACACCTAACATCATCTCTATCCTTGCTATAAATTTTGAAGCAATGAGTCGGAGTATGTGTAGGTCTGCAAGTTATGGGTGTTGGATTTACTGGGTCACTGGCGAGCTCACGTCCAAAACATGGTGACCACAGGTATGCCTTGCTCATAAGCTCACCCCTTCACCAGCCTAGAACAGTGGTTATGCTAGAAAATCTGACTTAGCATGTGGTTTGAGATGCGGTCATGAGAACCTGAGCACATGGTGTGTGGCACAAAATTATCATCCTTTGAGGAGTCAGTGGATCTTGATTATACACTATATAATATTGGATTATTGTTTTCAAATAGGTTTTACGTGTCAACATGGACACATAATTGTCTCAGGACATCACATGTTACCTTGTCGAAGGTACACATACCACTGCTTCTTTCTTACTCTTTAAACAGTTGCCGCTGTCTACTAATCTATTTTAATATCAGTGGGGTCGGAACTTGCAGCATTAGCAATGTTATCTAGTATTATTTAACTGTGTTGTCTCATGATACCACATTCTTTCTACCCAGGGTTTACGGAGTAGGGAGGAAGAAGACAAGGTTTCAAGCTACTTTTTGCTTAAGGTTTGTTATTATGTCTCACTAGACGCACTGCACTTGTATGTTCTCAATGGTAATATCGATCAAGTTGAACATCATAAATTCATAATCAACAAATACAAGCAACCAACCCTGATTATGTGATCATATCAGGATGCCCCCGAGTCTTATGATGATTCATTATCACTATCTAAGATAGTTCTCATTTTAAGAGTTCACCACGTTGTAGGCAATAGCAGATACCTGCAGAGTTTCTGCAACCATTCAGTCAGACATTCACAAATCTGAAATTCCAGAAGAAATCATGGAACAATTTGATGAAGATCAAGAACTCCAGCAAGTTATTAATGGGCAAGTTTGCATGAAAGTATATAATTTTGCTGGTATATTTAGCACCCACAGTTGCTCCGTTTTTCATTATAGAATTCTTCCATTTTCATTGTGAAATTAATTTGTCATGTCTTGTGGGTTCTATGTTTTTCTATAACTCCATGTTTTGAACCACACTGTTCTTCAATGTAGCTCCGGCGGAAAGTAACTTGAACAGAAAAATAATTCTGCCTGGTTCGTTCAACCCCTTGCACGATGGTCACCTTAGATTGCTAGAAGCTGCAGTAAGGTTTGATTTTTCTCCTTGTGAAGCTTGACACGAAGGTTCAAAAAATGTACTGTTGATTTCATCATGCTAAATACTAGTAAGGAAAAATAACAAAAATGGCAAAACAAGTAGTACAGTGTTAACATGGAAATAATTTGTCATTTGTCTGAGAAAGTTACTAGTTAAAGGGAGGGTTTATTATGTTTTGATAAATGATAACGGCCATTGGCTGCGCAACACTATTTTCATATCTTTGTAGCCAAATTTTAGACCTACTACATATACCTTTTTTGTTGTTTCTACATCTGAATAGTAAATTGCCTGATACCTTTCATGAAACCTTTTATTGTAGCATGTGTGATGATGGGCTTCCATTCTTTGAGATATCAGCAATTAATGCTGATAAACCTCCACTATCTATTGCAGAAATTAAGAGGCGTGTTGAGCAATTTAGAAAAGCAGGTATGGCCCAGTGTCATGTACGCTGTCAGTTATGTACCATGACTTCCATTTTTCTCTACCACTAGAACTCTAATCAGATTGTCATGCCAATCTTAGAAACATAGTTCAATTGCAGTTGCAGAGAACTAGGGTTTTCCAGAGTTTGTGCTTATGTTACTAAACTATGAAATATTGATCTGACAAATTGGGCAAACCATCTTTGGTTTTACTGAAAGTCCATTTAATTTCTCATCAGTTATCATTTACTGCTTTTGAAGGAGTAGCTTACTTTTTCTGGGATAGACATGGTTAGGAAATACCGTATCTATTTTTCTTGGGAAACTTTGTCCAGTGTTCAATGACTATGATCTTATTTCTACAGGGAAGAATGTGATTATATCTAACCAGCCATACTTCTATAAGAAAGCAGAACTTTTCCCAGGAAGCGCTTTTATAATTGGTGCAGACACTGCAGCAAGGCTTGTTAACGTAAGAAGTTTAACCCATGACAATTCTACCTACTCCTTCTGTTCCAAATTCCTAATATAAGTCGTTTTGCCTTTCTAGGTATATAGCTTTTGCTATTCGCCTAGATGTACATTATGTCTTGATAAGCTGCGTACCTAAAAAAAGCCAAAACAACTAGTAATTCGGAGGGGGGTGGGGGTGGGTACAAATTTAGTTTGTTTTATAAGATCCTGTCTTGTTTTTGTAGTTGTTTTATTAGATTAATAATCAATAAAAGGGCAGACCTTTTGATTTGGGAAATTAAGGAAGTTAGAGGAGGAAGAGGAAGTTGTTTTATATCTTGGGATAAAGTCACCACGCCTTTTGATTTGGGAGGCCTTAGAATTCTTAACCTCCTCACTATGAACTGGGCCCTGCAAATTCGATGGCTTTGGCTTCAGAAAACTGCTCCTTCCAAGCCTTGGAGTGGTTTAGATCTTAAAATTTCTCCCCAAGCCAGAGCTCTATTCCAGGTTGCGGTGTCTACCAATATTGGCAATTGTACTACAACCTTTTTTTTGGAATGATAGGTGGATTCATGGGTGCTCCATCGAGGATATAGCTCCTCTCATTACTGCTGCAGTGCCAAAGAAATATAGAGATGTAAGAGCATCTCCAAGAAAACATGTAAACCAACCCCAAAAGTGTTTTTAGAGAAAAAAAAGCGCATTTTAAGCCCTCCAACAGTTCCCTTTTTCTCTTCCCATAATCTTCGTGTCCCTCATCCCTTGTCCTTTCTCCCGCAAATTTACGCGTCATATATTGCTCCCCAATCGGTCCAATGCACGCCGCGTTTATTTTTGCCTCACGCAATGGCGGCGGGAGATGCTTGAGCAATGGCGGGAGAGCAATCTGGTGCAGCTGCTTGACGGTCATCTTGCTTGACGCGTGGAGAGCAACTGTTTGACGGTCATCTTGCATGGATGCGTGGAGAGAAATCTGGTGCAGCGGTGGCGGGAGAGCAATCTGGTACAAGCCATGGAAGCGTGGAAGTTGTCCAGAAGCACCCAGTCCACCTTGCGGTCGCTCCCGTCGCGCAGCGACATCAATGAAGGTGTAGAAGACTGGGGTTTAGATTTTTAGAGATCAGTTATTAGCATTCTGTTGTGTGGTTTATATTTTTTTTAGTTTTTTTTTTTTGCAACAATCTCCAATAGCAAGTTTTGGGGAATATTATTTTAGTAGCCTCTTGCCCTCTTGCAGTTGCTCTAAGGACTGTTCAACAGGCCCTTACCTCGTATAATTAGGTACAAGATATCCATGGAAATCTCTCTCTGGCTGGTATCGAGCAATATCTGCAGCTGTGGAAAGTTCTTGACAATTTTCAGTTACGAAATTCTAATGACAAGCATGTGTGGAGACTTAGCAGTAATGGCTTGTTTAGCTCCAAATCGGCCTACAGGGCTTTCTTCATTGGAGTTGAAACCTTCGAGCCTTTGAAAAGGATCTGGAAGAGCTGGGCAGCCCCTAAGTGTAAGGTCTTTATTTGGCTTGCTATCAACAATAAATGTTGGACAACAGACAGGTTGCAAAAGAGGTTTGGATTATCCTGAAAATTGCGCTATGTGTCTCCAAGAAGATGAAACTGTGCAGCATATCCTTAACAAATTGCGTCTTTGCAAGGCAGTTTTGGCATAATATCTTAGCTCCAATTAGGCTGTCTACTGTGGTTCCTAAGAGAAGAGATATTTGTTTTGCTGAATGGTGGAGGAAAGCATTAGCTAAGATTCCTAAAAGCAAAATAAAGGGCTTTAATAGTGTTGTCATCCTTGGAGCTTGGAGTCTTTGGAAGCATAGACATATGTGTATTTTTGATGGAGCTTGGCGCCCTGCCTTACTTCCTTAGAGACTGGGTTCAGAGAGGAACTGCAGCTTTGGTTTTTGGCAGGTGCCAATAACTTGCGTACTCTTTTTGATCCTGGTTAGAGGAAGGTTTTTATCCTCTTTATTTGTTGTGGGGTTGGAGTGGTGGGTGCGTCTGGTGTGCGTATGTTGTGTGAGTCTGGTGTGTGTTGGAGTATTTTTCTATTTTGTTTCAGGCCCCAGGCCTTTTCCCCTCTTCTTTTAATATAATGATACACAACTGCGTATTCGAGAAAATAAAAATAAAAATAAAAATAAAAATAAAAGGGAAGACCTTGTCATGTACGGCATCCCCTACTCCAGGCGACGTCGCGCCCGCGACATACGCAGGGCGGCCGAGCGTGCAGCACAGGAGGCGGCTGCCCAAACCAACTAGCCGCAGGATTAGGCAAAAGAAGATATCTAGCCTATTATTTAGGAGGAGATTACTCCTTTCTGTTAGAGGTTATCTAGCCTATTATTTAGGAAAGGATTAACCTTTCTGTTTCAGCCGTGGGCTATATATACATGTAATCAGCACTTGAGAAAAGGAAGGAAAAACAATTACCCATCTCTCTCTCTATCTACTCTCAAGCCCAGCCGCCGTAAGGGGCATAACCTTCGGTCCTGGAAGACACGGCAGGAGACTACGAACTCCGTAGTCGAGGGCCGCCTACCCTTGATCAATACGCCCTTGACATCTGGTATCAGCGATCCAGCCGATCCTCCACCTACTCACCAGCCGCCGCCAGCCCTAGACAACCGCCCAACCCACCCTCGCCGACCTCTTCATCTGAATCCGCAACCAGCCCAGCAGCCACCATGTCTGAGCCGTCTATCGCCGACGTGCTGGACATGCTCAGGACCATGACCTCAGAGATGCAGACCCTCAAGTCCGACATGGCAGCCATGAAGGACAGGACTGCGTCAGCGTCTGGCACCGTTGAGAGCAACCAGACAGACAGGCCCCGCGATCACGACTTCTTCCCGAGCCATAAGAAGTGGGACTTTCCCCGCTTCGACGGCACCGTCGATCCAATGCTCTTCCTCAACAAGTGTGAAGCCTACTTCCGCCAACATCGCACCATGGCGGAGGAGCGCGTGCGCATGGCGTCCTATCACATGGACGAGGTCGCGCAACTATGGTATATCCAGCTTCAGGACGATGAGGGCACCCCATCGTGGGGACATTTCAAAGATCTCCTGAACCTCCGGTTCGGGCCCCCACTCCGGTCTGCCCCGATGTTCGAACTCGCCGACTGCCGACGCACCGGAACCGTGGAAGAGTACGCCAGCCGATTCCAGGCCCTTCTACCTCGCGCCGGTCGGCTTGAAGAGGCGCAGCGTGTCCAGCTCTTCACCGGGGGCCTTCTACCGCCGCTCAGCCACGCCGTCCGTATCCACCACCCAGAGACACTCGCGGCGGCCATAAGCTTGGCTCGCCAAGTGGAGCTGATGGAGAGCGACCGGCCGGTACAGCAACCACCGCGGCCAGCACCGCGCGGTCACCCGGGCCCTGCACAGCGGGCTGCCCTGCCGGCAACAGCGCCGCTCCTGGCGCTCCCTGCCCCTCCAGCGGCCGCCCAGCAGGGCCGCGGCGAGAACGACCAGAGGCGTCTCACACCGGAGGAGATGGCAGAACGACGACGCCTAGGGTTGTGCTTCAATTGCAATGAGAAGTTCACCCGTGGCCACAACAGATTCTGCCGCCGCCTTTTCTTCCTCAATGGTGTGGAGATCGATGACGTCGCACGGGACGACAACGCAGCAGTGGAGGATCCCGGCGACAAGGAGGCGCCCGTGTTCGCTGTATGGGCCGCACCAGGGGCGCCCACCGAGGAATCGCCGTGTTTCTCCCTCTCCGCTCTCGCCGGGGTCCGCTTCATCGACACCCTCCAGATCGGCGTCACCATCGGCAGCGTCCGATTCTCCGCGCTCTTGGACTCGGGCTCCTCACACAGCTTCATCTCGGAGTCCGCAGCGCGCCGCACTGGGCTCCCTATCTCCGCCCGGCCACGCATGACGGCAACGGTGGCTAACGGCGAGCGAATCACCTGCCCAGGCGTCTTGCACCACGTCACGTTCTCCGTCCAGGGCGACGTGTTCAGCACCGATCTCTTCGTCATGCCGCTGGCTGGGTATGATGTCGTTCTGGGCGCCCAGTGGCTCGGCACGCTCGGGCCGGTGACGTGGGATTTCAAGCGCCGCACCATGTCCTTCATAATGCAGGGGCGCCCGATCTGCTGGCCATGCGCCCAGGGCGCCATCGCGGCGGCCATCTGCTCCACCACGGCCTCCGCGTCCCTCCTCGACGAGCTGCTGCACTCCTTCGACCCCGTCTTCGCCGAGCCTCAGGGACTGCCTCCACCGCGCTCTCGCGACCACCGCATCACTCTCCAACCAGGTGCCCAGGCCGTCGCCGTGCGGCCGTACCGCTACCCCGCGACTCACAAGGACGAGCTGGAACGCCAGTGCACAACGATGCTCTCCCAGGGGCTCATCCGCCGGAGTTCCTCGGCGTTCTCTTCTCCCGTTCTGTTGGTCAAGAAGCCTGATGGCTCGTGGCGGTTCTGCGTCGACTACCGTGCCCTGAACGCCATCACCATCAAGGATGCCTTTCCCATTCCAGTCGTCGACGAGCTGCTCGACGAGCTCCACGGCGCCAAATTCTTCTCCAAGCTGGACCTCCGCTCGGGCTATCATCAAGTCCGCATGCGTCCCGACGACATCGCCAAAACGGCGTTCCGCACGCACGATGGGCTATATGAGTTCCTCGTCATGCCATTCGGCCTGTGCAACGCTCCGGCGACATTCCAAGCACTCATGAACGACGTTCTGCGTCCCTTCCTCCGTCGGTTCGTACTGGTGTTTTTTGACGACATTTTGATCTACAGCTGCTCTTGGGCCGACCACCTCCGACACCTCCGAGCCGTCCTCACCGTGCTGCAGCAACACCAGCTGTTCGTCAAGCGCTCCAAGTGTGCGTTTGGGGTGTCGTCCATCACCTACCTCGGCCACGTCATCTCCGATACCGGCGTCGCCATGGATCCCGCCAAGGTGCAGGCGGTGGCCGACTGGCCCCAACCGCGTTCCGCCCGCGCGGTCCGCGGGTTCTTGGGCCTTGCGGGCTATTACCGCAAGTTCGTCCACGACTACGGCGCCATCGCAGCACCCCTAACGGCGCTCCTGAAAAAGGAGGGGTTCTCCTGGACTGAGGACGCAGCGGCAGCATTCACAGCCCTCAAGACCGCTGTCACCTCGGCCCCGGTCTTGGCGCTTCCGGATTTCACACGGCCTTTTGTTGTCGAGTGTGACGCTTCTACGCACGGATTCGGGGCGGTGCTGCTCCAAGACAAGCACCCCATCGCTTTCTTCAGCCGCCCCGTCGCGCCACGCCATCGCTCCCTCGCTGCATATGAGCGAGAACTCATCGGGCTCGTGCACGCCATACGCCACTGGCGCCCATACCTGTGGGGACGGCGCTTCGCGGTCCGGACAGACCACTACAGCTTGAAGTTCCTCCTCGACCAACGCCTCGCGACAATTCCGCAACATCATTGGGTCGGGAAACTTCTCGGCTTCGACTTCGAGGTGGAATACAAGCCGGGCGCCCAGAACACCGTCGCAGACGCGCTGTCCCGCCGGGACACACCTGACGGCGTAGTACTCACCATCTCGGGCCCGTGTTTCGACTACATCGAGCGGCTACGCCAGGCACACGCTCTCGACCCTGGCCTCGTCGCCATCCGGGAGGAGCTGGCCGCGGGTACCCGTACAGCCCCGTGGGGCCTCGTCGACGGGCTGGTCACCTATGATGGTCGGCTGTACATCCCTCCAACCACGCCACTCCTGCTGGAGATCGTGGCCGCGGTGCACGGGGATGGACATGAGGGCATGCAGCGCACTCTCCACCGACTCCGGCGCGACTTCCACTTTTCCGACATGCGTCGCGTCGTCCAGGACTTCGTCCGCGCTTGCCCTACGTGCCAACGCTTCAAGACGGAGCATCTGCAACCGGCGGGTCTTCTTCTTCCACTACCCGTGCCGACTGGAGTGTGGACTGACATCGGGCTGGACTTCATCGAGGCTCTGCCCCGGGTCAAAGGAAAATCCGTCATCCTAACGGTGGTGGATCGCTTCAGCAAGTACTGCCATTTCATCCCCTTAGCTCACCCGTACTCTTCTGAGTCTGTGGCACAGGCGTTCTTCACCGACATTGTACGCCTCCACGGGATGCCGCAATCCATGGTTTCTGATCGCGATCCGGTGTTCACCTCCACGTTCTGGAGGGAGCTGATGCGGCTCATGGGCGCCAAGCTACATATGACCACGGCGTTCCATCCGCAGTCCGATGGACAGTCAGAGGCTGCCAACCGCGTCATCACCATGTACCTCCGTTGTTTCTCCGGCGACCGGCCGCGGGACTGGTTGCGGTGGCTGCCTTGGGCAGAATATACATACAACACAGCGTACCAGTCTTCTCTACAGGAGACACCATTTCGGGTGGTATACGGCCGCGACCCGCCCACCATCAGATCATATGAAGTAGGGGACACGCGCGTGGCTGCTGTGGCCCAAACAATGGCCGAACGTGAAGAATTCTTGGCCGACGTCCGTCACCGCCTAGAGCAGGCCCAGGCAATCCAGAAGCGCTACTACGACAAAGCTCACCGCCAGGTCTCCTATGCCGTTGGGGACTGGGTGCTCCTCCGACTCCGTCAGCGGCCGGTGGCTTCCATTTCTCAGGCGCCGAGGAGCAAGCTTCAGCCCCGCTTCTTTGGGCCGTACCGAGTCACCGAGCTCATCAATGAGGTGGCTGTACGTCTCGAGTTGCCTCCACGCGCCAAGCTTCATGATGTGTTCCATGTCGGCCTCCTCAAGAAATGGGTGGGCGAGCCTCCCGCGACACCACCACCGTTACCCGCTGTTCATCATGGAGCCATCGACCCTGAGCCGGAACGTGCTGTACGCACTCGCATCGCTCGCGGGGTTCGACAGGTGCTCATCCGCTGGAAGGGAGAACCTGTAGCTTCCTCCACATGGGAAGATCTCGACGCCTTCGCCGCCAAGTACCCAGCGTTCCAGCTCGAGGACGAGCTGGAGATCGAGGGGGGGAGAGATGTCATGTACGGCATCCCCTACTCCAGGCGACGTCGCGCCCGCGACATACGCAGGGCGGCCGAGCGTGCAGCACAGGAGGCGGCTGCCCAAACCAACTAGCCGCAAGATTAGGCAAAAGAAGATATCTAGCCTATTATTTAGGAGGAGATTACTCCTTTCTGTTAGAGGTTATCTAGCCTATTATTTAGGAAAGGATTAACCTTTCTGTTTCAGCCGTGGGCTATATATACATGTAATCAGCACTTGAGAAAAGGAAGGAAAAACAATTACCCATCTCTCTCTCTATCTACTCTCAAGCCCAGCCGCCGTAAGGGGCATAACCTTCGGTCCTGGAAGACACGGCAGGAGACTACGAACTCCGTAGTCGAGGGCCGCCTACCCTTGATCAATACGCCCTTGACAACCTAGTGCCACAGGCTTCCACATGGGTGAGGTCTAGGGAAGGGATAAACCGAGACAAGCCTTCTCCTGCAAATGCGGAGAGGCTGCTTTGAACCCATGACCTGGGGACTTTAGACAACTCTCACCACTGCACTAGGCCTGCCCTTCTAGATTAATCAATAATGCATTATCAAGATTAATGATCTATAATTCAGCACAATAGCTATTTGCAGTTTCTTCCATCTTTATGGCGTCTTATCAGCGTTTTTTTTTACTTTTGAGCATATTATGGTATTGCGTTCGCTAACAAAGTTTACTCATTGCAGCATAAGTAAATTGACAGTTGGATATTTTTGTTGTCTAACTGAACTAAGCTTGCTCATTGCAGCCTAAGTACTATGGAGGAGATTACAACAGAATGCTGGAGATACTTCTCGAATGTAAGAGCATAGGGACTACTTTTCTTGTTGGTGGTCGAAAGATTGAAGGAGATTTCAAGGTATGTGTTAGCATCAATGCTTTCTTTACACACATTTGAGAAAGAAAGAAAATAAAAGAGGTCATCTGATACTATATATGGTATTTGTCCAAGGTCCTTGAGAACTTAGACATTCCAGAAGAGCTGAGAGAAATGTTCATTTCTATTCCGGAGGAAAAGTTTCGCATAGATATTTCATCTACTGAAATAAGAAAGAGCCAAGGGCTCTGATGTATCAAGTGGTCGTATTCTACAGCAGATTTGGGATGATTCTCCACGACTATAGAAGGTACAAATGAATCTTTTCAAATAGCTCGTGCGATGCTTAATCCCCGAGGAATCCACATGTATATTAGTAAAACACATAGCACTAGCATTTTACATATGAGAAGACATTGAATGATGAATACCATGTTAATCCTCTATTTTTTTCCATAGACAATCAGGCAATGTTAGCTAGTTTTCTTGATGAGCCCATATTGGATACTTTTTATATGTGTTGTACACTTGTACTTAAATCCGTGGTATCACAATTGAAAGAGAAATCAGTAAATCACCATTCAATTCTCGATAACATATGCTTTGTTGAGATTACAACATTAGTGTCCATTTCATATTGATTGTTGAAATCCTGAAAATATGCTTGTAACACATTGCTAGGTACATTTGGATGCTAGCAGTCAAGTCTGAATTCTCCAAGCTTACTTTTTCACATTTGTGGGGTTGTATTCACGCATTCTATTGCAGATTATGATAGGTCCATTCATGCATCCTTGCAAAGGAACTGTTGATGTATTCTCAGGGAGAATATTTTATTTAACTTTTGTCTTGACTGGGCCCCTTGGTATTTTGTTCAGCAAATTGGAATCAATCCTCTTGTAGAACCTCTTGATGTCTTCACTACCCCTTGCGGCTAGGTGGTCAACCTCTGTCTCATATCTTTGGTACAACGCTGGCAAAGTGTGGGCGCAGAGAAATCCTGTGGATGAAATATAAGAATTGTTAAATGTATGTCATAACTGCTTTATATATTGTCTTGCCTTGTTATAAAAGTCACAATTTTCTGCGCTACTCACCAAGATATAGAAGACTTGTGAAGCTGTAAGAACTTACAACCTCTGACACTATTAGCAGTGACAAGACCACCTTAGAATCAGAAACAGAACATTGTTAGCGCAAGACTACAACATCGTAGATTTCCAAGAACTCTATTAGATTGTTGAATAGCATCAAAGTAATGGCATAGCCGTTCAGTGCTTTGGGATGTTCAAGTTTAACTTAAATTCCAAGAATCACACATGTCAGATCTTTGCAGTGTTCTCTATCTTCGCACTGTAACAATTGCCACATGATTTTCTCATAAACGTAGCAAAGTAAATGTACCAGGAGGAATTTCTTCAGATCCTTCCCGCATGCAATGTCATAAAGAGCAGACACGGTGTGTGCCAGTTTGTAATGGATGATCTGTGCTATTTGTCGGAAGGCATGCTCAGAGATGATCACTTCTGGGATCCTTGGAGGAGCTCTGCAACGCAAAACTGGTTAGTTGAATTATGTTCCTTGTGGCTTTGTGTCATTTGAAATTTCTTTAAGAGCATATCTAGCATACTACCTAAACAGAATATTTAGTATTTGGATAGTGGAGAGAAAGAAACATACCCTAGCAGACTACCTAATAGGTCTTCCAAATTTATTAGAGGGTGTTTAAATGCATTAGAGCTAATAGTTAGTTAGTTAAAAAATTGCTAGTGGGATTAACTAGCTAACTATTAGTTAATTTGCTAAAAGTAGCTAATAACTGAAATGTTATCTTGACTATTTAGATGTCTTCAGCTAATTTTAACACTATTTCTCTCCCTTTCCCTGCTTTTCTCCCTCCACCAACACGTGACTACCAAAACAAATTCTCCATGCCATTTCTTCTGGTTTCTTTCCGACGCTCTCTCGCACAAGTTCCATGGGGTGACTGTGACTCCTCTCCCCGGCGCGTAGCCCCCTCCCTTGTGCGTGGCCCTCCCTGGTGTGTGGCCCTCTCCGACAGTGCCGTACCCCGGCTTCTCTCCCTATCCCGTTCCTCCACGACCATCTCTGGGTCTGAGGGGTCAGATGGTGCTGACGGCTTTCTCCCGTCCCCCGTGGGCTCTTCCCCCCAGTCTGCGGTGGTCTCCTCCCTCCTATCCTCCATCGGCTCTTCCCGGAAAAGTAGAGAGGATGATACGTGGCTGTGGCTCTCACATATCATTCTGCTAGAATGGATTTGAGAGGCCAGTTTTTAGGTAGTGCTGCTGGTGAGTAGTATCAAAGTACAAGCCTGGTTTAGATAATAAAATAATAAAAGAACGAGCCTGTTTTAGGCAGCATCCTGTAATTTTTTTTCTCTCGTGTAAAAGGGAAGTCTCGTACATGTTCAAGAGGGGCGCAGCATTCGACCAGATGAAGACGACGAGCATGGCCAGGATGGCTATCTGGCAAACGAGCGGTACAATGCTGTACTCAACTACCTCGAACAGGTACCATACCAACGTGGCCCCAGCGAGCAGGCCTGCAGACAAATTCCTGTCCTTCCACAGCAAGATGTCCGCGGCTGCGAGAGGCACAGATAACAACGGGGGTCCATGAGTAAACCGGGCCATGACGCACGCAGATGGCGTCGCCTAGCTAATAGTTTCCCAGAAAGAACAAGAACAGCAGAGAGCAGCAGCGTACGTACCTCGCCCTCCACCGAGAAGCTGATGAATCGGCTTGCGCCTGCTATGGCCGCCGCCGCCGCCCACCCCTCGTCCGTTGCCATGATCGCTTGGAAAATTAGGGTGCATGATGTCTATGTGAGTTCGGGGGCGTATAAGCTGTTATATATCTCGGTTCACCTGATCGATCGGTCTGTTGCAGAAAGCACTGTCTTTATATATATGCGCCCAAAATGCCGTGGCATAATCGTCGATATCATATCTCGCTCAGGGGGCATAGGCCGTGAAGAAAAGGATAGCTTCATGTGTAGGAATTGAAGAATCCGTGGCTGGCAAGTGTATGTTGCTCCAACAGATACTTTGCCTCAGGAATGGGGGGAACTAGTTGTTAGGGACAAGAAGCTATGCTTATTTTTCTTATAGAAGTTTGCCATAATATCTACCGTGTCGATATCTTCAAAATCAGAAAGATCGAGCTGCTGGCTCTGGCTTCCTATTCGGGAATAGTACAGGATCATGACGTAACCATGTGTTGAACTGAAAAAAAAACTCAACAATACGTTCGCAGGATGAGCACGTACCTCCCTGTTAGAATCATAGTGATGACTGATGAGAAAGCATCAAATGGAGAGCCCTTTCACCGGGCGTGCAGCGTGCTTCACCTAACCTAACGGACACTGCTGGGCTCGCTCGACATGCTTACGCCGTGACTCACCTCACCTTCCGCCGGGCTAATAATCCATACCATAGCACACAACTAACCGGCGCCTACAAAAAAACCTCCTGACGACGCTCGTACGTGGCCTCCCACTGCACCCAGTCCACTCGCAGTCGCAGCTAGTCCGGTCCCCGGTCCGACCTATCCCAGTGACACCATCTATCGTCGGTCGGGGACGATGAGGCCGGCCGCGCTCTTCCTCGCCGCGGTGCTGGCCAGCGTCGTCCTCCTCCTCGCCGCCGGCCGCGCCGCGGGCGACTTCTCGGCCCTGGCGCCGTGCGATGTGACGCAGCTGACCCCCTGCGCGAGCGCGTTCGCGGGGAAGGCGTCGCCCACGGCCGCCTGCTGCGCCAAGCTCCTGTCCCACGGGCCCGGCTGCCTGTGCCGGTACAAGGACGACGCCAGCCTGAAGCGCCTCGTCGACGCCAGGCACAAGCGCAGGGTGTTCACCGCGTGCAAGGTGCCCGTCCCGAGTTGCTAGCCGTACTCCTAGTCCTCCAAGCTCATCCGTCGGCCGTCGGCGCAAGCAGCCACGCACGGCGAAGAAATAAGATGGACGGAGGAGAGAGGGGAATTGTTCGCCGTGGTCTGTGGTGTCCGGCCAAGGATTTGGCTGGTTAGATTTGTTCGCTTCTTCACTGTCTCGCACAAAAAACCAGCTCGTGGGAGGTAGTGTGTTTGTGTTGGATTGCGTTAGTTCGAAGTTCGAACTCATGTCGCCAATTTTCCATGCATTGCGAAATAAAAATCACCACACCATCGTCGCTAAAGAAAACATACCGACGTCATGCGCATCAAGCCGTTCTGAGTTCAGAAACTCCAAGCTGCCATGTGAATCGAGGGCCCTAAACCCCTTCAAATACCCTACCACCCCTATCTTCTGACGACCTGTTGAAGCACTATTTGTGACACCGAGCACAGCCGAACGGTCCAGCTTTGAGGTCCGGACGGTACGTCCACAAGTACGTACGGTCCGCGAATAGACCAGATTAGACGGTTAAACTCTTATCTCCTTGCGTGTTTAGTCCTTTAATCCCGCGGTAGCTGTTGAACAACGTCTAGGAACGGGTCAGACCCACTTATATATTTGAAGGGGTACGACCCATTAAACAACCAACAATCGATCAAACAATCAATATATCTTCAGTTCTTTACATTTTGCCATACGAGTAGATAGTAACATAGATTTCTCCCTCTAATCTTCACCTCTCTTAGGCTTCACATCGTTTAGAAGTGTTTTGGGTGGCTTGACGATCACAATACAAACCATATGATATCTCCTCCTTGATAGGGTCACTCTCGGGAGCGAGATCCAGGTATTGTTGCGCACGCGCGGCGGCGCGGACGTCCGGCCACTAGACGTGGATGTCCAGCCACTAGGCGCGGACCGTCCGGCTCGTCTGACATAAAACCTGGCCTCTGTGCCAGATCGCGGACCGTCCGCGCTTCCGCAGAGAGCACCATCATCGATACTCATCGTAGTGATTGGCGTCTGGATCGGCGCCAACACGACCCAACCCATTCTCCAGTCGGGATAGCAGCAACACAAGCAGCACTGCCCCGGCAGCAACGAATCAACCATGAGGCTTTACGCGCACTACCAGACTCGCGTTTTTGCCGAGTGTCTCAGACACTCGGCAAGGGTCATTTTACAGTCGGCAAAGACTTTGCCGAGTGTTATACTCAGCAAAGAATACTCGTCAAACATTTGCTACGATGGTGTGCGGTGCAACTTCTACTCCTTTTAGCTGTGTTCGCTACGATGGTGTGCGAGACGTTGAGGACAACTAGGGCTGGAAACGAGCTGACCCTGGCTCGGCTCGGTCATGTTGCGAGCCTGACCGAGAGACTTGGCTCGGTAACGGCTCACGAGCCTTACACTAAATCATGTTTAAATCATGTTTAGAGTATAATATATATATATATATATATATATTATAAGATAAAAAATCATGTATAATATATTTTTAGACTACAATATAAGTGTATCACGTATCAAGTTAAAAAAATTCAATAAAATAGTTCAAACATAATAATAATACGGTATAATAGTATACTTGATGTTGTTAGTTCGGCTCGCGAGATGAACCGAATCGACTGGTTCGTTTTGGCTCGCGAGCTGGCTCGAGCCTCATCGAGCCCGAGCCCTCTCGTCGAGCCCAAGCCAAATTTCCACCCCTAAGCACAGCGCCGCCGAGGTGCGACCCGCTGGCGCTACGCACGTGTGTTCCGGCGTTCATCCAAGGCGTGGGCGCGCGGCCCCGTCAGGCTCCGGCGGCAGAAGATGTGCCTGTGCAGGTGCACCAAGAACCACGGGCTGCGTCGGTACATCAGCACTCGGGATGGCAAGAGGATTGCACACGCTTGTCACGTTCGTCTCCAGGGATTCAGGTGCTAGGTTTGCGGCCCCTCTTTCGTTTGTATCAAATGCCATGAGATGCGATGCGAGTATGCGACGTAGTCCAGTGTGGCTTGGTGCACGAGCAAGAGGCTCGGCTCGGCCTTTCTATGAGCAAGTGGCTTAGAAGGGTATTTCAGGTTTTCTAACGTGTATTTTATGTGTTCTAAACCTGTTTAGTTTATAGAACCAAACAAATAGATATTAAAATTTAGTCTTGGGATTAAAGTTTAGTCTTAGATAGGACTGAAAAAAATACTCGTGTATTGTGAGCTTGCTCGACTCGTCGTGAGCTCAACTTGGCTCGACTCGGCTCATTTTAATTTTATCACAAGGTAAGCTAGCATCTCAACTCGGTTTGTTAACAAGCAAGCTCACAAGCTCGAACAAGCAACTATTTGTTTTTTTAAGCTTAAATTACTATAGGGAGGGCCTACATTATTTTTTATTGCTTAGTCAAAGTAAAAATATATAAAAAAACAATTACAGGAAAGTAAACGAAAATTACAATACAGAGCACTGAATCCAGGTCCTAATTTTATCCCCTATCTCTGGTTTGACTCGGTGACACAATAGACTCATTTCTGTTTTGAACATTTCCCGACATTCATCCACCATGGGCGGGATCTCAATGAACACCCAATTATTTCTGCTTTTCCAAATGCACCAGGTTAAAAGGATGATAGTTTCTAGTCTCCATGGGTCCTACCATCGTCTTCTAATCCTCAAAATGGTGTTGATTAAGTCAGTTGTTCTTGGCGGGGAGATTCCTATTAAGAGCCAACATCTCCTAGCAAAGCTGCATCTGAAAAAAAGATGAAGGACTGTCTCTTCGGCTTGTAAGATACAGTTGTCACAGGTGTATGAATCCAGCGGCATAGCTCGCTGTCTGAGGAGTGCCCGGGTATTTAGTCTGTCTTTAAGTGAAAGGGAAATGTGCCTTTGGGCCATTTCTAAGTGTTTTGGTGATTTATTGTCCAACACAAGTGCCTAAGTGTAAAAAGGTGGACAAAGTACAAATCAAGAATTAAGGTATGTTTCTCAGACTTAGTACATTGTTTTATGGACTAATGTATTGTGTCTAAGTGCTGGAAACAGGAAAAATCCAATTGGAAATGTCTTGGCTCGAGCAGCCAAGAATCTGCTGAGTCTGGGAGCACCGGACTGTCCGGTGGGTCACCGCACTGTCCGGTGGTGCACCGGACAGTGTCCGGTGCGCCAGGCTGACTCGGCGTGAAGTGGCCGCTCTCGGGAATTCGCCGACGGCGTACGACTAAAATTCACCGGACTGTCCGGTGTGCACCGGACTGTCCGGTGAGCCAACGGTCGGTCGCGGAATCTGCGCGCGACACGTGGCCGGGCCAACGGTCGGAAGGGGGCACCGGACTGTCCGGTGTGCACCGGACATGTCCGGTGCGCCAACGGCTCCCAGATCTGCAACGGTCGGCTGCACCATTTTAGGAAGGAAATCGGGCACCGGACAGTGTCCGGTGTGCACCGGACTGTCCGGTGCACCCGACGACAGAAGGCAAGGATGGCCTTCCAGATTTGCGCTCAACGGCTCCTAGCTGCCTTGGGGCTATAAAAGGGACCCCTAGGCGCATGGAGGATACACCAAGCATTCCTACAACATTCCTAAGCACCAAGACATCGATTCCGCGCATTTGGTTCATTGTGATAGCATCTAGAGCTCTTGTTGAGTTGTGAACTCATTGAGTTGTGTTGCGAGCTCTTGTTGCGACTTGTGTGCGTGCTGTTGCTCTGATTTTGAGTCTTGTGTGCGTTGCTAGTCCCTCCCTTACTCCGTATTTCTTTGTGAATCTCAAGTGTAAGGGCGAGAGGCTCCAAGTTGTGGAGATTCCTCGCAAACGGGATATTGAAAGGCAAAGCAAAACACTGTGGTATTCAAGTTGGTCTTTGGACCGCTTGAGAGGGGTTGATTGCAACCCTCGTCCGTTGGGACGCCACAACGTGGAGTAGGCAAGCGTTGGTCTTGGCCGAACCACGGGATAAACCACTGTGTCATCTCTGTGTTTGATCTCTTGTGGTATTGTGTTTTGTTGAGACTCCTCTCTAGCCACTTGGCGATTATTGTGCTAACACTTAACAAGTTTTTGTGGCTATAAGTTTAAGTTTCACAGGATCACCTATTCACCCCCCCCCTCTAGGTGCTCTCAATTGGTATCGGAGCCATTCTCTTCAAGAAGAGGGACTAACCGCCCGAAGAGATGGATCCTAAGGGCAAGGGGATAGTGATCAACGATAAGGAGAAGGAGTCCTTCGTCAACGAGCCCAAAGATGACAAGCCTATCGACTCCGACTCTGGTCATAGACGAAAGGAAGGGAAGAAGAAGAAGACAAGGCGCATCAAGGAGATCGTCTACTACGACGACAGCGATGAGTCTACTTCTTCCCAAAAGGACGACGACCACAACGACTTCGAGAGAAGGAAACCGGTTAATTCGAACTTTTCCTTTGACTACTCTCGTATTCCGCAAAGTTCAAATTCACATTTGCTCTCCATTCCACTCGGCAAGCCCCCACACTTTGATGGAGAGGACTACGGATTTTGGAGCCACAAAATGCGTAGTCACCTATTCTCTCTCCATCCTAGTATATGGGAGATTGTAGATAGTGGAATGCACTTTGATAGTTCGGATAGTCCTATATTCATTAATGAGCAAATCCATAAGAATGCACAAGCTACTACTGTTCTTCTAGCTTCATTGTGCAGGGATGAATATAACAAAGTGAGCGGCTTGGATAACGCCAAGCAGATCTGGGACACCCTCAAGATTTCTCATGAGGGAAATGACGTTACCTTGCTCACCAAAATGGAGTTGGTAGAGGGCGAGCTTGGACGGTTCGCGATGATAAGGGGCGAGGAGCCAACCCAAACATACAACCGGCTCAAGACCCTTATCAACAAAATAAGGAGCTACGGGAGCACGCGATGGACGGACCACGACGTCGTCCGCCTAATGCTAAGGTCATTTACCGTTCTTGATCCTCATTTGGTGAACAATATACGTGAAAATCCCAGGTACACCAAGATGTCGCCCGAAGAAGTTCTTGGGAAGTTCGTAAGCGGGCGAATGATGATCAAGGAGGCAAGATACGTGGACGACGCGTTGAACGGTCCTATTCATGAGCCTCAACCCATTGCTCTCAAGGCAACAAGGAGCAAGGAGGCACTACCAAGCAAGGTGGCGCAAGTTGAGGCGGCTGGGCTCAATGATGAGGAGATGGCCCTCATCATTAAGCGCTTCAAGACGGCGCTTAAAGGTCGCAAGGGGTAGCCAAGCAAGACCAAAGCCAAGGGGAAGCGCTCATGCTTCAAATGCGGTAAGCTTGGTCATTTTATCGCTAACTGTCCCGACAATGATAGTGATCAGGACCAAGGGAACAAGAGGGAGAAGAAGCATTACAAGAAGGCCAAGGGCGAGGCACATATCGGAAAGGAGTGGGATTCAGATTATTCCTCCTCCGACTCTGACAATGAAGGACTCGCCGCCACCGCCTTCAACAAGTCATCCCTCTTCCCCAACGAGCGTCACACTTGCCTCATGGCAAGAGAGAAGAAAGTAAGCACTCATACTAGTACTTATGCTTCTTCAAGTGAGGATGAGTCTAGTGATGATGATGAGATAGATTACTCATGCTTATTCAAGGGATTAGATAGAACCAAGGTAGACAAAATTAATGAATTAATTGATGCCTTGAATGACAAGAATATGCTTTTAGAAAAACAAGAGGATTTGTTGTATGAAGAACATGATAAATTTGTAGAAGCACAGAAATCTCTTGCTCTAGAAATTAAGAGGAATGAAATGCTCTCTAGTGAATTATCTTCTTGTCATGAAACTATTGCTATGTTAAAAAGTTTTAATGATGATTTAAATGCTAAGCTAGAAAAATCTAGTAAATTAACATCTTGTGTAGAACATGTTGAGATTTGCACTAGGTGTAAAGATTTTGACATTGATGCTTGTAGTGAACACCTAGTCTCAATTTCCAAACTAAATGATGAATTGGCTAGTCTTAATGCCCAACTTAAGACTAGCAAAAGTGAATTTGATAAGTTAAAATTTGCAAGGGATGCCTACACAATTGGAAGACATCCCTCAATTAAGGATGGACTTGGCTACAAGAGGGAAGCCAAGAACTTGACAAGCCATAAGGCTCCCATCTCCGCCAAGGAGAAAGGGAAGGCCCCTATGGCTAGTAGTGTGCAAAAGAACCATGCCTTTATGTACTATGATAGGAGACAATCTAGAAATGGTTATAGGAGTTGTAATGCATATAATGCCTTTGATTCTCATGCCATGTTTGCTTCTAGTTCTTCTTATGTGCATGATAGAAATGTTGGTAGGAGAAATGATGTTCATAATATGCCTAGGAGAAATGTTGTTAATGCTCCTAGGAAAGTTAATGAACCTTCTACAATATATCATGCTTTAAATGATTCGTTTGCTATTTGTAGAAAGGATAGGAAGATAGTTGCTAGAAAATTAGGGGCAAGATGCAAGGGAGACAAAACTTGCATTTGGGTCCCTAAGGATATTTGCACTAACCTTGTAGGACCCAACATGAGTTGGGTACCTAAGACCCAAGCCTAAATTTGCCTTGCAGGTTTATGCATCCGGGGGATCAAGCTGGATTATCGACAGCGGATGCACAAACCATATGACGGGGGAGAAGAAGATGTTCACCTCCTACGTCAAGAATAAGGATTCCCAAGATTCAATTATATTCGGTGATGGGAATCAAGGCAAGGTAAAAGGGTTAGGTAAAATTGCAATTTCTAATGAGCACTCTATCTCCAATGTGTTTTTAGTTGAGTCTCTTGGTTACAATTTGCTATCTGTTAGTCAACTATGCAATATGGGATATAATTGTCTTTTTACAAATGTAGATGTATCTGTCTTTAGAAGGAGTGATGGTTCACTTGCCTTTAAGGGTGTATTAGACGGCAAGCTTTACTTAGTTGATTTTGCAAAAGAAGAGGCCGGTCTAGATGCATGCTTAATTGCTAAGACTAGCATGGGCTGGCTGTGGCATCGCCGCTTAGCACATGTGGGGATGAAGAACCTTCACAAGCTTCTAAAGGGAGAACACGTGATAGGTTTGACTAACGTACAATTCGAAAAAGATAGACCCTGTGCAGCTTGTCAGGCAGGCAAACAGGTGGGAGGAGCGCATCACAGCAAGAATGTGATGACCACATCAAGACCCCTGGAGCTGCTACATATGGACCTCTTCGGACCCGTCGCCTATCTAAGCATAGGAGGAAGTAAGTATGGTTTAGTTGTTGTTGATGACTTTTCCCGCTTCACTTGGGTGTTCTTTTTGCAGG
This sequence comes from Zea mays, assembly GCF_902167145.1. Taxonomy (NCBI): domain Eukaryota; kingdom Viridiplantae; phylum Streptophyta; class Magnoliopsida; order Poales; family Poaceae; genus Zea; species Zea mays. The sequence continues at coordinate 156,069,132 of NC_050103.1, read as the reverse complement.
ATAAGTCTGAAACCCAAGGGACCCTCAAGCGCTTCCTCAGGAGAGCTCAAAATGAGTTTGAGCTCAAGGTGAAGAAGATAAGGAGCGACAATGGGTCCGAGTTCAAGAACCTTCAAGTGGAGGAGTTCCTTGAGGAGGAAGGGATCAAGCACGAGTTCTCCGCTCCCTACACACCACAGCAAAATGGTGTGGTAGAGAGGAAGAACAGGACGCTAATCGATATGGCGAGGACGATGCTTGGAGAATTCAAGACCCCCGAGCGTTTTTGGTCGGAAGCCGTGAACACGGCTTGCCACGCCATCAACAGGGTCTACCTTCATCGCCTCCTCAAGAAGACTTCGTATGAGCTACTAACCGGTAACAAACCCAATGTATCTTACTTTCGTGTATTTGGGAGCAGGTGCTACATTCTAGTAAAGAAGGGTAGAAATTCAAAATTTGCTCCCAAAGCTGTAGAGGGTTTTTGTTAGGTTATGACTCAAATACAAAGGCGTATAGAGTTTTCAACAAATCATCGGGTTTGGTTGAAGTCTCTAGCGACGTTGTATTTGATGAGACTAATGGCTCTCCAAGAGAGCAAGTTGTTGATTATGATGATGTAGATGAAGAAGATGTTCCGACGGCCGCTATACGAACCATGGCGATTGGAGAAGTGCGGCCACAGGAACAAGATGAACGAGATCAACCTTCTTCCTCAACAACGGTGCATCCCCCAACTCAAGACGATGAACAGGTTCATCAAAAGGAGGCGTGTGATCAAGGGGGAGCACAAGATGATCACGTGATGAAGGAAGAAGCGCGACCGGCACCTCCAACCCAAGTTCGAGCGGTGATTCAAAGGGATCATCCCGTCGACCAAATTTTGGGTGACATTAGTAAGGGAGTAACTACTCGATCTCGATTAGTTAATTTTTGTGAGCATTACTCCTTTGTCTCTTCTATTGAGCCTTTCAGGGTAGAGGAGGCCTTGCTAGATCCGGATTGGGTATTGGCCATGCAGGAGGAACTCAACAACTTCAAGCGCAATGAAGTTTGGACACTGGTGCCTCGTCCCAAGCAAAACGTTGTGGGAACCAAGTGGGTGTTCCGCAACAAACAGGACGAGCACAGGGTGGTGACGAGGAACAAGGCTCGACTTGTGGCAAAAGGTTATGCCCAAGTCGCAGGTTTGGACTTTGAGGAGACTTTTGCTCCTGTGGCTAGGCTAGAATCAATTCGTATCTTGCTAGCATATGCCGCTCACCATTCTTTCAGGTTGTACCAAATGGATGTGAAGAGCGCGTTCCTCAACGGGCCGATCAAGGAGGAGGTGTACGTAGAGCAACCCCCTGGCTTCGAGGATGAACGGTACCCCGACCATGTGTGTAAGCTCTCTAAGGCGCTCTATGGACTTAAGCAAGCCCCAAGAGCATGGTATGAATGCCTTAGAGACTTTTTAATTGCCAATGCTTTCAAGGTTGGGAAAGCCGATCCAACTCTTTTTACTAAGACTTGCAATGGTGATCTTTTTGTGTGCCAAATTTATGTCGATGACATAATATTTGGTTCTACTAATCAAAAGTCTTGTGAAGAGTTTAGCAGGGTGATGACGCAGAAATTTGAGATGTCGATGATGGGCGAGTTGAACTACTTCCTTGGGTTCCAAGTGAAGCAACTGAAGGACGGCACCTTCATCTCCCAAACAAAGTACACGCAAGACTTGCTGAAGCAGTTTGGGATGAAGGACGCCAAGCCCGCAAAGACTCCGATGGGAACCGACGGACACACCGACCTCAACAAAGGAGGTAAGTCCGTTGATCAAAAAGCATACCGGTCAATGATAGGGTCTTTACTTTATTTATGTGCTAGTAGACCGGATATTATGCTTAGCGTATGCATGTGTGCTAGATTTCAATCCGATCCTAAGGAGTGTCACTTAGTGGCGGTGAAGCGAATTCTTAGATATTTGGTTGCTACGCCTTGCTTCGGGCTCTGGTATCCAAAGGGGTCTACCTTTGACTTGGTTGGATACTCAGATTCCGACTATGCTGGATGTAAGGTCGATAGGAAGAGTACATCAGGGACGTGCCAATTCTTAGGAAGGTCCCTGGTGTCGTGGAACTCTAAGAAACAAACCTCCGTTGCTCTATCCACCGCTGAGGCCGAGTATGTTGCCGCAGGACAGTGTTGCGCGCAACTACTTTGGATGAGGCAAACCCTTCGGGACTTTGGCTACAATCTGAGCAAAGTCCCACTCCTATGTGACAATGAGAGTGCTATCCGCATGGCGGAAAATCCAGTTGAACACAGCCGCACAAAGCACATAGACATCCGGCATCACTTTTTGAGAGACCACCAGCAAAAGGGAGATATTGAAGTGTTTCATGTTAGCACCGAGAACCAGCTAGCCGATATCTTTACCAAGCCTCTAGATGAGAAGACCTTTTGCAGGTTGCGTAGTGAGCTAAATGTCTTAGATTCGCGGAACTTGGATTGATTTATAGCATACATGTGTTTATGCCCTTGATCATGTTCCTTATGCATTTCGTTGCTTACTTATGGTGCTCAAGTTGTACAAACACTCCCTGGACCTCACAAGTCCTGTTTGCAAGTGATGCACATATTTAGGGGGAGCTGTGCTACAACTTGACCCTTTGAGACTAACCATGTACTTGAGTTTGGTTGTTTTAGTCTCCAAGGATAATTGAAAGGGAAAAAGGTGGACTTGGATCATGCAAGACTTCCACTGCACTCCGATGAAAAGAGTAACTCTTCCAAGTTCATCTTTATACTCTTATTGCCTATTTGCTCTTAGTTGAAGATTTTGGTGAGGCAATGGGGTTAAAGGGCCAAGATTGATCCCGTTTTGGTGCTTGATGCCAAAGGGGGAGAAAATAAAGGCCAAAGCGATAAATGGATCAGCTACCACTTGAGAGATTTTGAAAACAGTAGAATAGAGCTTTTGGTTTGTCAAAACTCTTTTGTTGTCTCTCTTGTCAAAAGTTGGCTTCTTGTGGGGAGAAGTGTTGATTATGGGAAAAAGGGGAAGTTTTTGAAATCTTGAATCAATTTCTCTTGGAATGACTCTCTTTATGTCTTAACATGTGTGTTTGACTTAGAGATAGAAATTTGAGTTGGATTTGCAAAAACAAACCAAGTGGTGGCATAGAGTGATCCATATATGTCAAAATTGAATCAAAACAATTTTGAGTTCTTATTTGATTTGATTTTGTACTTGTTCTACTTGCTTTATGTTGTGTTGGCATAAATCACCAAAAAGGGGGAGATTGAAAGGGAAATGTGCCTTTGGGCCATTTCTAAGTGTTTTGGTGATTTAGTGTCCAACACAAGTGCCTAAGTGTAAAAAGGTGGACAAAGTACAAATCAAGAATTAAGGTATGTTTCTCAGACTTAGTACATTGTTTTATGGACTAATGTATTGTGTCTAAGTGCTGGAAACAGGAAAAATCCAATTGGAAATGTCTTGGCTCGAGCAGCCAAGAATCTGCTGAGTCTGGGAGCACCGGACTGTCTGGTGGGTCACCGGACTGTCCGGTGGTGCACCGGACAGTGTCCGGTGCGCCAGGCTGACTCGGCGTGAAGTGGCCGCTCTCGGGAATTCACCGACGGCGTACGGCTAAAATTCACCGGACTGTCCGGTGTGCACCGGACTGTCCGGTGAGCCAACGGTCGGTCGGGCCAACGGTCGGCCGCGGAATCTGCGCGCGACACGTGGCCGGGCCAACGGTCGGAAGGGGGCACCGGACTGTCCGGTGTGCACCGGACATGTCCGGTGCGCCAACGGCTCCCAGATCTGCAACGGTCGGCTGCACCATTTTAGGAAGGAAATCGGGCACCGGACAGTGTTCGGTGTGCACCGGACTGTCCGGTGCACCCGACGACAGAAGGCAAGGATGGCCTTCCAGATTTGCGCTCAACGGCTCCTAGCTGCCTTGGGGCTATAAAAGGGACCCCTAGGCGCATGGAGGATACACCAAGCATTCCTACAACATTCCTAAGCACCAAGACATCGATTCCGCGCATTTGGTTCATTGTGATAGCATCTAGAGCTCTTGTTGAGTTGTGAACTCATTGAGTTGTGTTGCGAGCTCTTGTTGCGACTTGTGTGCGTGCTGTTGCTCTGATTTTGAGTCTTGTGTGCGTTGCTAGTCCCTCCCTTACTCCGTATTTCTTTGTGAATCTCAAGTGTAAGGGCGAGAGGCTCCAAGTTGTGGAGATTCCTCGCAAACGGGATATTGAAAGGCAAAGCAAAACACTGTGGTATTCAAGTTGGTCTTTGGACCGCTTGAGAGGGGTTGATTGCAACCCTCGTCCGTTGGGACGCCACAACGTGGAGTAGGCAAGCGTTGGTCTTGGCCGAACCACGGGATAAACCACTGTGTCATCTCTGTGTTTGATCTCTTGTGGTATTGTGTTTTGTTGAGACTCCTCTCTAGCCACTTGGCGATTATTGTGCTAACACTTAACAAGTTTTTGTGGCTATAAGTTTAAGTTTCACAGGATCACCTATTCACCCCCCTCTAGGTGCTCTCATTAAGCAGAAGCCAGAAGAAGACCTTGTGTTTAGGTTGGCATTTTGATTTCCACAGCCAAGTGAAGATGGGGTGGGTCCACTGGTTGCCCGTCATATGAGAATAGGCCTTTTGCGATGAAAAAAGGCTAGAGGAGCCATTGCAGAGCCATTTGTCTCTCTGATCATTATGCGGAAGATTAACCAAAAGATCATGCAAAGCTTGAAACTGCTCAAAGGCCTCCGTCGACAGAGGAGTGTGAAACATCTCATGTGAGGCTGCCATTCTTGCTTGATGGATGGTGATGTCTTTGCTTGAGGCGAAAGACCAAAGTTCTGGGTATCGTACCGATTTGCGCATACCATCCCAATTGTCATGCCACAAAAAAGTTGTTTTTCCATCTCCGATCTCCACCCGAGCAATTCCTTTGAAAAATTCTAGAGTTTTAAGGACGTCTCTACACCAGAAAGAGCCAACTGGTTTATCCGAGGGCAGTGAATGGCTATAATGATTGGCCCAGATGATGTTAATCCATGGGATGTCAGCTCTGTTGTAGAACTTGTGCAGATTCTTCATAAGGGCTTTGTTTTGTAGCTCTAAATTTATCACACCCAATCCCCCCTGAATTTTTGGCTTGCAAACTGTTTTCCAGGCTACTTGAGGAGGTTTCTTTGCATTTATATGTGCTTCTCTCCAAAGGCAGTGTCTTCTCAATTTGTCAATATGCTTGATCACCGTTTTTGGGAGCTCGAGGGTGCACATGTAATATGTTGGTAGTGAGGAGAAGATTGCATTAACCATTTGCAATCTGCCAGCCTAGGATAAGAAGACAGAGGTTGACGCAAGTCTTTTCTCAATTTTCTGAATAAGTGGAAGAAAAGCACCCACCATTTGTTAGTAAATCAAAGCTTACACTTGGTTAGATGAACTAATAAGTGATGAAGTGTATTAATTTGGTGTTGGATTGACATTGTATGTGAAATTATGAGTATCATTACTCTTTTCTAGTGTTAAACTAGTCTAGAATTAACTAGTATTAATTATATTATTGTATATATGTGTATATTGTTTTTGTTGTGATTTACGACCTAAACGAGCCAGCAAATTAACTCGTAAACGACCTGGGTTGATTCTCTAGCTGGATTCTTTAATAAGCTGAGCGGAGCTAGCTTGAGCTCGACCAAGCTGCGTCGAGTTTGATCAATATTCAACCCTAATCCTAGACTAATGCGAACCAAAGTTACCGCTATAAGCCCCATTAATTGTGCCAATCTTTTTAGAAAATTGGCGTAGTCAAGCGACATTTCCGTGTCCAGTGAGTCGTGGGACTTTTGTCATACAGATACAGTGTATGAGGTTACTGGGCACTCGTCTCCACAAATATTTGCATTTGTGTGACCTGGAAGCAGCATTTGATAGGAAAAATATCTACGCTTTGTCAGCTCAAGAGAACTCTGGGTGGCAACTCTAGATTACTTGTGCTCCCTTCCAACATCTCGACGACTCTCGTCATTGTTGGCCGATCAGTCGGAATCACTTGTATGCACCACAGACCTACAACTATCATCTTCCTCACGAGCTCTGTGGTCTCACCATTAATCTCGGAAGCACCAACACAATAGTCGTCCAAATGTTCATAAAGCCACTGAGGGAAATATTGGCTGCTATGGTCACTATCTGCGCTTGTATTCCTGTCCCTTGCTCCAACCATCTCAAGGACCATCATCCCATAGCTATAGACATCAGACTTGCTGCTTATCGTTCCAAATTGCTTTGAGTAGACCTCCGGGGCGATATACCCTATCGTCCCTCTTGCGCCAACAATGGAGATAGCGCTCTCTTTGTTCAGACATAGCTTGGCCAGTCCAAAGTCAGAGATCTTAGGGCAGAAATCCTGGTCTAACAGGATGTTGTGTGGCTTGATGTCAAAATGCACGATCCGAGTGTTGCATCCCCGGTGTAGGTATTCGAGCCCTCTGGCCGTGCCAATCGCTATGTCAAATAGTCTTTCCCAGCTTAGCAAATTCTCACTGTTCATGTCACCGGTGAAGGCATACCTTTCGAGCGAACCATTGGGCATGTACTCGTAGATCAGTGCTCTTTTCGACCCTTGCAAGCAAAACCCTAGAAGTGTCACGACGTTGACATGAGAAGTCCTGCTGATGCTAGCCACCTCGTTCATGAATTCCTCGCCGTCACCTTGGGTGTCCTTCAGCATCTTGACTGCTACCTGTCGGCCGTGGAGGCTGCCTTTGTATACAGCACCAAACCCACCTTGGCCTAGCTTCACAGCGAAGGATTTTGTCATTCTTTTCACGTCCGCGTAGGTGTATCTTTTCGGATGTATACTACTCTCGTTCTTCTGTAGGAAGGACTCAATCCTTGTCCCTGGTTTGTTCTTCGATTTGAAGGGCAGCGAACCATGTCTACAAGCCAAGAAGCATGTGAGAATGACTAGACACAGGAATGCAACGGCAACAACAGCACCTGCATCACACAAAAAAAAAACACCACAAGTGAATTCAGCTGCAAAGCATTCTAAAAACTCAATTGGCAAAGAACAAATGCACCACTAGTCAGCATGTAAACTCATCAGTGTATTGCCCAAAGGGAGGATGAAATTTTCTACAATGCTATCAGTGGTTAGTGGATTCCAAGTTTTTTTTTGTTTTTGTTTTTGAGAATTCTGTATTTTAAACAAGACATGGCAATAATTCATCATATGCTTTTCTTCTGCTCTTTTAGACGAAATGAACATGGGTATTGGCTATAGGCTCTTACCAACAATAGGTCCTTCATTCCTTTTTGATCCTGTATGCCAACGAACAAAAGACAATGTTAGATTTCAGCAAGATTAAGCTGATTCACGTCAACCAGAAACATAAAGCACAAATTTGTTACAAAAGATATAACACCAGTTTGATTAGATTTATTAGAAATAGTACCAATACTTGTATCTTCAAATAGGTTTATTATGAAAATTTTATTTTAAAATTAATCTAGCAGTACTTATTACGCATTATAAATATTCGTGTCGTAACATATATTTTCTTAAATTTGAACTTCTTTGACTCATCAAGAAATGAGATTTTTATTCTTTTTAGACGGAGGGTGTACTTATGCGAACAGGCAGGCCCATATGCTTTTAGTTCATTTTACCTCGAAAACGGTTATATGCTCGCTGAGAATAATTTCCTTCATAATTGAGCTAAAAAATATAGGAACACACACGCCTGCAATACGCAAGAGCTGCGTATTTTAATTTGTATTAAGAAGGTGATAAAACATTATAGAGAGGTCCTAAATAAACGTAAGAGAACAAACAAGTAACTAAACCAAGCTACAACTAACTCAACTCTAAAAGCCTAAGGTCACTAACTAAATTTTAATCCATGTCACATTTAATGTGTTTGGATACTAGTTAAAAATAGTAAATATAGTCTAATTACAAAACTAATTATACAGATCAAGACTAAATGATAAGACGAACCTATTAAACTAAATTAGTCTATGCTTTTCTTATGTGATGTTACAATAAACATTTGCCAAATAATAAATTAATTAGGTTTAATAATTTTTCTCGTATTTTGGTATTTTAGTATTTAATTATGTAATTAGTTTTATAATTGGATACGGACTAAACTAAACTTTAGTCCCTGTAACCAAATACCCCTATATAAATGCTAAGGGCAGCTAGCAAGGAAGGGAATAAGTTAAGCACACATCACGACCTTGATACAGCAAGCAGAGGACAAGTCATTTTTAAAGCACAAACAAAACAACACAATAAATTGGGAGGAAAACATTATGTCGGATGAAATGAAAAGGAGCCAGCAGCACCACCACTAAATTTTAGTCTATGTTATATCGGATGTTTGGAGGCTAATTAGGAATATTAAATATAGTTTACTTATAAAACTAATTACATAGATAAGAACTAAACGTTAAGACGAACCTATTAAACCTAATTAGTTCATGATTCACTAAGATGCTGCTACTATAAATATTTGCTAATCATAAATTAATCAGGCTTAATAAATTTGTCTAGTTGTTTAGCCTTCACTTGTGTAATTTGATTAATAATTAGACAATATTTAATACTCATAATAGGCATTCAATCATCTAATGCGACACATGCTAAAGTTTAATCCATAGAACCAAACACTTGGTAAGTACGCATTGCGAAACTTCCAAATCCTCCATCACGCTCGTGTCTAGGGATGACAATTTAACCCGCAAACCCAAAATCTTTGGGTACTCGATCTGACGGGTGTGGGTATGGGTAGAGATTTTAATCCGCGGGTGTAACCCGCATCTGACCCAAAGTTTCACGTTGTGGGTGCGAGTTTTTATTTCAACCTACGGGTGACCCACACCCGACCCAAAATTTAGTTCATTCTTTATTTTGCACAAAATGATTAAGATTCAATAGTAATTGTTTTAGATAAGTAAAATGGCTACAAATTCATAAAATGTTTTGTTGTTGCTCAATGTGAGAAGTCTAAAAATGTGAAATGGGGACGTGATCCCTAATTCCCCGCGGGGTATCCCTTTATTAGTGGACGGGAATAGGTGTAATTTAGTCCCCACGGAGATTGAAACGAGAAAAATTTAGTCCTTGCCGGGTTCGTGGGACGAGAATGGTGAACCATTCCCCATCCCTGTTCCTCGCATATCCGCCCCCACGAACTTCTCTTAATCTAAAATCAATCCATTGATATGTTAAAGTTATAATAAAAATTCAACACATAGCCTTTTATAAAATAGCAAGCTCAACTCTAAAGTAGATTTCTCTTGTAATTTTAAATCTTATTTGTTCAATTTATATTGGTTTATCAATTTGACCTTGCCTCGAAAATATTACATTCTCTAACAGGGATAGATTTCCCATGGGGATAAATTCCCCCACGCGAACGTGGATGGGATAAAAAGTTACTCGTGACTGTTCGTGGGGACAGGGATGGAAAGCCAAAAAAGGTTTGACCTTTTTGAGGCCAAAAAAGGTTTGAGGGAAACAACAAAAATGTTTGACCTTTTGGTGCCAAATATCGACCACGTATAACCTACCAAGCAGATCAAATAATGTGATGCTACTCTTCCACAACAGGCTCGATGAAACTAATGGTGTGCTCTTCATCATCAATTCAAGTGGTGCACGTGACATGGTGATTCAAACTCTAGCAATGAGAGCAAATGATCTTGCCTCAACGTGGAGGGTGATTATAACTCTACATCGTCTGATAGTGCCAAACCACCACACCCTATTGGTCGTGATTGGGCAAGAGCACAAAACAAGGGTTAGGGACCATGAATGAGTACCAATGAGTCCCTTGTCCAGAAGAAAACCATAACAAAGCAGTTATTCAAGGTTAGTGACACGAGAAATCAATCAAAAAATTGTACGACCAGTTCACCAAGTTACTGAAACAATCCACCACTGGTATGAGGAGGGTCTAGGTTGGTTCTGAAAAATTGATCACGCAATTAAAACTAGACGAGGAAGAAAACGAGGAGGGTGATAATGATGAGTAATTTTAACTTTTAGGAGCTATATTTTTTATTTTACGTATTTTACGTAATTTTTTTGGATTATATTTTTTCTACTCCACCGAAAAAATTCCAAGCAAAACATCATGTTTCGTTCTAAATATGATTTTGTAGAAGAAATATGATGTGATGCTAAGGTGACTATAGGCTAACATTAAAAACTGTGCATTGGAGTGTTGTGGTAGTATGGTTGGTGCCAACGAGGGCGAGTGGTTGGGCAGTAGGGGGCTGTTGTAGCCTGGCCCGGGGTGAGAGGAGGGAGAGATGCATCCCTCGGGCGATACCGCCCGTGCCCAATGAGAGTGGGCGATATCGCCCCACTCTCGCCTGCTCTGAAGCACGTTCTCGGGCAAGGAGGATGAGAGGGCGCAGTGGGTGGGTGACGCGCTGGCGCGAACGAGAGCAAGGTGGGGGCTTTCAATTGGTTCACGTGTGCTAGCTATTGCAACTAGTTGTTTTTGATCGTTTGGAATCCAAAAAATAAAAAATTGCAAAAAAATCACAAATTTCATCCCAATCCCTTTGTAAGTACCTCTACTTGGGTTGATCTCATTCCACACACCATTTCATTTCGTTTCTCTCTTCCAAACTCCCCTCTGTTCACACAATGTCGGGTTGGTCCCTAGATTTGAACACCTTCATAGATCTCTTGTAGTCCGATGGGTCACAAACCCCTCCGTTTGATGAGTCTCTCCACTACATTGTCGCTCTGATGCTTCAGCTTCAGTCCCCATGCACTATTTTCAGTTGCGCGTCCACCACTACCATAACCTTTTCCTATCATCTGTATTCATACTCGCCGCCTTCATATGGTCAACCTCCAACTTCCCAAGCCAGAATTCAAGCTTTTTCCTCGGTACGTCTGTATGCCCCTCCACCTGCTGCGGATGGAAGTCAAACTTCTTTCTCAGTACCTCCGTATGCCCCTCCTGCATATGCTCCACCTCTGTATGGACCACCTCCTCCAATTTCACATACATGTCCAATATGTTGGATTTGAAAACCAAGCTGAGGAAAATCCTGGGCCGAAAGAAAAGCGTCCAAAGAGGCTAGAATGGATGAATGACGATGAGGAAAAGTTGGTGAGTGAATCATTTCTCATTTATTTAATATTTATATTTGTAGTTTACTTATATTATAGGTTAATTCTTGGAATATGCATTCTAATAATTCAACCCCCGTCAATAATAAGTTTGGATCATGTTTTTGGAGTCAAATAGCGACAACATATAACTCCACCTCCGACCCTTGATATCCTCAAACCGCCAAGCAACTTAAAAATCATTAGGGCACCTACAACCAGGAGGTGACCAAGTTTAATGGATACTACCTTCGAGAAGAAAAGTTGCATCAGAGCGGAGCAGACGAGGCAATGGTCATGGAGGCAGCAATGACGAGGTTCTAGGATAAAATGGGACTACGAATAAGATAACCCGACTCGGAGTCTCTAGTGAATATAGTTCTGGAGGCACTAAAGATACCAAGAAGGAAGTGCCCCGATCAGTAGGGCGTGATAGGGCAAAGGCGGCTGCGTTAAAGATGAAGGTGAAGGGGAAAGGGAAGGAAGCCACAAGCAACGGTCAACAAGTGAAGCATTTAAAATGAAGAACTTGTGGGGTGGATTAGTGAAGACCAAGCTTTTAAAGCAACGGAATATTCTAAAGAGCCATTCAACCAGGGATATGGACCTAGCCGAAAGATAAACCCATGCCAAGGCCATAAAGATGTTCGAAAAAAGGACGTGGTCTGGTTGATGACGAAGAAGAGGAACCAGAAGCAAAACGGAAAGAGGTGGTGGAAGACGAGGATAAGATCGAGGTCTCCGATTAGATTTATATATGTTTTAATTATAATATTTTTTTATTTTGATTTGTATGCACTTTATAATTTTTAATTCAATAAAAAATATTATGTTGTGTAATTTTCGAGCGTTGAAATAAAACTGCATGAATTACTTAATTCTGAAATAGAAAAGCTGATGTGCTATAGGCTGAGGCTATAGTCTACCATAGACTATGCAGCATAGACAATAGTGGAGTCGAGAGTTGATGTGACTGGGGATGGCAACGAGGAATTCCTCATCGGGTTTTAGCTCCCCATCCCTATCCCCACGACGAAAAAGTTCCCCGCGAGGATCGCCATGAAAACTTGTGTAGGACATTTCTTCCCCATCTTCGTTTCCCAAGGGTATAAATCCCCATCGGGGATACCCGGCCCCGCTTAAATTATAATTAGGACATACTTACTTTGTTATTAATACAAAACATTCTCACTTATACACATTGTTAGATGTAAGAAAAAATATGCCTACATCAGAATGAGCACATTTGTACAAAAAGTGATATCTTGACAACGTAATTATTTATTTTTATCATTAACTTTTACATGAAAACATCACCATATGTAAGTTTAATAGGTCCCCACGAGGAATGGGGATGTGGAGTGTTGTCCCCGTTTATGCGTCAGGAGAGAATTTTTCCGTGGGGAGAAACTTTCTCATCCTCATCTCTTAATAGAGGAATTCCTTGCGGGAATCGGGGCCCATTGACATGTCTGGACGTGACAAAGGCGAGAGGGATATGTTGCACTGGTACGAGCCTAATTAAGGCTGGATATCATGCCAGCTCGGCTCAACTCGTCCGTATTCGAGCTGGCTCGTTAAGCTAACAAGTTGGCCCGGCTCGGGTTGTTAAGTTAATGAGCCACAGAGTCAGCTCGGTTCGGCTCGTTTACGAGCTTGAGCTTGCTTGTTTAGCTTGCGAATTAGAGCAGAAAACAATATATATATATAATAATCAATTTCTAGTTAATTTCAAACAAATTTAATTATAGAAAATATTAATTATACTCATAGTTTCATAAAACACATCAATATAACACTAAATTAGACACAACTCGTCACTTATCAATTCACAATTCACACACATATTCATCAGTTTAACACATAGTTATATTCGCATAGACCAATTTAATATATAAGCACAATTCATCAATCATTAGTTTAATTCATAGGACATAGACACTACACATGTATAACATATTTACCAATTGTTACGTAAATGACATGGGCGAAGCTAGGGTCTAAGATTAGGGTGGACCGAGGTGCTGTTAGAAACATTTTTTATATCGTTTACATGATAATTAGCTAAAGAAATTAACAATCCCTATAGAATTAGAGGAGCTGAATATTGCCCACCTATGCCCTCTGTCGTCACACTGGTAAATAATATGCATATAATTTCGTTATATAATAAATCATTTAACTCGTGAGCTGGTTTGTTAATGAATCGAGCATTTCGTCGAGTCCTAAGCTAACAGCGTAGCCACACGGTTACTCGCTGGGTCGTGACAGACAGTATAGACCAGCTGGGGTGGTTCCGTCGCGGTATCATTGGTTGACGCCCATAGATGCAAGGCTTTTGGTCTTGGCTCTCCGCTTGATAATTCTACTTTCTTTTGTTAGAGAAATGCATCATTGTTTCGTCTAGTCCTTTTACTGCTGTAGAAGAAATTTTGCTTTAAAATATATATTCTATAAGCGGTCAGCAGTCATCACTTGATAAATAAAGAACAGCCGGCCGGATCTTTCGAGATATATGATCATTGAGGGTTTGTTTAGAGCAAAGATATGGAACGGGATTAAATCGTCTTATTATCTAATTTTAAATAGTAAAAAGTTTTTAGTCTCTCTAATCTCCTTCGGTATCTTTGCTCTCGAATGAGCACTGACGAGTAGGATTGGCCTGTCCCCCCTCACCCCCACCCCCACACAACAGTGGCCACGTGTAACTATGGTCCCGTTTGTTTCCCTTTCATTTTGAGGAATTGGAATCTTACTAATGGAATAGACTATTTTTTTAGAATGTGATATTCCACCACTTTACAAAGTTATCATATTATCCTATCTCAAATTCATTGGGTGAGAGATGGAAATTGATTTTATAGATTTACATACTATTTTTCCGATGCACAACTTATATCACACTCTTTTACTTGCTTCGATATAACATAAATGTAGTATATAACTATCTCTCTCATATGATTTAGGATAATATTCAAATATATTTCATATATAAATATATTATAATTATTAAAATAGAATTCAATTCCAACGAAACAAACGAGACCTAAAGGAAATGCATCTTAAATAAGGGTTTGTTTGGATACTTAGTATTCAGCCCAATACATATGGGTTGAGAGGAATTAAAGATATAAATTAAACTAATTTATACCTTAATCCCTTTCAAACCATTTATATTGGAATAAATACTGGAGTATCAAATATAGCCTAACTGGGTTGAAATCAAACCGAGTAGAAAGCATATCATGACTAGCAACTCCAAGTCTCCAACCCAGCAAACACGTCTCGGATTCGGCTGGACTAAATAAATTACTAAAACATGGCTTATACGGAACAAAAATCCAACAACATCGAAAACAACAACAAAAAAAATTGACCCGACTGCTAGAGCCGGCCAACGCTACCAAACGTCTCCGTTCGGCAACGCGAAGCAGGCGACACGGGAAGAGGGATACGACCTCTGCTCGTGGAGCACGGTAAGGGCCGCCGGATAGAGATGGCAACAAATCCGTTGGATTTTGTCATCTCAAACTCTATCCGTGAAACATATCTATATTTGTTAAAAAACTTATATTCATAATGGGTTTGAAATTCTGTTCAAACCCGTACCCATCGGGTTAACGGGTTAGCCGAGGATTTTATCTCCAATATGTTTGTTTTTCTCATAATCAATAACTATCGTGATGATTAATGAGATCATGGTCCAAAATTTATATGATAAACACCGAGTTCATGATTTGGTATAAAAATTATTAGTAGAAAGAATGAATACAAATAATAAGTTGTATAATCAAGTGACCTTGCACTAAGTTATCCATCACCACATATATAACACTAGTAAATAACTAAATATTATAATAGCAAGCAAGCAACACTCTCACCAACTACTTATACATTCACCAACCGATAAAAAATAGAAAGTAAATAGAGAGATAATATTGTTCGTTTATAAAATAAAATGACAATATGCACTAGGTTTGGTCGGGTCTAAAAAACTCATGGGTTTACGGATTTGATTATTGTAGGAACAAACCCGTATCTATGAACCTGTTGGATATAGATTTGTGCCTATTAACAAATCTATGATATGAAAATTGACTCAAACTTGTACCATAATAGAGTAAAAACCTATTGAGTTTTGAGTTTCGGATACCTATTGTCATCTCTATGCTGGATTAATCTCGATCACGAAATGAAAAAACACGGATTTGGTGCAAAAGCAGAACGAGACTCGCAAGTCTGAAAGCGTCCTTGTCGAGTGATGCAAACAGGAGCCACAGAATTTCCAGCTCCCAGGCAAACCCCAAGCAAAGTGTAGACTAGCTAGATCATGTCAAGCATGAAGCATTCACCGTTAGGCGTTAGCAGGAGGCAAGCTGGAGCAGCGCGGTACTCGCACACAGGGGACACTGCGGGGCTAGCTACGAGGTTGCAAGCTACTGACGCAACCGATGCGTGCTCTCTGGTGATTGCAAAAAATGAAAAAAAAATAAGGGAGGCTCGGTTCAGGACTTTACTTGAGGGTTTGCAGAACGGGTTGCCCGCCTTCCCTCCGCTGCACAAGCAGCCCAGGAATTCTCTCTTCTGGTTGTAGGCGCACCGTCCGCCGGAGCTCGATCCCTCGCACTGGCCACACTGATCCTCCGATGTCCGATTCCATTCCAACTCGAACCCCTGCCTAAGCAGCTCGCCGTACCCGTACCTTGAGAGGCTGAAGGTGTCGGTCGCCCGCAGAGCCTCGCTTCCCACTGGCACGGAGAAAACCTCGTCGCAGTGTGAAGCGAAATCCTGCTCCTCTTGTTCGTCAAGATCTTCAGTCTTGAACACGAAGGAGCCTCCACCGCTGATAGTTGGAGTACTGAACCCGTCGCAGCTGATGTTATAGCCGGCAAATTCAGGCAGTGTATCGCGTGGCCCCCAGTGGCATCCGAAGAAGAAGGTGAGGTTGTTGAAGGCGCTGGCGTTGTGCAGCCACGTCTCGTCGAAGCTGACGTTGTGGCGGACGACGGGGCACTCGCCGCCTCCGAGCACATCGCTGTCCGCCAGTGAGATGGTATGATAGTCGTACAAGATGTTCTTGACGGTGTAGTTGTCGCCGCCGAGACGGATGGTAGGGGTCCAGGTCGTCGGCGGCCCCTCGACCTCGAGTTCGCAGGAAACGCTCAAGTCGGTGTAGCCGCAGGAGTAGTAGCTCCCGCTGTAGTCGGCGGTTGCGTTGGCAAGATAGAACGGGTAGCGGATCTCGACGCCGCCGCACCAGAACGATTCCGAGCACATGGAGACGTTGTAAGTGCTGGGAAGAAGAGGCTCGGCACGGGTGGAGGTGGAGACGACATGGGCAGCGAGGAGGACGAGGAGGAGGACGGGGAGGCGTGGTAGGTGAGCAGCCATGGCGAGGAGAAGACGTGGTAGACGAGGTGTGGAGCTGGGTTCACCCTCGTCAAGCTGCGTTGTTAGCTCCAACTAGTCCTGTATTCGCAGAGAATTACATCTCTAGACTCTGGTTGAACGTCACAAAGTGGGACGACCGAGCGGCGTCAACTCCCAGTGGCGAGTAGAGAAGACGTGTAAAGAAGGTCACGAAATAGTCTCCCTAGGTATGTGGCAGCTTGCAGGCCCGTTGTTCACGTCATGAAAGAAAACATCAGTTTAATCAAAGAAAATCATTCAAGAAAATGTGTGGCTAGCTCAATGTAATCATTTACTAGTTGAAACGGTAGAACACATGCCAAACCTTGTTCGAAGAAAAAAAAACAGAGACATACCGGCACCGCATCGGCCCGTGGTCTGGCCGCCGTCGCAGAAACAGGCGAATGTCATCCCGCCGGCGGGCGTCTCCTCGCGCTGGTAGCCACACACCATCCGGCGGAGCCCTCGCATCGGTCGCACTGCTCGGAGTGAGTGTTGTAGTTCAGCTCGAACCCGTCCTGCAGCAACCGACGGAGCGACCCGTTCCGGAGGCGGACCGCCAGTGGTGCCTATTTTCAATCCATATAGATAGAGGAGATTGATATGGATTAGAAGAGTTTTTGACTTACTAGAGTTGAAACCCCTCAATCCCCCTCAATCCATATGGAAGGTAGAACCGAACAAGCCCTTCTTGGGTACATCCAGCACAGGCAGCGCCACCACCACGCCCTCGCACCCGTGCTTGTACGCCAATAGATGTCCAGGCGGGTCGGGCGGTCCGAAACTCAGGCACTGGTTGGCTCGGCCTGGTGACTAAGTCGTGTCTGGGTCTAAGACGCGGCACGACAGGCTAGACATGACCCGTTTTTAATTTTTTTCCTATTTTTTAATACAAATACATACATTATACTTGAATATATAGTATAAAATACAGTAAAAATATTTGTTTTGTTGGTTATGTGGGTGTAAATAGGTGTTAGAGCTAATAACTATGGTTTAAACTTTCATATATGTATATTTTAACATATGTTTTATCATTTAAATGCCATATACTATTATAGACTTGTTAGGCCTGTCGGGCCGTGGGCCGACCCGACACGGTTAATATCTTAGCATGTTGTGTCTGAGCCTCGTTCGAGACCCGTGGACAGGCACGACACGACCCGCTTACTAATCCGGGTCAGGCCAACATGATCCCAATCCGTGCCGAGCCTAGCCAGGCTCGGGCCAGGTCGGCTCGACCTGCCTATTTGGACATGTATACGTACGCCTCAGCACCCATGATCCCGCCATCCACGGCCTACTTCTATCTTCTTGTTGTTGTGGGCACCCACTCAGTTCCACGACAGAGGGTAGGGTAATATGTTCAGCTGATTCCTTATCCAACTCTTTATCTTAAACTTTACTCTGCAAACAGTGTAATCCATAATACAAAATTGTATTTTGCACGGGTATTTACACGACCTGTTGGAGATGGTCTAATGTTCTTCTTGCAATTGTAGAGGAATGTGATGTTGGAGCTGGAGGGTGCAAGCCGTAGCCAGACGATGTCGAAGGTGAGGTTCACGTGGAGGCGCGGGCAGCCGATTGCGACCGCTTACTCGTTAACGATGTCAACGTCGGAGACTAGTATGATATGCGCCTTGGCCTAGCTCTAGCATCTTGCCCATCCACATACACACATTCAAACCTCACTCTGCGAAAAGTGCAGAACAGTACAATTTACAGTACAAAACAATAATTTGAGTGACCATATGCGTAAACTGCTGGATACAGTCTTATAGTTGATGTTGGACACTACATATCTTTGGGACTTGTTGGTTGGGAGACAACTGATTTAGAGGGAAACTATGGAGAGTAAATCCCTTACTATTTAAAATTGAGTACCAAGAGATTTCCTTTCCCATAGATTCCCTCTAATTCTCCTATCACCAAACCAGATCTAAAAGGGCAGATCAACATCAAGTCGCTAGTTGTTGTTGCCACTATCTAGCCGAGTATGTCGTTGCCGCTAACTATTGCTCGCAGCTGATTTGGATGATGGCTACTTTATGGGATTTTGGCTTGTATTTTCATCAGGTGCCCTTACTTTGCGATAGCACGAGTTCATAAGTGTTCTCAAGAATCATGTGCTGCATTCGAAGATCAAGAACATTATTGTTTGCTTTCACTTTCTTTCAGAACATTATAAGATAAGCGACATCGATATATACCACGTTGATACACATAGACAGCTTGCTGACATTTTGACTAAACCCCTTGATCAGTCTACATTTGCTCATTTGCGAGAGTAATTGGGTGTTTGCTTCCCTTTTTGATCGAGGGCTCTCTTTTGTTTTTTCTTTCTTCTACTTTTCATGTAGTTTATAGCCCTTTTGCTTTTTTATTTCTGTATCATATCTGTATTTGCATCTCATGTATCATTTTGAGCTTCATCTATATAACTGTTAGAATGTAACTATGCTCTTAGTAGTATGTCCTCTGTGTACATGATGATGTTATGGCATGCTCAGACTCCTTTTGCTCATGTTGATACAATGTTGTTGAGCTAAACCTGCTTTTATAATTGTGAACTTGACTATTACTTGCTAAATCCAAAAATTGTTCACCGTTGAGATCAGCACCTAGCATGTGTAGGATGTGTTGAGATCTTAAGTCATTCAATGTCTATTAGCATGTGTAGGATGTGTTGAGATCTTGACTATTAGCATGTTTTTGCTGTCACTAGTATGCTAGGTGGCTATGTCTCATGCCTTAAGTCATTCAATGTCTTGATTCATTAAGTCTATGTGTTGGAACTTGCTACCAGGTGCAAGGGGATCCAACGGGGGTGAAAGTTGACGTAAACAGGGTTCTCGCACGAGATGGCAAAAGCTCTGTTAATCTAGCCTCTCAAGGGCACTGTGCGGGGATATTTATAGGTATCTGAGTGCCCAGCGTCCTGTGTTAAGGACGCATGTGCCCTCAGACACCTAGGTTATCCCCTGAATATTCCCATAAAGCGGGGTTACAGACTGTAATTACAGGGATGCCTTTACAAATTAGGCCCGTAACCCGCAGCGGCCACGCATGGCCTGTTACAATGGGCCGGATTACACGTGGGCCTCCATGCTGGACGAGGTCGCAAGGTGGGACGACCTCGTCACGGGTCTTCGTCCGATGTCGTGTGGGGCGAAGGGTGTCCCTGCCCGTTGTCTTGTCTCCGTTGGACCAACGACTACGGCGAAGGCATCGAGCGAAGGGTGGCGTCTTCGCCTTCGCCCCAACATTTGCCCTCCGAGGGACCAGTTCGACTAAGTCATCTGGTGCCGAAGACGTCGCTAGATGGCGGAGACGCTGCCCTCGCTTGAAGTGGTTCCGCGGGGGTTTTTGACATGACCGTTGATTGACACCGTACTGTTGGACTGCGGGTTTCCCGAAGCGCCGCGCCCTGTGTATAAAAGGGGGCGGGGGCGGCGCGTTTTGAACTTTATCTTTCCGCGCTCCGTGAAAACCCTAGCCGCCTTTTCCACCATCTTGCTGCTCGTCTGCCCTCCTTGTTCTTGTTCGCCGGAGATATGGCCCGAGTGAAGCAGACCGCCCGCCGCCGCCGACGATACGTAGCGATGCCGACCTCTTCTTCTTCTACTGCCGCTACGCCGCCGGCCGACGCGTCGTCTGAGGAAACGCTGAGTACTGTGGCGGCGGAGGAGTTGCGCGCCGGCGATACGGTCGATTTCGGTGTGTCGCGGATGTCGTCGGTCCGCGTGCAAGATATGCAGCGGCTTGGTTACTTTGGCAGCGGAGTCGCTCGTGTCCCGTGGACGGAGGAAGTCCCCGAGCCGGAAGGCGAGTTGGTTGTGTTCGAGGCGTTCTTTGCCGCTGGTCTTCGCCTGCCTGCGCACCGGTTTGTGGGAGAAGTCCTGCGCAGATTTAACGTTCAGATCCATCAGCTGACTCCGAATGCCGTGGTGGCTCTGTCGAAGTATGTCTGGGCGACGACTTCGTACGACGGACAACCATCAGTCGAAGTCTTTGCGAAGTACTATTGCCTGCACTGGCAGAAGAGGATGATCGGAAATGAAGTTGCCCAGTTTGGGTCCTGTACATTTACGCCGAAGACCGGCAAGACCTCGATGGAGGTAGTCGAGTTAGTTCCTTGCGCCCGCAACAAGTGGGGCAACTGGCATGAGTTTTGGTTCTACGTCGCGGAGGGCACAGTCGAAGACCATCCGGGGCTCCCCGTGTCCGAGATGTGCTCGCATTATTACTCAACATACCCACCGTTTGAAGTGGCGGAGGAGGATGCAGACGAAGGGGCCCTTCGGTGCGCCGCCGGCCTGAGCAGCGGGCGCGATTTGGTTGAGGAGTTTGTGGCGTACGGGGTATGGCCTTTGGCACATGGCTGGGCGTTGGGTGAAGTATGCCCTCGCCAGATGCCTTCCCATGGTGGGAAGCCTGTGCGAAGTCCTGCCTTCGCGCTGGATCTGCATAGCCGCGATCCGGCCGCCTTCGTTCGTGAGGCAGAGGATGGGGCGGTGCGGATCGTCGGTCGGTACGTGCCGAAGACAGAGGGCCAGCGTAGCTGGGATATTCGCGGGTCCAATGACCGCTTGAACAGGGTTTTTGAGTTGAACCGTCTGCCGTATGGCGGTTATCCCGGCCAAGACGATGTGGATCGTCGCGGGAAGAAACCGGTGGTAGAGACTGGAGACGACCCCGCGCCGGCGGCTGCCCCGTCGTCTAAGAAGAGGAAACTAGGTATTGCTATGGGAGGTCTGGGGGTTTCTGATGGTTTTGCTAGGGAGTTGATGAGGACATGCGCGGCCCCGGGGGAAAGGATGTCTTCGCCCGAGCTCCGGGAGTCTTCGGCGCGGATGCTGAGGGTTACCGGGGGTTGGTGGCCTAAGAATGTTCCCATCCCCCGCGCGGCCGGCGAAGACTTTTTTACATCTCGCATGGTTCGTGATTGGAAAGTGTTTCCTTACGGGCGGAATATCGCTGCTGTTGTGTCGGCAGTGATGGACGAGGATCGTCAGGGAGCTGCGCAGAAGCGCCAGGCGGTCGTCAGGCTTCATGAGGCCCGGCCGAAGAGGCAACGGGGGGCTGCGAAGGCTGCTGCCCCCGGCGGAGGCCAGCTGTCGCTGGCGGCAAAGTCGGCCGTCCCTGCATCCAGCAGGGCGCCGGAGGCTGCGAAGGCGGCTGCCGCCGGTGGTTCGAAGTCTGTGAAGGCCGCCCCTGCGTCTAGCAGGGCGCTGGAGGCTGCGAAGGCGGCCCGAGAATTGCCGCCGGGCAAGCGCGTCGCCGACTTCGCCACCGACATTAGTGTGGAAGATTATCTTGTTGGTAAGTCGTTGGCTCGAGTTTTTTTTAATCTGTTGATACGTCGCAGGGTCGGACGAAGGCCAACTTGTTGTTGCTCCGCCTGCCGTGGCGACAGTGGCGGCTGCCGTGGTGCCCAGGGCGAAGGGCAGTGCTCTTAGTGCCGGCGGCGAGATACCGGCACTCACTGCCGTCAGGGACGAGGCGGGTGCTGTGTCCCGCCGGCTGAAGGAGATGCAGGAGGCACTAAGTCAGGTGCGTTGAGCTAGACTTCGGTTTTTTACCGGCTTCGCTGGGGCTGTGGTCTTATGTGTGTCTTGTAGGCGTCTGACTTCGCAGACCACGCGGCGTCGGGGGCCCTGACGGCGGTTGTGTCTGCCGAAGTCGAGAGACTTCGGACGCAACATGCTGACGCCGTCCGGGAAAAGTCGGCCGCCGACAGTAAGTGCCGCAAGCTGGCGGATAAGGTGGCCGCGCTGGAGGGTGAGAAAACTGACCTCCGGCGCCAACTAGCGGAGGAAAGGAAGGAAGCTAATGAGGCCCTCGCCAAGGCGCAGGCTGCGTAGGCGGAGGCCAATGTGGCGCGGGCGGAGGGCAGTCTTGCCAGGCAGCGCGCCGAGCAGTTGGAGGAGCGGCTCAGTGCCCTGCAGAGCCATGTGGAGAGGGTCGAGGCCTCGACGCGCTCGGAGGCTGAGCGGACACGCAAACAGCTTATGGATTCATACCATGAGCTAGGCGCGCGGACCGCTGACTTCGAAGTGCCGGACCGAGAGCCCGGACTTCGCTGCCTCGAGTGGATACAGGAGGAGTTGCTGGCGCTTCCCGCCATCGTGGAGGGGTTTATGTCCTATGCCTCCCTGGTCACCTGCGAGGGGGCGATGAACGCGCTCTCTCGCGAAGGGTGCCGGCACTATGAGGTCTTCGACCAAGCTGATGAGGATTTCGAGCGCAATATCTACAAGGTTGAGGACCCTGTGGTGAAGGAATTCGCGGGAGCCCTCTACGACCGGATGTGGGGCCCCCACGGACAGGAGGTGGTCAGGGAGCGGGCCGAGACGGCGAGGGGTCAGGTAATGTTTGGCTTTTGTTTGGTGTTTGTTGAATGTGGGCTATATGTGGGTTTGCTGAATCTGTGTGTTGTGTCTCAGGCGGCGCGTGGCGAGAGGGTGGATGACTTCGGGGCTTTGAACAGTGCGCTGCCTGACCCGGAGCCGAACCCGACGGCGGCTATGTCCGAGGCCGCCCTGGAGCCGCCCCCGGAAACCGCCGAAGGCGTTCCTGATGCCCCCGCAGCCACTGCAGCCGGCGGAGGCCCGTCGCCAACTGCCGCGCCGAGGGCTGAGGATCCCGCGACGGATAGGTCTTCGCAGGTGGCTTAGTGGGTGTGGGTAGTTAGGGAATTTTGGATATGTTGCTGAATCTTGGTTGCTGCGCAGGTTCAAGATTTTGGGCCTGCGCACGCAACCGCTACTACTAATTTTTTGGCGGCTTCGACCGTGGATGATGGTAATAAATCGGATGGGTCTGCATCTAAGTTTTCTGATTTTGGTGACTCTGAGAGTTCGGTTGAGTGGACTGAGGAGTTGTCAGATGAGGATTTGGACTACTTCGCGGCCTTGGACGCGGCGGCGGTGGAGGCTTCGCCGCATGCTGCGGATGCTGAAGTTGTGCCTGGTCCGAGTACTGGGCGTAGGCGGCGAAGGGCGGTTGCCAAGCGTAGAGTGAGTGGGGCGGACGGCGGTCGGCTTCGGGTGAGTAGGGCTGGCAGGCAGGAGCTGTTGTCCTTGCCGGCCGCTGTGAGTGCAGGTGAGGGGGAGCTGCGAAGTCTTTTTGCGGGTAGGAGCTTAGGATAATGTTATTTAATTATAGGGAGATGAGAATTATTCCGAAGGTTGAGCCGATGTAGAGTGTGATGCCCTCGCTTGTACATGTGTAATGGCTTGTATGATGAGGTTGTGTGCCTTCGCACATTCGGCTATGTTCGCGAAGGCGTTACGTACTTGGTCTGGTGTATTTGTTATGTTGGTCTGGTGCGGATGCAGTCGGTCTTTGTGCGGACAGTTTGGCGTAGTCGTTTTCGCACTTGTTAAGCTTCGTCCGGCGCAAAAGACTTCGATTTTTCGCGCTTGTTGCGCTAGCCCAGCTGCACCCTTAGGCGACTTCTGCATGGATAGTCTTCGCGGAAGACTTCGATTTTTCGCGCTTGTTGCGCTAGCCCGGCTGCACCCTTAGGCGACTTCTGCATGGATAGTCTTCGCGGAAGACTATGATTTTTCGCACTTGTTGTGCTAGTCCGGCTGCACCCTTAGGCTACTTCTGCACGGATAGTCTTCGCGGAAGACTACGATTTTTCGCACTTGTTGTGCTAGTCCGGCTGCACCCTTAGGCGACTTCTGCACGGATTTGTCGCACGCGAGGGTGGCCAGCGCTGAGCCTCGCGGTGACTTTGTATTGGTCGAATGTCGAAGACCGTCGGCGCGGTCTTTTTTCAACGCAGGTTTTTGCGGGGGATTTTTCGCTTGTATATTACATGACTCCGCCTCGTTAAAAACCTCACCCCCCGGGAGGAAAAGAGTGCGGGCCAGAATAAAATTGTTTTTGCGAATTACAAGGGCGAATCGGCCCTGATGAGTCAAACAAAAAATTTGCGGAGATTGTCGATGTTCCAGGAGTGCTCCAGGTCTTCGCCGTTTGGCGTTGCGAGCCTGTAAGCGCTGGGGGAAGCCTTCGTCTTGACGATGAAAGGGCCCTCCCACTTGGGCTCCAGCTTCCCCCTGGACACTGTCCGGGCTGTTCGGACGAGTACGAGGTCCCCTTCGCTGAATTCCCTCGGGATGACTGCGTGGTCGCGCCATGCTTTTGTCTGGGCTTGGTATTTATTTAGAGCCTGTAGGGCGAAGACTCGGTCTCCATCGATGAGATCATTCGAATTGGGCTCGTCCACGTCGGGGACGGCTGACGGAACTATTCACGGGGACCCATGTTTTATTTCTTGTGGGGTCATGGCCTCCGATCCATATAGAAAGCGAAAAGGGGTGAACCCGGTCGCCCTGCACTCAGTCGTGTTTAGCGCCCAGACCGCCTCAGGTAGCAAATCGGCCCACTTGCCCTTTTTTTCGTCGAGGAGCATTTTTTTGACAGCTGTGAAAATTTTTCCATTGGCGCGTTCCACAACTCTGTTGGACTGCGGGTGATATACTGAGGCGAAGGCCAGCTTGGTGCCGATGGAGAAACAAAAATCCTTGAAGTCTTGGCTATCGAATTGCTTGCCGTTGTCGACTGTTAGTTCGGACGGTACTCCGAAGCGGCAAACAATGTTTTGCCAAAAGAATTTCTGTGCGGTCTTTGATGTTATTGTGGAAACAACCCTCGCCTCGATCCATTTGGTAAAGTATTCGACAGCGACGAAGGCGAACTTAAGGTTCCCCTGAGCCGTGGGCAGGGGCGCGACGATGTCCAGGCCCCAGTGCTGTAGAGGCCATGTGTGGGCGATCAGTTTTGTGAATTGCGAGGGGCTGCCTGACCGAGGAGAAAACTTCTGGTAGGCTTCGCAAGACCTTGCAACCCGATTTGCGGCGCAGATCATTGCGGGCCAGTAGAAACCTTGGCGGATCACCTTTGCGGCTAGGGCCCTTGGCCCTGCGTGAGAGCCGCAAGTACCACTGTGGACTTCACGCAGGATTTGGACGCCTTCGGTCTCGGTGACACATTTAAGCATTGGCTGACTGACCCCTTTCTTGTAGAGTTGGCCCTCAATCAGTGCGAAGTCCCGGCTTCGATGTTTGAGGCGCTTGGCCTCATTAATGTCGGTTGGGTGGTAATACCCCTGTAGGAACAGGGTTATTGGTGCCCGCCAGTCTTCAGTCATAATATGGTTGACTATGCGGTGGCCCTCGCTGTCATTGGTTATTTGGAGTCCTTCGGGGCTCCGGACGGCTGGCGTGCCGATGACATGGTAGAACACGTCAGAGGGCAGGGACTCGCCTCTGGCGGCAGCCTTGGCCAGTGCGTCGGCCTCTTCATTCTTGGCCCGGTCCACATGCTGCAAGGTGAATCCCTTGAATTGTGTCTCGAGACTTTGGATGGCCGCGAGTTATTGCATAAGTGCGGGGTCCTTTGCTGCATAGTCTTTCTCGACTTGGCCGGCAACTACCTTGGAGTCTGTTCTGATGATGCAGGTGGTGACCCCAAGGGCCCTTAGCTTGCGGAGGCCGAGGATGACTGCTTCGTATTCTGCTATGTTATTTGTGCATCTGTCAGATTCCAGAGCGAAGCTGAGGCGTGCTGCGTATCTGTGCTTGACCCCGGCGGGTGAGGTGATGACTGCAGCGGCGCCTGCCCCCGCATGGCACCACGCCCCGTCGCAGTGGATCGTCCAAACCTTCTCTGCGGACGGGTCCGTCTGTGTTATTGGCCCAGTCCAGTCGACGACGAAGTCTGCCAGGACTTGTGACTTGATGGCTGTCCTAGGCTCGAAATTGATGTGGTAGCCGGAGAGTTTGGTCGCCCACTTGGAAATCCTCACCGATGTCTCCGGGTTTCTGAACAATTCACCAAGTCCCCTGTCTGAGGTGACTCGTACCTTGAATGCTTCAAAATAATGGCGCAATTTGTGCGAAGACATAACAACCGCGTAGGCAATCTTCTCCAGTTCTGTCATGTTACATTTGGACGGTGTCAGCACTTCGGAGACGTAATAAACTGGGCACTGCCTGATCACGCCCTCAATTGTCTGCTCTTGCACCAGTGCCGCGCTGACCGCATGCGGCGAAGCCGCAACATAGAGCAACAGGGGTAGCGAAGAGTCGGGGCTTGTAAGGACTGCCAACTCCGACAGGTACTGTTTTAATGAGGCGAAGGCCGCTGCCTGCTCTGGTCCCCAAGCGAAGTCTTTTGCGCCACGAAGAGTTTTGAGGAAAGGGAGACTTCGCTCGGCGGATTTGGAGATGAATCTGTTGAGGGCAGCCAACCTGCCCGTCAGGCGCTGGACATCTCTGGCGGACTGCAGAGGCGTCATGTTGATGATGGCCTGAATTTTGGTTGGGTTGGCCTCGATGCCGCGGTGTGATACCAGGTAGCCCAATATTTTCCCTTGGCGAACGCCGAAGACGCACTTTTCCGGGTTCAGGCGAAGTCGTGCGTCTCGCATGTTCGCGAATGTGTCGGCGAGGTCAGCGAGATGGTCCTCCTTGCTCTTGCTGGCGACGACGATGTCGTCCACATATGTGAATATGTTCCTGCCAACTTGCCCTTCGAGCACTGTTTTGGTAAGCCGGGAAAAGGTGGACCCGGCGTTCTTGAGTCCCTCCGGCATTCTGATGAAGCAATATGTGCCGAAGGGTGTTATAAAGATGGTGCTAGCCTTGTCTTCCTCCTTCATGTATATCTGGTGGTAACCGGAGAAGCAGTCGAGGAGTGACATGACTTCGCATCTGTAACACCCTGAATTTGGGGGTATAAAATTTCTTTTCCAATATCCACCAAATTCAGGTGTTACTCTCTCAGTTCTTCGCTTTCCTTCCCTTTTCCTAAAAATGGAGAATTATTTTTATATATAAGTTTTAAGCTTAGTAAATAAAATCCTAGAGAAGCTTCGATTGTTGCATTCATGCCATTGCATAGTGTTTATGAGTGCTAAGATTTCTCGAAACATGTTGAATTATCTCAAGAAATATTTTCGTGAACTTCTGAAAACCTTTGGAAAGATTTTCGAGTATTAAATGTGAGCTTCAGCCTTTCTGTTATTTTCTTTATTTCAAAAACTTAATGTTTGCGGAAACCAAAATATTCTGAAAATCCGATAGTATATATATATATATATATATATATATATATATATATATATATATATACTTCTTTCTTTCTCTCATCGAGCTCGTTCCAGAACTCGTTTCCTTTTTGCGAGACCGACCATCGCCTCTCCTCGCGAACGACATACCACTCATATCTGTTAACCCAGTCTACCCTTTGTCTACTCCTCAGCATCTACCCCTCCGTCTAACCTTGTCTACCCCCGACATCTAACTTCATCTACCCCTATCCACCCCAGCTTGCCATGTTTCGTCATGCAAATGTCTCATGCGCCATGCATGGATCCACCTGTTTCTCTCACTCGTCCCTCTCACTGTCATCCTGGGCGCACGCCCGCGTGTCAGTTTCTTCTCTTCTCAAATTGTTGCCCGTTTGCACGCGCGTCTGACTTAGACGTGATCCGCGGTGAATTTGGTAACCTCCATCCGCACTATATTTTTTATATATATCTACCCCTACCGTCACATAACTCTTGGTACGGATATGCACCTCCTCCCAGATCCAAATCACACAACAGGCGCCCTCCGCACGGTTACCATTCCCTCTCCTCTTCCTCGTTGGACACCATTCCTCGCTGCGCAGAACTCACCGCGAGCGTCTTCCTCCGACGAGTCTTCTCCCCAAGTAAGAAATTCTCTACTCCCTCCCTTTCTCCCCTAGCCTTTTCCCGTCGCTATTTGTAGAGCGAGCGCTTCGCCCTGCGCGTATCCCCTCTCTCCTCCCATGGCCGACGCGACCATCACAACTGCACGTGCCGAGCCTCCCCTACCGCCCAGCCCCTAGCCCTGGCCATCGGCGGCCGTGGTCTTCACCAGGCACGACATGAACGCGCCCCGCGGCAGCCAGTGGACGCGCGCCCCCGCGGCAGCCAGTGGACACGCGCCCCTGCGGACTCCAAGACGGCGACCCCCTGCTCGTGCGGCACCGCCCCTGCGGACTCCAAGACGGCGACCCCCTGCTCGCGCTCCCGCCCCACGCAGTACAACAGCGCGGCCATGGTGCCCAGCTCTCCCCTGCAGAGAAACCGAGCCCAACCCCTCCCAGGCGTGGAGACCGTCGTGGCCGAGGATCCCATGGCCAATCCTCTTCTACCCTTCCTCCATTCTCTCCGATTCGATCTCATGGTGGAAAACCCCATGGCCAGCTCTCCATTCCTGCGTGCGTGAGATGTGGGTGGAGGTTGAGGCCACACCTGATCCCACCTCCCCTTGATCCTTTGTGGCTATGACCCATGTGGTCCATCGTGTGGTCAACTTTTAACTAATAGAATCGCGCCACGTAGTTTAAATTCGAGCGACGCTATTTATTCAATATAATTTGCGTTGTAAACCCATCACGACTCGTTCCAGTTGCATTAACTTCGTAACAACATCAATTTCGTGTTAGTAACGTTATTTTGGTATGTCGCATGTCTTAAATAATTAATTAGTTGTCCATTCGATAGTGGTTAAAGAACGACTTTCCAATTAAAACTAATTTATATTTCTAACTTGCGCTTTACAAAATACGCGTTAATTTGATTAATGCTAACTCAAATATTTTAAATTAATACTCGCTTAGTGTATGCGCGGCATCTATTTAGGTATTTCTCGTATGTCGCACATGCTGTTCCGCGCGTTGGCGTGCTGGATCACGCGTCGTTTGTGCGCTGTCGCGCATGTCACCACATGTTGTCTTCATGTGTTGCGCATGCGGATCTTGCGCATCGCCGCATGTTGTCCGCGTGCTAAGTCGTATTTGTCGCGTGCAATGTCGTATGTCGTTTGCGTGTATCGCACGCTGTCCGTGCTCATTGGTTAATTGTTTCATTATAATCGTTCATGCTCATTAATTAATTCTTGATTAGTCGTTGACTAATTGATAATTCAATTTATATAAAATACCTTGCACAGATAATTTATATGAACTAAAATCTACTTAGAAATATAGTTTTGTGCGTTTAATCACAATCTAGTAGTATTCGTTGGCCGCGTCGTTTGTTAGCCGCAGATGGCCAGTTATTTGTTACATAATGTGTCGTAAGCCCATTTATACTCGTCCCGGTTGCGTGCTGCTTCGCGCGTCGTTCACGTGCTGTCTGCGCGTTGTTCGTGCGTGATGGGCTCGTGGTCGCGTGCTGGTTCGTGCGCATTCGCGCGCGCTATTTTCGTGTGTCGTTAGCGTGCTATGTCGCGCGTGTCCGCGCGTCGTTTGCATGCTATCGTGCTGGTTCGCGCGCCGTTCACGCTCGTCGCACGTGCTGTTTTCGTGTGTCGTCAGCATGCTATTTCGCGTGTGTCAGCGGGTCGTTTGCACGCTGCCGTGTTGGGTTCGCCATCGTCACGTTGTCTGCGCGTGTCGCGCGTGGTGCGCGTGCTAGGTCGCGTGCGGTCGTGCTGTTTCATGCGTTACGTATTTCGTCTTGCTCTACTAATTCGTCCCGCTTAGAGTCGTTGTTGTTATTTAAATTTCTTAGTTAACTGAGAATTGTTAGTGTGGTCAGCTAATTAAAACTGTGCGATAGCTCTAGTTTCATTTTAAATAAATATTGATTAATATAATCAGATTAAACTAAATGTTATGATTAATACTTGTTTAACGTTAACATGTTAACTTCTCGACCGTAGTCTCGACCGTCGCATTTCTTTTTCCTCGCGTGACCGTAGTAACGCGCTCTATTCCGTTTTGCATGTTTTATTATGTTTGTATTTGTATGGTGTAATGTTCTTATGCATATATGTGTTTGTTTGCTTGTGTCTGTTTGTCTTCGCTTCGCGTTGCGATAAGAATGCGATCCATCTCCAAGCCTCAAGGAATCGAAGATCAAGCGTTGGCGACCAAGTGATATAGCTCTTCGAGTTCTACAAGGTTGAAGACCCTGAGCATCTGTTTGGTGAAGGCAAGTGTCCTCTGACCTATTATGTCCCATTCACTTATAATTTATTGTCCCGCATTACTCAATTGAAACCTAAGGATTGACTAGCTTTCTATTTATCTCATCCTTGTTTACCTCTGGGTTATCATGGTTAGCATTCTGCTATTGCTTAAACTTAATCAATGAACATGATGAGACTATTTATGATACTGTTATCCTGATGATGTTGATGATCTTGTGATACTCTAGGGGGCTCAGGCTGTTTCCTGAGTACCTCTCCGTAAGGACCTGTTCGTTGAGAGACCACCCGGGATAACAGTGCAACCATGAGGGTGGAATGGGGTGCCCTTAGCTAATTAATTAGAGGAACTAGAAGTGTAGTTGCTTCGCCGTCGTGCCGTCAATGGGGTCCAGGCACAGTGCTTGCTCTGCCGAGGCTGGGTGCCGAGGTTCTTTCGTTTTGCTTTTTAGTCGCCCTCCTGCGGGGAGAGGTACTGTGTTTATCAAACTGGAGAAACCTAATGGGCAGCTATGACCTCTAGGGAATCTTTGTAAAGGCTTCGTAGTGAATCCCTGGCCATTCACCTTGGGAGTGAATAAGGGTCTTGCAAGCCCGGGCTAGAGAGGGAATCACGGCTCATGGGTAAAGTGTGCAACCTCTGCAGAGGATTAGAAACTGATATATCAGCCGTGCTCACGGTTAAGAGCAGCCTTGGGATCCTCTTTGATTAGAGATACAGATGGTTTGAGATACAATGATTATGATATGGTTTTGGTTCGACTATGATGATGATGTTCCTCGATGAGGAAATGGTTTACGGGTTGGTTAATGCTAAAATCTGGCTTCTACTAATGATAAATACTTGACCAACTAAAAGCAACTGCTTGAGCCTAACCCCACATAAAGCTAGTCCACTTCAGCCAAACGGGACATTTGCTGAGTACGTTGATGTGTACTCATCCTTGCTTTACCACAAAACACCAGGTTGTCCACATTGCAACCATCGCTCAGGAGAAGACGAAGTCGTGGAAGGAGACTTCCAGGAGTTCCAAGACTACGACGAATTCTAGGTGTGGGTTGGCGGCAACCCCCAGTCAGCTGCCTGTGAAAGCCTTATCCTTACTGCGTTTCGCTAGCACTTTGATTTACCTGTTAAGTCGATGACTATGTGGATGTCTATGACTCTGTGATGTAATAAGTTAACACTCTTTTATGTTATTATTCGAGCACTGTGCGATGATGTTCATTTATGTAATCGCTGTGTACGTGAGTTCTGATCCTGGCACGTACATAGTTCGCATTCGGTTTACCTTCCAAAACCGGGTGTGACATAAGTGGTATCAAAGCCATGCTGACTGTAGGACCGCTGACCTAGAGTAGCATTGGCCGTTTTAAGGACTTATTGATTATTACTTCACCTCATCCTTGATTCTGCTTCAAAATATTAGTCATACCGACTAATTCTATGTTGTGCTTCTATATGCCCCCTTGCCAAAAGTATTTTATTCTAGTATGGTCTATACTTCTCTCAATCCATTAGATCTGATCTCACTTATGCTTGCGACATATTTGTAGATGACCCTGACCATAGATTTTTTTTGTCTTTTGGGATTCTTTCCTCTTCCATCATTAAGTTGCTACCATCTGGCGAACTCTAGTCCTTTGGTATTAACATACTCATATCTCTGAATTCTTTAATACTCTTGTTTCAAATACTTGCCTCTAAGTTTCTACTACCTACTTAAACATTTCAGTTTATTTGTCCATGACCTTCCTGTCTTTGAGACCCTTTCCTCTTCTATTGTTAAGTCGCTATCTTCCGGCAATTTCTTGTCTCTTGGTATCGGTATGCTCATCTCCTTGAAATCTCTCATACTCTCATTTTTTATGCCTACCTTTATATCCCAAGGTCTGGTTAAGATATTTTATTTTACTTGTCCTTGACCACCCTTGTTTCTTGACGATCCATGAGCGGTCATTTTATTTTGCACATCCTTGGCAATCTCGTTAATTCCTTGTAACTTCCTTTGGTAATGAATTTTTTTTACTTCAACTCTTCTGTCGGAACCTCACTTATCTTATCCTTGTCTGTTTTCTCCACTTCGTTACTTTGCGATTCTTACCTTAACTCTATCCATGGATTATGTTTTTCACCATTATCACCTTTATCCTTATCACCTTTACATCTTACCTTGATGTTTATCTTATACCGGTCTTTAAAATAACCTCTTTTCTATCTCAATCTGAGCATTGTACTGTACCTACTTTTCCTTGGTCGTATCCTCTTCTTTGTCACTTGTGAGTTTTTAACCCCATTCCTTGCCTACTTGTGTTTGTTATTACCTTTACATTTCCCATCCCTCGACCATACCTTGGTGATGACGTTATGTCTGTTATCTAGAATCTCCAATCTCCTATCCCAAATTGGGAGCGGTGTTTTACTTATCTCACCCTTGGCTATATCCTCTTCTTTACCACGTGTAAGCTTGAACGTGACTCCATTCTTTGTTGTACTCATACCGCTAGCTCTTCAATACCTTCGTCTTTTCTCTCATACCCTTGTCTGTTATCGCCTTTGACCCTTGGAATATTGGTGTCTTCTATCTGAATGCTTACCTTGAACTTATCCTTTAAAAGCATCCCCTCTCTTTCAACCTAGTTTGAGAGCCGTGAGTTACCTATCTCTCCCTTGATTTCTTTTCCCCCCTTGTCACCTTACAAGCCTTGTCTAATTCTATCCTCTGTTGTGTTTTTATTTGCTATCACCATTACTTTGCCATCCATCAATCTTACATTCATACTTATCTTTATGCTTGCTCTTTAAAAAAATTCATCTCTTCCACCTCAATTTGAGAGTGGCAATTTTACCTATCTAACCCATTGACGTACCCTCTCCCTTTCCGTTTGCAGGTCCTGTCTTAACTCCATCCTTTTTGGTACTTATATCACTTGTTCTTATGCCCATTTACCTCCCCTCTTACATTATTGTCCGTTATCACCTTAACCCTTGTCATCCCTCGATCTTTTACCTTGATGCTTATCCTACACCTTCATTTTTAAACCTCCTTTCCCATTTCGGTTAGAGAGTGGTGTTCTACCCATTATGCTCTTGGTCGTATCCTTTTCCTGGTCGCTTACACTGCTTGTTTTAACTCCATCCCTTATTGTGCTTGTGTCCCTATCCTACACGTCTTATTCTTCTCCTTGTCCTTCAACAAACCATAGAGAGTAGTTATTCCCTTTTCAAGGAAGATCACCATTTAATTAAAAGGAACATATAGCAACGAGATGTTTGTTGTTGTATGCTTGTCTTTGTGTGATGATTGATTTGCTTCTTCGTGATGAGTGTTGATGTGTTGTGGCCCTTGGTCCGCAATGGCATCCGTTTACTAGTTGATTGCCATAGAGTTGGGTAGCTGGGTGCTCTCCCTTTTCTCTCTTTGATCCATCTATGCTTACCTTTTTTATCTATACCCTTTCCTCTTGCACCTGTCAAGTTGGCATCCTACAACCATCACTCAAGATCAGAGTCGTCGGCATCTTCACCAAGTGCATATCAGCGCTCTTGTTAAGGGGGTTAGTCGCTAACCCCAATGAAGACAATGCGATCAACATCAACCAACAAGATCAAAGTGAAGCAGCGGAAGCGTGTGTGGGTCCTAACCCACAGGTCCAAGGGATCCTCAAGAATTGCATCAATCAGTCTCAAGCATCTGAAGGTCAAAGCAACCAGTCCACAAGATAAGCTTGCAGATTCAAAGTCAACTTAATGAAACCGTGAACAACCGATGAACCAACCCTGTTTTCCTTGCTAGCCTCTTCTTGAATCTCGAGGGCGAGATTCTGTTAAGGGGGTTAGATTTGTAACACCCTGAATTTGGGGGTATAAAATTTCTTTTCCAATATCCACCAAATTCAGGTGTTACTCTCTCAGTTCTTCGCTTTCCTTCCCTTTTCCTAAAAATGGAGAATTATTTTTATATATAAGTTTTAAGCTTAGTAAATAAAATCCTAGAGAAGCTTCGATTGTTGCATTCATGCCATTGCATAGTGTTTATGAGTGCTAAGATTTCTCGAAACATGTTGAATTATCTCAAGAAATATTTTCGTGAACTTCTGAAAACCTTTGGAAAGATTTTCGAGTGTTAAATGTGAGCTTCAGCCTTTCTGTTATTTTCTTTATTTCAAAAACTTAATGTTTGCGGAAACCAAAATATTCTGAAAATCCGATAGTATATATATATATATATATACTTCTTTCTTTCTCTCGTCGAGCTCGTTCCAGAACTCGTTTCCTTTTTGCGAGACCGACCATCGCCTCTCCTCGCGAACGACATACCACTCATATCTGTTAACCCAGTCTACCCTTTGTCTACTCCTCAGCATCTACCCCTCCGTCTAACCTTGTCTACCCCCGACATCTAACTTCATCTACCCCTATCCACCCCAGCTTGCCATGTTTCGTCGTGCAAATGTCTCATGCGCCATGCACGGATCCACCTGTTTCTCTCACTCGTCCCTCTCACTGTCATCCTGGGCGCACGCCCGCGTGTCAGTTTCTTCTCTTCTCAAATTGTTGCCCGTTTGCACGCGCGTCTGACTTAGACGTGATCCGCGGTGAATTTGGTAACCTCCATCCGCACTATATTTTTTATATATATCTACCCCTACCGTCACATAACTCTTGGTACGGATATGCACCTCCTCCCAGATCCAAATCACACAACAGGCGCCCTCCGCACGGTTACCATTCCCTCTCCTCTTCCTCGTTGGACACCATTCCTCGCTGCGCAGAACTCACCGCGAGCGTCTTCCTCCGACGAGTCTTCTCCCCAAGTAAGAAATTCTCTACTCCCTCCCTTTCTCCCCTAGCCTTTTCCCGTCGCTATTTGTAGAGCGAGCGCTTCGCCCTGCGCGTATCCCCTCTCTCCTCCCATGGCCGACGCGACCATCGCAACTGCACGTGCCGAGCCTCCCCTACCGCCCAGCCCCTAGCCCTGGCCATCGGCGGCCGTGGTCTTCACCAGGCACGACATGAACGCGCCCCGCGGCAGCCAGTGGACGCGCGCCCCCGCGGCAGCCAGTGGACACGCGCCCCTGCGGACTCCAAGACGGCGACCCCCTGCTCGTGCGGCACCGCCCCTGCGGACTCCAAGACGGCGACCCCCTGCTCGCGCTCCCGCCCCACGCAGTACAACAGCGCGGCCATGGTGCCCAGCTCTCCCCTGCAGAGAAACCGAGCCCAACCCCTCCCAGGCGTGGAGACCGTCGTGGCCGAGGATCCCATGGCCAATCCTCTTCTACCCTTCCTCCATTCTCTCCGATTCGATCTCATGGTGGAAAACCCCATGGCCAGCTCTCCATTCCTGCGTGCGTGAGATGTGGGTGGAGGTTGAGGCCACACCTGATCCCACCTCCCCTTGATCCTTTGTGGCTATGACCCATGTGGTCCATCGTGTGGTCAACTTTTAACTAATAGAATCGCGCCACGTAGTTTAAATTCGAGCGACGCTATTTATTCAATATAATTTGCGTTGTAAACCCATCACGACTCGTTCCAGTTGCATTAACTTCGTAACAACATCAATTTCGTGTTAGTAACGTTATTTTGGTATGTCGCATGTCTTAAATAATTAATTAGTTGTCCATTCGATAGTGGTTAAAGAACGACTTTCCAATTAAAACTAATTTATATTTCTAACTTGCGCTTTACAAAATACGCGTTAATTTGATTAATGCTAACTCAAATATTTTAAATTAATACTCGCTTAGTGTATGCGCGGCATATATTTAGGTATTTCTCGTATGTCGCACATGCTGTTCCGCGCGTTGGCGTGCTGGATCACGCGTCGTTTGTGCGCTGTCGCGCATGTCACCACATGTTGTCTTCATGTGTTGCGCATGCGGATCTTGCGCATCGCCGCATGTTGTCCGCGTGCTAAGTCGTATTTGTCGCGTGCAATGTCGTATGTCGTTTGCGTGTATCGCACGCTGTCCGTGCTCATTGGTTAATTGTTTCATTATAATCGTTCATGCTCATTAATTAATTCTTGATTAGTCGTTGACTAATTGATAATTCAATTTATATAAAATACCTTGCACAGATAATTTATATGAACTAAAATCTACTTAGAAATATAGTTTTGTGCGTTTAATCACAATCTAGTAGTATTCGTTGGCCGCGTCGTTTGTTAGCCGCAGATGGCCAGTTATTTGTTACATAATGTGTCGTAAGCCCATTTATACTCGTCCCGGTTGCGTGCTGCTTCGCGCGTCGTTCACGTGCTGTCTGCGCGTTGTTCGTGCGTGATGGGCTCGTGGTCGCGTGCTGGTTCGTGTGCATTCGCGCGCGCTATTTTCGTGTGTCGTTAGCGTGCTATGTCGCGCGTGTCCGCGCGTCGTTTGCATGCTATCGTGCTGGTTCGCGCGCCGTTCACGCTCGTCGCACGTGCTGTTTTCGTGTGTCGTCAGCATGCTATTTCGCGTGTGTCAGCGGGTCGTTTGCACGCTGCCGTGTTGGGTTCGCCATCGTCACGTTGTCTGCGCGTGTCGCGCGTGGTGCGCGTGCTAGGTCGCGTGCGGTCGTGCTGTTTCATGCGTTACGTATTTCGTCTTGCTCTGCTAATTCGTCCCGCTTAGAGTCGTTGTTGTTATTTAAATTTCTTAGTTAACTGAGAATTGTTAGTGTGGTCAGCTAATTAAAACTGTGCGATAGCTCTAGTTTCATTTTAAATAAATATTGATTAATATAATCAGATTAAACTAAATGTTATGATTAATACTTGTTTAACGTTAACATGTTAACTTCTCGACCGTAGTCTCGACCGTCGCATTTCTTTTTCCTCGCGTGACCGTAGTAACGCGCTCTATTCCGTTTTGCATGTTTTATTATGTTTGTATTTGTATGGTGTAATGTTCTTATGCATATATGTGTTTGTTTGCTTGTGTCTGTTTGTCTTCGCTTCGCGTTGTGATAAGAATGCGATCCATCTCCAAGCCTCAAGGAATCGAAGATCAAGCGTTGGCGACCAAGTGATATAGCTCTTCGAGTTCTACAAGATTGAAGACCCTGAGCATCTGTTTGGTGAAGGCAAGTGTCCTCTGACCTATTATGTCCCATTCACTTATAATTTATTGTCCCGCATTACTCAATTGAAACCTAAGGATTGACTAGCTTTCTATTTATCTCATCCTTGTTTACCTCTGGGTTATCATGGTTAGCATTCTGCTATTGCTTAAACTTAATCAATGAACATGATGAGACTATTTATGATACTGTTATCCTGATGATGTTGATGATCTTGTGATACTCTAGGGGGCTCAGGCTGTTTCCTGAGTACCTCTCCGTAAGGACCTATTCGTTGAGAGACCACCCGAGATAACAGTGCAACCATGAGGGTGGAATGGGGTGCCCTTAGCTAATTAATTAGAGGAACTAGAAGTGTAGTTGCTTCGCCGTCGTGCCGTCAATGGGGTCCAGGCACAGTGCTTGCTCTGCCGAGGCTGGGTGCCGAGGTTCTTTCGTTTTGCTTTTTAGTCGCCCTCCTGCGGGGAGAGGTACTGTGTTTATCAAACTGGAGAAACCTAATGGGCAGCTATGACCTCTAGGGAATCTTTGTAAAGGCTTCGTAGTGAATCCCTGGCCATTCACCTTGGGAGTGAATAAGGGTCTTGCAAGCCCGGGCTAGAGAGGGAATCACGGCTCATGGGTAAAGTGTGCAACCTCTGCAGAGGATTAGAAACTGATATATCAGCCGTGCTCACGGTTAAGAGCAGCCTTGGGATCCTCTTTGATTAGAGATACAGATGGTTCGAGATACAATGATTATGATATGGTTTTGGTTCGACTATGATGATGATGTTCCTCGATGAGGAAATGGTTTACGGGTTGGTTAATGCTAAAATCTGGCTTCTACTAATGATAAATACTTGACCAACTAAAAGCAACTGCTTGAGCCTAACCCCACATAAAGCTAGTCCACTTCAGCCAAACGGGACATTTGCTGAGTACGTTGATGTGTACTCATCCTTGCTTTACCACAAAACACCAGGTTGTCCACATTGCAACCATCGCTCAGGAGAAGACGAAGTCGTGGAAGGAGACTTCCAGGAGTTCCAAGACTACGACGAATTCTAGGTGTGGGTTGGCGGCAACCCCCAGTCAGCTGCCTGTGAAAGCCTTATCCTTACTACGTTTCGCTAGCACTTTGATTTACCTGTTAAGTCGATGACTATGTGGATGTATATGACTCTGTGATGTAATAAGTTAACACTCTTTTATGTTATTATTCGAGCACTGTGCGATGATGTTCATTTATGTAATCGCTGTGTACGTGAGTTCTGATCCTGGCACGTACATAGTTCGCATTCGGTTTACCTTCCAAAACCGGGTGTGACAGCATCCGGCCGCGCTATCGACTATTTTGTCGATCCGCGGCAACGGGAAGTTGTCCTTTGGGCAGGCCTTGTTGAGACTGGTGAAGTCGATGCACATTCGCCACTTGCCGCTCTTTTTCTGCACCATCACAACGTTGGAGAGCCACGTGGGGTAAGCCACCGGCTCGATGAATTTGGCTTCCAGGAGGCGGTGTACCTCTGCCTTGGTGGCCTCTGTCTTCTCGTCGGACATTTTGCGAAGCCGCTGTTTTTTGGTCTCACCGAAGGGTCGATTCCCAAGCTGTGCTCAATTATGGATTGGCTGACCCCGACCAGGTCGAGGGCTGACCAGGCGAAGACATCTTTGTTCTTGGACAAGCAGCAGAGGAGTTTCTCCTCTTCATGCGAAGTGAGGTCTTCGCTGATAGTGACTGTCTGCTTGGGCGTGGCCTGGTCGAGGGGAACAGTCTTGGTCCTGTCGTTGCTCTGCAGCTGTGCCTTGTCGTGCTCTTTGTCGGTTGGGCTGACGGACGCA
Source organism: Zea mays (assembly GCF_902167145.1). Taxonomy (NCBI): domain Eukaryota; kingdom Viridiplantae; phylum Streptophyta; class Magnoliopsida; order Poales; family Poaceae; genus Zea; species Zea mays. Next base: position 156,029,706 of record NC_050103.1, on the reverse strand, counting down.
AGGACCTCGCGCTGGGCCGTGAGTCAGTGCACGTTTCTTTGTCCGGGGACGAAGTCCCGCTCTATGTTGCGCGCAGTCTGTTGATTGCCGTAGACCGCAATGGCACCTAACGGACCTAGTATCTTCATGCACAGGTACAATCCGTGAATGGCTGCCTCAAACTTGTTGATAGAGCCCCGACCCATGATGGCGTTATACGGATACACCATATCGACGATATCAAAGGTTATTTGCTCACTTCGGGCATTGGGTGCTACACCGAAGGAGAGATGCAGCTCTATTTTGCCGACAGGAAAAGTGCCCTTGCCGCCAAAACCATACAATGGGTTGTCCGAAGGCTTGAGCAGGCTGTGGCTTATGCCCATGTGGTCGAAGGCATGGAGGAAAATGATGACTGCTTGACTGCCATTGTCGACGAGGACTTTGTGCAGGTCCCAGCCTGCCACGCTGCAATTGATAACCATGGCGTCGATGTGGGGGGCGCTACGCAGGTCGACGTCTCGTGCGTCGAAGGTTAGCGGTACGTGGGACCACTTCGTCTGCACGACTGAGCCGGTGATGGCGACGTGGTTGATGCTGCGGTAGTGGTCCCGCTTCTGCCGCTTTGTGTCGAAGTCGGTGCTGGACCCCCCAGTGATCATATGAATGACTCCGTGATACGGCTGATCGGCGAAGTCTTCTTGTTTTGGGGCATGGGGGTGGGGGATGTTATGATGTTGCTGGTGTGGAGGTGGGGGTGGGGGAGGTACGATTTGTACTTCCTGGTGGTGTTGGTATGCGTGGTGCGGTGGATGCGGGGCGGGAGCGTGGATGTATGGTGGAGGGGGTTGCTGATAAGTGTGCGCGACAACTCTGGGGTTGTCGGCTGGCTGTGCCCGTGCCATCCTGTCTTTGGTGGCCTTCGTTTCTGGGCAATCTCTGGTTTGGTGGGCGCAGTCTTCGCCATGAAAAAGACAGTAGAATCGGCGCGGCGGCTGCGCACGCCCCCGACCCCTACCGCGAGTTCCGTTTCCGCGGCCCTGGGGGGATACTCCTGGCGGCGAGGGGCGTCAGCAGCGGGGTGCTGGTTGGCGATGTTGTGCACTTGCTGCTGATTGCGGTCGTCTCGACTGGAGTCTGGCTGCGGAGTCCTCGTCCACGTGCGACTGGACTGTGGAGCATCTTTGGGTTTCCTCTGAGACTCAACCTTGCGCTGGTGGAGCTCTTCGGATTTGGCATATTTTTCAAAGAGCTGATATAATTCCTGGAGGTTCTTGGGCGGGTCCCTGATACAATGGCTGTAAAGGACGCCGGCGCGAAGGCCACTGATGGCGTAGTGGATAGCGATCTGGTCGTCAACTGAGGGCAGTTGTGACTTGAGTGTTAGAAACTTGCGGTAATACTCCCGCAGAGTCTCTTTTTCCAGCTGCTTGCAGAGTGAGAGTTCGACCAAGGCATCGGTGTCTGGGCGGTACCCTTGGAAGTTGAGCAGGAATTTGTCCCGGAGGCTTCTCCAGGAGTCAATGGACAACGGGGGCAACCTGGTGAACCAGGTGAGAGCTGGGCCTTCGAGGGCGATGATGAAAGACTTGGCCATCGTGGCGTCGTCCCCTCCGAAAGATGCAACGGCGACCTGGTAGCTCATGATGTACTTTGCTGGGTCCGTGCTGCCGTTGTACTTGGGATAGGTCCCTGCCCGGAAGTTGGCAGGCCAGGGTGTCACTTGCAGGTGCAGTGCCAGGGGACTTCGCTCGTCGAGGTAGTTGACCCCTTGGAATGGCACGACGTGTGGGAAGGCATGGTCGCGCTGGGGGAAGTGTGGGTCTTCCATTTGCGCGCGCTGCCGCAGGGGTGGCCCGTGCTGCAGGCCGAGGTGGCCTTCACGCATGTCTTCCAGTTGTGCGCGCTGCTGCAGGGGTGGCCCGTGCTGCAGGCCGAGGTGGCCTTCGCGCTGCATCAGCGCGATCTCCCGCTCGAGGTCCTGGGACTTCTGCTCTTCGTCGCGTATCATTTGTCGCACCTTGGCTAGTGTGGACACGCGCTGGCGCTTGGCCTCCAGTATCTTTTTTTGCCTCTGGAGATTGCGGTTCTTGAGGCGCAGGGCGCGCAACTGTAGTTGTTCTTCCGCTGAGACGCCGAGGACTTCACCGTCCTCGGTGAGGTCCGCGCCCTCCGGTGGGGCGAAGCCTTGGGGAGGCTGCGATTGTCCTTCAAGGCCGCAGGTGCGGAGAGCGTCGTCTTCGCATGTGTGGAGAACATCGTCTTGAGTAGCCTCTTGGTGGGTGGAGTGGGTGAGGGCGAGGGCCTTGCCCTTTTCTGCGGCAAGCAGTGCTGCCTTCGCAGCCTCGTCAGCCTTCGAGTTAGCTTTCTTGGGTGCCATCGCTGGTGGTTTTTTCGTAGCACGAACGATGGGCGCCAAATGTTGGAACTTGCTACCAGGTGCAAGGGGATCCAACGGGGGTGAAAGTTGACGTAAACAGGGTTCTCGCACGAGATGGCAAAAGCTCTGTTAATCTAGCCTCTCAAGGGCACTGTGCGGGGGTATTTATAGTATCTGAGTGCCCAGCGTCCTGTGTTAAGGACGCATGTGCCCTCAGACACCTAGGTTATCCCCGGAATATTCCCATAAAGCGGGGTTACAGACTGTAATTACAGGGATGCCTTTACAAATTAGGCCCGTAACGCGCAGCGGCCACGCAGGGCCTATTACAATGGGCCGGATTACACGTGGGCCTCCATGCTGGACGAGGTCGCAAGGTGGGACGACCTCGTCACGGGTCTTCGTCCGATGTCGTGTGGGGCGAAGGGTGTCCCTGCCCGTTGTCTTGTCTCCGTTGGACCAACGACTACGGCGAAGGCATCGAGCGAAGGGTGGCGTCTTCGCCTTCGCCCCAACACTGTGCTAAAATATAAATCAAGATAAGAGAAATTCAGTAAGGTCGACCTAGGTTTGTATTTGTCACCACATCACAGTATCGAGGCTGCTTCTATTTGCAATTTTGGATGAACTTGAGTAGTTGAAAGGATCACGATGCCCAAGAGGGGGGGTGAATTGGGCTTTTCTAAAAATCAACACTAACTAAAACCTAAGCAAGAGCCCAACTTCACCCCAACAATTAGCACTAAGAGAATAATACTATAAATACAACAATGCTAAGACAATACTTCAAATACTTGCTAAACAAATACACAATGTAAAATTCTTGAATTAAGTGCGGAATGTAAAGCAAGGGTTAGAAGACTCCTCCAATTTTTCCCGAGGTATCGAAGAGTTGGCACTCTCCACTAGTCCTCGTTGGAGCACCCGCGCAAGGGTATCGCTCCCACTTAGTCCTCGCAAGAACCAAGTGCTCACTACGAGATGATCCTTTGCCACTTCGGCGCGGTGGATCCCTCACGGCCGCTTACAAACTTGAGTCGGGTCACCAACAAGATCTTCATGGTGATCACCAAGCTCCCAACGCCACCAAGCCATCTAGGTGACGCCGATCACCAAGAGTAACAAGCCGTAGACTTTCGCTTGACCAAGAGAAGCCTAATGCAAGTGGTGTGTGCTCTAGGTGCCTCTCGCTAGCGCTAATGAGGTCCAAATGCGAGATTAAGATTCTCTAATCTCCTCACTAGGCTTTTGGTGCTTGCAATGCTCTACCAATGTGCAGGAATTAATGTGGGCAGCAAGACATTGAATATGGCGGGTGGAGGGGGTATAAATAGCCCTCACCCACCAACTAGTCGTTATCAGCACTGTTCTACGCATGGGCGCACCGGACAGTCCGGTGTGCCACCGGTGCGCCACCGGTGCGCCAACGGTCGACTCCAACGGCTAGTTCTGATAGCTAGCCATTGGGCTGATGGCACACCGGACAGTCCGGTGCACTGTCCGGTGCGCTGTCCGGTGCGCCACTAAAATTTCACTCGGGAACCTTGCGCTCTCGGGTTTCTGCGTGGGGAAACCCTTCCCCTGGGCCAGCCTGGTCCCCACCTGGCAGAGGGCGCACCGGACAGTCCGGTGCACACCGGACAGTCCGGTGCCCCAAAGTCAGAAACCCTATTTTCTATTTTCTGCTGTTTTTCAAATCGGTTTTCGTTCTAACTTGTGAGTATGTTCTGGAGTGTCACCTAGCACTATATATGAGTGTGAATATGCACCAACACTACACTAGAACTCTCTTGGTCAAACTACTCATCGACAACCCCTCTTTATAGTATGGCTAAAACAAAATAAAAGACCTAACTAAATCACGAGTGTCCACAACTCCTTGACACTCGGACTACGTAGTCCTTCATTTTTGTTTCGTCGTTTTAGCCGTCGCTTCGAGTTCTTATCTTCAGGATTGTTTTCACCATTGTAGTACTTCTACCTGTAATGCGACCTAACTTACCATTTGTCTCTGCAAAACACATGTTAGTCACATATAACATTATGTTGTCATTAATCACTAAAACCAACCAGGGGCCTAGATGCTTTCAATCTCCCCCTTTTTGGTGATTGATGACAACCCTACATGATTTGTGAGAGTAGTTTGTTTGATATTTCTGTCAATAGAGAAGATGGTTAGTTATACTCAGTAATCTTTGACAGAGAGAGTGTGTACCATAATAATAAGAATGAGCGCATACACATTGTAAGTTTCTAGTTCATATAAAAGTAAAATCAAATCGATGAACAAGAACTGGAAGACTGGTGATAACATATAAGGTGAAAACATAATACACACACAGTCAACATAAGCATCGAGAGTATATAATAGAGTTTGTGAGCCAAAAGCACCATACAAAAGTGGAGCTAGTATATAGAGTAACAAGCACATATATTACATCAAAATGACTCTCTACTAACTCTCTAACTCCCCCTAGCTCTCACAACTCATATCTCTCCCCCTTTGGCGTCAAACAGCAAAAGGGAACCCGAACCTACACATCAGAAGAGGGAGGAGGTGGCGGGGGCGCATCCGGTCGCGGTCGTGGCAGTAGAGCGAATGCCAGCTATGGGTCAGAGTCAGTCTCGGATCCAGGATCTGCCGTAGAAGCTGGAGCTGGTACTGACTCAGGCGGAGGCTGCACTGCAGGAGCTGCCGGAGCTGAAGAAGTCACAGACACTGCCACATCAGCAGTGGTAACAGCAGGAGCTGGTGGCACTAGCGATTGAGGGCTGACAGAGCTGATGACCAGTGACGTGAAAATCAGGGTGACCGACCGGAGCGGAGAGGAAGAAGGACTAGCTGTAGGAAGAGAGGGTCCTAGCTGAATAGCTAGCACAATAGGAGCCTGAAGTGGTGGAGGCGGTGCTGACTGCACTGGGGGAATTGGAACACCGGTATGCTGAAGCATGAGAGTCATGAATGCCCTATTCTCAGCCCGGTCCTAGAGAAGTTGCTACTGCAGAGTATCCTGCCTGTCCTGAATCGTCTGAAACATCGAGAGCATTCTCTCGGACATCTGTTGCTGGACCGCTGCCAAGTGAGCCTGCTGCTGAGTAAGAGTCTGGAGGATCACAACAAGAGCAGGGTCAATGGCAGGAGGGGCAGCAGGGGCAGCACCACTGGAACTCCTAGCCTCATGATCATGAGTGCGTGGAAGCATAGGAGGCGGAAACAGAGGTGGAACCCCAAAGTCATCATCATCATCATCATCATCATCATCATCATCATCGTCAGGAATATGTTACTGGAGGTGTTGTGATGGTGCCTGAAAAGTTTGGGTTCAATCGGAGCAATTTTGAGTGGTTGGTGCATTTCATCGAACATGTGATGTGCGGGGATTTAGGTTTTGAATGAAATGGCTATTGGAGGTGGGGAAACCCTCCCGAAGGAGCTAGGAACCTGCAGAGATGTTCAAGAGACACAAAAGAACACATCCCACCACTTGGATTCATAGGAATATAAAGAATTTGGATTGAGCAACAAGGGGTGGGCTTGAAAGGGCAGGAGCTCCACTAAATTTGAGAGACAGAGGAAAGGGAAGGGGAGGAGCTAGGGCTGCTCACCAGAGGAAGAGCAGAAGCTAGAGATCGCTGGAGGATCGCCGCCGGCGAGAGGAAGTCGCTGGAGAGGAGACTGGATCGCCAGAGACAGACAGAGTGAGCAGAGCAAAGAAGAGTGAGCCTGGCCTCGGGCTCGGGCAGGGAAAAGATTTTTAAAAATCGATTATGGGCGCACCGGACAATCTACAGTGCCTGTCCGGTGCACACCGGACAGCGCACAGGAGAAGGGGATCTGCGCGTGCGGCTGCCGATGCACTGGACAGTGCACAGTGCAGTGTCTGGTGCACACCGGATTGTCCGGTGAGCCAGACAGAGGGAAATTTTGAAATTTTTCAAATTTTCTATCTAGTTTTCAACCAAACCAAATCCCAACTTATAATCACACAAAATAACACTTGTTGGGACAGGTATTGACACCCTCATATATTTTCTCATAATTTTCAAAATATTTTGCCATAGGCTAGATAATTTTTAGAGAAAATAGGCAAATGATGAGATTTGTATTTTGGCGTTGTACTAGGGGTTTTCATGAGATATTTGAGTTTTGAATACTCCCCCTAAGTGTAGTGCCTCATGCATATCTCAAGAACCAACAACTGCATAGTAAGTAAGAATTCAAGTACTAAAAGCTTAAAACTAAGACTTGTCAAGTTTGAGCCCGAGTTAAGCTTTTTCACTCGCTTTGTTGGCGGTTATCTCAACTAGGTTAGACAAGCCCTAGATGCAATACAAGAAATTTAAATATGCAATGCAAGCTTGACAACACCATTTGACATCTTAAATAAAATTTCTGAGATCAAGTATATTTAATTCATTCCTCAACATGCAAAAGCGGGTCTTATCAAGTGGCTTAGTGAAAATATCCGCTAATTGATCTTCCGACCTCACTCCTTCTAAAATGATATCTCCTTTCGCAACATGATCTCTAAGGAAGTGATGACGGATATCAATGTGCTTGGTGCGAGAGTGTTGTACAGGATTATTGGCAATTTTAACAACACTCTCATTGTCACACAACAAAGGTACCTTTTCTAGAACTACGCCATAGTCTAGAAGAGTTTGTTTCATATATAAAATTTGTGTGCAACAAGCACCCACGACAATGTATTCCGCTTCGGCGATTGACAAGGCAACACTATTTTGCTTTTTGGATGTCCATGATAATAGTGATCTCTGAGAGCACCTAGAGGGGGGATGAATAGGTGATCCTGTAAAATCAAACACTAAATAGCCACAAAACTTAGTTATGAAAGAGTTAGTGCGACTAAGTAGCTTTGAGGCGAGTTCTTGTGAACAAAACAATCATAGAGAAAGCAATACAAGAGACACGCAATTTTATCCCGTGGTTCGGCCAAGTAACACTTGCCTACTTCCATGTTGTGGCGTCCCAATGGACGAGGGTTGCACTCAACCCCTTTCAAGTGATCCAATGATCAACTTGAATACCACGACTTTCTTCCTTATAGTCTTCTTCCCATTTGCGAGGAATCTCCACAAGTTGGAGCCTCTCGCCCTTACAATATTGATCACAAAGAACACACAAGAGTAAGGTTGGGAAGAGCAACACACACAAGACTCAAATACGCAGCACAACCACGCACACAAGTCACGACTTGAGCTTGAAACACAACACACAGAGTTCACAATTCAAATGGAGCTCAAATCACTAACACAGGGAATCGAATGCGTGAAGTTGCAGTCTTGGAGTCTTAGGATGCTTAGTGAATGCTTGAGTGACTCCTCCATGCGCCTAGGGGTCCCTTTTATAGCCCCAAGGCAGCTAGGAGCCGTTGAAGACAAACTTGGAAGGCCATCCTTGCCTTCTATCGAGTGGTGCAACGGACAGTCCGGTGCGCCACCGGATAGGTCCTGTAGATGGTCCAGTGCTTGATCTCCTTCCAAATTTGGCATATCCGACTGTTGCTCCACTGGGCTGATTGGCGCACCGGACACAGTCCGGTGCACCAGCCGACCGTTGGAGCAGTCCACATGTCGTGCGAAGATTGCGCGTCCGACCGTTGGCTCACCGGACAGTCCGGTGAATTATAGCCACGTCGCCCCTTTGCTTTTCCCGAGGGTGACGGGTTCGCCGCGGATGACTCACCGGACAGTTCGGTGCACCACTGGTCGGTCTGGTGATTTTTAGCCATACGCCGCCGTCGAGTCCCGAGAGCGGCCATTTCGCTGGAGACCAGCCTGGCGCACCGGACACTGTCCGGTGCACCACCGGACAGTCCGGTGTGCCAGGCCGAGCTGGACTTCGGCTGCACACAGCCAAGTCTTTTGCAATTCGCTTCTTTTCTTCTCTGCTCTGTTTCTAACACTTAGACAAATACATTAGTATACAAAAACCAATTACTAAGTCTAGAAACATACCTTGTTATATGATTTGCACTTTTTGCTTGTTTGGCACATAACAACTCACTTACTATGTGTTGGACACTTAATCACCAAAACATTATAGAAATAGCCTAAGGGCACATTTCCCTTTCAATCTCCCAAGCAGATGGCATCCCCCAGAAGTACTTTTTCTATCAATTTTGCAACCGGCATAATCCAAATCGGAATAGCCAATTAAGTCAAAAGTAGCTCCTTTGGGATACCACATACCAACGCTTGGGGTGTGCCTGAGATACTTAAGAATTCTTTTAACAGCGCGAATATGAGCTTTCTTAGGATTAGATTGAAATCTAGCACACATGCAGACACTAAACATGATATCGGGCCTAGATGCGGTAAGATACAATAAACTACCAATCATAGAGCGGTAGAGAGTTTGATTAACCGGGTTACCTCCCTCATCTAGGTCGAGATGTCCATTTGTTGGCATAGGTGTCTTGATTGGTTTGCACTTCTCCATGTTGAACCTTTTCAACAAGTCTTTGGTATACTTATCTTGTGAGAGAAAGTTACCATCTTTCATTTGCTTGACTTGAAAGCCGAGGAAGTACGTCAGCTCACCAATCATTGACATCTCGAACTCCTTCGACATCAACTCACCAAATTCCTTGCAATGATAGTCATTTGTCGAGCCAAAGATTATGTCATCAACTCGCCCATCATCGACATCTCGAACACTTGTGTCATCACCCTGCTAAACTACTCACAAGACTTTTGATTAGTAGAACCAAATATTATGTCATCGACATAAATTTGGCACACAAAAAGATCACCATCACAAGTCTTAGTAAAAAGAGTGGGATCGACTTTCCCAACCTTGAAAGCATTAGCAATTAAGAAATCTCCAAGGCATTCATACCATGCTCTTGGGGCTTGTATAAGTCCATAGAGCACCTTAGAGAGCTTGAACACATGGTCGGGGTACCTGTCATCCTCAAAGCCAGGGGGTTGTTCCACGTATACTTCCTCCTTGATTGGCCCGTTGAGGAAAGCGCTCTTTACATCCATTTGAAACAACCTGAAAGAGTGGTGAGCGGCATAGGCTAATAAAATTCGAATTGACTCTAGCTTAGCCACAGGAGCAAAAGTCTCCTCGAAATCCAAACCTGCGACTTGGGCATAACCTTTTGCCACAAGTCGAGCCTTGTTTCTTGTCACCACCCCGTGCTCGTCTTGCTTGTTGCGGAACACCCACTTGGTTCCCACAACATTTTGCTTTGGACGTGGCACCAGGCTCCAAACTTCATTTCTCTTGAAGTTGTTGAGCTCTTCCTGCATGGCCAACACCCAGTCCGGATCCTGCAAGGCCTCTTCTACCTTGAAAGGCTCAATAGAAGAGACAAACGAGTAATGCTCACAAAAATTAGCTAAACGTGAGCGAGTTGTTACTCCCTTGCTTATGTCACCCAGAATCTGATCGACGGGGTGATTTCTTTGGATCGTTGCTCGGATTTGAGTTGGAGGAACCCGTGGTGCTTCTTCCTCCATCACTTGTTCTTCTTGTGCTCCCCCTTGATCCTGTCCCTCTTCTTGAGGTACATGTTCATCGTCTTGAGTTGGGGGATGCACCATTGTGGAGGAAGATGGCTGATCTTACTCTTGTTGTTCCTGTGGTCGCACATCACCTATCGCCATCGCGCACATTGCAGCCGTCGGAACATCATATTCATTGAAAGTCGCCTAGAGGGGGGGGTGAATAGGGCGAATCTGAAATTTATAAACTTAAGCACAACTACAAGCCGGGTTAGCGTTAGAAATATGAACGAGTCCAAGAGAGAGGGCAAAAACAAATTCCAAGCAAATAAGGAGTGAGACACAAGGATTTGTTTTACCGAGGTTCGGTTCTTGCAAACCTACTCCCTGTTGAGGTGGTCACAAAGACTGGGTCTCTTTCAACCCTTTCCCTCTCTCAAACGGTCACTTAGACCGAGTGAGCTTCTCTTCTCAATCAAACGGGACACAAAGTCCCCGCAAGGACCACCACACAATTGGTGTCTCTTGCCTCGGTTATAATTGAGTTTATCACAAGAAAGAATGAGAAAAAGAAGCAATCCAAGCGCAAGAGCTCAAATGAACACAAGTCACTCTTTCACTAGTCACTATTTGATTTGGAATGATCTATGGACTTGGGAGAGAGTTTGATCTCTTTGGTGTGTCTTGTATTGAATGTTATAGCTCTTGTAAGGTGTGGGAAGTCAGAAAACTTGGATGCAATGAATGGTGGGTGGTTGGGGTATTTATAGCCCCAACCACCAAACTAGCCGTTTGGTGAAGGCTGCTGTCGCATGGCGCACCGGACAGTCCGGTGCGCCACCGGACACTGTCCGGTGCGCCTGCCACGTCACCAAACCATTGGATTCCGACCGTTGGAGCTTCTGTCTTCTGGGCCACCGGACAGTCCGGTGGTGCACCGGACAGGCACTGTTCAGTGTCCGGTGCGCCATCTGGCTCTGCTCTGACTCTGGCGCGCACTGTAGCGCATTTAATGCCTTCTGCAGACGACCGTTGGCGCGAAGTAGCCGTTGCTCCGCTAGCACACCGGACAGTCCGGTGCGCCACCGGACACTGTCCGGTGCTACACCAGACAGTCCAGTGAATTATAGCGGAGCGGCCTCCATAATTCCCGAAGGTGAGTAGTTCGGAGTTGGAGTCCCTGGTGCACCGGACGCTGTCCGGTGGCACACCAGAGAGTCCGGTGCGCCATACCAGGGCACACTTCGGCTGACTTTAGCTCTCTATTTTTGAATCCTTTCTCGGTCTTTTTATTGGTTTGTTGTGAACCTTTGGCACCTGTAGAACTCATAATCTATAGCAAACTAGTTAGTCTAATTATTTATGTTGGGCAATTCAACCACCAAAATCAATTTAGGAAAAGGTGTAAGCCTATTTCCCTTTCAATCTCCCCCTTTTTGGTGATTGATGCCAACACAAACCAAAGCAAATATAGAAGTACATAATTGAACTAGTTTGCATAATGTAAGTGCAAAGGTTACTTAGAATTGAACCAATATAAATTCTCATAAGATATGCATGGATTGTTTCTTTATTTTTAACATTTTGGACCATGCTTGCACCACATGTTTTGTTTTTGCAAATTCTTTTGTAAATTCTTTTCAAAGTCCTTTTTGCAAATAGTCAAAGGTAAATGAATAAGATTTCGAAAAGCATTTTCAAGATTTGAAATTTTCTCCCCCTGTTTCAAATGCTTTTCCCTTTGACTAAACAAAACTCCCCCTCAATTAAATCCTACTCTTAGTGTTCAAGAGGGTTTTTGATATTAGTTTTGAAGAGGTTGTTCCAATTTGAAATTCTATCAAAAATAAGATACCGATTGAAAAATCACCAATTGAAGAATCTTTTCTTAACTCAAATTTTTCAAAATTGGTGGTGGTGCGGTCCTTTTGCTTTGGGCTAATACTTTCTCCCCCTTGGCATGAATCGCCAAAAACGGATACTAGAGTGAAATATGAGCCCTTATTACTTTCTCTCCCTATGGTAAATAATATATGAGTGAAGATTATACCAAAGTTGGAGAGTGTTGCGGAGCGACGGCGAAGGATGAATAATTTCGATGAAGTGGAGTGGAAGCCTTTGTCTTCGCCGAAGACTCCAATTTCCCTTTCAATCTATGTCTTAGTTTGAAATACACTTGAAAACACATTAGTCATAGCATATGAAAGAGATATGATCAAAGGTATATCAATGAGCTATGTGTGCAAAACATCAAAAGAAATTCCGAGAATCAAGAATATTTAGCTCATGCCTAAGTTTGTTAAATGTTTGTTCATCTAGTGGCTTGGTAAATATATCGGCTAATTGTTCTTTGGTGTTAATATATGCAATCTCGATATCCCCCTTTTGTTGGTGATCCCTTAGAAAATGATACTGAATGGCTATGTGTTTAGTGCGGCTATGTTCAACGGGATTATCCGCCATGCGGATTGCACTCTCATTATCACATAGAAGAGGAACTTTGGTTAATTTGTAACTATAGTCCTAAGGGTTTGCCTCATCCAAAGTAATTGCGCACAACAATGGCCTGTGGCAATATACTCGGCTTCGGCGGTAGAAAGAGCTACAGAATTTTGCTTCTTTAGGCCCAAGACACCAGAGACCTTCCCAAGAACTGGCAAGTCCCCGATGTGCTCTTTCTATTAATTTTACACCCCGCCCAATCGGCATCCGAATAACCAATTAAATCAAATGTGGATCCCCTAGGGTACGAAAGCCCAAACTTAGGAGTATAAACTAAATATCTCAAGATTCGTTTTACGGCCCTAAGGTGAGCTTCCTTAGGGTCGGCTTGGAATCTTGCACACATGCATACAGAAAGCATTATATCCGGTCGTGAAGCACATAAATAGAGTAAAGAACCTATCATCGACCGGTATACCTTTTGATCTACAGATTTACCTCCCATGTCGAGGTCGAGATGCCCATTGGTTCCCATGGGTGTCTTGATGGGCTTGGCGTCCTTCATCCCAAACTTGGTTAGAATGTCTTGAATATACTTCGTTTGGCTAATGAAGGTGCCCTCATGGAGTTGCTTTATTTGAAATCCCAAGAAGTACTTCAACTTCCCCATCATAGACATCTCGAATTTCTGTGTCATGATCCTACTAAATTCCTCACATGTAGATTCGTTAGTAGACCCAAATATAATATCATCAACATAAATTTGGCATACAAACAAATCATTTTCAAGAGTTTTAGTAAATAAAGTAGGATCAGCCTTTCCGACTTTGAAGCCATTAGTGATAAGGAAATCTATTAGGCATTCATACCATGCTCTTGGGGCTTGCTTGAGCCCATAAAGCGCCTTAGAGAGTTTATATACATAGTTAGGGTACTCACTATCTTCAAAGCCGGGAGGTTGCTCAACATAGACCTCCTCCTTGATTGGTCCACTGAGGAAGGCACTCTTCACATCCATTTGGTAAAGCTTAAAGCCATGGTAAGTAGCATAGGAAAGTAAAACGCGAATTGACTCAAGCCTAGCTACAGGTGCATAGGTTTCACCGAAATCCAAACCTTCGACTTGTGAGTATCCATTGGCCACAAGTCGGGCTTTGTTCCTTGTCACCACACCATGTTTGTCTTGCTCGTTGCGGAAAACCCACTTGGTTCCTACAACATTTTGGTTAGGACGTGGAACTAAATGCCATACCTCATTTCTAGTGAAGTTGTTGAGCTCCTCTTGCATCGCCACCACCCAATCCGAATCTTGAAGTGCTTCCTCTACCTTGTGTGGCTCAATAGAGGAAACAAAAGAGTAATGTTCACAAAAATGAGCAACACGAGATCGAGTTGTTACCCCCTTTTGAATATCGCTGAGGATGGTGTTCACGGGGTGATCTCGTTGGATTGCTTGGTGGACTCTTGGGTGTGACGGTCTTGGAACTTGTTCATCTTCCTCATCTTGATCATGGGCATCTCCCCCTTGATCATTGCTCTCCTCTTGAGGTGGCTCAACTTCTTGATCTTCTCCTTCATCATTTTGAGCTTCATCCTCATCTTGAGTTGGTGGAGATGCTTGCATGGAGGAAGATGGTTGATCTTGTGCTTGTGGAGGCTCTTCGGATTCCTTAGGGCACACATCCCCAATGGACATGTTCCTTAGCGCGACGCACAGAGCCTCTTCATCATCTAGCTCATCAGGATCAACTTGCTCTACTTGAGAGCCGTTAGTCTCATCAAACACAATGTCACAAGAAACTTCAACTAGTCCAGAGGACTTGTTAAAGACTCTATATGCCCTTGTGTTTGAATCATATCCTAGTAAAAAGCCTTCTACAACCTTAGGAGCAAATTTAGATTTTCTACCTCTTTTAACAAGAATAAAACATTTGCTACCAAAGACTCTAAAATATGAAACATTGGGCTTTTTACCGGTTAGGAGTTCGTATGATGTCTTCTTGAGGATTCGGTGTAGATACAACCGGTTGATGGCATAGCAGGTGGTATTGACCGCCTCGGCCCAAAACCGATCCGAAGTCTTGTACTCATCAAGCATGGTTCTTGTCATGTCCAATAGAGTTCTATTCTTCCTCTCCAATACATCATTTTGTTGTGGCGTGTAGGGAGAAGAGAACTCATGCTTGATGCCCTCCTCCTCAAGAAAACCTTCGATTTGTGAGTTCTTGAACTCTGTCCCATTATCGCTTCTTATCTTCTTGATCCTTAAGCCGAACTCATTTTGAGCTCGTCTCAAGAATCCCTTTAAGGTTTCTTAGGTATGAGATTTTTCCTGCAAAAAGAACACCCAAGTGAAGCGAGAATAGTCATCCATAATAACTAGACAGTACTTACTCCCGCCAATGCTTATGTAAGCAATCGGGCCGAAAAGATCCATGTGTAGGAGCTCGAGTGGCCTGTCAGTCGTCATGATGTTCTTGTGTGGATGATGAACACCAACTTGCTTCCCTGCCTGACATGCGCTACAAATCTTGTCTTTCTCAAAATGAACATTTGTTAGTCCCAAAATGTGTTCTCCCTTTAGAAGTTTGTCAAGATTCTTCATTCCAACATGTGCTAGTCGGCGATGCCAGAGCTAGCCCATGTTAGTCTTAGCAATTAAGCAAGTGTCGAGTTCAGCTCTATCAAAATCTACTAAGTATAGCTGACCCTCTAACACTCCCTTAAATGCTACTGAATCATCACTTCTTCTAAAGACAGTAACACCTATATCCGTAAAAAGACAGTTGTAACCCATTTTACATAATTGCGAAACTGAAAGCAAGTTGTAATCTAAAGAATCTACAAGAAAAACATTTGAAATGGAATGGTCAGGTGATATAGCAATTTTACCCAATCCTTTGACCAAACCTTGATTTCCATCCCCGAATGTGATCGCTCTTTGGGGATCTTGGTTTTTCTCATAGGAGGTGAACATTTTCTTCTCCCCTGTCATGTGGTTTGTGCACCCGCTGTAGATGATCCAACTTGAGCCCCCGGATGCATAAACCTACAAAACAAATTTAGTTCTTGATTTTAGGTACCCAAACGGTTTTGGGTCCTTTGACATTAGATACAAGAACTTTGGGTACCCAAACACAAGTCTTTGATCCCTTGTGTTTGCCCCCAACATACTTGGCAACTACCTTGCCGGATTTGTTAGTTGAAACATATGATGCATCAAGAGTTTTAAATGAAATGTTAGAATCATTTGATGCAATAGGAGTTCTCTTCTTATGCAATTTAGCATGGGTTGATTGCCTAGAGCTAGATGTCTCACCCTTATACATAAAAGCATGATTAGGGCCAGAGTGAGACTTCCTAGAGTGAATTCTCCTAATTTTATGCTCGGGATAACCGACAGGGTACAAAATGTAACCCTCGTTATCCTGAGGCATGGGAGCCTTGCCCTTAACAAAATTAGACAATCTTTTAGGAGGGGCATTAATTTTGACATTGTCCCCCTTTTGGAAGCCAATGCATCCTTGATGCCAGGGCGTCTCCCACTATAGAGCATGCTTCTAGCAAATTTAAAATTTTCATTTTCTAAGTCATGCTCATTAATTTTGGCATTAAGTTGAGCTATGTGATCATTTTGTTTCTTAATTAAAGCTAGGTGATCATGAATAACATCAACATTAATATCTCTACATCTAGTGCAAATGGAAACATGCTCAACAGTAGATGTAGAGGGTTTGCAAGATTTTAGTTCAACAATCTTAGCATGTAGAATGTCATTTTCACTTCTAAGATTGGAAATGTTAACGTTGCAAACATCTAAGTCTTTAGCCTTAGCAATTAATTTTTCATTCTCATTTCTAAGGCTAGCAAGAGAGACATTCAATTCTTTAATCTTAGCAAGTAAACTAACATTAGATGATGTCCAGTCCTTGATTATCTTCCTCATCACTAGAATCATCTTCATCACTAGAGGATGCATATTTAGTGGAGGATCTTGATTTTACCTTCGTCCTTTTGCCATCCTTTGCCATGAGGCACTTGTGGCCGACGTTGGGGAAGAGGAGTCCTTTGGTGACGGTGATGTTGGTGGCGTCCTCGTCAGAGGAGGAGTCGGAGGAGCTCTCGTCGGAGTTCCATTCGCGGCACACATGGGCATCGCCGCCCTTCTTCTTGTAGTATCTCTTATTTTCTCTCCTCTTTCCCTTCTTGTCATCGCTCCTGTCACTGTCACTTGATATTGGACATTTTGCAATAAAGTGATCGGGCTTACCACACTTGTAGCACACTTTCTTGGAGCGGGACTTGTAGTCCTTCCCTCTCCTTTGCTTGAGGATTTGGCGGAAGCTCTTGATGATGAGCGCCATTTCCTCGTTGTCGAGCTTGGAGGCGTCGATGGGGAGTCTACTTGATGTAGACTCTTCCTTCTTCTCCTCCGTCGCCTTGAATGCGACCAGTTGTGCTTCGGGCGTGGAGGGGCCGTCTTGCTCGATGATTTTCTTTGAGCCTTTGATCATCAATTCAAAGCTCACAAATTTTCCTATTACTTCCTCGAGAGACATTAGTGTGTATCTAGGATCACCACGTATTAATTGTACTTGCGTAGGGTTAAGAAAAACGAGTGATCTAAGAATAACCTTGACCATTTCATGGTCATCCCATTTTTTGCTCCCGAGGTTGCGCACTTGATTCACCAAGGTCTTGAGACGGTTGTACATCTCTTGTGGCTCCTCCCCTTGGCGAAGCCGAAAGCGACCAAGCTCCCCCTCGATCGTCTCCCGCTTGGTGATCTTGGTCACCTCGTCTCCTTCGTGCGCGGTCTTGAGTACGTCCCAAAACTCCTTGGCGCTCTTCAATCCTTGCACCTTGTTATACTCCTCTCGACTTAGAGAGGTGAGGAGTATAGTGGTGGCTTGGGAGTTGAAGTGCACGATTTGGGCCACCTCGTCCTTATCATAATCTTCATCCCCTACGGATGGTACCTGTACAACAAACTCAACAACATCCCATATGCTTTTGTGGAGTGAGGTTAGGTGATATCTCATCATATCACTCCACCTAGAATAATCTTCACCGTCAAACGTCGGTGGTTTGCCTAATGGGACAGAAAGTAATGGAGTATGCTTAGGAATGCGAGGATAGCGTAGGGTGATCTTACTATACTTCTTGCGCTCTTGGAGCTTAGAAGTGACGAACGCGGCGTCGGATCCGGATGTAGAGGGCGAGGAAGAGTCGGTCTCGTAGTAGACCACTTTCTTCATTTTCTTCTTCTTCTCGCCACTCTTGTGCGATCTAATGCGTGAAGGGGATCCATCCTTCTTCTTGTTGGCAGACTCCCTTGATGGAGCCTTCTCGTGGCTTGTAGTGGACTTCTCACCGCCGATCACCATCTTCTTGGCGTGATCTCCCGACATCACTTCGAGCGGTTAGGCTCTAATGAAGCATCGGGCTCTGATACCAATTGAAAGTCGCCTAGAGGGGGGTGAATAGGGCGAATCTGAAATTTATAAACTTAAGCACAACTACAAGCCGGGTTATCGTTAGAAATATGAACGAGTCCAAGAGAGAGGGCAAAAACAAATTCCAAGCAAATAAGGAGTGAGACACAAGGATTTGTTTTACCGAGGTTCGGTTCTTGCAAACCTACTCCCCGTTGAGGTGGTCACAAAGACCGGGTCTCTTTCAACCCTTTCCCTCTCTCAAACGGTCACTTAGACCGAGTGAGCTTCTCTTCTCAATCAAATGGGACACAAAGTCCCCGCAAGGACCACCACACAATTGGTGTCTCTTGCCTCGGTTACAATTGAGTTTATCACAAAAAAGAATGAGAAAAAGAAGCAATCCAAGCGCAAGAGCTCAAATAAACACAAGTCACTCTCTCACTAGTCACTATTTGATTTGGAATGATCTATGGACTTGGGAGAGGGTTTGATCTCTTTGGTGTGTCTTGTATTGAATGCTATAGCTCTTGTAAGGTGTGGGAAGTCAGAAAACTTGGATGCAATGAATGGTGGGTGGTTGGGGGTATTTATAGCCCCAACCACCAAACTAGCCGTTTGGTGAAGGCTGCTGTCGCATGGCGCACCGGACAGTCCGGTGCGCCTGCCATGTCACCAAACCGTTGGATTCTGTCGGGGACCATAATTAGGGGTACCCCCAAGACTCCTAATCTCAGCTGGTAAACCCCATCAGCACAAAGCTGCAAAGGCCTGATGGGGGCGATTCCGGTCAAGGCTCCGTCCACTCAAGGGACACGATCTCGTCTCGACCGAGCCCAGCCTCGGGCAGGGACAGTAGACCAAGGCAGATTCACGCCTCGCCCGAGGGTATCCTCAAGCAACGGGCGCACCTTCGACTCGCCCGAGGCCCAGCTCGGGCAGGCTTCGCGGAGAAGCAACTTTGGCCAGATCGTCACGCCAACCGACCGTATCGCAGGAGCAATCAATGCAAGGATCGCCTGACACCTTATCCTGACGCACGCTCCTCCGTCGATAAGGCCGTAGTGACCGCAGTCACTTCGCCACTCCATTGACTGACCTGACAGGAAAACAGCATCGCCTGCCCTGCTCCGACTGCTGTGCCACTCGCCAGAGTGAGGCCGACAATAGCTAAGTCCAGCCTTGGGCGCCATAGGAAGCTCCGCCTCGCCCGACCCCAGGGCTCGGACTCAACCTCGACCTCGGAAGACGGACTCCACCTCGCCCGACCCTAGGGCTCGGACTCAGCCTCGACTTCGGAAGACGGACTCCGCCTCGCCCGACCCCAGGGCTCGGACTCAACCTCAATGCCGGAAGACGGTCTCCGCCTCGCCCGACCTCAGGGCTCGAACTCAACCTCGACGCCGGAAGACGGTCTCCGCCTCGCCCGACCCCAGGGCTCAGACTCAACCTCGACCTCGAACGACGGTCTCCGCCTCGCCCGACCCCAGGGTTCGGACTCAACCTCGACCTCGGACGACGGTCTCTGCCTCGCCCGACCACAAGGCTCGGACTCAGCCTCAACTCTGGAAGACGGTCTCCGCCTCGCCCGACCTTAGGGCTCGGACTCAGCCTCGACCTCGGAGGAGCCACCACCTCGCCCGACCTCGGGCTCGGACCGACCACATCATAGGGGGGCCATCATTACCCTACCCCTAGCTAGCTCAGGCTACGGGGAACAAGACCGGTGTCCCATCTGGCTCGCCCCGGTAAAACATGTAATGATGGCACCCCGCGTGCTCCATGACGATGGCGGTTCTCAACCCCCTACGGAAGCAAGGAGACATCAGCAAGGCTCTGACAGCCCCGACAACTGTACTTCCACAGAGCTCAAGCGCTCCTCCGACAGCCACGACATCACATGAACAGGGCAGCAACACCTCTCCGACAGCCACGACGGCATGTACATAGGGCTCTGGCTCCCCTTTGCTAGACACGTTAGCACATTGCTACACCCCCCATTTGTACACCTGGGCCCTCTCCTTACATCTATAAAAGGAAGGTCCAGGGCTCTCGTACGAGAAGGTGGCCGCGCGGGAGAACGGGCTGGCAGACAGTCTCTCTCTCTCTCTCCCTCGCGAACGCTTGTAACCCCTACTGCAAGCGCATCCACCCTGGGCGCAAGACAACACGAGGCCACGGTTTCCCCTTACTGTTTTCCCCCCTTGTGTTCCATCTCGCGCCGATCCATCTGGGCTGGGACACGCATCAACAATTTACTCGTCGGTCCAGGGACCCCCCGAGGTCGAAACGCCGAAAGTTGGCGTGCCAGGTAGGGGCCTGCTGCGTGTTGACGAACAGCTTCCCGTCAAGCTCCAGATGGGTAGTCTCCAGCAACCTCTCCAGCCTGGGATGGTGCTCCGTTTCGGGAGCCTTGAGTTCATGTCCCTCGACGGCAGCTACGACATGATACTCCTTCCTCCGCCGCGCGACAACGACAATGGCGGCCATCAGCCCGCCTGTCAGCGGCGGAATCGACGACATCTTCCCCACGTGGCGGAAGAGCAACATCCGGGTTTGTCCCGTCACCTTCCCCGCCGACGGAGGAGGAGGCGGGGCAGGCATGGCCAAGCAGGAGGTGGCACTTCGTCGGCTGTCGAGCGAGTCGATGGCGCTAGCGCTCCAACGGGGGACACGTCGGGCGTTGACCTCGCGTCTGAGACAAAGACGAGCGCCGTTTCCCCGCAACACGCCAACCCCAAGCAGACGGACGACGCCAGCACGCTCGCAAAGGACTTGCTGGGTGTTAGCCTCGTACCTGAGATAACGGTGCAGTCCGTCCCCGACGCGACTTCGTCACCATCCGTCGTTCAAGAGGTACCGTCCGTTTCCCATCCTGTGCCTTTTAGATTTAGCTTCGACCCACCAAGCGACCCCGCTTCGGTGGATGCTTTCATAAAGGCATATCCGAACCTTCCGGGGTATCATATGCGGTCAACCTGGGACCGACTGACGGCCGTCTCGACCTACGGTCCCCTGGGTTCCGAGGAAGATGACGAGCCCGACTCTGGTTGGGATTTCTCCGGGCTCGATAACCCCAGTGCCATGCGGGACTTCATGACCGCATGTGACTACTGCCTCTCTGATTGCTCCGATAGTAGCCACAGCCTCGGCGACGAGGACTGTGGCCCAAGTCGCGAATGTTTCCACGTCGATCTAGGGGGTCTCGACGAAGGCAACCACCTTGGTATGCCGGAGGACGGCGATCCCCCTAGGCCTACGCCTCGCATTGACATCCTCCGGGAGCTAGCTGTGGTCCCAATCCCTGCAGGGGGTCAGGACGCACAGCTCGAGCAAATCCGCGAGATGCAGGCCAGGCTCGACGAGGAAGCAGGACAACTTGTGCAGCTCTGGCAGACTATCGGGCAGGAGGGGGCAGGCCGAGCACCAGCCGGAGAAGCGCGTCATCTAGCCCAGGACGTCCAGCACCGCATCGTCAATGATGCCAGGGCAAGGCTGCCCCCGGCTTCCAGTGGGGTCGGCCAGAACCTGGCTGCAGCAGCAATACTACTCCGAGCGATGCCGGAACCATCCACCACCGAGGGGCGGCGTATCTAGGGAGAGCTCAAGAATCTCCTGGAGGATGCCGCGGTCCGATGGGCCGAAAGCTCTACCTCCCGAAGGCAGGGGTACCCCCGGAGCATCGCGCCGCGACTTCCCGATTCATGCGGGAAGCCTCGGTCCACACCGGGCGCACGCGGAACACGGCACCTACGGCCCCGGGTCGCCTCGGCAACGAGCACCACCGCCGCGACCGTTGAGCCCACCTCGACGATAAGGTGCGCCGAGGTTACCACCCCAGGCGTGGGGGACGCTACGACAGCGGGGAGGATCGGAGCCCCTCGCCCGAACCACCCGGTCCGCAAGCCTTCAGCCGGGCCATACGACGGGCGCCGTTCCCGACCCAGTTCCGAACCTCGACTAGCATCACCAAGTACTCGGGGGAGACAAGGCTGGAACTGTGGCTCACGGACTACCGGCTGGCCTGCTAGCTGGGTGGAATGGACGATGACAATCTCATCATCCGCAACCTCCCCCTGTTCCTCTCTGACGTCGCCCGAGCCTGGCTGGAGCATCTGCCTCTTGCGCAGATCTCCAACTGGGATGACATGGTCAAAGCCTTCACCGGCAACTTCCAGGGCACATACGTGCGCCCTGGGAACTCCTGGGATCTCCGAAGCTGCCGCCAGCAGCCGGGAGAATCCCTCCGGGACTACATCCAGCGATTTTCGAAGCAGCGCACCGAGCTGCCCAACATCACCGACTCGGATGTCATCGGCGCGTTCCTCGCCGGCACCACTTGCTGCGACCTGGTGAGCAAGCTAGGTCGCAAGACTCCCACCAGGGTGAGCGAGCTGATGGACATCGCCACCAAGTTCGCCTCTGGTCAGGAGGCGGTCGAGGCCATCTTCCGGAAGGACAAGCAGCCTCAGGGGCGCCAACCGGAAGATGTCCCCGAGGCGTCCGCTCAGCGCGGCACCAAGAAGAAGGGCAAGAAGAAGTCGCAAGCGAAACGCGACGCCACCGACGCAGATCTTGTCGCCGCCGCTGAGCGCAGGAACCCTCGGAAGCCTCCCGGAGGCGCCAACTTGTTCGACAAGATGCTCAAGGAGTCGTGCCCCTATCATCAAGGTCCCGTCAAGCACACCCTTGAGGAGTGTGTCATGCTTCGGCGCTACTTCCACAAGGCCGGGCCCCCAGCGGAAGGTGGCACAGCCCACAACAACGACAAGAAGGAGGGCCACAAGGCAGAAGAGTTCCCCGAGGTCCACGACTGCTTCATGATCTACGGTGGGCAAGTGGCGAACGCCTCGGCTCGGCACCGCAAGCAAGAGCGTCGGGAGGTCTGCTCGGTGAAGGTGGCGGCGCCAGTCTACCTAGACTGGTCCGACAAGCCCATCACCTTCGACCAAGGCGACCACCCCGACCGCGTGCCGAGCCCGGGGAAGTACCCGCTCGTTGTCGATCTCGTCATCGGCAACGTCAGGCTTACCAAGGTCCTCATGGACGGAGGCAGCAGCCTCAACATCATCTACGCCAAGACCCTCGGGCTCCTGCAGATCGATCTGTCCTCGATCCGGGCCGGCGCGACGCCCTTTCACGGGATCATTCCCGGGAAACGCGTCCAACCCCTTGGGCAACTCGATCTGCCCGTCTGCTTCGGGACTCCCTCCAACTTCCAAAAGGAAACCCTCACGCTCGAGGTGGTCGGGTTCCGAGGAACCTACCACGCAGTGTTGGGGAGACCATGCTACACCAAGTTCATGGCCGTCCCCAACTACACCTACCACAAGCTCAAGATGTCGGGCCCCAACGGGGTCATCACCGTCGGCTCCACGTACCGACACGCGTACGAATGCGACGTGGAGTGCGTGGAATACGCCGAGGCCCTCGCCGAATCCGAGGCCCTCATCGTCGACCTGGAGAGCCTCTCCAAGGAGGTGCCAGATGCGAAGCGCCACGCTGGCAACTTCGAGCCAGCTAAGACGGTTAACTCCGTCCCCCTCGACCCCAGCAACGACGCCTCCAAGCAAGTTCGGATCGGCTCCGAGCTCGACCCCAAATAGGAAGCAGTGCTCGTCGACATTCTCCGCGCGAACGCCAAGGTTTTTGTGTGGAGTCCCTCGGACATGCCTGGCATACCGAGGGATGTCGCCGAGCACTCGCTGGATATCCGAGCTGGAGCCCGACCCGTGAAGCAGCCTCTGCGCCGATTCAACGAAGAAAAGCGTAGAGCCATAGGCGAGGAGATCCACAAGCTGATGGCTGCAGGGTTCATCAAAGAGGTGTTCCATCCCAAATGGCTAGCCAACCCTGTGCTTGTGAGAAAGAAAGGCGGGAAATGGCGGATGTGTGTAGACTACACTGGTCTAAACAAAGCATGTCCGAAAGTTCCCTACCCTCTGCCTCGCATCGATCAAATCGTGGATTCCACTGCTGGGTGCGAAACCCTGTCTTTCCTCGATGCCTACTCAGGGTATCACCAAATCAGGATGAAAGAGTCCGACCAGCTCGCGACTTCTTTCATCACACCCTTTGGCATCTACTGCTACATTACTATGCCATTCGGTTTGAGGAATGCGGGTGCGACATACCAAAGGTGCATGAACCACGTGTTCGGAGAGCACATTGGTCGAACGGTCAAGGCTTACGTCGAAGACATCGTAGTCAAGACGAGGAAAGCCTCCGACCTCCTCTCAGACCTTGAAATGACATTCGAGTGTCTCAAGGCGAAAGGCGTAAAACTCAATCCCGAGAAGTGTGTCTTCGGAGTCCCCCGAGGCATGCTCTTAGGGTTCATCATCTCCGAGCGGGGCATCGAGGCCAACCCGGAGAAAATCGCGGCCATCACCAACATGGGCCCCATCAAGGACTTGAAAGGAGTACAGAGGGTCATGGGATACCTTGCGGCTCTGAGCCGCTTCATCTCGCGCCTCGGCGAAAGAGGCCTACCTCTGTACCGCCTCTTAAGGAAGACCGAGCGCTTCACTTGGACCCCCGAGGCCGAGGAAGCCCTCGGGAACCTAAAGGCGCTCCTTACAAGCGCACCCATCTTGGTGCCCCCCACTGCCGGAGAAGCGCTCTTGATCTTTGTCGCCGCTACCACTCAGGTGGTCAGCACCGCGATCGTGGTCGAGAGACGAGAAGAGGGGCACGCATTGCCCGTCTAGAGGTCAGTCTACTTCATCAGTGAGGTACTGTCCGAGACCAAGATCCGCTACCCGCAAATTCAGAAGCTACTATACGCGGCAATTCTGACGCGGCGAAAGTTGCGACACTACTTCGAGTCTCATCCGGTGACTGTGGTGTCATCCTTCCCCCTGGGGGAGATCATCCAGTGCCGAGAGGCCTCGGGTAGGATTGCAAAGTGGGCGGTGGAGATCATGGGCGAGACAATCTCGTTCGCCCCTCGGAAGGCGATCAAGTCCCAAGTCCTGGCAGACTTTGTGGCTGAATGGGTCGACACCCAGCTTCCAGCAGCTCCGATCCAACCGGAACTCTGGACCATGTTTTTCGGCAGGTCGTTGATGAAAACAGGAGCGGGCCCGGGCCTGCTCTTCATCTCACCCCTCGGGAAGCACCTCCGCTACATGTTGCGCCTCCATTTCCCAGCGTCCAACAACGTGGCCGAGTACGAGGCTCTGGTTAACGGGTTGCGCATCGCCATCGAGCTAGGGGTCCGGCGCCTCGACGCTTAGGGCGACTCGCATCTTGTCATCGACCAAGTCATGAAGAACTCCCATTGCCGCGACCCAAAGATGGAAGCCTACTGCGATGAGGTTCAGCGCCTGGAGGACAAGTTCTACGAACTCGAGCTCAACCACATCGCCCGACGATACAACGAGACTGCGGACGAGCTGGCTAAGATAGCCTCGGGGCGGACAACGGTTCCTCCGGATGTCTTCTCCCGAAACCTACATCAACCCTCAGTCAAGACCGACGACACGCCCGAGCCCGAGAAGGCCTCGGTTCAGCCCGAGGCACCCTCAGCTCAGCCCGAGGCACCCTCGGCTGAGCCCGAGGCACCCTCGGCCCTTGAGGGTGAGGCACCGCGCGTCGAGGAAGAGCGGAATGGGGTCACGCCTAATCGAAACTGGCAGATCCCGTACCTGCAATATCTCCACCGAGGGGAGCTACCCCTCGACAGAGCTGAAGCTCGGCGACTGGCGTGGCGCGCCAAGTCATTCGTCTTGCTGGGTGACGGGAAGGAGCTCTACCACCGCAGCCCCTCAGGCATCCTCCAGCGATGCATATCCATCGCTGAAGGTCATGAGTTATTACAAGAAATACACTCGGGGGCTTGCGGTCATCACGCAGCGCCTCGAGTCCTTGTTGGAAATGCCTTCCGACAGGGTTTCTACTGGCCAACCGCGGTGGCTGACGCCACTAGGATTTTACGCACCTGCCAAGGGTGTCAATTCTACGCAAAGCAGACCCACCTGCCCGCTCAGGCTCTGCAAACAATACCCATCACCTGGCCGTTTGCTGTGTGGGGTCTGGACCTCGTCGGTCCCTTGCAGAAGGCACCCGGGGTCTACACGCACCTGCTGGTCGCCATCGACAAATTCTCCAAGTGGATCGAGGTCAGACCCCTAAACAGCATCAGGTCCGAACAGGCAGGTGGCATTCTTCACCAACATCATCCATCGCTTCGGGATCCCGAACTCCATCATCACCGACAACGGCACCCAATTCACTGGCAGAAAGTTCCTGGACTTCTGCGAGGACCACCACATCCGGGTGGACTGGGCCGCCGTAGTTCACCCCATGACGAATGGGCAGGTAGAGCGTGCCAACGGCATGATTCTGCAAGGACTCAAGCCACGGATCTACAACGACCTCAACAAATTTGGCAGGCGATAGATGAAGGAACTCCCCTCGGTGGTCTGGAGTCTGAGAACGACGCCAAGCCGAGCCACGGGCTTCACGCCGTTCTTTCTAGTCTATGGGGCCGAGGCTATCTTGCCCACAGACTTAGAATACGGATCCCCGAGGACGAGGGCGTACGACGACCGAAGCAACTGGACCAACCGAGAAGACTCACTGGACCAGCTGGAAGAGGCTCGGGACATGGCCTTACTACACTCGGCAAGGTATCAGCAGTCCCTGTGACGCTACCACGCCCGAGGGGTTCGGTCCCGAGACCTCCAAGTGGGTGACTTGGTGCTTCGGCTACGACAAGACGCCCGAGGGCGCCACAAGCTCACGCCTCCCTGGGAAGGGCCATTCATCGTTGCCAAGATTTTGAAGCCCGGAACATACAAGCTGGCCAACAGTCAAAGGCGAGGTCTACAGCAATGCTTGGAACATCCGACAGCTACATCGCTTCTACCCTTAAGATGTTTTCAAGTCGTTCATATACCTCGTTTACATACACAAATAAAGTCTAACCATCAAGGAAGGGTCAGTCTTGCCTCGGCAAAGCCCGACCCTCCCTCGGGGGCTAGAAGGGGCGAACCCCCTCCGCGTCAAAATTTTCCTCAGAAAAAATGTTTCTGCCAGAACATCTTTCGTGCTTTTCGACTATTTCGATAGTGGGATCCTGAAAACGACGGAGTACACGTAAGCAGGCATGGCCGACCGAGCCGAGGGACTCCTACGCCTCCGGGATACGGATACCTCACTCATCACCTCCTGCGATAAGTAACTCACGCTCGGATAAGCGGTTCCACCGGCCGAACAAGTCTTAACGCTCGAAAGCTTTTCTGCCGAAACGATTTTTTGTGCCTTCTCGACTATATCGATAACAGAATCCTACGGACGAGTAAGAGTACACGTAAGCGGCAAGGCCGACCGAGCCGAGGGACTCCTACGCCTCCGGGATACGGATACCTCATTCATCACCTTCCGTGAAAAGTAACTCTCGCTCAGATAAACGATTCTGTTACCGACGAACAAGTCCTGATACTCGAAACGAAGGGAAAAGAAATGCAGCTTTACAACATGATGACGGTAAGTTTGGGCCTCGGCGGCCGCAGAAAACATATGCACACTACAGATAAACTGTTCCTGCAGGTTCAGACATCAATAGGGGAGCAACAGCACCCTCGGCATCGACTCCACCTTCGGCGGAGTCCGACCCAGCCTCGGACGGCGACACGGTCGAAGGATCTCCACCTCGAAGAAAGATGTCAGCACCGCGCCTGGGCCATCGTCATCGGGGTCTCCTCCAGGAACCCGGCCCGAGCAGACGGCTCGACCGGCCGCTCCGTAGCCTCAGCCAGCTGTCCCCCGAGGACATCAGCCCGGCTCATGGCCTCAGCAGCCCGACTCCAGGGTTGGTTCCACCAGTGGACGACCTGGCCGAGTTCCAGCTGCCGCTGCTACGCCTCCTTGGCCTGGGAAGTCACCTGCTCCTGGGCCGACGAAGTCTTCTTTTTCGAGCCGACTCCGCCTCTGTCCATGCTGACATCGCTGCCCCCGGCTCCGGCTCATCGCAGAACGGCCGAGGGTTCCTTTAACTGAGCAAGAGAAGCCTCGGGCGGCAAGACCGACCGAGTCGAGGGACTCCTACGCCTCCGGGATACGGATACCTCACTCATTACCTTCCGCACGAGGCAACTCACACTTGGTTAAGTGGTTCGGCTAGCCGACAGGCGAGTCCTAGTGCTCGAAATGAGGAAAAAACATGGCTTTACGCCCAAATACACACATGTTCAGGCCCAGACAGCCACAATGAACAGACACCGGCACTCAAGGTGCCATTACAAACGGAACTCCGGTTCTACTCCCGCGGGTATGAACAACCTCCACATCGGAGAACCTGCGGGACGACAAACTCCGGGTGACTTGCCGGCGACCTCTGCAGCAGCAGCGACGGACCCAAGACGGACGCAACCGTTGGAAGGCTTTTGTTTGCGTCCCCTCGCAGGGAACGAGAACCAGATATTAAAGCCAAAGAGCCAGAGGTTGGTCCGCGGGTGGCGCTGACGGTCTCATCGGCGGAGAAGCTTTCTCCAGCTGCCACCACCTCAGCACCGACGATGACGTCCACCTGCCCACCAACACCGCACCAGCGGGCACCGGGCGCCCCAAAGCGCACCGGCAGGTCCTCACTCCCGTCCTCGCCACGAAAACGAGAATGGGACCGTCCCAGAACACGAGTACCGCCCTCACGGCGTACGACGTGTTGGGAGACCCCCCCGGTGCGGCTGGCCACCGTCGCCCGGACAAAAGACGGAATGTTGCACCCTGGACTGGATAGCAACAGTTCGCCTTCCCCGGCATGGCTGGAGGGCGCCTCCTCCGCAGAGCTGGAGGATGGTTTCCACCCCCAGAAGCTGGAGGAAGAAACGGGACGCCGACCCACGCGAAGGCAGGCCCCGGCTCAGCCTGACCTCCGCCCCAGCAAGGATGACGAAGATCCTTGAAGCTGAGGGCGGGGCAGAGGTCGCAGCCCGGCTTGCTTCTCCCCACCATCAAACTGGTGGTCACCGTCCTGGGTGACCATCGGCAAGGGGATGCAGCTGGGCTGCCTGATGAAAATCCTTGAAGCCGAGCGATGGCTGAAAGGTACCAACTTCCGCGAAGTTGCGTTCCTCCAACGACAGCAAGACGAAAGCAACGCGAGCGCTTCCCATCCGGGGGCTCGGAAGGTGGAAGGACGCGATGCATGAGGGGAGTGCGGAGGCATGGCTGCCATCCAAGGGGGTCGCCCCCTTTTTAAAGGCGACTCTCCCCACTTGCGTCCTCAGCCACCGCGGGCTGAGTCTTCACCAACACGCTCCAAGGTCCTCCCCCTGCGACACGGGGGCTGGGTCCCGCGCGTCATGCAAACTGGCCCAGGGCAGAAGAAGCCAAACCGTCGCGCGCAGAGCGCGTAACTGCCCAGCGGTTACAAGCACTCCTCCACTTTCGCCCAGACCAGCGGGTGAAAGGGCGGACCGCCATGCAGGCGGCATGCAACCGCACCAAGGGGGCGCACCCTTTCGACTTCGACGCGTCCATCATGGAGGCCCAGGCCCACACGTCATGTAGCCGGCACGTCGATCACTACGTGCGAGAAACTGCACCGCCACTTGCGCCAGTATCGCGCCTTCTCGACTGCGGAACCGGAGCCACGACTCGAGGCGACCCTGCGCATGGCCCAACAGTGCCAGCCGAGCACATCGGTCACGGGTCAGTCAGCCGCGGGAGAAGGCGCGACGGTCGATATGGCCAGAAGTGGGCCGATAGTAATGGCGGCAGCAGGCGAGCGGAAGCGGCGATCAAATCGACTGCAGGCTCACGTCCCCTCCTGGAGCAGCAGGAGAGCCCTCTCCCACGGCGTGAAGACGACGCGTCCGTGTTCCGTTCCTCGAACGGCTCGCGCACGCACAACGGCTGCCTCACCAACTACTCGTCCCGTCGCATTAACTCTGTGGCAGGGCAGGCGACACCTTTGGCAGGCGAAGCAGGCGACGCTTCACCTCCGCCATAATGACCGCGTCAAAAAAGGTGCGCCACGACGTTCAATTTCGTATCCTTTTCTCTCTCTTGCTATAGGGACCGGGAAAGGGGATACTCCGAAAGGGATCCTTCTTCGCGAAGGAAGCGGGCCCCGAGCCCTCCTACTGATCAGAGGTTCGAAGGCTGGCCCCTCGGAAGGGTTCGACAGCTGCCTCAGAGCACTCGGGCTCCACGCCTACTACTGGTCAAAGGTTCGAAGGCTGGCCCCTCGAAAGGGTTCAACAGCCGCCTCAGGCCACTCGGGCTCCGCGCCCACTACTGATCAGGGGTTCGTAGGCTGGCCCCCGAAGGGTTCGACAGCCGCCCCAGAGCACGCAGAGCGAGGGATGACTCTGGGTACGTCCGATAGATGGCCGAGGCTCGTGCTACGCTCCCGAGGTACCCTAGGACATTTCCGAGACCAGCAGGAGCGATTCTGTAACGGAATCCCACCAGAGGGAGGCATCGAGCCCTCGGACCCTATCAAACGGGACCGGGTCCGGCAAATCACCTGCAGGTACTTTTGGAGCGCGCCTCTGGGCCACCAGCCGACCCTTATCGAACGGGGCACGGGCGTCCACTCGGATCACCTGTTAGCAACTCACATGAGACACCATGTTCGATGCCCTCCGAGGGCAACATGGCGCTTTCCCCCCCTCCTCCTTGCAGAAAGGCGACGCAGGGGCGTATGAAAAAAGCTGAGTCAGTCCTTGACCGTCCTCTCGCTCTGTGCGGAGGCTCGGGGGCTGCTCTCGCAAGCCCGGCTCCGGCCAAACCGTTGACAGCATCAACATACCAGCCCAAGAACTCGGAACCTGACTATGCACCCGGGCTACGACCAGTTCGCATGAGAGAACAACCAGACCGGCCGAGGCATCACGAAAGGCATTAAGACCTCGAAGGAGTCAAACCACTCCTCCGAGGCCTCGGGGGCTACACCCAGCGGGTGCGCTCGCGCGCACCCACCGGAACGAAATGCAACCGAGAAAGGCCGGTCCCCTTGCAAAAAAGTGCGACAAAAGCCTCCAAGCGAGTACTAACACTCCCTTCGAGGCTCGGGGGCTACTGTCGGGGACCATAATTAGGGGTACCCCCAAGACTCCTAATCTCAGCTGGTAAACCCCATCAGCACAAAGCTGCAAAGGCCTGATGGGGGCGATTCCGGTCAAGGCTCCGTCCACTCAAGGGACACGATCTCGTCTCGACTGAGCCTAGCCTCGGGCAGGGACAGTAGACCAAGGCAGATTCACGCCTCGCTCGAGGGTCTCCTCAAGCAACGGGCACACCTTCGACTCGCCCGAGGCCCAGCTCGGGCAGGCTTCGCGGAGAAGCAACCTTGGCCAGATCGTCAAGCCAACCGACCGTATCGCAGGAGCAATCAATGCAAGGATCGCCTGACACCTTATCCTGACGCACGCTCCTCCGTCGATAAGGCCGTAGTGACCGCAGTCACTTCGCCGCTCCATTGACTGACCTGACAGGAAAACAGCATCGCCTGCCCTGCTCCGACTGCTGTGCCACTCGCCAGAGTGAGGCCGACAATAGCTAAGTCCAGCCTTGGGCGCCATAGGAAGCTCCGCCTCGCCCGACCCCAGGGCTCGGACTCAACCTCGACCTCGGAAGACGGGCTCCGCCTCGCCCGACCCTAGGGCTCAGACTCAGCCTCGACTTCGGAAGACGGACTCCACCTCGCCCGACCCCAGGGCTCGGACTCAACCTCAACGCCGGAAGACGGTCTTCGCCTCGCCCGACCTCAGGGCTCGGACTCAACCTCGACGCCGGAAGACGGTCTCCGCCTCACCCGACCCCAGGGCTCAGACTCAACCTCGACCTCGGACGACGGTCTCCGCCTCGCCCGACCCCAGGGTTCGGACTCAACCTCGACCTCGGACGACGGTCTCTGCCTTGCCCGACCACAAGGCTCGGACTCAGCCTCAACTCTGGAAGACGGTCTCCGCCTCGCCCGACCTTAGGGCTCGGACTCAGCCTCGACCTCGGAGGAGCCACCACCTCGCCCGACCTCGGGCTCGGACCGACCACATCACAGGGGGGCCATCATTACCCTACCCCTAGCTAGCTTAGGCTACGGGGAACAAGACCGGCGTCCCATCTGGCTCGCCCCGGTAAAACAGGTAATGATGGCACCCCGCGTGCTCCATGACGACGGCGGTTCTCAACCCCCTACGGAAGCAAGGAGACATCAGCAAGGCTCTGACAGCCCCGACAGCTGTACTTCCACAGGGCTCAAGCGCACCTCCGACGGCCACGACATCACATGAACAGGGAAGCAACACCTCTCCGACAGCCACGACGGCATGTACATAGGGCTATGGCTCCCCTTTGCTAGACACGTTAGCACATTGCTACACCCCCCATTTGTACACCTGGGCCCTCTCCTTACATCTATAAAAGGAGGGTCCAGGGCTCTCGTACGAGAAGGTGGCCGCGTGGGAGAACGGGCTGGCGGACAGTCTCTCTCTCTCCCTCGTGAACGCTTGTAACCCCCTACTGCAAGCGCATCCGCGCTGGGCGCAGGACAACACGAGGCCGCGGTTTCCCCTTACTGTTTTCCCCCCTTGTGTTCCGTCTCGCGCCGACCCATCTGGGCTGGGACACGCAGCGACAATTTACTCGTCGGTCCAGGGACCCCCCGGGGTCGAAACGCCGACAGATTCTGACCGTTGGAGCTTCTGTCTTCTGGGCCACCGGACAGTCCGGTGGTGCACCGGATAGGCACTGTTCAGTGTCCGGTGCGCCATCTGGCTCTGCTCTGACTCTGGCGCGCACTGTAGCGCATTTAATGCCTTCTGCAGACGACTGTTGGCGTGAAGTTGCCGTTGCTCCGCTGGCACACCGGACACTGTCCGGTGCTACACCGGACAGTCCGGTGAATTATAGCGGAGCGACCTCCATAATTACCGAAGGTGAGTAGTTCGAAGTTGGAGTCCCTAGTGCACCGGACACTGTCCGGTGGCACACCGGACAGTCCGGTGCGCCAGACCAGGGCACACTTCGGCTGACTTCAGCTCTCTATTTTTGAATCCTTTCTCGGTCTTTTTATTGGTTTGTTGTGAACCTTTGGCACCTGTAGAACTCATAATTTAGAGCAAACTAGTTAGTCCAATTATTTATGTTGGGCAATTCAACCACCAAAATCAATTTAGGAAAAGGTGTAAGCCTATTTCCCTTTCATTCTCTATGTCATCAAGATCAACTTGCTCTCTTGGAGAGCCATTAGTCTCATCAAATACAACGTCGCTAGAGACTTCAACCAAACCCTATGATTTAATGAAGACTCTATACGCCTTTGTATTTGAGTCATACCCTAGTAAAAACTCTTCTACTGCCTTGGGAGCATATTTGGAATGTCTACCTTTCTTCACCAGAATGTAACATTTGCTCCCAAATACACGAAAGTAAGAAACGTTGGGTTTGTTACCGGTAAGGAGTTCATACGAGGTCTTCTTGAGAAGGCGATGTAGGTAGAGCCAGTTTATGGCTTGGCAAGCTGTGTTCACAGCTTCCGACCAAAACTGCTCGGGCGTCTTAAATTCTCCAAGCATCGTTCTCGCCATGTCGATAAGCGTCATGTTCTTCCTCTCTACTACACTGTTTTGTTGTGGTGTGTAGGGAGCGGAGAACTCGTGCTTGACGCCTTCTTCCTCAAGATACTCCTCCACTTGCAGATTCTTGAACTCGGACCCGTTGTCGCTTCTTATCTTTTTCACCTTGAGCTCAAATTCGTTTTGAGGCCTCCTTAGAAAGCGCTTTAGGGTCCCTTGGGTTTTTAATTTATCCTGCAAAAAGAACACCCAAGTGAAGCGGGAAAAATCATCAACAATTACAAGACCATACTTACTTGCCCCGATGCTAAGGTAGGCAACGGGTCCGAAGAGGTCCATGTGAAGAAGCTCCAGTGGTCTTGATGTTGTCGTCACATTCTTGCTGTGATGAGTGCTTCCCACCTGTTTCCCTGCCTGACAAGCTGCACAAGGTCTATCTTTCTCGAAACAAACATTGGTTAGTCCTAACACATGTTGTCCCTTTAGAAGTTTATGAAGGTTCTTCATCCCAACATGTGCTAGACGGTGATGCCACAGCCAGCCCATACTAGTCTTAGCTATTAAGCATGCATCTAGATCAGCCTCCTCTTTTGAAAAATCAACTAAGTAGAGTCCGTCTAATACACCCTTAAATGCTAATGAACCATCACTCCCTCTAAAGACAGATACATCAACATTTGTAAAAAGACAATTGTAACCCATGTGACACAATTGACTTACAGACAGAAGGTTGTAACCAAGCGACTCTACTAGAAATACATTTGATATGGAGTGCTCGTTGGTGATGGCTATCTTTCCCAAACCCTTGACCTTGCCTTGATTCCCATCTCCAAAGATAATCGTATCCTGGGAATCCTTGTTCTTGACGTAGGAGGTGAACATCTTCTTCTCCCCCATCATGTGGTTTGTGCATCCACTATCGATTATCCAGCTTGATCCCCCGGATGCATAAACCTGCAAGGAATTTAAGCTTGGGTTTTAGGTACCCAACTCTTGTTGGGTCCTACAAGGTTAGTCACAATAGTTTTTGGAACCCATATGCAGGTTTTGTCTCCCTTGCATTTGGATCCCAATTTTCTAGCCACTACTTTTGCATTCTTACATGAAAGAACAAAAGAAGTGTTGCAAGCATGGAAAACAGTAGTAGATTCATTGCACATTTTCCTAGGCACATGATGCACAACATGATTTCTCCTAGTCCTACTTCTACCGTGAACAAAAGTAGAACTAGAGACAAACATAGCATGTGAATCAAAAGCATCATGATCATAACTCCTATTATAACTGGAATGACTAGCAATTTTCCTATTATATATAAAAGCATGATTCCTTTGAGTACTACTAGCCATAGGGGCCTTCCCTTTCTCCTTGGTGAGAATGGGAGCCTTTTGGCTTGTTAAGTTCTTGGTTTCCCTTCGAAAACCAAGTCCATCCTTAATTGAGGGGTGTCTACCAACAGTGTGGGCATCCCTAGCAAACTTTAATTTATCAAAATCATTTTTGCAAGTCTTAAGTTGAGCATTAAGACTTGCCACTTCATCATTCAATTTAGTAATAGCAATAAGATGTTCATCACAAGCATTAACATCAAAGTCCTTGCATCTATTGCAAATAACTACATGTTCTACACAAGATCTAGTTGCATTTGCCTCCTCTAGCTTAGCATTTAATTCATCATTTAAATTCTTTAAACTAGAGACAGATTCATGGCATGCGGACAACTCAGAGGATATCATTTCATTTCTTTTAATTTATAGAGCAAGAGATTTTTTAACACTAACAAATTTATCATGTTCTTCATACAAAATATCCTCTTGCTTTTCTAAAATTCTATCCTTTTCATTTAGAGCATCAATTAATTTATTAATTTTCTCTACTTTGGCTCTATCTAAACCCTTAAATAAACTAGAGTAATCTACTTCATCATCGGAAGAATCATCATCGCTAGAAGTAGTGTACTTAGGGGTATCTTGAACATGTACCTTCTTATCCTTAGCCATGAGGCAAGTGTGGCGTTCGTTGGGGAAGAGCGATGACTTGTCGAAAGCCGAGGCCGCGAGTCCCTCATCGTCGAAGTCGGATGAGGAGCAGTCGGAATCCCATTCTTTTCCAAGATGAGCCTCGCCTTTCGCCTTCCTATAGCTTTTCTTCTTCTCCTTCTTCCCATGTCTTTCTTGTCCCTAGTCATTTTCATTATCGGGACATTGTGCAATAAAATGGCCAATCTTACCGCATTTGAAGCAGGAGCGCTTTCCCCTTGTTTTATTATTGTTGGGGTACTCCTTGCGTCCTTTAAGTGTGGTCTTGAAGCGCTTGATGATAAGCGCATCTCATCTTTGTTGAGGCCGGCAGCCTCCACTTGAGCTACCTTGCTTGGTAGTGACTCCTTGCTGCTAGTTGCCTTGAGCGCAATGGGTTGCGGCTCATAGACAGGCAGAGGGTCGTTTAAGGCGTCATCTACATACATTGCCTCCTTAACCATCATGCACCCGCTTACAAATTTTCCGAGTATCTCATCGAGCGTCATCTTTGTGTACCTAGGATTTTCACGGATAAGATTCACAAGATGGGGGTCAATAACTGTAAAGGACCTGAACATGAGTCGGACGACGTCGTGGTCCGTCCATCTTGTGCTTCCATAGCTTCTAATCTTGTTGACCAGGGTCTTGAGCCTGTTGTAGGTTTGTGTTGGCTCTTCTCCCCTGATCATGCCAAATCTTCCCAGCTCACCTTCCACCAACTCCATTTTGGTGATCATTGTAGCATCATTTCTCTCATGTGAGATCTTGAGGGTGTCCCAAATTTGCTTGGCGTTGTCCAAGCCACTTACTTTATTGTATTCATCCCTGCAGAGCAAAGCTAACAAGACAGTAGTAGCTTGGGCATTCTTATGAATTTGTTTATTAATGAATACAGGGTTATCAGTGCTATCAAAATGCATCCCATTCTCTACAATTTCCCAAATACTAGGATGGAGTGAAAATAGATGACTACGCATTTTATGACTCCGAAATGAATAGTCTTCTCCATCAAAGTGAGGAGGTTTTCCAAGAGGAATTGATAGTAAATGTGCATTTGTATTATATGGCATACGAGAAAAGTCAAAAGAGTAGTTCTGATTAACCGTTTTCTTTTTCGATGAAGAGTCGTCGTCATCGTCGTCTCTTGGTGAAGATGAAGAGGCATCACTGTCGTAGTAGATGATTTTCTTGATGCACCTCTTCTTCTTCCCATCCCTCTTCTTGTGACTTGAGCCTGAGTCGGTAGGCTTGTCGTCTCTTGGCTCATTAAGGAGGGACTCTTTCTCCTTGTCGTTAATCACCATCCCCTTACCCTTAGGATCCATCTCTTCGAGCGGTTAGTTACTTAAGTGAAGAGTACGGCTCTGATACCAATTGAGACCACCTAGAGGGGGGAGTGAATAGGTGATCCTATAAAATCAAACACTAAATAGCCACAAAACTTAGTTATGAAAGAGTTAGTGCGACTAAGTAACTTTGAGGCGAGTTCTTGTGAATAAAACAATCACAGAGAAAGCAACACAAGAGACACGCGATTTTATCCCGTGGTTTGGCCAAGTAACACTTGCCTACTTCCACGTTGTGGCGTCCCAATGGACGAGGGTTGCACTCAACCCCTTTCAAGTGATCCAATGATCAACTTGAATACCACGACTTTCTTCCTTATAGTCTTCTTCCCGTTTGCGAGGAATCTCCACAAGTTGGAGCCTCTTGCCCTTATAATATTGATCACAAATAACGCACAAGAGTAAGGTTGGGAAGAGCAACACACACAAGACTCAAATACGCAGCACAACCACGCACACAAGTCACGACTTGAGCTTGAAACACAACACACTGAGTTCACAACTCAAATGGAGCTCAAATCACTAACACAGGGAATCGAATGCGTGAAGTTGGAGTCTTGGAGTCTTAGGATGCTTAGTGAATGCTTGAGTGACTCCTCCATGCGCCTAGGGGTCCCTTTTATAGCCCCAAGGCAGCTAGGAGTCGTTGAAGACAAACTTGGAAGGCCATTGTCACATCCAGTAGATGGTCCTGTAGATGGTCTGATGCTTGATCTCCTTCCAAATTTGGCATATCCGACCGTTGCTCCTCTGGGATGATTGGCGCACCGGACACTGTCCGGTGCACCAACCGACCGTTGGAGCAGTCCAGGTGTCGCGCGAAGATTGCGCGGCCGACCGTTGGCGCTGGCGACCGTTGGCTCACCGGACAGTCCGGTGCACCACCAGACATTCCGGTGAATTATAGCCATGTCACCCCTTTGCTTTTCCCGAGGGCGACGGGTTCGTCGCGGATGACTCACCGGACAGTCCGGTGCACCAACGGTCAGTCCGACGATTTTTAGTCGGACGCCGTCGTCAAGTCCCGAGAGCGACCATTTTGCCGGAGACCAGCCTGGCGCACCGAACACTGTCCGGTGCACCACCGGACAGTCCGGTGTGCCAGGCCGAGCTGGACTTCGGCTGCACACAGCCAAGTCTTTTGCAATTCGCTTCTTTTCTTCTCTGCCCTGTTTCTAACACTTAGACAAATACATTAGTATACAAAAACCAATTACTAAGTCTAGAAACATACCTTGTTATATGATTTGCACTTTTTGCTTGTTTGGCACATAGCAACTCACTTACTATGTGTTGGACACTTAATCACCAAAACATTATATAAATGGCCCAAGGGCACATTTCCCTTTCAATCTCCCAAGAAGATGGCATCTCCCAGAAGTACTTTTTCTATCAATTTTGAAACCGGCATAATCCGAATCGGAATAGCCAATTAAGTCAAAAGTAGCTCCTTTGGGATACCACATACCAACGCTTGGGGTGTGCCTGAGATACCTAAGAATTCTTTTAACAGCGCGAATATGAGCTTTCTTAGGATTAGATTGAAATCTAGCACACATGCAGACACTAAACATGATATCGGGCCTAGATGCGGTAAGATACAATAAACTACCAATCATAGAGCGGTAGAGAGTTTGATTAACCGGGTTACCTCCCTCATCTAGGTCGAGATGTCTATTTGTTGGCATAGGTGTCTTGATTGGTTTGCACTTCTCCATGTTGAACCTTTTCAACAAGTCTTTGGTATACTTCTCTTGTGAGAGAAAGTTACCAACTTTCATTTGCTTGAATTGAAAGCCGAGGAAGTACGTCAGCTCACCAATCATTGACATCTCGAACTCCTTCGACATCAACTCACCAAATTCCTTGCAATGATAGTCATTTGTCGAGCCAAAGATTATGTCATCAACATATACTTGACAAATGAAAATATCACCGTTATGTTTCTTTGTGAATAGAGTTGTGTCGACGGTCCCGATCTTGAAGCCCTTTTCGATGAGGAAGTCGAGAAGACGCTCATACCAAGCCCTTGGAGCTTGCTTTAATCCATATAGCGCCTTGGACAACCTGTAAGCATGGTTAGGATATCTAGGGTCTTCAAATCCAGGTGGTTGCTCAACATATACAAGTTCATTTATGAAGCCATTTAAAAATGCACTTTTTACATCCTTTTGATAAAGCTTTATATCATAGCATGATGCATATGCGAGTAGGATACGGATGGCTTCGAGTCGAGCAACTGGTGCAAAGGTCTCTCTAAAATCTAAGCCTTCAACTTGAGAGAATCCCGCCTTGCAACAAGTTTTGCCTTGTTCCTTACAATCACGCCTTGATCATCTTGTTTGTTTCTGAACACCCACTTTGTTCCAATGATTCTTGCATCTTGTGGGGGCTTCTCCAGGGTCCAAACTTGGTTACGTGTGATGTTGTTAAGTTGTTCATGCATGGCGTTCACCCAGTCCGGATCTTGTAGCGCCTCATCTATACATGTAGGCTCAACACAAGAAACAAAGGAGTGATGTTCAATAAAAGAAGCATGTCTATGTGATCGAGTAATAACCCCTTGTGAAGGACTCCCAATGATTTGGTTTTGAGGGTGAGCTTGAAGTAGTGATGAGTTTCTCCTGTCAACCACTTGGGAAGAAGATCCTGGAGCATCAACATCTTTGGCTTGTACCCTTGCTTGTTCATGAGAGACAAAAGTATCTTCATTTGCATGCCTCTCATCTTTTTCATCATCTTGTGGTACATTTGATGAAGAAGGCCTGTCAATGTTTTGCACCTCTTCTTCATCTTCTTTTGGTTTGATAGCTCCAATTGGCATGTTCTTCATTGCTTCCCTAAGTGGCTCATCACCTACATCATCAAGATTTTCAAGTGCTCATTGGGAGCCATTAGTCTAATCAAATTCCACATCATATGTTTCTTCTACCACGCCAGTGGCATGATTGAATACTCGATATGCTTTGGACTTTAATGAATAACCCAATAGAAAACCAATATCACAACGTCTTTGAAACTTCCCTAGGTGATGGTGTTTTTTTGTATATGTAGCATTTGCATCCAAACACCCGAAAGAAGGAGACGTCTAGCTTTTTCCCATTTAGCAGTTCATAGGGAGTCTTCGCAAGTAGCCGGTGAGGAAATAGCCTGTTTGATGCATAACATGCAGTGTTGACATCTTCGGCCCAAAACCTCTCCAATGTGTTATACTCATCAATCATTGTTCTTGCAAGTGTGATCAAGGTCCTGTTTTTCCTTTCAACAACTCCATTTTGTTGAGGTGTATATGTTGCAGATACTTCATGCTTGATCCCAATCTCATCACAGTACTCATGAATGTTGGTGTTGTCAAATTATTTACCATTGTCACTTCTAATCTTCTTGATCTTGCAATCAAATTCATTTTGAGCTTTCTTGGCAAACTTTTTGAATATAGATGCAACTTCAGATTTGTCATGGAGAAAGAACATCCAAGTGTATCTTGAGAAATCATCAACTATCACCAGACAGTAGAGGTTGCCACCAGCACTTACATAATTTGTAGGTCCAAATAAATCCATATGAAGTAGTTCCAGTGGCCTTAATGTTGACATGAAAGCTTTTGTAGGATGTGTGTTAGCAACTTGCTTCCCAGCTTGACATGCACTGCAAGGCTTGTCTTTTTCAAATACAACATCCTTTAATCCTCTAACCATGTCCTTCTTTAATACCTTCTTGAGTGTGCTCATCCCAACATGTGCAAGCCTCCTATGCCAAAGCCATCCAAGTGATGCTTTGGTCAAGAGGCAAGTTCTCAAGTCTGCATCTTCATAGGTGAAATCCACTAAGTAGAGATTGTTGTATCTAAATCCTTTGAACACCATTGATTCATCATCCATTTTTTATACAATAACCTCTGTTGGAGTGAATAAGCATAGAAGTCTAAGATCACAGAGTTGACCCACTGATAATAAGTTGAAGCTCAAAGGTGCAACCAAGAGGACATTTGAAATTGATAAATCATTTGAAATTGCCACCTTACCAAGTCCTTGAACTTTCCCTTTTGAATTATCCCCAAATGTGATTTTGTCTTGTCCATCAACATTCTCATCAAGTGAGGTGAACATCCGTGGGTTGCCTGTCATATGTTGTGTGCATCCACTGTCAATAACCCAATGGCTCCCACCGGTCTTGTAGTTCACCTACATCCACAGACAAATCAAGCTTGAGTTTTGAGGGGCCTATATTGCATAGGACCAGTGACTCTCTCAATCAAGGACTTTGCAACCCAAATTTATCTAGGTCTACTCTTGCTTGGTGGACCTAGGAATGTAACTTTGACCTTTCCATTTGCAACTTTTATTAGAACATAATGAGCATTGAAAGCAAATGGTCTTGAGTGCTTAGGCAAGGGAGTTGGTGGTTTGGCTTTGCAGTTGTGGGCAAAGTGACCTTCTTTTCCACACTCAAAGCATTTGATAGGCTTATGAGTCTGCTTTGGCTTGTATTGAGTAGTAGCTTTCTTTTGCACAAAAGCATTGTATCCAATACCACTCTTGTTGTTTTTCATGACAGTGTTCATGAGCAATTCATTTTGGAGGTATTGGCCCTTGTTGAACTTTTGCACACTTGTTGACCTCATTTTAAGTCTTTCATTATCCACTGCCAACTCATTATTGAAATCATTGTTCTCAATGGCAACCTTTCCTCTAGTAGTTGCATCAGTCAAGTATCTCTTCAATTTTTGGTTGTCTAAAGTCAAGACTTCAACTTTTTTGGTCAATTCATCATGTAGACTAGTTTGATCTCCTTGACTCAAATCATCACATGAGGTTGCTACATCAATCTTAACAACAGGGTTAATAGCCTCATGTGTATTGCAAGATAAAAGTTCATTTTCAACAAGAAGATTATCATGATCAAATTTAATCTTAGTATAGTCTTCCTTGATTTTCACTAGTCTATCTTTCAACTCCCTATTAGCTTCATTTAACTTTTCACATTTATCCTTAGCATCTTTTAGGGAGGATGTGAGCTCATTTACAGTAGATGACATGGTTTTGTTTTCTTCTTTCATTTCATCACTAGCTTTCATAATTATGTCATATTTGGCATTCAAAGATTCATTTTCATTTTTCAACTTATCACATTTAGCTTTTGACTTCCTAATGATTTGAGTGTAT
This sequence comes from Zea mays, assembly GCF_902167145.1. NCBI lineage: Eukaryota > Viridiplantae > Streptophyta > Magnoliopsida > Poales > Poaceae > Zea > Zea mays. The sequence continues at coordinate 155,987,932 of NC_050103.1, read as the reverse complement.
TCTTTAAGCAAGTCAGGTAGTTCATCATAGGAAGGTGAAGCAAATTCCTCATCACTATCACTATCACTATCATCAGTAATATCAATATCATTTTGTACCTTCCGTTCATCTCTAGCCATGAGGCATAGGTGAGAAGTCGATGATGGCGATGGTGGTGGTGAAGAGAAGTCCCCGGCGATGGTGGCAACTTTTTCATCATTCTCTTCTTCGCTCGAAGAAGATCCACTTGATGACTCAATGTCAGTGAGTCAGTCACTAACAATATATGACTTTCTATTTTTCTTTTTGTGGAACCTCTTGTGCTTCCCATCCTTCCTCTTGAAGAATCTCTTTTCTTTTTCTCATCATCGTTGTCATCTTCTTTCTTGCCCTTGAACTTGTTCTTCTTGGGCTTGTTACATTGATGAGCAAGATGACCAAGCTCTCCACAGTTGTAGCAATCCATCTCAGAAATGGACTTTCTTTTGCTGGAAAAGAATTTCTTCTTTCTTGAATCAAATTTGATGCCTTCTCTGTTGAGCTTCTTTAATATCTTGGTGGTCTTCCTCATCATCAAGGCAATGTTAGCATCAAGGTCATCATCACTTGAGGATTCTTCCTCAATTTGTACTTTAGATTTCCCTTTTCTTTCTTGATTTGCTTTGAGAGCCAAATCCTTTCTCTTGGAAGATGACTCATCCTTGTCATTGATGTGCATGTACATCTCATGAGCATTGATCGATCTTTCCCAATATCTGTGTAGGTGTGGTAACTGAAAGATCCATTTGATGCAGTACAGTGACAATGTGTCCATATTTGTCAATTAGGAGGACACTGAGAATCTTCCTCACAACATCCGGTTGTGAAATTTGTGTAAGCTCCAATCCATTTACTTCCTCTACAAGAATATTGAGACGTGAGTACATAGCATTGGCATTTTCATTAGCAAGCATTTTAAAAGAATTTAACTTTCTCATAGCAATGTGATATCTCTCCTCACGCTCACTTCTAGTTCCTTCATGTAGAGCACAAATGTCCATCCACAAATCATGAGCATTTTATGATTTCTAACGCTATTAAACACATCTTTGCAAAGGCCTCTAAAAAGGGTGTTTTTGGCCTTAACATTCCATTTCTCATAATTAAACTCTTCACCTATAAGATTTGTGGGATCTCTAGGTTCGGGGAATCCTTGTGTGGCGGCTTTGTAGACACCAATGTCTATAGCCTCTAAATATGCTTCCATACGAATTTTCCAATATGGAAAATCGTCACCATAAAAAACGGGAGGAGGTTCATCCCCATCGAACATTGTTACTCTAGCGGTTAAGCTAATCTAAGAGCAACAAGGCTCTGATACCAATTGAAATGATCACGATGCCCAAGAGGGGGGGGGGTGAATTGGGCTTTTCTAAAAATCAACACTAATTAAAACCTAAGCAAGAGCCCAGCTTCACCCCAATAACTAGCACTAAGAGAATAATACTAGAAATACAACAATGCTAAGATAATACTTTAAATACTTGCTAAACAAATACACAATGTAAAATGATTGAATTAAGTGCGGAATGTAAAGCAAGGGTTAGAAGACTCCTCCAATTTTTCCCGAGGTATCGAAGAGTCGACACTCTCCACTAGTCCTCGTTGGAGCACCCGCGCAAGGGTATCGCTCCCCCTTGGTCCTCGCAAGAACCAAGTGCTCACTACGATGATCCTTTGCCACTCCGGCGCGGTGGATCCCTCACGACCACTTACAAACTTGAGCCGGGTCACCAACAAGATCTTCATGGTGATCACCGAGCTCCCAACGCCACCAAGCTGTCTAGGTGATGCCGATAACCAAGAGTAACAAGTCGTAGACTTTCGCTTGACCAAGAGAAGCCTAATGCAAGTGGTGTGTGCTCTAGGTGGCTCTCGCTAGCGCTAATGAGGTCAAAATGCGGGATTAAGATTCTCTAATCTCCTTACTAGGCTTTTGGTGCTTGCAATGCTCTACCAATGTGCAGGAATTAATATGGGCATGAAGACATTGAATATGGTGGGTGGAGGGGGTATAATAGCCCTCACCCACCAACTAGTCGTTACCAGCACTGTTCTGCGCATGGGCGCACCGGACAGTCCGGTGCGCCAACGGTGTGCCAACGGTCGACTACAACGACTAGTTCTGACAGCTAGCCGTTGGGCTGATGGCACACCGGCCAGTGAACAGCCACTGTCCGGTGCACAAAAAATAGCTCGTGGGAGAGGTAGTGTTGCATTGCGTTCGAAGTCGAACTCATGTCGCCAGTTTTCCAATGCATTGTGAAATAAAAATCACCACCATCGTCGCTAAAGAAAAACATGCACATGCGCATCAAGCCGTTCTGAGTTCAGAAACTCCAAGCTGCCATGTGAATCGAGGGCCCTAAACCCCCTTCAAATACCCTACCACCCCTCTCTTCTGACGACCCCCAACCCATTCTCCAGCCGCGATAGCAGCAACACAAGCAGCACTGCCCCGGCAGCAACGATTTACGAACCAACCATGAGGCTTTGCGCGGTGCAGCTTCTGCTCCTTTTGGCTGTGTTCGCCACGATGGTGTGCGGGGTGTTGAGGACAGCGCTGCCGAGCGACCCGCTGGCGCTACGCACACGTGTGTTCCGGGCTTCCGGCGTTCATCCAAGGCGTGGGCGCGCGGCCCCGTCAGGCTCCGTCGGCAGAAGACGTGCCGGTGCAGGTGCACAAAGAACCCTGGGCTGCGTCGGTACATCAGCACTCGGGATGGCAAGAGGATTGCACACGCTTGTCACGTTCGTCTCCAGGGATTCAGGTGCTAGGTTTGTGGCCCCTCTTTCGTTTGCAACAAATGCCATGAGATGCGATGCGAGTATGCGACGTAGCCCAGTGCTGTGTGGCTTGGTGCACGAGCAAGAGGCTCGGCTCGGCCTTTCTATGAGCTCGAGGTAGAGGCTCGACCTGGTCAATGAGTCGGCTCAAACCGGCTTGCGAGCCAACAAGTTTTGCTCCAGATTTACGAAAGATAGCTAATATAGGCATCACATATGAATAATATATATAATATATGCTAGGTAAAATCAATTGATAAAGGAGTGTAGATGGTAAATAATAGAAAAATTAATCAAGTAGGCTTCTTGTATCCAAATTCTTGATCAATGACAATCTTTCACTTTGACTCCTGATATCCATAGACCATATCCAACTCAGCTTATATATGGTATATCACTCTTGTCTCCATGTGTTGAGCCTTGGAAGCTTTTCACTAAGTACCTGCTCAACACTTAACATCTTAATTAGACCTTTAATTGTGTTGTCATCCAAAACACCAAAGCCTACAAGGGACCTTTCATTTTAGTCTTTACTCTCTCAAATGGTAGCTAAAAGAGACTAAAGCATATTTATTTCTCTCTCTACCCTTCATTTATTGCTCTCGCTTAGTGACGCCTTAATCATAGAAGGGTATTTCAGTTTTTCTATAGTGTATTTTATTTGTTCTGAACCTGTTTAGTTTATAGAACCAAACAGATAGAGACTAAAATTTAGTTCTAGGACTAAACTTTAGTCTTAGGTAGGACTGGAAAAAATTACTCGTGGATTGTGAGCTTGCTCAACTCGTCATGAACTCAACTTGTTTCGACTCGGCTCGTTTTAATTTTGTCACAAGTTAAGCTAGCATCTCAACTCGGTTTGTTAACAAGCAAGCTCGCTAGCTCGAACGAGCAACCATTTGTTAGTAAATCAAAGCCTACACTTGGTTGGATGAACTAATAAGTGATGAAGTGTATTAATTTGGTGTTGGATTGACATTGTATGTGAAATTATGAGTATTATTACTCTTTTCTAGTGTTAAACTAGTCTAGAATTAACTAGTATTGATTATATTATATATATATATATATATATATTGTCTTTTGTTGTGATTTACGACTTAAACGAGCCAGCTCAAACTCGTAAATGACCTGAGTTGATTCTCTAGCTGGATTCTTTAATGAGCTGAGCAGAGCTAGCTTGAGCTCGACCAAGCCACGTCGAGTTGGATCGATATTCAACCCTATTCCTAGGACTAATGCAAACCAAAGTTACCGCTATAAGCCTCCATTAATTGCTGCCAATCTTTTTAGAAAATTGACGTAGTCAAGCGACATTTCCGCGTCCAGTGAGTCGTGGGACTTTTGTCATACAGATACATTGTATGAGGTTAATGGGCACTCGTCTCCACAAATATTTTGCATTTGTGTGACCTGGAAGCAACATTTGATAGGAAAAATATCTACGCTTTGTCAGCTCAAAAGAACTCTGGGTGGCAACTCTAGATTACTTGTGCTCCCTTCCAACATCTCGACGACTCTCGTCATTGTTGGTCGATCAGTCGGAATCACTTGTATGCACCACAGACCTACAACTATCATCTTCCTCACGAGCTCTGTGGTTTCACCATTAATCTCGGAAGCACCAACACAATAGTCGTCCAAATGCTCATAAAGCCACTGAGGGAAATATTGGCTGCTATGGTCACTATCTGCGCTTGTATTCCTGTCCCTTGCTCCAACCATCTCAAGGACCATCATCCCATAGCTATAGACATCAGACTTGCTGCTTATTGTTCCAAATTGCTTTGAGTAGACCTCCGGGGCGATATACCCTATCGTCCCTCTTGCGCCAACAATGGAGATAGCGCTCTCTTTGTTCAGACATAGCTTGGCCAGTCCAAAGTCAGAGATCTTAGGGCAGAAATCCTGGTCTAACAGGATGTTGTGTGGCTTGATGTCAAAATGCACGATCCGAGTGTTGCATCCCCGGTGTAGGTATTCGAGCCCTCTGGCCGTGCCAATTGCTATGTCAAATAGTCTTTCCCAGGTTAGCAAATTCTCACTGTTCATGTCACCGGTGAAGGCATACCTTTCGAGCGAACCATTGGGCATGTACTCGTAGATCAGTGCTCTTTTCGACCCTTGCAAGCAAAACCCTAGAAGTGTCACGACGTTGACATGAGAAGTCCTGCTGATGCTAGCCACCTCGTTCATGAATTCCTCGCCGTCACCTTGGGTGTCCTTGAGCATCTTGACTGCTACCTGTCGGCCATCGTGGAGGCTGCCTTTGTATACAGCACCAAACCCACCTTGGCCTAGCTTCACAGCGAAGGATTTTGTCATTCTTTTCACGTCCGCGTAGGTGTATCTTTTCGGATGTATGCTCTCGTTCTTCTGTAGGAAGGACTCAATCCTTGTCCCTGGTTTGTTCTTCGATTTGAAGGGAAGCAAACCATATCTACAAGCCAAGAAGGATGTGAGAATGACTAGACACAGGAATGCAACGGCAACAGCACCTGCATCACAAAAAAAATCACATGTGAATTCAGCTGCAAAGCATTCTAAAAACTCAATTGGCAAAGAACAAATGCGCACCACTAGTCAGCATGTAAACTCATCAGTGTACTGCCCAACGGGAGGATGAAATTTTCTACAATGCTATCAGTGGTTAGTGGATTCCAAGTTTTTTTTTGTTTTTGAGAATTCTGTATTTTAAACATGACATGGCAATAATTCATCACATGCTTTTCTTCTGCTCTTTTAGACGAAATGAACATGTGTATTGACTATAGGCTCTTACCAACAATAGGTGCTGCTTCTTTTCTTTTTGATCCTGTATGCCAACGAACAAAAGACAATGTTAGATTTGAGCAAGATTAAGCTGATTCACGTCACCAGAAACATAAAGCACAAATTTGTTACAAAAGATATAACACCAGTTTGATTAGATTTATTAGAAATAGTACCAATACTTGTATCTTCAAATAGGTTTATTATGAAAATTTTATTTTAAAATTAATTTAGCAGTACTTATTACGCATTATAAATATTCGTGTCATAACATATATTTTCTTAAATTTGAACTTTTTGACTCATCAAGAAATGAGATTTTTATTCTTTTTAGACGGAGGGTGTACTTATGCGAACAGGCAGGCCCATATGCTTTTACTTCATTTTACCTCGAAAACGGTTATATGCTCGCTGAGAATAATTTCCTTAATAATTGAGCCTCAAAAATATAGGAAAACACACGCCTGCAATACGCAAGACAGCTGCGTATTTTAGAAGGTGATAAAACATTATAGGGAGGTCCCAAATCAACGCAAGAGAGAACAAACAAGTAACAAACCAAGCTGTGACTAACTCAACTCTAAAAGCCTAAGGTCACTAACTAAAATTTAATCCCTATAACATTTAATGTTTAGATGCTAGTTAGAAATTGTAAATATAGTCTAATTAATCTTTCTCAGTACCTCCATACGCCCCTCCTCCATATGCTCCACCTTCTGTATGGAGCACATCCTCCAATTCCACCTACATGTCCCGTCTATGTTGGATTTGAAAACCAAGGTGAGGAAAATCCTGGGCCGAAGAAAAAGCGTCCAAAAAGACTACACTAGATGATTGCCGATGAGAAAAAGTTGGTGAGTGAATCATTTCTCATTTATTTAATATTGATATTTGTAGTTTACTTATATTATAGGTTTTATTGTAGGTTAATTCTTGGAATATGCGTTCTAATGATTCCATCTCTATCAACAATAAGTCTGGATCAAGTTTTTGGGGTCAAATAGCGGCAACATATAGCTCCACTTCCGAACCTCGACGTCCTCAAACCGCCAAGCAACTTAAAACTCATTAGGACACCTACAACCGGGAGGTGACCAAGTTCATTGGATAATACCTCCAAGAAGAAAAGTTGCGTCAGAGTGGAGCAGACGAGGCAATGGTCATGGAGGCAGCAATGGCAAGGTTCTAAGATAAAATGGGACTACGAATAAGATAACCCGACTCAGAGTCTCTGGTGAATATAGTTTTGGAGGCACTAAAGATACAAAGAAGGAAGTGCCCCGACCAATGGGACGTGATAGGGCAAAGGCAGCTGCGCGAAAGATGAAGGCGAAGGGGAAGGGGAAAGGGAAGGAAGCCACGAGCAACGGTCAACAAGTGAAGAATTTAAAATGAAGAACTTGTGGGGTGGATTAGTGAAGACCAAGCTTTTAAAGCAATGGAATATTCTAAAGGGCCGATCAACCAGAGATATGGACCTAGCTGAAAGATGAACCCATGCCAAGCCATAAACATGTTCAAAGAAGGATGTGGTCCTGTTGATGACGAAGAAGAGGAACCGAAAGCATAATGGAAAAAGGTGGTGGAAGATGAGGACGAGATCGAGGTCTCTGATTAGATTTATGTATGTTTTAATTATAATATAATTTTATTTTAATTATTATGAACTTTGTAATTTTTAATTCAATAAAAATATTATGTTGTGTAATTTCTGAGCGTTGAAATAAAACTGCGTGAATTACTTAATTCTGAAATAGAAAAGCTGATGTGCTATAGGCTGAGGTTATAGTCTACTACAGATTGTGCATCAGGGACAATAGTGGAGTCGAGAGTTGACGTGACTAGGGATGGCAACGGGGAATTCTCCATCGGGTTTTAACTTCCCATCCCGTCCCCACGATGAAAAAGATTCTTGCGAGGATCCCCACGAAAGTTTGTAAGGACATTTCTTCCCCGTCCTCGTTCCCCATAGATACAAATCCATGTCGGGGATCCCCGTCCCCACTTAAATTATAAGCAAATACTTCTTTTGTTATTAATACAACACATTGTCAGGTGTAAGGAAAAAATATATAAATCAGAATGAACATATTTGTAAAAAAGCGATCTCTTGACAAGTTAATTATTTATTTTTATCATTAACTTTTACATGAAAACATCATCATATGTAAGTTTAACAGGTACCAACGAGGAACGGGGATGGAAAGTGTCGTCCCCGTTTACCCGTCGGAGGAGAATTTTTTCCCTGTGGGAGAAACTTCCACATCCCCATCCCTTAATAGAGGAATTCCATGTGAGAAATCGAGGCCCATTGCCATCACTGGATGTGACAAAGGCGAGAGGGATATGCTACACTGGTACGAACCTAATTAGGGATGGATATCGTGCTAGCTCAGTTCGGCTCGTCCGAGTTCGAGCTGTCTCATTAAGCTAACGAGTTGGCTCGGCTCGTTAAGCTAACGAGTTACAGAGCCAGATCGGTTTGGCTCGTTTGCGAGCTCGAGCTTGCTCGTTTAGCTCACGAGCTAGCGCAGAAAAATAATATATATATATATATATATAATCAATTTCTAGTTAATTTTAAATAAATTTAATTATAGAAAATAGTAATTATACCCATAGTTTCACATATCACATCAATATAACATCAAATTACACACAACTCCTCACTCATCAATTCACACACATGTTTACCAGTTTAACCCATAGTTATATTTGCATAGAGCAATTTAACATATAGACACAGTTTATCAATCATTAGTTTAATTCATAGGTCATATACACCATATATATATATATATATATCATATTTATTATTTTTTATGTAAATAATATACATATAGTTTCGTTATGTGATAGATCGTTTAACTCACGAGCTGGCTCGTTAATGAAGAGTATTTCGTGCAGCCTTAAGCCTAATAGCGTAGCCAGTGGTATGATTACTCGGTGGGTGGTGACAGACAGTACAGACCAGCTGGGGGATGTTTCACTCGCGGCTCGTATCGGTCTGTTTGGTTGCCTGTATCTGCGCATGCTTGCATCACAGGATGCGGGTAGCTGTTGTTTGGTTGCTGTGAGCCAGGCTATGCGCGTGCGAGCTCTGTGTTTGGTTGGCTGTATATAGATTTGGATCTAGGCTCGCACGATCCTTAAAGCACTCTGGGCCAGGCTCACCAGATACGAGCAGATTGGTCGCATCTCCAGAACACAGCCAGGTTGACGAGAGAAACAAACCAAACAGACTTATCATTGTTGACGCAATGACGCCCATAGAAGCAAGGCTCTTGGTCTTGGCTCTCCACTTGATAATTCTACTTTTTCTTTCTTAGAGAAATGCATCATTGTTTCGTCTAGTCCTTTTACTGCTGTAGAAGAAATTTTGCTTTAAAATATATATTCTATAAGCGGTCAGCAGTCATCACTTCATAAATAAAGAACAGCCGGCCGGATCCTCCGAGATATATGATCATTGAGGGTTTGTTCAGAGTAAAGATATGGAACCGGATTAAATCATTTTATTATTCAATTTTAAATAGTAAGGAACTTTTAGTCCCTCTAATCTTGTTCAGTATCTTTGCTTGCTCTCGAACGACGAGTAGGATCGGCCTACCCCCACACACAACAGTGGCCATGTGTAACTGTAGGGAAATGCATCCAAAATTAGGGTTTTTTAATACTCTAGTATTCATCCTAATACAAATAGATTGAGAGAAATTGAGATATAAATTAAACTAATTTACATCCTAATCTTTTTCAAACCATGTGTATTGTGATAAATAATATAGTATCCAAATATAACCTAGCTGGGCTGAAATCAAACCGAGTAAAAAGCATATCATGACTAGCAACTCCAAGTCTCCAACCCAGCAAACACGTCTTCGGATTCGGATGGACTAAATAAATTACTAAAACATGGCTTATACGGAACAAAAATCTAACAGCATTGGAAAAAGAGACCCGACTGCTAGAGCCGGGCAGCCGGCCAACGCTACCAAACGTCTCCGTTCGGCAACGCGAAGCAGGCGACACGGGAAGAGGCACGATAAGACCTCTTCTCGTGGATGACGGTAAGAGCCGCCGGATAGAGATGGTAACAGATACAAACCCGTTGAATTTTGTCATCTCAAATTCGTACCCGTGAAAACATATCTATATTTATTAAAAAACCCTGTATCCATGATGGGTTTGAAATTTTGCTCAAACCCGTATCCATCGGTTAACGGGTTACCCACGGGTTTTATCTCCAATATGCTTGTTCTTCTCATAATCAATAACTATCATCATGATTAATGAGATCATGGTCCAAAATTTATATGATAAACACAGCGTTTATGATTTGATATAAAAATTATTAGTAGAGAGAATGAATACAAATAATAAGTTGTATAATCAAGTGAACTTGCACTAAATTATCTATCCACCACATATATAACGCTAGTAAAAACTATAATAACAAGCAAGAAACACTCTCACCAACTACTTATACATTCACCAATCGATAAAAAATAGGAAGTAAATAGGGATATAACAATTTTGTTGTTCGTTTATAAAATAAAATGACAATATGCACTAGGTTTGGTCGGGTTTAAAAAACCCATGGGTTCACGGTTTTGATTACCGTAGAAACAAACCCTTATCCATAAATATGTTGGATATAGATTTATGACTATTAACAAACCCATGAATATAAAAATTGATTTAAACTTGTACCTTAATGGGGTAAAAAACTCATCGGATTTCGAGTTTTGGATACCCATTGTCATCTCTATGCCCGATTAATCTCGATCACGAAATGAAAAAACACGGATTTGGTGCAAAAGCAGAACGAGAGTCGCAAGTAGAGATGTCAATGGGTACCCGCTACCCGAAACCCGGTGGGTTTTTGCTCTATTAGGGTATGGGTTTTGGTCAATTTCTCTACCCATGGGTTTGTTAATGGGTTCAAATGAAAACCCAACGGGTACATGGGCATGGGTTTGTTCTTCCACTACTCATACCCGCAAACCCATGAGTTTTTAAAACCCGCCTTAAAATCAACATTCCTTATAAATATGTCTCATAATATTATTAATTAAATATGTTCTAATTGAAATAAACTTCATGTAACAAATTTTAGGCTAAAATTAGTTATCATTTGTTCCTTTTATGCTAGCTTATTAATGTATTGATTGTCATTTACATGATGAATTATTTTTTATGTTGATGTTAGTGGGTATGGGAAACCCGTTGGGTACCCGAAACCCGCATGGGTATGGGTTTGGGCAAAATTTTATACCCGCCATGGGTATGGGTTTTTTAGCGGGCGTAATTTTTCTTCGCGGGTATGGGTTTGGGCAAGTAATACCCAGCGGGTTTTTACCCATTGTCATCTCTAGGCCCTGTTTGGCACAGCTTATTTTCAGCTTCTTCATAAATTTAAGCAGAAGGTCTGCCAAACAGTTAGCTTCTGCAGCAGCTTATCAGTTCAGCTGCTTCTCAGAATACACTAAAAGCAGCCAACAAGCAGAAGCTGCTTTTCACCAGCTTATCAGATAAGCTGCTTTTTCAACAAGCAGCAGCTGTACCAAACAGGGCCCTAGTCGCAAGATACTGACGCAACCGATGCATGCTCTGGTGATTGCAAAAAATGAAAAAAAACAAAACAAGGGAGGCTCGGTTCAGGACTTACTCGATGTCGATGGTTTGCAGAACGGGTTGCCCACCTTCCCTCCGCTGCACAAGCAGCCCAGGAATTCTCTCTTCTGGCTGTAGGCGCACCGTCCGCCGGAGCCCAATCCCTCGCACTGGCCACACTGATCCTCCCATGTCCGATTCCATTCCAACTCGATTCCGCCGCACCAGAACGATTCCGAGAACATGGAGACGTTGTAAGTGCTCGGAAGAGGAGGCTCGGCACGGGTGGAGGTGGAGACGACATGGGCAGCGAGGAGGACGAGGAGGAGGACGGGGAGACGTGGTAGGTGAGCAGCCATGCCGAGGAGAAGACGTGGTAGACGAGGTGGGGCTGGGTTCACCCTCATCAAGCCGCGTTGTTAGCTCCAAGCCTCCAACTAGTCCTGTTTTCGCAATTTCGCAGAGAATTACATCTCTGGACTCTGGTTGAACGTCACAAAGTAGAGAAGACGTGTAAAGAAGGTCACGAACTAGTCTCCCTAGCCCCTAGGTATGTGGCAGCTTGCAGGCCCGGTTGTTCACGTCATAAAAGAAAACAGCAGGTTCATCGAAGAAAATCATTCAAGAAAATGTGTGGCTAGCTGCCTAGCTCAATGTAATCATTTACTAGTTGAAACGGTAGAACACATGCCAAACCTTGTTCGAAGAAAAAAAACAGAGACATACCGGCACCGCATCGGCCCGTGGTCTGGCCGCCGTCGCAGAAACAGGCGAATGTCATCCCGCCGGCGGGCCTCTCCTCGCGCTTGTAGCCACACCATCCGCCGGAGCCCTAGCATCGGACGCACTGCTCGGAGTGAGTGTCGTAGTTCAGCTCGAACCCGCCCTGCAGCAACCGACAGAGCGATCCGTTCCGGAGGCGGACCGCCGGTGGTGCCCGGGCTTCTCTTCCCCCTTCTTGTGTACATCCAGCACCGAGTTATTTATGATTATGATCATCTCGTCGCGAGGCTTTGCCTCTTTTGTATCCTGCGGCTCGTCATCGTTAGATTGGTATTGCCGTCGTGCATAACTCGCCAGATTGGATTCGTTACCGATGAAGCCAGATAAACAACGAATGTAAAACGGTAAAAGACATTGCTGCCCTTTCATTCTAGCTTCGGTGCCGTAGACATGGAGGAGGAGAGCGGCGCTGCGGCGGCGGCCGCAGCGGTGGAGGAGATCCGGCGGCGGCCGGCCCCGTGGGGACCGAGCGCTCCGAGAGCTGCGCCTGCCTGATGGCCGTGCAGGGCGCGAGCACGGCCCTGGCCGGGGGCACCGCGGCACTGGTGACCATGCCGCTGGACACCGTGAAGACACGGCTGCAGGTGATGGAGGCCGACGCGGCGACGCAGCCCACGCTAGCCAGCACCGTGCGCGGGCTGCTCAAGGAGGGCGGCTGGGCGGCGTGCTAACGTGGGTTGGGGATGAAGTTAATGATAATTAGGATCCTCTTTTCTCTTGTACATATTGCTCATCAGTTTATTTCCCCGGACTGGGAAAAGAGAAGGGTAAATTAGTCAGTCGTATGAAGCTATGCGCGCTGTTAGAAGCCTATTAGATGAAAACGAACCCAATCTGACGAGTGGTGCATGACGACAATACCAATCTGGCGATGACGAGCTGCGGGATACCAAAGTGGCGAAGCCGCGCGACGAGATGATCATAATCATAAATAACTCTCCAGCACCGGCGGCGCCACCACCACGCCCTCGCACCCGTGCTTGTACCGGGTCGGGCGGTCCGAAACTCAGGCACTGGATGGCCCGGCCCGGTGACTAGGTTGTGTCTGAGTCTACGCGCGGCACGAGAGGCTAAACACGCCACGACCCATTTTTAATTGTGTTCCTATTTTTAATACAAATACATACATTATACTTGAATATATATAGTATAAAATACAGTAAACATATTTTTTTTGTTGGTTACGTGGGTGTAAATAGGTGTTTAGAGCTAATAAATATGGTTTAAACCTTCGTTATGTATATTTTAACATATTTTTTACATTTAAACGTCATATACTATTATAGACATGTTTGGCCTGTCGGGCCGTGAGTCGGTTCGGCACGGTTAATACCTTAGTGTGTCGTGTCTGGGCCTCGCTCGAGACCCGTGGGCAGGCACGACATGACCTGCTTGCTAATCTGGGTCAAGCCAGCATGATCCTAATCCGTGTCGAGCCTAGTCGGGCTCAGGCCGAGTCGGCCCGACCTGCCTATTTGGACATGTATACATACGCCTCAGCACACATGATCCCACCACCCGACAACACGTACGACCTACTTCTATCTTCTTGTTGCTGTGGGTACCCACTCAGTTCCACGGTAGAGGACAGGGTAATATGTCCAGTAGACTCCTTATCCAACTCTCTATCTTTACACTGCAAACAGTGTAATCTATAGTACAAAATCGTATTTTGCACGACTATTTACACGACCTGCTGGAGATGCTCTAATGTTCTTCTTGCAATTGTAGAGGAATGTGATGTTGTAGCCGGAGGGTGCGAGTCGTAGCGAGACGATGTCGATGGTGAGGTTCACTTGGAGGCGCGGGCAGCCGACTGCGACCGCTTACTCGTAGACGATGTCGGCGTCAGAGAATAGGATGATATGCGTCTTGGCCTATCTCTAGCATCTTGCTCATCCACATACCCACATTCAAACCTCACTTTGCGAAAAGTGCAGAATAGTACAGTTTACATTTCAAAACCGTAATTTGAGTGGCCATATGCGTAAACTGCTGGATACAGTCTTATAGTCGATGTTGGACACTACATATCTTTGGGACTTGCTGGTTGGGTGACAACTGATTTAGAGGGAAAGTATGGTGAGTAAAACCCTTACTATTTAAAATTGAGTACCAAGAGATTTCCTTTCCCATAGATTCCCTCTAATTCTCCTATCACCAAACCAGATCTAAAAGGGCAGATCAACGTCTAGTCGCTAGTTGTTGTTGCCACTATCTAGCCGAGTATGTTGTTGCCGCTAACTATTGCTCGCAGCTGCTTTGGATGATGGCTACTTTATGGGATTTGGCTTGTATTTTCATCAGGTGCCCTTACTTTGCGATATCACGAGTTCCATAAGTGTTCTCAAGAATCATGTGCTGCATTCGAAGACCAAGAACATTAATGTTTGCTTTCACTTTCTTTCAGAACATTATAAGATAGGCGACATCGATTTATACCACGTTGATACACATAGACAGCTTGCTGACGTTTTGACTAAACTCCTTGATCAATCTACATTTGCTCATTTGCGAGAGTAATTGGGTGTTTGCTTCCCTTTTTGACCGAGGGCTCTCTTTTGTTTTTTTCTTTCTTCTACTTTTCATGTAGTTTATAGCCCTTTTGCTTTTTTATTTCTGTATCATATATGTTTTTGCATCTCATGTATCATTTTGAGCTTCATCTATATAACTGTTAGAATGTAACTATGCTCTTAGTAGTATGTCCTCTGTGTACATGATGATGTTATGGCATGCTCAGGCTCCTTTTGCTCATGTTGATACAATGTTGTTGAGCTAAACCTACTTTTATAATTGTGAACTTGACTATTACTTGCTAAATCCAAAAATTGTTCACCGTTGAGATCGGCACCTAGCATGTGTAGGATGTGTTGAGATCTTAAGTCATTCAATGTCTATTAGCATGTGTAGGATGTGTTGAGATCTTGACTATTAGCATGTTTTTGTTGTCACTAGTATGCTACGTGGCTATTTCTCATGCCTTAAGTCATTCAATGTCTTGATTCACTAAGTCTGTGCTAAAATATAAATCATGATAAATGAAATTCAGTAAGGTATCGAGGCATCTTCTATTTGCACTTTTGGATGAACTTGAGTAGTGTAATGGATGATCGAAACCAGTGTCTTTAGCTTCTGATTGCTTTTGTGCATAGGCTACATCCAGTTGAAAAGTTAGATAATGACAATGCTTACAACCTCTCACACTAACATGCTTCTCAATAAAATTTGTGATCTGTTGTAAGCTCCGATAAACTTGAAAATTTTCATTTGGTATAAATTTCAAATATGATTTTAGCATGATGAGTGATCGTTGTTTAGGGTAGTTCACCTTATTTACCTTTGACTAGTACTTGGTTGATTTCCTGCTTACTATATGTTACTGTTGTTTTAGTGGTGAACTTCTCTTTTGACATGCTTCAAACCGAATCAAAATGCTTACATTTCGCATATCTTGTGCATATGATCAGTTTGAGCGTCTGTTAGCACATGCATTTGTTGTTGCACAAATAGCATGACACCACTTAGAGTATATATTCTACTGGTATACTGCTGAAGCTCCTGCATTCTCTCTATTTTCTACTATCTCTTTTGCATTTCTGTATTTTCTCAAGGGAGATCTCTTGTCGAGGGGGGAGTTTCTGTCCCTACCCTTATTTGTGGATTAATGAGCCATTTGTCAACAAGGGGAGAGATTTTGAATTGTTAGGGTATGGAGCATTAGACGAGTAATTCTGAATTTTTGAGTATTCTGGATGTTTCTTGTGCTCTTATCAAGAGGGAGTTTGAAAGGGAAATGTGCCTTTAGGCCATTTCTATAATGTTTTGGTGATTAAGTGCCCAACACCTATTCTTTAAGTCCTAATGTGCTAAAGATTGAAAAGTGCAAATCAAGACATGAGGTATGTTTCTAGACTTAGTACATTTGTTTTTGAATACTAATGAAGTTATCTAAGTGCTAGAAACAGTGAGAAAAGAAGAAGAAAAGAAACCAAAAAGACTTGGCTCGGTGCAGCCAAAACTCAGCTCAGTCTGGCACACCGGACTGTCCGGTGCGCCAGGCTGGTCTCCGGTGAAAAGGCCGCTCTCGGGAAAAGTTCAGCGGCGTACGGCTAAAATTCACCGAACTGTCCGGTGAGCATACGGTTGCCAGCGCAACGGTCGGTCGCGCAATCCACAGGCGACGCGTGGCCCGCACCAACGGTCGGCAGGGGACACCGGACTGTCCGGTGTGCACCGGACAGTGTCCAGTGCGCCAATGGGCCCGAAGCTGCAACGGTCGGATGCGCTAGAAAAGGAAGGAGATCGTGCACCGGACAGCTACAGTGACTGTCCGGTGGTGCACCGGACTGTCCGGTGCACCACCTGACAGAAGGCAAGTTTGGCCTTCCTTGTTGGCCTCCAACGGCTCCTAGCTGCCTTGGGGCTATAAAAGGGACCCCTAGGCGCATAGAGGAGTTACCCAAGCATTCTTTGAGTATTCTAAAGCATCCAGACTCCGCTCCCACACATTTGATTCTCTGTGTTAGCGATTTGAGCTCCATTTGAGTTGCGAACTCCGTGTGTTGTACTTTAAGCTCAAGTTGTGACTTGTGTGCGTGGTTGTGCTGTGGATTTGAGTCTTGTGCGTGTTGCTCTCCCCTCCCTTACTTTTGTGCTTCTTTTGTGATCATCATTGTAAGGGCGAGAGGCTCCAAGTTGTGGAGATTCCTCGCAAACGGGAGAAATACTAAGGAAGAAAGCTGTGGTATTCAAGTTGATCATTGGATCATGCTGTAGAAGAGGGTACCCCTGATTTAGGGTACCGACAGTGGCCCCCGGGCCTGCCTCAGGAGGGGATACAATCCTATTGGTGGGGCCAGAGTCTTGTTGGCGGTTGGCATGCTGCTCCTGCGCGCCTGTTGATGCAGTGGATGCCGGCCTGCCTATGGTCACGCCGACGGCCATGCTCGTTTTCACGGTTGACCGGCCCGTGACTCTCGCACTTAGCGCGCACTACTGGGCCATGCGTGGGGTGCCTCGAGTCGCCGCACTGGTTCTGAAAACTTATCTTTTCAGTTTTCCGCGACGGCCCCGAGGAGTCGTGGCATTGGCGCGAGTGGCAGGGCGACTTTTCCGCACCCAGTGACCAGCGCGCCGGTTGCATGACATGTGGGCCTGGGCCCCCATGTTGGACCGCCAGTTGCAGCGAAGCTGAGGGGGCGCATAACCGTGGGGCGGTTGTACGCTTCCCGCATGGCGGTTCGACTTTTCGACCGCTGGTTTTGGCGAAGATGAGGGAGCGTTTAACCGCGGGGCGGTTGCATGCTCCTTTGTGCGACGGTTCACCTTCCTGACCGCTGGTTGCCCCGAGAATGAAGGGGCGCATAACTGTGGGGCAGTTGCACGCTCCCTGCGTGGTGGTTCGCCTTCTTCGTGCTTCGGGTCAGTCAGTCTGACACGTGGGGCCTGGCCCCCGTGTCATAGGGTAGGAACCTTGGAGTACGTCGGGGGAGATTTTGCTCGTGACGCTTCAGGGCGCAAGTGGGGAGATCTGCCTATAAAAAGGGATCGATCTCCCGGGCAGTAACCATGCTTTGCTCCTCTCGCCTTCATCGCGCCCTTTCGCCTTCCGAGCCTCCAAATGGGGTGCGCCGGTGTTTTCTGGAGAGGTCCGCGTCAGGGCCACCCCCTCCGGCGACCTCACCACCAGAGAGCTCGCGCCCGTGGTGGTGCCGGCGGTCTTGCCTTCTTCTTGCTGATGTTTAGAGGAGCGCAACCTCGAGGAGGTTGGTGCTCTTCCACCATTGCTCGGCTTCAAGGATTTCCATCATGCAGCCCGGCTGCAGTCCCCCGCTAGTGGTCATCTAGAAGGATGACTACCAGCCTTGTGGTGGGGAGAAGAAAGCCGGGATGCGGCCTCCCTCCTGCCCTCAGCTTCAAGGATGTTCATCATCCTTGTTGGGGTTGGAGGCGAGCCGAGTCGGGGTCCTGCCTTTCACATGGGCCGGTGACCCGCTTCTTCCTCCAGCATTCAGGGGAGAAGGCGTTCACTGGCCTTGAGGAGAAGGCGAACTTCGGCTACGCGGGGCCAGCCGGCTGCAAGCGCTGTCAGCTGCCGCGTGCCTGCCTCCCTGGCTCAGATGGCCCTGGGGCCGCCTCCGATGCTACCTCCTGCCGCTTGGTCGAGGCGTGGCTGTCCGTCCACCGCACAGGCGACGGTCGCGCCGTGCGCGGGTCCACCACATCCACGGCTTCTCCCGCGCCACTGGCCGTACTAGGGGGGCGTACAAGGCGCCGTACGCCGCGGGGTTGGCGACGGCGTTCTTGGATGATCTTGTCCTCACTCCATGGGAGGACGGGAGCGAGGACCTCTTCACGCGCGCCGAGGCAGCCGCCGTCCACCGGTGAGGAGGTGGCCACTGTCGTTGGTGCTGAGGTGGTTGCAGCCGCTGGTGAGGCTGCCTCTTGCAGAGGTGGTTGCCTCCGCTGTCGGGACCATTAGAGCCACCTGCTGCTGAGTCCCCAACTCTTTGGCTTTAATGGCCTCGCTGTCACCCCCCCGTAGGAGGACATGGGCGAGGACCTATTCGCAGTAGCGCTCACCCTGAGGTGATCGCTGCTGCTGGCGAGCCACTCGGAGCGGAGGTCGTTGTCGCTGCTGGTGCAGAGGTGGTCGCTGTCGCTGGCGATGCGTCGATGCAGACATGGTCGCCGCCGTTGGTGGGGATGTTCGGAGCCATCTTCCAGCGCGACTCCTGCTGGTGCAGCGTAGTCCATTCCTGCAGAAATGGAGCTAGGGTCCCGCTTGTAAGGGAATGTAATGACATTTGCTTGAGAGCAGAATGTAATAACATATGTACGCAGGATTTTAGCCTAGGAAGCCAAGTTGTGTGTTCGGACCCCCTGGATGGTGGCTTCAAGTACTAAGACACCTGCCGCAGGGCGGTGGAGTATGCAGGCTCACGGTATGGGACCAGGCTGAGCAGCTACACGGTTTTCGGACCCCCCAGGAGACAAGTGCCCGTTCTTTAGAGCTGGACCTCCAGGTTGTTGGACGCACAGGACTATAGTTTTAAATACTAGGACACCCATCACGGAGTGGTGGAGTGTGCAGGATTTTGGGTATTGAACCAGGCTAACCGGCCACATAGGCTCCGGACCACCTGTAACGCCCCGAATTTTGCAGTTGAATTTTTTCTTTTCTTTACTCGCCAAAATTCGGGCGTTACCTTTTCTTTTTCTTTTTCCCTTCGCTAAACCTTGACCTTTTCCAAAGTTCTAGCGGGATTCGGTTTGGATTTCCCGTGTAAGAAAACCCTAAGTACTTTATGTTGTTTGATGCACCATGCCGAACCTTGCATTTCTTTTGATTGCTTTGAAAGCGCAATTGCATTCATGTAGAAAGATCGGATTTCGAAAATGTGGAGAAGATCTTTTCTTTCTTTTTTCTCCCTCTCTTTTTCTCTCCTCTTTTTCTCTCTCTCCCGCGCCGTGGGCCGACCCCGGCCGGCCCAGGCCCCTGCGCGCCCCCCCTCTTGGGCCTGGAAGGCCCAGCCGCCCCCCCCTCTTTCCCTTATTCCCTAACCCTCTCCCTCTCCCCCCCCTCATTTTCTCCCTCCCCACCTAAGCCGCCGCCCCTACCCCCTACCCGCCCCCTGCCCTAGGTAGCCGCCGCCGCCCCCTGTTTGCCGCGCCGCCCCCTGCCGCCGGCCGCCCCTCGCCGTCGATCCCCGACGCCGGTAAGCCCCCCCCCCTCCTCCCTCTCTCCCTCTCTCCCCTCTCCTCCCTCCCCTTCCCCTCGCCGCTCGGCCCCATGGCCGGTTCGGCCGCCCGCCCCACCCCGCCGGCTCGGCCGCTCGGCCGCCCCGCGCCCTGCCCCGCGCCCCTGCGCGCCCTGCGGCTCGGCCGCCCCGCCCCCTGCTCGGCCGGCTCGGCCGCCCCCTGCGCCGCCCGCCCTCCCCAGCCCGACCCCCCCCGCGCGCCCGCCTGGCCGCCGGTTCAACCGGCCGGCTCAGCGGCTCAGCCGCCCGGCCAGCCCCGCCCGCGCCCGCGCCCCGCCTAGGGCCGGTTCAACCGCCCTAGGGCCGGTTCAACCGCCCCCCCCCCTTCTGTTTTTTTATTTTTTTTATTTAATTTTATTTACTTTCTGTGATCATAATTACTGTATTTTAAGTAGGCTAATCACTGTTCATGCTATGGGAAAATAGGAAGTTTAATTTAAAATTCCGTTATGTTATTGATTCACGTAGTTAATTGTTTACCCTGTGCAATGTTGATCAACTAAAAGTGATTAGGTTTCCATCAGTATATATAAATATATATAACAGAATTATGTTGTTAAAAACCAATTGTGTCATTAGTGCATAAGATTTAACCCCCTGCGAGACCTTTCCCGTTTCTTTCTAACCATAACAAATGCGTTGTCGAACGTCATACCTGATGCATATTCGCTTTATTTGTTATCTTATATGGTGTACTGTTCTTTTGTATTAAATATGTGGATGTATGTATGTGTGTTTGCGCTCGCATAGAGAACGATCCGGTCGAAGAGCCCGAGGAATTCGCAGGAGAAGCCCCTGAGCAGCAGTCGTTTGGTGGAGGCAAGTGTCCTTTGACCTATCTCTGTCCTATTCATTCTTTAATTCACCTCCCGCATTACACATTTATACCTAAGGATTGACTAGCTTTTGTTATCCATGTCCTTGTTTACCTATTTGGGTCGGATTATTACTACTTAGTCTGATGCTATTGCTCAACTCTAATCAATGAACATGATGTGATTATCTATGATACGCTGTTTTCCCTTCTCTTATTATGATGTTGTACTTGTGGTATTCAAGGGGGCTCGAGCGGTTTCTCGAGTGCCTCTCCGTAAGGACCTGTTCTATGGATGACCGCCCGGGAAAACAGTGCAACCATGAGGGTGGAATGGGGTGCCCTTAGCTGAATAATTAGAGGATCCGGGGTGTAGTTCACTTAGCCGTCGTGCCGTCAATGGGGCTCGGTGTATGCGGCTCGCTCTGCCAAGGTTGATTTGTCCCTTGGGGAGGAGTGCGGTGCATTTAGGAAACCTAACGGGTGGCTACAGCCCCGGGGAATCTTTGTAAAGGCTTCGTAGTGAATCCTTGGCCATTCACCTCGGGAGTGAATAAGGGTCTTGCAAGCCCGGGCCAGAGAGGGAATCACGGCTTGTGGGTAAAGTGCACAACCTCTGCAGAGTGTTATGAAACTGATATATCAGCCGTGCTCGCGGTTATGAGCGGCCAAGGGAGCTCCAGTGATTAGTGGTACTTGATCAGAGACATTGTGGTACAGGTGGCAATGAGATTGATGGTTCTGGTTACGATTATGGTGCTGGTAAGTGGTATTCTTTCCGTTTGGAAAGGGTACATCGGGCTAATAACTTGGGTTAATGCTAAAACTTGGCTTTCTACTAGTAAATAATAATCTGACCAACTAAAAGCAACTGCTTGACTTATCCCCACATAAAGCTAGTCCACTACAGCCAAACAGGATGCTTGCTGAGTATGTTGATGTGTACTCACCCTTGCTCTACACACCAAACCCCCCCCCAGGTTGTCAGCATTGCAACCACTGCTCAGGAGAAGATGAAGCTGTGGAAGGAGACTTCCAGGAGTTCCAAGATTTACGACGAGTTCTAGGTGTGGGTTAGCGGCAACCCCCAGTCGGCTGCCTGTGAAGGCCGTGTTATCTACGTTTCTCTTCCGCACTTTGATTTATTGTAAGAACTATATGGACGTCTCAGACGTATGATGTAATCGACTATTTCCCTTATTAATACTATTTTGAGCACTGTGTGATGATGTCCATATTATGTAACTGCTGTGTACGTGAATAACTGATCCTGGCACGTACATGGTTCGCATTCGGTTTGCCTTCTAAAACCGGGTGTGACATAAGTGGTATCAAAGCCGTGCTGACTGTAGGACCGCTAACCTAGAGTAGAATGGCCGTTCTAAGGATTATAGACCTCTGTCTCTTCCTTGACTTTGATATCCCTTCAAAAGTTGGTCCTACTGACCAAACCTATGTTCTACTACATATTATACCTTGCTGAAAATTATGTTTTATTCTGATCCTTCATTTATTTATGATTCATTACTTGCTGGTCATATTAATTCTGTTCTCACCCTTTTGCTTGCGATGTCTTTTGTAGATGGCTCGACTTAGACACACTGCACGAAAGTCAGTCATCCCCTTCTTACCCTCCCGCCTTGCTGAGCGTCCGCTTCGCCGTCCTGTGGCCGGACAGTCCAGCCACTTGGAGAGACTACACCATCGCCTGCGTGAGGAGCAGGAACGTCGACGACAGGAGCAGCAGAGCTCTTCCTTCTCGCTCCACCAGGAGATAGAGTCTGTGAGGAGCTGCTCCCCTGTGCTTCCTCTGGAGCCGCCCCCTGCACCACCACTGGGCGCCCCAGCCTCTGGAGTAGCTGCTGGAGGAGACCCAGACGACGGAGGAGGCGACGACAGCTCGAGCCACGACACCGACTTCTCTGCTAACCCTGAGCCGGAAGGATGGGTTGCTCGACCCATCACTCGCGACGCTGCTCGCGGGTGTCACTTCCATGATGCGCTCGACACCCTGCTACGTCGGGCATTTGACCGGCATACTTGGTCCGTCGAGTATCGCTGTGTGGTCTACCAGCATAGTCGCGGGGTCTACCCGGACCGCTGGGAGGCAACTTGCTTGGTGCGCTGCCCGGAGGACAGTCTCCAGGGTGCAGAGGCCTGTTCAGAGCACTATTCTATCTCTGAGCGGGACTCAGCTGAGGCAGCCATGCAAGATGCTGCACGGCGTGCGCTTTCGCACTACTGCTCGGTTTTCGGTGGGGCAGCTGACGGTCTTGACCTGAAGTATTACCCCCGCCGTTCATCTGGCAGCACAGGAGGCGTGATTGTCTCACCCGTCGGTGAGGGCAATCCTAGGTTGAGCAGCACAGTCAACCTAGCCGCCGTGCTAAACACGGAGCTGGACCATGCATTAGACGAGCTGAGTAGGGCTCGTGCTGAGATCGCCCTGCTGCGGGCTGAGCGCGCGGAACGTCGTTTTCTGGACGGTGGTTCCCCCGCTCCCGTTGGGACTCAGCACCCGTACCGCTCACCTCAGCGTGGACACCAGTCTTATGGCAATCCCGCCTGCAAGACCAAGATAAACCTAGAACCATAGATCGTTAGAGTTGGATCTTGTAATTAATACGAAATAAATATATACATGGAAGCTTCAGTCTTAGCGTTAGTCTCGGTCTTAGTTAGTTTTAGTTAGACAGGGTAGTTTGCTATATCCTGTGCATTTATGTTTGTCATGATGAACTATGTTTGATTTGGATCTTTGTAATGATTGTCACCAGAGTGTGGGTATCCCCTGCATTTTGGTTTACATACTATGTCAATAAAGTTAGTTATATAGTTGGGAAACCCATTATTCTCCTTTCCTCTTTATCTGAGAAGCTGTGTGGTCTGTGTTGGAGATCAGTGAAGATGCTCATCTGTTCAGTGCTGTTGGAGAATTCTATACTCTTTTCTTATGCTGCAAGCTTTGCCAGATCAGTTCTGATGTGTGGTTGCGTTCTGCAGATGTCAGAGAACAGGCGTAGAGGAGGAAGGCGTGCTCAGCAGGAGCGAGCCGCTCCGCAGGATGAGGTGCCCCAGCAGCAGCACCTGCCGCCCCCGCCCCCGATGTCGATCGAGCAGATGTTTCTGATGCAGACTCAGGCAGTTCAAGCCATCGGTCAGACTCTGGCCGCCATTCAGCAGCAGCAGCAGCAGCAACAGCAGCAAGCACCACCCCAGCCTCAGATGCCTCAGATGCCTAGAGACAAGCGTGCTGAATTCATGAGAGGTCATCCACCAACGTTCGCTCACTCTTCTGACCCCATGGATGCTGAAGATTGGCTGCGCACTGTGGAGCGGGAGTTGCATACCGCTCAGTGCGATGACCGGGAGAAAGTCTTGTATGGTCCCCGTCTGTTGAGAGGAGCAGCCCAGTCATGGTGGGAGTCTTACCTCGCCACCCATGCCAACCCCGACACCATTACCTGGGAAGAATTCCGAGGTAGCTTTCGTCAGTACCATGTGCCTGCAGGTCTGATGACAGTGAAGAAGGAGGAGTTCCTGGCCCTCAAGCAAGGGTCATCGTCTGTCAGTGAGTATCGAGACAGGTTTCTGCAATTGTCTCGCTATGCTCCTGAAGATGTCAACACCGACGCCAAGCGACAGTACCGTTTCCTGAGAGGCTTGGTTGACCCTCTGCAGTATCAGCTGATGAATCACACCTTCCCGACATTCCAGCACCTGATTGACAGAGCAATCATGACAGAAAGGAAGCGCAAGGAGATGGAAGATCGTAAGCGCAAGATCAGTGGACCCCAGCCTGGGAGCAGCAGCCGTCCCCGTTTCTCAGGCAATCAACCTCAGCAGTTCAGGCAGAACCAGCGTCCATCTCAGCAGCATCAGCAGCGTCAGCAGTATCAGCAGTTCCAAAGGCAGTATCCTCAGCATCAGTACCAGAACCGTCAGAGCAATCAGTCAGGAGGTCAGTTTCAAAAGCAGAATCAGCAAACACCTCGTCTTCCTGCCCCAGCAAATCAGCAGAACAGTCAGGCAGCACCAGCTCAGGTTGGAAACAGGGCATGTTTCCACTGTGGAGAGCAAGGCCATTGGGTGATGCAATGTCCGAAGAAGGCAGCCCAGCAGCAGTCAGGCCCCAATGCCCCAACAAAGCAGAATGTGCCACAGCCTGGAGCAGGCAATCGCTCTCAGCAGCGCTATAATCATGGAAGATTGAATCACTTGGAGGCTGAAGCAGTTCAGGAGACCCCCGACATGATAGTAGGTATGTTCCCAGTCGACTCCCATATTGCAGAAGTGTTATTTGATACTGGAGCAACACATTCTTTCATTACTGCATCATGGGTAGAAGCACATAATCTTCCAACTACTACCATGTTAACCCCCATTCAAATTGACTCAGCCGGTGGTAGAGTTCGAGCTGATAGCATTTGTTTGAATATAAGTGTGGAAATAAGGGGGATAGCGTTTCCCGCCAACCTTATAGTAATGGGTACTCAGGGAATAGATGTCATCCTAGGGATGAATTGGCTAGATAAGTATCAGGCAGTTATCAGTTGTGATAAAAGGACAATCAAGTTGGTGTCCCCACTAGGAGAGGAAGTGGTGACCGAGTTAGTCCCGCCTGAGCCAAAGAAAGGAAGTTGTTATCAGATGGCTGTCGATAGCAGTGAAGCAGACCCAATTGAGAGTATTAAGGTTGTGTCTGAATTCCCAGATGTGTTTCCAAAGGATTTACCGGGTATGCCACCAGAGCGGAAGGTTGAGTTTGCTATAGAGCTTCTTCCTGGAACCGCCCCCATCTCTAAGAGAGCTTACAGAATATCTGGACCAGAGTTGGTTGAGCTTAAGAAGCAGATTGATGAGCTGTCAGAGAAAGGTTACATCCGGCCAAGCACTTCGCCTTGGGCCGCCCCTGTCTTGTTTGTGGAGAAGAAAGATGGCACTAAGAGGATGTGCATCGATTATAGAGCTTTGAATGAGGTCACGATCAAGAACAAGTATCCTTTGCCCAGAATAGAAGATCTGTTCGACCAGTTGAGAGGAGCCAGTGTGTTCTCCAAGATCGATCTGAGGTCAGGTTATCATCAGCTCAGGATCCGACCTTCGGACATTCCGAAGACGGCATTCATTACCAAGTATGGTTTATATGAGTTCACAGTGATGTCTTTTGGTTTGACCAATGCGCCAGCATTCTTTATGAACTTGATGAACAGTGTATTCATGGATTATCTTGATAAGTTCGTGGTGGTATTCATTGATGACATTCTGGTTTATTCTCAAAGTGAAGAAGAGCATGCAGATCATTTGAGGATGGTATTGCAGAGATTGCGAGAGCACCAGTTGTATGCAAAGTTGAGCAAGTGTGAGTTCTGGATCAGTGAAGTCCTGTTCTTGGGTCACATAATCAACAAAGAAGGATTGGCTGTGGATCCGAAGAAAGTGGCAGATATTCTGAACTGGAAAGCGCCAACGGATGCTCGAGGAATCAAGAGCTTCATTGGAATGGCCGGATATTATCGGCGATTCATTGAAGGGTTTTCGAAGATTGCGAAGCCAATGACAGCGTTGCTAGGCAACAAGGTTGAGTTCAAGTGGACCCAGAAATGCCAAGAGGCCTTTGAAGCGCTGAAAGAGAAGTTGACTACAGCGCCTGTCCTAGTCTTGCCTGATGTGCACAAGCCCTTCTCGGTGTATTGCGATGCTTGTTACACAGGTTTGGGATGTGTGTTGATGCAAGAGGGAAGAGTTGTGGCTTACTCGTCCCGACAGCTGAAGGTTCATGAGAAGAATTACCCAATCCATGATCTAGAGTTGGCAGCAGTGGTTCACGCACTGAAGACATGGAGGCACTATCTGTATGGACAGAAATGCGATGTTTACACAGACCATAAGAGTCTGAAGTACATATTCACTCAGTCAGAGTTGAACATGAGGCAACGAAGATGGTTAGAATTGATCAAAGACTATGAGTTGGAGATTCATTACCATCCAGGCAAAGCGAACGTAGTGGCAGATGCTTTGAGCAGAAAGAGTCAAGTCAATCTGATGGTCGCTCGCCCGATGCCTTATGAGTTGGCCAAAGAGTTTGACAGGTTGAGTCTCGGATTTCTGAACAATTCGCGAGGAGTCACAGTTGAATTGGAACCTACCTTGGAGCGCGAAATCAAAGAAGCGCAGAAAAATGATGAGAAGATCAGTGAGATTCGGCGATTGATTCTAGATGGCAGAGGCAAAGATTTTCGAGAAGATGCTGGAGGTGTGGTATGGTTCAAAGACCGCTTGTGTGTTCCCAATGTCCAGTCTATTCGGGAGTTGATTCTTAAGGAAGCTCATGAGACAGCTTATTCGATTCACCCTGGCAGTGAGAAGATGTACCAGGATCTGAAGAAGAAATTCTGGTGGTACGGAATGAAAAGAGAAATCGCAGAGCATGTGGCTATGTGCGATAGTTGTCGAAGAATTAAGGCAGAACACCAGAGGCCAGCTGGATTGTTGCAACCGTTGCAGATCCCTCAGTGGAAATGGGATGAAATTGGTATGGATTTCATAGTCGGATTGCCTCGCACTCGAGCCGGCTACGATTCCATTTGGGTAGTAGTGGACCGTTTGACCAAGTCAGCCCACTTCATACCTGTCAAGACCAACTACAACAGTGCAGTATTGGCAGAATTGTATATGTCTCGGATCGTTTGTCTTCATGGTGTGCCAAAGAAGATAGTGTCAGACAGAGGAACGCAGTTCACCTCTCATTTCTGGCAGCAGTTGCATGAAGCCTTGGGCACGCATCTGAATTTCAGTTCAGCTTATCACCCGCAGACAGATGGTCAGACTGAAAGAACCAATCAAATCCTTGAAGATATGTTGAGAGCCTGTGCGTTGCAAGATCAGTCCGGATGGGACAAGCGATTGCCTTATGCAGAGTTTTCCTATAACAACAGTTATCAGGCCAGTTTGAAGATGTCACCGTTTCAAGCGCTGTATGGAAGGAGTTGCAGAACTCCGTTGCAATGGGATCAGCCTGGAGAGAAGCAGGTGTTTGGGCCAGATATTCTGCTTGAAGCCGAAGAGAACATCAAGATGGTCCGAGAGAATCTGAAGATAGCGCAATCGAGGCAGCGAAGCTATGCAGACACAAGAAGAAGAGAGCTGAGTTTCGAAGTCGGAGACTTTGTTTATCTGAAAGTGTCACCGATCAGAGGAGTCAGAAGATTCGGAGTGAAAGGCAAGCTAGCACCCCGCTACATTGGTCCGTATCAGATTCTTGCAAGACGAGGAGAAGTGGCTTATCAGCTCAGTTTGCCAGAGAATTTGTCTGCTGTGCATAATGTCTTTCATGTGTCTCAGTTGAAGAAGTGCTTGCGTGTGCCGGAAGAGCAGTTGCCAGTGGAAGGTCTGGAGGTCCAGGAGGACTTGACCTATGTTGAGAAGCCAGCTCAGATCCTTGAGGTTGCAGATAGAGTCACCCGAAGGAAGACCGTCAGAATGTGCAAAGTCAGATGGAATCACCACTCTGAGGAAGAAGCAACCTGGGAGCGTGAAGATGATCTGATGGCCAAGTACCCAGAGCTCTTTGCTAGCCAACCCTGAATCTCGAGGGCGAGATTCTTTTAAGGGGGATAGGTTTGTAACGCCCCGAATTTTGCAGTTGAATTTTTTCTTTTCTTTACTCGCCAAAATTCGGGCGTTACCTTTTCTTTTTCTTTTTCCCTTCGCTAAACCTTGACCTTTTCCAAAGTTCTAGCGGGATTCGGTTTGGATTTCCCGTGTAAGAAAACCCTAAGTACTTTATGTTGTTTGATGCACCATGCCGAACCTTGCATTTCTTTTGATTGCTTTGAAAGCGCAATTGCATTCATGTAGAAAGATCGGATTTCGAAAATGTGGAGAAGATCTTTTCTTTCTTTTTTCTCCCTCTCTTTTTCTCTCCTCTTTTTCTCTCTCTCCCGCGCCGTGGGCCGACCCCGGCCGGCCCAGGCCCCTGCGCGCCCCCCCTCTTGGGCCTGGAAGGCCCAGCCGCCCCCCCCTCTTTCCCTTATTCCCTAACCCTCTCCCTCTCCCCCCCTCATTTTCTCCCTCCCCACCTAAGCCGCCGCCCCTACCCCCTACCCGCCCCCTGCCCTAGGTAGCCGCCGCCGCCCCCTGTTTGCCGCGCCGCCCCCTGCCGCCGGCCGCCCCTCGCCGTCGATCCCCGACGCCGGTAAGCCCCCCCCCTCCTCCCTCTCTCCCTCTCTCCCCTCTCCTCCCTCCCCTTCCCCTCGCCGCTCGGCCCCATGGCCGGTTCGGCCGCCCGCCCCACCCCGCCGGCTCGGCCGCTCGGCCGCCCCGCGCCCTGCCCCGCGCCCTGCCCCGCGCCCCTGCGCGCCCTGCGGCTCGGCCGCCCCGCCCCCTGCTCGGCCGGCTCGGCCGCCCCCTGCGCCACCCGCCCTCCCCAGCCCGACCCCCCCCGCGCGCCCGCCTGGCCGCCGGTTCAACCGGCCGGCTCAGCGGCTCAGCCGCCCGGCCAGCCCCGCCCGCGCCCGCGCCCCGCCTAGGGCCGGTTCAACCGCCCTAGGGCCGGTTCAACCGCCCCCCCCCCTTCTGTTTTTTTATTTTTTTTATTTAATTTTATTTACTTTCTGTGATCATAATTACTGTATTTTAAGTAGGCTAATCACTGTTCATGCTATGGGAAAATAGGAAGTTTAATTTAAAATTCCGTTATGTTATTGATTCACGTAGTTAATTGTTTACCCTGTGCAATGTTGATCAACTAAAAGTGATTAGGTTTCCATCAGTATATATAAATATATATAACAGAATTATGTTGTTAAAAACCAATTGTGTCATTAGTGCATAAGATTTAACCCCCTGCGAGACCTTTCCCGTTTCTTTCTAACCATAACAAATGCGTTGTCGAACGTCATACCTGATGCATATTCGCTTTATTTGTTATCTTATATGGTGTACTGTTCTTTTGTATTAAATATGTGGATGTATGTATGTGTGTTTGCGCTCGCATAGAGAACGATCCGGTCGAAGAGCCCGAGGAATTCGCAGGAGAAGCCCCTGAGCAGCAGTCGTTTGGTGGAGGCAAGTGTCCTTTGACCTATCTCTGTCCTATTCATTCTTTAATTCACCTCCCGCATTACACATTTATACCTAAGGATTGACTAGCTTTTGTTATCCATGTCCTTGTTTACCTATTTGGGTCGGATTATTACTACTTAGTCTGATGCTATTGCTCAACTCTAATCAATGAACATGATGTGATTATCTATGATACGCTGTTTTCCCTTCTCTTATTATGATGTTGTACTTGTGGTATTCAAGGGGGCTCGAGCGGTTTCTCGAGTGCCTCTCCGTAAGGACCTATTCTATGGATGACCGCCCGGGAAAACAGTGCAACCATGAGGGTGGAATGGGGTGCCCTTAGCTGAATAATTAGAGGATCCGGGGTGTAGTTCACTTAGCCGTCGTGCCGTCAATGGGGCTCGGTGTATGCGGCTCGCTCTGCCAAGGTTGATTTGTCCCTTGGGGAGGAGTGCGGTGCATTTAGGAAACCTAACGGGTGGCTACAGCCCCGGGGAATCTTTGTAAAGGCTTCGTAGTGAATCCTTGGCCATTCACCTCGGGAGTGAATAAGGGTCTTGCAAGCCCGGGCCAGAGAGGGAATCACGGCTTGTGGGTAAAGTGCACAACCTCTGCAGAGTGTTATGAAACTGATATATCAGCCGTGCTCGCGGTTATGAGCGGCCAAGGGAGCTCCAGTGATTAGTGGTACTTGATCAGAGACATTGTGGTACAGGTGGCAATGAGATTGATGGTTCTGGTTACGATTATGGTGCTGGTAAGTGGTATTCTTTCCGTTTGGAAAGGGTACATCGGGCTAATAACTTGGGTTAATGCTAAAACTTGGCTTTCTACTAGTAAATAATAATCTGACCAACTAAAAGCAACTGCTTGACTTATCCCCACATAAAGCTAGTCCACTACAGCCAAACAGGATGCTTGCTGAGTATGTTGATGTGTACTCACCCTTGCTCTACACACCAAACCCCCCCCCCAGGTTGTCAGCATTGCAACCACTGCTCAGGAGAAGATGAAGCTGTGGAAGGAGACTTCCAGGAGTTCCAAGATTTACGACGAGTTCTAGGTGTGGGTTAGCGGCAACCCCCAGTCGGCTGCCTGTGAAGGCCGTGTTATCTACGTTTCTCTTCCGCACTTTGATTTATTGTAAGAACTATATGGACGTCTCAGACGTATGATGTAATCGACTATTTCCCTTATTAATACTATTTTGAGCACTGTGTGATGATGTCCATATTATGTAACTGCTGTGTACGTGAATAACTGATCCTGGCACGTACATGGTTCGCATTCGGTTTGCCTTCTAAAACCGGGTGTGACACCACCCTATGGAACGGGCATCCGTTCTTTAGAACCGGCCCCCAGGCCTTCCCCTGTTTTTGTAAAGTAATAAATATTGTCTACTAATCAGTATTTAACACTTATCTGTGTATCGCATGTTCCTGCTGTGCGAGATGTTGTGGTGTTGAGTCCCCTTGGTACCTGGACCCCGCCTGGGAAGCAGGCTTGATGTGTCGAGGTTGGATACCAGCGTGTTCTGAAAGAGTTTTCAACAATTCTCGGGAGGGAGCCTCTCCGAGACCTGGATTTGTACACAGCTTTTAGCCAAGGAGCGTTAGTAATACACCCGTAGGACCCGTCATCTGACACTAGCCATCCTTTGATACGTGCTCGGGACTTGCAGGGTCTAGTCTGGGGGAGCCAAGTTGTGCGTCCGGACTCCCTAGATGGTGGTTCTAGGTACTAGGACACCCGCCACAGAGTGGCGGAGCATGTAGGCCCATGGTACGGGACCAGGTTGAGCGGCTACACGGCTCCGGGCCACTCTAAGAGACAAGTATCTCTTCTCTAGTTCCGGACCCCAGGTTGTCGGACCCACAGGACTTATAGCTCCAAGTACTAGGGTACCCGTCACGGAGCGGTGGAGTGTGCAGGATTTCGGGTACGGGACCAGGCTAAGCGGCCACACAGGCTCCGGACCACCCCATGGAACGGGTTCCCATTCTTTAGAACTGGCCCCCAGGCTGTCGGGCCCTCCTGCTTTCGCGAAGAGGTCCTAACCTGCAAGCCTGGCTGTCCAATTCGGATGTCATTATGTTTGATGGAACGAGAACTGCTTGGGTGGGTTAGGTAAAATAACATCCAGAAGACTGCAAGGTAAGACCATGGAGCAGTAAGACAATACTATCATAGAGGCGCATCTGAGAGGGTAGTTTTCCTTTATAACTTTATCATGCATGTGTGCGGACCAACAGGCCGGGTTTATGGGGACAGACCCCACTGGGTTGGCGTACATGTATGCGCTACCTAGTTACAAAAGAGAAACAACTTGACCCCTCAGACTTGCTTTATAGATAGAACTTACAGAGATGTTCCAGCACCGGGGGAGGTACTCCTTCAGTCGTAGCTAGACAGTCGCCCTCGGGTCGGAGTATTCCCGTTACCTTGAAGGGTCCTTCCCACCTGGGGAGTGTTGCGGAGCCCTTATTTGGTTTGGTACTTCCGTAAGATTAGGTCCCGACCCCGGGTTTCCATCTGCGTTTGACGAAGGAGCCCCCGTCCTTGGCCTTGGTCACTCCTGGATAAACCTGTCAGAAGTCTGGACCCGTGGGGGACCCAGAATGGTTTCCGGAGGAAGGCAGGCTTCAGCTTCGTAGGCCGGGGGACATGGGGTCCCGCCGGTGGTTCGTCTAGTCGCCATCGGAGTGGGAGTCTCTAGTGAAGACGTCCTTTAGGTCCCCCTCGGGTGACTGGTATCCGAGGTCTCGCTCAGCCGCGGCTACCTCGCCGTCATCAACCTTTTCCTTGCCAGGGCGACGACGAGGCGGGGAGCCATCCTTGGAAGACTGCTCACGCCGCTCGCTGATGCGTTCGCTGACGCGTTTCGTGAAATCAATGATCCCGCGGCACTCCGCGGCGTTGTGGCGACCGTTGGGGTGTACAGGGCACGAGGCGTCGCTACCCCTTTGCGGCCGTGGGCGTTTGTTGTGGTCGCCCTGGCCCCCGGTCGTAGCTGCAATGACCAGAGCAGTGGATCGCAACTTCTGGTAGTTGAAAGGGAATTAGGCTTACACCTATTTCCTAATTGATTTTAATGGTTGAATTGCCCAACACAAATAATTGGACTAACTAGTTTGCTCTAGTCTATAAGTTCTACAGGTGCCAAAGGTTCACAATAAGCCAATAAAAAGACCAAGAAAAGGGTTCAAACAAAGAGAGCAAGGGACAACCGAAGTGTGCCCTGGTCTGGCGCACCGAACTGTCCGGTGTGCCATCGGACAGTGTCTGGTGCACCACCGGACAGTGTCCGGTGCACCAGGGGACTTCAAGCTGAACTCAACACCATCGGGAATTCTCAGAGGCGCTCCGCTATAATTCACCGGACTGTCCGGTGTACCACCGGACAGTGTCCGGTGTACCACCGGACAGTGTCCGGTGCCCCAAGGAAGAGCAACTCTAAACTCGCCAGCTTCGGGAATCCGCTCCGCTATAATTCACTGGACTGTCCGGTGAGTCACTGGACAGTGTCCGGTGCACACCGGACTGTCCGGTGAGACAGCGGAGCAACGGCTACTTCGCGCGCAACGGTCGACTGCAACGCATTAAATGTGCGCCTGCGCGCAGAGGAGCAGAGCACGCGCGGGTGGCACACCGGACAGCCTACAGGGCCTGTCCGGTGCGCCACCGGACAGCCAGGCGGGCCCACAAGACAGAGCTCCAACGGTCGGAACCCAATGGCCTGGTGACGTGGCTGGCGCACCGGACAGTGTCCGGTGGCGCACCGGACTGTCCGGTGCGCCCGTCGACAGCAGCCTCCACCAACGGTCAAGTTTGGTGGTTGGGGCTATAAATACCCCCAACCACCCCCACATTCAAGTCATCCAAGTTTTCCACCTTCCAACTACTTACAAGAGCTCTAGCATTCAATACAAGACACAACAAAGAGATCAAATCCTCTCCCAACTCCACACAAAGCTTTAGTGATTAGAGAGAGTGATTTGTCGTGTTCATTTGAGCTCTTGCGCTTGGATCACTTCTTTTCTTCCTTCATTCTTGTGATCAAACTCAATTGTAACCAAGGCAAGAGACACCAATTGTGTGGTGGTCCTTGCGGGGACTTCGTGTTCCGTTTGATTGAGAAGAGAAGCTCACTCGGTCCGAGGGACCTTTTGAGAGAGGGAAAGGGTTGAAAGAGACCCGGTCTTTGTGACCACCTCAACGGGGAGTAGGTTTGCAAGAACCGAACCTCGGTAAAACAAATCATCGTGTCTCGCTCTTTATTCGCTCACGATTTGTTTTCTGCCCTCTCTCTCGGACTCGTTTATATTTCTAACGCTAACCCGGCTTGTAGTTGTGATTAAGTTTGTAAATTTCAGATTCGCCCTATTCACCCCCCTCTAGGCGACTTTCAATTGGTATCAGAGCCCGGTGCTTCATTAGAGCCTAACCGCTCGAAGTGATGTCGGGAGATCACGCAAAGAAGGAGATGTTGACCGGCGAGAAGCCCGCTACAAGCCACGGGAAGGCTCCATCGGGAGAGTCCTACAACAAAGGGAAGGGGAAGGAAAAAGAATCCCCTTCACACAAGTCGCTTCGGAGCGGTGACAAGAAGAAGAAGATGAGGAAGGTGGTCTACTACGAGACCGACTCCTCGTCGCCATCCACCTCCGGCTCCGACACGCCGTCCGTAACTTCTAAGCGCCATGAGCGCAAGAAGTTTAGTAAGATCCTCCTACACTATCCTCGCATTCCTAAACATACACCTTTACTTTCCGTCCCATTAGGCAAACCACCAACGTTTGATGGTGAAGATTATGCTAGGTGGAGTGATTTGATGCGATATCACCTAACCTCACTCCACAAAAGTATATGGGATGTTATTGAGTTTGGTGTACAGGTACCATCCGTAGGGGATGAAGATTATGATGAGGATGAAGTGGCCCAAATCCAACACTTCAACTCCCAAGCCACAACTATGCTCCTCGCCTCTCTAAGTCGAGAGGAGTATAATAAGGTGCAAGGGTTGAAAAGTGCTAAGGAGATTTGGGACACGCTAAAGACCGCGCACGAAGGAGACGAGGTGACCAAAATCACCAAGCGGGAAACGATCGAGGGGGAGCTCGGTCGCTTCCAACTTCGCCAAGGGGAGGAGCCACAAGACATGTACAACCGGCTCAAAACCTTGGTGAACCAAGTGCGCAACCTCGGGAGTAAGAAATGGGATGACCATGAGATGGTTAAGGTTATTCTAAGATCCCTTGTTTTCCTTAACCCTACTCAAGTTCAATTAATTCATGGTAATCCTAGATACACACTAATGTCTCCCAAGGAAGTGATAAGAAACTTTGTGAGCTTTGAATTGATGATCAAAGGCTCAAAGAAGATCAACGAGCTTGACGGCCCCTCCACGTCCGAAGCACAACCGGTCGCATTCAAGGCGACGAAGGAGAGAAAGGAGGAATCTACATCTAGTAGAACACCCATCGACGCCTCCAAGCTCGACAACGAGGAAATGGCGCTCATCATCAAGAGCTTCCGCCAAATCCTGAAGCAAAGAAGGGGGAAGGACTACAAATCCCGCTCCAAGAAAGTTTGCTACAAATGTGGTAAGCCCGGTCATTTTATTGCAAAATGTCCATTATCTAGTGATAGTGACAGGGGCGACGACAAGAAGGGGAGAAGGAAGGAGAAGAAGAGATACTACAAGAAGAAGGGCGGCGATGCCCATGTTTGCCGGGAGTGGGACTCCGACGAGAGCTCCACCAACTCCTCCTCTGATGAGGACGCCGCAAACATCGCCGTTACCAAGGGACTCCTCTTCCCCAACGTCGGCCACAAGTGCCTCATGGCAAAGGACGGCAAAAAGAAGAAGGTTAAATCCAAATCCTCCACTAAATATGAGTCCTCTAGTGATGATAATGCTAGTGATGAGGAAGATAATTTGCGTACCCTTTTTGCAAACCTAAACATGCAACAAAAAGAAAAATTAAATGAATTGATTAGTGCTATCCATGAAAAGGATGATCTCTTGGACTCCCAAGAGGACTTCCTTATTAAAGAAAACAAGAAGCATGTTAAGGTTAAAAATGCTTACGCTCTAGAAGTAGAAAAATGTGAAAAACCATCTAGTGAGCTGAGCACTTGCCATGACACTATTGCCAACCTTAGAAATGAAAATGCTAAATTAATTGCTAAGGTTGATTCAAATGTTTGTGATGTTTCAATTCCCAATCTTAGAAATGATAATGTTGATTTGCTAGCCTTAGAGATGAAAATGAAAAATTAATTGCTAAGGCTAAAGATTTTGATGTTTGCAATATTACTATATCTAACCTTAGAAGTGAAAATGATATATTGCATGCTAAGGTTGTAGAATTAAAATCTTGCAAATCCTCTACATCTACCGTTGAACATACTTCCATTTGTACTAGATGTAGAGACATTAACATTGATGTTATTCATGATCATATGGCTTTAATTAAACAACAAAATGATCATATAGCAAAATTAGATGCTAAAATTGCCGAGCATGACTTAGAAAATGAAAAATTTAAATTTGCTAGAAGCATGCTCTATAATGGGAGACGCCCTGGCATCAAGGATGGCATTGGCTTCCAAAAGGGGGACAATGTCAAACTTAATGCCCCTCCTAAAAGATTGTCTAATTTTGTAAAGGGCAAGGCTCCCATGCCTCAGGATAACGAGGGTTACATTTTGTACCCTGTCGGTTATCCCGAGAGCAAGATTAGGAGAATTCACTCTAGGAAGTCTCACTCTGGCCCTAATCATGCTTTTATGTATAAGGGTGATACATCTAGCTCTAGGCAATCAACCCGTGCTAAATTGCCTAAGAAGAAAACTCCTAGTGCATCAAATAATCATGACATTTCATTTAAAACTTTTGATGCATCTTATGTTTTGACTAACAAATCCGGCAAGGTAGTTGCCAAGTATGTTGGGGGCAAACACAAGGGATCAAAGACTTGTGTTTGGGTACCCAAAGTTCTTGTATCTAATGCCAAAGGACCCAAAACCATTTGGGTACCTAAAGTCAAGAACTAAACTTGTTTTGTAGGTTTATGCATCCGGGGGCTCAAGTTGGATCATCGATAGCGGGTGCACAAACCACATGACAGGGGAGAAGAAAATGTTCTCCTCCTACGAGAAAAACCAAGATCTCCAACGAGCTATCACATTCGGGGATGGAAACCACGGTTTGGTCAAAGGATTGGGTAAAATTGCTATATCACCTGACCATTCCATTTCCAATGTTTTTCTTATAGATTCTTTAGATTACAATTTGCTTTCCGTATCTCAATTATGAAAAATGGGCTACAACTGTCTTTTCACAGATGTAGGTGTTACTGTCTTTAGAAGGAGTGATGATTCAATAGCATTTAAGGGAGTGTTAGAGGGTCAGCTATACTTAGTAGATTTTGATAGAGCTGAACTCGACACTTGCTTAATTGCTAAGACTAACATGGGCTGGCTCTGGCATCGCCGACTAGCACATGTTGGAATGAAGAATCTTCACAAACTTCTAAAGGGAGAACACATTTTGGGACTAACAAATGTTCATTTTGAGAAAGACAGGGTTTGTAGCGCATGTCAGACGGGGAAGAAAGTTGGTGTTCATCATCCACACAAGAACACCATGACGACTGACAGGCCACTCGAGCTCCTACACATGGATTTATTCGGCCCGATTGCTTACATAAGCATCGGCGGGAGTAAGTACTGTCTAGTTATTGTGGATGATTATTCTCGCTTCACTTGGGTGTTCTTTTTGCAGGAAAAATCTCATACCCAAGAGACCTTAAAAGGATTCTTGAGACGGGCTCAAAATGAGTTCGGCTTAAGGATCAAGAAAATTAGAAGCGACAACGGGACAGAGTTCAAGAACTCTCAAATCGAAGGCTTTCTTGAGGAGGAGGGCATCAAGCATGAGTTCTCTTCTCCCTACACCCCACAACAAAATGGTGTAGTGGAGAGGAAGAATAGAACTCTATTGGACATGGCAAGAACCATGCTTGATGAGTACAAGACTTCGGATTGGTTTTGGGCTGAGGCGGTCAACACCGCCTGCTACGCCATCAACCGATTGTATCTACACCGAATCCTCAAGAAGACATCATATGAACTCCTAACCGGTAAAAAGCCCAATATTTCATATTTTAGAGTCTTTGGTAGCAAATGCTTTATTCTTGTCAAAAGAGGTAGAAAATCTAAATTTGCTCCTAAGACTGTAGAAGGCTTTTTACTAGGATATGATTCAAACACAAGGGCATATAGAGTCTTTAACAAGTCCTCAGGACTAGTTGAAGTTTCTTGTGACGTTGTGTTTGATGAGACTAACGGCTCTCAAGTAGAGCAAGTTGATCTTGATGAGATAGGTGATGAAGAGGCTCCGTGCATCACGCTAAGGAACATGTCCATTGGGGATGTGTGTCCTAAGAAATCAGAAGAGCCTCCAAATGCACAAGATCAACCATCCTCCTCCACGCAAGCATCTCCACCAACTCAAAATGAGGATGAGGCTCAAGTTGATGAAGGAGAAGATCAAAGAGATGAGCCACCTCAAGATGACAGAAATGATCAAGGGGGAGATGCAAATGATCAAGACAAGGAGGATAAAGAACCAAGACCGCCACACCCAAGAGTCCACCAAGCAATCCAACGAGATCACCCCGTCGACACCATCCTCGGCGACATTCATAAGGGGGTAACCACTAGATCTCGGGTTGCATATTTTTGTGAACATTACTCTTTTGTTTCATCTATTGAGCCACACAGGGTAGAGGAAGCACTTCAAGATTCGGATTGGGTGGTGGCGATGCAAGAGGAGCTCAACAACTTCACTAGGAATGAGGTATGGCATTTGGTTCCACGTCCTAATCAAAATGTTGTAGGAACCAAGTGGGTGTTCCGCAACAAGCAAAGACGAGCATGGTGTGGTGACAAGGAACAAAGCTCGACTTGTGGCCAAGGGATATTCACAAGTCGAAGGTTTGGATTTCGATGAAACCTATGCACCCGTAGCTAGGCTTGAATCAATTCGCATATTACTTGCCTATGCTACTTACCATGGCTTTAAGCTTTATCAAATGGACGTGAAAAGTGCCTTCCTCAATGGACCAATCAAGGAAGAGGTCTATGTTGAGCAACCTCCTGGCTTTGAAGATAGTGAGTACCCTAACTATGTTTATAAACTCTCTAAGGCGCTTTATGGGCTCAAGCAAGCCCCAAGAGCATGGTATGAATGCCTAAGAGATTTTCTTATCACTAATGGCTTCAAAGTCGGAAAAGCTGATCCTACTTTATTTACTAAAACTCTTGACAATGATTTGTTTGTATGCCAAATTTATGTTGATGATATCATATTTGGGTCTACTAACGAATCTACATGTGAGGAATTTAGTAGGATCATGACACAAAAATTCGAGATGTCGATGATGGGGGAGTTGAAGTACTTCTTGGGATTTCAAGTGAAGCAACTCCAAGAGGGCACCTTCATTAGCCAAACAAAGTATATTCAAGACATTCTAAACAAGTTTGGGATGAAGGATGCCAAGCCCATCAAGACACCCATGGGAACCAATGGGCATCTCGACCTCGACACGGGAGGTAAATCCGTCGATCAAAAGGTATACCGGTCGATGATAGGCTATTTACTCTATTTATGTGCATCTCGACCGGATATTATGCTTTCCGTATGCATATGTGCAAGATTCCAAGCCGACCCTAAGGAAGCTCACCTTACGGCCGTAAAACGAATCTTGAGATATTTAGTTTATACTCCTAAGTTTGGGCTTTGGTACCCTCGGGGATCCACATTTGATTTAATTGGTTATTCAGATGCCGATTGGGCGGGGTGTAAGATTAATAGAAAGAGCACATCGGGGACTTTCCAGTTCTTGGGAAGATCCTTGGTGTCTTGGCCTTCAAAGAAGCAAAATTTTGTAGCTCTTTCTACCGCCGAAGCCGAGTATATTGCCGCAGGACATTGTTGCGCGCAATTGCTTTGGATGAGGCAAACCCTTAGGGACTATGGTTACAAATTAAACAAAGTTCCTCTTCTATGTGATAATGAGAGTGCAATCCGCATGGCGGATAATCCCGTTGAGCATAGCCGCACTAAACACATAGCCATTCGGTATTGTCGGCGTTTCGACCCTGGGGGGTCCCTGGACCAACGAGTAAATTATCGTCGCGTGCCCCAGCCCAGATGGGTCGGCGCGAGACGGAGCGCGAAGGGGGGAGACAGCGTAAAAGGGGAAACCCGCGGCCTTCGTGTTTGTCCCGCGCCCAGGTCGGGTGCGCTTGCAGTAGGGGGTTACAAGCGTCTGCGAGGGAGGGAGCGAGAGGCCTTTGCGCGCGCCGTCCCGTCCTTCCCCGCGCGGCCAACCCTCTGTAAGAGGGCCCTGGACCTTCCTTTTATAGGCGTAAGGAGAGGATCCAGGTGTACAATGGGAGGCGTAGCAGTGTGCTAACGTGTCTAGCAGAGAAGAGCTAGTGCCCTAAGTACATGCCGTCGTGGCAGCCGGAGAGGTTTTGGCACCCGGTTCGTGTGGTGTCGTGGCCGTCGGAGGAGCGCTGGAGCCTGGCGGAAGGACAGCTGTCGGGGCTGTTGAGTCCTTGCTGACGTCTCCTTGCTTCCGTAAGGGGGCTGAGAGCCGCCGTCGTCATGGAGCATGCGGGGCGCCATCATTACTTGTTTACCGGGGCGAGCCAGATGGGACGCCGGTCTTGTTCCCTGTAGCCTGAGTTAGCTTGGGGTAGGGTAATGATGGCGCCTCCTGTGACGTGGTCGGTCCGAGCCCTGGGTTGGGCGAGGTGGAGGCTCCTTCGAGGTCGAGGTCGAGTCTGTCTTCTGAGGCCGAGGTCGAGTCCGAGCCCCTGGGTCGGGCGAGGCGGAGACCGTCGGCTGAGGCCAGGGCTGAGTCCAAGCCCTGGGGTCGGGCGAGGCGGAGTTCGTCGTCTTCCAGGGCCGAGCCCGAGTCTGAACCCTGGGGTCGGGCGAGGCGGAGTTTGTCGTCTTCCGGGGCTGAGCCCGAGTCCGAGCCCTGGGGGCGGGCGAAGCAGAGTTCGTCGTCTTTCGGGGCTGAGCCCGAGTCCGAGCCCTAGGGTCGGGCGATGCGGAGTTCATCATCTTCCAGGGCTGAGCCCGAGTCCGAGCCCTGGGGTCGGGCGATGCGGAGTTTCCTATGGCGCCTGAGGCCGGACTTGGCTGCTGTCAGCCTCACTCTGTCGAGTGGCACAGCAGTCGGAGCGGCGCAGGCGGCGCTGTCATCTTGTCAGGCCAGTCAGTGGAGCGACGAAGTGACTGCGGTCACTTCGGCTCTGTCGACTGAAGGGCGCGCGTTAGGATAAGGTGTCAGGCCACCTTTGCATTAAATGCTCCTATGATACGATCGGTCGGCGTGGCGACTTGGCCAAGGTTGCTTCTTGGCGAAGACTAGGCTTCGGGCGAGCCGAAGGTGTGTCCGTTGCTGGAGGGGGTCCTCGGGCGAGACGTAAATCCTCCGGGGTCGGCTGCCCTTGCCCGAGGCTGGGCTCGGGCGAGGCGAGATCATGTCCCTTGAGTGGACCGAGCCTTGACTTAATCGCACCCATCAGGCCTTTGCAGCTTTGTGCTGATGGGGGTTACCAGTTGAGATCAGGAGTCTTGGGGGTACCCCTAATTATGGTCCCCGACAGTAGCCCCCGAGCCTCGAAGGGGGTGTTAATACTCGCTTGGAGGCTTTTGTCGCACTTTTTTGCAAGGGGACCGGCCTTTCTCGGTTGCATTTTGTTCCGGTGGGTGTGCGCGAGCGCACCCGCCGGGTGTAGCCCCCGAGGCCTCGGAGGAGTGGTTTGACTTCTTCGAGGTCTTAATGCGTTTCGCGATGCTTCGGCCGGTCTGGT
Organism: Zea mays; assembly: GCF_902167145.1. Taxonomy (NCBI): domain Eukaryota; kingdom Viridiplantae; phylum Streptophyta; class Magnoliopsida; order Poales; family Poaceae; genus Zea; species Zea mays. Next base: position 155,946,412 of record NC_050103.1, on the reverse strand, counting down.
TGTTCCCTCATGCGAGCTGGCCGTAGCCCGGGTGCACGGTCAGGTCCCAAGTTCTCGTGCTGGTATGTTGACGCTGTCAACGATTTGGCCGGAGCCGGATTTGCGAGAGCAGCCCCCGAGCCTCCGCACAAAGCGAGAGGACGGTCAAGGACAGACTCGACCTTTTTTACATACGCCCCTGCGTCGCCTTTCCGCAAGGAGGGGGGGAAGCGCCATGTTGCCCTTGGAGGGCGCCGAACATGGTATCTCTAGTGAGCTGCTAACGGGTAATCCGAGTGGACGCCCGTGCCCCATTTGTTAGGGGTCGGCTAGAGGCCCGGAGGCGCGCTCCAAAAGTACCTACGGGTGATTTGCCGGACCCGGTCCTCTTTTGACGGGGTCCGAGGGCTCGATGCCTCCCTCTGATGGGATTCCGTTACAAGATCATTCCCGCTGGTCTCGGAAATGTCCTAGGGTACCTCGGGAGCGTAGCCCGAGCCTTGGTTATGTATCGAACGTACCCAGGGTCATCCCTCGCTCTGCGTCTGAGGCGGCTGTGAACCCTTCGAGGGCCAGCCTACGAACCCCTGATCAGTAGTGGGCGCGGAGCCCGAGTGGCCTGAGGCGGTCGTTGAACCCTTCCGAGGGGCCGGCCTTCGAACCTCTGACCAGTAGTGGGTGCGGAGCCCGAGCGCTCTAAGGCGGCTGTTGAACTCCTCCGAGGGGCCAGCCTTCGAACCTCTGATCAGTAGGGGGGCTCGAGGCCCATTTCCTTCGCGGAGAAGGATCCCTTTCGGGGTATCCCCTTTCCCGGTCCCTGTTGTAAGAGAGAGAAAGAGGAAAAGGAAAAGGATACAAAATCGAATGACGTGGCACACCTTTTTTGACGCGGTCATTATGGAAAAGGCGAAGTGTCGCCCGCTTCTCCTGCCAAAGGTGTCGCCTGTCCCGCCGCAGAGTTAATGCGACGGGACGAGTGGTTCACGGGGCAGCCGTTGCGCGTGCGCGAGTCATTCGAGGAATGGAACACGGGCGCGTCGTCTTCACACCGTGGGAGAGGGCTCTCTCACTGTCCCAGGAGGGGACGTGAGCTTGGCTGACGACTTGACCGCTGCTTCCGCTCGCCTGCTACCGCCATTACTGCCAGCCCACTTCTGGCCGTATCGACCGTCGCGCCTTCTCCCGCGGTTGACTGACCCGTGACCGATGTGCCTGGTTGGCACTGTTGGGTCATTCGCAGGGTTGCCTCAAGTCGTGGTACTGGTTCCGCAGTCGAGGAGGCACGGTAGTGGTGCGAGTGGCGGTGCAGTTTCTTGCATGTAGCAACCGGCGCGCCGGTTATATGACGTGTGGGCCTAGGCCTCCATGCTGGACGTGTTGAAGTCGAAAGGGTGCGCCCCTTTGGTGCGGTTGCATGCCGCCTGCATGGCGGTCCGCCCTTTCACCCGCTGGTCTGGGCGAAAGTGGAGGGTTGCCCGTAACCGCTGGGCAGTTGCGCGCACCGCGCGCGGCGGTTTGGCTTCTTCTGCCCCGGGCCAGCTTGCATGACGCGTGGGACCCAGCCCCTGTGTCATAGGGGGAGGACCTTGGAGCGTGTTGGAGAAGACTCAGCCTGCGATGGCTGAGGACGCAAGTGGGGAGAGTTGCCTTTAAAAGGAGGGTGACCCCCTTGAAAGGCAACCATGTCTTCGCGCTCCCCTTATGCATCGCGTCTTTCCACCTTCCGAGCCCCCGGATGGGGGACACTCGCAGTCATTCCGCCTTGTCGTCGGAGGAACGCAACTTCGCGGAAGTTGGTACCTTTCAGCCATCGTTCGGCTTCAAGGATTTTCATCAGGCAGCCCGACCGCATCCCCTCGCCGGTGGTCACCCAAGACGGTGACCTCCAGTTCGATGGTGGGGAGAAGCGAGCTGGGCTGCGATCCTGGTCCCGCCCTTAGCTTCAAGGATCTTCATCATCCTGGCTGGGGTGGGGGCCGGGCTGAGCCGGAGCTCTGCCTCCCGCGCGGGTCCGCGGGTCACCTTCTCCCTCAGCATTCAAAGGAGAGGGTGCTCACCGGCCTAGCGGGAGGGTCGGACTTCGACAACGCGGGGCTGGTCGGCGGCGAGCGTCGTCAGCTTTAGCGCGTTGGGCTCGCTGGCTCAGCTGGCTCTGGCTCGGCTCCCGGTGCCTCCTCCCGCAGCAAGAGCGGTTGTTGCGCCGCGGGCACCAGAGGACCGCCCAAGACGTCGCGCGCTGCTAGGGCGGCGTTCGTGTTCTGGGGCTGTCCTGCCTTTGCCCCGGTACGACGCTTCTGCGCGGAGGTCGGTGCTCCGCTCGTCCGGGAGGATCCGAGTGGGGATCTGCCGGTGGGCAGATGGCTTCCATCGTCGGCGCTGAGGTGGTGGCGGCTGAAGAAGTCCTCGTCGCCGATGGGATCACCGCCACCACCTGCGCTCCGGGCCTCCGGCTCTTTGGCTTTGATAGCTTGTCCTCGCCCCTCGAGCGGAGACGTGGGCGAGGGCATTGTTGCAGCAGCGTCCGCCCTGAGGCCATCGCCGCTGCAGTTTAGCCACCTGGAGCGGAGGTTGTTGTCGCTGCTGCTGGAGCGGGCGGCGGTGGGCCACCTGGAGCCTTATCGCCCCGCGGGCCCTCCAATGTGGGGGGTTGTTCGTACCCGCGGAGGCGGAACCGGAGTTCCGTTTGTAATGGCACCTTGAGTGCCGGTGTCTGTTCATTGTGGCTGTCGGGGCCTGAACATGTACGTATTTTTGGCACGGAGCCGTGTTTTTTCCTCATTTCGAGCACTAAGACTCGCCTGTCGGCTATCTGAATCGCTTCACCAAGCGTGAGTTGCCTCGTGCGAAGGTGATGAGTGAGGTATCCGTATCCCGGAGGCATAGGAGTCCCTCGGCTCGGTCGGCCTTGCTGCCCGAGGCTTCTCTTGCTTAGTTAAAGGAACCCTCGGCCGCTCTTCGATGAGCCGAAGTCGGAGGTAGCGGTGTCAGCGTGGACAGAGGCAGAGTTGGCTCGAAAAGAAGACTTCGTCGGCCGGAGCCTGGCCGGGCCGTCCACTGGCGGGACCGATGCCGGAGTCGAGTTGCCGAGGCCACGAGCCGGGCTGATGTCCTCGGGGGATAGCTGGCTGAGGCTTCGTGGTGGCCGGCCGAGCTTGTTTGCTCGAGCCGGATTCCTGGAGAAGACCCTGGCGGCGATGGCCCGGGCGCGGCGCTGATGTCGTCCTTCGGAGTGGAGATCCTCCGACCGTGTTGCCGTCCGAGGCTAGGTCAGACTTCGGCGAAGGTGTAGTTGACGCCGAGGGTGCCGCTGCTCCCTTCAACTGTCAAGGTCCGAGCCTGCAGGATCGGTTTATCTTGTAGTGTGCGTATGTTTTCTGCGGCCGCTGAGGCCCAAACAAACTGTCGTCGTGTTGTAAAGCTGCGTTTCTTTTCCTCTTGTTTCGAGTATCTGGACTTATTTTGTCGGTAACAGAATTGTTTGTTCGAGCGAGAGTTACTTTTCACGGAAGGTGATGAGTGAGGTATCCGTATCCCGGAGGCATAGGAGTCCCTCGGCTCGGTCGGCCTTGCCGCTTACGTGTACTCTTACTCGTCTGTAGGGTTCTGCTATCGATATAGTCGAGAAGGCCCGAAAAATCGTTTCGGCAGAAGAGTTTTCGAGCGTGAAGACTTGTTCGGTCCGCAGAATCACCTATCCGAGCGTGAGTTACTTATCACAGAAGGTGATGAGTGAGGTATCCGTATCCCGGAGGCGTAGGAGTCCCTCGGCTCGGTCATCCTTGGTTGCTTACGTGTACTCCGTCGTTTTCAGGATCCCACTTTCGAAGTAGTCAAAAAGCACGAAAGACATTCTGGCAGAAAAGAACTTTTTCCGAGGAAAATTTTGACGCATAGGGGGTTCCCCCCTTCTAGCCCCCGAGGGAGGGTCGGGCTTTGCCGAGGCAAGGCTGACCCTTCCTTGATGACTAGACTTCGTGTGTGAACGAGGTGTACGAACAACTTGAAAGCATCTTAAGGGTAGAAGCGACGTAGCTGTCGGATGTTCCAAGCGTTGCTGTAGACCTCGCCTTGGCTGTTGGCCAGCTTGTACGTCCTGGGCTTCAGAACTTTGGCGATGACGAACGGCCCTTCCCAGGGAGGCGTGAGCTTGTGCCACCCTCGGGTGTCTTGTCGCAGCCGAAGCACCAAGTCGCCCACCTGGAGGTCTCGGGACCGAACCCCTCGGGCGTGGTAGCGTCGCAGGGACTGCTGATACCGCGCCGAGTGTAGCAAGTCCATGTCCCGAGCCTCTTCCAGCTGGTCCAGTGAGTCTTCTCGGTTAGCTCGATTGCTTTGGTCATCGTAGGCCCTCGTCCTCGGCCCCATAGACTAGAAAGAACGGTGTGAAGCCCGTGGCTCGGCTCGACGTTGTCCTCAGACTCCAGACCACCGAGGGGAGCTCCTTCATCCATCGCTTGCCGAACTTGTTGAGGTCGTTGTAGATCCGCGGCTTGAGTCCTTGCAGGATCATGCCGTTGGCACGCTCTACTTACCCATTCGTCATGGGGTGAGCCACGGCGGCCCAGTCCACCCGGATGTGATGATCCTCGCAGAAGTCTAGGAACTTTCTGCCGGTGAACTGGGTGCCGTTGTCGGTGATGATGGAGTTCGGGACCCCAAAGCGATGGATGATGTTGGTGAAGAACGCCACCGCCTGTTCGGACCTGATGCTGTTCAGGGGTCGGACCTCGATCCACTTGGAGAATTTGTTGATGGCGACCAGCAGGTGTGTGTAGCCCCCGGGTGCCTTCTGCAAGGGGCCGACGAGGTCCAGACCCCACACAGCAAACGGCCAGGTGATGGGTATCGTCTGTAGGGCCTAAGCTGACAAGTGTGTCTGCCTCGCATAGAATTGACACCCTTGGCAGGTGCGGACAATTCTAGTGGCTTCGGCCACCGTGGTCGGCCAGTAGAAACCTTGTCGGAAAGCGTTTCCAACAAGGGCTTGGGGCGCCGCGTGATGCCCGCAAGCCCCCGAGTGTATTTCTTGTAAGAGCTCCTGGCCTTCGGCGATGGATTTGCATCGCTGGAGGATGCCTGAGGGGATGTGGTGGTAGAGCTCCTTCCCGTCCCCCAGCAAGACGAACGACTTGGCGCGCCGCGCCAACCGCCGAGCTTCGGCTCGGTCGAGGGGTAGCTCTCCTTGGTGGAGATATTGCAGGTACGGGGTCTGCCAGTTTTGATTAGGCGTGACCCCGCTCTGCTCCTCCTCGACGTGCAGTGCCTCACCCTCGGGGGGCCGAGGGTGCCTCGGGCTGGGCCGAGGCCTTCTCGGGCTCGGGCGTGTCGTCGGTCTTGACGGAGGGTTGATGCAAGTCTCGGGAGAAGGCGTCCGGGGGAACCATTATTCGCCCTGAAGCTATCTTAGCCAGCTCGTCCGCAGTCTCGTTGTAGCGTCGGGCGATGTGGTTGAGCTCGAGCCCGTAGAACTTGTCCTCCAGGCGCCGAACCTCATCGCAGTAGGCTTCCATCTTCGGGTTGCGGCAGTGGGAGTTCTTCATGACTTGGTTGATGACGAGCTGCGAGTCACCGCGAGCATCGAGGCGTCGGACCCCTAGCTCGATGGCGATGCGCAACCCGTTGACCAGAGCCTCGTACTCGGCCACATTGTTGGATGCCGGAAAGTGGAGGCGTAGCACGTAGCGTAGGTGCTTCCCGAGGGGCGAGATGAAGAGCAGGCCCACGCCTGCTCCTGTCTTCATCAGCGACCCGTCGAAAAACAAGGTCCAGAGTTCCGGTTGGATCAGAGCTGTTGGGAGCTGGGTGTCGACCCATTCAGCCACAAAGTCCGCCAAGACTTGGGACTTGATGGCCTTCCGAGGGGCGAACGAGATTGTCTCGCCCATGATTTCCACTGCCCACTTTGCAATCCTACCCGAGGCCTCTCGGCACTGGATGATCTCCCCCAGGGGGAAGGATGACACCACAGTCACCGGATGAGACTCGAAGTAGTGTCGCAACTTCCGCCGCGTCAGGATCACCGCGTACAGCAGCTTCTGAATTTGTGGGTAGCGGATCTTGGTCTCAGACAGTACCTCACTGATGAAGTAGACTGGCCTCTGGACGGGCAATGCATGCCCCTCTTCTCGTCTCTCAACCACGATCGCGGCGCTGACCACCTGAGTGGTAGCGGCGACGTAGATCAAGAGGGCTTCTCCGGCCGCGGGGGGCACCAAGATGGGCGCGTTCGTGAGGAGCGCCTTCAGGTTCCCGAGGGCTTCCTCGGCCTCAGGGGTCCAAGTGAAGCACTCGGCCTTCCTTAAGAGGCGGTACAGAGGCAGGCCTCTTTCGCCGAGGCGTGAGATGAAACGGCTCAGAGCCGCAAGGCATCCCGTGACCCTCTGTACGCCTTTCAAGTCCTTGATGGGCCCCATTTTGGTGATGGCCGTGATTTTCTCCGGGTTGGCCTCGATGCCCCGCTCGGAGACGATGAACCCCAAGAGCATGCCTCGGGGGACCCCGAAGACGCACTTCTCAGGATTGAGTTTTACGCCTTTCGCCTTGAGACACTGGAATGTCGCTTCAAGGTCGGAAAGGAGGTCGGAGGCTTTCCTCGTCTTGACTACGATGTCATCGACGTAAGCCTCGACCGTTCGACCAATGTGTTCGCCGAACACGTGGTTCATGCACCTTTGGTATGTCGCACCCGCATTCCTCAAACTGAACGACATGGTAACATAGCAGTACATGCCGAAAGGTGTGATGAAAGAAGTCGTGAGCTGGTCGGACTCTTTCATCCTGTTTTGGTGATACCCTGAGTAGGCATCGAGGAAAGACAGGGTTTCGCACCCAGTAGTGGAATCCATGATTTGATCGATGCGAGGCGGAGGGTAGGGAACTTTTGGACATGCTTTGTTTAGACCAGTGTAGTCTACACACATCCGCCATTTCCCTCCTTTCTTTCTCACAAGCACAGGGTTGGCAAGCCATTCGGGATGGAATACCTCTTTGATGAACCCTGCCGCCATTAGCTTGTGGATCTCCTCGCCAATGGCTCTGCGCTTTTCTTCGTCGAATCGGCGCAGAGGCTGCTTCATGGGTCGGGCCCTAGCTCGGATATCCAGTGAGTGCTCGACGACATCCCTCGGTATGCTGGGCATGTCCGAGGGACTCCACGCGAAAACGTCGGCGTTTGCGCGGAGAAAGTCGACGAGCACTGCTTCCTATTTGGGATCGAGCTTGGAGCCGATCCGGATCTGCTTGGAGGCGTCGTTCCTGGGGTCGAGAGGGACGGATTTAACCGTCTCCGCTGGCTCGAAGTTGCCGGTGTGGCGCTTCACGTCTGGCGCCTCCTTAGAGAGGCTCTCCAGGTCGGCGATGAGGGCCTCGGATTCGGCGAGGGCCTCGGCGTACTCCACGCACTCCACGTCGCATTCGTACGCGTGTCGGTACGTGGGGCCGATGGTGATGACCCCGTTGGGGCCCGACATCTTGAGCTTGAGGTAGGTGTAGTTGGGGACGACCATGAACTTGGCGTAGCATGGCCTCCCCAACACTGCGTGGTAGGTTCCTCAAAACCCGACCACCTCGAACGTGAGGGTCTCCCTTCGGAAGTTGGAGGGTGTCCCAAAGCAGACGGGTAGATCGAGTTGTCCGAGGGGCTGGACACGCTTCCTGGGGATGATCCCGTGAAAAGGCGCAGCGCCTGCCCAGACCGAGGACAGATCGATCCGCAGGAGCCCGAGGGTCTCGGCGTAGATGATGTTGAGGCTGCTGCCTCTGTCCATGAGGACCTTGGTGAGCCTGACGTTGCCGATGATGGGGTCGACAACGAGCGGGTATTTCCCTGGGCTCGGCGCGCGGTCGGGATGGTCGCCCTGGTCGAAGGTGATGGGCTTGTCGGACCAGTCTAGGTATACTGGCGCCGCCACCTTTACCGAGCAGACCTCCCGACGCTCTTGCTTGCGGTGCCGAGCCGAGGCGTTCGCCACTTGCCCACCGTAGATCATGAAGCAGTCATGGACCTCGGGGAACTCTCCTGCCTTGTGATCCTCCTTCTTATCGTCGTTGTGGGCCCTGCCACCTTCCGCAGGTGGCCCGACCTTGTGAAAGTGGTGCTGAAGCATGGCGCACTCCTCAAGGGTGTGCTTGACGGGCCCCTGATGATAGGGGCACGGCTCCTTGAGCATCTTGTCGAAGAGATTGGCACCTCCGAGAGGTTTCCGAGGGTTCTTGTACTCGGCGGCGGCGACAAGGTCCGCGTCGGCGGCGTCGCGTTTCGCTTGCGACTTCTTCTTGCCTTTCTTCTTGGTGCCACGCTAAGTTGACGCCTCGGGGACATCTTCCGGTGGGTGGCCCTGGGGCTGCTTGTCCTTCCGGAAGATGGCCTCAACCGCCTCCTGGCCAGAGGCGAACTTGGTGGTGATGTCCATCAGCTCGCTCGCCCTGGTGGGGGTCTTGCGACCCAGCTTACTCACCAGGTCGCGGCAGGTGGTGCCGGCGAGGAACGCGCCGATGACATCTGAGTCGGTGACGTTGGGCAGCTCGGTGCGCTGCTTTGAGAATCGCCGGATGTAGTCCTGGAGAGACTCTCCCGGCTGCTAGCGGCAGCTTCGGAGATCCCAGGAGTTTCCAGGGCGCACGTACGTGCCCTAGAAGTTGCCGGCGAAGGCTTGGACCAGGTGGTCCCAGTTGGAGATCTGCCCCGGAGGCAGGTGCTCCAGCCAGGCTCGAGCGGTGTCGGAGAGGAACAGGGGGAGGTTGCGGATGATGAGGTTGTCATCGTCTGTTCCACCCAGGTGGCAGGCCAGCCGGTAGTCCGTGAGCCACAGTTCCGGCCTCGTCTCCCCCGAGTACTTGGTGATAGTAGCCGAGGTTCGGAACCGGGTCGGTAACGGCGCCCGTCGTATGGCCCGGCTGAAAGCCTGCGGACCGGGTGGTTCGGGCGAGGGACTCCGATCCTCCCCGCTGTCGTAGCGTCCCCCACGCCTGGGGTGGTAGCCTCGGCGCACCTTCTCGTCGAGGTGGGCTCGACGGTTACGGTGATGGTGCTCGTTGCCGAGGCGTCCCGGGGCCGGAGGCGCTGTGTTGTGCGTGCGCCTGGTGTGGACCGAGGCTTCCCGCATGAATCGGGAAGTCGCGGCGCGATGCTCCGAGGGGTACCCCTGCCTTCGGGAGGCAGAGCTTTCGGCCCGTCGGACTACGGCGTCCTCCAGGAGATTCTTGAGCTCTCCCTAGATACGCCGCCCCTCGGTGGTTGATGGCTCCGGCATCGCGCGGAGAAGTATTGCCGCTGCAGCTAGGTTCTGGCCGACCCCACTAGAAGCTGGTGACGGCCTTGCCCTGACATCGTCGGCGATGCAGTGTTGGATGCCCTGGGGTAGATGACGCGCTTTTCCGGCCGGAGGTTGGCCTACCCATTCCTGCCCGATGTCCCAGCGGAACGGCTCAAGTGTTCCTGCTCCCTCGTCGAGCCTGGCCTGCATCTCGCGGATTTGCTCGAGCTGTGAGTCCTGACCCCCCGCAGAGACTGGGACCACAGCTAGCTCCCGTAGGATGTCAACACGAGGCGCAGGCCAAGGGGGATCACCGTTCTCCGGTATACCAAGATGGTTACCTTCGCCGGTATCCCCTAGATCGACGTGGAAACATTCACGACTTGGGCCGCAGCCCTCGTTGCCGAGGCTGCGGCTACCGTCGGAACAGTCGGAAAGGCAGTAGTCGCATGCAGTCATGAAGTCCCGCATGGCACTGGGGTTACCAAGTCCGGAGAAATCCCAACAAAAGTCGGGTTCGTCATCTTCCTCGGAACCCGAGGGCCCGTAGGTCGCCTCTATGAAAGCGTCCACCAAGCATACCGTACCCCGGAGGGTTTGGACTCGCCTCTATGAAAGCGTCCACCAAAGCGAAGTCATTTGGTGGGTCGAGGCTGAATCCAAAAGGCACGAGAGGGGAATCGGTCGGTACCTCTTGGTCGACGGGCGGTGACGAAGTCACGTCAGGGGTAGACTGCACCGTCGTCTCAGGTACGAGGGTGATGCCCAGCAAGTCTTTTGCGAGCGTGCTGGCGTCGTCCGTTCGCTTGGAGTTGGCGTGTTGCGGGGAGACGGCGCTCGTCTTCGTCTCAGACGCAAAGTCGATGCCCGACATGTCCCCCATTGGGGCGCCAGTGCCGTCGACTCGCTCGACAGCCGACAAGGTGTCGCCTCCTGCTTGGCCTTGGTTGCCCCGCCTCCTCCTCCGTCGGCGGGGGAGGCGACGGGACAAACCCGAATGTTGTTCTTCCACCACGTGGGGAAGACGTCGTCGATTCCGCCGCCGGCGGGCGGGTTGTCGGCCGCCATTGTCGCTGTCGCGCGGCGGGGGAAGGAGTATCATGTCGTAGCTGCCGTCGAGGGACATGAACTCAAGACTCCCGAAACGGAGCACCGTCCCGGGCTGGAAAGGTTGCTGGAGACTGCCCATCTGGAGCTTGACGGGAAATTGTTCGTCAACACGCAGCAGACCCCTACCTGGCGCGCCAACTGTCGGCGTTTCGACCTCGGGGGGTCCCTGGACCGACGAGTAAATTGTCGCCGCGTGCCCCAGCCCAGATGGGTCGGCGCAAGACGGAGCACGAAGGGGGGAGATAGGCGTAAAAGGGGAAACCCATGGCCTTCGTGTTTGTCCCGTGCCCAGGTCGGGTGCGCTTGCAGTAGGGGGTTACAAGCGTCCGCGAGGGAGGGAGCGAGAGGCCTGTGCGCGCGCTGTCCCGTCCTTCCCCGCGCGGCCAACCCTCTGTAAGAGGGCCCTGGACCTTCTTTTTATAGGCTCAAGGAGAGGATCCAGGTGTACAATGGGAGGCGTAGCAGTGTGCTAACGTGTCTAGCAGAGAAGAGCTAGTGCCCTAAGTACATGTCGTCGTGGCAGCCGGAGAGGTTTTGGCACCCGGTTCGTGTGGTGTCGTGGCCGTCGGAGGAGCGCTGGAGCCTGGCAGAAGGACAGCTGTCGGGGCTGTCGAGTCCTTGCTGACGTCTCCTTGCTTCCGTAAGGGGGCTGAGAGCCGCCGTCGTCATGGAGCATGCGGGGCGCCATCATTACTTGTTTACTGGGGCGAGCCAGATGGGACGCCGGTCTTGTTCCCCGTAGCCTGAGTTAGCTTGGGGTAGGGTAATGATGGCGCCTCCTGTGACATGGTCGGTTCGAGCCCTGGGTTGGGCGAGGTGGAGGCTCCTCCGAGGTCGAGGTCGAGTCTGTCTTCCGAGGCCAAGGTCGAGTTCGAGCCCCTGGGTCGGGCGAGGCGGAGACTGTCGGCTGAGGCCAGGGCTGAGTCCGAGCCCTGGGGTCGGGCGAGGCGGAGTTCGTCGTCTTCCAGGGCCGAGCCCGAGTCCGAGCCCTAGGGTCGGGCGAGGCGGAGTTCATCGTCTTCCGGGGCTGAGCCCGAGTCCGAGCCCTGGGGGCGGGCGAAGCGGAGTTCGTCGTCTTCCGGGGCTGAGCCCGAGTCCGAGCCCTGGGGTCGGGCGATGCGGAGTTTGTCATCTTCCGGGGCTGAGCCCGAGTCCGAGCCCTGGGGTCAGGCGATGCGGAGTTTCCTATGGTGCCTGAGGCCGGACTTGGCTGATGTCAGCCTCACTCTGTCGAGTGGCACAGCAGTCGGAGCGGCGCAGGCGGCGCTGTCCTCTTGTCAGGCCGGTCAGTGGAGCGGCAAAGTGACTGCGGTCACTTCGGCTCTGTCGACTCAAGGGCGTGCGTCAGGATAAGGTGTCAGGCCACCTTTGCATTAAATGCTCCTGCGATACGGTCGGTCGGTGTGGCGACTTGGCCAAGGTTGCTTCTTGGCGAAGACTGGGCCTCGGGCGAGCCGAAGGTGTGTCCGTTGCTGGAGGGGTTCCTCGGGCGAGACGTAAATCCTCCGGGGTCGGCTGGCCTTGCCCGAGGCTGGGCTCGGGCGAGGCGAGATCGTGTCCCTTGAGTGGACCGAGCCTTGACTTAATCGCACCCATCAGGCCTTTGCAGCTTTGTGCTGATGGGGGTTACCAGCTGAGATCAGGAGTCTTGGGGGTACCCCTAATTATGGTCCCCGACAGGAATCATTTTCTAAGGGATCACCAACAAAAGGGGGATATCGAGATTGCATATATTAACACTAAGGAACAATTAGCCGATATTTTTACCAAGCCACTAGATTAACAAACTTTTAACAAACTTAGGCATGAGCAAAATATTCTTGATTCTAGGAATTTCTTTTGATGTCTTGCATACATAGCTCATAAATATACCTTTGATCATGTCTCTTTTATATGCTATGACTAATGTGTTTTCAAGTAAATTTCAAACCAAGTCATAGGTGTATTGAAAGGGAATTGGAGTCTTCGGTGAAGACAAAGGCTTCCACTCAACTCCATCAACTCATCCTTCGACGTCGCTCCAAGCAACTCTCCGTTTTTGGTATAATCTTCACTCATGTTTTATTTGCCAAAGGGGAGAAAGTAGTTAGGAAAGGGCTTATATTTCACTCTAAGTATCCGTTTTTGGCGATTCATGCCAAAGGGGGAGAAAGTATTAGCCCAAAGCAAAAGGACCGCACCACCACCTTATTTTAAAACTAATGATTTTCAAATTGGTATCTTATTGTGTTCAAAAAAGGGAAAAAGTAGCACCTTCAAAAATTGGTATCTTAAAACCCTCTTGAACACTAAGAGGAGAATTTATTGAGGGGGAGTTTTGTTTAGTCAAAGGAAAAGCATTTGAAACAGGGGGAGAAAATTTCAAATCTTGAAAATGCTTCTCAAAATCATATTCATTTACCTTTGACTATTTGCAAAAGAATTTTGAAAAGAATTTACAAAAGAATTTGCAAAAACAAAACATGTGGTGCAAGCGTGGTCCAAAATGTTAAAGATATAAAAAAACAATCCATGCATATCCTATAAGAATTTCTATTGGCTCAATTCTAAGTAACCTTTGCACTTACAATTATGCAAACTAGTTCAATTATACACTTCTATACCTGCTTTGGTTTATGTTGGCATCAATCACCAAAAAGGGGGAGATTGAAAGGGAATTAGGCTTACACCTATTTCCTAATTGATTTTGGTGGTTGAATTGCCCAACACAAATAATTGGACTAACTAGTTTGCTCTAGTCTATAAGTTCTACAGGTGCCAAAGGTTCACAATAAGCCAATAAAAAGACCAAGAAAAGGGTTCAAACAAAGAGAGCAAGGGACAACTGAAGTGTGCCCTGGTCTGGCGCACCGGACTGTCCGGTGTGCCACCGGACAGTGTCCGGTGCACTAGGGGACTTTAAGCTGAACTCAACACCTTCGGGAATTCTCAGAGGCGCTCCGCTATAATTCACCGGACTGTCCGGTGTACCACCGGACAGTATCCGGTGCCCCAAGGAAGAGCAACTCTAAACTCGCCAGCTTCGGGAATCCGCTCCGCTATAATTCACCGGACTGTCCGGTGTGACAGCGGAGCAACAGTTACTTCGCGCGCAACGGTCGACTGCAACGCATTAAATGCGCGCCTGCGCGCGCAGAGGAGCAGAGAACGCGCGGGTGGCACACCGGACAGCCTACAGGGCCTGTTCGGTGCGCCACCGGACAGCCAGGCGGGCCCACAAGACAGAGCTCCAACGGTCGGAACCCAACGGCCTGGTGACGTGGCTGGCGCACCGGACAGTGTCTGGTGGCGCACCGGAATGTCCGGTGCGCCCGTCGACAGCAGCCTCCACCAACGGTCAAGTTTGGTGGTTGGGGCTATAAATACCCCAACCACCCCCACATTCAAGTCATCCAAGTTTTCCACCTTCCAACTACTTACAAGAGCTCTAGCATTCAATACAAGACACAACAAAGAGATCAAATCCTCTCCCAACTCCACACAAAGCTTTAGTGATTAGAGAGAGTGATTTGTCGTGTTCATTTGAGCTCTTGCGCTTGGATCACTTCTTTTCTTCCTTCATTCTTGTGATCAAACTCAATTGTAACCAAGGCAAGAGACACCAATTGTGTGGTGGTCCTTGCGGGAACTTCGTGTTCCGTTTGATTGAGAAGAGAAGCTCACTCGGTTCGAGGGACCGTTTGAGAGAGGGAAAGGGTTGAAAGAGACCCGGTCTTTGTGACCACCTCAACGGGGAGTAGGTTTGCAAGAACCGAACCTCGGTAAAACAAATCATCGTGTCTCGCTCTTTATTCGCTCACGATTTGTTTTCCGCCCTCTCTCTCGGACTCGTTTATATTTCTAACGCTAACCCGGCTTGTAGTTGTGATTAAGTTTGTAAATTTCAGATTTGCCCTATTCACCCCCCTCTAGGCGACTTTCAGTAGTCGCGATCCTTCTTTTTCTTCTTCTCGTCCCGGGGGGCGGCACTCAAGCCACCCGGCTAGGCAGCCCCGGTTTGTGGGGCCGAGTGCCATGCACGGCCCTCGGCGACTCTGGCGCACTTGTCAGCCAGAGCAAAGAGCGTGGGGATAGTTTCCACGTCATGTGTGGCCAACTTCTCCAGCATTTTCTTGTCACGTACCCCCTATCGAAAGGTCGTGATGACGGAGGCATCAGAGATACGAGGTATAGTACCTCGCACCTTGGTGAAGCGTGAGATGAACTTCCGGAGAGTCTCCCAGGGCTCCTGCCTCACCGCATGGAGGTGGGCCTCCACACCGTGTTGTTGGTAAGCGCTGGCGAAGTTCACGACGAACCGCGCGCAGAGCTCTTCCCAGGTGTAGATGGATCCTGGGGAGAGGTTCATGAGCCAAGTCCTGGCAGGTCCAGATAAGGCAACATGAAAATACGTTGCCATCACAGTGGTGTTTCCACCTGCTGCCATGATGGCGGTGACGTACACCTGCAGGAACTCCGACGGGTTTGATGTCCCATCGTATTTTTCCGGCAGGTGCGGCCGGAACTTGGGCGGCCATGATGCCGCGCGAAGATGGTCCGCGAGGGCGGCACAGCCCACGCCGGCCAAGGGGACACCCGTTTGGGACCGGGTGCCCATTGGTGTCTGTGGTGTTGCCGCAGCAAAGTCTTGATCGAGGTTGCGACCCTCGATGTTTTGGCGGCGATCGCGCGCCCTTTCCAGGGAGATCCGGGCGTCCTCTCCCTTACGCCTGCGGTTGAGCTCTCCCCGGAGGTCATCAGTATGTGCACCCCTTACGGAAGGCGAGCGCACAGACGCTGTGGCTTCGCTTTGGCGTCGGGATGACCGGGGCCTGGATCTGGTCGAGGTAGAATGCGCCATACCGAGTAGACGGTCAACGTCGTCACGCCACTGCTTCATGGCCCCTGGTGAAGCCGTGGAGCTAGGGGTGGTGTAGCAACTCCCTGGCGGCAGATAATGTCGTAGGTGTTGCCCTCGATGGAGTCCGGGACACTTGCGCAGGCGTGTGCTGTTGCACGGTGTGTACAGCAGCAGCCCCAGACTCAGGGCGGTCAGGTACTCGCGGCACAGAGGACGCAACTTCTTGCTCCATCGCCAAATCTTCCGAAGTTTCGGCGTGGTGCTCGATGATTCGCACCATCATGCTGAGCGAGGGAACAAGCAAAAACTTCAAGCCCAGCCCCCTACCTGGCGCGCCAAATGTCGGAGGGTAAATCTCTCTGGCCGGGTGGCGGATTGCACCCGCCCTAATTCCAAAAATGAGGAGGGGCCTAAGCGTCTTGCTTGTTACGAGGTTGGTGGATGAACACACGAGAGCACACGAGGGTTTAGAGTGGTTCGGGCTGCCGGGGCGTAACACCCTACTCCACTGTGTAATGTATTGTGAGTCTGAGCCTGGATCTGTCTTGTAACATCGCATGGCTCCCCTTTTATAGCTGAAGGGGGGCATGCACAAAGGCACTGAGCCCCGACATGTGGGCCCAGGGACATAGAGAATATAACACTTGGGACTATAAATATTTGTTGTCGGGGCAATCCCCTTGTGTCCTGTCGTCTGAGATTTGTGTATCTTCGGCGTGCAGGGGAAGCTTCTTGTAGAAGGGATAACACAGTGCGCTGCTTGACACAGGCGCGCTGGTCACCAGTAGACCCAGCAGGCGCGCCGCCTGCTGGATGACCTTGACGCTGCCTGCAGCGGATGGGACGGGACGCATTAAATGCTGAGAGGGCACGTCGCCTGTCAGCGCAGTGGCAGGCAGCGCGTCCTCTCCTCAATAAATGCAGGGGCTGCACGTCTTTACGTCAGGCTCGGGCCGATGGCTTATGTCATGGGCCACAAGCAGCGGGTCTCCGCCTAAGCGGGAAGTGAAGGGCAAGGCCTCAACATGTGTCAGCACCGGACCCCTACTCACGACAGGGTCCTCCTCGTTCTGGGACCCTGCTGAGGTTCGGACCTTACTCGGAGGCTCCAAACTTATACGTATAGGGGTCTGGTGTCCTTCTGTGGAGGTCCGGACCCCACGATACATACTAGGATGTGTTGTCTTTTCTTGCCACGTGGCGCCCTTTGGCCTGCCCATGCGGTGGGGTCAGGCGCCGTCCTCCGCGTGGCCTTGAGACGTCGCATGGGTGCGGCTTCTTCATGTTGTAGAAGAGGGTACCCCTGATTTAGGGTACCGACAATCTTGATGACATAGATGAAGATGATATTGCAACGGCCGCAATGCGCACGATGGCGATTGGTGATGTGTGACCACAGGAACAACAGGAGCAAGATCAGTCATCTTCCTCGACGCTGGTGCATCCCCCAACCCAAGATGATGGACAGGTACCTCAAGAATAGGAGCGTGATCAAGGGGGAGCATAGGAAGAACAAGTGATGGAGGAAGAAGCACCACGGGCCCCTCCAACTCAAGTCTGAGCGACGATCCAAAGAAATCACCCCGTCGATCAGATTCTGGGTGACATAAGCAAGGGAGTAACTACTCGCTCAAGATTGGCTAACTTTTGTGAGCATTACTCGTTTGTCTCTTCTATTGAGCCTTTCAGGGTAGAAGAGGCCTTGCAGGATCCGGATTGGGTGTTGGCCATGCAGGAAGAGCTCAACAACTTTAAGAGGAATGAAGTTTGGAGCCTGGTGCCACGTCCAAAGCAAAACGTTGTGGGAACCAAGTGGGTGTTCTGCAACAAGCAAGACGAGCACGGAGTGGTGACAAGAAACAAGGCTCGACTTGTGGCAAAAGGTTATGCCCAAGTCGCAGGTTTGGATTTTGAGGAGACTTTTGCTCCTGTGGCTAGGCTAGAGTCTATTCGAATGTTATTAGCCTATGCTGCTCACCACTCCTTCATGTTATTTCAAATGGATGTGAAGAGCGCTTTCCTCAACGGGCCAATCAAGGAGGAGGTATACATGGAACAACCCCCTGGCTTTGAGGATGACAGGTACTCCGACCATGTGTTTAAACTCTCTAAGGCGCTCTATGGACTTAAGCAAGCCCCAAGAGCATGGTATGAATGCCTTAGAGACTTCTTAATTGCTAATGCTTTCAAGGTTGGGAAAGCTGATCCCACTCTTTTCACTAAGACTTGTGATGGTGATCTTTTTGTGTGCCAAATTTATGTCGATGACATAATATTTGGTTCTACTAACCAAAAGTCTTGTGACGAGTTTAGCAGGGTGATGACTCAAAAGTTTGAGATGTCGATGATGGGCGAGTTGAACTACTTTCTTGGGTTCCAAGTGAAGCAACTCAAGGATGGCACCTTCATCTCCCAAACGAAGTACACTCAAGATCTTCTCAAGCGGTTTGGGATGAAGGACGCCAAGCCCGCAAAGACACCAATGGGAACCGACGGGCATGTTGACCTCAACAAAGGAGGTAAGTCCGTTGATCAAAAGGCATACCGGTCTATGATAGGGTTATTGCTTTATTTATATGCCAGTAGACCGGACATTATGCTTAGTGTATGCATGTGTGCTAGATATCAATCCGACCCCAAGGAATGTGACCTTGTGGCCGTTAAGCGAATTCTTAGATATTTAGTTTCTACGCCTTGCTTCGGGATCTGGTATCCAAAGGGGTCTACCTTTGACTTGATTGGATACTCTGACTCCGATTATGCTGGATGCAAGGTTGATAGGAAGAGTACATCAAGGACGTGCCAATTCATAGGAAGGTCCCTGGTGTCTTGGAGTTCAAAGAAACAAACATCCATTGCCCTATCCACCACTGAAGCCGAGTATGTTGCCGCAGGACAGTGTTGCGCGCAACTATTTTGGATGAGGTAAACCCTCCGGGACTTTGGCTACAATTTGAGTAAAGTCCCACTCCTATGTGACAATGAGAGTGCAATCTGCATGGCGGATAATCCTGTTGAACACAGCCGCACTAAGCACATAGACATCCGACATCACTTTCTGAGGGACCACCAGCAAAAGGGAGATATCGAGGTGTTCAATATTAGCACCGAGAACCAGCTAGCCGATATCTTTACCAAGCCGTTGGATGAGAAAACCTTTTGCAGGTTGCGTAGTGAGCTACATGTCTTAGATTCGCGTAAGTTGGATTGATCTATAGCATACATGTGCTCTATGCCTTTGATCATGTTACTTTATGCATTTATATGATTTGTTGCTTATTTATGGTGCTCAAGTTGTGCAAGGGATCCCCGGACCTCACAAGTCCATGTGTGAATGATGCACATATTTAGGGGGAGATGTGCTACAACTTGACCCTTTGAGACTAACCTTTGTGGTTGAGTATACTTGATGTAGTCTCAAAGGTGAATTGAAAGGGAAAGGTGAACTTGGACCATGCAAAGACTTCCACTGCACTCCGGTATTAGTGTACTCACCTCCAAGTTCATTTTATGCTCTAGTTGCCTTTTTCTCTTAATTGATATTTTTGGTGAGGCAATGGGGTTAGAGGGCCAAGAATGATCCCATTTTGGTGCTTAATGCCAAAGGGGGAGAAATTAAGGCCAAAGCAAATGGATCAGCTACCACTTGTGAATTTTGAAAACAATAGAGTTAGAACATTTGATTTGTCCAAAATACTCTTATTGCAAAATTTGGTCTCTTGTGGGGGAGAATTTTGATTATGGGATAAGGGTGAGTTTTTGGCTCTTGACCAATTTCACTCTTGGATTATCTCTCTTTGTGCCCAAACAAGTGAGTTTGAATTAGAGATAGGAAAATGAATTTGATTTGCAAAAACAAACCAAGTGGTGGCAAAGAGTGATCCAAATATGCTAAATAATAATCAAAAACAATTTGGTCCTTAATTGCATTGATGTTGCACTTCTTTTGGTTGCTTTTGGTTGTGTTGGCATAAATCACCAAAAAGGGGGAGATTGAAAGGGAAATGTGCCTTTGGGCCATTTCTATAATGTTTTGGTGATTAAGTGCCCAACACATATTCTTTAAGTCCTAATGTGCCAAAGATTGAAAAAGTGCAAATCAATACATGAGGTATGTTTCTAGACTTAGTACATTTGTTTTTGAATACTAATGAAGTTATCTAAGTGCTAGAAACAGTGAGAAAAGAAGAAGAAAAGAAACCAAAAAGACTTGGCCCGGTGCAACCAAAACTCAGCTCAGTCTGGCACACCGGACTGTCCGGTGGTGCACCGGACAGTGTCCGGTGCGCCAGGCTGGTCTCCGGTGAAAAGGCCGCTCTCGGGAAAAGTTCAGCGGCGTACGGCTAAAATTCATCGAACTATCCGGTGGTGCACCGGACTGTCCGGTGAGCCAACGTTTGCCAGCGCAACGGTCGACCGCGCAATCCGCGGGCGACGCGTGGCCCACACCAACGGTCGGCAGGGGGCACCGGACAGTGTCTCGTGCGCCAATGGGCCCGAAGCTGCAACTGTCGGATGCGCCAGAAAAGGAAGGAGATCGCGCATCGGACAGCTGCAGTGATTGTCCGGTGGTGCACCGGACTGTCCGGTGCACCACCCGACAGAAGGCAAGTTTGGCCTTCCTTGTTGGCCTCCAATGGCTCCTAGCTGCCTTGGGGCTATAAAAGGGACCCTTAGGCGCATGGAGGAGTTACCCAAGCATTCTTTGAGTATTCTAAAGCATCCAGACTCTGCTCCCACGCATTTGATTCTCTGTGTTAGCGATTTGAGCTCCATTTGAGTTGCGAACTCCATGTGTTGTACTTTGAGCTCAAGTTGTGACTTGTGTGCGTGGTTGTGTTGTGGATTTGAGTCTTGTGTGTGTTGCTCTCCCCTCCCTTACTTCTGTGCTTCTTTTGTGATCATCATTGTAAGGGCGAGAGGCTCCAAGTTGTGGAGATTCCTCACAAACGGGAGAAAGACTAAGGAAGAAAGATGTGGTATTCAAGTTGATCATTGGATCACTTGAAAGGGGTTGAGTGCAACCCTCGTCCATTGGGACGCCACTACGTGGAAGTAGGCAAGCGCTACTTGGCCGAACCACGGGATAAAAATCATGTGTCTCGTGTGCTGCTTATTGTGATTGCTTTGTTCGCACGAGAACGTTTCTTAGCCACTTGACTACACTAACACTCATAACTAAGTTTTGTGGCTATTAGTGTTTGATTTTTACAGGATCACCTATTGACCCCCCCTCTAGGTGCTCTCAGAGTTACCTTCAAATTTGGGAGAAATTTGAAAAGGAGAGAAATTTTGAGCATTGCTAGTTGTGTTGAGCCATTTGTATCTTTCTAGAGAAACTAGCTTTGATTTCAGCTTTTGTGCTGATTTGTGCACCAATGTGTTTTTTACTGCTGGCTAGTGGTGTCGAGCCCTTCTTCTGCCTCTTCTTAAGGACTAGCCATTTTCTCGCTTGGTCGTGTTAAGTCTTTGCCCATTTCCTTGGGGGCCAAGCTTTGCTCCCTCTGGATGGCCTATTTTGGCTTTTATCTAGATTTTGGTCATTTGAGTGAGTTTCTCTTCTCCTTCCTTCTTTATGCTGATATATGTTCGATGGTAGTGTTTACAGTGCACTCATTAAGGGGGAGATTACAAACACAAAGTAGATTTGTCCCCTGTGGTTCGGGTTGATGATAAGTGATTGGCAACGGATAGTGCTTTGGTGTGAGTCTTGGACTAACCAGATACGAGAGCTTGTGTTGTGCAACCATATCTGTCGGCTTGTGTTTTGCGGGTGTGGAGCACATGGACGGTGGTCGACGACGAAGGTGAAGGTCAACATCTTCGTGTCGATGGACCGAGAGCGGTGAAGGACGAGTGTTGGGACTTGACCGAGGGACCGGAGAAGCCAGGTGACTAGATGTGGTGGCTGACACATGAGACACACACTGGCGAAAACGTGGCAGAGCAGATCATGTCGTTGGTGTGATCAAGGACTGGCAGGACACGTGTCCAGGACGTGGGGATGTGCATGTGGTGCGCTACTCGCGGCGGTTTAATGGTTAAGCCTCAAAACTACCCATTTGCTGGTTTTGATGAGTTTGGGCCTCAAAACTCGGCGGTGCTGTTTTAGCGGGAATCGGAGGCGGCACGTGATGTCATCACGAAGAATGCGTCAAGATGAAGCAACTTTGTGTGGAGTGTGTGGTCGTCAGGTCGTCAGTTCAAAATCTCAAGAAGTTGATCCATTTTGCTCAACTAAGTGGATAGTCTCTATATATCTAGGAGTAGTTTATACTTGTGAAATAACCCTCTCTAAATAGATGGGTGGACTGTTGTGGACAACCATCTCTTTTGACTTGTAAAATTTCGGGTCAATCGGAGTCCATTGGTCCAGTTTCGCATTCGAAAACTGAATTTCGAGCCGCTGAAAACAAACAAATGATAGTGACACGATTTTGGGCCCATTCAAAAATTTTTGGTGTCCGGTTTGTAATCCGTTAGTTTTATTGTTCTCGTGTGAGTTCTAGAAACATGTTGGAATCCCCTCACTTTTTGGTTCTTAGTAGCAAAATTTGGTTCACTCCCATTCAATCCGCTCTGATCGCCTCACCGGTCCTTCACAATGGTCTTAGGTTATATAAACTTCCCAATCATCCATGGGGACCCATCTAAGACGTACGTTTCTCCACATGCCCATCAAAAACTGCAAGGAACAACTGACTGTCGTACGTATCATGTACCATGGCATGGATTGTAATGTCGTAGGTACATTAAAACTGAGAATGGATTGTAATGTCTTAGATAAATTGAAAGTTGAGAGTTGCTATATTTTAGTTGCCTAAATTTTTACTATTTTCAGGTAACAATTTTATCCAATCTAGCTACTAGTTGAACTAAAAGGATAACTTACAAGAGATGCTTCGTAACTTTTATGTACCGTAAAAAACAATTAATTTATAAAATTGCCTAAACAATAACAACAAAACCTGGGACGTGGTATATAAGAATACTAGTGTCTAACGTGCGCCTTGCGCGCGCTGGTTTTTTTATGGTCCACTAAAATATGTATGTAAATAAGATCCTACGTAGAACACAATAGTGATAGGTTTTTTTACATAAACAAATGGAAGGTGCGATGCAATTTCTTAAAATGAAGGAAAAACACTAATATAAGTGGTTGATCTAAAAAATAAAGAGGAAGTAGTGCAACCTAACCTGTTTTGTATGAAGCTATAACTCTTTAATGTGTCGCTTTGGTCCTCGAGATGTCCATCAAGTTGGGAACAAATAATTTTTAAAAAGATAGTCATGATCAGCCATTATATACTAATTCCGTTCTCGAATATTTGTCGTCCATTAATTTATTTTTGAACTAAAACACGACAAATAAATAACGGAGGGAGCTATCTATGGAAATCCCATAAAAAGTCATTAAAGATATGGAGCACAGGGCACAATACATTGGCAAAAAAACGACATTGTTTTTTCTATCATACATAGGCACATACATACAATCATTAAAAATGAATAGCCGAAATAACCTGAAAAGGTGGACATATCAGTTAGGAGGTGGAGGTAAAAGAATAGGGAAGGGTGAGTATAGCCCTACAGCAATTTTGGAGATATGTAGAATCCATCGGATATCACATGGATAAGGAAGTTTTTAGTGAAAGAAGTAGATTTTTTTAAAAGCAATGCAAATTGTCAAAAGAATATGAGGCATGTTGTTGTCACCGTACAGAAGAAGCTTTGATCTGACCAAGGCAACTCATGCTGGGCGCAGAGCAGTTGCGCTACGACCTCCGACTCCTACCCATGGCCCATGGGGTAGCAAGTCAAACCCGGCCCAGTCGGCCTCCCTGACTAACCCTTCGTCCTCCATTGTGACAGTGATTGCGTGTAGGTGTTGGTGTCTGAGGTGCTCGCTTGGTGAAGACCAGTACATGTGCTTTTATACCGTTTAGGAACAATGCTGCAGACTGGAGCATGATCTTCAATTTCTTCTTAAAAAACAAAAGGTGGCCATCAATATGATTAAAGAAAGGACGGTCCACGGTTGGGATGAAGCAGTTTATGGCATGCTGATACAGACGAATGATAGATTCATTATTCAATGTAGAATGTGTTAACGTCATTATTCCATGTGGTTCTAACTCAGCATATCGGGAAGAAGAAAAATAACTGAACAAATACAAAAAAAATGTTGTGTACAACGTGGATCTGTAGAAGGCCAAACAGGGCACTGGCTGCAGCAATACTATCAAAGGCCTTCAGAGAACTCAAACCAGATTTAAAGTTCAGATCATGGTACACATTTCGTGAACCTAAGACCATGTGTATCATCATAACGGAGGGCTATTGCGTTCATAAAAAAACAACAAAATGGGAGGCCACGATATGTAGGTTTCCACAATGTCCAACGGGTCTGAATCTACCGGGGATGTGTTGTTGGACGCTGGTATCCT
This sequence comes from Zea mays, assembly GCF_902167145.1. Taxonomy (NCBI): domain Eukaryota; kingdom Viridiplantae; phylum Streptophyta; class Magnoliopsida; order Poales; family Poaceae; genus Zea; species Zea mays. The sequence goes on along the minus strand of NC_050103.1, from coordinate 155,922,782 downwards.
CACAAGCAGCAAGTGATCTGCATCCATCTAGCAATCAAGAGTTGCACAGGACTCCGACCCTCCATAGTGTACGAATCAGCTAAATACTTGTGAACTGGTGGCCCGCACAAAGGCAAGTGGGGTTAGGGATCATGATTACTGTCGGAGGGTAAATCTCTCCGGCCGGGTGGCGGATTGCACCCGCTCTAATTCCTAAAATGAGGAGGGGCCTAAGCGTCTTTCTTGTTACGAGGTTGGTGGATGAACACACGAGAGCACACGAGGGATTAGAGTGGTTCAGGCCGCCGGGGCGTAACACCCTACTCCACTGTGTAATGTATTGTGAGTCTGAGCCTTGATCTCCACGTAACGCTGCATGCCTCCCCTTTTATAGTTGAAGGGGGGCATGCACAAAGGCACTGAGCCCCGACATGTGGGCCCAGGTTCATAATGAATATAGCGCTCGGGACTATAAATATTTGTTGTTGGGGCAATCTCCTTGTGTCTAGTCACCCGAGATCTGTGTATCTTCGGCGTGAAGGGGAAGCTTCTTGCAGGAGGGATAATGAGCACGATGCGCCGCATGGCACGAGCGCATTGTTCGATGGTAGATTAGACAGGCGCGCCGTCTGACGCCGTCTGCCAGCAGAGTGGACTGGACACATTAAATGCCGAGGGGGCACATTGTCCGTCGGCTTGGTGGCAGGCGGCGCGTCCTCTCCGCAATAAATGCGGAGACCGCGCGACCTCAGTGGCCTGACGTCATACTCCGTCGGTCGGCTTATGTCATGAGCCACAAGCCACGCGGCAGCAGCGGGTCTCTGTCCGAGCGGGGAGCGTGGTGCAATCCCCGGACACGTGCCAGCACCGGACCCCTTCCAGGGCAGGGCCCGGGTATTCCCTGCTTCAGAATCCTAGGACCCGGTGGTGATCTGTCCGGATACCACACGGAAGGGTCTAGGATCTTTCTCGGAGGTTCGCCCGTTATGCACGGGGTCCAGTGCCTTCCACGTGGCAGGCCCGGACCTACTGCGTGTATCCGGAGCACGCTTTTTCCCTTGGCCGCGTGGCGACCCAAGGCGGCTGATGTTGCACGACGGTGAGCCGCTTGCCGCGCAACTAGAGGCTTTACCGCCGGCACGGCGCCTATACCTTGTAACCAGGGGTACCCCTTTTTAAGGTACCGACAATTACCTATGAGGTGTCTGTGGCGTCGACGGTGTGGGCGTCCAGGGACAGCGCACATGACCTTCTACAGGGGAGGGCGCGAGCCTGCAGGTGGGGCCATAACCTGAATCCTGTGTAAGCTGTGCGTGACCGGGGATCGGGGCATCTTTTTGGTGCGCGCCGCACTAACCCAGCGCGCGCATGCTGTCAGTTTGCTACTGGTCATACCAACCGTCGTGCCCATCTTCACGACGGACTGGTGCGTGGCCCCCCACGCATGGCGGTTTGGCGTGCCCCGCGTGCGTGGGGCGCCCTGTTGGCCCTGCCTATGTTAAGAATATCTTCCTGCAGCGGCCCCGAGGCGACGTGGGAGCGTGCACGGCGGTTTGCTCCTCCTGCGCATGGAGACTAGTGCCCCAGCCACGCGACTTGCGGGTCCGGGTCCCTCTGTCAGCGACTCAGTTGTTCGGGCGCTAGGTATGTGCCAGGCGGATTTTTCAAGGGTGCGCGGGGAGCCATCTCTTGAAGAAGGGGTTTTCCGCGCGCAGTGGTTTTGCTTTCGCATTTTCCCCAACTGCTCCGCCCTTTTGCCTCCGAGCCTTCCACACCCCTCCACGTTCGCGCTTCTCAGTTTTCCGCCGCTGTGGTTGCCATGGCCATGCTGGTTCACCCTGATCATTACCAGACCGAGGAGGCGCTCGATTCGGTGCGCCGCATGCTCGGATGGGGCTCACCTACGTTCGCCGGGAGGATTCGGGCTGTCACTACTCCCCTCGGTGATCTCGCCGCCGGGGAGTTTATGCTCTTCGTCTCCTACCTCTTCTGCGGGTTGGCGCTGTCGATTTCGTCGTTCTTCATGCTGCTGCTGGAAGAGTTCGGACTCCAACTCCAGCACCACACGCCCCACTCCATCCTCCAGGTGGCCATCTTTGTCCATTTCTGTGAGATGTTCATGGGGGTGGCAGCTTGCACTTCCCTTTTTCGCCAGTTTTTTGAACTAGTGAGGTATGGGAAGGGCAAAGATGAAGCGCCCCAATCCTCTGGGACTGAAATGTGATACAATTACTAGTCCCAGGAGGCTAGTAAACACATTTATACATCAGATGATTATAGATTTGCTTAAACGATACAAACCTATAAAGGTGGCGAATAACTTTAAGAGTTGGTCCACAACTCGGGACATATCATCAGAGTGGGGCTGAAGGAGCCCGATATACGCAGCGAAGCAATTCAGCGGTCCAACAGCCACAAGCAAGGTTGAGAACAGTCGTAACTCTTACTCGATCTCCTTTTTCTGAAAAACAACAAATAAGCAAGGGTGAGTACAAACGTACTCAGCAGCCCACCTTCACCCGCGGAATGGGGAAATCAGATATAATGCATGGAATATCTGGAGTTCAGGATATTTTGCAGAAACATCAATATTTTATGCAGGGTTGTTTTGTAAAACATTTTGTATTTTGCACAGCGCATCCTCTCCCAAAGGAGCAGGAAGTTTTTCAATATAGAACAAAATCCCCTGGACTAAACCATCCAGGTATCTCAGTAGTTTCCCACTGGTTTTCATTTTCAAAAACAACTACTGGACTTCCCGTCCACCATAGCTCACGGCTCAACCGCCGGACCTTTTAAAAACCATTTTTCTCAAACGCACCCTTTTTTGAAAACAAAACATTAATTGCCATACCATAGCAGACTCGTCCATTCTTGTGGACACAGACTATTCGAATAGGTTTTCAAACTCTGCACAGAGGTGTACACTTTACCCACAAGTCCGGTTTCTGCGATCTCACCGTCGTGAGACCCGAATGCCGAATCTCTTTCTTTCCTCGCACGTCCTAAACTTAACGGTTATACCGGAAGGAGTTAGGCCACCGCCATGTCCAAACCGGACAAAACATTCCCCCTCCTTATCCTCCCGGTGCTCCCCAGCCTTCATAACCCTGGGGTTGGACCGTACGAGTTCAGATTGAGTGACTGCCCACACAGTCTCGAGTGGTTGTACTTATCATGAGTACAGGTAGTGAAGGATGACAAACCGGTCCTTATGTGAGGCGACAATCCATCTGCTCACACCTAAACCAGCTGAGCCATCACCTTGGGCCCTCCCCTAAACTAGGGAGTCCCTGATCATCCCTACTCAAAGGTGATAAGGGTGAAAACCCTTCATCATACACATTTTGAAAAGCATTTTCTTTTGGAAACTCACACCTTTCCTCAAATCATTTGTAACAAATATATCAGGGATTGATTGCGGTAAGCGGCTGGGTGGCCATAATAACTTGTCTCAAAATCATATCATGCACAAAATAACAGGCTGAGGGTTGTGGTTGAAAAACATAGGTAATTTATGCATCAAAGGGATCCAGTGAGCTTGATGTGCTTATCCAGCGAAGGGGGAAGAGGAGCTCGCGGAACTGGCTTCTAGCTCCACTGCCTGGCGTAGACTTGCAGATCTGGCCTCCACGAGACGGCACGAACGCTCCGATAACTATGCAACATGAACAAACAAACATACAAACCAACAATTATACCAACAAATATTTAGTATAGTGGTCAGAATAGCGATATATGGATGGGTAGAGTCGTGAGTAGAATCTGTGTCATGTGGTGTTGAGATACTGCTGGTGGTGGAGCGAAGGTGCTTACCAGGAGGGTGGACTGGAGACGAAGCGACACTATGCGTGTAGCCGGCAGAGCGGAGTAACTGAGTGGGTGGGGTGTTTGCCTTGGCTGAGGGTGTTGAGTGTGTGGAGTGGGAGAGGGTAGCTGGGTGTATTTATAGCTGGGTGTATGTGGTGTAGCATAGTGAAGTTCACTGTTGGTGAGAATAGTGACGAATGAATCGTCTGACTTAATATGAACAGGAGAGTTATAGGCAGAATATGGGACAAGAGTATTTTGGGAGTTTTCTGGAATATGAACCATGCTTAAGGGATGACATGGTTGGATAGGGAATAGTTTGACAAGAATTTTAGAAACAAGAATGACTGAAACCTGAGTTTGGATGGAGGAGTTTTGGATTTTATAATCATAGGGAGAAAAAGAAAAGGAAAGGAATATTCTTGGAATATTCTAGAATTTGAATATTTAGAGATATTTGGAAATAAATGTATTTTTGAGCGGGGTGCGAGGAATTATTTTTAGGCTTTTCTTGGGCAGAGGTTTATGTTGGTGGAAGCTGTTCCTACCTACTGTGTCACTTCAGACAACAATGAGGCGGGACCCAAATAGCTGGAATGTTGTGGTATTCTGGTCCGAGTGGGCTGTGGTATCTTGGGCCAGGTTTTATAGGATTGAAGACGTATCCGTACAAACATGGTTTGCCTTTCTTTTTGGAAGTCTGGCTTGAAAGAATCCCAAAGTTAAGCGTGCTCAACTTGGAGAAATCTAGGATGGGTGACCAGATGGGAAGTTCCCTATTGGAATGAAAATCACAGTCACCGGAGTTCGTATGACTGGAATATGGGTCTGGCTGGTCTTAGGTGGACTGGACAGCATGATGGATGAGTAGTTGAAATTTGGGGTGATTGGATGATCGATGAATAGTAACAGTGAATAATAATGATGAATAGTAACGGTGAATAATAATGGTGAATAGTGATGGTGAATAGTCCGTATGAACGAACGATGAACGATGAATAGGAACTATGAACGAACGATGAACGATCAATGAACGATCGAATGATCAAACGAACGAACGATCGGAATTTCGGCAGCATAACGGCAGGAAAAAGATTATTTGGACGAACGAACGGACGAACGATCGAAAGATCGGACGAACGGACGAACGAACCATGAACGATCGGACGAACGATCGAACGATCAGACGAACGAACGAACAAACTAAGAACAGGGGGACGAACGATCGAAGAATGACCGAACGATCCTTGTGCTAGTGTGTGCTTGTGTGGGAGGTGGAGTGGGAGTGGGCGTGTGGGTGTGGGGGGGAGGGAGTTGCCATGAAATGGCTTGGGGTGGGATGAGAGGAGGCCCTTGCCCCTCTATTTATAGCCATGGTGGGGGGATTAGGGGGAGGGATGAGAGGATTAGTGGGAGGATGAGAGGATTAGTGGGAGGATGAGAGGATTAGTGGGAGATTAGCATGGATTTGTCTTATATGAGTGTAATTAGCTTGTAGAGCTCAACGTATGACACCGGAGGCATACGTATACGTGTGAGCATGAGGAAAGTTATGAAGAAAATATTTGTAGGGACTTCAAAAATGATTCTGAAGGTATTTCTCAGGAAGAAAATACTTGGAGATATATTGGTGGAATATTTGGGCAGTATTTCTGAAAGAGTTTGAGGGTGATCACTGGGGAAATATTTGTAGGATATTTTGAGGAGGATTTTAGAGAGAATATAGACCACTATATTTTACTTGTTGATATCAACTTGCAAACAAACATTTTGAAACAAAATTTGAAATTCATTTTGAATTTAGAGCGAGTTTGAGAATATTTCAGAATTTGAATTTTTGGATGCTACAAAAGACCACCTTGGGGCCTACTACTTCGAGACAAGGTCAGATCCAACAGTGACCTACATCGCCTCCCTCGGCGGCGCGGGTGGGAGAACTGGCGGCACGACTGGGTGATTGCCACTGCTGAGGTCAGCGACCGCTTGCCCTTCCGAGTGACGGGCCCAGACTCAGCCGCAAGCAGTGCAGGGAAAAACCATGCCTCGTGCCGGAGTTCGAGCCCGTCCTGGATAGGATTTAGGAACTGGCGGTTGGTGGCCTGACCTCAATGCACGTACTCGGCGATTTCCTGAAGCGCAGGGTCATGCCACTACAGGGGAGGCTGCGTCTGTGTTGCTGGTTTACTGGCCCCAACGACATTGGCAGGATCCAGCACGGGCCTGGGACTGACCTGACCTGGGAGCAGGTGGAAATTTTTGTGAGGGGGATCACTGGTGAGGCTTTTATCCCCGAATCCTTGATGCCTCCCCAGGGCATTTCGCCGCTCTGCGACAATCCAGGGTTGCGGTCAGCGGTGCTGGCCCGACTGCCAACCCTTGATGAGAGTGGGGTGGAGGTCCGCCAGATCGGCGGCCGGGACCCTTACCGGGGGATCCATATTCCCGGTGCACCAGTCGGAGGCCCCCAGTCTGCTGATGTGGCCCCAGAGTCCCCCCAGCGGGCCCCAGTTCCTCGGATAAGGTCTAGGGGCCTGCATGCAGCTCCTCCACTCCGGACGTCGCCGGGAGGTCGGAGGGAGTAAGGCGACACCGACTGCGTCGCGCCGATGGGTCCTTTGTCTCGGACCTTCCCCTCGATTTGGACTCCCCCCAGAAGCGTCAGAAGACAGCTGGTGGGGCTAAGGAGGCCGATCCTCGGGTCCAGGACGGGCAGAGGGGTGTGAGCCCTCCACCGCCACCTCCTTCGGGTTCGACACCACCACCGCCGCCGCCTACGTCAGACCGGTCGCCGTCACCGCGGGGGCAGCGGCAGCGGTAGCAGCAGCAGCAGCAGGGACGGCAGCAGCAGCAATGACATCGGGCGCCCTGCTTCCAAGGCCACTGGAAGGTTCACAGTCCCAAGTAAGCTTAGGCTCTTCCAAATGCCAAATTTTGAGCGTAGCTTTTACGTCGACAGGTCTTGACCCGTCCTTTCCCTGTCAGGGCCCCTTCTTCAGCTTCTGTGGACGCTCGTCCCCCTTCAGCTGTCGTGCCCGCCGGTGGGCCTGGTTCCCAGCAACATACATCTGCTGGGGACGTCGCCGGCGATCCGTCAGCGGCTACCGCAGCTTCATCAGCGTTAGTGCCAAGCCCAGCATTGGCAGTGGCCGAAGAGGTTCTCGCTGCCTTTGCCTCCACCGTGCAGGGTGATGCTGGCGCTGAGGTGGCGCCGTCGGACCCCTAGGATCCGCTTTACCACCGAGGCGACGCCTTCGGGTCCCCAAGTTCCAGCTGGGGGTCCGGAGTTGGCAATGTTGCCAACGGCTGTTGCAAACTCAGAGGCGGTGATACCGTCGGATGCACCGTCGGTGGTGGGTGTGGGAGGCGCGTCCAGCTCTGTCCCACCGCCTAGTCCGGAGGCTCCGGAGGTTATCCTCACGCGACCGCTCTGATATGGCGTCGAACCTGAAGCAACGTTGACTCGCCTCCCTCAGGTGTTGTCCCGCGCTCACTAGGCTCTCCGGGAAACCGAGGTGGCTATCCGACGGGAGTGGGAGGCGCTCGAGACCGAGCACCAGCGCCTTGGCGACTGGTGCACCCAACTGGAGGAGCGCACCAAGGCGGTGTCCTGCCAATTCGCCTCAGAGCGGGCTGAATTTGAGCAGGAGCGCGAGGACTTCAAGGAGGACATCCGGAAGGTGTCTGACCGAGAGGAAGAGGTGACCCAAAAGGAGAGAAGTTTGGCCAGGAAGGAGGTACGCTTAGACCAAAGGGAGGAGGCCGTCACAATGCTCCATGATAAGCTGAAAGCTTATAATACGGTGCTGGAGAAACAGCGGGACAAGCAGGCTATGGCTGAGGTGAAGTTGCAGAAGCTACAGCACGAACTCATCGACAATGCTCGTGACATTGCTCGCGCCGAGGAAAGCCTCAAAGCGAGGGAAGCTTCCCTGGTGAAACGGGCAACTGATCTCGCCTGGCAGGAGGAGGACCTCGCCTTCAGGGAGAAGATGTGGGCAAGGCGGAACAAGTCGCTCGATGAGCTTGAGCTTGAAACGGAGGAGAGAAGGGAGCGTTTGGAGGGAAAAGTGCGGGCACTGGAGGAGCGGGTCCGTCAGTTCCAGGCAGCGCAAGCTGCCCAGGCGACGCAGACGGGCTCGGGCCCCCAGGCGGTGGATGTGATGAGGAAGACACTCGACGACCTCCGGGCTGAGCAACGCACCGGGGCCCAGCGCATTGCCGCCTGGGCTGGTGAGGCAAGCAGGGCGTTGGTGCTGTTGGGGGTGAGCCCCATCCCGGCGCTGGTGTGGCCGGCGTCCATCTCCGATGCGCTCCCGGTATTGGATTCCGTTGCTGAGCGTCTTTGACGTCTGGATTGGATTCTTGGCGCCTGCTTGGAGGCCGAGGGCAGCAGACTTTGCCGGTCGGCGATAGAATACGTCTTGACATGCTTCCGGAGCCATGACCCGGCTGCCTCCTTAGGGCCAGTCATCGCAGGTCCGGTGGCCGATACTGAAGATGCTGCCCGGGAGGGCGTGCAGGACGTTGTGGACGCAGTGGTCGGGCGCTTCCAGCGGGATCCTACTGACGATGAGTAGCCAGGCCTGCGTGGAGAAAAACGATGGTTCCGCTGGAGAGCGGGTTGTAATATATCTTTGATTTCGTAAGATACTCTTTAGGTACTACTTATCAGGTGATATTACAACTTATCTGCACGCCACTTTTCCTTTGTTGTGTGCATTGTTACCAACTTCTTCCCTGGTACTCGCCCCCCTGGGATATGGCTTCGACGCGTCGGGGCTGGATGCTAGGATTCATAAGGAGGAACTGGTGTCGTGACCCCCAAGGGGTACCCCCAACTGGGACCCGACCTGCACACAGTCTTGGCTAGGTATGTTTAGTAGCGCACCCATAGGGTTCGCCAGCTGGTATTTCTTATACTTTGATTCACGCAACAAGACCGGCCGCAGAGCGGTGGGGCGTGTAGGCTTACGGTACTTGACCATACCAAGCGACTTCACGGCCCCAAACCACCCCGTCGTCTGGTTGCCGGGTCTGGTTACTCAATTCGAATGTCGCTATACCAGCCAGGGAAGGAAACTGCATGGGCGGTGAGATAGTAATAATGGTCACAAACTTTAGGAATAAAATCGACATAAAAACAGTTCTGTGCGTCGAACCCCTTCCTTATAACTGGATATACACGAGTGTAGGCCAACAGACCGGGTTTATTGAGGGCGGACCTCTCCGGGTTGGCGCATATAAATGCGCTTCTTGGTTACAGGGAAAGAGACCGAACCCCCAATTCTGTTTTTATGTGAAAAACTTATGGAGATGCTCTATGTTCCAAGGATTGGGAAGAGGTACTCTATTAGCTGTGGCGAGGCGGACACATCTGGGACGGCATATTTCTGTCACTTTGAAGGGTCCTTCCCAGCTGGGAGAGAGCTTATGGAGCCCTTCTCGGTTCAGGATTCACCTTAGGACCAGGTCCCCGACCTCAAGCTTCCTACTATGCACGAACCGTTGGTGGTAGCGTCTGAGCGCCTGGTTGTATCGTGCATTTTGAATTGTTGCTTGCCACCTGTGCTCGTCGATGAAGTCCACATCTTCACACCGTTGTTGTTCCTGCGCAGACTCATCAAAAGACTGGACCCGCGGGGAGCCCATAATGATTTCCGGGGGAAGGCAAGCTTCAGCCCCGTACACCAGGAAGAATGGGGTCTCCCCGGTGGCTCGGCTGGGCGTGGTCCGGTTCCCCCACAACACGGATGGGAGCTCACCGACCCAATTTGTGCCATGCTTCTTAAAGCAGTCATAGGTGCCTGTCTTGAGCCCCCTGAGAATCCCTGCATTTGCCCTCTCCGCCTGTCCGTTACTCCTAGGGTGAGCCACGGATGCAAAGCAGAGCTGGGTGCCGATGTCCTCGCAATACTCCTGAAAGATCCAACTTGTAAACTGCGTCTCGTTGTCTGTAATGATACGACTTGGGACCCCAAATCTACAGACGATCGATTTGAGGAAGGCGACATCAGCGCCCTGGGTGATGTTGACCACGGGGGTGGCCTCTGGCCACTTGGTGAACTTGTCGATGGCGACAAATAGGTACCGGTAGCTGCCGATGGCCCTGGGAAATGGTCCCAGGATATCCACCCCCCATACGGCGAATGGCCAAGAAGGCAGAATCATTTGCAGGGCCTGAGCTGGTGTGTGTATCTGCTTTGCGTGGTAGCTTGTGCATTTCTATGGATTTGTTCATTTATAAGCATAGGGCTATCCGAGCTATCAAATTTCATTCCATTCTCTACAATCTCCCATATGCTTGGATGGAGAGAGAATAAGTGACTACGCATTTTGTGACTCCAAAATCCGTAGTCTTCCCCATCGAAGTGTGGAGGTTTGCCAAGAGGAATGGAAAGCAAATGCGAATTCGAACTATGTGGAATACGAGAATAATCAAATGAAAAGTTCGAATTGACCGTCTTCCTGTAGTCGTTGTCGTCGTCCTTTTGGGAAGAAGTCGACTCATCGCTATCGTCGTAGTAGACGATCTCCTTGATGCGCCTTGTCTTCTTCTTCTTCCCATCTTTACGCTTGTGGCCCGAGCCCGAGTCAGTAGGCTTGTCATCCTTCGGCTCGTTGACGAAGGACTCCTTCTCCTTGTCGTTGATCACGATTCCCTTCCCCTTAGGATCCATCTCTTCGGGCGATTAGTCCCTTCTTGAAGAGAACGGCTTTGATACCAATTGAGAGCACCTAGAGGGGGGGTGAATAGGTGATCCTGTGAAACTTAAACTTATAGCCACAAAAACTTGTTAAGTGTTAGCACAATAATCGCCAAGTGGCTAGAGATGAGTCTCAACAAAACACAATACCACAAAAGATTAACACAGAGAAGACACAGTGGTTTATCCCGTGGTTCGGCCAAGTACAAAACTTGCCTACTCCACGTTGTGGCGTCCCAACGGACGAGAGTTGCACTCAACTCCTCTCAAGTGATCCAATGATCAACTTGAATACCACAGTGTTATGCTTTTCCTTTCAATATCCCGTTTGCGAGGAATCTCCACAACTTGGAGTCTCTCGCCCTTACACTTGAGATTCACAAAGAAATACGGAGTAAGGGAGGGAAGCAACACACACAAATCCACAGCAAAATGCGCACACACACGGCCAAGAATCGAGCTCAAAAGACTATCTCAAAGTTCTCACTAGAACGGAGCTCGAATCACTGAGAATGACAAACGAATGCGCAAAGACTGAGTATGGATGATCAAGAATGCTCTAAGGTTGCTTAGTGTGCTCCTCCATGCGCCTAGGGGTCCCTTTTATAGCCCCAAGGCAGCTAGGAGCCGTTGAGAGCAAATTTAGAAGGCCATCCTTGCCTTCTGTCGTCTGGCGCACCGGACAGTTCGGTGCACACCGGACACTGTCCGGTGCCAGATTTCTTTCCTTAAATGGCGAAGCCGACCGTTGGCAGATATGGGAGCCGTTGGCGCACCGGACAGTCCGGTGCACACCGGACAGTCCGGTGCCCCTTCCGACCGTTGGCTCGGCCACGTGTCGCGCACGGATTCCGCGGCCGACCGTTGGCCCGGCCGACCGTTGGCTCACCGGACAGTCCGGTGCACACCGGACAGTCCGGTGAATTTTAGCCGTACGCTGTCGGCGAATTCCCGAGAGCGGCCACTTCGCTCGAGGCAGCCTGGCGCACCGGACACTGTCCGGTGCACCACCGGACAGTCCGGTGCCCCAGACCGAAACAGCCTTTTGGCTGAACACAGCCAACTCTTCTCGTTTCTTCTTCTTTCTGTTTCTGATACTTAGACAAGTATATTAGTACACAAAACCAATGTACTAAGACTTAGAAACATACCTTTTCTCTTGATTTGCACTTTGTCCATCCATGGGCATAGATTCACATTTAAGCACTTGTGTTGGCACTCAATCACCAAAAACTTAGAAATGGCCCAAGGGCACATTTCCCTTTCAATCTCCCCCTTTTTGGTGATTTATGCCAACACAACATAAAGCAACTAGAACAAGTGCAATATCACTTCAAATAAAAACTCAAATTTATTTTGATTCAATTTGGCATATATGGATCATCCTTTGCCACCACTTGGTTTGTTTTTGCAAATCAACCTCAAAATCCTATCTCTAAGTCAAATCCACTTGTAGAGACATCAAGAGAGGTTTTCCAAAGAAAATTGATTCAAGATTCCAAAAACTCCCCCTTTTTCCCATAATCAACACTTCTCCCCACAAGAGGCCAACTTGACAAAAGAGACATTGCAAGAGTTTTGACAAACCAAAAGCTCTATCCTACTGTTTTCAAAGTTTCTCAAGTGGTAGCTGATCCATTTATTGCTTTGGCCTTTATTTTCTCCCCCTTTGGCATCAAGCACCAAAATGGGATCAATCTTGGCCCTTTAACCCCATTGCCTCACCAAAATCTTCAACTAAGAGCAAATAGGCAATAAGAGTATAAAGATGAACTTGGAAGAGTTACTCTTTTCATCGGAGTGCAGTGGAAGTCTTGCATGGTCCAAGTCCACCTTTTCCCTTTTAATTCTCCTTCGAGACTAAAACAAGCAAACTCAAGCATATGGTTAGTCTCAAAGGGTCAAGTTGTAACACATCCCCCCCTAAACATGTGCACCACTTTGCAACGGACTTGTGAGGTCCAGGGAGTGTTTGTACAACTTGAGCACCATTATTAAGCAACAAAATGCAGAAGGAACATGATCAAAAGCATAAACACATGTATGCTACAATTCAATCCAAGTTCCGCGAATCTAAGACATTTAGCTCACTACGCAGCCTGCAAAAGGTCTTCTCATCTAGAGGCTTGGTAAAGATATCGGCTAGCTGGTTCTCGGTGCTAACATGAAACACTTCGATATCTCCCTTTTGCTGGTGGTCTCTCAAAAAGTGATGTCGGATGTCTATGTGCTTTGTGCGGCTGTGTTCAACAGGATTTTCCGCCATGCAGATAGCACTCTCATTATCACATAGGAGTGGGACTTTGCTCAGATTGTAGCCAAAGTCCCGAAGGGTTTGCCTCATCCAAAGTAGTTGCGCGCAACAGTGCCCTGCGGCAACATACTCGGCCTCAGCGGTGGATAGGGCAACGGAGGTTTGTTTCTTAGAGTTCCATGACACCAGGGACCTTCCTAAGAATTGGCACGTCCCTGATGTACTCTTCCTATCGACCTTACATCCAGCATAGTCGGAATCTGAGTATCCAACCAAGTCAAAGGTAGACCCCTTTGGATACCAGAGCCCGAAGCAAGGCGTAGCAACCAAATATCTAAGAATTCGCTTCACCGCCACTAAGTGACACTCCTTAGGATCGGATTGAAATCTAGCACACATGCATACCCTAAGCATAATATCCGGTCTACTAGCACATAAATAAAGTAAAGACCCTATCATTGACCGGTATGCTTTTTGATCAACGGACTTACCTCCTTTGTTGAGGTCGGTGTGTCCGTCGGTCCCCATCGGAGTCTTTGCGGGCTTGGCGTCCTTCATCCCAAACCGCTTCAGCAAGTCTTGCGTGTACTTCGTTTGAGAGATGAAGGTGCCATCCTTGAGTTGCTTCACTTGGAACCCAAGGAAGTAGTTCAACTCACCCATCATAGACATCTCGAATTTCTGCGTCATAACCCTGCTAAACTCTTCACAAGACTTTTGGTTAGTAGAACCAAATATTATGTCATCGACATAAATTTGGCACACAAAAAGATCACTGTCGCAAGTCTTAGTAAAAAGAGTTGGATCGGCTTTCCCAACCTTGAAAGCATTAGCAATTAAGAAGTCTCTAAGGCATTCATACCATGCTCTTGGGGCTTGCTTAAGTCCATAGAGCGCCTTAGAGAGCTTACACACATGGTCGGGGTACCGTTCATCCTCGAAGCCAGGGGGTTGCTCCACGTACACCTCCTCCTTAATCGGCCCATTGAGGAAAGCGCTCTTCACATCCATTTGGTACAACCTGAAAGAATGGTGAGCGGCATATGCTAGCAAGATACGAATTGATTCTAGCCTCGCCACAGGAGCAAACGTCTCCTCAAAGTCCAAACCTGCGACTTGGGCATAACCTTTTGCCACAAGTCGAGCCTTGTTCCTCGTCACCACCCCGTGCTCGTCCTGTTTGTTGCGGAACACCCACTTGGTTCCCACAACATTTTGCTTGGGACGAGGCACCAGTGTCCATACTTCATTTCGCTTGAAGTTGTTGAGTTCCTCCTGCATGGCTAACACCCAGTCCGGATCTAGCAAGGCCTCTTCTACCCTGAAAGGCTCAATAGAAGAGACAAAGGAGTAATGCTCACAAAAATTAACTAATCGAGATCGAGTAGTTACTCCCTTGCTAATGTCACCCAAAATATGGTCGACGGGATGATCCCTTTGAATCACCGCTCGAACTTGGGTTGGAGGTGCCGGTTGTGCTTCTTCCTCCATCACATGATCATCTTGTGCTCCCCCTTGATCACATGCCTCCTGTTGATGAACCTGTTCATCGTCTTGAGTTGGGGGATGCACCATTGTTGAGGAAGAAGGTTGATCTCGTTCATCTTGTTCCTGTGGCCGCACTTCTCCAATCGCCATGGTTCGTATAGCAGCCGTCGGAACATCTTCTTCATCTACATCATCACAATCAACAACTTGCTCTCTTGGAGAGCCATTAGTCTCATCAAATACAACGTCGCTAGAGACTTCAACCAAACCCGATGATTTGTTGAAGACTCTATACGCCTTTGTATTTGAGTCATAACCTAACAAAAACCCTTCTACAGCTTTGGGAGCAAACTTAGAATTTCTACCCTTCTTCACTAGAATGTAGCATTTGCTCCCAAATACACGAAAGTAAGATACATTGGGTTTGTTACCGGTTAGAAGCTCATACGACGTCTTCTTGAGGAGGCGGTGAAGGTAGACCCTGTTGATGGCGTGGCAAGCCGTGTTCACGGCTTCCGACCAGAAACACTCGGGGGTCTTGAATTCTCCAAGCATCGTCCTCGCCATATCGATTAGTGTCCTATTCTTCCTCTCTACCACACCATTTTGCTGTGGTGTGTAGGGAGCGGAGAACTCGTGCTTGATCCCTTCCTCCTCAAGGAACTCCTCCACTTGAAGGTTCTTGAACTCGGACCCGTTGTCGCTCCTTATCTTCTTCACCTTGAGCTCAAACTCATTTTGAGCTCTCCTGAGGAAGCGCTTGAGGGTCCCTTGGGTTTCAGACTTATCCTGCAAAAAGAACACCCAAGTGAAGCGGGAAAAGTCATCAACGATAACTAGACCATACTTACTTCCTCCTATGCTCAGATAGGCGACGGGTCCGAAGAGGTCCATATGTAGCAGCTCCAGGGGTCTTGATGTTGTCATCACATTTTTGGTGTGATGAGAGCTTCCCACCTGTTTCCCTGCTTGACAAGCTACACAAGGTCTATCTTTTTCGAAATGAACATTGGTTAGACCTATCACGTGTTCTCCCTTTAGAAGCTTGTGGAGGTTCTTCATCCCCACATGTGCTAAGCAGCGATGCCACAGCCAGCCCATGCAAGTCTTAGCCATTAAGCATGCATCTAGACCGGCCTCTTCTTTTGCAAAATCAACTAAGTAAAGCTTGCCGTCTAGAATACCCTTAAAAGCTAGTGAACCATCACATCTTCTAAAAACAGACACATCTACATTTGTAAACAAACAGTTATATCCCATATTGCATAATTGACTCACAAATAGCAAATTATATCCAAGAGACTCTACTAAAAACACATTAGAGATAGAGTGCTCATTTGAGATTGCAATTTTGCCTAACCCTTTTACCTTGCCTTGATTCCCATCACCGAATATTATTGAATCTTGGGAATCTTTATTCTTGACGTAGGAGGTGAACATCTTCTTCTCCCCCGTCATATGGTTTGTGCATCCGCTGTCAATAATCCAGCTTGAACCCCCGGATGCATAAACCTGCAAGGCAAATTTAGGCTTGGGTCTTAGGTACCCAACTCATGTTGGGTCCTGCAAGGTTAGTCACAATTTCCTTAGGGATCCAAATGCAAGTTTTATCACCCTTGCATTTTGCCCCTAACTTCCTAGCAATTACCTTTCTATTCTTTCTACAAATTGCAAAGGAAGCATTCAAAGCATGATATATTGTAGAAGGTTCATTTAATTTCCTAGGAACATTAACAACATTTCTTCTAGGCATATTATGAACAGCATTTCTCCTACCAACATTTCTATCATGCACATAAGAAGAGCTAGAAGCAAACATGGCATGAGAATCAAATGCATTATATGCATTACAACTCCTATAAGCATTTCTAGGTTGTCTTCTATCATAGTACATAAAGGCATGGTTCTTTTGCACACTACTAGCCATAGGGGCCTTCCCTTTTTCCTTGGCGGAGATGGGAGCCTTATGGCTTGTCAAGTTCTTGGCTTCCCTTTTGTAGCCAAGTCCATCCTTAATTGAGGGATGTCTACCAATCGTATAGGCATCCCTTGCAAATTTTAATTTATCAAATTCGCTTTTGCTAGTCTTAAGTTGGGCATTAAGACTGGCCACTTCATCATTCAATTTAGAAATTGAAACTAGGTGTTCACTACAAGCATCAACATTAAAATCTTTACACCTAGTGCAAACCATAACATGTTCTACACAAGAGTTAGATTTACTAGCCACTTCTAGTTTAGCATTTAAATCATTATTAACACCTTTTAAAGTAGCAATGGTTTCATGACAAGAAGATAATTCACTAGAAAGCACTTCATTTCTTTTAATTTCTAGAGCAAGAGAATTTTGTGCACTAACAAATTTATCATGCTCCTCATATAAAAGATCCTCTTGTTTTTCTAGTAATCTATTCTTATCATTCAAAGCATCAATCAACTCATTAATTTTATCTATCTTAGATCTATCTAAGCCCTTGAACAAGCATGAATAATCTATGTCATCATCATCACTAGACTCATTATCACTAGAAGAGGCATAAGTGGAGTCTTGAGTACTCACCTTCTTCTCCCTTGCCATAAGGCATGTGTGATGCTCGTTGGGGAAGAGGGATGACTTGTTGAAGGCAGTGGCGGCGAGTCCTTCATTGCCGGAGTCGGAGGAGGAGCAATCCGAATCCCACTCCTTGCCTAGATGTGCCTCGCCCTTTGCCTTCTTGTATGCCTTCTTCTTCTCCCTCTTGCTCCCTTGTTCCTGGTCACTTTCATTATCGGGACAGTTAGCAATAAAATGACCAAGCTTACCGCATTTGAAGCATGAGCGCTTCTCCTTTGTCTTGGTCTTGCTTGGCTGTCCCTTGCGACCTTTAAGCGCCGTCTTGAAGCGCTTAATGATGAGGGCCATCTCCTCATTATTTAGCCCGGCCGCCTCAACTTGCGCCACCTTGCTTGGTAGCGCCTCCTTGCTCCTTGTTGCCTTGAGAGCAATGGGTTGAGGCTCATGGATTGGACCATTCAATGCGTCGTCCACGTATCTCGCCTCCTTGATCATCATTCTCCCGCTTACAAACTTCCCTAGAACTTCTTCGGGCGACATCTTGGTGTACCTAGGATTTTCACGAATATTGTTCACCAAATGAGGATCAAGAACGGTAAATGACCTTAGCATTAGGCGGACGACGTCGTGGTCCGTCCATCGCGTGCTTCCGTAGCTCCTTATTTTGTTGATAAGGGTCTTGAGCCGGTTGTAAGTTTGGGTTGGCTCCTCTCCCCTTATCATTGCGAATCGTCCAAGCTCGCCCTCCACCAACTCCATTTTAGTGAGCATGGTGATGTCGTTCCCTTCGTGAGAGATCTTGAGGGTGTCCCATATCTGCTTGGCGTTGTCCAGGCCGCTCACCTTATTGTACTCTTCTCTGCACAAAGATGCTAATAGAACAGTAGTAGCTTGTGCATTTCTATGGATTTGTTCATTTATAAGCATAGGGCTATCCGAGCTATCAAATTTCATTCCATTCTCTACAATCTCCCATATGCTTGGATGGAGAGAGAATAAGTGACTACGCATTTTGTGACTCCAAAATCCGTAGTCTTCCCCATCGAAGTGTGGAGGTTTGCCAAGAGGAATGGAAAGCAAATGCGAATTCGAACTATGTGGAATACGAGAATAATCAAATGAAAAGTTCGAATTGACCGTCTTCCTGTAGTCGTTGTCGTCGTCCTTTTGGGAAGAAGTCGACTCATCGCTATCGTCGTAGTAGACGATCTCCTTGATGCGCCTTGTCTTCTTCTTCTTCCCATCTTTACGCTTGTGGCCCGAGCCCGAGTCAGTAGGCTTGTCATCCTTCGGCTCGTTGACGAAGGACTCCTTCTCCTTGTCGTTGATCACGATTCCCTTCCCCTTAGGATCCATCTCTTCGGGCGATTAGTCCCTTCTTGAAGAGAACGGCTTTGATACCAATTGAGAGCACCTAGAGGGGGGGGTGAATAGGTGATCCTGTGAAACTTAAACTTATAGCCACAAAAACTTGTTAAGTGTTAGCACAATAATCGCCAAGTGGCTAGAGATGAGTCTCAACAAAACACAATACCACAAAAGATTAACACAGAGAAGACACAGTGGTTTATCCCGTGGTTCGGCCAAGTACAAAACTTGCCTACTCCACGTTGTGGCGTCCCAACGGACGAGAGTTGCACTCAACTCCTCTCAAGTGATCCAATGATCAACTTGAATACCACAGTGTTATGCTTTTCCTTTCAATATCCCGTTTGCGAGGAATCTCCACAACTTGGAGTCTCTCGCCCTTACACTTGAGATTCACAAAGAAATACGGAGTAAGGGAGGGAAGCAACACACACAAATCCACAGCAAAATGCGCACACACACGGCCAAGAATCGAGCTCAAAAGACTATCTCAAAGTTCTCACTAGAACGGAGCTCGAATCACTGAGAATGACAAACGAATGCGCAAAGACTGAGTATGGATGATCAAGAATGCTCTAAGGTTGCTTAGTGTGCTCCTCCATGCGCCTAGGGGTCCCTTTTATAGCCCCAAGGCAGCTAGGAGCCGTTGAGAGCAAATTTAGAAGGCCATCCTTGCCTTCTGTCGTCTGGCGCACCGGACAGTCCGGTGCACACCGGACACTGTCCGGTGCCAGATTTCTTTCCTTAAATGGCGAAGCCGACCGTTGGCAGATCTGGGAGCCGTTGGCGCACCGGATAGTCCGGTGCACACCGGACAGTCCGGTGCCCCCTTCCGACCGTTGGCTCGGCCACGTGTCGCGCACGGATTCCGCGGCCGACCGTTGGCCCGGCCGACCGTTGGCTCACCGGACAGTCCGGTGCACACCGGACAGTCCGGTGAATTTTAGCCGTACGCCGTCGGCGAATTCCCGAGAGCGGCCACTTCGCTCGAGGCAGCCTGGCGCACCGGACACTGTCCGGTGCACCACCGGACAGTCCGGTGCCCCAGACCGAAACAGCCTTTTGGCTGAACACAGCCAACTCTTCTCGTTTCTTCTTCTTTCTGTTTCTGATACTTAGACAAGTATATTAGTACACAAAACCAATGTACTAAGACTTAGAAACATACCTTTTCTCTTGATTTGCACTTTGTCCATCCATGGGCATAGATTCACATTTAAGCACTTGTGTTGGCACTCAATCACCAAAAACTTAGAAATGGCCCAAGGGCACATTTCCCTTTCAACCATGGATGTCTCTGATGCGTTCGGGGGCTCGGGGTATATAAACCGCCCTGGTCGCACCCTGTTCTCCACCAAACCGGAGCATCGCCGCCTCGCCCAAAACACCAGACGGGAAAATTGAGGGCGATTCGGTGATGAACGTCACCGCTCTGCAAATTCGCTCGCGCCGTCGTTCTGTGCACGTGGTCGGGTGGGGCAGCTGCTTCTGTTTTCCTCTTGAACCTCCTCGTGGATCCAGTTCGGGGGCTGCAGATCACGCCGTGGATGGAGCGACCAGAGGAATCGCCGCTGTGCAGCGCGCCGCCATGGCTGGGCCTCAACGCACAGACATGGGTTACTTGTGGTCCGTCATCGGGATGTCGCCGCGACCTCATCAGTGGTAAGCGAATCTTTCGCTATGTTGTCCTTTTACCCGTCCCTGGTTCGCCGGCCACAGGTAGACTTGGGCTCGCACGGTGGTTGCGGCTGGTCAGTGCGCTATAGTGGCCTCGATCGCCTTGGACTGACTGGCCGGTGTGAGAGGAATGCATGGGGAGCTTGGGCATCGAGGCTTGTGCTTTGACAGGGCATCCGCCGCGGAGGGTTCCCTGGCCACCGTGCTTCATGGTCGGTGTAAGGGTAGAAGAGAGAACCGGTGAGGAAGAAGACGCCAGGGCATCCCTTGATCGCGCGATGGACGGCGGGGATTAAGAGGATCGGGATAAAGAAACCAGGACCGTAGGATTATAAGCGGAGGGGGTAGATTAAATCTTGCGTCCCCCTTCGTACCGAGGAGTTCGGGCGGTTAGATTGTGATCGTGTGGCCCAGATCTGGGCGGGATTTCATAAAGCGTGGATCTAATCTTGACCATAGATCTTGAATCGGACAGCCAGGATAGATCCATACCCCTTCGCGGGGCATTTTTCTAAAGAGACCCCGAGGAAAGCAGTAATCAACCCGCCATCCATAGCTGATGTGGGCTGAGTCTTAGGAATCTTGCGGCTTAGCCCCTGAACTTCTCTGTATTAGTGCGCCCAGTCCAGAGAGTCAGAAAAATCAGAAAACAAATATAGAATTGGATTTTTAATGTAGAAATAAATGCTAAGAATTGGTTTAATTCATAGAAAATTCATATGATGTCCAAATTAATCCATTTTAATTGCTATGATTTTGTAATAATGTTGTTTATCACCTAATGCCTCTGTTTTGACATGAAAACAATAATAAAATTGATCTCTTAATTAATCTCGTATCAAATACCTAAACCTTAGAAAATTTGTATCTCCTCCGTTTTAAATCCGATTTGACTCGTTCCAGTTGCGTTAGTCTCGTAGCAACGCGTAGATCGTTATTATGCAGTTTGTACTTATGTTTGGTGTAATGTTAATTTTGCCTATACAATGTTTGTTTGTATTGCTACGACTAGCGTGAGGTCACGAGTCATCTGAAGATCATCCTGGTACCTGGAATCTCAAGTCCCAGGCAAGTTGTGCCCTTGATCACTTCTTTTACCCACTCATGTTCTAATTAATCATAATGATCTGCATAGGTTAATTTGATGGGACCTAATAGGTTACCCTAGTTTGTCTATCTTTATGCCTTGTTTACCACTAAACTTTCTGGGTAGTACTTGCTAGTGCTATATGTGGATTTGGGCATTGAGATACATATTATTCATACTTTTGTTATCAGTTGTTATTTACTGTTCATGATAAGATCATTATGTTAATTGGAACATGGAGAACCACCCGGGAAAACAGTGCTACCACAAGGGTTTAATGGGACGCCCTTGGCCGATTAATTAGGAAAGCTAGTGGAAGACTACCTTACCCGAAAGGGGCAAGGGCAGTAAGGGAGTGGTCAGTGTAGGGAGGCCCTCGGGAGGATTTTGCTGCGATGGCGGTCCTGCAAGGGATTCCTGCATTGGAGCTTCCTATAAACTGTAGCGGGTTTTCTGAAGCTAGTGGAACTTTGTAAAGGCCTCGTAGTGTTACCCTGCCTCGCCTCCTCGGTAGAGGTGTATGGGAAGTCGCGATCCCTTGGCAGATGGGTAACATGACTTGTGGGTAAAGATGTGCAACCTCTGCAGAGTGTAAAACTGGTATACTAGCCGTGCTCACGGTCATGAGCAGCTCAGACACTCACATGATTAAATTATGGAACTTAAACTCAATTTGTCATATGCATTGCATCGCAGGTGAGATTGTTACTTTTGTTCTACTACTTAATTGGGTTGGTATTTACTTATACTTAGTAATTGCTAATAAAATTTTGACCAACTTTAAAAGCAATGCTCAGCTCTAACCATCCTCTTTGGTAAGCCTTACACTTCACGTGAGCTCCCACCTTTGGCGAGTTCATGCACATTATTCCCCACAACTTGTTGAGCGATGAACGTATGTGAGCTCACTCTTGCTGTCTCACACCCCCCACAGGTCAAGAACAGGTACCCCAAGATGAGGCGCATGAAGGATGCTGTGACGAGTTTGTGAGAGGTCTAGGTCGTCGTCTCCCAGTCAACTTTGGGTTGCTGGACCGTTGTCTCCTTATAATGTAATTATTTATTTATTTTGTATAGAACTCCTGTTATATAGTAAAGATGTGACATTCGATCCTGTGCCATGATTCATCATATGTGTGAGACTTGGTCCCAGCACACATGGTGATTATGTTCGCGCCCGGGTCTTAGTGCCCCTGAAATCCGGGTGTGACAGAAGTGGTATCAGAGGAATGTTGACTGTATGACGAAACCTAGATAGAACTGGACAACCATTATCAACTTACCTTTGCTACTCTTATTCTTTGTAAACTTTTCTTAATCATTTCTCATCTATTTCCGCTTTACTCTGATTATTCTTATCTTTCTAAAAGACAAATATAGATTTTGCACTTTGAAATCCTGTGCCTAAAGTGACTTTAGGAATAGGAGACCTCATCTTAGGGACAAAATCAAAACTATTTTTGTAAGTATCTATATGCTTGAATGCTTGTTCTTATGATATTTGTCTGATTTGGATCTTTGATTGAGTGTGATGAGTTGTGGAGTAATGTCCACAATTACACCTGCATATACATACATGCATAAATATAAATAAATAAAATTCATAAAAAAAACTAGATTATCCTCCATTAAAGTGTACCAATTTTAATAGATCCATCCTATCTTAAAGGGTTCTCTTTTATCTTAATAGATCTGTCTTATCTCGAAAAGATTCTATCATATCCTAACAGATCTAATTGACCTCAAAAGATTCAACCTTATCTTTATGGATTCATCTTGCCCTAATTAGCATATTTATCCCACTCTAGAATAACAACCATGATCTAATCCAAATTGAGTTACTTAAACAAGTTAGATAATGTTGGCGACAAAAAAATAGGCCCTAATTCTATAAACATATCTTACCCTAAATTAATCCCTTGGACTAACTCGTCCGTAAACAACAACATAACCTACATCATAGGTTGCCTAACCCATTTGTTCAAAAAGCAAAGTAAAACTCTGTTCAAACCTACCTACCTCGTGTAACCCGGCTATCCTAACTACTTGTCCCTAATTCGGATAAAGACTTCAAGAACGAAGATCGAAGATGATCGACCTCATCAAATCGAGGAAGGAAAAGATTCAAGCCAGATCTTCAAAAGGAATCAAGATCCACAATCTTGGATAGAATCTTTCCTCACCCTACCCTTTCTTAACCAAACCTATCTATGCTCTAAAGACATCTTCTATCCTACATAATAAAGTAGATATACATATATATACCCATGCTTTCATAATCACCTGCTAATTTGTGTTATAAACTTGAACAAAATAAAATCTTTTGGTATTCAAACCACTTAGAAACTGAAACATAAATTACAGACCATTATTTCTATATCTCCTTTCTTACTAATCTCGAGGACGAGATTATTTTTAAGGGGGTAGGATTTGTAAAGCCCAAAACATTGATATAAATAAATAGATATAATTATGTTAGTATTTTGGGGAATTTTCGAAGCCTTTTTGGAGATTTATTAGTTTCCTCCATTTTCATAGTTAGATAATAATAATCAAGTAACCAATAAATAAATAAAGGAATGGGCATTCCATGCTTATGAATTTGTTGGAGGTGCATTTTAGTGAAATGAGGAGTCATAACTTACATTTGATCTCAACTTATAAATTAAAATATAACATGAGAAAGGGAATTTGTAATAAAGTAAATTGTTGTTAGAATTAAATATTGGGAAGGTGAATAGATAATAATAGTGGAAATAGTAGGATTTGGATTATAACTGTGATTAGGGATCTGAAATGCAAAATAGTAATTTGAATTTGGTTTGAAAATTTTAAATTGGAACTAGAAATAAATTTGAGGTTTAAATAGAAAATGGAAGTGAAAAATAAAAGGAGAAAAACAACAGACCTCGTCATGGGCCGAATTTCCAAGTTCTCGGCCCATCTTGTCCCCTCTTGTGCGGCCCAATCTGGTCGCAGCCACTTACACATGGGCCCCGCGTGGTCAGCACCATCTCCTACCTGTGGCAGCCGACTCCACCGGATCCACCGTATCAGAACCAAACCAAAACTCACGGGATCTCCGGATCCAGACTCGCGCGCGGACTCGGGTTCACGGTGGGGGTCCACTCGTCATCCACTTCGCCGCACTATACGCCGTCTGACACTACCGGGTGGGGCCACTTTGTCCGCTCCAACCTCTCGCCGAAATCAGCGTGAAGCCGCGGCGGGTTGTTGCGATAAACCGGGATCACCAGCTGACCATGGCCGTCTCTGATGCGTTCGGGGGCTCGGGGTATATAAACCGCCCTGGTCGCACCCTGTTCTCCACCAAACCGGAGCATCGCCGCCTCGCCCAAAACACCAGACGGGAAAATTGAGGGCGATTCAGTGATGAACGTCACCGCTCTGCAAATTCGCTCGCGCCGTCGTTCTGTGCACGTGGTCGGGTGGGGCAGCTGCTTCTGTTTTCCTCTTGAACCTCCTCGTGGATCCAGTTCGGGGGCTGCAGATCACGCCGTGGATGGAGCGACCAGAGGAATCGCCGCTGTGCAGCGCGCCGCCATGGCTGGGCCTCAACTTATAGACATGGGTTACTTGTGGTCCGTCATCGGGATGTCGTCGCGACCTCATCAGTGGTAAGCGAATCTTTCGCTATGTTGTCCTTTTACCCGTCCCTGGTTCGCCGGCCACAGGTAGACTTGGGCTCGCACGGTGGTTGCGGCTGGTCAGTGCGCTATAGTGGCCTCGATCGCCTTGGACTGACTGGCCGGTGTGAGAGGAATGCATGGGGAGCTTGGGCATCGAGGCTTGTGCTTTGACAGGGCATCCGCCGCGGAGGGTTCCCTGGCCACCGTGCTTCATGGCCGGTGTAAGGGTAGAAGAGAGAACCGGTGAGGAAGAAGACGCCAGGGCATCCCTTGATCGCGCGATGGACGGCGGGGATTAAGAGGATCGGGATAAAGAAACCAGGACCGTAGGATTATAAGCGGAGGGGGTAGATTAAATCTTGCGTCCCCTTCGTACCGAGGAGTTCGGGCGGTTAGATTGTGATCGTGTGGCCCAGATCTGGGCAGGATTTCATAAAGCGTGGATCTAATCTTGACCATAGATCTTGAATCGGACAGCCAGGATAGATCCATACCCCTTCGCGGGGCATTTTTCTAAAGAGACCCCGAGGAAAGCAGTAATCAACCCGCCATCCATAGCTGATGTGGGCTGAGTCTTAGGAATCTTGCGGCTTAGCCCCTGAACTTCTCTGTATTAGTGCGCCCAGTCCAGAGAGTCAGAAAAATCAGAAAACAAATATAGAATTGGATTTTTAATGTAGAAATAAATGCTAAGAATTGGTTTAATTCATAGAAAATTCATATGATGTCCAAATTAATCCATTTAATTGCTATGATTTTGTAATAATGTTGTTTATCACCTAATGCCTCTGTTTTGACATGAAAACAATAATAAAATTGATCTCTTAATTAATCTCGTATCAAATACCTAAACCTTAGAAAATTTGTATCTCCTCCGTTTTAAATCCGATTTGACTCGTTCCAGTTGCGTTAGTCTCGTAGCAACGCGTAGATCGTTATTATGCAGTTTGTACTTATGTTTGGTGTAATGTTAATTTTGCCTATACAATGTTTGTTTGTATTGCTACGACTAGCGTGAGGTCACGAGTCATCTGAAGATCATCCTGGTACCTGGAATCTCAAGTCCCAGGCAAGTTATGCCCTTGATCACTTCTTTTACCCACTCATGTTCTAATTAATCATAATGATCTGCATAGGTTAATTTGATGGGACCTAATAGGTTACCCTAGTTTGTCTATCTTTATGCCTTGTTTACCACTAAACTTTCTGGGTAGTACTTGCTAGTGCTATATGTGGATTTGGGCATTGAGATACATATTATTCATACTTTTGTTATCAGTTGCTATTAACTGTTCATGATAAGATCATTATGTTAATTGGAACATGGAGAACCACCCGGGAAAACAGTGCTACCACAAGGGTTTAATGGGACGCCCTTGGCCGATTAATTAGGAAAGCTAGTGGAAGACTACCTTACCCGAAAGGGGCAAGGGCAGTAAGGGAGTGGTCAGTGTAGGGAGGCCCTCGGGAGGATTTTGCTGCGATGGCGGTCCTGCAAGGGATTCCTGCATTGGAGCTTCCTATAAACTGTAGCGGGTTTTCTGAAGCTAGTGGAACTTTGTAAAGGCCTCGTAGTGTTACCCTGCCTCGCCTCCTCGGTAGAGGTGTATGGGAAGTCGCGATCCCTTGGCAGATGGGTAACATGACTTGTGGGTAAAGATGCGCAACCTCTGCAGAGTGTAAAACTGGTATACTAGCCGTGCTCACGGTCATGAGCAGCTCGGACACTCACATGATTAAATTATGGAACTTAAACTCAATTTGTCATATGCATTGCATCGCAGGTGAGATTGTTACTTTTGTTCTACTACTTAATTGGGTTGGTATTTACTTATACTTAGTAATTGCTAATAAAATTTTGACCAACTTTAAAAGCAATGCTCAGCTCTAACCATCCTCTTTGGTAAGCCTTACACTTCACGTGAGCTCCCACCTTTGGCGAGTTCATGCACATTATTCCCCACAACTTGTTGAGTGATGAACGTATGTGAGCTCACTCTTGCTGTCTCACACCCCCCACAGGTCAAGAACAGGTACCCCAAGATGAGGCGCATGAAGGATGCTGTGACGAGTTTGTGAGAGGTCTAGGTCGTCGTCTCCCAGTCAACTTTGGGTTGCTGGACCGTTGTCTCCTTATAATGTAATTATTTATTTATTTTGTATAGAACTCCTGTTATATAGTAAAGATGTGACATTCGATCCTGTGCCATGATTCATCATATGTGTGAGACTTGGTCCCAGCACATATGGTGATTATGTTCGCGCCCGGGTCTTAGTGCCCCTTGTAGGAAATGGGTGACGCCTAAGAGGGGGGTGAATTAGGACTTCTAAAACTTTCGCTAAACTAGGCCACAATTAAATCCCTAGAGCAAAACCTATGAAAATAGTCAAACTAGAATGTGCAAACTAGGTTTTGTCTAAGTGTTGCTATCTCTACCGCAAAGGCTAAGTTTCAATCTACACTAGATATGTATGAATACAAGATTGAAACTTAAATGCTTAATATAAATGCGGAAACTTAAAGAGCAAAGTAGAGAAGCAAACTCTCGTGGATGACGCCGGTATTTTTACCGAGGTATCCGGAACCGTGCAAGGTCCCGACTAATCCTCGTTGGTGCCCCTACGCGAAGGGAAGCCCACGCGAGGGCCAAGCACCTCGGTCGAGTAACTCCGTAGAGAGCCGCGGGCCTTCTCCACACGCAAGTGGTGCTCCGCTTCCGGCTCCTCTCGGACGCTCCCCGCCGTCTCCACTATCGAGCTTCCGGCCGAAACGCCGCGGGCCTCGTTCCCTCCGGTACACGGTGGCGGCCGTGACACAAACGCGGTTGTCACGGTCTCGCAAGACTCCCGCCCCACTCGGTACAATTACAATGGCTCACGCAAGAGCCGAGGGGTTGTGAGGTTTATCTAAACTCACTCAACAATCTAGGGTTCACCTAGAGCAAGCGCTAAAGCGGTCTAACTAACCTAAGCACTTCGCAAAGCACCTACGCTAATCACCGAGTGATTCTATTAAGCACTTGGGTGTTTGAGCACTTGGAAATGTCTACAATATGCCTTGGTATGTTGCTTGGGCTCCCACACTTGAGAATGGCCGGTTGGGGTGGTATTTATAGCCTCCACACCCCCAACTAGCCGTTGGACAGAAAGCAGCAGCTTTCTGTCGTCGGGTGCACCGGACAGTCCGGTGCACCACCGGACACTGCACAGTAGATGTCCGGTGCACGCCACGTCAGCCGACCGTTGGCGCCTGTAGCAGTCGACCGTTGGATCCGACCGTTGCCGTCTGCTCGTTGGCACACCGGACAGTCCGGTGCACACCGGACAGTCCGGTGCTACAGCCAGAGAGCGCCTTTCTGCGGCCTCTCTGCGCAGACTGTCCGGTGTCTCACCGGACAGTCCGGTGCACACCGGACACCAATGTCCGGTGCGCCACCAGGCGCTGGCTGACAGCCCTTATCTTGGATTTCTTCGCTGATTTCTTCGGGCTTCTTTGTTCTTGAGTATTGGACTCCTATGCATCTTTTGAGGTGTTGCATCCTCATTGCCTTGGTCCAATTCTCTTCGCATCCTGTGAACTACAAACACAAACACTAGAAAACTTATTAGTTCACGGATTGTGTTGTTCATCAAACACCAAAACTCAATTAGCCAAATGGCCCGGGGTCCATTTTCCTTACAATCTCCCCCTTTTTGGTGATTGATGACAACACAACCAAAGCAAGCAAATAATACAAGTATTTGAATGAAAATATGCATTTCACTTGCTAAGATGCATGATTGTCCCCTCAATGTG
The DNA here is from genome assembly GCF_902167145.1 of Zea mays. NCBI lineage: Eukaryota > Viridiplantae > Streptophyta > Magnoliopsida > Poales > Poaceae > Zea > Zea mays. The sequence continues at coordinate 155,894,415 of NC_050103.1, read as the reverse complement.
ATATTATGGACTTAAGCCTCCTCCTAACTCCATAATTCACTTACTTCCTATTTTTGGACCAAATAACCAAAACCACTTGAAAAGCCATTTGTAGATATAAAATTTTAAATTGGTGGTGTTTGGTGTTTGATATAGTTTTCATTGCTTTGGTCCCTAAACTTCTCCCCCTTTGGCATCAACCACCGAAAAGGAAGACATTAAAAGCATGTAGGAAGTAAATAAAAGCTTGCCCTCAACAAGAATTGTATCAAATGATATCACTAGAAGGATATTAAATGATACCACTTGAAGGAGTCCTCAAAAGATTACTCCCCCTAAATGAGTATTCTCCTTTAGAAAGAGTTTTTCTCCCCCTTTAGAGAAATACTCCCCCTGACAGAGATCCTCTACTTAGGAAAAAGTATGTGAAAAATTAGAGGTGCAAGACATGGTTTGAAAAGACTAACTTCCCTTATGCATAGGTAACAGAATATGAGTTAACCACTTATGCATTTTTAGCAACATGGAAGCATATGATATGAAATATAGTCTAATCAAATTTAGGAGAAGACATGTAAATGATACTGAAAGTAGTCTCAAAAGATACCAATTGAAAGTCAATGGTGAGCTTGAGAGACATGAGAGTTCTTGGAGATTTTGCAGTGGAAGATTGTTGTCTTTTTCCGGGGACTTCATTTTCCTTAAAATGAGACTATCACATGAAATAGACTTGAAAAGGTGTTAGTCTCAAAGTGTTCGATTATAGAGTAACCTCCCCCTAAAGGTGTGCATACAAGTTTTGAATACTTGTAGGAGACATGCACTTTGATTTGATATCAAGAGGGGCAAATTATCCATAATCCAAACTTTGGCACATATAAGTTAAATGATACACTTTGGAGAAATCAAAATTTTCAATTGATGCATCATTTACTATGGAGTGATATAAAAGCTATGTGCCGTGCTTAAATAAACCTTTTAAGCCATGTAGGTTTGCTTAAGTGTATGAATTAAAAACAAGCAATCCTACCATATGATTTACCTAGTATGCATGATTTTAAACAAAAGTACATAACAAATGTAATACTAGGCAAGAAAGGTAAACTAGATAAAAGATAAATAGATACGCATATCTAAAAACGAGAAATACAATAAAACTAGTTACCTTAGTCATGGGTGGGAAATTTGGGTCCAAAATTTTCACTAACCCACTTGGCAATAAACTTGATCCAATATGATGTATCCCATGATATACATCCCAATTTAGCCAAGTCTCCAAATTTCCCGAGGACCTTCGGTCCACTCACTTCCCTTTCGGGATCCAAACCTTCTTGGTGCTTTTCATGGTTGAAATTATCTCCTTTGGCACCCAGATGCGTTTGGCCCCCTTTCCTTTGTTGGCTTGCTTGTTGGCCTTGATTGCTATCACCTTTCCGTTCTTTTTCTTCTTGATCAAATATGGTGTAGCATCCTTTTTGTTCACCTTTTTGATGTAGGTGTTGGAGATTTTGCTTGATGGCTTTTGCTTGAGCTTTTGCCTTCGATTATCCCCGGTCATCACCTTGCATTGGAAAGACTTGTGGCCTTCCATGTGGCATAGCCTACAAATCACAGTTTCTCCCTCTACAGGCTTGTTCACTCCCGCAGTGGTGTTATCCTGTGGAGGTCGGATTTGTTTGGCTTTGCCTTTCTTGTCATACAAAGCTTTTCCAAGGCGAGCCACTTCTTGCTTTAATTGTTCATTTTCCTTTGCAACCCCATCCGAACATTTCTCTACAACAATATTCTCAACAACGACTTGGTTGCAGGAGTTAGAATCATCAATTAAATCAAAGCAGGAAGTAGAAGCATCTTTCTTAATTATTTCAGGTATTTCAACTAAAGATGCTGCTGGGGTGCTACCAATGTTTTCTAGCTTAGTAGTTAGCTCATTATTGTGTATGCTAAGAATTTCCATTTTCTCTAGCAAATTTTCAATAGCTTCTTGGGAGCTATCTAACTTAGCCTTAAGTTTTTCATTCTTTTTAATAAGGCTATCATCGGTAGTAGTGGATGGAGCACTAGATTCTAATAGCTCAATTTTAGTTGACAACTCACTATTTAAGTTTGCAAAAGTTTCAAATTTTTCTAGCAAACCTTTATAATCATTTTGGGAGCTAATCAACTTATTTTTCAAAGTTTTAAGTTGAGCTTTTTGCTTAGTGCAAACATCCTGGAAAAATTCTACGGCTTCCGCAAGCTCATCTACAGAGGGCTTTCCCTCACCTTCATCATCACTACTACTTTCATCACTAGAGGATGGAATGCTTTTGTTACCTCTTGCCATAAGGCATTTGTGTGATGACCGTGATGAGCGTGATGAGGACCGGTGGCTACGCGTCCTTTGAGGTTCATCTTCACTTGGAGAATCATCCCAAGTTCTAACACTTGTTAGCGCCTTGCCTTTGCTCCTCTCCTTTTTGGGTTTGGCCATATTTGGACAGTTGTCCCTGAAGTGGCCCTTCTCCCCACATGCGAAGCATCCTCTCTTCCTTTGCTTTTTCCTGTCAATGTTAAAGAGAAGATCCTCGACCTGCAGGGGCACACCCATTAGATTAATCTTGCGGATCATCCTCATTACCTTTCCAACGCGTCGGATTGTTTCTTCGTCCTCGGAGGATGATGTGCATGGTTGATTATCTTCATCATCATCAATTTCTTCTTCCTCCTCTTCTTCACTTGAGGAACTTGGAGTGGGAGCCTTCTTTTTGCCCTTCCTTTCATCACATGCAAAAGCATATGGCCTTGAGGAAGTTGGCTCCTCTCCCCGACACATTTTTCGCGACATCTCAAAAGCCGCGATTTTTCCAATTACAATGGTTGGGGTCATGTTACCCAAGTCCTCCATGTTGTGAAGGATAGTGATGATGCTCCCATATCTTCGTTGTGGTAGTAGGGAGATAATCTTCCTCACAATGTCCGCATCACCTAGCTTATTAATGCCAATAGAATTGAGCTCGTTGATAATTAGATTCAAACGAGAATACATGTCTCTAACAAGCTCATCATCTTTCATAGCAAAAGAATCATACTCATTTAAGACTAGGCAATGTTTTTGCTAACGGACATTGGATGTGCCGTCATGGAGCTCATGCAATTTTAGCCAAATCTCATTAGCAGTTTTCAAGGTAAATACTTGATTAAAAATATCCATGCTAAGAGATTCATACAAGCAATTTTTGGCTCTAGCATTTAAGTGAATTTCTTTTTCCTCACTCATGGTTGGTTTCTCAGGATTCTTGAGGGGTTTCATCCCGTCACGAGTGACTCTCCAAACACCTAGATCAACGGCCTCTAGGTAGCAAGCCATTCTAGCACTATAATATGGGAAGTTAGTGCCGTCGAAGTGTGGTGGCCTATGGGTATCCATCCCTTCCTCTAAAAAGCGTCGGCTCTTTTAGCGGTGAAGCTAAAACGTTTCAAATGAGCCAAACCAGGCTCTGATACCACTATCAGGAAACGGGTGACGCCTAAGAGGGGGGGGGGTGAATTAGGACTTCTAAAACTTTCGCTAAACTAGGCCACAATTAAATCCCTAGAGCAAAACCTATGCAAATAGTCAAACTAGAATGTGCAAACTAGGTTTTGTCTAAGTGTTGCTATCTCTACCGCAAAGGCTAAGTTTCAATCTACACTAGATATGTATGAATACAAGATTGAAACTTAAATGCTTAATATAAATGCGGAAACTTAAAGAGCAAAGTAGAGAAGCAAACTCTCGTGGATGACGCCGGTATTTTTACCGAGGTATCCGGAACCGTGCAAGGTCCCGACTAATCCTCGTTGGTGCCCCTACGCGAAGGGAAGCCCACGCGAGGGCCAAGCACCTCGGTCGAGTAACTCCGTAGAGAGCCGCGGGCCTTCTCCACACGCAAGTGGTGCTCCGCTTCCGGCTCCTCCCGGACGCTCCCCGCTGTCTCCACTATCGAGCTTCCGGCCGAAACGCCGCGGGCCTCGTTCCCTCCGGTACACGGTGGCGGCCGTGACACAAACGCGGTTGTCACGGTCTCGCAAGACTCCCGCCCCACTCGGTACAATTACAATGGCTCACGCAAGAGCCGAGGGGTTGTGAGGTTTATCTAAACTCACTCAACAATCTAGGGTTCACCTAGAGCAAGCGCTAAAGCGGTCTAACTAACCTAAGCACTTCGCAAAGCACCTACGCTAATCACCGAGTGATTCTATTAAGCACTTGGGTGTTTGAGCACTTGGAAATGTCTACAATATGCCTTGGTATGTTGCTTGGGCTCCCACACTTGAGAATGGCCGGTTGGGGTGGTATTTATAGCCTCCACACCCCCAACTAGCCGTTGGACAGAAAGCAGCAGCTTTCTGTCGTCGGGTGCACCGGACAGTCCGGTGCACCACCGGACACTGCACAGTAGATGTCCGGTGCACGCCACGTCAGCCGACCGTTGGCGCCTGTAGCAGTCGACCGTTGGATCCGACCGTTGCCGTCTGCTCGTTGGCACACCGGACAGTCCGGTGCACACCGGACAGTCCGGTGCTACAGCCAGAGAGCGCCTTTCTGCGGCCTCTCTGCGCAGACTGTCCGGTGTCTCACCGGACAGTCCGGTGCACACCGGACACCAATGTCCGGTGCGCCACCAGGCGCTGGCTGACAGCCCTTATCTTGGATTTCTTCGCTGATTTCTTCGGGCTTCTTTGTTCTTGAGTATTGGACTCCTATGCATCTTTTTATGTCTTCTTTTGAGGTGTTGCATCCTCATTGCCTTGGTCCAATTCTCTTCGCATCTTGTGAACTACAAACACAAACACAAGAAAACTTATTAGTTCACGGATTGTGTTGTTCATCAAACACCAAAACTCAATTAGCCAAATGGCCCGGGGTCCATTTTCCTTACACCCCTGAAATTCGGGTGTGACAGTGATGCACCGCATAAGGATACTGAAAGGGAATTAGGCTTACACCTAGTTCCTAAATAATTTTGGTGGTTGAATTGCCCAACACAAATCTTTGGACTAACTAGTTTGCTCTAGTGTATAAGTTATACAGGTGTCAAAGGTTCACACTTAGCCAATAAAAAGACCAAGTGTTGGGTTCAACAAAAATGCAAAGGAGCAACCGAAGGCTCCTCTGGTCTGGCGCACCGGACTGTCCGGTGCGCCACCGGACATGTCCGGTGCACCAGAGGACTCAGGTTTCTAACTCGTCACCTTCGGGAATTTCCAGAGGCCACTCCGCTATAATTCACCGGACTGTCCGGTGTGCACCGGACATGTCCGGTGCTCCAAGGAAGGGCGGCCCCAGGAACTCGCAAGCCTCGGGTTTTCATTCCAGCCGCTCCGCTATAATTCACCGGACTGTCCGGTGTGCACCGGACTGTCCGGTGCATCTGCGGAGCAACGGCTGCTTCAGGCGCCAACGGCTACCTGCAGCGCATTTATTGCGCGCCAGCGCGCGCAGAGGTCAGGCACGCCCATGCTGGCGCACCGGACACTCTACAGTACATGTCCGGTGCGCCACCGGACATCAAGGCGGGCCCAGAAGTCAGAACTCCAACGGTCGATTTCCAACGGCACTGGTGACGTGGCGGGGGCACCGGACTGTCCGGTGCGCCATCGAACAGACAGCCCAGCCAACGGTCAAGTTTGGTGGTTGGGGCTATAAATACCCCAACCACCCCACCATTCATGGCATCCAAGTTCTCTACTTCCCAACTACTACAAGAGCTCTAGTATTCAATTCTAGACACACCAAAGAGATCAAATCCTCTCCAAATTCCACACAACGCCATAGTGACTAGAGAGAGTGATTTGCTTGTGTTCTTTCGAGCTCTTGCCCTTGGATTGCTTCCTTCTTTCTTGATTCCTCTTTGTGATCAAACACTCACTTGTAATTGAGGCAAGAGGCACCAATTGTGTGGTGGCCCTTGCGGGAAGTTTGATTCCCAAGTGATTTGAGAAGAGAAGCTCACTCGGTCCGAGGGACCGATTGAGAGAGGGAAGGGTTGAAAGAGACCCGGCCTTTGTGGCCTCCTCAACGGGGAGTAGGTTTGCAAAAACCGAACCTCGGTAAAACAAATCTGCGTGTCACACTCTTCATTTGCTTGCGATTTGTTTTGCTCCCTCCCTCGCGGACTCGTTTATATTTCTAACGCTAACCCGGCTTGTAGTTGTGTTTATATTTGTAAATTTCAGTTTCGCCCTATTCACCCCCCCCCTCTAGGCGACTTTCAATTGGTATCAGAACCCGGTGCTTCATTAGAGCCTAACCGCTCGAAGTGATGTCGGGAGATCACGCCAAGAAGGAGATGGAGACCGGCGAAAAGCCCACTACAAGCCACGGGAGCACTTCATCGGAAGAGTCCCGCACCAAGAGGAAGGAGAAGAAAAAGAGCTCCTCCAACAAAGGGAAGGAGAAGAAATCTTCTTCGCACCACAAGGAGAAGAAGGAGAGATCTTCCTCCCACAAGCCACATCGGAGAGGGGACAAGCACAAAAGGATGAGGAAAGTGGTCTACTACGAGACCGACACTTCATCAACATCGACCTCCGGCTCCGATGCGCCCTCCGTAACTTCTAAACGCCAAGAGCGTAAGAAGTTTAGTAAGATCCCCCTACATTACCCTCGCATTTCTAAAAATGCACCTTTACTTTCCGTCCCATTAGGCAAACCACCAACTTTTGATGGTGAAGATTATGCTAGGTGGAGTGATTTAATGCGATTTCATCTAACCTCACTCCACAAAAGTATATGGGATGTTGTTGAGTTTGGTGCACAGGTACCATCCGTAGGGGATAAAGACTATGATGAGGATGAGGTGGTCCAAATCGAGCACTTCAACTCTCAAGCGACAACAATACTCCTCGCATCTTTAAGTAGAGAGGAGTATAACAAAGTTCAAGGGTTGAAGAGCGCAAAGGAGGTTTGGGATGTGCTCAAAACCGCGCACGAGGGAGATGAGCTCACAAAGATCACCAAGCGGGAAACGATCGAGGGGGAGCTCGGTCGGTTCCGGCTTCGCAAAGGGGAGGAGCCACAACACATGTACAACCGGCTCAAGACTTTGGTGAACCAAGTGCGCAACCTCGGGAGCACGAAGTGGGACGACCACGAAATGGTTAAGGTTATTCTAAGATCTCTCATTTTCCTTAACCCCACTCAAGTTCAATTAATTCGTGGTAATCCTAGATATACTAAAATGACCCCCGAGGAAGTTATCGGGAATTTTGTAAGTTTTGAGTGCATGATCGAAGGCTCGAGGAAGATCAACGAGCTTGATGATCCATCCACATCCGAAGCTCAACCCGTCGCATTCAAGGCGACGGAGGAAAAGAAGGAGGAGGCTACACCAAGTCAACAACCTATAGACGCCTCCAAGCTCGACAATGAGGAAATGGCGCTCGTCATCAAGAGCTTCCGCCAAATCCTCAAGCAAAGGAGAGGGAAAGACTACAAGTCCCGCTCCAAGAAGGTTTGCTACAAATGTGGTAAGCCCGGTCATTTTATTGCTAAATGTCCTATATCAAGTGACAGTGACCGAGGCGACGACAAGAAGGGGAGAAGAAAGGAGAAAAAGAAGTACTACAAGAAGAAGGGCGGTGATGCCCATGTTTGTCGGGAGTGGGATTCCGACGAAAGCTCAAGCGACTCCTCCGACGACGAGGACGCCGCCAACATCGCCGTTACCAAGGGACTTCTCTTCCCCAACGTCGGCCACAAGTGCCTCATGGCAAAGGACGGCAAACGGAAGAAGGTTAAATCTAACTCCTCCACTAAATATGAGTCTTCTAGTGATGATAATAATAGTGATGAGGAGGATAATTTGCGTGTTCTCTTTGCCAATCTTAACATGGAGCAAAAAGAAAAATTAAATGAATTGATTAGTGCTATTCATGAAAAGGATGACCTTTTGGACTCCCAAGAGGATTATCTAATTAAAGAAAACAAGAAACATGTTAAGGTTAAAAAGGCTTATGCTCTAGAAGTAGAAAAATGTGAAAAATTATCTAGTGAGCTAAGCACTTGCCGTGAGATGATTGACAACCTTAGGAATGAAAATGCTAGTTTAAATGCTAAGGTTGATTCTCGTGTTTGCATTGTTTCAACTTCCAATCCTAAAGATTGAGAGCACCTAGAGGGGGGGTGAATAGGTGATCCTATAAACTTCAAAACTTAAGCCACAAAACTTTGATTAAGTGTTAGCACAGTTAATGCCAAGTGGCTAGAGAGAAGATCTTGCACAATAGGATAATCACACGGAGTTCAACACAGAGAAGACACAGTGATTTATCCCGTGGTTCGGCCAAGTACAAAACTTGCCTACTCCACGTTGTGGCGTCCCAACGGACGAGAGTTGCACTCAACTCCTCTCAAGTGATCCAATGATCAACTTGAATACCACAGTGTTATGCTTTTTCTTTCAATTTCCCGTTTGCGAGGAATCTCCACAACTTGGAGTCTCTTGCCCTTACACTTGAGATTCACAAAGAAATACGGAGTAAGGGAGGGAAGCAACACACACAAATCCACAGCAAAATGCGCACACACACGGCCAAGAATCGAGCTCAAAAGACTATCCCAAAGTTCTCACTAGAACGGAGCTCGAATCACTTAGAATGACAAACGAATGCGCAAAGACTGAGTGTGGATGATCAAGAATGCTCTTAGGTTGCTTGGATGTCTCCTCCATGCGCCTAGGGGTCCCTTTTATAGCCCCAAGGCAGCTAGGAGCCGTTGAGAGCAATTCCAGAAGGCCAAACTTGCCTTCTGTCGTCGGGTGCACCGGACAGTCCGGTGCACACCGGACACTGTCCGGTGCCCGATTTCCTTCCTTAAACAGCGCAGTCGACCGTTGCAGATGCGGGAGCCGTTGGCGCACCGGACATGTCCGGTGCACACCGGACAGTCCGGTGCCCCTTCCCGACCGTTGGCTCGGCCACGTGTCCCGCGCAGATCGCGCGGCCGACCGTTGGCCCGGCCGACCGTTGGCTCACCGGACAGTCCGGTGCACACCGGACAGTCCGGTGAATTTTAGCCGTACGCCGTCGGCGATTTCCCGAGAGCGGCCTGTTCGGCCGAGGCAGCCTGGCGCACCGGACACTGTCCGGTGCACCACCGGACAGTCCGGTGCCCCAGACCGAAACAGCCCCTTGGCTGTACACAGCCACCTTTTTCTTTTTCTTTTTCTTCCTGTTTCCAATACTTAGACAAGTATATTAGTACACAAAACCAATGTACTAAGACTTAGAAACATACCTTTGCTCTTGATTTGCACTTTGTTCATCCATTGCATAAATTCACATTTTAAGCACTTGAGTTGGCACTCAATCACCAAAATACTTAGAAATGGCCCAAGGGCACATTTCCCTTTCAATCTCCCCCTTTTTGGTGATTTATGCCAACACAACATAAAGCAACTAGAACAAGTGCGAAATCACTTCAAATAAAAATAAATTTGAGTTTTATTCAATTTTGGCATATATGGATCATCCTTTGCCACCACTTGGTTTGTTTTTGCAAATCAAACTCAAATCTCTATCTCTAAGTTAAACACACATGTTGAAGCATAGTCATTCCAAAAGAGATTGATCAAAGATTTCAAAAACTCCCCCTATTTCCCATAATCAACACTTGTCCCCACAAGAAACCAACTTTTGACAAGAGACACAATAAAAGAGTTTTGACTAAACAAAAAGCTCTACTCTACTATTTTCAAAATCTCTCAAGTGGTAGCTGATCCATTTATTGCTTTGGCCGTTATTTTCTCCCCCTTTGGCATCAAGCACCAAAACGGGATCAATCTTGGCCCAAGAACCCCATTGCCTCACCAAAAACTTCAATAAGAATACAAAGGCAATAAGAGTACATGAGATGAACTTGGAATAAGTTACCCTCTCATCGGAGTGCAGTGGAAGTCTTTCATGGTCCAAGTCCACCTTTTCCCTTTTAATTCTCCTTTGAGACTAAAACAAGCAAACTCAAGCATACGGTTAGTCTCAAAGGGTCAAGTTGTAACACATCTCCCCCTCAAACTGTGCATCACTTTGCAACGGACTTGTGAGATCCAGGGAGTGTTTGTACAACTTGAGCACCACAATAAGCAACAAAATGCAGAATGAACCTGATCAAGGGCATAAACACATGTATGCTATAATTCAATCCAAGTTCCGCGAATCTAAGACATTTAGCTCACTACGCAACCTGCAAAAGGTCTTCTCATCTAGAGGCTTAGTGAAGATATCGGCTAGCTGGTTCTCGGTGCTAACATGAAACACTTCGATATCTCCCTTTTGCTGGTGGTCTCTCAAAAAGTGATGCCGGATGTCTATGTGCTTTGTGCGGCTGTGCTCAACAGGATTCTCCGCCATGCGGATAGCACTCTCATTGTCACATAGGAGTGGGACTTTGCTCAGATTGTAGCCAAAGTCCCGGAGGGTTTGCCTCATCCAAAGCAGTTGCGCGCAACACTGACCTGCGGCAACGTACTCGGCTTCAGCGGTGGATAGGGCTACGGAGGTTTGTTTCTTAGAGTTCCATGACACCAGGGACCTTCCTAAGAATTGGCACGTCCCCGATGTACTCTTCCTATCGACCTTACATCCAGCATAGTCGGAGTCTGAGTATCCAACTAAGTCAAAGGTAGACCCCTTTGGATACCAGAGCCCGAAGCAAGGCGTAGCAACCAAATATCTAAGAATTCGCTTCACCGCCACTAAGTGACACTCCTTAGGATCGGATTGAAATCTAGCACACATGCATACGCTAAGCATAATATCCGGTCTACTAGCACATAAGTAAAGCAAAGAACCTATCATTGACCGGTATGCTTTTTGATCAACGGACTTACCTCCTTTGTTGAGGTCGGTGTGTCCGTCGGTCCCCATCGGAGTCTTTGCGGGCTTGGCATCCTTCATCCCAAACCGCTTTAGCAGATCTTGCGTGTACTTCGTTTGGGAGATGAAGGTGCCGTCCTTGAGTTGCTTCACTTGGAACCCAAGGAAGTAGTTCAACTCGCCCATCATCGACATCTCGAATTTCTGCGTCATCACCCTGCTAAACTCTTCACAAGACTTTTGGTTAGTAGAACCAAATATTATGTCATCGACATAAATTTGGCACACAAACAAATCACCATCACATGTCTTAGTAAAAAGAGTTGGATCGGCTTTCCCAACCTTGAAAGCATTAGCAATTAGAAAGTCTCTAAGGCATTCATACCATGCTCTTGGGGCTTGCTTAAGTCCATAGAGCGCCTTAGAGAGCTTACACACGTGGTTGGGGTTCCGTTCATCCTCGAAGCCAGGGGGTTGCTCCACGTACACCTCCTCCTTGATCGGCCCGTTGAGGAAAGCGCTCTTCACATCCATTTGGAACAGCCTGAAAGAATGGTGAGCGGCATATGCTAGCAGGATACGAATAGACTCTAGCCTAGCCACAGGAGCAAAAGTCTCCTCGAAATCCAAACCTGCGACTTGGGCATAACCTTTTGCCACAAGTCGAGCCTTGTTTCTCGTCACCACCCCGTGTTCGTCCTGTTTGTTGCGGAACACCCACTTGGTTCCCACAACATTTTGCTTCGGACGAGGCACCAGCGTCCAAACTTCATTTCGCTTGAAGTTGTTGAGTTCCTCCTGCATGGCCAATACCCAATCCGGATCTAGCAAGGCCTCCTCTACCCTGAAAGGCTTAATAGAAGAGACAAAGGAGTAATGCTCACAAAAATTAACTAATCGAGATCGAGTAGTTACTCCCTTGCTAATATCACCCAGAATTTGGTCGACGGGATGATCCCTTTGAATCATCGCTCGAACTTGGGTTGGAGGTGCCGGTTGCGCTTCTTCCTCCATCACTTGATCATCTTGTGCTCCCCCTTGATCAAGCGCCTCCACTTGAGGTACTTGTTCGTCATCTTCGGTTGGGGGATGCACCATAGTTGAGGAAGAAGGTTGATCTCGTTCATCTTGTTCCTGTGGCCGCACTTCTCCAATCGCCATGGTTCGTATAGCGGCCGTCGGAACATCTTCTTCATCTACATCATCACAATCAACAACTTGCTCTCTTGGAGAGCCATTAGTCTCATCAAATACAACGTCGCTAGAGACTTCAACCAAACCCGATGATTTGTTGAAGACTCTATACGCCTTTGTATTTGAGTCATAACCTAACAAAAACCCTTCTACAGCTTTGGGAGCAAACTTAGAATTTCTACCCTTCTTCACTAGAATGTAGCACTTGCTCCCAAATACACGAAAATAAGATACATTGGGTTTGTTACCGGTTAGAAGCTCATACGACGTCTTCTTGAGGAGGCGATGAAGGTAGACCCTGTTGATGGCGTGGCAAGCCGTGTTCACGGCTTCCGACCAAAAGCACTCGGGGGTCTTGAATTCTCCTAGCATCGTTCTCGCCATATCGATGAGCGTCCTGTTCTTCCTTTCTACCACACCATTTTGTTGTGGTGTGTAGGGAGCGGAGAACTCGTGCTTTATCCCTTCCTCCTCAAGGAACTCCTCCACTTGAAGGTTCTTGAACTCGGACCCGTTGTCGCTCCTTATCTTCTTCACCTTGAGCTCAAACTCATTTTGAGCTCTCCTGAGGAAGCGCTTGAGGGTCCCTTGGGTTTCAGACTTATCCTGCAAAAAGAACACCCAAGTGAAGCGGGAAAAGTCATCAACAATAACTAGACCATACTTACTCCCTCCTATGCTCAGATAGGCGACGGGTCCGAAGAGGTCCATATGCAGCAGCTCCAGGGGTCTTGAAGTAGTCATCACATTCTTGCTGTGATGTGCTCCTCCCACTTGTTTACCTGCTTGACAAGCTGCACAAGGTCTATCTTTTTCGAATTGCACGTTAGTCAAACCTATCACGTGTTCTCCCTTTAGAAGCTTGTGAAGGTTCTTCATCCCCACATGTGCTAAGCGGCGATGCCACAGCCAGCCCATGCTAGTCTTAGCTATTAAGCATGCATCTAGACCGGCCTCTTCTTTTGCAAAATCAACTAAATAAAGTTTGCCGTCTAATACACCCTTAAAAGCTAGTGAACCATCACTTCTTCTAAAGACAGACACATCTACATTTGTAAATAGACAGTTATATCCCATATGACATAATTGACTAACAGATAGCAAATTATATCCAAGACTCTCTACTAAAAATACATTAGAGATAGAATGCTCATTAGAAATTGCAATTTTACCTAACCCTTTCACCTTGCCTTGATTCCCATCACCGAATATAATTGAATCTTGGGAATCCTTATTCTTGACGTAGGAGGTGAACATCTTCTTCTCCCCCGTCATATGGTTTGTGCATCCGCTGTCGATAATCCAGCTTGAACCCCCGGATGCATAAACCTGCAAGGCAAATTTAGGCTTGGGACTTAGGTACCCAACTCTTGTTGGGTCCTACAAGGTTAGTGCAAATTTCCTTAGGGACCCAAATGCAAGTTTTGTCTCCCTTGCATTTTGCCCCTAACTTCCTAGCAACTATTTTCCTATCCGTTCTACAAATAGCAAAGGAAGCATTTAGTGCATGATAAATTGTAGAAGGTCCATTCATAACTTTTCTAGGAATATTAACAGCATTTCTCCTAGGCATATTATGAACAACATTTCTCCTATCAACATTTCTATCATGCACATAGGAAGAACTAGAAGCAAACATGACATGAGAATCAAAATCATCATAAGCATTAAAACTCCTATAAGCATTTCTAGTTTGTCTCCTATCATGGTACATAAAAGCATGGTTCTTTTGCACACTACTAGCCATAGGGGCCTTCCCTTTCTCCTTGGCGGAGATGGGAGCCTTATGGCTTGTCAAGTTCTTGACTTCCCTCTTGAAGCCAAGCCCATCCTTAATTGAGGGGTGTCTACCAATTGTGTAGGCATCCCTTGCAAATTTTAGTTTATCCAAATTACTCTTGCTAGTCTTAAGTTGGGCATTAAGACTAGCTACTTCATCATTTAATTTAGAAATGCACTCTAGGTGTTCACTACAAGCATCAACATTAAAGTCTTTACACCTAGTGCAAATCACAACATGTTCTACACAAGATGTTAATTTACTAGATTTTTCTAGCTTAGCATTTAAATCATCATTTATGCTCTTTAAGCTAGAAATTGTCTCATGGCAAGAAGATAATTCACAAGAAAGCATTTCATTTCTCTTAACTTCTAAAGCATGGGATTTTTGTGCTTCTACAAATTTGTCATGCTCTTCATATAAAAGGTCCTCTTGTTTTTCCAGTAATCTATTCTTGTCATTCAAGGCATCAATCAACTCATTAATCTTATCAATTTTAGATCTGTCTAAGCCCTTGAATAAGCATGAATAGTCTATGTCATCATCATCACTAGACTCATTATCACTAGAAGAAGCATAAGTGGAGTCTCGAGTACTCACCTTCTTCTCCCTTGCCATAAGGCATGTGTGACGCTCGTTGGGGAAGAGGGATGACTTGTTGAAGGCGGTGGCGGCGAGTCCTTCATTGTCGGAGTCGGAGGAGCAATCCGAATCCCACTCCTTTCCGATGTGTGCCTCGCCCTTGGCCTTCTTGTAATTCTTCTTCTTTTCCCTCTTGTTCCCCTGTTCCTGGTCACTATCGTTATCGGGGCAGTTAGCGATAAAATGACCAATCTTACCGCACTTGAAGCATGAGCGCTTCCCCTTTGTCTTGGTCTTGCTTGGCTGCCCCTTGTGACCTTTTAGCACCGTCTTGAAGCGTTTGATGATGAGAGCCATCTCTTCATCATTAAGTCCGGCCGCCTCAATTTGTGCCACCTTGCTAGGTAGCGCCTCCTTGCTTCTTGTTGCCTTGAGAGCAAGGGGTTGATGCTCGTTGATCGGTCCATTCAAGGCGTCGTCCACGTATCTTGCCTCCTTGATCATCATCCGCCCGCTTACGAATTTTCCGAGTACCTCCTCGGGCGTCATCTTCGTGTACCTGGGATTCTCACGAATATTGTTCACGAGATGAGGATCAAGAACGGTGAATGACCTTAGCATTAGGCGGACGACGTCGTGATCCGTCCATCGCGTGCTTCCGTAGCTCCTTATTTTGTTGATAAGGGTCTTGAGCCGGTTGTATGTTTGGGTTGGCTCCTCGCCCCTTATCATTGCAAACCTTCCAAGCTCGCCCTCCACCAACTCCATTTTGGTGAGCATGGTGATGTCGTTCCCCTCGTGAGAAATCTTGAGGGTGTCCCATATCTGCTTGGCATTGTCCAAGCCGCTCACCTTATTGTACTCGTCCCTGCACAAAGAGGCTAGCAACACAGTAGTAGCTTGTGCATTTTTATGAATTTGTTCATTAATAAACATAGGGCTATCCGAGCTATCAAATTTCATTCCATTCTCTACGATCTCCCATATGCTTGGATGGAGAGAGAATAAATGACTACGCATTTTGTGACTCCAAAATCCGTAGTCCTCCCCATCAAAGTGTGGAGGTTTGCCGAGAGGAATGGAAAGCAAATGCGAATTCGAACTATGTGGAATACGAGAATAATCAAATGAAAAGTTTGAATTGACCGTCTTCCTGTAGTCGTTGTCATCGTCCTTTTGGGAAGAGGAAGATTCGTCGCTGTCGTAGTAGACAATCTCCTTGATGCGCCTTGTCTTCTTCTTCTTCCCATCTTTCCGTCTATGACCCGAGCCCGAGTCGTTTGACTTGTCATCCTTTGGCTCGTTGACGAAGGACTCCTTCTCCTTGTCGTTGATCACGATTCCCTTCCCCTTAGGATCCATCTCTTCGGGCGGTTAGTCCCTTTCTTGAAGAGAACGGCTCTGATACCAATTGAGAGCACCTAGAGGGGGGGTGAATAGGTGATCCTGTAAACTTCAAAACTTAAGCCACAAAACTTTGATTAAGTGTTAGCACAGTTAATGCCAAGTGGCTAGAGAGAAGATCTTGCACAATAGGATAATCACACGGAGTTCAACACAGAGAAGACACAGTGATTTATCCCGTGGTTCGGCCAAGTACAAAACTTGCCTACTCCACGTTGTGGCGTCCCAACGGACGAGAGTTGCACTCAACTCCTCTCAAGTGATCCAATGATCAACTTGAATACCACAGTGTTATGCTTTTTCTTTCAATTTCCTGTTTGCGAGGAATCTCCACAACTTGGAGTCTCTTGCCCTTACACTTGAGATTCACAAAGAAATACGGAGTAAGGGAGGGAAGCAACACACACAAATCCACAGCAAAATGCGCACACACACGGCCAAGAATCGAGCTCAAAAGACTATCCCAAAGTTCTCACTAGAACGGAGCTCGAATCACTTAGAATGACAAACGAATGCGCAAAGACTGAGTGTGGATGATCAAGAATGCTCTTAGGTTGCTTGGATGTCTCCTCCATGCGCCTAGGGGTCCCTTTTATAGCCCCAAGGCAGCTAGGAGCCGTTGAGAGCAATTCCAGAAGGCCAAACTTGCCTTCTGTCGTCGGGTGCACCGGACAGTCCGGTGCCCGATTTCCTTCCTTAAACAGCGCAGTCGACCGTTGCAGATGCGGGAGCCGTTGGCGCACCGGACATGTCCGGTGCACACCGGACAGTCCGGTGCCCCTTCCCGACCGTTGGCTCGGCCACGTGTCCCGCGCAGATCGCGCGGCCGACCGTTGGCCCGGCCGACCGTTGGCTCACCGGACAGTCCGGTGCACACCGGACAGTCCGGTGAATTTTAGCCGTACGCCGTCGGCGATTTCCCGAGAGCGGCCTGTTCGGCCGAGGCAGCCTGGCGCACCGGACACTGTCCGGTGCACCACCGGACAGTCCGGTGCCCCAGACCGAAACAGCCCCTTGGCTGTACACAGCCACCTTTTTCTTTTTCTTTTTCTTCCTGTTTCCAATACTTAGACAAGTATATTAGTACACAAAACCAATGTACTAAGACTTAGAAACATACCTTTGCTCTTGATTTGCACTTTGTTCATCCATTGCATAAATTCACATTTTAAGCACTTGAGTTGGCACTCAATCACCAAAATACTTAGAAATGGCCCAAGGGCACATTTCCCTTTCAATCTCCCCCTTTTTGGTGATTTATGCCAACACAACATAAAGCAACTAGAACAAGTGCGAAATCACTTCAAATAAAAATAAATTTGAGTTTTATTCAATTTTGGCATATATGGATCATCCTTTGCCACCACTTGGTTTGTTTTTGCAAATCAAACTCAAATCTCTATCTCTAAGTTAAACACACATGTTGAAGCATAGTCATTCCAAAAGAGATTGATCAAAGATTTCAAAAACTCCCCCTATTTCCCATAATCAACACTTGTCCCCACAAGAAACCAACTTTTGACAAGAGACACAATAAAAGAGTTTTGACTAAACAAAAAGCTCTACTCTACTATTTTCAAAATCTCTCAAGTGGTAGCTGATCCATTTATTGCTTTGGCCGTTATTTTCTCCCCCTTTGGCATCAAGCACCAAAACGGGATCAATCTTGGCCCAAGAACCCCATTGCCTCACCAAAAACTTCAATAAGAATACAAAGGCAATAAGAGTACATGAGATGAACTTGGAATAAGTTACCCTCTCATCGGAGTGCAGTGGAAGTCTTTCATGGTCCAAGTCCACCTTTTCCCTTTTAATTCTCCTTTGAGACTAAAACAAGCAAACTCAAGCATACGGTTAGTCTCAAAGGGTCAAGTTGTAACACATCTCCCCCTCAAACTGTGCATCACTTTGCAACGGACTTGTGAGATCCAGGGAGTGTTTGTACAACTTGAGCACCACAATAAGCAACAAAATGCAGAATGAACCTGATCAAGGGCATAAACACATGTATGCTATAATTCAATCCAAGTTCCGCGAATCTAAGACATTTAGCTCACTACGCAACCTGCAAAAGGTCTTCTCATCTAGAGGCTTAGTGAAGATATCGGCTAGCTGGTTCTCGGTGCTAACATGAAACACTTCGATATCTCCCTTTTGCTGGTGGTCTCTCAAAAAGTGATGCCGGATGTCTATGTGCTTTGTGCGGCTGTGCTCAACAGGATTCTCCGCCATGCGGATAGCACTCTCATTGTCACATAGGAGTGGGACTTTGCTCAGATTGTAGCCAAAGTCCCGGAGGGTTTGCCTCATCCAAAGCAGTTGCGCGCAACACTGACCTGCGGCAACGTACTCGGCTTCAGCGGTGGATAGGGCTACGGAGGTTTGTTTCTTAGAGTTCCATGACACCAGGGACCTTCCTAAGAATTGGCACGTCCCCGATGTACTCTTCCTATCGACCTTACATCCAGCATAGTCGGAGTCTGAGTATCCAACTAAGTCAAAGGTAGACCCCTTTGGATACCAGAGCCCGAAGCAAGGCGTAGCAACCAAATATCTAAGAATTCGCTTCACCGCCACTAAGTGACACTCCTTAGGATCGGATTGAAATCTAGCACACATGCATACGCTAAGCATAATATCCGGTCTACTAGCACATAAGTAAAGCAAAGAACCTATCATTGACCGGTATGCTTTTTGAT
The DNA here is from genome assembly GCF_902167145.1 of Zea mays. Classification (NCBI taxonomy): domain Eukaryota; kingdom Viridiplantae; phylum Streptophyta; class Magnoliopsida; order Poales; family Poaceae; genus Zea; species Zea mays. The sequence goes on along the minus strand of NC_050103.1, from coordinate 155,875,938 downwards.
CAACGGACTTACCTCCTTTGTTGAGGTCGGTGTGTCCGTCGGTCCCCATCGGAGTCTTTGCGGGCTTGGCATCCTTCATCCCAAACCGCTTTAGCAGATCTTGCGTGTACTTCGTTTGGGAGATGAAGGTGCCGTCCTTGAGTTGCTTCACTTGGAACCCAAGGAAGTAGTTCAACTCGCCCATCATCGACATCTCGAATTTCTGCGTCATCACCCTGCTAAACTCTTCACAAGACTTTTGGTTAGTAGAACCAAATATTATGTCATCGACATAAATTTGGCACACAAACAAATCACCATCACATGTCTTAGTAAAAAGAGTTGGATCGGCTTTCCCAACCTTGAAAGCATTAGCAATTAGAAAGTCTCTAAGGCATTCATACCATGCTCTTGGGGCTTGCTTAAGTCCATAGAGCGCCTTAGAGAGCTTACACACGTGGTTGGGGTTCCGTTCATCCTCGAAGCCAGGGGGTTGCTCCACGTACACCTCCTCCTTGATCGGCCCGTTGAGGAAAGCGCTCTTCACATCCATTTGGAACAGCCTGAAAGAATGGTGAGCGGCATATGCTAGCAGGATACGAATAGACTCTAGCCTAGCCACAGGAGCAAAAGTCTCCTCGAAATCCAAACCTGCGACTTGGGCATAACCTTTTGCCACAAGTCGAGCCTTGTTTCTCGTCACCACCCCGTGTTCGTCCTGTTTGTTGCGGAACACCCACTTGGTTCCCACAACATTTTGCTTCGGACGAGGCACCAGCGTCCAAACTTCATTTCGCTTGAAGTTGTTGAGTTCCTCCTGCATGGCCAATACCCAATCCGGATCTAGCAAGGCCTCCTCTACCCTGAAAGGCTTAATAGAAGAGACAAAGGAGTAATGCTCACAAAAATTAACTAATCGAGATCGAGTAGTTACTCCCTTGCTAATATCACCCAGAATTTGGTCGACGGGATGATCCCTTTGAATCATCGCTCGAACTTGGGTTGGAGGTGCCGGTTGCGCTTCTTCCTCCATCACTTGATCATCTTGTGCTCCCCCTTGATCAAGCGCCTCCACTTGAGGTACCTGTTCGTCATCTTCGGTTGGGGGATGCACCATAGTTGAGGAAGAAGGTTGATCTCGTTCATCTTGTTCCTGTGGCCGCACTTCTCCAATCGCCATGGTTCGTATAGCGGCCGTCGGAACATCTTCTTCATCTACATCATCACAATCAACAACTTGCTCTCTTGGAGAGCCATTAGTCTCATCAAATACAACGTCGCTAGAGACTTCAACCAAACCCGATGATTTGTTGAAGACTCTATACGCCTTTGTATTTGAGTCATAACCTAACAAAAACCCTTCTACAGCTTTGGGAGCAAACTTAGAATTTCTACCCTTCTTCACTAGAATGTAGCACTTGCTCCCAAATACACGAAAATAAGATACATTGGGTTTGTTACCGGTTAGAAGCTCATACGACGTCTTCTTGAGGAGGCGATGAAGGTAGACCCTGTTGATGGCGTGGCAAGCCGTGTTCACGGCTTCCGACCAAAAGCACTCGGGGGTCTTGAATTCTCCTAGCATCGTTCTCGCCATATCGATGAGCGTCCTGTTCTTCCTTTCTACCACACCATTTTGTTGTGGTGTGTAGGGAGCGGAGAACTCGTGCTTTATCCCTTCCTCCTCAAGGAACTCCTCCACTTGAAGGTTCTTGAACTCGGACCCGTTGTCGCTCCTTATCTTCTTCACCTTGAGCTCAAACTCATTTTGAGCTCTCCTGAGGAAGCGCTTGAGGGTCCCTTGGGTTTCAGACTTATCCTGCAAAAAGAACACCCAAGTGAAGCGGGAAAAGTCATCAACAATAACTAGACCATACTTACTCCCTCCTATGCTCAGATAGGCGACGGGTCCGAAGAGGTCCATATGCAGCAGCTCCAGGGGTCTTGAAGTAGTCATCACATTCTTGCTGTGATGTGCTCCTCCCACTTGTTTACCTGCTTGACAAGCTGCACAAGGTCTATCTTTTTCGAATTGCACGTTAGTCAAACCTATCACGTGTTCTCCCTTTAGAAGCTTGTGAAGGTTCTTCATCCCCACATGTGCTAAGCGGCGATGCCACAGCCAGCCCATGCTAGTCTTAGCTATTAAGCATGCATCTAGACCGGCCTCTTCTTTTGCAAAATCAACTAAATAAAGTTTGCCGTCTAATACACCCTTAAAAGCTAGTGAACCATCACTTCTTCTAAAGACAGACACATCTACATTTGTAAATAGACAGTTATATCCCATATGACATAATTGACTAACAGATAGCAAATTATATCCAAGACTCTCTACTAAAAATACATTAGAGATAGAATGCTCATTAGAAATTGCAATTTTACCTAACCCTTTCACCTTGCCTTGATTCCCATCACCGAATATAATTGAATCTTGGGAATCCTTATTCTTGACGTAGGAGGTGAACATCTTCTTCTCCCCCGTCATATGGTTTGTGCATCCGCTGTCGATAATCCAGCTTGAACCCCCGGATGCATAAACCTGCAAGGCAAATTTAGGCTTGGGACTTAGGTACCCAACTCTTGTTGGGTCCTACAAGGTTAGTGCAAATTTCCTTAGGGACCCAAATGCAAGTTTTGTCTCCCTTGCATTTTGCCCCTAACTTCCTAGCAACTATTTTCCTATCCGTTCTACAAATAGCAAAGGAAGCATTTAGTGCATGATAAATTGTAGAAGGTCCATTCATAACTTTTCTAGGAATATTAACAACATTTCTCCTAGGCATATTATGAACAACATTTCTCCTATCAACATTTCTATCATGCACATAGGAAGAACTAGAAGCAAACATGACATGAGAATCAAAATCATCATAAGCATTAAAACTCCTATAAGCATTTCTAGTTTGTCTCCTATCATGGTACATAAAAGCATGGTTCTTTTGCACACTACTAGCCATAGGGGCCTTCCCTTTCTCCTTGGCGGAGATGGGAGCCTTATGGCTTGTCAAGTTCTTGACTTCCCTCTTGAAGCCAAGCCCATCCTTAATTGAGGGGTGTCTACCAATTGTGTAGGCATCCCTTGCAAATTTTAGTTTATCCAAATTACTCTTGCTAGTCTTAAGTTGGGCATTAAGACTAGCTACTTCATCATTTAATTTAGAAATGCACTCTAGGTGTTCACTACAAGCATCAACATTAAAGTCTTTACACCTAGTGCAAATCACAACATGTTCTACACAAGATGTTAATTTACTAGATTTTTCTAGCTTAGCATTTAAATCATCATTTATGCTCTTTAAGCTAGAAATTGTCTCATGGCAAGAAGATAATTCACAAGAAAGCATTTCATTTCTCTTAACTTCTAAAGCATGGGATTTTTGTGCTTCTACAAATTTGTCATGCTCTTCATATAAAAGGTCCTCTTGTTTTTCCAGTAATCTATTCTTGTCATTCAAGGCATCAATCAACTCATTAATCTTATCAATTTTAGATCTGTCTAAGCCCTTGAATAAGCATGAATAGTCTATGTCATCATCATCACTAGACTCATTATCACTAGAAGAAGCATAAGTGGAGTCTCGAGTACTCACCTTCTTCTCCCTTGCCATAAGGCATGTGTGACGCTCGTTGGGGAAGAGGGATGACTTGTTGAAGGCGGTGGCGGCGAGTCCTTCATTGTCGGAGTCGGAGGAGCAATCCGAATCCCACTCCTTTCCGATGTGTGCCTCGCCCTTGGCCTTCTTGTAATTCTTCTTCTTTTCCCTCTTGTTCCCCTGTTCCTGGTCACTATCGTTATCGGGGCAGTTAGCGATAAAATGACCAATCTTACCGCACTTGAAGCATGAGCGCTTCCCCTTTGTCTTGGTCTTGCTTGGCTGCCCCTTGTGACCTTTTAGCACCGTCTTGAAGCGTTTGATGATGAGAGCCATCTCTTCATCATTAAGTCCGGCCGCCTCAATTTGTGCCACCTTGCTAGGTAGCGCCTCCTTGCTTCTTGTTGCCTTGAGAGCAAGGGGTTGATGCTCGTTGATCGGTCCATTCAAGGCGTCGTCCACGTATCTTGCCTCCTTGATCATCATCCGCCCGCTTACGAATTTTCCGAGTACCTCCTCGGGCGTCATCTTCGTGTACCTGGGATTCTCACGAATATTGTTCACGAGATGAGGATCAAGAACGGTGAATGACCTTAGCATTAGGCGGACGACGTCGTGATCCGTCCATCGCGTGCTTCCGTAGCTCCTTATTTTGTTGATAAGGGTCTTGAGCCGGTTGTATGTTTGGGTTGGCTCCTCGCCCCTTATCATTGCAAACCTTCCAAGCTCGCCCTCCACCAACTCCATTTTGGTGAGCATGGTGATGTCGTTCCCCTCGTGAGAAATCTTGAGGGTGTCCCATATCTGCTTGGCATTGTCCAAGCCGCTCACCTTATTGTACTCGTCCCTGCACAAAGAGGCTAGCAACACAGTAGTAGCTTGTGCATTTTTATGAATTTGTTCATTAATAAACATAGGGCTATCCGAGCTATCAAATTTCATTCCATTCTCTACGATCTCCCATATGCTTGGATGGAGAGAGAATAAATGACTACGCATTTTGTGACTCCAAAATCCGTAGTCCTCCCCATCAAAGTGTGGAGGTTTGCCGAGAGGAATGGAAAGCAAATGCGAATTCGAACTATGTGGAATACGAGAATAATCAAATGAAAAGTTTGAATTGACCGTCTTCCTGTAGTCGTTGTCATCGTCCTTTTGGGAAGAGGAAGATTCGTCGCTGTCGTAGTAGACAATCTCCTTGATGCGCCTTGTCTTCTTCTTCTTCCCATCTTTCCGTCTATGACCCGAGCCCGAGTCGTTTGACTTGTCATCCTTTGGCTCGTTGACGAAGGACTCCTTCTCCTTGTCGTTGATCACGATTCCCTTCCCCTTAGGATCCATCTCTTCGGGCGGTTAGTCCCTTTCTTGAAGAGAACGGCTCTGATACCAATTGAGAGCACCTAGAGGGGGGGTGAATAGGTGATCCTGTAAACTTCAAAACTTAAGCCACAAAACTTTGATTAAGTGTTAGCACAGTTAATGCCAAGTGGCTAGAGAGAAGATCTTGCACAATAGGATAATCACACGGAGTTCAACACAGAGAAGACACAGTGATTTATCCCGTGGTTCGGCCAAGTACAAAACTTGCCTACTCCACGTTGTGGCGTCCCAACGGACGAGAGTTGCACTCAACTCCTCTCAAGTGATCCAATGATCAACTTGAATACCACAGTGTTATGCTTTTTCTTTCAATTTCCTGTTTGCGAGGAATCTCCACAACTTGGAGTCTCTTGCCCTTACACTTGAGATTCACAAAGAAATACGGAGTAAGGGAGGGAAGCAACACACACAAATCCACAGCAAAATGCGCACACACACGGCCAAGAATCGAGCTCAAAAGACTATCCCAAAGTTCTCACTAGAACGGAGCTCGAATCACTTAGAATGACAAACGAATGCGCAAAGACTGAGTGTGGATGATCAAGAATGCTCTTAGGTTGCTTGGATGTCTCCTCCATGCGCCTAGGGGTCCCTTTTATAGCCCCAAGGCAGCTAGGAGCCGTTGAGAGCAATTCCAGAAGGCCAAACTTGCCTTCTGTCGTCGGGTGCACCGGACAGTCCGGTGCCCGATTTCCTTCCTTAAACAGCGCAGTCGACCGTTGCAGATGCGGGAGCCGTTGGCGCACCGGACATGTCCGGTGCACACCGGACAGTCCGGTGCCCCTTCCCGACCGTTGGCTCGGCCACGTGTCCCGCGCAGATCGCGCGGCCGACCGTTGGCCCGGCCGACCGTTGGCTCACCGGACAGTCCGGTGCACACCGGACAGTCCGGTGAATTTTAGCCGTACGCCGTCGGCGATTTCCCGAGAGCGGCCTGTTCGGCCGAGGCAGCCTGGCGCACCGGACACTGTCCGGTGCACCACCGGACAGTCCGGTGCCCCAGACCGAAACAGCCCCTTGGCTGTACACAGCCACCTTTTTCTTTTTCTTTTTCTTCCTGTTTCCAATACTTAGACAAGTATATTAGTACACAAAACCAATGTACTAAGACTTAGAAACATACCTTTGCTCTTGATTTGCACTTTGTTCATCCATTGCATAAATTCACATTTTAAGCACTTGAGTTGGCACTCAATCACTAAAATACTTAGAAATGGCCCAAGGGCACATTTCCCTTTCAAAGATAATAATGATGATTTGCTTGCTAGGATTGAAGAATTGAATATTTCTCTTGCTAGCCTTAGAGTAGAAAATAAAAATTTAATTGATAAGGCTAAAGATTATGATGTTTGCAAAGTTACAATTTCCGATCTTAGAGATAAAAATGATATTCTTCATGCTAAGATTGTTGAACTTAATTCTTGCAAACCGTCTACATCTACTATTGAACATGTGTCTATTTGTGATAGATGTAGAGATATTGATGTTAATGCTATTCATGATCACATGTCTTTAATTAAACAACAAAATGATCATATAGCAAAACTAGATGCTAAAATTGCCGAGCACAACTTAGAAAATGAGAAATTTAAATTTGCTCGTAGCATGCTTTATAATGGGAGACGCCCTGGCATTAAGGATGGCATTGGCTTCCAAAGGGGAGACAATGTCAAAATTAGTGCCCCTCCTAAAAGATTGTCAAATTTTGTTAAGGGCAAGGCTCCCATGCCTCAGGATAACGAGGGTTACATTTTATACCCTGCCGGTTATCCCGAGGACAAAATTAGGAAAATTCATTCTAGGAAGTCTCACTCTGGTCCTAACCATGCTTTTATGTATAAGAGTGAGACATCTAGTTCTAGGCAACCAACCCGTGCTAAGTTGCCTAAAAAGAAAATTCCTAATGCATCAAATGATCATGCTATTTCATTTAAAACTTTTGATGCATCATATGTGCTTACTAACAAATCCGGCAAGGTAGTTGCCAAGTTTGTTGGGGGCAAACACAAGGGTTCCAAGACTTGTGTTTGGGTACCCAAAGTTCTTGTGTCTAATGCCAAAGGACCCAAAACCGTTTGGGTACCTAAAGTCAAGAACTAAAATTGTTTTGTAGGTTTATGCATCCGGGGGCTCAAGTTGGATACTCGACAGCGGGTGCACAAACCACATGACAGGGGAGAAAAAGATGTTCTCCTCATATGAGAAAAACCAAGATCCCCAACGAGCTATCACATTCGGGGATGGAAATCAAGGTTTGGTCAAAGGATTGGGTAAAATTGCTATATCACCTGACCATACTATTTCCAATGTTTTTCTTGTTAATTCATTAGATTACAATTTGCTTTCTGTTTCACAATTATGTCAAATGGGCTACAACTGTCTATTCACTGATGTAGGTGTCACTGTCTTTAGAAGAAGTGATGATTCAATAGCATTTAAGGGAGTGTTGGAGGGTCAGCTATACTTAGTAGATTTTGATAGAGCTGAACTCGACACTTGCTTAATTGCTAAGACTAACATGGGTTGGCTCTGGCACCGCCGACTAGCCCATGTTGGAATGAAGAATCTTCATAAGCTTCTAAAGGGAGAACACATTTTAGGATTAACAAATGTTCATTTTGAGAAAGACAGGATTTGTAGCGCATGCCAGGCAGGGAAGCAAGTTGGAGCTCATCATCCACACAAGAACATCATGACGACCGACAGGCCACTGGAGCTCCTACACATGGATCTATTCGGCCCGATTGCTTACATAAGCATCGGCGGGAGTAAGTACTGTCTAGTTATTGTGGATGATTATTCTCGCTTCACTTGGGTATTCTTTTTACAGGAAAAATCTCAAACCCAAGAGACCTTAAAGGGATTCTTAAGACGGGCTCAAAATGAGTTCGGCTTAAGGATCAAGAAAATAAGAAGCGACAACGGGACGGAGTTCAAGAACTCTCAAATTGAAGGCTTTCTTGAGGAAGAGGGCATCAAGCATGAGTTCTCTTCTCCCTACACCCCTCAACAAAATGGTGTAGTGGAGAGGAAGAATCGAACTCTATTGGATATGGCAAGGACCATGCTTGATGAGTACAAGACTTCGGATCGGTTTTGGGCCGAGGCGGTCAACACCGCTTGCTACGCCATCAACCGGTTATATCTTCACCGAATCCTCAAGAAGACATCATATGAACTCCTAACCGGTAAAAAGCCCAATATTTCTTATTTTAGAGTCTTTGGTAGCAAATGTTTTATTCTTGTTAAAAGAGGTAGAAAATCTAAATTTGCTCCTAAGACTGTAGAAGGCTTTTTACTCGGTTATGACTCAAACACAAGGGCATATAGAGTCTTTAACAAGTCCACTGGACTAGTTGAAGTCTCATGTGACGTTGTGTTTGATGAGACTAACGGCTCTCAAGTAGAGCAAGTTGATCTTGATGAGATAGGTATTGAAGAGGCTCCGTGCATCGCGCTAAGGAACATGTCCATTGGGGATGTGTGTCCTAAGGAATCCAAGGAGCCTCCAAATGCACAAGATCAACCATCCTCCTCCACTCAAGCATCTCCATCAACTCAAAATGAGGATGAAGCTCAAGTTGATGAAGTAGAAGATCAAGCAAATGAGCCACCTCAAGATGACGGCAATGATCAAGGGGGAGATGCAAATGATCAAGACAAGGAGGATGAAGAGCAAAGGCCGCCACACCCAAGAGTCCACCAAGCAATACAGCGAGATCACCCTGTCGACACTATCCTCAGCGACATTCATAAGGGGGTAACTACTAGATCTCGTGTTGCACATTTTTGTGAGCATTACTCGTTTGTTTCCTCTATTGAGCCACACAGGGTAGAGGAAGCATTACAAGATTCGGATTGGGTGGTGGCGATGCAAGAGGAGCTCAACAATTTCACAAGGAACGAGGTATGGCACTTAGTTCCACGTCCTAACCAAAATGTTGTAGGAACCAAATGGGTCTTCCGCAACAAGCAAGATGAGCATGGTGTGGTGACAAGGAACAAAGCTCGACTTGTGGCCAAAGGATACTCCCAAGTCGAAGGTTTGGATTTCGGTGAAACCTATGCACCCGTAGCTAGGCTTGAGTCAATTCGCATATTATTAGCCTATGCTACTTACCATGGCTTTAAGCTTTATCAAATGGACGTGAAAAGTGCTTTCCTCAATGGACCAATCAAGGAAGAGGTCTATGTTGAGCAACCTCCCGGCTTTGAAGATAGTAAGTACCCTAACCATGTCTATAAGCTCTCTAAGGCGCTTTATGGGCTCAAGCAAGCCCCAAGAGCATGGTATGAATGCCTTAGAGATTTCCTTATCGCTAATGGCTTCAAAGTCGGAAAAGTCGATCCTACTCTATTCACTAAAACTCTTGACAATGATTTGTTTGTATGCCAAATTTATGTTGATGATATCATATTTGGGTCTACTAACGAATCTACTTGTGAGGAATTTAGTAGGATCATGACACAGAAATTCGAGATGTCGATGATGGGGGAGTTAAAGTATTTTCTAGGATTTCAAGTCAAGCAACTCCAAGAAGGCACCTTCATTAGCCAAACAAAGTACACTCAAGATATTCTAAGCAAGTTTGGGATGAAGGATGCCAAGCCCATCAAAACACCCATGGGAACTAATGGGCATCTCGACCTCGACACGGGAGGTAAGTCCGTGGATCAAAAGGTATATCGGTCGATGATTGGTTCATTGCTTTATTTGTGTGCATCTCGACCGGACATTATGCTTTCCGTTTGCATGTGTGCAAGATTCCAATCCGACCCTAAGGAATCCCACCTTACGGCCGTAAAACGAATCTTGAGATATGTAGCTTATACTCCTAAGTTTGGGCTTTGGTACCCTCGGGGATCCACATTTGATTTGATTGGTTATTCGGATGCCGATTGGGCAGGGTGTAAAATTAATAGAAAGAGCACGTCGGGGACTTGCCAGTTCTTGGGGAGATCCTTGGTGTCTTGGGCTTCAAAGAAGCAAAATTCGGTCGCTCTTTCAACCGCCGAAGCCGAGTACATTGCCGCAGGTCATTGTTGCGCGCAATTGCTTTGGATGAGGCAAACCCTGCGGGACTACGGTTACAAATTAACCAAAGTCCCATTGCTATGTGATAATGAGAGTGCAATCAAAATGGCCGACAATCCCGTCGAGCATAGCCGCACTAAGCACATAGCCATTCGGTATCATTTTCTTAGGGATCACCAACAAAAGGGGGATATCGAGATTTCTTACATTAACACTAAAGATCAATTAGCCGATATCTTTACCAAGCCTCTTGATGAACAAACTTTTACCAAACTTAGGCATGAGCTCAATATTCTTGATTCCCGCAACTTCTTTTGTTAGATTGCACACATAGCTCATTTATATACTTTTGATCATATCTCTTTTGTATGCTATGACTAATGTGTTTCCAAGTCTATTTCAAATCAAGTCATAGGTATATTGAAAGGGAATTGGAGTTTTAGGCGAAGACAAAGGCTTCCACTCCGCAACCCATCCTTCGCCGCCGCTCCAAGCCACTCTCCATCTTTGGGGGAGAGAACAAAAGGACTTCATCTTTGGTATAATCTTAACTCATTTGTTTATGACCAAAGAGGAAGACATTACTTCGAGGGCTCTAATAATTCCGTTTTTGGCGATTCATGCCAAAGGGGGAGAGAGTATGAGCCCAAAGCAAAAGGACCGCACCACCACCAATTTCAAAAACTTAGTGTTTTCCAAGAGTATTTATCAATTGGTATCCTATTGTGTTCAAAAGAGGGAGAAAGTAGTATTTCAAAAATGATATATCAAAACCCTCTTGAACACTAAGAGGAGGATCTCCTTTAGGGGGAGTTATGTTTAGTCAAAGGAAAAGCATTTGAAACAGGGGGAGAAAATTTCAAATCTTGAAAATGCTTTGCAAAATCCTATTCATTTACCCTTGACCATTTGCAAAAGAACTTTGAAAAGGAAAAACATAACATGTGGTGCAAGCGTGGTCCAAAATGTTAAATAAGAAAGAAACAATCCATGCATATCTTGTAAGTAGTTATATTGGCTCAATTCCAAGCAACCTTTACACTTACATTATGCAAACTAGTTCAATTATGCACTTCTATATTTGCTTTGGTTTGTGTTGGCATCAATCACCAAAAAGGGGGAGATTGAAAGGGAATTAGGCTTACACCTAGTTCCTAAATAATTTTGGTGGTTGAATTGCCCAACACAAATCTTTGGACTAACTAGTTTGCTCTAGTGTATAAGTTATACAGGTGTCAAAGGTTCACACTTAGCCAATAAAAAGACCAAGTGTTGGGTTCAACAAAAATGCAAAGGAGCAACCGAAGGCTCCTCTGGTCTGGCGCACCGGACTGTCCGGTGCGCCACCGGACATGTCCGGTGCACCAGAGGACTCAGGTTTCTAACTCGTCACCTTCGGGAATTTCCAGAGGCCACTCCGCTATAATTCACCGGACTGTCCGGTGTGCACCGGACATGTCCGATGCTCCAAGGAAGGGCGGCCCCAGGAACTCGCAAGCCTCGGGTTTTCATTCCAGCCGCTCCGCTATAATTCACCGGACTGTCCGGTGTGCACCGGACTGTCCGGTGCATCTGCGGAGCAACGGCTGCTTCAGGCGCCAACGGCTACCTGCAGCGCATTTATTGCGCGCCAGCGCGCGCAGAGGTCAGGCACGCCCATGCTGGCGCACCGGACACTCTACAGTACATGTCCGGTGCGCCACCGGACATCAAGGCGGGCCCAGAAGTCAGAACTCCAACGGTCGATTTCCAACGGCACTGGTGACGTGGCGGGGGCACCGGACTGTCCGGTGTGCACCGGACTGTCCGGTGCGCCATCGAACAGACAGCCCAGCCAACGGTCAAGTTTGGTGGTTGGGGCTATAAATACCCCAACCACCCCACCATTCATGGCATCCAAGTTCTCTACTTCCCAACTACTACAAGAGCTCTAGTATTCAATTCTAGACACACCAAAGAGATCAAATCCTCTCCAAATTCCACACAACGCCATAGTGACTAGAGAGAGTGATTTGCTTGTGTTCTTTCGAGCTCTTGTGCTTGGATTGCTTCCTTCTTTCTTGATTCCTCTTTGTGATCAAACACTCACTTGTAATTGAGGCAAGAGGCACCAATTGTGTGGTGGCCCTTGCGGGAAGTTTGATTCCCAAGTGATTTGAGAAGAGAAGCTCACTCGGTCCGAGGGACCGATTGAGAGAGGGAAGGGTTGAAAGAGACCCGGCCTTTGTGGCCTCCTCAACGGGGAGTAGGTTTGCAAAAACCGAACCTCGGTAAAACAAATCCGCGTGTCACACTCTTCATTTTCTTGCGATTTGTTTTGCTCCCTCCCTCGCGGACTCGTTTATATTTCTAACGCTAACCCGGCTTGTAGTTGTGTTTATATTTGTAAATTTCAGTTTCGCCCTATTCACCCCCCCCCCCTCTAGGCGACTTTCAGATACCGTTGGCGCCATGACGGTAGAGATCCCCTTCTACCGTCGTGTAGTGTTTAGCCAACCGTACCATGCGCTCTGCGGAGACATTGTCTTTAGCAAGGATATTCTCCTTCAGGTAGTCCTGGATCTCGGAGATCCATGCATCGGGACCACTCTGAGTTGTCGGTTGTGGTGCTGGGGGTCGGTGAAGCCCCCTAGTGCACACACAGCCTTTGGTGGGTCCTGGGACGCCACCGGGACCGCCGGCTTCGAGGTGTCGGTCTCGCCCCCCTCGCCCAGTTCGGCAGGCTGGGCGGTGGGTCTCAGCAACCGCCTTTCGAAGGCGCCCTCGGGCATGGGTGCTCGAGTTGATGCCCTCTGGGAGAGGTCATCTGCCGCTGAGTTGTCGGTCCGGGGAACGTGTTGTAGTTCCAGGGCTGCGAAGTCCTTCTCCAACTTTTTACATGGAGGAGGTAAGCTGCGAGTCTGGGCTCATTGCAGCTACACTCCCCATGGGCCTGCTTGATGATTAGCTGAGAGTCCCCCTTCACGAGGAGCTGGAGGACCCCTAGGGATAGGGCCGTAGATAGGCCGAAGATCAGCGCCTCATACTCTGACATGTTGTTGGTGGCTTTGAACTCGAGGCATACCACATACTTCAGCTGGTCCCCGTCTGGGCCGACGAGGACCACTCCTGCGCCAACACTCTGTTGGCGGGCGGACTCATCGAAGAAGAGCGTCCAATGGGGCTCAGTGAAGACCGGACCCCTTTGCTCCACAGGTGTGGGGCCCAGATCGGGGTCCGGGCCCCCAGGGGCGCATGGGGGTGGAGTCCACTCCACGATGAAGTCGGCCAGGACCTGACTCTTGATAGCGTGGCGGGGCTGGAAATCAAGCTGGAACTCAATGAGCTCTCCTGCCCATTTGGCGATGTTGCCAGTGGCGTTTCAGTTGTGGATGATGGCCCTCAATGGAAAGGAGGTCGCCACCAAAACTTTGTGTGCCTGGAAATAGTGACGCAACTTCCTGGACGTAACCAGGACAGCATAGAGGAGCTTGTGTGTCTCGAGGTACCTGGTCTTTGCTTCATGGAGGACCTCGCTGACGTAATAAATCGACTTCTGGACAGTCCAGGCGCTCGACGCTGGTTCTAAGTTCTCAGGTCCCTGTCCTTCTGGTGTCGCCCTTTCGGCGACTAACACCATGCTCACTGCTTCTGCAGTTGCCGCAATGTACAGGTACAGCGGTTCCCCTGGCTCTGGAGCGACCAGGATCGGCAGGGAAGTTAGGTGTTGCTTCAATTCTTGGAAGGCTTGCTCCGCCTCTTTGTTCCAGGCAAAAGGGCCAGATTTCCGTAGAAGCTTGAAGAAAGGCAGTGCCCTCTCAGCCAACCTTGAAATGAAGCAGCTAAGGGCAGCCAGAGATCCCGCAAGCTTCTGGATGTCCTTGACACGAGCGGGAGGCCTCATTATCTTGATAGCCTTGATCTTTTCTGGGTTAGCTTCAATGCCCCGATATGAAACCAGGAAACCCAGCAGCTTTCCTGCGGAGATGCCGATGATGCATTTCTCCGGGTTCAGTTTGGTGCGGGTTGCCCGCAGGTTGTCGAAAACCAGGGTCAGATCCTCCACTACGGTCGACCCCCTTCTAGTCTTGACCACGATGTCATCAACGTAAACCTCCACCTTGTCCCAGATCAGATCCCTGAAGGTCTTACTCATCGCCCGAACAAATGTTGGCAGGGCATTTTTCAGACCATAAGGCGTCACAACATAACAGTACAACCCATCTATCGTTACAAAAGCGGTGTGCTTCCTGTCCTCCCTAGACATCCGGATTTGATGAAAACCGGAGTAGGCATCCAGGAAAGACAAAAAGTCGCACCCCGAGGTAGAGTCCACGATCTGATCTATACGTGGAAGTGGATATGGGTCCTTGGGGCATGCCTTATTTAAGCTGGTGTAGTCGATGCACATCCGGAGTTTTCCGTTCGCTTTTGGCACGATGACCGGGTTGGCCAGCCACACGGGGTGATGGACCTCTTCGATGAAGCCGGCGTGCAATAGCTTTCGAACCTCCTCACGGATGAAGTCCTGCCACTCCACGGACTGTCTCCGAGGCTTCTGGCTTACCGGCTTGGCGTCCGGATAGATCTTCAGATGGTGCTCAATCACCTCCCTGGGGATCCCAGGCATCTGTGACGGCTCCCAAGCGAACACGTTAGAATTTGCCCGGAGGAAGGTGACGAGCGCGAGTTCCTATTTCTCTCCCAGATTTCCCGCGATGCGGGTGGTCCGGGATGGGTCTGCGCCGACCTAGATGGTCTTTGCGGGCCCGCCGTCTGCTTCGGTTGGCTGTACCTTCGGTGCTTTGGCACCGGAGGCTGAGGGGCTTCTCCCTCCACCGCCCGGCCGAGCGGTCTCGGCCGCCAGGGCGTGTAGTCTCTCAACGGCCACCAGCGCGGCGGTGTGGTCGCCCCGCACGCTGAGGACTCCCGCGGGGGATGGCATCTTGAGGACCAAGTACCCATAATGGGCAATGGCCACGAACCGGTACAAAGCCGGTCTCCCGATGATGGCGTTAAAGGGGAGGTTGACCTCCGCGACGTCGAACTGGACGTTCTCCGTGCGGAAGTTTTCCTCCGTCCCAAATGTAACTGGGAGCCCAATGCTCACGAGGGGATACACGGGCTGCGGGCCTACTCCGAAAAATGGGCGGGAGGGCCCCAGCCGGGACCCCGGGATTTGCAGCTGCCTGAACGCCGCATGGCTGATGACGTTGAGGCCAGCCCCTCCATCGATCAACACGTGATGCAGTCGCATATTGGTGACAATGGGGGCGGTGATGAGTGGTAGTACGCTGGCCCCCGCCATGTTGTCGGGGTAGTCGAGTGCCCAAAAAGAGATGGTGGTGCTCCTCCATCGTTGGTGCGGAGCAGCTTTGGGGACTCCTGGGACTGCCGACAGGACCTCCCATCGCAGGGTCTTTACACTCCTGCGGGAGACGAGCTCCCAGCTTCCGCCGTACATGACATACAACTTCTTGTGGCGGTCGTCGTCGTTGCCGGAGTCGGTTTCTTCGGCGAAAATGTCCTTAAGGTTTCTCTCGGGCGACTGGTAGCCGAGGTCCTGTCCCCCCACAGTCGCAGCCCTTTCGTCGACCTCTTCCTTGTGAAGCCAGCGACGAGGCGGTGAGCCGTCCTTGGAGGACTGCTCGCGCCGCTTGCTGACACGCCTTGCGAGTTTGATAATCTCTCGGCAGTCTGCGGCACTGTGGCGGCTGTTGGGGTGCACTGAGCATGTGCTGCCGTTGCCTTCTTGGGGCCGTGAGCGCTTGCTGCGCTTACCCTGGCCTCCAGCCGTGGCAGTGATGACTGGAGCAGCAACCTGTTGCTTCTCATGGCTGCGACCCTTGTTCCTCTTTTTCTTTTTGCCATCGCCCTGGGCGTCAGCATCCGAACCGCTCGTCTGGGTGCCCCCAGCTTGTGGCGCCGAGTGCCAAGCACAGCCCTCAGTGGCCCTGGCACATTTATCAGCCAGGGCGAAGAGTGTGGTGACGTTGTCCACATCGTGCGTGCCCAGCTTCTCCAGTATCTTTTCGTCACGCACCCCTGGCGGAAAGCTATGATGATGGAAGCATCTAAGATATGAGGGATTGTCCCACGTACCTTGGTGAAGCGGGAAATGAACGCCCAGAGGGTTTCCTGGGTTCCAGCCTTACTGCATGGAGGTGTGCTTCTACACCATGCTGCTGGTAGGTGCTGGCGAAGTTCGCCATGAACCGCGCAGAGCTCTTCCCAAGAGTATATGGACCCTGGGGCTTGGTTCATGAGCCAAGTCCAGGCTGGCCCAGTCAGAGCCACGTGGAAGTAGGTCGCCATTACGGCGGTGTCTCCACCTGCCGCTGTAATGGCGGTGACGTAGACCTGTAGGAATTCTAATGGGTTTGTCGTACCGTTGTACTTTTCTGGCAGGTGTGGATGAAACTTGGTTGGCCACGCTGCCGCGCGGAGGTGGTCTGTTAGGGCGGCGTAGCCTACTCCGGTCAACGGGATGCTCGTCTAGAATTGGGCATCTCCCGAGCCCTGCGGCGCGACCGCGACAAAATCTTGCTCGAGGTTGTGGCCCCCGAGGCTCCGACGGCACTCATGCGCCCTTCCTAAAGAGAGACGGGCATTCTTGCCCGCCTGCCTGTGGTTGAGCTCGTCCCGTAGGTCTTCTAGTCTCTCCGGGGGGACTTGCGTATCTTCTGCCGCTCGTCTGCGATTGAGCTCTGCTCGCAGATCTTTGGTCGGCACAGCCCTCACCGAGGGCGAGCGCACCGAGGCCGACGCCTCATACTAGCGTCGGGACGATTGAGGCCTGGGCTTGACCGAGCCAATGTGTGCTATACCAAGGAGGCGATCCACGTCGTCGCGCCATTGTCCCATAGCCCCCGGCGAGGCTGTGGAGCTTGGTGGGTGACGCAACAACTCCCTGGCCGCGGAGAGCGCTCCGGTGGGAGCGACCCCCGATGGAGTCTGGGATGCCTGCGCCAGTGTGTGCTGCCGTGCGGGGCGTAGGACTGGGCACTCGGTTAACCGAAATTTTTCGGTTCGGTTTTTCGGTTTTTTTTAAAGTTCGGTTTTTGAAAAATGCCAACCGAAATTATCTTTAGAAAAGGAAAAACCGGACCTCCGGTTAACCGTATAGTTCGGTTCGGTTTTCGGTTTAACCGAAAAAACCGAACTAGGCTGTGCTGTGTTTCAGACTTTCAGTACCCTGTCCGCCGGCTAGCTGGCTGTGTAGTCCGAAAAAAACAAATAGCTATGTGCTGCATAGTACACGCCTACACGGCTTCCGTCCCAGCACTCGGACGACTCCAAGGCCTGATCGCCTGCTATTGCTAATTTGCTATGCCAGTGCTATTGCTACTGACCGATTGCCAGTGCTGCATGCCTACATAGAATAATACAAGGAATTCTGAATTGCTATTCTGCATGCCGACGGGATTGAGCAAGGGTGCCTGCACCTGGGCCCAGGCAGCGTGAGGGGCTGAGAGCCGGAGAAGGCCCAAGACAGCAAGCCGCGTTTCTGAAGACTTGGGCTGAAATGGGATTATAGGCTGATGGGCTAACAGTTCGGTTTTTCGGTTTAAACCGAACTAAAAACCGAAAACCGAACTAAATTTCGGTTTCTGAAGAATGGTAACCGAAAAATATAACGGTTTGATCGGTTCCGGTTTTTTCGGTTTCGGTTCCGGTTTTTTCGGTTTCGGTGTTCGGTTTTCGGTTTTTATGCCCAGGCCTAGCGGGGCGCACAGCTGCGGCGCCGGGCGCTGGGCAGTCAGAATTCTGCGACGTAGCGGATGCGGTCCCCTCCTCCAAGAGGAAATCTTCGGAGGTCTCATCTTGGTGCTCGGTGATATGGACCATGGTGTCGATCGAGTAACAAGCAAAAATCTAAAAGCCTATGCCCCTACCTGGCGCGCCAAATGTCAGAGGGTAAATCTCTCCGGCCGGGTGGCGGATTGCACCCGCCCTAATTCCTAAAAAGAGGAGGGGCCTAAGCGTCTTGCTTGTTATGAGGTTGGTGGATGAGCACACGAGAGCACACGAGGGTTTAAAGTGGTTCGAGCCGCCGGGGCGTAACACCCTACTCCACTGTGTAATGTATTGTGAGTCTGAGCCTGGATCTCCACGTAATGCCGCATGCCTCCCCTTTTA
This sequence comes from Zea mays, assembly GCF_902167145.1. Lineage (NCBI taxonomy): Eukaryota > Viridiplantae > Streptophyta > Magnoliopsida > Poales > Poaceae > Zea > Zea mays. The sequence continues at coordinate 155,857,830 of NC_050103.1, read as the reverse complement.
TAGTTGAAGGGGGGCATGCACAAAGGCACTGAGCCCCGACATGTGGGCCCAGGGTCATAATGAATATAGCGCTCGGGACTATAAATATTTGCTGCTGGGGCAATCTCCTTGTGTCCTGTCACCCGAGATCTGTGTATCTTCGGCGTGCAGGGGAAGCTTCTTGCAGAAGGGATAATGAGCACGATGCGTCGCATGGCACGAGCGCATTGTTCGCTGGTAGATTGGACAGGCGCGCCGTTTGACACCGTCTGCCAGCGGAGTGGACTGGACGCATTAAATGCTAAGGGGCACATCGTCCGTCGGCTTGGTGGCAGGCGGCGCGTCCTCTCCGCAATAAATGCGGAGACCGTGCGACCTCAGTGGCCTGACGTCATACTCCGTCGGTCGGCTTATGTCATGAGCCACAAGCCACGCGGCAGCAGCGGGTCTCTGTCCAAGCGGGGAGCGTGGTGCAATCCCCGGACACGTGCCAGCACCAGACCTCTTCCAGGGCGGGGCCCAGGTATTCCCTGCCTCAGAATCCTGAGACCCGGTGGTGATCTATCCGGACCCCACATGGAAGGGCCTGGGATCTTTCTCGGAGGTCCGCCCATTATGCACGGGGTCCGGTGCCTTCCACGTGGCAGGCCCGGACCTACTGCGTGTATCCGGAGCACGCTTTTTCCCTTGGCCGCGTGGCGACCCAAGGCGGCTGATGTTGCACGACGGTGAGTCGCTTGCCGCGCAACTAGAGGCTTTACCGCCGGCACGGCGCCTATACCTTGTAACCAGGGGTACCCCTGTTTCAAGGTACCGACAATTACCTATGAGGTGTCTGTGGCGTCGACGGTGTGGGCGTCCAGGGACAGCGCACAGGACCAGCAGCCGCGAGACAGGACCGGGACATCGAAGGTGACGGCGCGGCCACGCTTGGAAAAGACGATGTAGGTTTTCGGCGAGCCCGCGCGCTCAGTGTGTTGCTGCAGCCGCATCGTCACCAGGGACGTCCCATATCGCCTCTCCAATGGCTTCGGTGGCTGAGCGTTAGACGAGCTAGCTGAGAACTATCGTAGTGTGGGCGACGGGGCGGGCCGACCGACAAAGACGGTGTGGAGGCAGAGGGAGAGGGCGGCGAACACGGCGTTGGGACTTGGGAGGGAGGCAAAGGGGGAGGACGACGATGGAGACAGCACTAGGAGAGAGTATAGGTGTACTACATTTGGGTCGGGCTTAATGCGCTGGCACAAAGCACGAAAAAAGTCCGGCCCAAGCACGGCACGACACGAAATTATTTCGGACCGGGCCGGCCCGGCTCGATGCATCGGGTCGTGCTTGGGCCGAGGCCCACGGGCGGGCACGAGCCCGGCCCATTTAAGCAGACCGAAATGGCCCGTTAACATGCACGAAAAGGCCCAAAATGGCTGCCTCCACTCCACGGCCTCGGCAGCGGTAGCGCAGCCGCACTTGTCCACGGGCGGACGGGCCTAAGGCGCGAAGGCAAGGCCCATTTGGCCATTTCCATTAGGTTATCCATTTATGTCTTGCCTTGCCCAGAAACCCTAAAACACGAGTCCGTCTCTCCGTCCCGTGTCCCGTCCCCGTCCGACCGCTGTCTCAGGCTCTCAGCATCCCAGGACCCAAGCGGCCAGGCGGCCCCAAGTTCCAGGCTCCACACCTCCACCGCTCCAGCGCGACCGCGACCGGAGGAGCCCCTACACGGCTACGCCCCTGCGCGAGCGGCCGAGCGCGACCGGAGCCTCGAGCCTCCCCTACGCGGCTGCGCCCCTGCGCGAGCGCGACCGTCGACGGCCGACCGGAGCCACCAATGCGCCCTATGCCCCTGTACGAGCGCGAGCGCCGACCGGAGCTGCCCCTGCGCCCCTGCGCGAGCGGCCGAGCGCGATCGGAGCCTTGAGCCTCCCCTGCGCGGCTGCGCCCCTGCACGTTTCGGGCCTTTACTATTTTCGGGCCACCCGTTTAAAGCCCGACACGTTTAGCTGAATACGGGCCAGACCGTGGGCCGGCACGGCACGACCCGAATTTAATATTGGGCCGGACCGGTCCAAAATTAAACGTACCGGGCCTTTTCGGGCTTGGACCGGGCCGGGCGACCCGAATATACACCTATAGGAGAGAGGCAGAGAGGGCGCTATTATCGCGAGCCATTCTTCGGCTGGAGTGTCGAATGTTCTAGATTCGCAGCTGCTGGAGAGACGCCCTTTCGCGTGGGTGGAAGGCCTTGGTGGCCGTAGTTTTGGAATCTGACGGTTGAGCTATTTTGAATAGGCGTGGCTGCACCAGCGACACGTTTTCCGTTCGGCTTTAATAACAAGGAAATAAGAGAAGTGGTTAAAGTTACGTCAATTGGGCCATCTGGCGCCATAAATAGGGGAAGTGTAAGGCTGGTGGCAGTGCGGGCGGCAGCGCGGGCGAGAAGAGGCCGCTGCCGCCCGCGCGCGGGCGAGAGGCGGACGAGAGGGAGGCGAGAGGGAGGCGAGGCACTGGCGGGGCGAGAGCGCGGGCGAGAGCGACATGGCACGATCTGATTGGTCCACGTGTCGCCATCTGATTGGTCCACGTGTGCTAGCCGTTGCAACTAGCCGTTTTTGACCGTTTGGAGTCCAAAAAAATCGAAAAAAATTGCAAAAAATCACAAATTTCATCCCCAATCCCTCTATATATACCCCTACCCGGGTGGAGCTCATTCCACACACCATTTCATCTCATTTTTCTCTTCCAAACTCCCCTTTCTTCACACAATGTCGGGTTGGTCCTCAGATTTGAACACCTTCACAGATCTCTTGCAGTCCGATGGGTCATCTACAACCCTTCCGTTATATGAGTCTTCTTCACTACATCGTCGCTCCGATGTTTCAGCCTCACTCCCCCGTGCACTATTCTGAAATAGAAAAGCTGACGTGGCTATAGCCTGAGGCTGTAGCCTGCTGCAGCCTGTGCACTGGAGCAGCAGGGGCGAGAGTGGAGGCGAGAGTTGACGTGACAGGGGCGAGAGGGAGGTTGTGCACTGGACTCAGCCTAAGTGTAACGTAAGGACGAGAGACCGTGGCGAGGCGCAATCAGCTGCATTGCAGGCTGTTGGTCACTCGCTTGCAAAATTTGCACATCCAAGTCCAAGAACCGGTCCTTGTCAATGTCACCCCAACTTCCGACTCTCACGCACGCCCAACCTCGCCGAGAAAACCAGAACAACCCTCCCTCGGCTTCCCCCCGTTCACACGCGATGGCTCCTCTGCTCCTGCTCCTGCTCCTCTTCCCCGTCCAGCTCCAGCTCCTGCTCCTCCTAGCCGTAGCCGACGCCGTCCCCGGTCTCTGCGCCAGAGCCACATGCGCCGGCCATGTCATCCAGTACCCGTTCTGGCTCAACTCCTCGGCGCCCGACTGCGGCCACCGCCACGGGATCGGCCTTGTCTGCGAGGGCAACTCGACGCTGACCCTCCCCTACATGTCCCACAGATACGTAGTGTCCAGCATCGACTACAAGACGCGTACCGTGCTGGTCTCGGACGCCGACATCGGCGACGAGTACGACGCGGCCGGCTGCCCGCGTGTCCGGGTGAACCTCACCATCGACACCGCCTGGCTGCGGCCCGCGGCCTCCGACGCCAACATCACCTTCCTGTACGACTGCAAGAAGAGCATCACCCTGCCCTCCGCCGTGGAACTGAGTGGGTGCCATTGGCAACAGCAGCAGCAGCAACAGGATTATTGCCGTAGGTCGTACGTGCTGCCGGACGGCGGGATCACGGGCGCGGAGGCGCACCAGTACGGGTGCGAGGACGTGGTGGTGGCGCCGGTGCTGGACGCGCACAGGAGGGAGATCCTGGGCGCGCCCCCGGCGAACGGATCCCTCCGCCGGGTGCTGCAGGGCGGGTTCGAGCTGAACTACGACACCCACTCCGAGCTGTGCGACCGGTGCGGGGCCTCCGGCGGGTGGTGCGGCTACCGACGCGACGAGGCGCCCGCCGCCGGCGCCGGCGGCGGGCTGACGTTCGCCTGCTTCTGCGACGGCGGCCCGACGACCACGGGCCTGTGCGGTGCCGGTACGTACGTACGTATGTATGTCTCCTCTTCACTCCCCCAGCGTTACAATTTACTTACTTCTCTTTGAGTTCCTGCTGTTTGCTTTGCTTTCTGCTGGGGTGTGGGAATGGGATGCGGTGTGTCCGTTTGACGTTTGTTCGTTTGAGGTTGGGCGGGGGCGCATGTTTTTCTTCGTTCGTTTTATGCTCCAACTATCTGTGGACTGCTAGTCCTAGCAATGGACGAGCCTGCTTTGGGCATGTTTGGTTCAGCTTTTTTCTGACCAACTTTTTCGAGAATCTAGCTGTGGGGAGAATCTGGCTGTGTAGGGAATTTAAGTATCATTAGGATTACGTGCGAAAGAAGATAAAATTGTCCATGGGGCTCAGGATCTATAAAGTGACGGATTACTACTATTGCGACGACTCAACCGATTATATGTTTATATTGATTTTTAATGGTTTTTACTCAAACGAATTTTATAGAAGCTGGCTGAAAAGCTGAGTGTTTGGTAGTTCGTAACAGCTTTTGGTGGCCAGAAACTGCAAAAAGTCAAAACAAACAGGGGCTTTGTGTTCAGTCTCAGTAGTTTGTAGTTCGCGGTGCGCCGCGCCGCGCTCAGTTGTTGCCTGGACTGGAGTGTGGAAAATTCCCCAGTCCGAGTCAAAACCAGGAGCGGGGCCCGAACAGCAAATGGACAAGCGGACACGGCATAGCGGACAAGCCTTCGCCTGCTCTGCCTTCAGCCATTCACCCATTCAGGAAAACGACCGACGTCTGACGGGACTGGAGCACGCGCGTCATTCGGATCGGAACATATCTTTCAGAAGGAAATAAAAAAATCTCGACTGGAAACTTGGAAGGTCCGCAAGGTCGGTTTCATTTCATGGCAGCGGAAGAAACTGTAGGGTCTTCAGTCTATTGGTCCTCGACCCCGTGTTGGATGGATCTCCGACCAACCGTTACCTGTTACGTTTGGTTTGGTAGTACTGAGAGTGAGACCTCGGCATGTAGATATTTCTATATATAAATAATCGTAATAGTGTTGAGACGTTATTATAGACATGGGTTATTTAATTATCTATCTTGGTCGTCATCAATGTTAAATGCTCATGAATATTCATATCGAGATGTTGCATTTATTTGATATGTAGGTATGAAAACGGTCGAAAAAACATCTAGTTTTGGTTTTGTTTTCATATTTTTTTGGCGGAGCGAAAACAAAAACAAAAACCCAACGATCGAAATATGGGATCGGGATTGTCGGTTGTTCGAAAACGATAAACTCTACCCGAAATGTCACATATTCTGTAGTTTCCACAATTACATAATAAGGTGACATGTTGTCTAATTTTAAGATGTTAAAATACACAAATATGAAATAACTCTTCTTGATCATTTATATTATTCAGAATAATTAAAACTTTTGTTTTTTATTCACTTAAACAGAACATAAGTCTGTAACTTACATAAATTATATGTTAGATGTATCTCATATGACATAAAATGGTTATGTCATCACAACTCGCAAATGGAAAATTTGAAAACGATTGGAAAACTAGCCAAGTCGTTTTCGTACCGTTTCTAATCAGTTCCCGGACAATTCGTAAACGAACGGGAAAAAAACTTTTAGCATAGTTTATAATTTTTGGTGGAGCTAAATTGCTAATGAGTGCTAAACTTTAGCACAATACTTTTAGTCACCCTATTTGTTTTTTTAGTAGCTAAACTTTAACAAAAAAAATACGGTGCTAAAGTTTAGTAAGGATAAATAAACGGGCCCTTGGACCTCCTTTGAGAGGGCTCCGGGTCCTCTAAAAACAGTTTCGACTCTGGCTCCTCTGAAGGAGCCATAGTCGTTTTGCAATTCGTTTGGCAAACAACATCTCCTATGTTTTTACGAATGATATACGAGGAAAATATAAAAGGAATCACTACAAACCATATTTTTGGTGTTCTAGATTCCAACAAGAAAACGACTCCAGCTCTTGAAAGACTCTCGACGAGAAGCCATTTTAACGATTTGGTATAGCTCTACCATGAGCCTGAGTTAGAGTCACCCAAAGAGCCGTGCCAAAAGGGTGCTCAGACCAAACAGAGTCGACCTGTCGCATACTAGGGTAGACTTAGACCACCTTTTGGAGTTTTGTAAAAATATCTCCCTATTTTGGCTTTTTAGCAAATGGAGAAAAATGTCCTATGATAGTTTAACAAAAGTGCTTAAAAATTAAAAGCTGCCAAATATTGCCTCTAACCTGTAACTTTTAAAAATCAAAGCAAATTGAACGCACGAGTAAATTAATAAAACCAAAAGTTTTCAGTTAAGATAAGAAAACGGTAAGAAACAAATAAACTATTAAAAAAGTTCAGTCAGTCAGAAATGGTTCATAATTTTCCAATGCAGATTCGTTTGGAAAGTGATTATATATAGGACACTGTAAGAGAAGGATACAATTTAGGCTTTCTATTTTTTGTTAACTTGCTAGACCTACCAATTTAGCAAGTAAAAAAACTATACCAAACTTGAGACGCTCTTAGATTGAAAGTTGAAACCTAAACCTGGTTAAGATTGTTACATGTATATAAATCTCTAGTGGGGTTGCCTTGCCTACGCTCCGTGTGTTTGGTTTAGTGCCCAAGCTAGCAAGTCAAATTTGTAATCTGAAGCACTGAAGCCCATGCTTCCGGGCGAGGTTGTTTTGTGTGGGTGCTAGGAGCCAGCCAAAAGACTTTGACTCGTGCAATTGTGTAGCTGTGGCAATGAAGTCACGGTAATTACAAACTGATCCGTGTGGTGGACGATCAGTAGACCTGACTAGCAGAGAGAGAGGCGACTCTGTTCATCCCGAGCTAGTGAACGTAGTTTCGTGGAAGGAGCGAGGACGGGAGTGGAGTGAGTAGACAAACAATAGAAGAAGAGTGTGCGGACACCTACCGCTGTACCGCACAAGCGCTGTCATTACGAGTCCCCTAACAGCCTGTTCCGTACCCGACGAGCTGGCTGAAGCGAATGGGCTCTAGATCTTTTTCGGGTTTCTCGTTTGGACTCGGTCTAGCTTGCTGTATCAAGCGTGGCAGGACTCACGCGGTCACGCCTGAATTTTTAGTATGAAATCGGAGTCTTGACTCGTGATCACTCAGGCGGAACAGTTTTTTTCCTTACAAATTGATATCACGAAATTAAGGGCATGTTTGTTTCAGCTTATAGTTTATATAATCTGAATTATAATCTAAATTATATAATCCAGATTATAATTTAGATATATTATAATCTATATATAGTTGTTTGTTAGTTTAGATTATATAAATGTAGATTATTCACAAAGACAACAATGCCCTTATTGTTTATTTGAGGTGAGAAAAGAAGGATGTCATATATTGTAATTTCTATTTACATAACCATGGATAGTGGGTATTTTGCCAAAATAATCTCAAATAAGTTAGTCTTGAGGAGATTATGAGATTATCATAATCTGGGGTTTAGATTATATAATCTGAATCCATAATCTATATGTTTGTTTAACTATTGGATTATTTACGCTGGATTATATAATCTGGAGAGATTGTAATCTCAAACAAACAGGGCCTAAGTTGGATGGTACCCACAACTGAGAACACGGATATATAGAGCCAGTGTTAACCACCATATACTATGATTTCTTTTTCGGGTGGAAGCAACTACCACCTAGTTTATTTCCACTTATAACCGATTTGATTATAATCACAGTATTGTAGGGATGTTTTTTTTTCGATTCTCGATTGCGCTAGCTTAAAGTTCTAAGACTATCTTCAGTGGTTTACCCATCCATATATCCATATTCAAACTCTACTATGTGAACAGTGCAGTCTAACGTGTAAAACAATGTTATGAGTGACTATATAGGTAGACTATTGGACACGGTCTAAAGCGGCGATCGAAAGGATTACGAGATTGTGCGAAGCGGTTCCCTCTGTGTTATCTTCTTAACTCTCACTTTTTTGTCACCCTCTAAGAAATTTCATCCCTCTAAATCTTAGCTCCCATGGTGGTTCCCTCTTAATCCACCACATATACATAGTTCACCGTATTTCTATTGTGTTTTAGATTAGATTTTTTCTACATATATATTTGTCGTATTCTAAAATGATAAGTACATATTAATTCGTAATTTATATTTAAAAAGTTAAGAGAGAAAAAAAGAACACAGTAGATTTAGGGGTAGGGACAGGATAATTGCTGCAACTTTAGAATGTCCCTAAAACCGGTCTGAAGAATAGTTACCTCTAGCGGGATTCTCAATTTTGAAAAAAGATAGTCGGATTATAAATAAAAACAAATGGGACTATGTGATCACGTGATGCATAGCCAAGAGGTAGTGTCTCTTTCATTGGTATGCGTTTAGAATACTTCCTCCATACAAATAAAAAACAAGTGTCGTTATAGCATTTATACCGACCAATATTTCTCAAATTTAATTAAGAATTTTAGTTAGATAATTAAAATATATTGGCAATATTTATATCTTTATATAACAAATACTATAAAAACAGATACAACAATCTATTAAATATATATATATATATATATATTATAAATAAAAATATTTATAATTAAATTTAAATACTAATATATATATATATATATATATATAATTAAAATTAAAAATATTTGATTTCTTAGAAAAAACGAGAATGGTCATTATTCTGGGATGGAAGGAGCAGCACGCACCAGACAGTGGTACATCGTAGGACCAAGAAGTCTAGGGATGACGTAGCACTAACTAGCAGGCAGGCAGGCAACGATCATTGATCAAACGGCTTGCTTGACACGGACCGGGAAGACCGCCAAGTCCACGCTCCAAGCGCCTCAAGTCTCAATCCGTGTCATCTCCTGCCCCACCAGCAACAGCAACCATCCTTCGCCGAAACCGGGTCAAAGTCTACGGGACCTACCAGTGGCGGCGGCCGCAGGTCACAAAGCAGGAAGCAAACGCGTGCCCAGTTGGAGCTAGCTAACAAAGCAGCTAGATGAAGGGTGAACCCAGCCAACCTCGTCTTCTCCCCGCCATGGCTGCTCACCTACCACGCCTCCCCGTCCTCCTCCTCGTCCTCCTGGCTGCCCATGTCGTCTCCACCTCCGCCCATGCCGAGCCTCCTCTTCCGAGCCCTTACAACACCTCCGCCCATGGCGAGCCTCCTCTTCCGAGCACTTACAACCCATCCATGTGCTCGGAATCGTTCCGGTGTGGCGGCGTCGAGATCCGCTACCCGTTCTATCTTGCCAACGCAACCGCCGACTACAGCGGGAACTACTACTCCTGCGGCTACACCGACTTGAGCGTTTCCTGCGAACTCGAGGTCGAGGGGCCGTCGACGACCTGGACCCCTACCATCCGTCTCGGCGGCGACAACTACACCGTCAAGAACATCTACTATGACTATCATACCATCTCACTGGCGGACAGAGATGTGCTCGGAGGCGGCGGCTGCCCCGTCGTCCGCCACAACGTCAGCTTCGACGAGACGTGGCTGCACAACGCCAGCGCCTTCGACAACCTCACCTTCTTCTTCGGATGCCACTGGGGGCCACGCGATACACTGCCTGAATTTGCCGGCAACAACATCAGCTGCGCCGGGTTCAGTACTCCAACTGTCAGTGGAGGCTCCTTCGTGTTCAAGCCTGAAGATCTTGACGAACAAGAGGAGCAGGAGTTGGCTTCACACTGCGACGAGGTTTTCTCCGTGCCAGTGGGAAGCGATGCTCTGCGGGCGACCGACACCTTCAGCCTCACAGGGTACGGGTACGGCGACCTGCTTAGGCAGGGGTTCGAGTTGGAATGGAATCGGACATCGGAGGATCAGTGTGGCCAGTGCGAGGGATCGGGCTCGGGCTCGGGCTCGGGCTCGGGCGGATGGTGCGCCTACAGCCAGAAGAGAGAATTCCTGGGCTGCTTGTGCAGCGGAGGGAAGGTGGGCAACCCGTTCTGCAAACCATCGAGTAAGTCCTGAACCGACCCTTCGTATTTTCGCAGTCAACAGAGCACGCACCAGTTGCGTTGCGCCAGTAGCTTCAGCTAGCCCCCGCAGTGTCTGGTTCGCCCTCTCCAAACGGACCATGATGCTAAACGGCAAGCGCAGCCCACAGGCGGGCAAGGCCTGGTTCGCCTCTCCAAACGGACAAGTTTGGTAGTGTTGGCCAGAGACGGATGAACTTCTTTTTTGGTCGTTTTCGTTCCTTTGTTCCGTATACGCCATGTTCTAGCCCACCCGAAGACGTGTTTCCAGGGTTGGAGTTGGTAGTGACAGTGTCCTCCCTACCCGCTTTGATTTTCAGCCCCCTTTTCCATTGGTACTCCTATCTATGGTTATGAACTGCTGACCACTTATAGAATATTATAAAAAGTACGAATTTTCTTCTACATAGTAAAAGGGGTTAGAGGGGAGTTCTTTATTTGACATAAATAAAGATATGGGTTCATTTCTTGGTCCTTAAAATATAATTTTTTACTATTTACCACTAGATATAAATTTGGTTCTCTATATGACGCTGCTGTTAGTTCTACCCTCTGACCGTGTTAGCTTTGATGTGAAGAAACAATTCATACATCAATAATTATTCAATAAGGTAAATTTGTTTTTTACAAGAAAGTTAACACCGTTAGAAGTCAGAACTAACGTGGGTGTCATGTAGAAAACTAAATTTACATCCAACATTAAATAGAGAAAAAAATATATTTTGAGGGCTCTTTTTAATGGTTATTGGATGAAGGGTCTAGGTTTTAGTTTGCTAAGAAGAACCATTAGCTTGCGGCTTTTATCACCTGTAGGTACTAGCACCTTGAGAGAGAGAAAAACTTGCTTTTTGTTTCAAATTTTACCTTGAAGTCAAATTTAGCCATACACTTAGCAGGACCACCAGCTTGCTATATCTTAGGCCTTCTTCATCTTCTTTCCTGTTGGGCCTTCCATATCAGTTTCGTTCCAACCGCCGCTCCCTCGCGCTTACCGCTCTGTAATGTTTGCTAGGTGTTTGATTCATCACAAAATCACAGAATTCTTTTTACATGAGTTAGCATCAAGTTCAGAGTGGCATCACGAACTTTCTGGTCACAGTAAGCCTGCAGCTGTATGTGGGATGTAATGAAAGCAATAGCCACTCTGACCGATTCTCCCCTTAATCTGGACGCGATGTCTAGTTCGCCGGGATGTCCACAACTAGGACCGCGTGTGCTCATTTCTCCACGCCTGCCGTCGGCGGGAAGGAGACAGAACTTGACCAGGGCCTGCGATTGCAGCCGCATCACGTACGTGGACAAAACCTGCAAAAGACTGCTGCGGTAATCTTTAGAGACTGAATACCGTAAAATCCGGAGCCAACAAACTTTAATCCGAAGCGAATATCTTTTACCAAGTGACTAGCCAAGCTCTAACCCTGTAGTCGCCACGGGACAGGCCGACAGGGGAGCGACACAGAGGAACAGATGGCGGGTCTGGCAGTGTGGCGCGGTAGGCTGCCAACGTCGCGAATCGGGAGTCCCCTACCGCAGTCCGCAGGCAGGCATCGTGTACCCCTGTGTCCTTGCGCGTCATCAGTGTCAGTCACCTAACCTTCGCCGGTACTGCACGGCTAGCTGCATTTGCCACTGCCAAAGCGAGGCTTAAAACATAATCGCTTGCAAAAAACCACCGGAGCCGGCCCGCCATCCGCTCACCAAAGCCGCGCGCCAGAAACCCCTGAGATTGAACAGAGTTGCCAGCAGCCATGCCTTCCCTAAGCCACCTCGACCGCGGCCTCCTCCTCCTCCTCCCACTCCTCGTACTCGCCGCGGCCGCCGCGTCGCACGGCGACGACGACGACGACGCGTCGTACGCCGTCTCCGCGTGCCGGTCGCGGCCGTACCTCTGCGGCGGCGTGAACATCAGCTACCCGTTCTACCTAGCCAGCGACACCGAGGCCGTCCCGGCCCTGGCCGGCGAGTCCTACTGCGGCTACCCGGGCCTCGCCGTCAGCTGCGGCGGCGAGCCCGTGCTGAGGCTCGGAGACGTCAGCTACGCGGTCTTGCGCATCGACTACGCCAACCAGGTCGTCTCGCTCGCCTACGCGGACGCTGCCGCGGGCGACGACGGCAGATGCCCCGTGGTGGACCACAACGTGACCATCCCGCAGGACGCCCCGGCCCGGCTGTCCCTCCTCCACAGCGTCGTCGACTACCTCCTCTTCTTCGTCGGCTGCTCCTTCGGCCCGGGCCCGGGCCCGGAGGCCGCCGTCCCCAGGCCGCCGAAGCCGCGGTCCATCAAGCCCGTCACCTGCGGAGACGGAGACCTGGGCGGCGCCGGCACGGCCGCGGCCGCCTCCATGACGTTCGTGCTCCCGCGCAGCGAGGTGCCTCCCGGCGACTGGTCGAGCGCGTGCCGGCAGGTCTTCGAGGCGCCGGTGCTCAGGGACTCCGTCCCGTCCGACGCCCAGGACCCGCTGTGGAGGAGCGGCGGCTACGGCAGCGCCCTCCGCGCGGGGTTCCAGCTGGGCTGGGACCGCAGCTCCGGCCCGTGCGGCCAATGCGAGCAGTCCAGCGGCGGCATGTGCGGGTACAGCCGCGGCGGCGAGTTCCTGGGCTGCCTCTGCGCCGACGGCCGCGTGCGCGACGGCGGCTGCAGTACGATATCAGCTGACCCCTCCTCCGCTCTGTCTTTGTCCGGTACGTAAGCCGTGCCTGTCTGTTGTCGTCCAAATCGCCGTGTAGAAATGATCGAGCCTTTAGCGTTGGATAGCGTATCTGTTTCTTGAAGCGATTAGCTGTACTGCCTGCGTATAGAAATAATCCGTGGTTTCCTGCACGCTAACGCTTGTTTCTTGATTCATCTCTGTCCGGAGGAAACACTGGCGCGCTAGAAATAAAATACAAAGCGCTATTCAAATAGGAGTATCTGGGTGTGAAACGAACAAGAGCTTAAGCGCGTCAGTCCAAATTACTTGCGGCTGTCTGCTCACTAGTCACTGACCCGTCCTCGTGCGGCAGAGATGTGTCATAGTCTCGTAGATAGCTCGAGAGCACCGCTCAGATGGCGCAACGGCACCACGCGCTTGTTTTTACCCAGGGCCACCGAGTTGGGTCACGTCGTCGCTCTCAGCATGACCAGGCGTTGAGGAAAATCAATAGAGCCACAGCGACGGTTGCTCCGTCTCGCCCAAGACTTTCCTCTCGGTTGTGTTGTGTCCCCTCGGTACTCCGTAGGCACTTATTACACATGATTGATTGCTTAAGAGGAGCCGTGTCCTTTGCTGCGCCCGGCGGTTGCATGACAGTAGCTTACCTTCATCTTCATGCACAAGACTCGTAGCGTTGTGGCCGAAACAACCACTTGCGGAATTGATGTTTATACGCGTCTAAACGAGAGATCGATGCACACCTGTCAATGTAGTAGCTGCTCTGGTTTCATGCTGAGACGTTCACTTTCAGAAAGCTTAGGAATGTTTCAGATCTCTCTGTCTCGCAAGATATTTGTTTGCCCACCTTTATTTTTGATGCCGACCTCCTACCTATAGCCCTGACCCATATATTATACATTTGCGAGGGACATCATTATGACGACTTTGTAATAATATATACAAAGACCAAGGTGTCGTTTGGTTCACAAATTTGTAACGTAATGGGTAACTGATAACGTTAAATCATGTTTGTTTTAGTCCAATCGTAATTAGATACCACACTAAAAATTGATATCAGCCTATTCAAATTTGTTACCGCCAGTAATCGAACGTAAACCATTACCATTACCATTTGCGTTACATTTCTTGAACCAAACAGTACCCAAGTTCTTGACCAAAGGCCAATTGATTACGTGCCCTCTGGAACTTTCCTCCTGCATCATGTTTATTAGGCTGAGCCCAGCAAAGTTTCTATTTGGATTCGCACGTGTAAAATAGATAAAGAATAGCTATTGTTTATCGTTCCAACAGAGCCCGTATCTATCTTCGCAAATTGTGAGGGGCTCACGACACTTCCTTATTGTGAGGGGCTCGCGACACTTCCTTTTTCTGCGTTTTCTCTCTCATCCCCCTAAATCCAAATCAAACAACCGTCCCACAGTACGGCTGCATCGTCCCTCCTTTTATCTTGGCAGGAGGCAGCGACAGTTGCAAATGCGAGCTGGAATAGGAAGAGCCGCTGGAGAAAAGAAATAGATAGGAAGAGTTTTGTGTGAGTTCTACATACTGTACCTCGTAAAATGGGAATGCGAATCCGATATCTACCGGAGTCGGTCTTACGCATGAAGAGCAGCAAGTTTCTGTGTGATAAAAAAGGAGAGAGAGAGGACAGAAAGGAAGATCTCGTGTGCCATGCTCCACTATTAAAACTATTTGTCTGCGAATTTCAACACAAGAAGGAAACAAACAACAATAGAGTACTCTTGCTACGGGGCCACGCAGCATATGGTTCAATTGAGTTTATACAAATACAACTCCATATTACTATTGCTGAACACCACTAAGTTTTAAACAACCTGATCGATCGAATGAAAACAGCAGCCAAAATTTCTCGGTTTGTGGTTGATTTTCTTTGCATGAGTTGTCTTTGGAGGGGGGGGTAATCTCCAGTGGAATCTGCTTTGTTATTTCGAGTAGAATGTAATACTTTTGTGCTCTGGCAGATCTGTGTTAAATCAGCTTAATCTTGCTCGGATCTGACATTGTCTTTTGTTCGTTGCAATGCAGAGTCAAAAAGGAAAGCAAGAATTCTTGCTGGTAAGCGCTACGCACCCTTCATCCACAATGCTTCTTCAACAGTCCACTGTTGACTTTCTGCATAAATAGATCCCCTTTGTCCTCACGAAAGTTTGCTGAAGCTCTGCGCTTTTGAATGTCTGCCAGCCTGCTGCCAACTCTTCCTGAAAGCATCTACATTTTAACATTTGAGCTTTTTAACAAACTAATTTAGAAAAAAAAAACCCAAAACGTCTATGATTTGAAATGAAGGGAGTAGAAGAGTATATAAGGTAGTGTAGTGTACCAACCTTAGGCTCATATATAATCCGAGACCATGGTGTTGTTCACTGCAAACACGATTAGTCAGGAAGTCATTCCCTACTCGTACCATTTTACAGTTAACTGCAAACACCTGTTTCAGGAATCACGCAACTGGAATATTATTAACTCACGCAACTTTCCAGGTGCCCTGGGTGGTGGTGCTGCTGCGCTGCTTGTTGGTGCTGCCATATTTTTGTTCGTCATCATGCGCAAGAGGAAGCAGAAGAAGAAAGTGATCAACTCGTCTTCGAAGCTCCTCAAGTACAGCGGCTCTGGTGGGACCCCGCGTTCGCGGGTTGGTGACATGGAGTCCGGCAGCATCGAGGACCCGCCAACGCACCACTTCACCTACGAGGAGCTCGAGGAGGCGACCAACCGCTTCGACGAAAGCAGAGAACTCGGCGATGGCGGCTTCGGCACCGTCTACAAAGGTAGGAGTACAAGTGATCTCTGGATTTGTTCGTTCCAAGATGTTGGTCATGGCGTGGTGCCGTGGTATTCATATGCCAAGCCAAAAAAAACCTAGCAGTCACTAACACACCAGGCTCTGGTTCTTTGTGCTCGACCATGCAGGGTACCTCAGGGACGGGCGCGTGGTGGCGGTGAAGCGGCTGTACAACAACGGGTACCGGCGCGTGGAGCAGTTCCAGAACGAGGCGGCCATCCTGTCGGGGCTGCGCCACCCCAACCTCGTCATGTTCTACGGCTGCACGTCCAGCCACAGCCGCGAGCTCCTTCTGGTGTACGAGTTCGTGGCCAACGGCACGGTCGCCGACCACCTGCACGGGCAGCGGGCCCCCGAGCGCGCCCTCTCGTGGCCGCTCCGCCTCAGCGTCGCCGTGGAGTCCGCCGCGGCGCTCACCTACCTGCACGCCATCGAGCCGCCCGTCGTGCACCGCGACGTCAAGACCACCAACATCCTCCTGGACGCCGACTACCACGTCAAGGTCGCCGACTTCGGCCTCTCCCGCCTCTTCCCCCTCGACGTCACGCACGTCTCCACCGCTCCGCAGGGCACGCCAGGGTACGTACGTCGTTCGTAGTCCGCGCATGGTGGTGGCTGGCGTCACGCCGTGTTCCGTTTCGTGCATCCACCAGACCATTGTTTGCCCGAACAGATAACATTTTTGTGCCTTTTTTCGCGCATGGCAGGTATGTTGATCCAGAGTACCACCAGTGCTACCAGCTGACGGACAAGAGCGACGTGTACAGCTTCGGGGTGGTCCTGGTGGAGCTCATCTCGTCCAAGCCGGCCGTCGACATCACCCGGCACCGCAGCGAGATCAACCTGGCCAGCATGGCCATCAGCAAGATCCAGAAGTGCCAGCTGGAGGAGCTCGTCGACCTCGGCCTGGGCTACGACACCGACCCGGCCACCAGGAAGATGATGACGATGGTCGCGGAGCTGGCCTTCCGCTGCCTGCAGCAGAACGGCGAGATGCGCCCGCCGATCAAGGAGGTGCTCGAGGTGCTCAGGAACATCCAGGGCGAGTGTCTGACGTCGGGGAAGGATGGGGACAAGAGCAAGGACGGGCCCTTCTCTCCCACCACGGTTCACGCTCCGTGGGACAGCAGGTCCACGACGCCCAACACCAGCAGGGACTAGGATAGTTAGTGCTTGAGGACTGAGACCGGCCGAGGTTTAATTCGTGTCTGTATTGCTGCTGTGTGACTGCTAGGCATGCCATCTGTTTTCAGGCTTCGTAGTTAGTTCCTGGTGATGTAAATATTTGTTTTGTTGGTGCTGTCAGGACAGAGGGAATGCACATACATGTGTAAGAGTGGCGAATGGTATTATACATATATATACACGGGTACTTACTGAATAAATAGATAGATGTCGCTTGTGACTAACCTGATCTTTCACAGCTGTAATGTGCACAAGCTTGCTGCCGTTTCACGCGTCAGTCTGTTTCCTAGTGATACGTACAGCATGTTTCACCCGTCAGTTTCCCATAGATATGTGGAGCATGGTCCCTATAATAAGGTATGAGTAGATCAGTATACAGGGTAAAGCTCACATGGTTCCACAACGCATGTGAGCCCGAATACTGGTGCACCCAGAATAGACTATGGTGCTCGTGATTCCGTTAAGGCTTTCAGACTCTGCAAATGTTTGTATCGGTCCCTCGTGATTACAGACAATAACGGTACACTTTTACAATATGGAAACCCTAACCGATGCTGCAAAACATGTTGTCGGTGTAAGTGCTAAATTAACTGAGGAACTACCAGTTTTCAGTCAAGTAGCTGTGTCTTTGATGGATGCTGACGGTAGCTTCCTGATTCTTTTTTTTCTTATTTAACAGTCCTTTCCTCTCCGCTGCAGGAACCGCTGATGCCGTTCCTCGCAGCATGATGTAATACAGTTGCTTGACTTCCATGCTATAGTATCCTCGCTCAGGTACTGTTCGACAATCTGTGCAGAACACAGGCATCACCAGACCAAGCATCTGCTCCTCCGGAACTTGTCGATGTCGTCCGAGCTCATCCGTGGTTTATCAGGAACATCCACTGTTTTGGATTTCCCGAATCGGCTGTCCAGGCTCTTTCGCGAGATCTGCGGGCACTTCTTGGCCTCTTGAGGTTTCTCCGGGTACGCTTCCTCTGTTTCTTTACTGGTAGTGTCATCCTTTGTCGTTGTTTCTTTTGGGTCAGGTTTCGATGATGCTTTTTTGCTAACGCTTGACACAAACTTTTTCAAGTGCTTAATGTAATCTGGATATAGCTCGAGATTGCAGTGGCCACCACCACTTAACCACAGTGGAGAATATTTTACTTTGCAGTGCTCCCATAGCTGTTTTCCGTGGGAGCAGTCAACCACGTCATCTGATGTACCCTGGTGCAAGAAAGTATCAGGCTATGTTAGTCAGAGCAGCAATAATCTACCAAAGCAACTATGATACTGAATTAACAAACATTGGTTTCTTAAGATGGCACTTGATAGCTGTCTACAACTTTGACAAATCTGAAATGATCATTTTTAACATACTTGGATTGGGGTGAGTAGTGATTAGTGGGTATTACTCATTCTACTGTACATACCCTTATCACAGAATAGGAATCACCCATTTTCATGCTCAATCTATTGTATTGTATCAGAAGTAATTCCACCAGGACCAAAGGGATTGGGGGATAGAATATTAGAACTCACATGAATGACAAGCACCGGACAATTTACCAAGCCAATTTTATCGATGTTCTACAGTAAGGAGGGAAAATATATCAGTTATTTAGCAACCAACCAATGACTCCAGGAAACAAAAGGACCAAATATACCTTGTAAATGTCAAACCAAAACGTCCGCTTGACTGGATATATTACTCTTAGTCCAGATAAAATAGGACTATGCAAAACCACAGCTCGCAAGTCTGGCAACCGCGAAGCAAGATCAATGGTTGGACCACTTCCAACAGACTGACCATATAAGATTATATCCTCATCTGCTACACCATATTTTTCCTTGAGGCAGTTATATGCTGCTTCAATGTCTGCATATGTATTACACTCAGTGGGCTGTTCAATGGAAGAATAAACTGTCTATTAAGATATGGTTAGGGAGAAGATTATAGTTACTACATAAGTTATTAGTTAAGCGATCAAAATAAAAGAACAAAATATACCTTCCCTGTAGATCTCCCATAACCAGAATAATCATACCTGCAGCCACATTTATGTCTGTTAAAATCACTTTCAGGGAAAAAGATTGTTCCTAACTTCAACCACAATTGGGTAGGGAACTAACTGTGGCCATAAATTAAGCATCAGTCTACAGGAGATGTTTATTTAGCAAAGAGGTTAAACATTGTTCCCAATGAAACTTAGGACAGAAACCAGGCACTTAAAATGCTATGATGCAGATATGAAGTTAATCATATTTCCTTGGGATGGAAGAGCAAGCAATGCTGGATATGCTTTGCAGAAAGAATTTGTAAATGATGCAGATGGTAATTATGCTGTTCATCAATAAAGTTACAATAACATAAAACTTTGGAGTTACCAAAGCTTTTCATGATTACAAATTACAACCATGGAAGAAAATTTTCTTCAGCAGTCACAAAGTAAATCTCCATGTCCTACAGCAAAATTATATGAGAAAGGAAAAAAAAGAATCCCTTGAAATCCAAATCTGATGCACATCTGGCATCTCCCTGCCTAATGCAATCCACCTAGAAAGACCCACTAATCATGCCTCAAATTGCAAGGCACCACCTCATCAGCATCGAAAAAGTTCAAGGTGTACAATCCAAGATGCATCCACAAAATATATTATCTTACCTCTCTGGCACACCTGCAAAGTCGGTACAGTCCCTATCTGGTGCATAACTAATAATCTATATAGCCTGTCATTTTTTCCTTTTCGTGTTAAAGAAATTACTCTTGCATGAACCGTAAGGAACCCCACCAATTAATCTTGCATTCAGCACTCCAAAGCCCAACCTATTTCTTTCGTTGAACAGGATCTGTAAGCAAATGCACTAGATGCAAGTGTCTCGTTAAGATAATCAATCGAATTTGGGGGGAGAAATCTGTAAATCAAGGTTTACTGGTATGAATGTTAGGGCAAGCTAGTAGTGTTTGCGACTATAAATACAGGTTAAGTACCACATCACTTAACCTAAATGGGGTTTGTGTGATCCAATAATATATCCCATCAATTATCAATTCCATTTGCTAACAGGCTGTTGCCGCTATAGGGTCCCAAAATTAGAGCAAACCCCACCACTTTGTATAATCGAAGCACCTAACTAGGAGATACGAAGCCCAACAAATCAAGCAATAAATGCAAGTGAACACCAGAAATCGAACACCTCCTGCAAGCGCGCGCCTTCCCTAAAACCCTCCCCGCAAGTTTCCCCCAACGGAAAAAGCCCTCCAGCTCGCAGGCAAAACTGGCAATCGCGCGACCCGGAGTGGCGGGGACCGGAGCATTTACCCAAAGAGGTTGACGCGGAGGCGGCGGCTGAGCTCGACGAAGAGCCCGTACATCTGGCCGAGGTCGGCGGCGTTGCCGTGGGAGTAGAGCACGGTGGCGGAGGCCCGCGCGTGGCGCACGTAGACCCCCACGATCTCGTTCCCGCGGCGGGTCCGGAGGCGCACCACCTCCGCGCCGTCCTCCTCCTCGGCGGCCGCGACGACGGAGGAGGCCGAGGAGGAGCCCCCGGCGCCGGCGCCGTCCCGCCTCCGACGGCGCGAGGGTGCCCGGGAGATCTCCGGGATGGCGAGGCGACCGGTGGCGGCGTCGGCGACGACGACGGTGTAGGACGGCGGCGTCGGCGGGAAGAAGGCGAAGCGCGCGGCGATGGTGGACGTGACGCCGCCCATGCCTGCCGTCCGCGTCCGGTTGTCTCTCTCTCTCTTTCTGCCCCCCGGCTGGTCAAGTGGGGTGGTCAGCTGCAGCGCCGCCGCCTCGTGGCGCGTGGAGGCATGCGGCACGATGCGAGGAGGGTTTGGATCGGAGGAGGGTTCGGCGGTGGTGCGAGCTCCGAGCGGAGAGACGGATAGAGAGAGAGGGGGGAGGAGGGAGCTCACTTCTGCGAGCTTTTTTTTTCCCCTGCCCTGTTTTTAATTTGGGCGTTGCTCTGCTTTTTGGTTGCGGCTCCGCTGGATGGATCGCCGATTTACCGAGAGGAGCGAAGCGGTTGGTTGGCCTCACCCTCACCCAGACAGGAATGTCTCGGATCGGCTGAGGCGGGTGGCCGCCATGGCCGATGCTGCGTTTGCTGCTGCCTCGCTGGACGCCTGGACCTGGACTGGCGGCGACAGTACATGCCGTGCTACTAGTTCAGCTGTACTGTGTGGTTGGTATAGGTTGGTGCGTGTCTTTTTTGGGGTGTTTGGTTTCTAGGGACTAATGTTTAGTCCCTTCATTTTATTCCTTTTTAGTGTATAAATTGCTAAATATAGAAACTAAAATAAAGATTTAGTTTCTATATTTAGTAATTTTGGAACTAAAATGGAATAAAATCTAGGGACTAAACATTAGTCCCTAGAAACCAAACACCCCTTTATCAGGTTTTATTACACGCGTCCTTCACATAGGTGTACTAGGAAGTTAGTTAGAAGTATTGCCAGTGCGCTCACGTCCTCGCTGAAGTGAAATTTCGTCTCCACAATAAATAAAGGGTACAAGTAGTACTACTAAGTTTGTTTCACTGATGTAAACTAATCCCCTGTTCCAAGATAATTCTCCATATCGCGTATCCTGTGGAGTTAGTCAATCCTAATTTTAACTAGCCTATAAAAATTATATCAGCATTTGTATCTCTGAATATATGGTCACGGCTTAAAATATGAGACAGACACCTGTTTTAAAACAGAGAGCATACTTCTATGGTAAGTTTCGTCACCGCTTAATTTTCTTAGGACTGTAGTGATGATAAATGTAACATTAGAAGAGAAGCAACCGGTTCGCACCAATGATTCATTGTTGTGTTGTGCTGCCGTAACAAGAGAGCGTATAAAACCATAGTAGAAGAAAAACGAATAAACGCAGACTTGTGCTAGTTTGAAGCGTCATGAGATTAGAATTAAATGGTTTAATTCAGGTGTCTCCTTTTTCATTCAAAAAAAACTGGCAGTGAATAGATACGACGGGAAGTGATCATACAATAATTAACTTTGTACAAACAAAAAAAACATGAGGTATGGTTGCTTTCCTCTTGCGGATAGGATGGGCGAAAAGAGGTGCCAGGAAGTAATGGCCTGATGCGATTCTTGAAAAGGGCTTCCTGGCTCTTCTTTAACAACCACGTATTCGCATTTCGTTGTTGATGTTGATGCAGCTCAATCACAGAACCGAGCCTCTTCATAATGTAGATAATGGACCATGCATTATGATGTAGTATATATGCACTCATGTGTTTGTCTTGCACACGATAAGGACATGCCATACAAAAGCAAAAGCTATACACCTAATTATTGAAGTTACATGAACAGGGTGTTGGAACTTGCTCTCTGCTGCAAGTGGGCCAACGGGGGTGAACAATGGCGACAACAGGGTTACGTGCACGGGGGCAATAGCTCTGTTGATCTCGCCTCTCACGGGCACTGTGCGGGGGTATTTATAGGTGTCTGAGTGCCCAGCGTCTTGTGTTAAGGACGCATGTGCCCTCAGACGCCTAGTTTATCCCCGGAATATTCCCATAAAGCAGGGTTACAAGCTGTAATTACAAGTTTGCCTTTACAAGTGAGGCCCGTAATACAGAGGCGGCCACGCGGGGCCCGTTACAATGGGCCGGATCACACGTGGGCCTTGGGGCTGAACGAGGCCGCGCCGTGTGAGGTCGTCGCCGCAGGCCTTCGTCAAAGCGCCGAGTCCTGCGAAGGGTGTCCCTGCCCGCTTCGCCTCCGGCGGACCAGCGGCTGCAGCGAAGGCCTCGAGCGAAGGGTGGCGTCTTTGCCTTCGCTCCAACATTTGCCCTCCGAGGGACCAGTTCGACAAAGTCACCTGGTGCCGAAGGCGTCGCTAGATGGCGGAGACGCTGCCCTCGCTCGAAGTGGTTCCGCGGGGGTTTTTGATGTGACCGTTGATGGACGGCGTACTGTTGGATTGCGGGTTTCCCGAAGCGTCGCGGCCTGTCGGGTTGTGGGTTTTCCGAGGAGCCGCGCCCTGCCTATAAAAGGGGGGCGGGGGCGGCGCTGTTTGAATTCTGCTTTCCGCGCTCCGTAAAACCCTAGCCGCCCGCCGTCTTGCTGCTCCTTTTCCTCCGCTGCTCCCTTTGCTCGCCGTCGTTCTGGCTCGAGTGAAGCAAACCGCCCGCCGCCGCCGACGGTACGTAGCCATGCCATCCTCTTCTTCTTCCGCCACCGCCACGCCGCCGGCCGCCGCCTCGTCTGAGGAGGCGTTGAGTAACGCGATGGTGGAAGAGTTGCGCGCCGGCGACTCTGTTGAATTCGGTGTGTCACGGATGACGTCAGGCCGTATTGAAGATATGCAGCGGTTGGGCTACTTTGGCGGCGGAGTCGCTCGTGCTCCGGGGACGGAGGAAGTCCCCGAGCCGGAGGGCGAGTTGGTTGTTTTCGAGGCGTTCTTCGCCGCTGGACTCCGCCTCCCTGCGCACCGGTTTGTCAGCGAAGTCCTGCTGCGGCCGGCGAAGGCTTACTCCCAAGGGTGGCCGAAGGCGCGTCTGATGCCCCCGCAGCTGCTGTGCCGGGCGCTGAAGATCCAGCGGAGACAACGGCGGAGGCGGCGGCGGAGGCTCCCGCAGCGGCAGGGCCTTCGCAGGTGGCGTAGGTGGTGTTTAGGATTGAGGGATTTTTGGATGATGTACTGAATTTTGGTTGCTGCGCAGGTTCAAGATTTTGGGCCTGCGCACGCAACCGCTACTACTGGTTTTTTGGCGGCTTCGACCGCGGAAGGTGGAAATGAATGTGGTGGGTCTGTTTCTGAGTTTTTTGATTTTACTGACTCTGGGAGCTCGGCTGAATGGACCGAGGAGTCGTCGGAGGAGGACTTGGACTATTTTGCGGCCCTGGACGAGGCTGCGGCGGAGGCTGCGCTACATGCTGCGGACGCGCCAGGCGTGCCCGGTCCTAGCACCGGGCACCGACGACGAAGGGCGGTTGCGAAGCGTAGGATTAGTGCGGAGGAAGGGGCTCGTCTTCGCGTTAGTAGGGTTGGTCGGCAGGAGCTGCTGTCTTTGCCGGCCGTCTCGGGTGTGGGGGAAGGGGAGCTGCGAAGCCTTTTTGCTGGTGAGGAGCTTAGGATAATGTTATTTAATTATAGAGAGATGGGGATTATTCCTAAGGTTGAGCCGATGTAGGGCGTGGTGCCCTCGCTTGTGTATGTGCAAGGGTTTGTAAAATGGAGTAGTGTGCCCTCGCGTGCTTGTGCCTGCGAGGGCGCTGTGTACTTTGACTGGTGTGATTGATTGTGCTGTGCCAGTGTGATTATAATTGGTCTTGCTGTCGCTTCTGCTTTTGCCATACTGGGTCGGCTGCGCCCTTGGGCGGTTTTTGCGGTAGGCTCCGGCTGCGCCTTTTAGGCGACTTCTGCGCGAAAAGCCTTCGCGATAGACTTTGATTTTTGCGCACTTGTGGAGCTAAGTCCGGCTGCACCCTTGGGCGACTTCTGCGCGGTTAGTCTTCGCGATAGACTTCGATTTTTGCGCACTTGTTGTGCTAAGTCCGGCTGCACCCTTGGGCGACTTCTGCGCGGTTAGTCTTCGCGATAGACTTCGATTTTTGCGCGGTTGTTGTGCTAAGTCCGGCTGCACCCTTAGGCGACTTCTGCGCGGATAGTCTTCGCGATAGACTTTGATTTTTGCGCACTTGTTGTGCTAAGTCCGGCTGCACCCTTAGGCGACTTCTGCGCGGATAGTCTTCGCGATAGACTTTGATTTTTGCGCACTTGTTGTGCTAAGTCCGGCTGCACCCTTAGGCGACTTCTGCGCGGATAGTCTTCGCGATAGACTTTGATTTTTGCGCACTTGTTGTGCTAAATCCGGCTGCACCCTTAGGCGACTTCTGCGCGGATAGTCTTCGCGATAGACTTTGATTTTTGCGCACTTGTTGTGCTAAGTCCGGCTGCACCCTTAGGCGACTTCTGCGCGGATAGTCTTCGCGATAGACTTTGATTTTTGCGCACTTGTTGTGCTAAATCCGGCTGCACCCTTAGGCGACTTCTGCGCGGATAGTCTTCGCGATAGACTTTGATTTTTGCGCACTTGTTGTGCTAAGTCCGGCTGCACCCTTAGGCGACTTCTGCGCGGATTGGTCGCACGTGAGGGTGGCTAGCGCTTAGCCTCGCGGTGACTTCGAATTGGTCGAATGCCGAAGACCGTTGTCGCGGTCTTTTTTCGACACATGCTTTTGCGGGGGATTTTTCTCACATATATTACATGGCTCCGCCTCGTTAAAAACCTCACCCCCCGGGAGGAAAAGAGTGCGGGCCGGTACAAGATTGTTTGCGGTGAATTACAAGGGCGAACTCAGCCCTAGGAATTAAACAAAAAATTTACGAAGGTTGTCAATGTTCCAGGAGTGCTCCAGGTCCTCGCCATCTGGCGTTGCGAGCCTGTAAGCGCTGGGGGAAGCTTTTGTCTTGACTATGAAGGGGCCCTCCCACTTGGGCTCCAGCTTGCCCTTGGACTCCGTCCGAGCTGTTCGGATGAGTACGAGGTCCCCCGCGCTGAACTCCTTTGGGATGACTGCGCGGTCGCGCCATGCTTTGGTCTGGGCTTGGTATTTGTTTAAGGCCTGCAGGGCGAAGACCCGGTCTCCGTCAATGAGATCTTTGGAGGTTGGCTCATCCACGTCAGGGGTGGCTGACGGAGCTGTGCGCGGAGACCCGTGTTTTATCTCTTGCGGGGTCATTGCCTCTGATCCGTATAGAAGGCGGAAAGGAGTGAACCCGGTCGCCCTGCACTCGGTTGTGTTCAGCGCCCAGACTGCCTCCGGTAGCAAGTCGGTCCATCTGCCCTTTTTCTCGTCGAGGAGCATCTTCTTGATGGCTGTGAAGATTTTCCCATTGGCACGCTCCACGACTCCGTTGGACTGCGGATGATAGACTGAAGCGAAGGCAAGCTTGGTGCCAATGGAAAAACAGAAATCCTTGAAATCTTGATTGTCAAACTGCTTGCCGTTGTCAACTGTTAGCTCGGACGGTACTCCGAAGCGGCAAACAATGTTCTGCCAAAAGAATTTTTGGGCAGTCTTCGATGTGATTGTGGACACAGCCCTCGCTTCAATCCACTTGGTGAAGTATTCGACGGCTACGAAGGCGAACTTGAGGTTCCCCTGAGCGGTGGGCAAGGGCCCGACGATGTCCAGGCCCCAGCGCTGAAGAGGCCATGTATGGGCGACCAGCTTTGTGTATTGCGAGGGGTTGCCTGACCGAGGAGAGAACTTCTGGCAGGCTTCGCAGGACCTTGCGACTCGATTTGCGGCGCAGATCATTGCAGGCCAGTAAAACCCTTGTCGGATCACCTTGGCAGCCAGGGCCCTTGGCCCCGCGTGCGAGCCGCAAGTTCCACTGTGGACCTCGCGCAAGATTTGGATGCCTTCGGTTTCGGTGACGCATTTAAGCATTGGCTGACTGACCCCCTTCTTGTATAATTGGCCCTCGATTAGCGCGAAGTCCCGGCTCCGATGCTCGAGGCGCTTCGCCTCACTGACGTCGGTTGGGTGATAGTATCCCTGTAGAAACAGGGTTATTGGGGCCCGCCAGTCTTCGGTCATGATTAGGTGGACTATACGGTGGCCCTCGCTATCATTTGTTATTTGGAGCCCTTCGGGGCTCCGGACGGCTGGCGTGCCGATGGTGTGAAAGAATACGTCGGAGGGCAGGGGCTCGCCCCTGGCGGCGGCCTTGGCTAATGCATCGGCCTCCTCATTCTTGGCTCTGTCCACATGCTGTAGGGTGAATCCCTTGAACTGCCTCTCGAGACTTCGGATAGCCGCGAGGTATTGCATGAGCGCGGGGTCTTTTGCTGCATAGTCTTTTTCGACCTGACCGGCGACTATCTTGGAGTCTGTTTTGATGATACAGGTGGTGACTCCGAGGGCCCTTAGCTTGCGGAGGCCGAGGATGACTGCTTCATATTCTGCTATGTTGTTTGTACATTTGTCGGATTCCAGAGCGAAGCTGAGGCGTGCTGCATATCTGTGTTTGACTCCGGCTGGTGAGGTGATGACTGCAGCGACGCCTGCCCCCGCATGACACCATGCACCGTCGCAATGGATAGTCCAGACCTTTTCTGTGGATGGGTCCGGCTGTGTTACTGGCCCAGTCCAGTCGACGACGAAGTCTGCCAGGACTTGCGATTTGATGGCTGTCCTGGGCTCGAAGCTGATGTGGTAGCCGGAGAGCTCGGCTGCCCACTTGGCGATTCTCACTGATGCCTCCGGGTTCCTGAATAGTTCGCCGAGTCCCCTGTCCGAGGTGACTCGGACCTTGAATGCTTCAAAATAATGGCGCAGCTTGCGCGAGGACATAACAACTGCGTAAGCAATCTTCTCCAGCTCTGTCATGTTGCATTTGGATGGTGTCAGGACTTCGGAGACATAATACACAGGGCACTGTTTGACTGCGCCTTCGACTGTCTGCTCCTGCACTAGTGCCGCGCTGACCGCGTGCGGCGAAGCCGCGACATAGAGCAATAAGGGGAGCGAGGAGTCTGGGCTTGTGAGGATGGCCAGCTCCGCCAGGTACTGTTTTAATGAGGCGAAGGCCGCCGCTTGCTCCGGTCCCCAAGCAAAGTCCTTCGCGCCGCGGAGGGTTTTGAGGAAGGGGAGACTTCGCTCGGCGGACCTGGAGATGAATCTATTGAGGGCGGCCATCCTGCCTGTCAGGCGCTGGACGTCCCTGGCGGACTGCGGAGGCGACATGTCGACGATGGCCTGGATCTTGGTTGGGTTGGCCTCGATGCCTCGGCGGGACACCAGGTAGCCCAATATCTTGCCCTGGCGGACACCGAAAACGCACTTTTCCGGGTTTAGGCGGAGTCGTGCATCTCGCATGCTCGCGAATGTTTCCGCCAGGTCGGCGAGGTGGTCCTCCTTATTTTTGCTGGCGACGACGATGTCGTCCACATATGTGAATACGTTTCTGCCGACCTGCCCTTCGAGCACCGTTTTGGTGAGTCTGGAGAAGGTGGACCCGGCATTCTTGAGACCCTCCGGCATTCTGACAAAGCAATAAGTGCCGAAGGGTGTTATAAAGCTGGTGCTGGCCTTGTCTTCCTCCTTCATGTATATCTGGTGATAGCCGGAGAAGCAGTCGAGGAGGGACATGACCTCGCATCCGGCCGCGCTATCGACTATTTTGTCGATCCGTGGCAACGGGAAATTGTCCTTTGGGCAGGACTTATTGAGACTTGTGAAGTCTATGCACATGCGCCATTTTCCGCTTTTCTTCTGCACCATCACAACATTGGAGAGCCACGTGGGGTAAGCCACCGGCTCGATGAATTTAGCCTCCAGGAGGCGATGCACCTCCGCCTTGGCGGCTTCTGTCTTTTCATCTGACATCTTGCGAAGCTTCTGCTTTTTGGGTCGCACCGAAGGGTCAATCCCCAGGCTGTGTTCGATTATGGCTCGGCTGACTCCGACCAGATCGAGGGCAGACCAGGCGAAGACATCTTTATTCTTGGCCAGGCAGCAGAGAAGTTTCTCTTCTTCAAGTGACGTGAGGTCTTCGCTGATAGTTACAGTCTGTTTGGGCGTGGCCTGATCGAGGGGGACAGTCTTGGTCCCGTCTTGGCACTGCAACTGTGCCTTGTCGTGCTGCTTGTCGGTTGGGCTAGCCGGCGCAGGGACTTCGCGCTGGGTCGTGAGACAGTGTACATTTCTCTGACCGGGCACGAAGTCCCGCTCTATGTTGCGCGCCGTCTGCTGGTTGCCGTAGATTGTGATGGCGCCCAGCGGGCCTGGTATCTTCATACATAGGTACAACCCGTGGATGGCGGCTTCGAATTTGTTGATGGAGCCTCGGCCCATGATGGCGTTGTATGGATATACCATGTCGACAATGTCGAAGGTTATTTGCTCACTTCGGGCATTGGGTGCTACACCGAAGGAGAGGGGCAACTCTATCTTGCCAACTGGAAAGGTGCCCTTGCCGCCGAAACCATACAACGGGTTGTCCGAAGGCTTCAGCAAGCTGTGGCTTATACCCATGCGGTCGAAGGCGTGGAGGAAGATGATGTCCGCCTGACTGCCGTTGTCGACGAGGACTTTGTGTAAGTCCCAACCTGCCACGCTGCAGTTGATGACCATTGCGTCGATGTGGGGGGCGCTGCGCAGGTCGACGTCTCGCGCGTCGAAGGTTAGCGGTATGTGGGACCACTTTGTCTGCACGACTGGGCCAGTGACGGCGACATGGTTGATGCTGCGGTAGTGGTCCCGCTTCTGCCGCTTGGTGTCGAAGTCGGTGCTTGACCCCCCTGTTATCATGTGAATGACTCCGCGATAAGGTTGATCGGCGAAGTCTTCTTGCTTTGGGGGATGGGGAATGTTTTGGTGTTGCTGGTGTGGTGGTGGGGGTGGAGGAGGTACGATTTGTACTTCCTGATGATGTTGGTAAGCGTGGTGCGGTGGATGCGGAGCGGGGGCGTGGACGTATGGTGGAGGGGGTGGCTGGTAGTTATGCGCGACAATTCTGGGATTGTCGGCCGGCTGCGCCCTCGCCATTCTATCTCTGGTGGCCTTCGTCTCGGGGCAGTCTTTGGTCTGGTGGGCGCAGTCTTCGCCGTGGAAAAGGCAATAGAACCGGCGCGGCGGCTGCTGCGCCCGCCCTCGACCCCTGCCGCGCGTTCCATTTCCGCGGCCTTGGGGGGGATATTCCTGGCGGCGAGGGGGGTCAGCAGCAGGCTGTTGGTTGACGATGTTGTGGACTTGCTGCTGACTGCGGCTGTCTCGACTGGAGTCTGGCTGCGAAGTCCTTGTCCACGTGCGGCTGGACTGCGGAGTCTGACTGTTGGGTTTCCGTTGCGACTCGACCTTGCGCTGGTGGAGCTCTTCGGATTTGGCATATTTCTCGAAGAGCTGATATAGCTCCTGCAAGCTCTTGGGTGGATCCCTGATACAATGGCTGTAGAGGACGCCGGCCCGAAGGCCATTGATGGCGTAGTGGATAGCGATCTGATCGTCGACAGAGGGCAGCTGTGACTTGAGTGTTAAGAACTTGCGGTAATACTCCCGCAGAGTCTCCTTTTCCAGCTGTTTGCAAAGCGAGAGCTCGGCCAAAGCGTCGGTGTCTGGACGGTACCCTTGGAAGTTGAGGAGGAACTTGTCCCTGAGACTTCGCCACGAATCAATGGACAGCGGGGGCAATCTGGTGAACCAGGTGAGTGCTGGGCCCTCTAGGGCGATGATGAAAGACTTTGCCATTGTGGCCTCGTCCCCTCCGGCTGATGCAACGGCGACTTGGTAACTCATGATGTATTGCGCCGGATCGGTGCTGCCGTTGTACTTGGGGTATGCCCCCGCTCGAAAGTTGGCTGGCCAAGGCGTCACTTGCAGGTGTGGCGCCAGGGGACTTCGCTCGTCGAGGTAGTTGATCCCTTGGAATGGCGCGCCGTGCTGGGGGGCGTAGTCATGCTGGGGGAGACGCGGGTTCTCCGGCTGCGCCCGGTGCTGCAGGGGTTGGCCGTGCTGTCGGCCGAGGTAGCCTTCGCGCATGTCCTCCGGCTGAGCGCGTTGTTGGAGGGGTGGTTCTTGCTGCAAACCGAGGTGGCCTTCGCGCTGCATCAGCGCGATCTCGCGCTCGAGGTCTTGGGCTTTCTGCTCCTCGTCGCGTATCATTTGCCGCACTTTGGCTAATGCGGAAACACGTTGGCGCTTGGCCTCCAGTATCTCTTTCTGCCTCTGGAGATTGCGGTTCCTGAGGCGCAGGGCGCACAGCTGCAGCTGTTCTTCTGTTGAGACGCCGAGGGCCTCACCATCCTCGGTGAGGTCGGCGCCTTCCAGTGGGGCGAAGCCTGGGGGCGGCTGCGACTGTCCTTCGGTTCCGCAGGTGCGGAAGGTGTCGTCTTCGCCGGTGTGGGGAACATTGTCCTCAATGGGCTCTTGGTGGGTGGATTGGGTGAGGGCGAGGGCCTTGCCCTTTCTTGCGGCCAGCAGTGCTGCCTTCGCAGCCTCGTCAGCCTTGGGGTTAGCTCTCTTGGGTGCCATCGCGGGTGGTTTTGTCGTAGCACGAACGGTGGGCGCCAAATATTGGAACTTGCTCTCTGCTGCAAGTGGGCCAACGGGGGTGAACAATGGCGACAACAGGGTTACGTGCACGGGGGCAATAGCTCTGTTGATCTCGCCTCTCACGGGCACTGTGCGGGGGTATTTATAGGTGTCTGAGTGCCCAGCGTCTTGTGTTAAGGACGCATCTGCCCTCAGACGCCTAGTTTATCCCCGGAATATTCCCATAAAGCAGGGTTACAAGCTGTAATTACAAGTTTGCCTTTACAAGTCAGGCCCGTAATACAGAGGCGGCCACGCGGGGCCCGTTACAATGGGCCGGATCACACGTGGGCCTTGGGGCTGAACGAGGCCGCGCCGTGTGAGGTCGTCGCCGCAGGCCTTCGTCAAAGCGCCGAGTCCTGCGAAGGGTGTCCCTGCCCGCTTCGCCTCCGGCGGACCAGCGGCTGCAGCGAAGGCCTCGAGCGAAGGGTGGCGTCTTTGCCTTCGCTCCAACACAGGGACAGCCTAATTATTAGGAATGGCAGGGATACGGGTATTGATAAATAACCGCGGATAATTATCTATCGGACATGGGTATGATAGAATTTGTTATCCACGGGTATGGATATGAATACTGGTAATTTTTTCTCGGGTATAGATATACAGTATCCATACCTGTTACCCGATGAATATCTGACATATGGGTCTTCCAAATTCAATATACTATCGCAAATTCCTATTTTTCAGTTTCCATTCACAACTTGTTGTTTGGTGTTGAAATTGTCGTTTGATGCTGCTAGAATGATGGAATTGTTATTTGGTACTGAATACTGAAATTGTGTAGTTGGTGGGTGGTAACGGATATCCATCAGGTAGTGGATACCCCCTAGGTATGGGTATGGATATAGATCGATATCTACAAGACTACAAGTGTATATAGGTACGAATATGGGTTGAGTTTTGTTTCGCAAGTGTAGATTCGCAACATATACTCGCTGATTGACATTCCTACTAGTTATGCAAAACAAATAGTTAATCGTGATCTCTTCTTGCCAAGAGAAAAAATGGCACAAGCAAGTGAGCAAATGGCACAACACTAGGGTTAGGATATGCATAAGGAAACTAGTGTTGCGACATTTGTTCCTGAAAGGTGTTAGGGAAAACACCAAATATCCTCAGTCCCGAAGGGGGTAGCGATCACCAAGAGAAGGAAATCAGGGCTCACTAGACAAGTGGGAACCAAAGCCACTAGCACGGGATCCTTGGCCTTATGGCACACAACGAGCACCCCAGTCGGGCATGACCACCCTGTGGTCTCACCGCTGAGGCCTAGCAGCATGAGGCAAACCACCTCTAGCCCTAGCAGGACATCTCTAAACAGGAAGCTCATGAACACCATGAGAAGGGTGGTTTATGTTCTCTCTGCTCAACTCAGAACCCTGTCACTCATCTGTAGCATCCCAAAAATTCAAATCTTGGAATTTTCTCAAACTCGCTCTAAATTCAAAATGAATTTCAAATTTTATTTCAAAATGTTTGTTTGCGAGTTGATATCAACAAATATAATATAGTGGTCTATATTCTCTCCAAAATCCTCCTTAAAATATCCTACAAATATTTCCCCAGTGATCCCCCTCAAATTCTTTCCAGAAATACTGTCCAAATATTTCCCCAGTGATCCCCTTCAAGCTTTTCCAGAAATATTGCCCAGATATTCCACCAATATATCTCCAAGTATTTTTCTCTTGAGAAATACCCTCAGAATCATTTTTCAAGTCCCTATAAATATTTTCTTCATAACTTTCCTCATGCTCATACGTATATGTATGTCTCCAGTGTCATACGGTGAGCTCTACAAGCTAATCTCACTTATACAAGACAAATACATGCTAATCTCCCACTAATCCTCTCATCCTCCCACTAATCCTCTCATCCCTCCCCCTAATCCCCCCCACCATGGCTATAAATAGAGGGGCAAGGGCCTCCTCTCATCCCACCCCAAGCTATTTCATGGCAACTCTCTTCCCCCCCCACACACACACTCACTCCATGTTCCACACAAGCACACACTAGAACAAGGATCGTTCGGTCGTTCTTCGATCGTTCGTCCCCCTGTTCTTAGTTTGTTCGTTCGTTCGTCCGATCGTTCGATCGTTCGTCTGATCGTTCATGTTTCGTTCGTCCGTTCGTCCGATCGTTCGATTGTTCGTCCGTTCGTTCGTCCAAATAATCTTTTTCCTGCCGTTATGCTACCGAAATTCCGATCGTTCGATCATTCGATCGTTCATCGTTCGTTCATAGTTCCTATTCATCGTTCACCGTTCGTTCATAGTCCCTATTCATCATTCTTCCAGATAATCTTTGTCCTGCCGTTATGCTGCCGAAATTCCGATCGTTCGTTCGTCCGATCATTCGATCGTTCATCCGTTCGTTCGTCCAAATAATATTTTCCCTGTCGTTATGCTACCGAAATTCTGATCGTTCGTTCGTTCGATCATTCGATCGTTCATCGTTCGTTCATAGTTCCTATTCATCATTCATCGTTCGTTCATAGTCCCTATTCATCGTTCTTCCAGATAATCTTTGTCCTGTCGTTATGCTGCCGAAATTCCGATCGTTCAGTCGTCCGATCATTCGATCGTTCGTTCGTTCGTTCGTCCAAATAATATTTTCCCTGTCGTTATGCTACCGAAATTCTGATCGTTCGTTCGTTCGATCATTCGAT
The DNA here is from genome assembly GCF_902167145.1 of Zea mays. Taxonomy (NCBI): domain Eukaryota; kingdom Viridiplantae; phylum Streptophyta; class Magnoliopsida; order Poales; family Poaceae; genus Zea; species Zea mays. Next base: position 155,824,465 of record NC_050103.1, on the reverse strand, counting down.
CGTTCATCGTTCGTTCATAGTTCCTATTCATCGTTCATCGTTCGTTCATAGTCCCTGTTGGAACTTGCTCTCAACAGCAAGGAGGCCAACAAGGGTGAACAGTGGTGACAATAGGGTTACGTGCTAGGAGGCAATAGCTCTGTTGATCTAGCCTCTCACGGGCACTGTGCGGGGGTATTTATAGGTATCTGAGTGCCCAGCGCCTTGTGTTAAGGACGCATGTGCCCTCAGACACCTAGTTTATCCCCAGAATATTCCCATAAAGCAGGGTTACAAGCTGTAATTACAAGAATGCCTTTACAAATTAGGCCCGTAACACAAGGGCGGCCACGCAGGGCCCGTTACAATGGGCCAGATCACACGTGGGCCTCAGAGCTGGACGAGGCCACGCCGCGGGGTGACGTCGCCGCAGGCCTTCGTCTGGTGCCGAATGGAGCGAAGGGTGTCCCTGCCCGTTTTGTCTCTGTCAGACCAGCGACTGCAGCGAAGGCCTCGAGCGAAGGGTGGCGTCTTTGCCTTCGCCCCAACATTTGCCCTCCGAGGGACCAGTTTGACAAAGTCACCTGGTGCCGAAGACGTCGCTAGATGGCAGAGACGCTGCCCTCGCTCGAAGTGGTTCCGCGGGGGTTTTTGATGTGACCGTTGATGGACGGCGTACTGTTGGATTGCGGGTTTCCCGAAGCGCCGCGCCCTATCGGATTGCGGGTTTCCCGAAGAGCCGCGCCCTGCCTATAAAAGGGGGCGGGGGACGGCGCTTTTTGAACTTTGCCTTCCGCGCTCCGCGAAAACCCTAGCCGCCCGCCGTCTTGCTGCTCGTCTGCCCGCCGTGCTCTTGCTCACCGGAGATCTGGCTCGAGTGAAGCAGACCGCCCGCCGCCGCAGACGGTACGTAGCAATGCCGTCCTCTTCTTCTTCCGCTGCCACTACGCCGCCGGCCGCCGCCTTGTCTGAGGAGACGTTGAGTAGCTTGATGGTGGAGGAGTTGCGCGCCGGCGACTCTGTTGATTTTGGTGTGTCGCGGATGACGTCAGCCCGCGTTGAAGATATGCAGCGGTTGGGCTATTTTGGCGGCGGAGTTGCTCGTGCTCCGGGGACGGAGGAAGTCCCCGAGCCGGAGGGTGAGTTGGTCGTTTTCGAGGCGTTCTTCGCCGCCGGTCTCCGCTTGCCTGCGCACCGGTTTGTTGGCGAAGTCCTGCGTAGATTCAACGTTCAAATACATCAGCTGACACCGAATGCCGTGGTGGCACTGTCGAAGTATGTCTGGGCGACGACTTCGTACGGCGGACAGCCGTCGGTTGAAGTTTTTGCGAAGTATTATTGTTTGCACTGGCAGAAGAGGATGATTGGGGATGAAGTTGCCCAGTTCGGGTCATGCACATTCACGCCGAAGACTGGCAAGACCACAATGCAAGTAGTGGAGTTGGTTCCGTGCGCCCGCAACAAGTGGGGCAATTGGAATGAATTTTGGTTTTACGTTGCTGAGGGTACTGTCGAAGGCCATGAGGGACTCCCTGTGTCTGAGATGTGCTCTCATTATTACTCTGTGTATCCGCCCTTTGAAGTGGCAGAGGAGGATGCAGACGAAGGGGCCCTTCGGTGCGCCGCCGGTCAGAGCAGTGGGCGTGATTTAGTTGAAGAGTTCGTGGCGTACGGGGTGTGGCCCTTGGCGCATGGCTGGGCGTTGGGCGAAGTGTGCCCTCGCCAGATGCCTTTCCACGGAGGAAGGGAGGTGCGAAGTCCTGCATTTGCACTGAATCTGCGGAACCGCGACCCGGCCGCCTTTGTGCGCGATGCGGAGGACGGGGCGGTGCGGCTCGTGGGACGTTACGTGCCGAGGACGGAAGGCCAGCGCAGCTTTGATATCCGCGGGTCAAATGACCGTTTGAACAGGGTCTTCGAATTAAATCAGTTGCCGTACGACGGCTATCCTGGGCAAGACGAAGCGGACCGCCGTGGGAAGAAGCCGGCGGTGGAGACTGGAGACGACCCTGCGCCGGCGGCCGCCCCTTCCTCAAAAAAGAGAAAATTAGGTACTGCGATGGGAGGACTTGGGATGTCTGATAGTTTTGCTAGAGAGTTGATGAGGACGTGTGCGGCCCCGGGGGAAAGGATGTCTTCGCCCGAGCTCCGGGAGTCTTCGGCTCGGATGCTGAGGGTTACCGGGGGTTGTTGGCCTAGGAATGTTCCTATCCCCTGCGCGGCTGACGAGGACTGTTTTACATCTCGTATGGTTCGTCAGTGGAGAGTCTTTCCTTACGGGCGGAATATCGGTGCTGTTATGTGGGCAGTGATGGACAAGGATCGCCAAGGGGCGGCGCAAAAACGCCAGGCGGCTGTCAGGCTGCATGAAGCTAGGCCGAAGCGGCAGCGGGGGGCTGCGAAGGCTGCGGCCTCCGGCGGAGGCAAGCCGCCGCTGGCGGCGAAGGCGGGCGCCTCTGCACCTAGCAAGGCGCCGGAGGCAACGGCGGGCGCCGGAGGCTCCAAGTCAACGAAGGTGGTGCCGCCGGCCAGCGGAGTGGCGGAGGCTTCGAAGGCGGCCCGAGCGTTGCCGTTGTCGGGCAAACGTGTTGCCGACTTCGGCACCGATATTACTGTGGACGATTATCTTGGTGGTAAGTTGTTGGTCTATTATTATTATTTTATATTTTATTTATTTATTTTATTTATTTTTTTTTAAATTCGTTGATGCGTTGCAGGGTCGGACGAGGGCCAGCTTGCTATAGCTGTGCCTGGCGCGGCGATCGCGACGGCTGCCATAGTGCCGAGGGCGAGGGGCGAGACTCTTGGCGCCGGAGGCGAGGTGTCGGCCCTCGCGGTGGTCAGGGACGAGGCGGGCGCGGCGACCCGCCGGCTGAAGGGAGTGACGGAGGCGCTGAGTCAGGTGACGGAGGCGCTGAGTCAGGTCCGCTGAGCTATACTCTTGAAAGGGAAATGTGCCTGTGGGCCATTTCTAAGTATTTTGGTGATTGAATGCCAATACAAGTGCTTAAATGTGAATCTATGCCCATGGATGAACAAAGTGCAAATCACAAGTAAAGGTATGTTTCTAAGCTTTAGTGCATTGGTTTTGTGTACTAATGTACTTGTCTAAGTGTTAGAAACAGGAGAAAACGAGTGAGAGAAGAGTTGGCTGTGTACAGCCAAAAGGCTGTTTCGGTCTGGGGCACCGGACTGTCTGGTGGTGCACCGGACAGTGTCCGGTGCACCAGGCTGCCTCGGGCGAAGAAGCCGCTCTCGGGAATTCGCCCGACGGCGTACGGCTAAAATTCACCGGACTGTCCGGTGAGCCAACGGTCGGCCGAGCCAACGGTCGGCCGCGGAATCTGCGCGCGACACGTGGCCGGGCCAACGGTCGGAAGGGGGCACCGGACTGTCCGGTGTGCACCGGACATGTCCGGTGCGCCAACGGCTCCCAGATCTGCAACGGTCGTCTGCGCTGATTAAGGAAAGAAATCGGGCACCGGACAGTGTCCGGTGTGCACCGGACTGTCCGGTGCGCCCGACGACAGAAGGCAAGGATGGCCTTCCAGATTTGTTCTCAACGGCTCCTAGCTGCCTTGGGGCTATAAAAGGGACCCCTAGGCGCATGGAGGAGAACAACAAGCATTCCTACAACATTCCTAAGCACCAAGACATCAATTCCACGCATTTGGTTCATTGTGATAGCATCTAGAGCTCTTGTTGAGTTGTGAACTCATTGAGTTGTGTTGCGAGCTCTTGTTGCGACTTGTGTGCGTGCTGTTGCTCTGATTTTGAGTCTTGTGTGCGTTGCTTATTCCTCCCTTACTCCGTATTTCTTTGTGAATCTCAAGTGTAAGGGCGAGAGGCTCCAAGTTGTGGAGATTCCTCGCAAACGGGATATTGAAAGGCAAAGCAAAACACCGTGGTATTCAAGTTGGTCTTTGGACCACTTGAGAGGGGTTGATTGCAACCCTCGTCCGTTGGGACGCCACAACGTGGAGTAGGCAAGCGTTGGTCTTGGCCGAACCACGGGATAAACCACTGTGTCATCTCTGTGCTTGATCTCTTGTGGTATTGTGTTTTGTTGAGACTCCTCTCTAGCCACTTGGCGATTATTGTGCTAACACTTAACAAGTTTTTGTGGCTATAAGTTTAAGTTTCACAGGATCACCTATTCACCCCCCCCTCTAGGTGCTCTCAATTGGTATCAGAGCCGTTCTCTTCAAGAAAGGGACTAACCGCCCGAAGAGATGGATCCTAAGGGGAAGGGAATCGTGATCAACGACAAGGAGAAGGAGTCCTTCGTCAACGAGCCCAAAGATGACAAGCCTACCGACTCCGGCTCGGGTCATAGACGAAAGGAAGGGAAGAAGAAGAAGACAAGGCGCATCAAGGAGATCGTCTACTACGACGACAGCGATGAGTCTACTTCTTCCCAAAAGGACGACGACAACGACTACAGGAAGACGGTCAATTCGAACTTTTCATTTGATTATTCTCGTATTCCACATAGTTCGAACTCGCATTTGCTTTCCATTCCTCTTGGCAAACCTCCACACTTTGATGGGGAGGACTACGGATTTTGGAGTCACAAAATGCGTAGTCATTTATTCTCTCTCCATCCAAGCATATGGGAGATTGTAGAGAATGGAATGAAATTTGATAGCTCGGATAGCCCTATGTTTATTAATGAACAGATTCATAAAAATGCACAAGCTACTACTGTGTTGCTAGCCTCTTTGTGCAGGGACGAGTACAATAAGGTGAGCGGCTTGGACAATGCCAAGCAGATTTGGGACACCCTCAAGATCTCTCATGAGGGGAATGATGTCACCTTACTCACCAAGATGGAGTTGGTGGAGGGCGAGCTCGGACGATTCGCGATGATAAGGGGCGAGGAGCCAACCCAAACATACAACCGGCTCAAGACCCTTATCAACAAAATAAGGAGCTACAGAAGCACGCGATGGACGGATCACGACGTCGTCCGCCTAATGCTAAGGTCATTTACCGTTCTTGATCCTCACTTGGTAAACAATATTCGTGAAAATCCTAGGTACATCAAGATGTCGCCCGAAGAAATTCTTGGAAAATTTGTAAGCGGACGAATGATGATCAAGGAGGCGAGGTACGTGGACGACGCGTTGAATGGCCCAATCCATGAGCCTCAACCCATTGCTCTCAAGGCAACAAGGAGCAAGGAGGCGCTACCCAGCAAGGTGGCGCAAATTGAGGCGGCCGGTCTTAATGATGAAGAGATGGCCCTCATCATCAAAAGATTCAAGACGGCACTAAAGGGTCGCAAGGGGCAGCCAAGCAAGACTAAGACCAAGGGAAAGCGATCATGCTTCAAATGCGGTAAGCTTGGTCATTTTATTGCTAACTGTCCCGACAATGATAGTGACCAGGAACACGGGAGCAAGAGGGAAAAGAAGAATCATTACAAGAAGGCCAAGGGCGAGGCACATATCGGAAAGGAGTGGGATTCGGATTGCTCCTCCTCCGACTCCGACAATGAAGGACTCGCCGCCACTGCCTTCAACAAGTCATCCCTCTTCCCCAACGAGCGTCACACATGCCTTATGGCAAGGGAGAAGAAGGTAAGTAATCAAAACAATGTCACTTATGATTCTTCAAGTGAGGATGAGTCTAGTGATGATGATGAGATAGATTACTCATGCTTATTCAAGGGATTAGATAGATCTAAGATAGACAAGATAAATGAACTCATTGATGCATTGAATGAGAAGGATAAACTCTTAGAGAAACAAGAGCATTTATTGTATGAAGAGCATGATAAATTTGTAGAAGCTCAAAGATCTCATGCTCTAGAAGTTAAAAGAAATGAAATGCTTTCTTGTGAATTATCTTCTTGTCATGAAACTATTTCTACTTTAAAAGGTGTCAACAATGATTTAAATGCTAAATTAGAAGTAGCAAATAAATCCATTTCTTGTGTAGAACATGTTGTAATTTGTACTAGGTGTAAAGATATTGACATTGATGCTTGTAGTGAATACCTAGTTTCAATTTCCAAGCTTAATGATGAATTGGCTAGTCTTAATGCTCAACTTAAGACTAGCAAGAATGATTTCGATAAGCTAAAATTTGCAAGGGATGCCTACACAATTGGTAGACACCCCTCAATTAAGGATGGACTTGGCTTCAAGAGAGAAGCCAAGAACTTAACAAGCCATAAGGCTCCCATTCCCGCCAAGGAGAAAGGGAAGGTCCCTATGGCTAGTAGTGTGCAAAAGAACCATGCTTTTATGTATCATGATAAGAGACAAACTAGAAACGCTTATAGGAGTTTTAATGCTTATGATGATTTTGACTCTCATGCCATGTTTGCTTCTAGTTCTTCCTATATGCATGGTAGGAATATGTCTAGGAAAAATGCTATTCATCATATGCCTAGAAAGAATGTTAATGTTCCTAGGAGAGTAGTGAATGAACCTTCTACAATTTATTATGCTTTAAATGCTTCCTTTGCTATTTGTAGAAAGGATAAGAAAATAGTTGCTAGGAAGTTAGGGGCAAAATGCAAGGGAGACAAAACTTGCATTTTGGTCCCTAAGGATATTTGCACTAACCTTGTAGGACCCAACATGAGTTGGGTACCTAAGACCCAAGCCTAAATTGCTTTGCAGGTTTATGCATCCGGGGGTTCAAGCTGGATTATCGACAGCGGATGCACAAACCATATGACGGAGGAGAAGAAAATGTTCACCTCCTACGTCAAGAATAAGGATTTCCAAGACTCAATTATATTCGGTGATGGGAATCAAGGCAAGGTAAAAGGGTTAGGTAAAATTGCAATTTCAAATGAGCACTCTATCTCTAATGTGTTTTTAGTAGAGTCTCTTGGATATAATTTGCTATCGGTTAGTCAATTATGCAATATGGGATATAACTGTCTATTTACAAATATAGATGTGTCTGTCTTTAGAAGAAGTGATGGTTCACTAGCATTTAAGGGTGTACTAGACGACAAACTTTATTTAGTTGATTTTGCAAAAGAAGAAGCCGGTCTAGATGCATGCTTAATAGCTAAGACTAGCATGGGCTGGCTGTGGCATCGCCGCTTAGCACATGTGGGGATGAAGAACCTTCACAAGCTTCTAAAGGGAGAACACGTGATAGGTTTAACTAACATGCAATTCGAAAAAGATAGACCTTGTGCAGCTTGTCAAGCAGGTAAACAAGTGGGAGGAGCACATCACAGCAAGAATGTGATGACCACCTCAAGACCTTTGGAGCTGCTGCATATGGACATCTTCGGACCCGTCGCCTATCTGAGCATAGGAGGAAGTAAGTATGGTCTAGTTATTGTTGATGACTTTTCCCGCTTCACTTGGGTGTTCTTTTTGCAGGATAAGTCTGAAACCCAAGGGACCCTCAAGCGCTTCCTCAGGAGAGCTCAAAATGAGTTTGAGCTCAAGGTGAAGAAGATAAGGAGCGACAACGGGTCCGAGTTCAAGAACCTTCAAGTGGAGGAGTTCCTTGAAGAGGAAGGGATCAAGCACGAGTTCTCCGCTCCCTACACACCACAGCAAAATGGTGTAGTAGAGAGGAAGAACAGGACGCTCATCGATATGGCGAGGACGATGCTAGGAGAGTTCAAGACCCCCGAGTGCTTTTGGACGGAAGCCGTGAACACGGCTTGCCACGCCATCAACAGGGTCTACCTTCATCGCCTCCTCAAGAAGACGTCGTATGAGCTACTAACCGGTAACAAACCCAATGTATCTTACTTTCGTGTATTTGGGAGTAAGTGCTACATTCTAGTGAAGAAGGGTAGAAATTCTAAGTTTGCTCCCAAAGCTGTAGAAGGGTTTTTGTTAGGTTATGACTCAAATACAAAGGCGTATAGAGTCTTCAACAAGTCATCGGTTTTGGTTGAAGTCTCTAGCGACGTTGTATTTGATGAGACTAATGGCTCTCCAAGAGAGCAAGTTGTTGATTGTGATGATGTAGATGAAGATGTTCCGACGGCCGCTATACGAACCATGGCGATTGGAGAAGTTCGGCCACAGGAACAAGATGAACGAGATCAACCTTCTTCCTCAACAACGGTGCATCCCCCAACTCAAGATGATGAACAGGTTCAGGAGGCGTGTGATCAAGGGGGAGCACAAGATGATCATGTGATGGAGGAAGAAGCGGAACCGGCACCTCCAACCCAAGTTCGAGCGATGATTCAAAGGGATCATCCCGTCGACCAAATTCTGGGTGACATTAGCAAAGGAGTAACTACTCGATCTCGATTAGTTAATTTTTGTGAGCATTACTCTTTTGTCTCTTCTATTGAGCCTTTCAGGGTAGAGGAGGCCTTGCTAGATCCGGACTGGGTGTTGGCCATGCAAGAGGAGCTCAACAACTTCAAGAGGAATGAAGTTTGGACACTGGTGCCTCGTCCGAAGCAAAATGTTGTGGGAACCAAGTGGGTGTTCCGCAACAAACAGGACGAGCACGGGGTGGTGACGAGAAACAAGGCTCGACTTGTGGCAAAAGGTTATGCCCAAGTCGCAGGTTTGGATTTCGAGGAGACTTTTGCTCCTGTGGCTAGGCTAGAATCAATTCGTATCTTGCTAGCATATGCCGCTCATCATTCTTTCAGGTTGTACCAAATGGATGTGAAGAGCGCTTTCCTCAACGGGCCAATCAAGGAGGAGGTGTACGTGGAGCAACCCCGTGGCTTCGAGGATGAACGGTACCCCGACCATGTGTGTAAGCTCTCTAAGGCGCTCTATGGACTTAAGCAAGCCCCAAGAGCATGGTATGAATGCCTTAGAGACTTTCTAATTGTTAATGCTTTCAAGGTTGGGAAAGCCGATCCAACTCTTTTTACAAAGACATGTGATGGTGATTTGTTTGTGTGCCAAATTTATGTCGATGACATAATATTTGGCTCTACTAATAAAAAGTCTTGTGAAGAGTTTAGCAGGGTGATGACGCAGAAATTCAAGATGTCAATGATGGGCGAGTTGAACTACTTCCTTGGGTTCCAAGTGAAGCAACTCAAGGACGGCACCTTCATCTCCCAAACGAAGTACACGCAAGATCTGCTAAAGCGGTTTGGGATGAAGGACGCCAAGCCCGCAAAGACTCCGATGGGGACCGACGGACACACCGACCTCAACAAAGGAGGTAAGTCCGTTGATCAAAAAGCATACCAGTCAATGATAGGGTCATTACTTTACTTATGTGCTAGTAGACCGGATATTATGCTAAGCGTATGCATGTGTGCTAGATTTCAATCCGATCCTAAGGAGTGTCACTTAGTGGCGGTGAAGCGAATCCTTAGATATTTAGTTGCTACGCCCTGTTTCGGGATCTGGTATCCAAAGGGGTCTACCTTTGACTTAATCGGATATTCAGATTCCGACTATGCTGGATGTAAGGTCGATAGGAAGAGTACATCGGGGACGTGCCAATTCTTAGGAAGGTCCCTGGTGTCATGGAATTCTAAGAAACAAACCTCCGTTGCCCTATCCACCGCTGAGGCCGAGTATGTTGCCGCAGGACAGTGTTGCGCGCAACTACTTTGGATGAGGCAAACCCTCAGGGACTTTGGCTACAATCTGAGCAAAGTCCCACTCCTATGTGATAATGAGAGTGCTATCCGCATGGCGGAAAATTCTGTTGAGCACAGCCGCACAAAGCACATAGACATCCGGCATCACTTTCTGAGAGACCACCAGCAAAAGGGAGATATCGAAGTGTTTCATGTTAGCACCGAGAACCAGCTAGCCGATATCTTTACCAAGCCTCTAGATGAGAAGACCTTTTGCAGGCTGCGTAGTGAGCTAAATGTCTTAGATTCGTGGAACTTGGATTGAATTGTAGCATACATGTGTTTATGTCTTTGATCATGTTCATTCTGCATTTTGTTGCTTATTGTGGTGCTCAAGTTGTACAAACACTCCCTGGACCTCACAAGTCCGTTGCAAAGTGATGCACATGTTTAGGGGGAGATGTGTTACAACTTGACCCTTTGAGACTAACCATATGCTTGAGTCTGCTTGATTTAGTCTCGAAGGAGAATTGAAAGGGAAAAGGTGGACTTGGACCATGAAAGACTTCCACTGCACTCCGATGAGAGGGTAACTTATTCCAAGTTCATCTCATGAACTCTTATTGCCATTTGCTCTTAATTGAAGATTTTGGTGAGGCAATGGGGTTAAAGGGCCAAGATTAATCCCGTTTTGGTGCTTGATGCCAAAGGGGGAGAAAATAAAGGCCAAAGCAATAAATGGATCAGCTACCACTTGAGAGATTTGAAAATAGTAGAGTAGAGCTTTTGGTTTGTCAAAACTCTTTTTGTCACTCTTGTCAAAAGTTGGCTTCTTGTGGGGAGAAGTAGTGATTATGGGAAAAAGGGGGAGTTTTTGAAATCTTTGATCAATCTCTTTTTGAATGACTCTCTTTATGCTTCAACATGTGTGTTTGACTTAGAGATAGAGTATTGAGTTTGATTTGCAAAAACAAACCAAGTGGTGGCAAAGGATGATCCATATATGCCAAAATAGAATCAAAATAAATTTGAGGTTTATTTGAAGTGATTTTGCATTTGTTCTAGTTGCTTTATGTTGTGTTGGCATAAATCACCAAAAGGGGGAGATTGAAAGGGAAATGTGCCTGTGGGCCATTTCTAAGTATTTTGGTGATTGAATGCCAATACAAGTGCTTAAATGTGAATCTATGCCCATGGATGAACAAAGTGCAAATCACAAGTAAAGGTATGTTTCTAAGCTTTAGTGCATTGGTTTTGTGTACTAATGTACTTGTCTAAGTGTTAGAAACAGGAGAAAACGAGTCAGAGAAGAGTTGGCTGTGTACAGCCAAAAGGCTGTTTCGGTCTGGGGCACCGGACTGTCCGGTGGTGCACCGGACAGTGTCCGGTGCACCAGGCTGCCTCGGGCGAAGAAGCCGCTCTCGGGAATTCGCCCGACGGCGTACGGCTAAAATTCACCGGACTGTCCGGTGTGCACCGGACTGTCCGGTGAGCCAACGGTCGGCCGAGCCAACGGTCGGCCGCGGAATCTGCGCGCGACACGTGGTCGGGCCAACGGTCGGAAGGGGGCACCGGACTGTCCGGTGTGCACCGGACATGTCCGGTGCGCCAACGGCTCCCAGATCTGCAACGGTCGTCTGCGCTGATTAAGGAAAGAAATCGGGCACCGGACAGTGTCCGGTGTGCACCGGACTGTCCGGTGCGCCCGACGACAGAAGGCAAGGATGGCCTTCCAGATTTGTTCTCAACGGCTCCTAGCTGCCTTGGGGCTATAAAAGGGACCCCTAGGCGCATGGAGGAGAACAACAAGCATTCCTACAACATTCCTAAGCACCAAGACATCAATTCCACGCATTTGGTTCATTGTGATAGCATCTAGAGCTCTTGTTGAGTTGTGAACTCATTGAGTTGTGTTGCGAGCTCTTGTTGCGACTTGTGTGCGTGCTGTTGCTCTGATTTTGAGTCTTGTGTGCGTTGCTTATTCCTCCCTTACTCCGTATTTCTTTGTGAATCTCAAGTGTAAGGGCGAGAGGCTCCAAGTTGTGGAGATTCCTCGCAAACGGGATATTGAAAGGCAAAGCAAAACACCGTGGTATTCAAGTTGGTCTTTGGACCACTTGAGAGGGGTTGATTGCAACCCTCGTCCGTTGGGACGCCACAACGTGGAGTAGGCAAGCGTTGGTCTTGGCCGAACCACGGGATAAACCACTGTGTCATCTCTGTGCTTGATCTCTTGTGGTATTGTGTTTTGTTGAGACTCCTCTCTAGCCACTTGGCGATTATTGTGCTAACACTTAACAAGTTTTTGTGGCTATAAGTTTAAGTTTCACAGGATCACCTATTCACCCCCCCCTCTAGGTGCTCTCAACTCTCTTCCCCTCCCCCCTTTTTTTTTAAAGGCAACGACCTTACGTGTGCTCTGCAGGTGGCTGACTTCACCAGCCGTACTACGTCGGGGGCCCTTACGGCGGCTTTGTCTGCCGAAGTCGAGAGACTTCGGACGCAACATGCCGACGCTGTCCGTGAAAAGTCGGCCTCCGACAGCAAGTGCCGTAAACTGGCGGACAAGGTGGCCGCCCTGGAGAAGGAGACGGCTGACCTCCGGCGCCAGCTGGCGGGGGAAAGGAGGGAGGCCAACGAAGCCATCGCCAAAGAGCAGGCTGCGCAGGCGGAGGCCAAGCTGGCGCGGGCGGAAGGCAATATTGCCAAGGAGCTCGCCGGACATCTGCAGGAGCGGCTCACCGCCCTGGAGAGCCGCGCGAAGGGGGCCGAGGCCGCGATGCGTGCGGAGGCCGAACGGACGCGCACACAGCTTATGGATACATATCGTGAGCTGGGTGCGCGGACCGGTGACTTCGAGGTGCCGGACCGAGAGCCCGGGCTTCGCTGTCTGGAATGGGTGCAGGAGGAGCTGCAGGAACTCCCCGCTGTCGTGGGGGGGTTTATGTCGTACGCCTCCCTGGTCACCTGCGAGGGGGCGGTGAACGCACTCTCCCGCGAAGGGTGCCGGCACTTCGAGGTCTTCGACCAGACAGATGAAGATTTTGAGCGAGATGTCTATAAGGTCGAAGACCCCGTTGTGAAGGAATCCGCGGGGGCCCTCTGTGACCGGATGTGGGGTCTGCACGGTCGTGAGGTGGTCAGGGAGCGGGCCGAGATTGCGAGGGCACAGGTAACGTTGTTGTTTGTTTGGCGTTTGCTGTATGTGGGGTGTGCTTTGGTTTGCTAAATTGTGTGTGTTTTGCCTTAGGCGGCGCGTGGCGAGCGGGTGGACGACTTCGGGGCTCTGAACAGCGCGCTGCCAGACCCGGAGCCGACCCCTGCGGAGGCTGCGACTGGGGTCGCCCTGGAGCCAACCCCGGAGACCGCAGCGATCGCGACGGCTGCCCCCACATCTGCTGCGGCCGGCGAAGACCTGCCCCCAAAGGTGGCCGAAGGCGCCCCTGATGCCCCCGCAGCCGCTGTGCCGAGTGTTGAAGATCCCGCGGCGGTGGCGGTGGAAACAACGACGGAAGCAGCGGCGGAGCCAGCGGCGGAGGCTCCCGCAGCGTCAGGGCCTTCGCAGGTGGCGTAGTGGGTGTTTAGGGTTGGGGAATTTTGGATGTTGTGCTGAATTTTGGTTGCTGCGCAGGTTCAAGATTTTAGGCCTGCGCACGCAACCGCTACTACTGAGTTTTTGGCGGCTTCGACCGCGGAAGGTGGTAATGAATATGGTGGGTCTGCATCTGAGTTTTTTGATTTTACTGACTCTGGGAGCTCGGTTGAGTGGACTGAGGAGTCGTCGGAGGAGGACTTGGATTATTTTGCGGCCTTGGACGTGGCTGCGGCGGAGGCTTCGACACACGTCGCGGACGCGCCAGACGTGCCAGGTCCTAGCACCGGGCGCCGACGACGGCGGAGGGCGGTTGCAAAGCGTAGGGTTAGTACGGAGGAAAGGGCTCGGCTTCGCGTGAGTAGGGCTGGTCGGCAGGAGCTGTTGTCTTTGCCGGCCGCCGCGAATACAGGGGAAGGGGAATTGCGAAGTCTTTTCGCGGGTGAGGAGCTTAGGATAATGTTATTTAATTATAGGTACATGGGAATTATTCCTAAGGTTGAGCCGATGTAGAGTGTGGCGCCCTCGCTTGTATATGTGTAAAGGCTTGTACGATGAAGTTGTGTGCCCTCGCTTGCCCGTGCCTGCGAAGGCGTTGTGTGCTTTGTCTGGTATGTTTTGTTATGCTATGCTGGTGCGACAGTCTTCGCGGTGGACTTCGGCTTTTCCGTATTTGTTGTGCTAGTCCGGCTGCACCCTTAGGCGACTTCTGCGCGGATAGTTCTCGTGGTGGACTTCGGCTTTTGCGCACTTGTTGTGCTGGTCCGGCTGCACCCTTAGGCGACTTCTGCGCGGATAGTCTTCGCGATAGACTTCGTGTTTTTTCGCACTTGTTGTGCTAGTCCGGCTGCACCCTTAGGCGACTTCTGCGCGGATAGTCTTCGCGATAGACTTCGTGTTTTTTCGCACTTGTTGTGCTGGTCCGGCTGCACCCTTAGGCGACTTCTGCGTGGATAGTCTTCGCGATAGACTTCGTGTTTTTTCGCACTTGTTGTGCTGGTCCGGCTGCACCCTTAGGCGACTTCTGCGCGGATAGTCTTCGCGATAGACTTCGTGTTTTTTCGCACTTGTTGTGCTGGTCCGGCTGCACCCTTAGGCGACTTCTGCGCGGATAGTCTTCGCGATAGACTTCGTGTTTTTTCGCACTTGTTGTGCTGGTCCGGCTGCACCCTTAGGCGACTTCTGCGCGGATTTGTCGCACGCGAGGGTGGCTAGCGCTTAGCCTCGCGGTGACCTTGAATTGGTCGAATGTCGAAGACCGTCGTCGCGGTCTTTTTTCGACGCATGTTTTTGCGGGGGATTTTTCACACATATATTACATGGCTCCGCCTCGTTAAAAACCTCACCCCCGGGAGGAAAAGAGTGCGGGCCGGTACAAGATTGTTTTTGGCGAATTACAAGGGCGAAATCAGCCCTAATGAGTCAAACAAAAAATTTGCGAAGGTTGTCGATGTTCCAGGAGTGCTCCAGGTCCTCGCCGTTTGGCGTTGTGAGCCTGTAAGCGCTGGGGGAAGCTTTTGTCTTGACTATAAAGGGGCCCTCCCACTTGGGCTCCAGCTTGCCTCTGGACTCCGTCCGAGCTGTTCGGACGAGTACGAGGTCCCCCTCGCTGAACTCCCTCGGGATGACTGCGTGGTCGCGCCATGCTTTGGTCTGAGCTTGGTATTTGTTTAGGGCCTGTAGGGCGAAGACCCGGTCTCCGTCAATGAGATCTTTTGAAGTTGGCTCGTCCACGTCGGGCATGGCTGACGGAGCTGTACGCGGGGACCCATGCTTTATTTCTTGCGGGGTCATGGCCTCCGATCCGTATAAAAGGCGGAAAGGAGTGAACCCAGTCGCCCTGCACTCAGTTGTGTTTAGCGCCCAGACTGCCTCCGGTAACAAATCGGTCCATCTGCCTTTTTTTTCATCGAGGAGCATCTTCTTGACAGCTGTGAAGATTTTCCCGTTGGCGCGCTCCACGACCCCGTTGGACTGCGGGTGATAGACTGAAGTGAAGGCAAGCTTGGTGCCGATGGAGAAACAAAAATCCTTGAAATCTTGGCTGTCAAACTGCTTGCCGTTGTCAACTGTTAGCTCGGACGGTACTCCGAAGCGGCAAACAATGTTTTGCCAGAAGAATTTCTGGGCAGTCTTTGATGTTATTGTAGAAACAGCCCTCGCTTCGATCCATTTGGTGAAGTATTCGACGGCTACGAAGGCGAACTTGAGGTTCCCCTGAGCGGTGGGCAGGGGCCCGACAATGTCCAGGCCCCAGCGCTGGAGAGGCCATGTATGGGCAATCAGCTTTGTATACTGCGAGGGGCTGCCTGACCGAGGAGAAAACTTCTGGCAGGCTTCGCAGGATCTTGCGACCCGATTTGCGGCGCAGATCATTGCGGGCCAGTAAAACCCTTGACGGATCACCTTGGCAGCTAGGACCCTTGGCCCTGCGTGCGAGCCGCACGTGCCACTGTGGACTTCACGTAGGATCTGCATGCCTTCGGTTTCGGTGACGCACTTAAGCATTGGCTGACTGACCCCTTTCTTGTAGAGTTGGCCCTCAATCAGTGCGAAGTCCCGGCTTCGGTGTCTGAGGCGCTTGGCCTCACTGACGTCGGCTGGATGATAGTAGCCATGTAGGAACAGGGTTATTGGTGCCCGCCAGTCTTCGGTCATGATTAGGTTGACTATGCGGTGGCCCTCGCTATCATTAGTTATTTGGAGCCCTTCGGGGCTCCGGACGGCTGGCGTGCCGATGGTGTGAAAGAACACGTCGGAGGGCAAGGGCTCGCCCCTGGCGGTAGCCTTGGCCAATGCATCGGCCTCCTCGTTCTTGGCCCTATCCACATGCTGCAGGGTGAATCCCTTGAACTGTCTCTCGAGACTTCGGATGGCCGCGAGGTATTGCATGAGCGCGGGGTCTTTTGCTGCATAGTCTTTCTCGACCTGGCCGGCAACTATCTTGGAGTCTGTTTTGATGATACATGTGGTGACTCCGAGGGCCCTTAGCTTGCGGAGGCCGAGAATAACCGCTTCATACTCTGCTATATTGTTTGTGCATCTGTCGGATTCCAGGGCGAAGCTGAGGCGTGCTGCATATCTGTGTTTGATTCCGGCTGGTGAGGTGACGACTGCGGCGACGCCTGCCCCCGCATGGCACCATGCTCCGTCGCAATGGATGGTCCAGACCTTCTCTGTGGACGGGTCCGGCTGCGTTATTGGCCCAGTCCAGTCGACGACGAAGTCTGCCAGGACTTGTGACTTGATGGCTGTCCTGGGTTCGAAGCTGATGTGGTAGCCGGAGAGTTCGACTGCCCACTTGGCAATCCTCACCGATGCTTTCGGGTTTCTGAATAGTTCGCCGAGCCCCCTGTCAGAGGTGACTCGGACCTTGAATGCTTCAAAGTAATGGCACAGTTTGCGCGAAGACATAACAACTGCGTAGGCGATCTTTTCCAGCTCTGTCATGTTGCATTTGGACGGTGACAGGACTTCGGAGACATAGTAAACAGGGCACTGTCTGACTGCGCCCTCAACTGTCTGCTCCTGCACAAGTGCCGCGCTGACCGCGTGTGGCGAAGCCGCGACATAGAGCAATAGGGGGAGCGAGGAGTCGGGGCTTGTGAGAATGGCCAGCTCCGACAGGTACTGTTTTAGTGAGGCGAAGGCCGCTGCTTGCTCCGGTCCCCAGGCGAAGTCTTTTGCACCGCGGAGTGTTTTGAGGAAGGGGAGACTTCGCTCGGCGGACCTGGAGATGAATCTGTTGAGAGCGGCCAATCTGCCTGTCAGACGCTGGACGTCCCTGGCGGACTGCGGAGGCGACATGTCGACGATGGCCTGGATCTTGGTTGGGTTGGCCTCAATGCCGCGGTGTGACACCAGGTAGCCCAATATCTTGCCCTGGCGAACGCCGAAGACGCACTTTTCCGGGTTTAGACGGAGTCGTGCATCTCGCATGTTCGCGAATGTCTCGGCGAGGTCGGCGAGATGGTCCTCCTTATTCTTGCTGGCGACGACGATGTCGTCCACATATGTAAATATATTTCTGCCAACCTGCCCTTCAAGTACTGTCTTGGTGAGTCTGGAGAAGGTGGACCCGGCGTTCTTGAGTCCCTCCGGCATTCTGATGAAGCAATAAGTGCCGAAGGGTGTTATAAAGCTGGTGCTAGCCTTGTCTTCCTCCTTCATGTATATCTGGTGATAGCCGGAGAAGCAGTCGAGGAGTGACATGACCTCGCATCCGGCCGCGCTATCGACTATTTTGTCGATCCGCGGCAACGGGAAATTGTCTTTTGGGCAGGCCTTATTGAGACTGGTGAAGTCTATGCACATTCGCCATTTCCCGCTTTTTTCTGCACCATTACGACATTGGAGAGCCACGTGGGGTAGGCCACTGGCTCGATGAATTTAACTTCTAGGAGGCGGTGCACCTCCGCCTTGGCGGCCTCTGTCTTTTCGTCGGACATTTTGCGAAGCCTTTGCTTTTTTGGTCGCACCGAAGGGTCAATTCCCAAGCTGTGCTCAATTATGGATCGACTGACTCCGACCAGGTCGAGGGCAGACCAGGCGAAGACATCTTTATTCTTGGCCAGGCAGCAGAGGAGCTTCTCTTCTTCATGTGAGGTAAGGTCTTCGCTGACAGTGACTGTCTGCTTGGGTATGGCCTGATCGAGGGGGACAGTCTTGGTCCCGTCTTGGCTCTGCAACTGTGCCTTGTCATGCAGCTTATCGGTTGGACTGGCGAGCGCAGGGACCTCGCGCTGGGTCGTGAGACAGTGCACGTTCCTCTGACCAGGCACGAAGTCCCGCTCTATGTTGCGCGCCGTCTGCTGGTTGTCGTAGATCGTAATTGCGCCTAGCGGACCTGGTATCTTCATGCATAGGTACAGTCCGTGGATGGCAGCTTCGAACTTATTGATGGAGCCCCGGCCCATGATGGCATTGTATGGATATACCATGTCGACAATGTCGAAGGTTACTTGCTCACTTCGGGCATTGGGTGCTACACCGAAGGAGAGGGGCAACTCTATTTTGCCAACGGGATAGGTGCCCTTGCCGCCGAAGCCATACAACGGGTTGTCCGAAGGCTTGAGCAGGCTGTGGCTTATACCCATGCGGTCGAAGGCGTGGAGGAAGATGATGTCCGCCTGACTGCCGTTGTCGACTAGGACTTTGTGTAAGTCCCAGCCTGCCACGCTGCAATTGATTACCATGGCATCGATGTGGGGGGCGCTGCGCAGGTCGACGTCTCGTGCGTCGAAGGTTAGCGGTATGTGGGACCACTTTGTCTGCACAACTGGGCCAGTGACGGCGACATGGTTGATGCTGCGGTAGTGGTCCCGCTTCTGCCGCTTGGTGTCGAAGTCAGTGCTTGACCCCCCTGTTATCATGTGAATGACTCCGCGATATGGTTGATCGGCGAAGTCTTCCTGCTTGGGGGCATGGGGGATGTTTTGGTGTTGCTGGTGTGGTGGTGGGGGTGGAGGAGGTACGATTTGTACTTCCTGATGGTGTTGGTAAGCGTGGTGCGGTGGGTGCGGGGCGGGAGCGTGGATATATGGTGGAGGGGGTGGCTGGTAATTATGCGCGACAATTCTGGGATTGTCGGCTGGCTGCGCCCTCGCCATTCTGTCTCTGGTGGCCTTCGTTTCGGGGCAGTCTTTGGTTTGGTGGGCGCAGTCTTCGCCGTGGAAAAGGCAGTAGAATCGGCGCGGCGGCTGCGCGCGCCCTCGGCCCCTGCCGCGAGTTCCATTTCCGCGGCCCTGGGGGGGATATTCCTGGCGACGAGGGGGGTCAGCAGCAGGCTGCTGGTTGGCGATGTTGTGCACTTGCTGCTAACTGCGGCCATCTCGACTGGAGTCTGGCTGTGGAGTCCTCGTCCATGTGCGGCTGGACTGCGGGGCATCTTTGGGCTTCCGCTGTGACTCAACTTTGCGCTGATGGAGCTCTTCGGATTTGGCATATTTCTCAAAGAGCTGATATAGCTCCTGGAGGTTTTTGGGTGGATCTCTGATACAATGACTGTAGAGGACGCCGGCACGAAGGCCACTGATGGCGTAGTGGATAGCGATCTGGTCATCGACGGAGGGTAATTGTGACTTGAGTGTTAAGAATTTGTGGTAATACTCCCGCAGAGTCTCCTTTTCCAGCTGCTTGCAAAGTGAGAGCTCGGCCAAGGCGTCGGTGTCTGGGCGGTACCCTTGGAAGTTGAGCAGGAACTTGTCCCTGAGACTTCTCCATGAATCAATGGACAGCGGAGGCAATCTGGTGAACCAGGTGAGTGCTGGGCCCTCTAGGGCGATGATGAAAGACTTCGCCGTTGTGGCGTCGTCCCCTCCGGCGGACGCAACGGCGACCTGATAACTCATTATGTATTGCGCCGGGTCAGTGCTGCCGTTGTACTTGGGATAGGTGCCTGCTCGGAAGTTAGCTGGCCAAGGCGTCACTTGCAGGTGTGGCGCCAGGGGACTTCGCTCGTCGAGGTAGTTGACCCCTTGGAATGGCGCGCCGTGCTGGAAAGTGTAGTCATGCTGGGGGAAACGCGGGTTCTCCGGCTGCGCCCGGTGTTGCAGGGGTGGGCCATGCTGCAGGCCGAGGTGGCCTTCGCGCGTGTCTTCCGGTTGTGCGCGCTGCTGGAGGGGTGGCTCTTGCTGTAGACCGAGGTGGCCTTCGCGCTGCATCAGCGCGATCTCGCGCTCGAGGTCTTGGGCCTTCTGCTCCTCGTCGCGTATCATTTGCCGCACCTTGGCTAGTGCGGACACACGCTGGCGCTTGGCTTCCAGTATCTCTTTCTGCCTATGGAGATTGCGGTTCTTGAGGCGCAGGGCGCGCAGCTGTAGCTGTTCCTCTGTTGAGACGCCGAGGACCTCGCCGTCCTCGGTGAGATCCGCGCCTTCCAGTAGGGCGAAGCCTGGGGGCGGCTGCGATTGTCCTTCGAGCCCGCAGGTGCGGAAGGTGTCGTCTTCGCAGGTGCGGGGAACATTGTCTTCAATGGGCTCTTGGTGGGTGGATTGGGTGAGGACGAGGGCCTTGCCCTTTCTTGCGGCAAGCAGTGCTGCCTTCGCAGCCTCGTCAGCCTTCGGGTTAGCTCTCTTGGGTGCCATCGCGGGTGGTTTGGTCGTAGCACGAACGGTGGGCGCCAAATGTTGGAACTTGCTCTCAACAGCAAGGAGGCCAACAAGGGTGAACAGTGGTGACAATAGGGTTACGTGCTAGGAGGCAATAGCTCTGTTGATCTAGCCTCTCACGGGCACTGTGCGGGGGTATTTATAGGTATCTGAGTGCCCAGCGCCTTGTGTTAAGGACGCATGTGCCCTCAGACACCTAGTTTATCCCCAGAATATTCCCATAAAGCAGGGTTACAAGCTGTAATTACAAGAATGCCTTTACAAATTAGGCCCGTAACACAAGGGCGGCCACGCAGGGCCCGTTACAATGGGCCAGATCACACGTGGGCCTCAGAGCTGGACGAGGCCACGCCGCGGGGTGACGTCGCCGCAGGCCTTCGTCTGGTGCCGAATGGAGCGAAGGGTGTCCCTGCCCGTTTTGTCTCTGTCAGACCAGCGACTGCAGCGAAGGCCTCGAGCGAAGGGTGGCGTCTTTGCCTTCGCCCCAACAGTCCCTATTCATCGTTCTTCCAGATAATCTTTGTACTGTCGTTATGCTGCCGAAATTCCGATCGTTCGTTCGTCCGATCAATCGATCGTTAGTTCATAGTTCCTATTCATCTTTCGTACGTTCATTCATAGTTCCTATTCATCGTTCGTTCATATGACTATTCACCATCACTATTCACCGTTACTATTCATCATCGTTACTCTTCATCGACACTATTCACCATCGTTACTATTTATCGTTGCTATTCATCGATCATCCGATCACCCCAAATTTCAACTACTCATCCATCATGATGTTCAGTCCACCTAAGACCAGCCAGACCCATATTCCAGTCATACGAACTCCGGTGACTATGATTTTCCTTCCAGTAGAGAACCTCCCATCTGGTCACCCATCCTAGGTTTCTCCAAGTTGAGCATGCTTAACTGTAACACCCTGAATTTGGGGGTATAAAATTTCTTTGCTCATATTCACAAATTCAGGTGTTACTTCCTTTTCTCATCCTTCCTAATTCTTTTCTCTCTCATTTCTATAGGAGCTAAGTGCTTATTTTACTTGTAACTATAGTTTATTATGTTAAACCCTAAGGGAGTATGAATTGTTGCATCATGTTGAACCTTAGATTTCACTTTTGTTTGGTGCATAATTCTCAAAAGGTCTAATTTGAATTTGGGGCTCATTTGAATTTGAATCAAATAGAATAAGTAAAAAGAAAAGGGAAAAACAATTCAGAATAAAAGAAAAAGGCAAAGAGGCCCAACCCAGCCGCCCCCTCGGCCTTTCGGCCCAGCCGGCCCATCTCTCGCGCGCGCGCCTCCCTCCCCTCCTCTCTCTGCGCAGCGGGCCCGGCCTGTCGGCGCGGCCGCCTTCCGCGTACCCGCCCCTTTCTCTCTCTGTTCGCCCGGCCCCACCTGTCGGCGCCCGCTTTCCCCGCGCGCGCTCGCTCCCTCGCTCTCTCTCTGCTCGCGGGCCCGGGCTGTCAGCCCCGTCTTCCTCGCGTAACCGCCGCCCGAGCTGCTCGCGCCCGCCTTCCCCGCGCCCACGTCGCGTGTGGAACTCGCCCCACCTCGCCCCTGGCCACTTGAGCCCCGAACCCCACTCGCCCTCACCCTCTCCCCCCATTTGCGCCCAGTAGACCCTCTCTCCCCCTCGCTGCGCGCACGCAGAGCGCCACCGCCATAACCCCGCCGTCCCGAGCTCGGTTTCTCGTCGTCGGTGGAGCTCCGCCGCGCCCTTAGCCCCGGTGAGCTCCGCTCTGGCGTCCGCAACCCGGAACGCGCCCCAATTCCCTCTCCCCCTCCCTATTTCTCTCTGCCCGCGCTCACCCGTCGTCCGCCGTGCAGCCGCCACCGTCGACCCGGGCCCCTGTCGCGTCTCCATCGCCGCCGAGGAGTCCCCGGAGCCCGCCTTGAGGTAACGGACCTCTCCCGCCCCTATCGCCCCTTGTTTTGCTCTATGTTGCGCTTGATTGCTCGCCGGAGTAGAATAACCCCGCCGCCGAGCCGCCCCGCCGTGAACCGCCCCCCTCCGGTGCCTCTGCCCCGACCCAGACCCCACCAATGGAGTCCCCGTGCCCTCCCCGACCTCCCCGACCACTCGGATTGCCCAGAGCCCCGCCAGTCGCCCGCGCCCCTCGTCTCCGGCGAGCCCTCCGCCGCGGGGACGAGCGCCACCGCCCCAGCTAGCCGTAGGAGAAGCCCAGGCCGGCCACCCGATCCCCACCGTCCGTCCCAGATCGGGCGGCCCCGTTTCAATCAGGCCAAACCCAATCCTGGCCGCCTACCAGAGATCCAACGGCCCAGGGCCGCTTCCCTCACACCCCGCGCCCGCGCTGCCCGCCGGCCCCGCCTGTCAGCCCGCCCGCGCGCGCTCTGCCCGCCGGCCCCGCCTGTCAGCCTGCCCGCGCCCCGCGCTGCCCGCCTGGTCCCGCCTGTCAGTCGCCCAGGCCGTCGCGCGCTCGCGCGCCGCCCGCCCGCAGGATCTAATCCTGGCCGTTCGCTTTAGATCTGACGGCCGTAGTAGCCCGATACCCCTTCGCCCGCGCGTTTTCTTAAAGAGCCCCTCTGTTTTCTGGAAATTGCGCCCGCCGTCCCTGGTTTCTCGCAGTTAAGTCCCTGGCCCTTTTATTTAATTAAAAATAAGTCCTTAGGGTATATTTTCAACCCCTAAAACTTGTAAAATTCATAACTTTGTCATATGAACTCCAAATTAGGTGCTTCAAATTGCAAAATGTTCATAATATTATTATCTATCTGTTTATGCAATGTTTCCCTGCTGTTTCCATGTATTAATTAATAGCTAATCACTAGGATAGGATTAAGACTATTGAAACCTTATTTAAGATAATTGGAAATGAGTAGACTTTAATAAAAGTTGGATTACTTAAGTTTGTGGACTTAAACACTTAAGTTTAGAAACTTAAACCAGATAATTATTTAATCCCACCACCAACTTAGACCTGATTAGTGGATAGTGAATCACTTTGTGTAGTCCTCTACCCCAGACCTAGGGAACTTTAGAGTGCCTATCCCTTTTCTGTTATGAACTTGTGACCCCTCTCTGCTGCACATGTTTGGTATATTGTTTTTGTCTGTTATTTTCCCAAGTGCATAGTGTGAATGATTGCTTTGCGTAGACAACGAGCAGTCTGTGTTTCCCGAGGCAGTTGCAGAGGAAGTCCCTGATCAGCAGTTTGGTGAAGGCAAGTGTCCTCTGTCCCATTATGTCCTATTCATTTATAACTTACTACCCCGCATTACTTACTTGAAACCTAAGGATTGACTAGCTTTATACTTTATCTTATCCTTGATGACCTTTTGGGTTATTATGGTTAGCATCTTGCTATTGCCTTAACATAATCAATGAACATGATGTGACTATTTATGATACTGTTATCCTGTTGATGTTGATGATCTTGTGATACTCTAGGGGGCTCAGGCTGTTTCCTGAGTACCTCTCCGTAAGGACTGGTTCGTTGAGAGACCACCCGGGATAACAGTGCAACCATGAGGGTGAAATGGGATGCCCTTAGCTGATTAATTGGGTGAACTAGAGGTGTAGTTGCTTAGCCGTCGTGCCGTCAATGGGGTCCAGGCACAGTGCTTGCTCTGCCGAGGCTGAGTGCCGAGGTTCTTTCGTTTTGCTCTTTGTTAGTCACTCTCCTGCGGGGAGGGGTACTGTGTTTATCAAACTAGAGAAACCTAACGGGCAGCTACGATCTCTAGGGAGTCTTTGTAAAAGCTACGTAGTGATGCCCTGCCGGACCACCTAGGTAGTGGTCAATGGGGAGTAGCTCTCCCCGGGTAGAAAGGGAATCATGGCTCATGGGTAAAGTGTGCGACCTCTGCAGAGGGTAGTGAAACTGGTATATCAGCCGTGCTCACGGTTAAGAGCAGCCTTGGGATCCTCTTTGATTAGAGATACAGATGGTTCGAGATACAATGATTATGATATGGTTTTGGTTCGACTATGATGATGATGTTCCTCGATGAGGAAATGGTTTACGGGATTGGTTAATACTAAAATCTGGCTTCTACTAATGATAAATACTTGACCAACTAAAAGCAACTGCTTGAGCCTAACCCCACATAAAGCTAGTCCACCTCAGCCAAACGGGACATTTGTTGAGTACGTTGATGTGTACTCATCCTTGCTTTACCACAAAACACCAGGTTGCCCGCATTGTAATCACTGCCCAGGAGAAGGCGAAGCCGTGGAAGGAGACTTCCAGGAGTTTCAAGACTACGATGAGTTCTAGGTGTGGGTTGGCGGCAACCCCCAGTCAGCTGCCTGTGAAGGCTTTATCATTACTGCGTTTCGTTTAGCACTTTGATTTACTTGTTAAGACAATGACTATGTGGATGTCTATGACTCTATGATGTAATAAGTACTCTTTTATGTTATTATTCGAGCATTGTGTGATGATGTTCATTTATGTAATCGCTGTGTACGTGAGTTCTGATCCTGGCACGTACATAGTTCGCATTCGGTTTGCCTTCCAAAACCGGGTGTGACATTAACTTTGAGATTCCTTTGAACCAGACTTCCAAACTCAAATTCCAATAATTCTTGTTTCTAAATTCTTATCGAATTATTCCCTATCCAACCATGTCATTGCTTAAGCATGGTTCATATTCCAGAAAACTTCCAAAATACTTTTGTCCCATATTCTGCCTATAACTCTCCTGTTCATACTAAGTCAGACTATTCATTCGTCACTATTATCACCAACAGTGAACTTCACTGTGCTACACCACATACACTCAGCTATAAATACACCCAGCTATCCTCTCCCTCTCCACACACACTCAACACCCTCAGCCAAGGCAAACACCCCACCCACTCAGTTACTCCGCTCTGCCGGCTACACGCATAGTGTCGCTTTGCCTCCAGTTCACCCTCCTGGTAAGCACCTCCGCTCCACCACCAGTAATATCACAACACCACATGACACAGATTCTACTCAAGACTATACCCATCCATATATCACTATTCTGACCACTATATTAAATATTTGTTGGTATACTTGCTTGTTTGTATGTTTGCTTATTCATGTTGCATAGTCATTGGAGCGTTCGTGCTATCTCGTGGAGGCCAGACCTGCAAGTCTACGCCAGGTAGTGGAGCTAGAAGCCAGTTCCGCGAGCTCCCCTTCTCCCTTCGCCAAATAAGCACGACAAGCTCACTGGATCCCTTTGATGCATAAATTACCTATGATTTTTCAACCACAACCCTCAGCCTGTTATTTTATGCATGATATGATTTTGAGACAAGTTATTATGGCCACCCAGTCGCTTGCTGCAATCAATCCTTGATATATTTGTTACAAATGATTTGAGAAAAGGTGTGAGTTTTCAAAAGAAAGTTCTTTTCAAAATGTGTATGATGAAGGGTTTTCACCCTTATCACCTTTGAGTAGGGATGATCAGGGACTCCCTGGTTTAGGGGAGGGCCTAAGGTGATGGCTCAGCTGGTTTAGGCGTGAGCAGAAGGATTGTCCCCTCTTATAAGGATCGGTTTGTCATCTTTCACTACCTGTACTCATGATAAGTACAACCACTCGAGACTGTGTGGGCAGTCACTCAATCTGAACTCGTACGGTCCAACCCCAGGGTTATGAAGGCTGGGGAGCACCGGGAGGATAAGGAGGGGGAATGTTTTGTCCGGTTTGGACATGGCGGTGGCCTGACTCCTTCCGGTATAACCGTTAAGGTTAGGACGTGCGAGGAAAGAAAGAGATTCGGATTCGGATCTCATTGATCATGAGATCGCAGAGCCGGACTAGTGGGTAAAGTGTACACCTCTGCGCAGAGTTTGAAAACCTATTCGAATAGTCTGTGTCCACAGGAATGGACGAGTCTGGTGTGGTATGGCAATTAGTGTTTTGTTTTCAAAAAAAGAGGTGCTTTTGAGAAAAGTAGTTTTTAAAAGGTCCGGCGGTTGAGCCATGAGCTATGGTGGACGGGAAGTCCAGTAGCTATTTTTGAAAATGAAAACCAGTGGGAAACTGCTGAGATACCTGGATGGTTTAGTCCAGGGGATTTTGTTCTAATATTGAAAAACTTCATGCTCCTTTGGGAGAGGATGCGCTTTGCAAAATACAAAATGTTTTACAAAACAACCCTGCATAAAATATTGTTGTTTCTGCAAAATACCCTGAGCTCCACATATTCCATGCATAATATCTGATTTCCCCATTCCGCGGGTGAAGGTGGGCTGCTGAGTACGTTTGTACTCATTCTTGCTTATTTGTTGTTTTTCAGAAAAAGGAGATCAGGTAAGAGTTGCGACTGTTCCCAACCTTGCCTGTGGCTATTGGACCGCTGATTTGCTTCGCTGCGTATATCGGGCTGCTTCAGCCCCACTCTGATGATATGTCCCAAGTTGTGGACCAACTCTTAAAGTTGATCGCCACCTTTATAGGTTTGTCTCGTTTAAGCAGATCTGGAATCATCTGATGTATAAATGTGTTTACTAGCCTCCTGGGACTAGTAATTGTATCACATTTGAGTCCCCGAGGACCGGGACGCTTCATCATCTTCTTTCCTCCTAAAGCAAAAGGCAGCCAAATGTCCATCCCTGACACAATACTCACAATGGTACCTCACCTTTCTCTTAGGCGGAATATGTTTGTGGGTGTGGACCTTTTTGGGGTGGCTGAAGGGCTTTAGGAAGGGGTCACTAGAGATATCTGGCAGGGTGCCAAGTGTGTTCCTGAGATGGTTAGGTTTTCGACACCACACTTATTTCTGAGGTGGGGCTCTCATAGGCTCCACAAACACTCCATCTCTCATAGTAGAGGTGGCAAATTTGGGTGGAGTGATTTTGACAAGCTTGGAGGTGGTTGGATGTTTCTCTGTTTGACTCAAGCCACTGGACCCACCAGCCTTACCAAACTGAGCGTCACTCCCAGCCCTAGCAGCAAAGCCTAACCCTGGTCCACCAATTCCCCTCTTGAACTGACTTACCATCATGCCCAACTAGGGATCACTGTTAGACACCTAACTCAAGACTGATTGAAGGTATGTGTTTTTCTCCATCATCCTAGTCTTGTCATGTTAATAGGACTCAAGAGTGCAATGCAAAGCCTCATAGAGTGCACATTGCGTAGGTACATGTACACTCATTGAGTTAGCATTCTCAAATGAGGTTATCCTAGCATTTTTCTCTGCTAGCTCAGTTTGCAGGCGAGGACAAGCGCTACATGTACACTCACTGAGTACATGCACCCATCAAGGTATACCTAGATGTTAACTTGTCGCGATCATCTAGCAGGGTGGCATATTTGGTCTGTAATGTGGTGATGTTCAACATGTCTATAGCTCACTACTCATCACATTCAGTCTCATCGAACACCACGACAGAAGCTCTAGCAGACTCAAGCTCCGTAAGCGTGCTCTCATACTTTCTCTTGAATTATTTTCTCTCATGAGTAGCAAGCCTAAGCAACTTGTTCTGAATAGCCAAAGCAGCATTTAGCTCCTCTACCTAAGCGGCAAGATCATCGATGAAAAGAGATACCTTAGAGGTAAAGTCGTTGTCGGTGTCCTTGTTACCGCTATCCACCGCATCCTCATCACGTGCCATGGTGTAGAGGCTATTGTGGTGTTGGTAAGGAAGCAGAGTCCGTTCATCTTGTCCTCGACCTGCCTCTCGAGCTCCTCATCGCTTGAGGAAGAAGACGAGTTGTCAGAGTCGTGATCAAGGTGAAAGGGAAATGTGCCATAGTGCCATTTCTACATGTTTTGGTGATTAAGTGTTCAACACACCACATTAGACTAACTATATTGATGTGAGTATGAGCACAGGTCCATTGAAAGCAATTTGAAGTGATCGAGTCCAAAAGAGCTCAAAAAGGGGCCCAAATATGCAACTTGGAGTAAAATGGTATAATTGTAAGGTTTGAACCATTAGTGTCACGCCCGGATTTAGGGGCACCAAACCCGGGCGCGAATAATTGAATGTGTGCTAGGATCAAGTCTCACACATATGATGACTCATGGTACAGAAACGAATGTCACATCATTTATATATAACAGAGTTATATACAAAATAGTTAAATAATTACATCATACGAAGACAACGATCAAGCAACCATAGTTGACTGGGAGACGACAGCCTAGACCACTCACGAACTCATCACAACATCCTTCACGTGCCTCATCTCGTGGTACCTATTCTTGACCTGGGGAGATGTGGGTACAACAAGGGTGAGCTCACATATGTTCATCGCTCAACAAGTTGTGGGGAATAATGTGCATGAACTCACCAAAGGTGTGAGCTCATGTGAAGTGTAAGGCTTACCAAAGGAAATGGTTAAAGCTGAGCATTGCTTTCAGAGTTGGTCAAAATTT
The DNA here is from genome assembly GCF_902167145.1 of Zea mays. NCBI lineage: Eukaryota > Viridiplantae > Streptophyta > Magnoliopsida > Poales > Poaceae > Zea > Zea mays. The sequence continues at coordinate 155,795,943 of NC_050103.1, read as the reverse complement.
TATTAGCAGTTACTAAGTATAAGTAGACACCAACCCAAATAAATAAGAGATCAAGATTATTAATAACACTCATAATACAATGCATATGACAAATTAAGTTTAGTTCCATAAATTACTCATGTGAGGGTCCAAGCTGCTCATGACCGTGAGCACGACTGATATACTAGTTTTACACTTTGCAGATGTTGCACATCTTTATCCACAAGTCGTATATCCCGTCCAGCCAGGGTTTGCAAGGCCCTTAGACACTTCCGAGGTGAATGGCTAGGGATCCACTATGAGGCATTTACAAAGTTCCACTAGCTTCAGAAAACCCGCTATGGTTTTCTAAAAAGGGCAATATAGGAATCCCTCGTCCGAAATCCATCACAGCATGATCGACCCATCTCATGAACCAATACATAAGGCTATGAAATTTCCGTTAAGAATAGCCAAAGGGAGCCCAACTCATGACAGGAACCAAGACACATCTCTACTTACGAGTACCACATGAACCAATACATAAGGCTACAACCATCAGATTATGTATATGGTCGTGCAAAACACTGTTTTGCACTATAGATTGCACTGTTTATAGAGTGGAGTTTAAAATAGGATAGAAATGAGATAGGGATGAATAAGCTGATGGAGATAGTTTAACACTCAATGTTGATCTAAATATAATATCTAGAGTAAACGAAAAGACTAGTTGTATGAACTAGACTATAAACTTGTCTATTAGATCATGTCTAGTAGTTCACTCATATGGTCACCCAAAACACTGTTTTACACTGTAGATTGTACTATTCAAATAGTGGAGTTTGAATATGGGTATGTGGATGGGTAATATGATGGAGATAGCCTTAATGGTCTATACTAAGTTTTACTCCCTCCATCCCAAAATATATTTTGTTTTAGCCTAATCACCTATTCATTAAGTAGCATATGAATGTAGTTTTCATGTATATCTATGATAGAGGGCAAGGTTCGATCTTCCGTGAGGTACAATAACTTGGTTGGGTGGAGATCTCGATGTTGATGATCCAAGGCTCCAAGTGAATCCTCGCAATCACTACACCATTGCTCTATTGGTTATCACCCGTGACACACGACTGACCTCGCCACTAAGGCTTATCTCTACAAGCGCAATCAAGAACACAAGCAAGAATAGGAAGAACACAATTAAAACTATATTGATCATGAGGTGGGGTTTAACAAATGAACGACGATATTGTTCGATGACATATATGATCTAAGCAAAACCCAAACCGTAATGTGGCGGCGGCTGTTGCTGATAAAATATAGGTTAGGGGCATGTGTGATACCTTGTCGCACCTGAAAGTTGCCTAGGGGGGTGAATAGGCGGAATCTGAATATTATAAACTTAAGCACACACTACAAGCCGGGGTTAGCGTTAGAAATGAATTTGAGTCCGAAAGAGGGGAAAACAAATCAACCAAGAAATAAAGCGGATGAACACGGTGATTTGTTTTACCGAGGTTCGGTTCTAAAGAACCTAGTCCCCGTTGAGGTGGTCACAAAGACTGGGTCTCTTTCAACCCTTTCCCTCTCTCAAATGGTCACCTAGATCGAGTGAGCTTTCTCCTTAATCAAATGGGTCACTTAGACCCCGCAAGGACCACCACGCACTTGGTGTCTCTTGCTTCGATTACAAGTCACTTGAGAACAAGAATGACAAAGGAAGATAGCGATCCAAGCAACAAGAGCACAAAAAACATGAACAATCACTCTCTCAAGTCACTAGGTGGTTGGAATGAATTTTGGCACTTGAAGAGGCTTTTGATCTTTTGATTTGTGTCTATGAGTGAATGCAGTAGCTCTTGTATTGAATGAAAAACTCAGAAAACTTGGATGCTTGAGGTGGTGGTGGTTGGGGGGTATTTATAGCCCTCAACCACCAACAAGACGTTGGGGTGGCTGCTGTCGATGGGCGCACCGGACAGTCCGGTGCGCCAGCCACGTCACCTAACCATTAGGGTTTGGGAGCTGTCGATCGTTGGAGGTTTTGTCTTCTAGTGGCACCGGACAGTCCGGTGCTGCATCGGACATACACTGTTCTGTCCGGTGCGCCTCTGACCTCTATTCTAACTTCTACCGCGCACTGTAGCGCTGTCAGGGGCACTGTTGCAGTCGACCGTTGCGCTGGTAGCCGTTACTCCGCTGGGGCACCGGACTGTCCGGTGATTTTTAGCGGAGTGCGCCTGGAGAAACCCGAGAGTGGCCAGTTGATTCTTGTACGGTCCTAGTGCACCAGACACTGTCCGGTGGCACACCGGACAGTCCGGTGCGCCAGACCAGGGCACACTTGGTTTCTTTGTTCCTTTGAATTTGATCCCTAACTTCAATCTTTATTGGTTTGTATTGAACCTTTATGCACCTGTAGAACATATAATCTAGAGCAAACTAGTTAGTCCAATATTTGTGTTGGGCATTCAACCACCAAAAAAATATTGGGAAAAGGTTAACCCTATTTCCCTTTCAATCTCCCCCTTTTTGGTGATTGATGCCAACACAAACCAAAGCAAATATAAAAGTGCAGAACTGAACTAGTTTGCATAAGGTAAGTGCATAGGTTACTTAGAATTAAACCAATCTATAATTTCACTAGATATGCATGGATTGCTTTCTTTTATTTTAACATTTCGGACCACGCTTGCACCACTTGTTTTGTTTTTGCAAATTCTTTTTAGAAAGTCTTTTCAAGATCCTTTTGCAAATAGTCAAAGGTATATGAATAAGATTGCAAGAGGCATTTTTGAAGATTTGAAATTTCTCCCCCTGTTTCTAATGCTTTTCTTTGACTACACAAAACTCCCCCTGAATGAAATTCTCCTCTTAGTTTTCAAGAGGGTTTTAATATATACCAATTTTTGAAAATTTGTCTCTATATGTACCAATTGAAAGGATTGTAATAACAAGATACCAATTGAAGTTTTAAAACAATACCAATTTGAAATATAAAAATTTTCGAAACACAATTAGATGGTGGTGCGGTCCTTTCGCTTTGGGCTAATACTTTCTCCCCCTTTGGTATTAATCGCCAAAAATGAAGACTTTGAGAGCCCTTTTTACTTTCTCCCCCATTGGTACAAGTAAATATGAGTGAAAAGATTATACCAATCGAAGAGTGGTGTGGAGTGACGACGAAGGATAAAAGATACCGGTAGAGTGGAGTGGAAGCCTTGTTTTCATCGAGTACTCCATTTCCCTTTTAATCTATGACTTAGCATAGAAATACACTTGAAAACACATTAGTCGTAGTCATGAAAGAGATATGATCAAAGGTCTACAAATGAGCTATGTGTGCAATGTTTCAATCAAAATTCCAAGAATCAAGTATATTTACCTCATTCCTAAGCTTGCTAAAGGTTTTATCATCTAAAGGCTTGGTAAAGATATTGGCTAATTGTTCTTTGGTGCTTACATAAGCAATTTCGATATCCCCCCTTTGTTGGTGATCTCTCAAAAAGTGTTACTGAATGTCTATGTGCTTAGTGCGGCTGTGTTCAACGGGATTATCCGCCATGCGGATTGCACTCTCATTGTCACATAGGAGAGGGACTTTGCTCAATTTGTAGCCATAGTCCCTGAGGGTTTGCCTCATCCAAAGTAATTGCGCACAGCAATGGCCTGCGACAATGTACTCGGCTTCGGCGATAGAAAGAGCTATTGAGTTTTGTTTCTTTGAAGCCCAAGACACCATAGATCTTCCCAGAAACTGACAAGTCCCTGATGTGCTCTTCCTATCAATTTTACACCCTGCCCAATCAGCATATGAATATCCTATTAAATCAAAGGTGGATCCCTTGGGGTACCAAAGTCCAAACTTAGGAGTAAAAACTAAATATCTCATGATTCTTTTCACGACCCTAAGGTGAACTTCCTTAGGATCGGCTTGGAACCTTGCACACATGCATATGAAAAACATAATATCCAGTCGAGATACACATAAATAGAGTAAAGATCCTATCATCGACCGGTATACCTTTTGATCTACGAATTTACCTCCCGTGTCGAGGTCGAGATGCCCATTTGTTCCCATGGGTGTCTTGATGGGCTTGGCATCCTTCATTCCAAACTTGTTAAGTATGTCTTCAATGTACTTTGTTTGGCTGATGAAGGTGCCGTCTTGGAGTTGCTTGACTTGAAATCCTAGAAAATACTTCAACTCCCCCATTATAGACATCTCGATTTTTTGTATCATGATTCTACTAAACTCTTTACAAGTAGATTTGTTAGTAGACCCAAATATGATATCATCAACATAAATTTGGCATACAAACAAATCTTTTGCAATAGTTTTAGTAAAGAGTGTAGGATCGGCTTTACCGACTTTGAAGCCATTAGTGATAAGGAAATCTCGCAGGCATTCATACCATGCTCTTGGGGCTTGCTTGAGCCCATAAAGCGCCTTTGAGAGTTTATACACATGGTTAGGGTACTCACCATTGACCTCTTCAATGTCGTGAGGTTGCTCAACATTGACCTCTTCTTTGATTGGTCCATTGAGGAAGGCACTTTTCACGTCCATTTGATAGAGCTTAAAGCCATGGTAAGTAGCATATGCAAGTAATATGTGAATTGACTCAAGCCTAGCTATGGGTACATAAGTTTCACCAAAGTCCAAACCTTCGACTTGTGAATATCCTTTGGCCACAAGTCGGGCTTTGTTCCTTGTCACCACACCATGCTCATCTTGCTTGTTGCGGAATACCCACTTGGTACCTACAATATTTTGATTAGGACGTGGAACTAAATGCCATACCTCATTCCTCGTGAAGTTGTTGAGCTCCTCTTGCATAGCCAACACCCAATCCAAATTTCTTAGTGCATCCTCCACCCTGTATGGGTCAATAGAGGACACAAAAGAGTAATGTTCACAAAATGTGCAACTCGAGATCTAGTGGTTATCCCCTTATAAATGTCACCGAGGATGGAGTTGACGGGGTGATCTCGTTGAATTGCTTGGTGGACTCTTGGGTGTGGCGGTCTTTGACCCTGAATTTCTTGCTCATCTTCCTTGTCTTTGTCATGGTCATCTCCCCCTTGATCATTGTCCTCCTCTTGAGGTGGCTCATCCTCTCGATCTTCATTTTCATCATCTTGAGCTTGTTCCTCATCTTGAGTTGGTGGAGATGCTTGCATGGAAGATGATGGTTGATCTTGTGCTTGAGTGGGCTCTTCGGATTCCATAGGACACACATCCCTAATGGACATGTTCCTTAGCGCTACGCACGGAGCCTCTTCATCATCTAGCTCATCAAGATCAACTTGCTCCACTTGGGAGCCATTAGTCTCATCAAAGACAATGTCACAAGAAACCTCACCTAATCCAGTGGATTTGTTGAAGACTCTATATGCCCTTGTGTTTGAGTCATATCCTAGTAAAAAGCCTTCTACAGCCTTAGGAGCAAATTTAGATTTTCTACCTCTTTTAATAAGAATAAAACATTTGCTTCCAAAGACTCTAAAATACGAAACATTGGGCTTTTTACCGGTAAGGAGTTCATAAGATGTCTTCTTGCGGATTCCGTGAAGGTAGAGCCGGTTGATGGAGTAGCAAGCAGTGTTGATTGCTTCCGCCCAAAACTGGTTCGGTGTCTTGTAATCATCAAGCATGGTTCTTGACATGTCCAGTAGAGTTCTATTCTTCCTCTCCACTACACCATTTTGTTAAGGTGTGTAGGGAGAAGAGAACTCATGCTTGATGCCCTCATCCTCAAGAAATCCTTCTATTTGAGAATTCTTGAACTCCATCCCATTATCGCTTCTTATTTTCTTGATCCTCAATCCGAACTCATTTTGAGCCCGTCTGAAGAATCCCTTTAAGGTCTCTTGGGTTTGTGACTTTTCCTGCAAAAAGAACACCCAAGTAAAGCGAGAATAGTCATCCAAAATTACTAAACAGTACTTACTCCCGCCAATGCTTATGTAAGCTATCGGGCCGAATAGATCCATGTGGAGTAGTTCCAATGGCATGTCCATTGTCATTATGTTCTTGTGTGGATGATGAGTGCTAACTTTCTTTCCTGCTTGACATGCGCTACAAACCCTGTCTTCCCCAAAATGAACATTTGTTAGTCCTAAAATGTGCTTTCCCTTTAGAAGTTTGTGAAGATTCTTCATCCCAACATGGGCTAGTCGGCGATGCCAGAGCCAACCCATATTAGTCTTAGCAATTAAGCGAGTATCGAGTTCAGCATTGCTAAAATCAACTAAGTATAGCTGACCCTCTAATACTCCCTTAAATACTACTGAATCATCACTTCTTCTAAAGACAGTAACACCTATATCTGTAAATAGACAGTTGTAGCCCATTTTGCATAATTGAGATACAGAAAGCAAGTTATAATCTAAAGAATCTATCAGAAAAACATTGGAAATAGAATGGTCAGGTGATATAGCAATTTTACCAAATCATTTGACCAAACCTTGATTTCCATCCCCGAATGTGATAGCTCTTTGGGGATCTTCGTTTTTCTCGTAGGAGGAGAACATTCTTTTCTCCTATGTCATGTGGTTCGTGCATCCGCTATCAATTATCCAATTTGAGCCCCTAGATGCATAAACCTGCAAAACAATCTAGGCCTTGTTCTTAGGTACCCAAACAGTCTTGGGTCCTTTCACGTTAGAAACAAGCACCTTGGGTACCCAAACACAAGTCTTTGACCCCTTGTGTTTGTCCCCAACATATTTAGCAACTATTTTGCCTGATTTGTTAGTTAAAACATATGATGCATCAAAAGTCTTAAATGAAATGTTAGGCTCATTTGATGCAGCAGTTTTCTTTTTAGGCATTTTAACATGTGTAGAATGCCTAGAGCTAGAAGCCTCATTTTTATACCTAAAAGCATGGTGAGAAACATTATGAGGTTTCCTAGCATGAATTCTCCTAATCTTGTGCTCAGGATAATTAGCAGGATATAAAATGTAGTCTTCATTATCCTGAACCATGGGAGCTTTGCCCTTAACAAAATTAGACAATCTTTAGGGCATTAAGCTTGACATTGCTTCCCTGTTGGAAACCAATACCATCCTTGATGTCAGGGCGTCTCCCATTATAGAGCATACTTCTAGCAAATTTAAAATTTTCATTTTCAATATCATGCTCATTGATTTTAGTAGTTAGTTGAGCTATATGATCATTTTGTTGTTTAATTAAAGCAAGATGATCATTTATAGCATCAACATTAATATCTCTACATCTAGTACAAATAGAAACATGTTCGACAGTAGATGTAGAGGGTTTACAAACATTTAATTCATCTATCTTAGATTTTAGCATGGCATTTTCATCTCTAGGATAGGAAATAGAATCATTGCAAACATTTAAATCTTTCACCTTAAAAATTAAACTAGCATTTTCAGTTCTAAGGCTAGAAATTGATTCATTCAATTTATCAATCTTAGCATTTAAACTAGCATTTTCATTACTAAGATCGATAATTGAATCATGGCACATGCTAAGCTCCTTAGTCAAATTTTCACATTTTTCAACTTCCTGAGCATAAGCATTTTTTACTTTAACATACTTTTTGTTTTCTTTAATAAGGAATTACTCTTGGCTATCCAAGAGTTCATCCTTCTCATGAATGACACCTATCAATTCATTTAATTTTTCCTTTTGTTCCATGTTAAGGTTGGCAAAAAGAGTAAGCAAATCATCTTCATCTTCACTAGAACTACCCTCATCACTAGATGTAGTATACTTGGGGGTGGTTCTAGATCGTACATTCTTCTTTTTGCCGTCCTTTGCCATGAAGCACTTGTGGCCGACATTGGGGAAGAGGAGACCCTTATTGACGGCGATGTTGACGGCATCCTCGTCGGAGGAGGAGTCGATGGAGCTCTCGTCGGAGTCCCATTCCTGACTCACGTGGGCATCGTCGCCCTTCCTCTTGTAGTACTTTTTCTTCTTCTTCTTCCCCCTCTTGTCGTCGCCCCTGTCACTATCACTAGACATTGGACATTTAGCAATAAAATGACCGGGCTTACCACATTTGTAGCACATCCTCTTGGAGCGGGGTTTGTACTCCTTCCCCTTCTTTGCTTTAGGATTTGACGGAAGCTCTTGATGATGAGCGCCATCTACTCATTGTCTAGCTTGGAGGCGTCGATAGGGAGCCTACTTGATGTAGACTCTTCTTTCTTCTCTTTTGTCGCTTTGAAGGCGACGGGTTGCACCTCGGGTGTTGAGGTGGCGCCTTGCTCCAAATTGACAATATGTTTGGAGTATTTTATCATAAGTTCAGAGCTCACAAACTTGCCAATTATTTCCTCGGGAGACATTAGCTTATATCTAGGATCACCACGTATTAATTGAACTTGAGTGGGGTTACGAAATACGAGGAATCTAAGAATAACCTTGACCATTTTATGGTCATCCCATTTTGTGCTCCTGAGGTTGCGCACTTGATTGACCAAGTTCTTGAGCCGGTTGTACATCGCTTGTGGCTCCTCTCCTTGGTTGAGGACAAATCGACCGAGCTCCCCCTCGATCGTCTCCCGCTTGGTGATCTTGGTCACCTCATCTCCTTTGTGCACGGTCTTTAGGACGTCCCAAATCTCCTTGGCACTTTTTAACCCTTGCACCTTATTATACTCCTCTCGACACAAGGAGGCGAGGAGTATAGTAGTTGCTTGGGAGTTGAAGTGCCGTATTTAGGCGACCTCGTCTGAGTCGTAGTCCTCGTCCCCCACCGTAGGTACCTGCGCTCCAAATTCAACAATGTTCCAAATGCTTGCGTGGAGTGAGGTTAGGTGATGCCTCATTTTATCACTCCACATACAATAATCCTCACCATCAAAATATGGTGGTTTGCCTAATGGAACGGAGAGTAGAGGAGCGCGCTTAGAAATACGGAGATAACGAAGTGGCATCTTACTATACTTCTTGCGCTCATGACGCTTAGAAGTGACGGACGCCGTGTCAGAGCCGGATGTGGAGGGCGACGAAGAGTCAGTCTCGTAGTAGACCACTTTCTTCATCTTCTTCTTCTTGTCGCCACTTCGATGCGACTTGATGGGAGGAGGGGATCCCTCCTTCCCTTTGGTGTCGGACTCCCTTGATGGAGCCTTCCCGTGGCTTGTGGCGTTCTCGTCGGTTTCCATCTCCCTCTTGGCAGATCCTCCCGACATCACTTCGAGTTGTTAGACTCTAATGAAGCACCGGGTTCTAATACCAATTGAAAGTCGCCTAGAGGGGGGTGAATAGGCAGAATCTGAAAAATATAAACTTAAGCACACACTACAAGCCAGGGATAGCGTTAGAAATGAATTCAAGTCCGAAAGGGAGGGGAAAACAAATCAACCAAGAAATAAAGCGGATGAACACGGTGATTTGTTTTACCGAGGTTCGGTTCTAAAGAAACTCGTCCTCGTTGAGGTGGTCACAAAGACCGGGTCTCTTTCAACCATTTCCCTCTCTCAAACGGTCACCTAGACCGAGTGAGCTTTATCCTTAATCAAATGGGTCACTTAGACCCCGCAAGGACCACCACACACTTGGTGTCTCTTGCTTCGATTACAAGTCACTTGAAAATAAGAATGAGAAAGGTAGAAAGTGATCCAAGCAACAAGAGCACAAAGAACACGAACAAACACTCTCTCAAGTCACTAGGTGGTTGGAATGAATTTTGGCACTTGGAGAGGCTTTTGATCTTTTGATTTGTGTCTAGGAGTGAATGCACTAGCTTTTGTATTGAATGAGAAACTCAGAAAACTTGGATTCTTGAGGTGGTGGTAGTTGGGGGGGTATTTATAGCCCTCAACCACCAACAAGCCGTTGGGGTGACTGCTATCGATGGGCGCACCGGACAGTCCGGTGCGCCATCCACGTCGCCCAACCGTTAGTGTTTGGGAGCTGTCGACCGTTGGAGGCTTTGTCTTCTAGTGGCACCGGACAGTCTGGTGCCGCACCGGACATGCACTGTTCACTGTACGGTGCGCCTCTGACCTCTGTTCTGACTTCTGCCGCGCACTGTAGCGCTGTTAGGGGCACTGTTGTAGTCGACCATTGCGCTGGTAGCCGTTACTCCGCTTGGACACCAGACAGTCCGATGGCACACCAGATAGTCCGGTGATTTTTAGCGGAGTGCGCCTGGAGAAACCCGAGAGTGGCCAATTGATTCTTGTACGGTCCTGGTGCACCGAACATGGTCCGGTGGCACACCAGACAATCCGGTGCGCCAGACCAAGGCACACTCGGTTTCTTTGCTCCTTTGAATTTGATCCCTAACTTCAATCTTTTATTGGTTTGTGTTGAACCTTGTCAGCGTTTCGACCCCGGTGGGTCCCTGGACCGACGAGTAAATTGTCGCCGCGTGTCCCAGCCCAGATGGGTCGGCGCGAGACGGAGCACGAAGGGGGGAAAGAGCGGAGGAGACAGGCGAAAGGGGAAACCCGCGGCCTTCGTCTCAGGTACGAGGGTGACGCCCAGCAAGTCCCTTGCGAGCATGCTGGCGTCGTTCGTCTACTTGGAGTTGGCGTGTTGCGGGGAAACGACGCCCGTCTTCGGTCTCAGACGCGAGGTCGACGCCCGACGTGTCCCCTGTTGGGGCGCCGGCGCCGTCGACTCGCTCGACAGCCGATGAGGTGCCGCCTCCTGCTTGGCCACGGTTGCCCCGCCTCCTCCTCCGTTGGCGGGGGAGGTGACGGGACAAACCCGGATGTTGTTCTTCCGCCACGTGGGGAAGACATCGTTGATTCCGCCGCCGGCGGGCGGGTTGTCGGCCGCCATTGTCGCTGTCGCGCGGCGGAGGAAGGAGTATCATGTCGTAGCTGCCGTCGAGGGACATGAACTCAAGGCTCCCGAAACAGAGCACCGTCCTGGGTTGGAAAGGTTGCTGGAGACTACCCATCTGGAGCTTGACGGGAAGCTGTTCGTCAACACGCAGCAGGCCCCTACCTGGTGCGCCAAATGTCGGCGTTTTGACCCCAGGGGGTCCCTGGACAGACGAGTAAATTGTCGCCGCGTGTCCCAGCCCAGATGGGTCGGCGCGAGACGGAGCACGAAGGGGGGAAAGAGCGGAGGAGACAGGCGAAAGGGGAAACCCGCGGCCTTCGTGTTGTCCTGCGCCCAGGTCGGGTGCGCTTGCAGTAGGGGGTTACAAGCGTCCGCGTGGGAGAGAGCGAGGGACTTTACGCGTCGCCCCGTCCTCCCGCGTGGCCAACCTTCTCGTAAGAGAGCCCTGGACCTTCCTTTTATAGGCGTAAGGAGAGGGCCTAGGTGTACAATAGGAGATGTAGCAGTGTGCTAACGTGTCTAGCAGAGAGGAGCTAGTGCCCTAAGTACATACCGTCGTGGCAGCCGGAGAGGTTTTGGCACCCTGTTCATGTGATGTCGTGGCCGTCGGAGGAGCGCTGGAGCCTTGCGGAAGGACAACTGTCGGGGCTGTCGAGTCCTTGCTGACGTCTCCTTGCTTCTGTAAGGGGCTGAGAGCCGCCGTTGTCATGGAGCACGCGGGGCGCCATCATTATTTGTTTACCGGGGCGAGCCAGATGGGACGACGGTCTTGTTCCCCGTAGCCTGAGCTAGCTAGGGGTAGGGTAATGATGGCCCCCCCTGTGACGTGGTCGGTCCGAGCCCTGGGTCGGGCGAGGTGGAGGCTCCTCCGAGGTTGAGGTCGAGTCTGTCTTCCGAGGTCGAGGTCGAGTCCGAGCCCCGGGTCGGGCGAGGCGGAGACCATCGTCTGAGACCAAGGCTGAGTCCGAGCCCTGGGGTCGAGCGAGGCGGAGTTCGTCGTCTTCCGGAGCTGAGGCCGAGTCCGAGCCCTGGGGTCGGGCGAGGCAGAGTTTGTCGTCTTCCGGAGCCAAGGCCGAGTCCGAGCCCTGGGGTCGGGCGAGGCGGAGTTCGTCGTCTTCCGGAGCCGAGACGGGGGCCGAGCCCTTGGGTCGGGCGAGGCGGAGCTTCCTATGGCACCCGAGGCCGGACTTGGCTGCTGTCAGCCTCACTCTGTCGAGTGGCACAGCAGTCGGAGCGACGCAGGCGGCGCTGTCTTCTTGTCAGGCCGGTCAGTGGAGCGGCGAAGTGACTGCGGTCACTTCGGCTCTATCGACTGAAGGGTGCGCGTCAGGATAAGGTGTCAGGCCATCCTTGCATTAAATGCTCTTGCGATACGGTCGGTCGATGTGGCGATCTGGCCAAGGTTGCTTCTCGGCGAAGACTGGGCCTCGGGCGAGCCGAAGGTGTATCCGTTGCTTGAGGGGGTCCTCGGGCGAGACGTGAATCCTTCGGGGTCGGCTGCCCTTGCCCGAGGCTGGGCTCGGGCGAGGCGAGATCGTGTCCCTTGAGTGGACCGAGCCTTGACTTAATCGCACCCATCAGGCCTTTTCAACTTTGTGCAGATGGGGGTTACCAGCTGAGATTAGGAGTCTTGGGGTACCCCTAATTATGGTCCCCGACAGTAGCCCCCAAGCCTCGAAGGGAGTGTTGATACTCGCTTGGAGGCTTTTGTCGCACTTTTTTGCAAGGGGACCGGCCTTTCTCGGTTGCGCTTCATTCCGGTGGGTGCGCGCGAGCGCACCCGCCGGGTGTAGCCCCCGAGGCCTCGGAGGAGTGGTTTGACTCCTTCGAGGTCTTAGTGTGTTTCGTGATGCTTCGGCCGGTCTGGTTGTTCCCTCATGCGAACTGGTCGTAGCCCGGGTGCACAGTCGAGTCCCAAGTTCTCGGGTTGGCATGTTGATGCTGTCAACGGTTTGGCTGGAGCCGGGTTTGCGAGAGCAGCCTCCGAGCCTCCGCACAGAGCGAGAGGACAGTCAAGGACAGACTCGGCTTTTTACATATGCCCCTGCGTCGCCTTTCCGCAAGGAGGAGGGGGAAAGCGCCATGTTGCCCTCGGAGGGCGCCGAACATGGTGTATCTAGCGAGTTGCTAACGGGTAATCCGAGTGGACGCCCGTGCCCCATTTGTTAGGGGTCGGCTAGTGGCCCGGAGGCACGCTCCAAAAGTACCTGCGGGTGATTTACCGGACCCGGTCCCCTTTTGACGGGGTCCGAGGGCTTGATGCCTCCCTCTGGTGGGATTCCGTTACAAAATTGTTCCCGTTGGTCTCGGAAATGTCCTAGGTACCTCGGGAGCATAGCCCGAGCCTCGGTTATGTATCGAACGTACCCAGGGTCATCCCTCGCTCTGCGTCTGAGGCGGCTGTCGAACCCTTCGGGGGCTAGCCTACGAACCCCTGATCAGTAGTGGGCGCGGAGCCCGAGTGGCCTGAGGCGACCGTTGAACCCTTCCGAGGGGCCAGCCTTCGAACCTCTGACCAGTAGTGGGCACGGAGCCCGAGTGTTCTGAGGCGGCTGTTGAACCCTTCCGAGGGGCCAGCCTTCGAACCTCTGATCAGTAGGGGGGCTCGGGGCCCGCTTCCTTCGCGGAGAAGGATCCCTTTCGGAGTATCCCCTTTCCCGGTCCCTATGGCAAGAGGGAGAAAGAGGAAGTGGGAAAGGATACAAAATCGAATGACGTGGCGCACCTTTTTTGACGTGGTCATTATGGCGGAGGTGAAGCGTTGCCTGCTTCGCCTGCCAAAGGTGTCGCCTGTCCTGCCGCAGAGTTAATGCGACGGGACAAGTGGTTCACGAGGCGGTCGTCGTGCGTGCGCGAGCCGTTCGAGGAATGGAACACGGACGCGTTGTCTTCACGCCGTGGGAGAGGGTTCTCTCACTGTCCCAAGAGGGGACGTGAGCTTGCTGACGACTTGACCGCTGCTTCCGCCCGCCTGCCACCGCCACTACTGCCGGCACATTTCTGGCCGTATCGACCGTCGCGCCTTCTCCCGCGGATGACTGACCCGTGACCGATGTGCTCGGTTGGCACTATTGGGCCGTGCGCAGGATCGCCTCGAGTCGCGGCACTGGTTCCACAGTCGAGGAGGCGCGGTAGTGGCGCGAGTGGCGGTGCAGTTTCTCGCACGTAGTAACCGGCGCGCCGGTTACATGACGAGTGGGCCTGGGCCTCCATGCTGGATGCGTCGAAGTCGAAAGGGTGCGCCCCCTTGGTGCGGTTGCATGTCGCCTGCATTGCGGTCCGCCCTTTCACCCGCTGGCCTGGGCGAAAGTGGAGGAATGCTCGTAACCGCTGGGCAGTTGCGCGCACCGCACGAGGCGGTTTTGGCTCCTTCTGTCCTGGGCCAGTTTGCATGACGCGTGGGACCCAACCCCCGTGTCATAGTGGGAAGACCTTGGAGCGTGTTGGAGAAGACTCAGTCCGCGACAACTGAGGACGCAAGTGGGGAGAGTTGCTTTTAAAAGGAGGGTGACCCCCTTGGAAGGCAACCATGTCTTCGCGCTCCCCTCATGCATCGCGTCTTTCCACCTTCCGTGCCCCCGGATGGGGAACACTCGCGTCGCTTTTGTCTTGTTGTCGTTGGAGGAACGCAACTTCACGGAAGTTGGTACCTTTCAGCCATTGTTCGGCTTCAAGGATTTTCATCAGGCAGCCCGGCTGCATCCCCTCGCCGGTGGTCACCCAAGACGGTGACCACCAGTTCGATGGTGGGGAGAAGCGAGCCGGGCTGCAATCTTGGTCCCGCCCTCAGCTTCAAGGATCTTCATCATCCTGGCTGGGGCGGAGGCCGGGCTGAGTCGGAGCTCTACCTCCCGCGCGGGTTCGTGGGTCACCTTCTCCCTCAGCATTCAAGGGAGAGGGCGCTCACCAGCCTAGCGGGAGGGTCGGACTTCGACAACGTGGGGCTGGTTGGCGGCGAGCGTCGTCAGCTTCAGCGCGTTGGGCTCACTAGCTCAGCTGGCTCTGGCTCAGCTCCCGGTGCCCCCTCCCGCCGCGAGAGCGGTTGTCGCGCCACGCGCACCGGAGGACCGCCCAAGACATCGCGCGCTGCTAGGGTGGCGTTCGTGTTCTGGGACTGTCCTGCCTTTGCCCCGGTACGGCGCCTATGCGCGAGGGTCGGTGCTTCGCTCGTCCGGGAGGATCCGAGTGGGGATCTGCCGGTGGACAGACGGCTTCCGTCGTCGGCGCTGAGGTGGTGGCGGCTGAAGAAGTCCTCATCGCTGACGGGATCACCGCCACCATCCGCGCTCCGAGCCTCCGACACTTTGGCTTTGATAGCTTGTCCTCGCCCCTCGAGTGGGGACGTGGGCGAGGGCGTTGTTGCAGCGGCGTCCGCCCTGAGGCCATTGCCGCTGCATTTTAGCCACCTGGAGCGGAGGTCGTTGTCGCTGCTGCCGGAGCGGGCGGCGGTGAGCCACCTGGAGCCTTGTCGCCCCGCGGGCCCTCCAATGTGGGGGGTTGTTCGTACCCGCGGGGGCGGAACCGGAGTCCCGTTTGTAATGGCACCTTGAGTGCCAGTGTTTGTTCATTGTGGCTGTCGGGGCCTGAACATGTATGTATTTTTGGCACGGAGCCGTGTTTCTTTCCTCATTTCGAGCACTAGGACTCGCATGTCGGCTATCTGAACCGCTTCACCAAGCGTGAGTTGCCTCGTGCGGAGGTGACGAGTGAGGTATCCGTATCCCGGAGGCGTAGGAGTCCCTCGGCTCGGTCGGCCTTGTCGCCCAAGGCTTCTCTTGCTTTGTTAAAGGAACCCTCAGCCGCTCTTCGATGAGCCAGAGCCGAAGGCGGCGGTGTCAGTGTGGACAGAGGCAGAGTTGACTCGAGAAGAAGACTTCGTCGGCCGGAGCCTGACCGGGCCGTCCACTGGTGGAAACAACGCCGGAGTTGAATTTCCGAGGCCATGAGCCGGGCTGATGTCCTCGAGGGACAGCTGGCCGAGGCTTCGGGGCGGCCGGCTCCGCTCGGGCCGGATTCCTGGAGGAGACCCTGGCGGCGACGGCCTGGGCGCGGTGCTGATGTCGTCCTTCGGAGCGGACATCCTCCGACCGTGTTGCCGTTCGAGGCTCGGTCGGACTTCGCCGAAGGTGTAGTTGACGCCGAGGGTGTTGCTGCTCCCCCTCCGTCGAGGTCCGAGCCTGCAGGATCGGTTTATCTTGTAGTGTGCGTATGTTTTCTGCGGCCGCCGAGGCCAAAACATACTGTCGTTGTGTTGTAAAGCTGCATTTCTTTTCCTCTTGTTTCAGATATCAAGACTTATCTGTCGGTGACAGAATTGTTTGTCCGAGCGAGAGTTCCTTTTCACGGAAGGTGACGAGTGAGGTATCCGTATCCCGGAGGCGTAGGAGTCCCTCGGCTCGGTCAGCCTTGCCACTTACGTGTACTCTTACTCGTCCGTAGGATTCTGTTAACGATGTAGTCGAGAAGGCCTGAAAAATCGTTTCGGCAGAAAGGTTTCCGAGCATTAAGACTTGTTCGGTCAGCGGAATCGCTTATCCGAGCGTGAGTTACTTATCGCAGAAGGTGATGAGTGAGGTATCCGTATCCCAGAGGCGTAGGAGTCCCTCGGCTCGGTCGGCTTTGGCTGCTTACGTGTACTCCGTCGTTTTTAGGATCCCACTTTTGAAGTAGTCAAAAAGCACGAAAGACGTTCTCGCAGAAAGACCTTTTCCGAGGAAAATTTTGATGCAGAGGGGGTGCCCCCCTTCTAGCCCCCGAGGGAGGGTCGGGCTTTGCCGAGGCAAGGCTGACCCTTCCTTGATGGTTAGACTTTGTACGTGGACGAGGTGTACGAACGACTTGAAAGCATATTAAGGGTAGAAGCGACGTAGCTGTCGGATGTTCCAAGCGTTGCTGTAGACTTCGCCTTGACTGTTGGCCAACTTGTATGTCCCGGGCTTCAGAACCTTGGCGATGACGAACGACCCTTCCCAGGGAGGCGTGAGCTTGTGCCACCCTCGGGCGTCTTGTCGCAGCCGAAGCAACAAGTCGCCCACCTGGAGATCTCGGGACCGAACCCTCGGGCGTGGTAGCGTCGCAGGGACTGCTGATACCTCGCCGAGTGTAGTAAGGCCAAGTCCCGAGCCTCTTCCAGCTGGTCCAGTGAATCTTCTCGGTCGGTCTTGTTGCTTCGGTCGTCGTACGCCCTCGCCCTCGGGGAACCGTATTCTAAGTCCGTGGGCAAGACGGCCTCGGCCCCATAGACTAGAAAGAACGGTGTGAAGCCCGTGGCTTGGCTCGGCGTCGTCCTCAGACTCCAGACCACCGAGGGGAGCTCCTTCATCCATCGCTTGCCGAACTTGTTGAGGTCGTTGTAGATCCTCGGCTTGAGTCCTTGCAGAATCATGTCGTTGGCACGTTCTACTTGCCCATTCGTCATGGGGTGAGCTACGGCGGCCCAGTCCACCCGGATGTGGTGGTCCTCGCAGAAGTCCAGGAACTTTCTGCCAGTGAATTGGGTGCCGTTGTCGGTGATGATGGAGTTCGAGACTCCAAAGCGATGGATGATGTTGGTGAAGAACGCCACCGCCTGTTCGGACCTGATGCTGTTTAGGGGTCTGACCTCGATCCACTTGGAGAACTTGTCGATGGCGACCAGCAGGTGCGTGTAGCCCACGGGTGCCTTCTGCAAGGGACCGACAAGGTCCAGACCCCACACAGCAAACAGCTAGGTGATGGGTATTGTCTGCTGCCTGAGCGGGCAGGTGGGTCTGCCTTGCATAGAATTGACACCCTTGGCAGGTGCGGACAATTCTAGTGGCGTCGGCCACCACGATCGGCCAGTAGAAACCTTGTCGGAAGGCGTTTCCAACGAGGGCTCGAGGCGCTGCGTGATGACCACAAGCCCCTCGAGTGTATTTCTTGTAATAACTCCTGGCCTTCGGCAATGGATATGCATCGCTGGAGGATGCCGGAGGGGCTGCGGTGGTAGAGCTCCTTCCCGTCCCCCAGTAAAAACGAACGACTTGGCGCGCCGCGCCAGTCACCGAGCTTCGGCTCGGTCGAGGGGCAGCTCTCCTCGGTGGAGATATTGCAGGTATGGGGTCTGCCAACCTCGATTAGGCGGGACCCCATTCTGCTCTTCCTCGACGCGCAGTGCCTCACCTTCGGGGGCCGAGGGTGCCTTCGGCGGAGCCGAGGGCGCCTCGGGCTGAGCCGAGGGTACCTTGGGCTGGGCCGAGGCCTTCTCGGGCTCGGGCGTGTCGTTTGTCTTGACTGAGGGTTGATGTAGGTCTCAGGAGAAGACGTCCGGGGGAACCGTTGTCCGCCTCGAGGCTATCTTAGCCAGCTCGTCCGCAGTCTTGTTATATCGTCGGGCGATGTGATTGAGCTCGAGCCCGTAGAACTTGTCCTCCAGGCACCGAACCTCATCGCAGTAGGCTTCCATCTTCGGGTCGCGGCAGTGGGAGTTCTTCATGACTTGGTCGATGACGAGCTGCGAGTCACCGCGAGCGTTGAGGCGTCGGACCCCTAGCTCGATGGCGATGCACAACCCGTTGACCAGAGCTTCGTACTCAGCCACGTTGTTGGACGCCGGGAAATGGAGGCGCAGCACGTAGCGTAGGTGCTTCCCGAGGGGCGAGATGAAGAGCAGGCCCGCGCCTGCCCCTGTTTTCATCAGCGACCCATCGAAAAACATGGTCCAGAGTTCCGATTGGATCGGAGCCGCCGGGAGCTGGGTGTCGACCCATTCAGCCACAAAGTCCGCCAAGACTTGGGACTTGATGGCCTTCCGAGGGGCGAACGAGATTGTCTCGCCCATGATTTCCACCGCCCACTTTGCAATCCTACCTGAGGCCTCTCGGCACTGGATGATCTCCCCCAGGGGGAAGGATGACACCACAGTCACCGGATGAGACTCGAAGTAGTGTCGCAACTTCCGCCGCGTCAGAATCACCACGTACAGCAGCTTCTGAATTTGCGGGTAGCGGATCTTGGTCTCGGACAGTACCTCACTGATGAAGTAGACCGGCCTGTGGACGGGCAATGCATGCCCTTCTTCTCGTCTCTCAACCACGATCGCGGCGCTAACCACCTGAGTGGTAGCGGTGACGTAGATCAAGAGGGCTTCTCCGACAGCGGGGGGCACCCGGATGGGTGCATTCGTAAGGAGCGCCTTCAGGTTCCCGAGGGCTTCCTCGGCCTCAGGGGTCCAAGTGAAGCACTCGGCCTTTCTTAAGAGGCGGTACAGAGGTAGGCCTCTTTCGCCGAGGCGCGAGATGAAGCGGCTCAGAGCCGCGAGGCATCCCATGACCCTATGTACGCCTTTCAAGTCCTTGATGGGCCCCATGTTGGTGATGGCCGCGATTTTCTCCGAGTTGGCCTCAATGCCCCGCTCGGAGACGATGAACCCCAAGAGCATGCCTTGGGGGACTCCGAAGACGTACTTCTCGGGATTGAGTTTTACGCCTTTCACCTTGAGACACCGGAATGTCGTTTCAAGGTCGGAAAGGAGGTCGGAGGCTTTCCTCGTCTTGACTACGATGTCATCGACGTAAGCCTCGACCGTTCGACCAATGTGTTCGCCGAACACGTGGTTCATGCACCTTTGGTACGTCGCACCCGCATTCCTCAAATCAAATGGCATAGTAACGTAGCAGTACATGCCAAAAGGTGTGATGAAAGAAGTCGCGAGCTGGTCGGACTCTTTCATCCTGATTTGGTGATACCCTGAGTAGGCATCGAGGAAAGACAGGGTTTCGCACCCAGCAGTGGAATCCACGATTTGATCGATGCGAGGCAGAGGATAGGGAACTTTTGGACATGCTTTGTTTAGACCAGTGTAGTCTACACACATCCGCCATTTCCCTCCTTTCTTTCTCACAAGCACAGGGTTGGCAAGCCATTCGGGATGGAATACCTCTTTGATGAACCCCACGGCCATCAGCTTGTGGATCTCCTCGCCTATGGCTCTACGCTTTTCTTCGTCGAATCGGCGCAGAGGCTGCTTCACGGGTCGGGCTCCAGCTCGGATATCTAGCGAGTGCTCGGCGACATCCCTCGGTATGTCGGGCATGTCCGAGGGACTCCACGCGAAAACTTTGGCGTTTGCGCGGAGAAAGTCGACGAGCACTGCTTCCTATTTGGGGTCGAGCTCGGAGCCGATCCGGACCTGCTTGGAGGCGTCGTTGCTGGGGTCGAGAGGGACGGACTTAACCGTCTCCGCTGGCTCGAAGTTGCCGGCATGGCGCTTCACGTCTGGCGCCTGCTTGGAGAGGCTCTCCAGGTCGGCGATGAGGGCCTCGGATTCGGCGAGGGCCTCGGCGTACTCCACCCACTCCACGTCGCATTCGTACGCGTGTCGGTACGTGGGGCCGACGGTGATGACCGCGTTGGGGCCCGACATCTTGAGCTTGAGGTAGGTGTAATTGGGGACGACCATGAACTTGGCGTAGCATGGCCTCCCCAGCACTGCGTGGTAGGTCCCTCGGAATCCGACCACCTCGAACGTGAGGGTTTCCCTTCTGAAGTTAGAGGGAGTCCCGAAGCAGACGGGTAGATCGAGTTGTCCGAGGGGCTGGACGCGCTTCCCGGGGATGATCCCGTGAAAAGGCGCCGCGCCTGCCCGGACCGAGGACAGATCGATCCGCAGGAGCCCGAGGGTCTCGGCGTAGATGATGTTGAGGCTACTGCCTCCGTCCATGAGGACCTTGGTGAGCCAGATGTTGCCGATGACGGGGTCGACAACGAGCAGATACTTTCCCGGGCTCGACACGCGATCGAGGTGGTCGCCCTGGTCGAAGGTGATGGGCTTGTCGGACCAGTCTAGGTAGACTAGCGCCGCCACCTTTACCGAGCAGACCTCCCGACGTTCTTG
Source organism: Zea mays (assembly GCF_902167145.1). Classification (NCBI taxonomy): domain Eukaryota; kingdom Viridiplantae; phylum Streptophyta; class Magnoliopsida; order Poales; family Poaceae; genus Zea; species Zea mays. Next base: position 155,775,343 of record NC_050103.1, on the reverse strand, counting down.
CTTGCGATACCGAGCCGAGGCGTTCGCCACTTGCCCACCGTAGATCATGAAGCAGTCATGGACCTCGGGGAACCCCTCTGCCTCGTGATCCTTCTTCTTGTCGTCGTTGTGGGCCCTGCCACCCTCCGCAGGTGGCCCAGCCTTGTGAAAGTGGCGCCGAAGCATGGCGCACTCCTCAAGGGTGTGCTTGACGGGCCCCTGATGATAGGGGCACGGCTCCTTGAGCATTTTGTCGAAAAGATTGGCACCTCCGGGAGGTTTCTGAGGGTTCTTGTACTCAGCGGCGGTGACAAGGTCCGCGTCGGCGGCGTCGCGTTTCGCTTGCGACTTCTTCTTGCCTTTCTTCTTGGTGCCGCGCTGAGTGGACGCCTCGGGGACATCTTCCGGCTGGCGGCCCTGGGGCTGCTTGTCCTTCCGGAAGATGGCCTCAACCGCCTCCTGGCCAGAGGCGAACTTGGTGGCGATGTCCATCAGCTCGCTCGCCCTGGTGGGGGTCTTGCGACCCATCTTGCTCACCAGGTCACGGCAGGTGGTGCCGGCGAGGAACGCGCCGATGACATCCGAATCGGTGACGTTGGGCAGCTCGGTGCGCTGCTTCGAGAACCGCCGGATGTAGTCCCGGAGAGACTCTCCCAGCTGCTGGCGGCAGCTTCGGAGATCCCAGGAGTTCCCAGGGCGCACGTACGTGCCCTGAAAGTTACCGGCGAAGGCTTGGACCAGGTTGTCGCAGTTGGAGATCTGCCCCGGAGGCAGATGCTCCAGCCAGGCTTGAGCGGTGTCGGAGAGGAACAGGGGGAGGTTGCGGATGATGAGGTTGTCATCGTCCGTTCCACCCAGTTGGCAGGCCAGCCGGTAGTCCGCGAGCCACAGTTCCGGCCTCGTCTCCCCCGAGTACTTTGTGATGGTAGTCGGGGTTCGGAACCGGGTCGAGAACGGCGCCCGTCATATGGCCCGGCTGAAAGCCTGCGGACCGGGTGGTTCGGGCGAGCGACTCCGATCCTCCCCGCTGTCGTAGCGTCCCCCACGCCTGGGGTGGTAGCCTCGGCGCACCCTCTCGTCGATGTGGGTTCGACGGTTGCGGTGGTGGTGCTCGTTGCTGAGGCGACCCGGGGCCGCAGGCGCTGTGTTGCGCGTGCGCCCGGTGTGGACCGAGGCTTTCCGCATGAATCGGGAAGTCGTGGCGCGATGCTCCGAAGGGTATCCCTGCCTTCGGGAGGCAGAGCTTTTGACCCGTCGGACCGCGGCATCCTCCAGGAGATTCTTGAGTTCTCCCTGGATACGCCGCCCTTCGGTGGTCGATGGTTCCGGCATCGCGCGGAGTAGTATCGCTGCCGCAGCCAGGTTCTGGCCGACCCCACTAGAAGCCGGCGGCGGCCTTGCCCTGACGTCATCCGTAATGCGGAGCTGGATGCCCTGGGGCAGATGACGCGCTTCTCCGTCTGGAGCTTGGTCCGCCCATTCCTGCCCGATGTTCCGCCGGAGCGGCTCAAGTGTTCCTGCTCCCTCGTCGAGCCTGGCCTGCATCTCGCGGATTTGCTCGAGCTGTGCGTCCTGACCCTCCGCAGGGATTGGGACCACAGCTAGCTCCCGAAGGATGTCAACGCGAGGCGCAGGCCTAGGGGGATCACCGTTTTCCAGTATACCAAGATGGTTGCCTTCGCCGGGACCCCCTAGATCGACATGGAAGCATTCACGACTTGGGCAGCAGTCCTCGTCGCTGAAGCTGCGGCTACCGTCGGAACAATCGGAAAGGCAGTAGTCGCATGCGGTCATGAAGTCCCGCACGACACTGGGGTTACCGGGTCCGGAGAAATCCCAACAAAAGTCGGACTCATCGTCTTCCTCGGAACCCGAGGGTCCGTAGGTCGAGATGGCCGTCAGCCGGCCCCAGGGTGACCGCATACCGTACCCCGGAGGGTTTGGACATGCCTCTATGAAGGCTCCCACCGAAGCGAAGTCGCTTGGTGGGTCGAGGTTGAATCCAAAAGGCACGAGATGGGAATCGGTCGGTACCTCTTGGTCGACGGGCGGTGACGAAGTCGCGTCAGGGGCGGACTGCACCGTCGTCTCAGGTACGAGGGTGACGCCCAGCAAGTCCCTTGCGAGCGTGCTGGCGTCGTTCGTCCGCTTGGAGTTGGCGTGTTGCGGGGAAACGGCGCCCGTCTTCGTCTCAGATGTGAGGTCGACGCCCGACGTGTCCCCCGTTGGGGCGCCGGCGCCGTCGACTCGCTCGACAGCCGACGAGGTGCCGCCTCCTGCTTGGCCACGGTTGCCCCGCCTCCTCCTCCGTCGGCGGGGGAGGTGACGGGACAAACCCGGATGTTGTTCTTCCGCCACGTGGGGAAGACGTCGTTGATTCCGCCGCCGGCGGGTGGGTTGTCGGCCGCCATTGTCGTTGTCGCGCGGCGGAGGAAGGAGTATCATGTCGTAGCTGTCGTCGAGGGACATGAACTCAAGGCTCCCGAAACAGAGCACCGTCCCGGGTTGGAAAGGTTGTTGGAGACTACCCATCTGGAGCTTGACGGGAAGCTGTTCATCAACACGCAGCAGGCCCCTACCTGGCGCGCCAACTGTCGGCGTTTCGACCTCGGGGGGTCCCTGGACCGACGAGTAAATTGTCGCCGCGTGTCCTAGCCCAGATGGGTCGGCGCGAGACGGAGCACGAAGGGGGGAAAGAGTGGAGGAGACAGGCGAAAGGGGAAACCCGCGACCTTCGTGTTGTCCTGCGCCCAGGTCGGGTGCGCTTGCAGTAGGGGGTTACAAGTGTCCGCGTGGGAGAGAGCGAGGGACTTTACGCGTCGCCCAGTCCTCCCACGCGGCCAACCTTCTCGTAAGAGAGCCCTGGACCTTCCTTTTATAGGCGTAAGGAGAGGGCCCAGGTGTACAATAGGAGATGTAGCAGTGTGCTAACGTGTCTAGCAGAGAGGAGGTAGTGCCCTAAGTACATACCGTCGTGGCAGCCGGAGAGGTTTTGGCACCCTGTTCATGTGATGTTGTGGCCGTCGGAGGAGCGCTGGAGCCTTGCGGAAGGACAGCTGTCGGGGCTGTCGAGTCCTTGCTGACGTCTCCTTGCTTCCGTAAGGGGCTGAGAGCCGCCGTCGTCATGGAGCATGCGGGGCGCCATCATTATTTGTTTACCGGGGCGAGCCAGATGGGATGCCGGTATTGTTCCCCGTAGCCTGAGCTAGCTAGGGGTAGGGTAATGATGGCCCCCCTGTGACGTGGTCGGTCCGCGCCCTGGGTCGGGCGAGGCAGAGGCTCCTCCGAGGTCGAGGTCGAGTCTGTCTTCTGAGGTCGAGGTCGAGTCCGAGCCCCGGGTCGAGCGAGGCGGAGACCATCGTCTGAGACCAAGGCTGAGTCCGAGCCCTGGGGTCGGGCGAGGCAGAGTTCGTCGTCTTCCGGAGCCGAGGCCGAGTCCGAGCCCTGGGGTCGGGCGAGGCGGAGTTCGTCGTCTTCCGGAGCCGAGGCCGAGTCCGAGCCCTGGGGTCGGGCGAGGCGGAGTTCGTCGTCTTCCAGAGCCGAGGCCGAGTCCGAGCCCTGGGGTCGGGCGAGGCGGAGTTCGTCGTCTTCCGGAGCCGAGACGGGGGCCGAGCCCTAGGGTCGGACGAGGCGGAGCTTCCTATGGCGCCCGAGGCCGGACTTGGCTGCTGTCAGCCTCACTCTGTCGAGTGGCACAACAGTCGGAGCGACACAGGCGGCGCTGTCTTCTTGTCAGGTCGGTTAGTGGAGAGGCGAAGTGACTGCGGTCACTTCGACTTTGTCGACTGAAGGGCGCGCGTCAGGATAAGGTGTCAGGCCATCCTTGCATTAAATGCTCCTGCGATACGGTCGGTCGGTGTGGCGATCTGGCCAAGGTTGCTTCTCGGCGAAGACTGGGCCTCGGGCGAGCCGAAGGTGTATCCGTTGCTTGAGGGGGCCCTCGGGCGAGACGTGAATCCTCCGGGGTCGGCTGCCCTTGCCCGAGGCTGGGCTCGGGCGAGGCGAGATCGTGTCCCTTGAGTGGACCGAGCCTTGACTTAATCGCACCCATCAGGCCTTTTCAGCTTTGTGCAGATGGGGGTTACCAGCTGAGATTAGGAGTCTTGGGGGTACCCCTAATTATGGTCCCCGACAAACCTTTATGCACCTGTAGAACATATAATCTAGGCCAAACTAGTTAGTCCAATATTTGTGTTGGGCATTCAACCACCAAAATAAATACTGGGAAAAGGTTAACCCTATTTCCCTTTTAGCACCCTAATAGGCTCCAACACGATACATGGGCCAATAGCCCAACATACGGTGTCGCGGTACCAAAACAGAATCTGAACTCTGAATTATTTCGATGGTTACCATTGACTCCGGACGATTTTTAAGGTGGTTTCAATTGGGCTGGAAAGTTTATCTCCTTAGCTTTTCATCCATATAAAATATAACCTAATCAAAGTTTGGATGCATCAATGGATTCCATTTTAGTGCAGACTGGTCCTGGACTCCGAGGTGGAGACAAAGTTGAGTGAGATTTGGCTTTCTCTTGTTGTAACGTCCTAGCTTCTCCTCGTTGACATCTTGGCCTTTCTCAAGTCCTTATTGGTCCTCTACAAGGTTCCTAATAATCAAAACATTCATGACACCAAGCACAAACTTTAAAACACAATTGACTAGGTAAAGAACGAACATGCAGATTTAGTTGTCATGCACGTGCTCGTGTTGTCGGTCCATGCATTGTTTGTATGGGAGTGATTTCCTCATCATCCTCCCAAGTTGAATTTGAGTCATCCTCAACTCAGGTGGGGTCAAGGAGGTGGTCGAGCAACTCTAAGATGTACAAGGCCTTTAGGCCAAGAAACAGGTGTCGTTGATTTCTAGCAGATTCTGAGCGTCATCTTGTTACAACGATTCCCATATGCTCCGGGCATATTTTCACATGGTACTAATTGGGTTGGAAATCTTATCTTTTTAGCTTTCCAACAATATCTAGATAATTGAAAACAGAGTTATTATGTGGTTCGGGCGTCCGTTTTCGTGAGAACCACTCCTGCAGTCCTAACCTGATTTGCGAATAAACTGGACTTGAACTCCCCTTGAACTTGGGACTCTATTATTGATTGGGCCTTGACCATATAGTTGAAGTCCATGTACTCAAAATTCTCCCCTTCTTGGTTTTACGTTGTCCTCGACTCAAAGTCGTCGGTGCCTGCAAAAGGTGTTACTGTAGAGCTTGATGTCGTCCAACCTTGCTCCCCTTCTTGAAGTTGACCCTGTTGTTGTAAAATATACAAATAAATACAAGTGGAACTAGACGTGATATGGTTAGCTTTAACACATCCCTCTAATTGATCATATTGTTTCATGACAAAAGGAGATTTCATATTTGAACAAATATATACTCGATGTACCATCTATTCTCCTCTCCAATTATATCTTCCAGTAACTGGTGTATATGTTGAGATAACCATGGCAAATCAACACTAAAAGAAAGTTTCTCCTCTAAATTATTTAGATTACATAGAACATCAAATTCAATATAACCCAAAGTATTTAAAGAATATAACAATTTCAGCTCATCATGCACACTAGGTATAGGATTGAATGTTCTAATTTTGGCACAATTAATAGGATCATAAGCAACAACATCATGTTTGTTCTCTGGTTGTGGCATAGAGATAATATGATTATCATCACACAACTCTTCTTTATCACAAGGAACAACAAAACAATCCTCTTGTAACAAAGGCAACTCAGATTTATCTGAAGGCATGACATCAATAGAATTACTCAAAATATTTTAAGTACCATCCATAGAAACAAATTGTTCTCTCATAAGTGCTTTCACATTTGTCCAAGTTTGTGGTTTATCATATTCATGCAAATTATTCCACCAAACTAACGCATCATTCGTTAAAGTACTAGCCACAATTTTAATTTTTTGCCTATCACATATACAATGTCATGAAAAAATCTTATTCATTGATACTTCCCATTCATTATACTCATTTGCAATAATTTCATTAAAAGAATGAAGGATGTTTATATAGAACCTCAGGGATACGAATCAACATTAATGATGTGGCCCTCAAAGGCTTTAGTCAATGCGTGCATCATCTCCTTCAATTCCAGATAGGAGACACACTCATCATCAGTAGACTTAGGACCCTTATCCTTGTCCGTTTGGGTCTTTGGTCCTATCATTTTTAGTACAAAACAGAGACAAAAGGCAACAAATGAACAGTGTGAACCCTACAACTACTCTTAGGGTGGTGGTGGAACATAAGTTTTGAAAGCATCTTTACCCCGTCCTTACAAGTTTCTTACCAGCACTGCAGGTGGCAAACGGTGGCCGGTGTTACCACCCAAAGAGCATGGCGCGTGATTAGGGGTGGTAATGGATCATGATCAAAATGCTTCTTCAGAAAATGGTAGGGCCCTAAATAATTTTTTGTTCAAAATGAATAAAATTAGACCCGATCATAATCGATTCGATGCTTAAATCTTATAGTGTAAAATTTAGAGCCCGTTGTCACCCATAGGTGTGATTGCAAAGAAATACCTATTCCGTTCAATAGAAAGGTGGAGCTTTGGGAAGGCTCACTAAATATATATGGCACAAGTAAGTAACAGATAGCAATGCTGAATAAGTGTTCCAAATACTCGTCCTAGTTACTGGCCTATAAAATGTATTAGAACAGTTGGATCAAGGTACAAGAAATGATTTAACAAGGGTCTAGGTACAACAAGGAAACAAGTTGGGAGCAAAATAATCACATAGGTGTACAAATCAGTGGCGTTCTTGCTTATGCACACTCTTTTTCTCTCTGATTTTTTCTTCTTTTTTCTTTGTTTTGTGTGGATTTTTTTGCAGTTGACTTTTTATTATACTTTTTCACAAGTGTGTCGCAAAAACAAGATATAACACAAGAGTATCAAAAAATTCTTGTTTGTCTGCTACAATTTTTCTGCTCTAACTTCAACAAACGGTTTGATAAATAGATACCTCAAATATAAAAATTCACAAAACAAAAGTTGTAGATCTCCTTTTTCCATATCTTTTAGATATATGGATCACTTATTTTGGATAAAAGAAGTGAGAGATATTGACCCCAAAATACATAATGGTCCAAAATTTTAGAATCACAAACAGATTTACTTCCAATACTAATAACTCCTTGATACTGGCGTTTTCTGGAAATCTCGTAAGTGGAAAATTTGCAGAGAATTTTCTAAGCTTTCAGAAAGTACAAGAACACTAAATTCCAAGTTTGTATGCGAGATTTATGCTCAAAATACTGAATTGGATAGAAACTAATCTGATAAAGACGAGATGATGAGATGAAAAATGATGGGTGAATGGGTTCGATTTATGGATAGGGTTGGTTTTGTGGATGGGATCGATTTATCGATATTGAGTTTGTTGGATGGCAATGAATGGTAATGACCAAACTTTCCCAAAAGAAATCTAAGTCAACAACCTAATTAGGGTTGTGTTGGGAACTTGTTCTCAAATGCTATGAATCAAGAACAAGGCAACATACAATATTAAATATTAAAGCCCTTCGTCCTTCGAAACATTATTTCCCCTTGGGCATAATGAATTTCGGACGAAGGTTATGAAGGTTATACCTTCATAATCGTAATAAAAGATAAGAAAAGATTTATGTATAAAATACGGAAAAATAACATGACTACTTTAAACGTTGTTATTGATTTATTTCTATTCATTTTTCTTATATAAATGATGACAAATTATAAATGTACCTTCGGCTTGAAGGAAAGTAAGGGTACAAGCGTGATGCCAATGCCAAGTTAGCGTGAACAGTACAGGAATACTGTTCATCTATTTATAGGCACGGGACGTAGCCCGTATAAAATTACATTAATGCCCTTTACTTTTATCAATAACTCTATAATAATTCTTCGAGGGCTGATTTGGCTTTTCATCTTTAAGTCGGTTTCCCCTTTCTGCTGTCATGCCGAAGCTCCTCTGCACATAGCTTCGTGATCGTTTCATCCTTCGTCATGATCGTCTTCCATTCCAGTCAAGCTTCGTCTTGACCATGCTTCTGTATATCCGCAACCTGATTCCGAAGATACCTGCTTGCATACTTAGAAAACATTGTCAAATCACGTTTTTGAGGACCTTCGGAAGCCGAAGGCCCCCAACAGGTTGTTTGTGAGACAAATGAAGGGTGAATGAGTTTGGTTTATGGATAAGGTCGGTTTTGTGGATGAGATCGGTCTATCGAGATTGAGTTCTTTCGATGGCAGCGGATGGTCATGATAAAACGGACGCAAAACAAATCTAAACCAGCAACCTACGACTCTACCTAGGACATTGCCGGCGTTTCAAGACCGGGGGGTCCCTGGGCCGACGAGTGAAATGTCACCACGTGCCCCAGCCCAGATGGGTTGGCGCGAGGCGGAGCGCGAAGGGGGGAAAAAGAAGGCAGCCGGAGCGAGAGAGAGAGGTGGAAATCCCGCGGCCTTCGTGTTCGTCCCGCGCCCAGGTCGGGTGCGCTTGCAGTAGGGGGTTACAAGCGTCCACGCGGGAGGGCGAGCGAGCGGCCTCACGCGAGCGCCTGTCCCGTCCTCTTCCCCGCGCGGCCAACCCTCTGTAAGAGGGCCCTGGACCTTCCTTTTATAGGCGCAAGGAGAGGATCCAGGTGTACAATTGGGGTGTAGCAGAGTGCTAACGTGTCTAGCGGAGGAGAGCTAGCGCCCTAAGTACATGCATCGTGGCAGCCGGAGAGGTTTTGGCACCCAGTTCGTGTGGTGTCGTGGCCGTCGGAGGAGCGCTGGAGCCTGGCGGAAGGACAACTGTCGGGGCTGTTGAGTCCTTGCTGACGTCCTCTTGCTTCCGTAAGGGGGCTGAGAGCCGCCGTCGTCATAGAGCGTGCGGGGTGCCATCATTACTTGTCCGGCGGAGCGAGCCAGATGGGACGCCGGTCTTGTTCCCCGTAGCCTGAGTCAGCTTGGGGTAGGGTAATGGTGGCGCCTCCTGTTGACGTGGTCGGTCCGCGCCCTAGGTTGGGCGATGTGGAGGCTTCTCCGAGGTCGAGGTCGAGTCTGTCTTCCGTGGCCGAGGTCGAGTCCGAGCCCCTGGGTCGGGCGAGGCGGAGACCGTCGGCTGAAGCCAGGGCTGAGTCTGAGCCCTGGGGTCGGGCGAAGCGGAGTTCGTCGTCTTCCGGGGCTGAGCCCGAGTCCGAGCCCTGGGGTCGGGCGGATCGGAGTTCGCCGTCTTCCGGGGCTGAGCCCAAGTCCGAGCCCTGGGGTCGGGCGGAGCGGAGTTCGCCGTCTTCCAGGGCTGAGCCCAAGTCCGAGCCCTGGGTCGGGCGGAGCGGAGTTCGCCGTCTTCCGGGGCTGAGCCCAAGTCCGAGCCCTGGGGTCGGGCGGATCGGAGTTCGCCGTCTTCCAGGGCTGAGCCCAAGTCCGAGCCCTGGGTCGGGCGGAGCGGAGTTCGCCGTCTTCCGGGGCTGAGCCGAGTCCGAGCCCTGGGTCGGGCGGAGCGGAGTTCGCCGTCTTCCGGGGCTGAGCCCGAGTCCGAGCCCTGGGTCGGGCGGAGCGGAGTTTCCTATGGTGCCTGAGGCCGGGCCTGACTGCCTGTCAGCCTCACTCTGTCGAGTGGCACAGCAGTCGGAGCGGCGCAGGTGGCGCTGTCCTTCTGTCAGGCCGGTCAGTGGAGCAGCGAAGTGACTGCGGTCACTTCGGCTCTGTCGACTCGAGGACGCGCGTCAGGATAAAGGTGTCAGGCCACCTTTGCATTAAATGCCCCTGCGATTTGGTCGGTTGGTGTGGCGATTTGGCTAGGGTTGCTTCTTGGCGAAGACTGGGCCTCGGGCGAGCCAGGTGTTTGTTCGTCGCTGGAGGGGGGCCTCGGGCGAGACGGAGATCCTCCGAGGTCGGCTGCCCTTGCCCGAGGCTGGACTCGGGCGAGGCATGATCGAGTCCCTCGAATGGACCGATCCCTGGCTTAGTCGCACCCATCAGGCCTTTGCAGCTTTGTGCTGATGGGGGTTACCAGCTGAGAATTAGGAGCCTTGAGGGTACCCCTAATTATGGTCCCCGGTAGTAGCCCCCGAGCCTCGAAGGGAGTGTTAACACTCGCTTGGAGGCTTTTGTCGCACTTTTTTGCAAGGGGACCAGCCTTTCTCGGTTGCGTTTTGTTCCGGTGGGTGCGCGCGAGCGCACCCGCCGGGTGTAGCCCCCGAGGCCTCGGAGGAGTGGTTAGACTCCTCCGAGGTCTTAATGCCTCGCGCAATGCTTCGGCTGGTCTGGTTGTTCCCTCATGCGAGCTGGCCGTAGCCCAGGTGCACGGTCGGGTCCCAAGTTCTCGGGCTGGTATGTTGACGCTGTCAACGGTTTGGCCGGAGCCGGGTTTGCGAGAGCAGCCCCCGAGCCTCTGCACAGGGCGAGAGGACGGTCAGGGACAGACTCGACTTTTTTACATACGCCCCTGCGTCGCCTTTCCGCAAGGAGGAGGGGGGAAAGCGCCATGTTGCCCTCGGAGGGCGCCGAACATGGTGTCTCCGGTGAGCTGCTGGCGGGTAATCCGAGTGGACGCCCGTGCCCCATTTGTTAGGGGGCGGCTAGAGGCCCGGAGGCGCGCTCAAAAGTACCTGTGGGTGATCTGCCGGACCCGGTCCCCTGTCGACGGGGTCCGAGGGCTCGATGCCTCCCTCTGATGGGATTCCGTTACAAGATCGTTTCCCGCTGGTCTCGGAAATGTCCTAGGGTACCTCGGGAGCGTAGCCCAAGCCTTGGTTATGTATCGAACGTACCCAGGGTCATCCCTCGCTCTATGTCTGAGGCGGCTGTGAACCCTTCGAGGGCCAACCTTCGAACCCCTGATCAGTAGTGGGCGCGGAGCCCGAGTGGCCTGAGGCGGCCGTTGAACCCTTCCGAGGGGCCGGCCTTCGAACCTCTGACCAGTAGTGGGTGTGGAGCCCACGCACTCTGAGGCGGCTGTTAAACCCCTCCGAGGGGCCAGCCTTTGAACCTCTGATCAGTAGGGAGGCTCGGAGCCTGTTTCCTTCACGGAGAAGGATCCTTTTCTGGGTATCCCCCTTTCCCAGTCCCTGTTGTAAGAGAGAGAAAGTGGAAAAGGAAAAGGATACGAAATCAAATGACGTGGCGTACCTTTTTTGACGCGGTCATTATGGCGAAGGCGAAGCGTCGCTCGCTTCCCCTGCCAGAGGCGCCGCCTGTCCCGCCGCGGAGTTAATGCAACAGAGCGAGTGGTTCGTGGGGCGGCCGTTGCGTGCGCGAGCCGTTCGAGGAACGGCCGTTTCGCTTTGAGTTTTTGAATCCCGCGGCGGGTTCGGGCGAAACATTGAACGGGTCTCGCCTTGGTCTTTATATACTCGGGGGAGGGTCTGGCGACGGTTCTTTGCTCCGCTTCTCGCCTCCTTCTTAGGTTTTCGCAACCTGAGAGGTTTAGCCAGAGAAAAGGAAACCGCCCACCCAGTCCTTTCCGCCGCCACCCCTTTTGCTCAGTGATGGCCGACCGGGTGACCATCGTCTCGCCGCGCGACCCATGGCCTTTCTCCACAGTCACGGCGGATGACCTGGAGGATCTTGTTGCTGAGGGTTTACTTCGCCCTCTCTCTGATGAGAGGCAGCCGGAGTGGATTCCTCCCGCGAGCGGAGCCGCCCCGTCCCCACCGCCGGGGTACGTCGTGAGCTTCGTCTCCTTCCACGAGCGGGGGTTCGGTGTGCCGGCAAGCCGCTTCATGCGGGCGATCCTGTACAACTATGAGGTGGAGTTGCACAACCTCAGCCCCAACTCCATCTCGCAAGCCGCCATCTTCGTAGCGGTGTGCGAAGGATACTTGGGGATCGCCCCCCACTGGGACTTGTGGGCTCATCTCTTTTCTGTGGAGCTTTTTGCTTCGCCGGCGGGGGAGAGAAGGGTCCGCGCGGCAGTGCGGGCCAACGGTTGCATCCTCCAGCTGAGGCAGTCGCGGGCGTCGCTGTACATCCCCGCCATCCTTGCGTCCTCGAATAAAGGGTGGTAGAGCCGGTGGTTCTACCTCCGCAATGACGGCGAGATGCTCCCGCCGTTTTCCCAGCGAGTGGTCACCGCCGCCGCCGATGCTTGGCGCTATAGGACCCCGCACGACAGACAGAAGAACCTCGAGCCCATTCTCAAGGCCCTGGAGGTGTTGTGGAAAGGAGGACTCACCGCCGCAGGAGTGATTGCCGCCATTCACGGCCGTAGGGTGCTTCCCTTGGCGGAGCGGCGGTTGCCACTTTGGGAGATGACGCCGGAGGCTGACTTGGAGGGCTCGCGGATGTCCTCGGATCCTCTTCCCATCGACGTTCTCCATGGGCGGGTGGCCGTCGCGTTGGGAAAACCGGACGCCAGCGCCTTCTCTCAGCCCTTGATGTGCCCCGACCACGGGTGCGTGACCCTGGTGAGTGTCCGCTCCTTCCTTCTCCTTGCGTCAGGTTGCCCTTGGTCCTTACGGTCGAGATTTCCATCCGTCCCCAGGAGGTAGGTGGCTCAAGCCTTCCCGGCCACGGGTCCCGGAGGACGCGGTGGACCGAGCAGCGCGGCGGGTTGCCGTGGAGGAGAAGAAGAAAAAGAAGGACGCGGAGAAGGCCCGGGCCCGCGAGCGGACGCGGGCCCGAGACGCCTTGGAAAAGCTCCGTCGTCGGCAGGAGAGGGAGGGACTCCCGAGGGAGCCGTCGCCGGAAACGCCTGACGACGACGACGATGATGAAGATGATGACGAGGACGACGACATGGCCGCCCGCCTCGGCCTCAGCCCGGGTTTGGGGCTAGGCCAGGAGTCGTCAAGCCAGCCCCCGAGTGGGCTGGCGCCGTCAGTTCCCGGAGTCGGGACGCCGAGGTCCCGGCCCGAAGAGCGGGGGCAGACCGAGGGGGTACTTGACCCCTTGGCCGGGGAAGTTGAGGTGACCCCGGGGAGTCAGGACGAGGCGTCTGTTCCCCGGGAGCCGTCGCCCACGCCGGCAGCGCAGGAGAGCGACCCTCAGGTCGTCGTGGCATTGCCTGGGCAGTCCGTCTCCCGGGCGTCCAAGGTGCCCAAGGCGAGGGTGGTACCGAAGCTGGCGGCGAGGCGGACCTCGGCGATGCCTTCGGGGGTCGAGATCCGAGAGACCTGTCCTCAGGCACGGTTGATCATGGCCCGGAGCAGGTAAGTATCTTGGAATGTCTTCGTCCTGGCTTCTTATTCGTATGTCCCGACCGCGACTTTTCTTTCCTCCTCAGCAAGCGAAGCCATGGCCTGACCGATCTGGCTCCCCGGAAAACCCTTAAGACGGCGTCGGCTTCCGCAGCCGGTGACGCGTCGGGCCTCGCTTTTCAGCTGACCTTCTCGCAAGGCGCTCCACAGCGGGGGGCTCAGGCGGCACCAGTCGCCGTGGAGCGAGTTCCCGAGGCCGGCTCTTCCGCCGAGGCGGCCATCGTGCTGGAGGAGGCGGCTGGCGTGGACGTGGCCTCGGGCCCACCAGACATGCCGCCGGTGCTGGCGCCTGCTGCTGCTGAAGCCGCCGCCGTCCCAGTCGGGGAGCGACCTGTTGCCGCCGATGCTGAGATGGCCGAGGCGTCGGCGCTCGGTGCCTCGGAGGAGGGGGGCGTGGAAACGCGATCCGTCCCGCCGAGCGGCAGCCTTGTCCCTGCGCGACGGAGCTCCGAGAGGTGGCGCCAGTTGCTCCGGTTCCGGACCCGTGAGGCTTCAGACCCCTTCTTCGTTCTTGACGATGAGCGGGAGGAACAGTCTTGGGACGAGCTCCGCGAGTGTGCCGAAGCAACGGTGGGGTCGCTCCGGTCATCGCTGGAGGTCTTTTGCAGGGACGTCCCCAAGATCCTCCAGGTAATGGTTTCAGGCATACTTTTTTTGTGACCAAGGCGTCTTTTGTGATGCCCTGCTTCCTTCCCTCAGGATCTGACGGATCTGAGTGCCGCCAAGTCGTCGTTCATCCGCCACGAGGTCGATATCTGGGGCTCGCTGCGATCCCTGAGGACCTCGCTCGCCGGGGCTACTGCGCGCCTCTCCCAGCAGGGCGCCGAGGTGGCGGACCTTCGGTTGCTCTGCGCCGATCTAAGAGCAGAGGTAGCGGTGGCACGCGCAGAGGCGGCAGCGACACGCGCAGAGGTGCAACGACGGCAGTCGGAGTTCGACCAGGTCGCCGATGAGCGAGACCAATCTCGGGGCCGGGCTGCCGAGGCCGAAAGCCGGGCTGGAGCCCTTGCAGCAGACCTAGCCGTAGCCCAGGCCGCAGCGTCGGAGCAGCGTGCCCGAGCCGGAGGTATGTCCTGGCCATTTTCGGTTTTCGTTTCAGCTTGTTTCCTCCGCTTGTGTTTGAGGCCTTGCGCTCTGGCCGTTCGCAGAGCTCGAGTCCGCCCTCGATGAGTCCACCAGGGCGCTTGCCGGGGCGGCCGAGCAGAGGGAGGCCGACCACGTGGCCATGTCTGAGGCCATCTCGGACTTCTGCCGGGTCTTTGGATTCGGCGACGTCCCCTCAGGAAGCTCCCCTCAAAGTCGCCTGCAGGCCTTGGGCGATCACGTGCGCGGCAGACTCCGCGAGGCGCTGCACCACGGCGTCAGGCGGGCCTTCGCCGTGCTTGCTTCCCACTACGTCGTGGATCTGTAGCGGGTTAGCGAGGGGTATTGCCTTCCTGACAAAGACGAAGCCGCCCTGGCTGAAGTTCAGAGGCTCGACACGGCCGCCGCGGGCCCGAGCGTAGTGCTGGCGACCACCTTCGAGGCAGAGATCCTCCCGCCTGCGCCGTCGTCCGAAGCCGGGATGGACTTTGCCGAGGACGGGGACGAAGCCGAAGGCGCGGCTCCTTCCCCGGGCGACGCCTGACTCTGTCGGAGCAGTTTCTTTTGAATGCACGTGTGTCTTTTGCGGCCGCTGAGGCCTGAACACTTTATTATTGTAGTATAAAGTCATGCCCCTTTTCCTTTCATTTTGCGTGTCCGGCCCCGCTCGTCAGTAGTAGGATGGCTTGCCCAAGTAGGAGTCATTTTTCGTGGCAGGTGACGAGTGAGGTGTCTGTAACCCAGAGGCGTAGGAGTCCCTCGGCTCAGTCAGCCTTGCCGCTTACATGCACCCGCGTTCACTTCTTGGGGTCCTGCTACTGACATAGCCGGGGGAACGTGGAAGCCTTTTTGATTGAAAATTTTGACGTGGAGGGGGTTCCCCCCTTTTTAGCCCCCGAGGGAGGGTCGGGCTTTGCCGAGGCAAGGCTGACCCTTCCTTGATGACCAAATTTTGCGTGGGAACGAGGTATACGAACAACTTGAAAACATCTTAAGGGTAGAAGCGATGTAGCTGTTGGATGTTCCAAGTGTCGGTGTAGACCCCGCCTTGACTGTCGGCCAGCTTGTTTATTCCGGGCTTCAAAACTTTGGCGATGACGAACAACCCTTCCCAGGGGTGCGTGTAGCCCCCGGGTGCCTTCTGCAAGGGGCCGACGAGGTCCAGACCCCACACAGAAAAAGGCCAGGTGGTGGGTACCGTCTGCAGAGCCTGAGCGGGCAGGTGGGTCTGCCTCGCGTAGAACTGACACCCTTCGCAGGTGCGGACAATTCTAGTGGCGTCGGCCACCGTCGTCAGCCAGTATAAACCTTGTCGGAAGGCGTTTCCAACGAGGACTCGAGGTGCTGCGTGATGGCCGCAAGCCCCCGAGTGTATCTCTCGTAGGAGCTCCTGACCTTCGGCGATGGAAATGCATCGCTGGAGGATGCCTGAGGGGCTGCAGTGGTAGAGCTCCTTCCCATCTCCCAGCAAGACGAACGACTTGGCGCGCCGCGCCAACCGCCGAGCTTCGGCTCGGTCGAGGGGTAGCTCTCCTCGGTGGAGATATTGCAGGTACGGGGTCTGCCAGTTTCGATTAGGCGTGACCCCGCTTCGCTCCTCCTCGACGCGCAGTGCCTCACCCTCGGGGGCCGAGGGTACCTCGGGCTGAACCGAGGGTGCCTCGGGCCGAGCTGAGGGTGCCTCGGGTTGAGCCGAGGGTGCCTCGGACTGAGCCGAGGGTACCTCGGGCTCGGACGTGTCGTCGATCTTGATGGAGGGTTGATGCAGGTCTCGGGAGAAGACGTCCGGGGGAACCGTTGTTCGCCTCGAGGCTATTTTAGCCAGCTCGTCCGCAGTCTCGTTGTAGCGCCGGGCGATGTGGTTGAGCTCGAGCCCGTAGAACTTGTCTTCCAGGTGCCGAACCTCATCGCAGTAGGCCTCCATCTTCGGGTCGCGACAGTGGGAGTTCTTCATGACTTGGTCGATGACGAGCTACGAGTCACCGCGAGCGTCGAGGCGTCGGACCCCTAGCTCGATGGCGATCCGCAACCCGTTGACCAGAGCCTCGTACTCAGCCACATTGCTGGACGCCGGGAAGTGGAGGCGTAGCACGTAGCGTAGATGCTCTTCGAGGGGCGAGATGAAGAGTAGGCCTGCGCCGGCTCCTGTCTTCATCAGCGACCCGTCGAAGAACATGGTCCAGAGTTCCGGCTGGATCGAAACTGTTGGGAGCTGGGTGTCGACTTATTCAGCCACGAAGTCCGCCAAGACCTGGGACTTGATGGCCTTCCGAGGGGCGAACGAGATTGTTTCGCCCATGATTTCCACCGCCCACTTCGCGATTCTACCTGAGGCCTCTCGGCACTGGATGATCTCCCCCAGGGGGAAGGATGACACCACAGTTACCGGGTGAGACTCGAAGTAGTGTCGCAACTTCCGCCGCGTCAGGATCACCGCGTACAGCAGCTTCTGAACTTGTGGGTAGCGCATTTTGGTCTCGGACAGTACCTCGCTGATGAAGTAGACTGGCCTCTGGACGGGCAATGCATGCCCCTCTTCTCGTCTCTCAACCACAATCGCGGCGCTAACCACCTGAGTGGTCGCGGCGACGTAGATCAAGAGGGCTTCTTCGGCAGCGGGAGGCACCAAGACGGGCGCGTTGGTGAGGAGCGCCTTCAGGTTCCCGAGGGCTTCCTCGGCCTCAGGGGTCCAAGTGAAGCACTCGGCCTTCCTTAAGAGGCGGTACAGAGGCAGGCCTCTTTCGCCGAGGCGTGAGATGAAACGGCTCAGAGCTGCAAGACATCCCATGACTCTCTGTACGCCTTTCAAGTCCTTGATGGGCCCCATGCTGGTGATGGCCGCAATCTTCTCCGGGTTGGCTTCGATGCCCCGCTTGGAGACGATGAACCCCAAGAGCATGCCTCGGGGAACCCCAAAGACACACTTCTCGGGATTAAGCTTCACGCCTTTCGCCTTGAGACATCGGAATGTCACTTCAAGTTCGGAAAGGAGGTCGGAGGCTTTCCTCGTCTTGACTATGATGTCATTGACGTAGGCCTCGACCGTCTGGCCAATGTGTTCGCCGAACACATGGTTCATGCACCGCTGGTACGTCGCACCCGCATTCCTCAAGCCGAACGGCATGGTGACATAACAGTACATGCCGAAGGGTGTGATGAAAGAAGTCGCGAGCTGGTCGGACTCCTTCATCCTGATTTGGTGATACCCTGAGTAGGCATCGAGGAAAGACAGGGTTTCGCACCCAGCAGTGGAATCCACGATTTGATCGATGCGAGGCAGAGGGTAGGGAACCTTCGGACATGCTTTGTTTAGACCAGTGTAGTCTACACACATCCGCCATTTCCCTCCTTTCTTTCTCACAAGCACAGGGTTGGCAAGCCATTCGGGATGGAATACCTCTTTGATGAACCCTGCCGCCATTAGCTTGTGGATCTCCTCGCCTATGGCTCTGCGCTTTTCTTCGTCGAATCGACGCAGAGGCTGCTTGACGGGTCGGGCTCCGGCTCGGATATCCAGCGAGTGCTCGGCGACATCCCTCGGTATGCCAGGCATGTCCGAGGGACTCCACGCGAAAATGTCGGCGTTCGCACGGAGAAAGTCGACAAGCACTGCTTCCTATTTGGGATCGAGCTCGGAGTCGATCCGGATCTGCTTGGAGGCGTCGCTGCTGGGGTCGAGGGGGACGGACTTAACCGTCTCCGCTGGCTCGAAGTTGCCGGCGTGGCGCTTCACGTCTGGCACCTCCTTAGAGAGGCTCTCCAGGTCGGCGATGAGGGCCTCGGACTCGGCGAGGGCCTCGGCGTACTCCACGCACTCGACGTCGCATTCGAACGCGTGTCGGTACGTGGGGCCGACGGTGATGACCCCGTTGGGGCCCGGCATCTTGAGCTTGAGGTAGGTGTAGTTGGGGACGGCCATGAACTTCACGTAGCATGGCCTCCCCAATACTGCGTGGTAGGTTCCTCGGAACCCGACCACCTCGAACGTGAGGGTCTCCCTTCGGAAGTTGGAGGGTGCCCCGAAGCAGACGGGAAGGTCGAGTTGTCCGAGGGGCTGGACGCGCTTCCCAGGGATGATCCCGTGGAAAGGCGCAGCGCCTGCCCGGACCGAGGACAAATCAACACGCAGGAGCCCGAGGGTCTCGGCATAGATGATGTTGAGGCTGCTGCCTCCGTCCATGAGGACCTTGGTGAGCCTGACGTCGCTGATGACGGGGTCGACAACGAGCTGGTATTTCCCCGGGCTCGGCACGTGGTCGGGGTGGTCGGCTTGGTCGAAGGTGATGGGCTTGTCGGACCAGTCTAGGTAGACTGGCGCCGCCACCTTCACCGAACAGACCTCCCGACGCTCTTGCTTGCGGTGCCGAGCCGAGGCGTTCGCCGCTTGCCCACCGTAGATCATGAAGCAGTCGCGGACCTCGGGGAACTCTCCTGCCTGGTGATCTTCCTTCTTGTCGTCGTCGTGAGCCCTGCCACCCTCCGCGGGTGGCCCGACCCTGTGGAAGTGGCGCCGAAGCATATCGCACTCCTCAAAGGTGTGCTTGACGGGCCCCTGATGATAGGGGCACGACTCCTTGAACATCTTGTCGAAGAGGTTGGCACCTCCGGGGGGTTTCCGAGGGTTCTTGTACTCGGCGGCGGCGACAAGGTCCGCGTCGGCGGCGTTGCGTTTCGCTTGCGACTTCTTCTTGCCCTTCTTCTTGGCACCGCGCTGAGTTGACGCCTCGGGGGCATCTTCTGGTGGGCGGCCCTGGGGCTGCTTGTCCTTCCGGAAGATAGCCTCAACCGCCTCCTGGCCAGAGGCGAACTTGGTGGCGATGTCCATCAGCTCACTCGCCCTGGTGGGGGTCTTTCGACCTAGCTTGCTGACCAGGTCGCGGCAAGTGGTGTCGACGAGGAAAGCGCCGATGACATCTGAATCGGTGATGTTGGGCAGCTCGGTGCGCTGCTTCGAGAATCGCCGGATGTAGTCCCGGAGAGACTCTCCCGGCTGCTGCCGGCAGCTTCGGAGGTCCCAGGAGTTTCCAGGGCGCACGTACATGCCCCGGAAATTGCTGGCAAAGGCTTGGACCAGGTCGTCCCAGTTGGAGATCTGCCCTGGAGGCAGGTGCTCCAACCAGGCGCGAGCGGTGTCGGAGAGAAACAGGGGGAGGTTGCGAATGATGAGGTTGTCATCGTCCGTCCCACCCAGTTGGCAGGCCAGCCAATAGTCCGCGAGCCATAGTTCCGGTTTCGTCTCCCCCGAGTACTTTGTGATAGTAGTCGGGGGTCGGAACCGGGTCGGGAACAGCGCCCGTCGTATGGCGCGGCTGAAAGCCTGCGGACCGGGTGGTTCGGGCGAGGGACTCTGATCCTCCCCGCTGTCGTAGCGTCCCCCACGCCTGGGGTGGTAGCCTCGGCGCACCCTCTCGTCGAGGTGGGCCCGACGGTCGCGGTGATGGTGCTCGTTGCCGAGGCGACCCGAGGCCGCAGGCGCTGTGTTGCGCGTGCGCCCGGTGTGGACCGAGGCTTCCCGCATGAATCGGGAAGTCGCGGCGCGATGTTCCGAGGGGTACCCCTGCCTTCGGGAGGCGGAGCTTTCGGCCCGTCGGACCGCAGCGCCCTCCAGGAGATTCTTGAGCTCTCCCTGGATTCGCCGCCCCTCGGTGGTTGATGGCTCTGGCATCGCGCGGAGAAGCATTGCCGCTGCAGCCAGGTTCTGGCCGACCCCACTGGAAGCGGGTGGCGGCCTTACCCTAACATCGTCGGCGACGCGGTTCTGGATACCCTGGGGTAGATGACGCATTTCTCCGGCCGGAGGTTGGCCCGCCCATTCCTGCCCGACGTCCCGGCGGATCGGCTCAAGTGCTCCTGCTCCCTCGTCGAGCCTGGCCGGCACCCCGCGGATTTGCTCGAGCTGTGGGTCATGACCCCCCGCCAGAACGGGGACCACAACTAGCTCCCGTAGGATGTCAACGCGAGGCACAGGCCTAGGGAGATCACCGTTCTCCGGCATACCGAGATGGTTGCCTTCGGAGGGACCCCCTAGATCGACGTGGAAACATTCATGACTTGGGCCGCAGTCCTCGTCACCGAGGCTGCGGCTACCGTCGGAACGGTCGGAAAGGCAGTAGTCGCATGCGGTCATGAAGTCCTGCATGGCACTGGGGTTACCAAGTCCGGAGAAATCCCAACAGAAGTCGGGCTCGTCATCTTCCTCGGACCCCGAGGGCCCGTAGGTCGAGACGTCCGTCAGCCGGTCCCAGGGTGACCGCATACGATACCCCAGAGGGTTTGGACTCGCCTCTACGAGAGCGTCCGCCAAAGCGAAGCCGCTTGGCGAGTCGAGGCTGAATCCAAGAGGCATGAGATGGGAATCGGTCGGTACCTCTTGGTCGACGGGCGGTGATGAAGTCACGTCAGGGACTGACTGCACCGTCGTCTCAGGTACGAGGGTGACGCCCAGCAAGCCTTTCGCGAGCGTGCTGGCGTCGTCCGTTTGCTTGGAATTAGCGTGTTGCGGGGAGACGACGCTCGTCTTCGTCTCAAACGCGAGGTCGATGCCCGACGCGCCCCCCATTGGGGCGCCGGCGCCGTCGACTTGCTCGACAGCCGACGAGGTGCCGCCTCCTTCTTGGCCTTGGTTGCCCCGCCTCCTCCTCCGTCGGCAGGGGAGAGGGCGGGGCGAGCTCGAATGTTGTTCTTCCACCACGCGGGGAAGACGTCGTCGATTCCACCGCCGGCGGGCGGGCTGTCGGCCGCCATTGTCGCTGTCGCACGGCGGGGGAAGGAGTACCATGTCGTAGCTGCCGTCGAGGGACATGAACTCAAGACTCCTGAAACGGAGCACCGTCCCGGGCTGGAAAGGTTGCTGGAGACTGCCCATCTGGAGCTTGACGGGAAGCTGTTCGTCAACACGCAGCAGGCCCCTACCTGGCGCGCCAACTGTCGGCGTTTCGAGACCGGGGGGGTCCCTGGGCCGACGAGTGAAATGTCGCCGCATGCCCCAGCCCAGATGGGTCGGCGCGAGGCGGAGCGCGAAGGGGGGAAAAAGAAGGCACCCGGAGCGAGAGAGAGAGAGAGAGGTGGAAATCCCGCGGCCTTCGTGTTCGTCCCGCGCCCAGGTCGGGTGCGCTTGCAGTAGGGGGTTACAAGCGTCCACGCGGGAGGGGGAGCGAGCGGCCTCACGCGAGCGCCTATCCCGTCCTCTTCCCCGCGCGGCCAACCCTCTGTAAGAGGGCCCTGGTCCTTCCTTTTATAGGCGCAAGGAGAGGATCCAGGTGTACAATTGGGGTGTAGCAGAGTGCTAACGTGTCTAGCGGAGGAGAGCTAGCGCCCTAAGTACATGCCATCGTGGCAGCCGGAGAGGTTTTGGCACCCAGTTCGTGTGGTGTCGTGGCCGTCGGAGGAGCGCTGGAGCCTGGCGGAAGGACAGCTGTCGGGGCTGTTGAGTCCTTGCTGACGTCCTCTTGCTTTCGTAAGGGGGCTGAGAGCCGCCGTCGTCATAGAGCGTGCGGGGTGCCATCATTACTTGTCTGGCGGAGCGAGCCAGATGGGACGCCGGTCTTGTTCCCCGTAGCCTGAGTCAGCTTGGGGTAGGGTAATGATGGCGCCTCCTGTTGACGTGGTCGGTCCGTGCCCTAGGTTGGGCGATGTGGAGGCTTCTCCGAGGTCGAGGTCGAGTTTGTCTTCCGTGGCCGAGGTCGAGTCTGAGCCCCTGGGTCAGGCGAGGCGGAGACCGTCGGCTGAAGCCAGGGCTGAGTCCGAGCCCTGGGGTCGGGCGAAGCGGAGTTCGTCGTCTTCCGGGGCTGAGCCCGAGTCCGAGCCCTGGGGTCGGGCGGATTGGAGTTCGCCGTCTTCCGGGGCTGAGCCCAAGTCCGAGCCCTGGGTCGGGCGGAGCGGAGTTCGCCGTCTTCCAGGGCTGAGCCCATGTCCGAGCCCTGGGGTCGGGCGGATCGGAGTTCGCCGTCTTCCGGGGCTGAGCCCAAGTCCGAGCCCTGGGTCGGGCGGAGCGGAGTTCGCCGTCTTCCGGGGCTGAGCCCAAGTCCGAGCCCTGGGTCGGGCGGAGCGGAGTTTCCTATGGTGCCTGAGGCCGGGCCTGACTGCCTGTCAGCCTCACTCTGTCGAGTGGCACAGCAGTCGGAGCGGCGCAGGCGGCGCTGTCCTTCTGTCAGGCCGGTCAGTGGAGCGGCGAAGTGACTGCGGTCACTTCGGCTCTATCGACTGGAGGACGTGCGTCACGATAAAGGTGTCAGGCCGCCTTTGCATTAAATGCCCCTGCGATTTGGTCGGTTAGCGTGGCGATTTGGCCAGGGTTGCTTCTTGGCGAAGACTGGGCCTCGGGCGAGCCGGGAGTTTGTTCGTCGCTGGAGGGGGGTCTCGGGCGAGACGGAGATCCTCCGGGGTCGGCTGCCCTTGCCCGAGGCTGGGCTCGGGCGAGGCGTGATCGAGTCCCTCGAATGGACCGGTCCCTGGCTTAGTCGCACCCATCAGGCCTTTGCAGCTTTGTGCTGATGGAGGTTACCAGCTGAGAATTAGGAGCCTTGAGGGTACCCCTAATTATGGTCCCCGACAGACATGATCTGAGATCCGCAGAATCCAAAATTGAATTATGCAAAGGCTATGGTGATAGTTTTAGGTCGGGATAAACTAATTGTAATTTTTGGGTTTTTTTATGGACTATGGGACAAAATAAAATGAATATAAAAGTAAGATTATACCTCACAGGTAACCTGAATTTTGATACCACTTGATAGAGGGCAAGGCCCAATGTGAGATACGATAACTTGATTGGGTGGAGATCTCGACGTTGATGATCTAAGGCTCCAAGCGTATGGATTCTCAAACTCACTACACCACTGCTTAGTTGGTTATCACCCGTGACACAGGAGTGACCTCACCACGAAGGCATATCCCCGCAAGCGCAATCAAGAACACAAGCAAGAACAGGAAGAACACAATAAGAAATGTATTGATCACGAGGTAGGGTTTCACAAACCGATGAACGACGATAGTGTTCAATGAAAGATATGATTTAAGCAAAACCTAAACCCTAATGTGGTGGTGGATGCTGGTAAAGTAGAAGTTAGGGACGTGTGTGACACCTGGTCGCACCCCTAATGGGCTCCAATACGATAAACGGGCCAACAACCCAACAAACGGTGTCGTAGCACCAAAACAGAATCTGAACGCTGAATTGTTTCGACGATTCCCGTTGGCTCTAGATGAACTTTAAGGTGGTTATAGTTAGGTTGGAAACCTTATATTCTTAGCTTTCCATCCATATAAAGTCCAACCTAATCGGAGTTTGGATGTATGTGTGGGTGCAGACTGGTCCTGGACTTCGAGGTGGAGACGAAGTTGAGTCAGATTTGGCTTTCTCATGTTGTGAACGTCCTAGCTTCTCCTCTTGACATCTTGGACTTTACCAAGTCATTGTTGGTCTTCTCCAAGGTTTCTAATCATCGAAACATCCATGAGACCATGCGTAAGTTCTAAAACATAATTGACTAGGTAAAAACGAATCTGGAGATTTAGTTGTTGTGCGCGTGCACGTGTTGTCAGTTCATACATTGTTTGTATGAGAGTGATATTTTTATTCTATATTTTTTATTATTTGAATGAATGTGGACGAAAAAAGGACACTAAAAAACTATATTTTAGAACGGAGAGAATATTAAACTTGTTCTTGCAGTCTTAATTTATTTACTGTTTCATTATGACTTAAACTCATTGTCCATACTTGTATATAAATTAGAATAACGTGCCTTCAATCACGCTAATAAATCTATTTATATTTCCATGCGTAAGATTTATATTTCGTTGCATCGCATATATAATTACTAACTAAAAAAGGGATTGATTGGGGTCGGCTAATAATTCCCACTGGACAGGAGGTACTTCGCGACCGGGGTCTGCCTTTTCCGTTTCCCACGGTAAGGCTGAGTCCAGTGCACAGCCTCCCTCTCGCCCCTGCCACGTCAGCTCTCGCCTCCACTCTCGCCTCTGCTGCTCCAGTGCACAGGCTGCAGCAGGCTACAGCCTCAGGCTATAGCCACATCAGCTTTTCTATTTCAGAATTAAGTAATTCACGCGGATTTATTTCAACGCTCAGAAAACACACAACATAATATTTTTATTGAATTAAAAATTACAAATTGCGTAATAATTAAAATAAAATTATATGACGGGCTCTCGCCCCGCGCTCTCGCCCCGCCAGTGCGTCGCCTCCCTCTCGCCTCCCTCTCGCCCGCCTCTCGCCCGGGCGGGCGCTCCAGCGCGGGCGAGAGCGAGGCGATATCGCCCGCTCTCGCCGGGCGCCAGCGCCATCGCCCGGCGCCGGCCTCTCGCCCGCCTATCGCCCGCGCGCGGGCGGCAGCGGCCTCTTCTCGCCCGCGCTGCCGCCCGCACTGGCACCAGCCTAAGATTCTAGGGGGGCAGGCCAGAGCAGACACGCTGCATCGGGAGCAAACGTCTTCGAGGAAGCACTACACCGGCTAGCTGCCGAGCTGCGGACAGGTGGCCCACCGCCACCAGTAGAGGCTCCATGCGAGAGCCCTGATCGGCGATCACTGCAGAGCAGCAGGAGACTTGGCACCATCAGTCAGCATGGCTGTGATTGGCAGTCCAGCAGGCGACGCCAGGGGATAAACTCGTCAGTTTGACCGGCGAATTTTGGCCGGGAGCGAGCGAGCGGGGGGATCCACCATGGATCTAGTTCGTCCAGTCCAGTCCAGTCCAGTCCAAGCCCCACATTGTTGTAGCTGAATAGCCCCTTCACATGTCCGCTGGCATTTTGCAATCACCGCTGTTCTATCGAGTACAAACCGTTGCTGCTACGAAGACAGCAGGAAGCAACTGGTACATGGCTTTTTGCAAACATCATCACGGTGCGCGTGAAAAACCGTTCCTGCATGGAAGAGGATTCATTGTGCAAGCGTGCAATGTCACTATTTGTTCCGTGCAGTTTTTATTAGTAGGATTCTTCACGGGCCTGGCCGCACCAGTTTTTCGGCCTTGGGCCATAGCTCAACCCAACAACAGACCGCTAAGCCCAACCCACCTGCTCTCTCTCTCTCTCGGGCGCTCTCGGTCTCGGCCATGGAGGCCGCAAGCAATCAGGAGCCGGGGAGATGCGGCGGCGACGACGACGAGGCGAAGAGGAGGGAGGCAGAGCTTGCGTCAAGCAGGCTCCTCGACCCGGGGTTCAAGCCCTCCAAACTATCCCAGGACCGGCTCGACAAGTTTAAGGTGCCCTTCTGGCTCCTGGTACTGCATTTCTCCAAGCGTTCGATATCGATCCTTTGCTGCTCTTGGTCCACACGCCGGGATGGTTGTTGTAGATTTTTTTTCTTAATCTTCTTAAGTTCGTGGATGTCAGCAGGCTGAGCTCGTTAGGCCGGAGTAAATTGGTCACGCCACTTAATTTTCGGCGCATAAATGAACACGTTGGGGGATGTAGTAGACTTGCTGGGCGATGATGATATGTTTGTGTTTCTATTTTTCAATAATTCACTGTACTCTACTGCTTCAGTGAAGTCTAGGTTTTGTACCGTAGGCATGAATCTGTCTGCCTGGTCATGCAGTGCGTATGCTGTCATGGCCTGCTATTAATTGGGAAGTGTACCCTGCTGTGCATGTTGCCCTGTTTGCACGAGGGAGAATTAGATCTAAAATCCTTACGATTTGGTACAGCTTTTAATTGAGTCCCCAAAATTCTACTCCCAAACAGTAACCTGACGTTTTGTAATTTATGGAAACACAGACAATCTTAACAGTAAAGGTTGTTTTTGTTTTGGCCTTTTGGGGGGGTTGTCAGGCAAATTCTGATTCTGCAGCCAATGGAGCAAAATTTTAAGCTGACATATTTTGATAACTTCAAAGTGTCTTGAAGAGTTCAGATACATCAGCATAAGAATGGAATGATTATAATCTTTGAGAAACATACGATAGTTAATTTGATTTAGTTCAAATTTGCTTTGTAGAGAAAAAGAAGCCGATGCCAGCTATATACGCAAAAGCACAAATGCACAATGAATCTATCAAATCAAAGAAGAGGCCCAACTGAGAAAAGTGCAACAGTTGCTCTTCTGGCCTTCTTTTCTTTTCGAGCCTTTTAGAAGTGTTGATTTGAAACCGTATCACACACCTCTGGGTCGGTACATCGTCAAGGCCAGGGACCTAGATTGGATGTGATCAAGGTTCCACGGTTCACTTTTTGACTTATTTTATCTGTCAAACCAAAGTCTCCAGCCCATTGATATCAGTTCAGTTTAGTGAGAAATCTCAAATCCATATGTACAATTTGTGGACCTCCAGAACCTCAGTCTGAATCAAATGACAAATCTTCAGACATGAATATGTGTTTTCCTATGACATTATGTTCTCCTTCACAATATCCATTTTTATATGGTTGATTATTTTATTCTGAATTACTAGGTTACAAGTACTTAATTTGTCATGTGATGCAGGAATTACACAAGAAACGGTTACAGATAACTGAAAAGCCGAAGTATAAAAGAAAACCGAAAGGTACTTGTCTCCTGCATGTCCTATTGTTTAGCCGTGCTAGTTTTCTCCTCACCAATCAGATGATTTAATTCTTTAGGAACCACTGAGAGAAGTATCAAAGTAACCAGCAATTATAAATTCACTGATAAGGATGCATCTGCTGATAGTTCTCCAAGAGATGTGCATCATATGTCATCAGTTACAGGAATTCAAGGGGTACGCCTGTTTATACTGAATGCTGGGCGATATTTTTTACATACATTCTGTAAGCAATGCTTTTGCTTGAATCTTTCGACAACAATAAATAAACAGCCAAAAAAAGTGAATACAGTAGCGATGATCTCTATTGCTATAGCATTTACTTCGCCATTCCCAGTAATCTTTGGATTGGTCTTAGGCATTGGAGGTTCTAGCCATTTTCGTGGCAAAGCACAAACTATTTGCACAATATATTTCACAGGTATCAAGTGCTTTATAGTTACCACTTTAATGCAGTTGAGCAATGAACTAAGTGCCTGGTTGGTTGGGTTCCAAAACTTGCCCAACCAAAATCATGGCAACCCAAAACCTAGGCTTGCCAAAGTTAGAGCAAAAAATGTAGGCATGCATTTGGTTGAGTGCCAAGACATGGCAGCGAGCACCTTCCCTCCTGTTAGATTAAAGAAGTTTCTAGTGACTTGCCAATATTTTGGTCATAGTCATTGGTGTGCCGTGTGCCATTTTTTGGCAACGAACCAATTGGTAACCAAATTTTTTTTAGGCATGCCTTAATTTTGGTTGGGCAAGTTTTGGGACCCAAACAAGCAGGCCCTAAATGGTAAAGTGACTTAATGGTTTAGTTTACCTTTTAGGTAAAAGCCCAAGATATTAAAAGTCTATTAACATCAGAATGTCATCAAGTAATTCTTCAACAATCACATAGAACTAACTACATACAAATAATCTTTTGTTATGCTATTTTTCTGGTGTTATTTGACTTGACTAAATGGAAGGGTTAGAAGGCAAGGTAGGTGGACAATATCGGCTTCGAGCTCTGGTATACAGGGACAACTGTAGACAGAAATGGACGTGAGAAGACAAGAAGGTAGTATTATCTTAGTCAAGCTTGTCATGATGATTTGGTTTTAAACATAATTAGTGCATATGCCACCCAAGTAGGACATGATGACAGTGCTAAGAGACTTTTTTGAGAAGACTTAGATGGTATGGTTATAGCTAAATCTACTAGTGAGAAGCTTTTCATAGGAGACCTCAATGGGCATGTAGGTACAACAAATGCAGGTTTCGAGACGGTTCATGGAGGTTTTGGGTATAGTATTAGGAATCATGAGGAAGAGGAAGTCTTGGATTTTGCGGTATCTTTTGACTTGTCGATAGCCAATACTTTCTGTAGGAAGAGAGAATCTCATTTAGTGACTTATAGTAGTGGCCAATACTCAAGTCAGATTGACTTCGTCCTCACAAAAAGAGAGGATAAACGAGCATGCTTGAATTGCAAGGTGGTACCTAGGGAGTGTGTTGTCTCTCGACATAAGCTTGTGGTTGCAGACTTTCGTTTTCATGTGCATGTTCGTAGGGATAAACAAGCCAAGATTGTGAGAACAAAGTGGAGGAAACTGAAAAAGAGAGACATCAACCAAGGAAAGGGTCATCAAAGAGGACACTTGGAAGGAAGAAGATGACATAAACAACATATGGGAGAAGATGGCAACCTGCATTCGGAAGGTGGCATCAGAGATGTGGAGCAACCAAAGGGAGTGGATGGCGGAGCTAAAAACTCTCGAATCTCGATGGTGGAACAAGGAAGTACAAAGGCTTGTTGAGGAGAAGAAACAATGCTATAGATGTATGTACCATGACAGGAATATGGACAACACAAAGAAGTACAAGGTAGTAAAGAAGACCGCAAGGCAAGCTGTAAGTGTGATATAGGGTAGGATGTACGAGGATCTTTAACAATGTTTGAGTACAAAGGAAGGAGAGAAGACAATATATATGATGGCTAGGGTTTGTGAGAGAAAAACAAGGGACTTCAATCAAGTTAAGTTCATTAAAGATAAAACAGAGCACCTTTTAGTGACGAGAGTATTTTGAAAAATTGTTCAGTGGGGAGAATGGGGACACAACCCTTAAGTGGGATGACTCTTTTGATGACACAAATAGATGCTTTGTGCGTAGCATCCAAGAATCTGAGGTTAGGGAGGCATTAAAATGATGAAAGGGTAAGGCGATGGACCTTGATGGTATCCCAATTGAGGCATGGAGATGCCTCAGGGACATAGTTGTAGTGTGGCTAACCAAGTTGTTCAACCATATCTTTTGGTCAAACAAGATGACGAGTGAAGTGTATTGATACCGACCTACAAGAATAAGGGAGATATTCGAAGTTGTACCAATTACAGTGGAGTTAAGTTGATGCGCCATACTATGAAGCTATGGGAGAGAGCTATCGAGCATTGTTTTAGAGGAATAATGAGGATCTCTATGGACCAGTTTGGTTTCTTTCCCGAAAGGTCAATCATGGAAGCCATTTTGCGGACGATGTAGTGTTGGTTGATGAAAGTCGGATAGAAATAAATAGGAAACTGGAGTTGTGGCAAGAAACTATAGATTCTAAAGATTTTAGATTCAGTAAAACTAAAACCGAATACATGAGATGTGATTTTGATACTACTACACATGAGGAAGATGTTAGTTTGGAAGGTCAAGTAGTGCCTAGGAAGGATACCTTTAGGCCTTTAAGGTCAATACTGCAAAGGGATGGGGATGTTGATGAAGATGTTAGCCATAGAATCGAAGCAGAGGGAGGAAGTGGCGCCAAGCATCCGATGCTCTATGTGATAAGGGACTATTGCAAAAGCTAAAAGATAAGTTTTATAGGACGATGATTAGACTTGCTATGTTGTATGGTGCAGAATGTTGGTCTACAAAAAGATGTCAGGTTCAATAGATAAGTGTGGTGGAAATGGATATGTTGTGTTGGATTTATGTCTATACAAGATGTGATCGAGTCTAGAATAATGCTATATGTGACATGCTAAGAGTAACACCAATTAAAGAAAAACTTGTCCAACACCGATTGAGATGGTTTGGACTTTTTTTGAGAGAACAGGAGGGGGGAGCCCCTACTGAAATTTTATTAAAACTAGAAAAAGCAGTGCTTAGAACAAACAAGTAGACGTATTACAGAATGTTAGGGTGAGTTTCTACTGCCATTGCTGAAGCCATTCCGGGATGGTGGAATCAAATCTACCCAGAGCTCTATGAGTGACTAGGAGTAATTCTTTTGTGAACTCATGCTTGCATTGTTGCACCGTTGGATCTTTGTTCTGAAAGAGCCAAGCATTACGACACTTCCAAATGCTCCAAGTCATGAGAATAATGATCTCCATAGAGAAGGGAACATTGAGCTGCTATTTTAAATTTGCCGCAGCCTCCTCTGGATTAGCAATTCTAGGGGGCACCAAACCAATTGAATTCCAGCAGGTCTTAGCGAAGTTGCATCTGAGGAAGAGATGATAAAGGGCATGTTTGGTTCAGCTTTTTTCTGACCAGCTTTTCTGAGAATCCGGCTGTGGGGAGAATCTGGCTATGGGAAGAATCTGAGTATTATTACGATTACGTGTGGAGGAAGATAAAGTTGTTCATAGGGCTCAGGATCTAGAAAGTGACGGATTCCTACTATTACAACGACTCAACCGATTATGTATTTATGTTGATTTTGGATGGTTTTTGCCCCAACAAATTTTATAGAAGCTGACTGACAAGCTGAGCGTTTGGCAGTCCGCAGCAGCTTTTGGTGGCTAGAAGCTGCCAGAAGCTGAAACAAACAGGGCCAAAGAGTTTCCTCCTTCTGCCAGATGCAGTTTTCGCAAGTGTATGACTCAAGTGTCATGTTTTTCCTCCTCAGCATATTTCTTGTGTTGAGTCTGTTTTTTAGCCACAACCAATAAAAAACTTTATGTTTTGGTTGACATTTATTTTTCCAAAGCGATCTGAAAATCTGATGAACTTGATAATGACCCATCAAATGCCTGTAAGTCTTTTTTGTAGAGAAAATCTCTGATCCCCAAATGTGCTTCCAAGTGTCCTTTGCGTTGTTCACAGTGATTTGTCCCCAGGCCTCGTTTAACTCAAGATACTGTTCATAGGCCTGCACAGACAGAGGAAGCTGAAAAATCTCAAAAAGATGATCTTTTTGCTTTGCTTCTTTGATAGAGAGTTTGCTATTGCAAGCAAAGGAAAATAATTCCGGATATTGCTGAGCTGGAATGCCCTTATTCCACAGATCTCCCCAGAAAAGGATAGTTCTCCCATTGCCAATGGTTGGGGCTGCCAATCCTTTGAAATCTTGAACAAGACTAAGCAAACTTTTCCACCAAAAGGATCCAATACTTGAGCTGGTAGGTAGTCTGTCTGTCCTGTAATAGTTGTTCCAAACGAGATTCACCCAAGGTAAGTCATGATTATTGAAGAATTTGTGTAAAAATTTCAAAAGCAAAGCCTTGTTGTGCGTCTCCAATCTGACTACTCCAAGCCCCCCATTGTTCTTTGGCTGAGTAATCATGCACCAAGCAGCTAGAGCTGGTTTTTTGAGTTCACATCATTTCCTTTCCATAGACAATGTTTCCGGTAAGCATCTATCTTCTTGACTGTGGCGGCAGGAATTTTCAGCGTGCACATCAGAAAAGTCGGGAGAGCTGAGAAAACAGAGTTAACTAGCTCCAATCTTCCGGCCTGGGAGAGGAGAGCAGATGTACAGGACAATCTCCTTTCAATCCTTTGGATAAGCGGTAAAAAGTGACAGGTTCTAGGTTTTGACAGGCCTAGAGGGACACCAAGGTAGGTGAAAAGCATTGATCCTGTTTGACAGTTGAATGTTCTGGAAAGAATCTCCATCTTTGCTTGGCAAACATTGATGGGGTACATACTTGATTTATTATAATTCACTTTGAGCCCCGTCGAGGTTGCGTAAGAGTTAAGAACTGCTCTGAGGAAAAATAGTTGCCTGGGGCAAGCTTCCATTATCAATAATGTGTCATCAGCATATTGGACAATCGGGAAATCTTGACCACAGTTCTTAGTGAGGGGCAACTGGAGTAAATCTTGCTGTCTCGCTTTATTGATGATACTCTGAAGCAGATCTGCCGCTAAAACAAATAAAAGAGGTGAGAGGGGGTCTCCTTGTCTGACCCCACGCTTGCAATGGAAAGTTTTCCCTGGGACGCCATTAAGTAAGACCGATGACGTACTAGACTGAAGGATATCCCTAACCCAGCCCAGCCATTTGGGCCCAAATCCTCTATGAGACAGCACTTGGAGGATCAGTTCATGCTCAACTGTATCAAAGGCCTTTTCAAAGTCCAACTTGAGCACGATGATTTCTTTTTTTGAGATATGGCATAAATGGATATATTCATATGCCCAGGCCAAGCAATCCTGAATGGTTCTTCCTTTGATGAAGCCATATTGATTTTTGTGAACCAGGGAAGTCATCACTGTCTGCAGTCAATTGGCCAGCAGCTTAGTGATGATTTTCATACTATTATTTAGAAGCGAGATTGGCCTAAAATCTCCCACTAAATGAGCATTTCCCTTCTTCTGAATCAGAACGATAAAAGAACCATTAATACTTCTAAGACAGACATCCCCATGGTAAAATTGGTCACATAAGTCGTAGAAGTCCTGAGAAATAACCGGCCAACATTTTTTGATAAAATTGGTATTAAATCCATCAGGCCCCGGGGATTTGTCTGAGGGGAGAGCTGCAACAATGCTATCAATTCCTTGCCTTGAAAAAGGCTCATCAACCACTGCAATCCATCTTGCAAAATTAACAGGCCTGAGAGATCAGAAACATTTTCCGAAGAGTCAGAAGAACCCAAACGGCATTTAAATACATTCCACAGAAGGTTAGCTTTATGATCGTGCTCTGAAAAGATTGACCCACTGTCATCAGAGAGCAACACAATTGTATTACGCCTATGCTTTACCATTGCATGAGCATGAAAAAATCTAGAGCAAATATCTCCATCGGTGACCCATTTGATGGAAGCCCGTTGCTTCCAATAAATTTTCTGAATTTGAAGCAGACCAACAATTTTGGTTTGCAAAAGCTCCCGGAAATTTCATTCTTCAATCGAAAGGTCACGATGCTTCTCAATTATGTCAATGAACTCGATAAGCAACTTAATTTGTCTCACTGTTTTATCAATATTTGGCAGAGACCGCTGCCACTCTGAGGACCTTTCTGGTGTACTTGAATTTTGTTGTTAAGTTCTTCGCTTTGTCACTAAGAATTGGCTGACCAGTCTAAGAATTTTGAAATACAGTCATAAACTCTTCAAATTGCAGCCAGAAATTTTCAAACCTAAAAATCTTAGGCTTGGGGACCTTTGACTTGAAAGAAATCAGACATGGAACATGGTCGGAGATATCCCTAGGCAGCGTAGTTGCGCGAGTGTCGGGGTAGAAAACCGACCATTCTTGCGAGATGAAAAACCAATCGAGTCTCTGAAGAAGGGGCTCTCTTTGCCCGTTCGACCATGGAGGGGAATTTCCATCAGATCAAGCTAGTTAATGGCCTCATTAAATTTCAACATCAGGCTAAGGCCCCCAGCGATATTCCTGTTTTCGGGCCTACGAGTAAGATTGAAGTCCCCAACAATCATCCAAAGTTTTTCCGAGGGCATATTTATATTGGAGAACCAATTTAGGAATTCAATTTTCCCATGCGGATAACAGGGCGCGTAAATATTTGTGACAATCCAGGATTCATTCGACGAATTAGCAGAAAATTCAACCGAAAGAGCATAATCATTCTGGTAAATAACACTGCCCACCAACTTCGAGCTATTCCAAACAGTAATGAAACCACCCGAATTTCCCACCGAGGGGACAAAAGCGAACGAGTCAAAGGAGTTGGGACAAAACTTTCTGAGGTCAGCCCTGTCGAAAAATTCTTTCTTGGTTTCCTGCAAGCAGATAATATCACTTCTGGATTCCCTAATCGCACAATGAATACCATTCCCTTTAACCACAGAATTGATCCCACGGACATTAAAGCTTAAAACAGACCATTCAGAAAAAATAGCTGTGTTGTGACTATTCATCGGGGGCATGATCAGGTTCGTCAACGAAAGGAAACCCAAACCCAATTACTGGGTGGGCAAACAAGTATCTGTTAGAACAGGACACAGCGAAATAACCAGAAACCACAAAGTTTGACACCGCAACAACCATTCAAATACGCCAGGGCAGAAGCAGCCAAAAAGCCTGGCGAAGTAGAGTCCTGCAAAATCCTCCCACCCGGAGCAACACCATCATATTAGTTGTCTTCATCTACAGAATCTTGTTTCTTATCCTCATTGTCTTTTTTCCCTGGCTTATTGGGGCCAACACAGCCAGAGGGATTCTTCTTCTTCAGAGCTTTATCAGATAGATCTACTTCTGACAGATTGCAAAATCTTTCCCCTAGGTTTCTGATGGCCTTGGCAGATAAGGAAGGAGGGCCCTCAAACTTATGTTGACACATCAGACAGTTCTTTTTCTGGCAGGAGCCCTGCCTGAACCCAGCCCGAGCATCACGCAGTCTCTTCTCCTTAGGTCAGATTCCACAACTGTAGGCTTGGAGGGGGAAGAGGTCGAATCTGACGGAGCAGAGACGTTGCCAGTAGATTCTTCTGAGAGGACAGATTCAAGGAACTTGCCATCAGGGCATTTCTTGGGGATGGCAAAAGGGTGAGTCTCAGTCTCAGGCTCCAGCAAAGCAGAAGGAATATCTGAAGACAAGAAAGATTTCGACCAACTGAAAGAATATTCATGAAGCAGGTTAGACAGGAAGAAAGGAGACCACTTCTTAGGGATCTGCACAGAGAGTTCTGGATTACCAGCGGGAGCAAAATAGTTAGCCCAGATCATGTAGAATTGGGCATTCCTTTTCCTTTCCAAGTGGCTCAACAAAACAGGGTCTGGCTGCCAATCCTGGGAGAACATATAGTTCAACACCACATTGTTGGGACCATTGTTGATTTGCTCCTCTGGCTGGGCATCAGGGATAAGAATATCCCCTGGCACATGGAGATCTCCCTGGTTTGGTGGGTCGTCAACCTCCTGAAGCCCATTCATAGGAACATCACCCAAAGCAGGGAGGGCAGGGCATTAAAGTGTAGCACCGGCCCAACCACATCCAGGTCATCAAGAATCTGCCCATTCTGCACTGGAACACCATGAATGGGACCAGAAGAACTATCCGAGGACAGGCCCGAATGTTGATTGCTGACTTGCTGCTCGTCAGGTGGCAGGTCCTGCTGGGGCTGCTGCGCAGGTGGGTCATTAACAATCCATTGGTCCCAATCCCCTTGAATATTGTCTGCTGGCTGGACTTGGACATTGCCTTCTGGCGGGAAATTGAGATCCCACCCCGCAGCAGGCATAGGTTGGCCCAAACCAAAGAACTCGAGCGGGAGCTGCTGGCCATCTTCCGGGACCACTGGCATCGGATCTTCATCTTGGGGCTGGCCCCCCAGCAAGGTTTGTTGAATGATTTCACACTGCACTGTCCACGAGTCACCGATAAAGCCATCAGCCTCCGAAAAAACAATGAACTGCGGGACCTACTCGAGAGACGTGACCCGAACCCTAAGCATAGTTCTGTAAACATTGTGTCTGTCTTCCTCCCACAAGATTAATCTACCAAAGGAGCCAATAGCAGCCTGCAAGTATTCTGAGGAACGATAATCAAGGGGGAATCCTAACAACATAAGCCAACATTCGCGATTAAAGAAAAGTGCCCTGTGGTTCCAAGCATCATTATGTCGCTGAGCAGTGAAGGTGGCATCGAGGTATTGCTGCGGACCAAGCAAGACAAGATTGTCTCTTTCAAGCACACTGCTAAACTGAACCAGAACCTGACCCAGGTGCGACCGCTGGATATCCCGCACCCCAAGCCGCCGGTGCTCCACCAAATATTCTCTGACCACATCCCTCACCGCCGGGAAAGTGACCTCATGATCAGGTAAAGGTTGAATATTGATAATAGCCCAATCCTCATGCATTGGCGGGAGACGCCTAGTCACTGACCTGGCCATAACCTCCCGGTGCAGGACCACCGAAGCGCTGAAGCCCGGCGGAAGAAAGGGCTCGGGATCAACACGCCTATACGCCATCGGAGAAGGAAGCGAGGATCGCCAACCAGCAGATGAAGGAGCAGTTTGGGGTTTTGATGAAGTGACACCCAAAGAAAGAGTCAGGGACTGGAGAGGTGATGATTCAGATTTTTTTAATATCTCCCGGGCGAACTCCTCGAAGCAACTATAACTAGGGGGTCCACCGATCAGAGACACCGCGGGGGAGCGAAACCAGGTACTGTGGTCCGGAGATTTTCGATTTCCCACCAAAATGGCACGACTCCCAAAGGCAGGGAACGAGGCTAAAGGAAAACCGAAAGAAGATTTCTTAGAGGGACAAAATAATTCCAAGTGCCCCCGCACCTTACAGAAATGGCAGAGGAAGGCCGGCGAGCCCAGTGGCCCAGCAGGCCCTCGAACCCGAACGAGACGCCATTGAAGGTTGCAAGGCCGAGACTAGTTAAAATTCGAATTTTGAAAATTGGAACAGTCATGAATTTCGTCGCCATGAACTACGCCAATAGGATTAGGGAAAAGCAGTGATGAGGAAACCCTCCTGGAATTCGAAAACCTTGGGGACACAGCCCTTCGCCGAGAGGACGAAGACCACGAACCAGGGGCAGGCAAGCCCAGACGATTGAACGCAGAAATTCTGAGGCGAGACTGATGCGTCCCACCAACGGAGAACCTCTTATCGCTGCGAACCGGAGCCAGATTACGAGTAGGAGAGCCCAGACGATTGAACACAGATATTCTAGTCTTAGCCTGATGCTCATCACCACCAGAGAACTTAATATTGTTACGAATCGGGACAGCATTGGCACCGGTGAGAGGGAGCTTAACAATATCCGCAAAAGATAAACTCTTCCTGCCCCGAACATTCAGCCAAGATGCCGCTTCTTCATCCGTAAAAATCTTGAATTCATGTTTCCAGTTAGGGCCACCGTGGTTCCAAAGGTTGAAGAATGCTCTGAATTCCTTACGATCAATGCATCTGGAATTGTAGATATGGAAACCCACAACCATCGAAGAAACCGAGAACCGAAAAACCCGATCAGCGAGCTGAAGCACCTCAAAGCCAGACGCGAACCCACCGAGGGCGGCCTGGAGGAGATGACCAACAGAATCCGAGTTCAACTTGAAGATGCATCTGCCAAAAGAAACCACCAACCAGAAGGACGACCGAAGACAGGGGCGAGCAGGACAAAACGAAGAAGCCAAATTAAGCCTGAGGGAATCCTCGAAGGCCAACCCCGGCCGAAAGTCCAGGAGCGCGAGGTCCATGCTTGAAGAAACAAGAAGACCAGGGGGGCAGGGGAGCGCGAGGAGCGAGAGGACCTGAGCTAGAAGGGCCGAGATGGTTTGGACTTTGGATAGGTCCAATAGAGACCTCCAGAGGTACCGGTGCGTAGTGATATCCTAAGACATGATAGTAATGGAAGAGATGCAGGGGAAGTCCGAAGTTGACATGAGATGAGACAGTAAAAGTAAACCTGGAAGGATTGGAATATACTCAAATATTTAGCCTTAAATAAATAGGAGTGAATGGAAAACAACTATCCACGTGTCTAAACCTTGATTTGTGACTTCTTGTGTTTTAACTCTACCCCAACATGCTTGGGGCTAAAAGGCATTGTTGTTGCTGCTCTTTGACTTTCAGACACTCAGATATTCATTGATTTGATATGAGAAAACATTAAGATTTTTTTTTGTTGACTTTGATATCCAATTGAGTATATTTGGTTGCCTTTAAGTGGTATAAGCCAAGTTAACTCACATCCTCAAAGATATTAATTTGACTACAGTTCAGATATCAATTTTAACACACATCTTATCTAACCATACCTTAACAGTTGGGATTTCATTCAATAATCGTGATGGTTTTACTTCCATATATTTACAGGATCCTGCATCAGGCCTGTCCTCGAGGAACAAAAGGAAACTACATTGGGGGTATTTTTTTCATTATTGTATCATGCTTCTGCACTTCTATATTACTCTTAATGTCAGAATACAAGTGAATTATCCATATATCTTCATCAGCTTAAACTTTTGGGT
Organism: Zea mays; assembly: GCF_902167145.1. NCBI lineage: Eukaryota > Viridiplantae > Streptophyta > Magnoliopsida > Poales > Poaceae > Zea > Zea mays. The sequence continues at coordinate 155,737,404 of NC_050103.1, read as the reverse complement.
TGAATTGTTTGGTGCATGCAATTTAATATGGTATTAAAGTTAGAGGTCTCGAGTTGGTATCCTGGTTAGTGCAAGTAAATAAAAATAATTGTTGTTCACTTCTATTCCACATCTGAGACCTGAGAGAGTCTTGATGTGAAGATTGACCTTTTACGTTGAACTAATGAACTATTTGGTGGATGCAACTTAATACTCCCTCTGCCCCATTATATTGGTCGTCTGAGCGGTGTTCCGGATTGTCTAAATTCATAGAATTTTTTATGTATCTGAAGCCCATTTGTGTCCTGGTTCAGAGAATATTTCATGTATGTGATTGAATGCTAGAACGACTAATATAATGGAACAGAGGGAGTACTTGTTTAGTACAGCCTTACTCCACTGCTTTACCCTTCATTATTCAAGGATTTGTTTGAATTGCACAATTCCAACGCAAACCTTTTATATTTTTCAAAAGGTTTGATAGCACTGGTCCACCTTTCATTTTGTTCAAGAAAGAAACACAGCCTGACTTGTCCACTTCGATATGTGGGGGAAAACTAAGACACAAAGGTTTCTCACCGCGATCTGGTATTCTGGTCATAGATATAATCTATCTGTATCGGCAACTTTAAGATTTCTAACAACTTTGTCTGCTGAGCATGATGTCTCTCTGCCATCAAGAAATTAATGCGGTTTGAACCACGAGAAAGTAAAGTTTAAAGTTCAGCATCGTGTGACATTACTGTGGCCACATTTCAGAAATGCCGAAGCGATAACCTGTTTATCACTTTCACTTGTGAAAGGCGCCGATGGTAATCCCATATGTGTCCCATCTTTTTCAGGCTTGACATTAAAGAACGATGGGAAAGAAAGGCAAACATGTAAAAATATCTGAAGATCCAACAACAAAAGCATATCCACACCGCACTCATTTGAAATTTGAAAGCTGAGGGACAAAACAAAGCGGCCGACCTTTTCCACGGATCATCATGTTGCTGGTAAAGGTTTGTCAGCTAGCAGAACTGATCAGTAAGCTAGTATCTAATTTTTCAGTGTTTTGTCTAACGTTTTCTCCAGACGTTTGGTTGGGACTTTGCTCTGTTGTATTGTCCGATCCAAACTTGCAAAGTTCAAGTGCGATGATAATTTGTTTATTGCTGTGTGATATAGTTTGGGTTTGTTTGTCCTCTTTTTGTGTGAGAAAAGGTACTGATGGTGCAACACAGGCCCATGTGCACAATGGAACATAGTTGTTGCTGATGATACTAGTGTATATAGAAGATTATTTCTCATATGCTTCTCGCAACTTGCTGGTGCGGCTTGTTTACAAGAATGAAGCAGGTGAAGGCAAATCGTGCAATAAGTTATCGACGGACCGCATACAGATCTCGCCCCCAGGATGTGCCCATTTTTAAATCCTCGAGCGCCTTTGGCCTGGTCCATCTGGGACCTTTTGCGATGGTTTCCGTTCGTACTATGCTGTCCTGTCAACGCAAGTACTATATATATGTACTTGAAGTTGTATCTGCAAACTTGCCAGCGAAGTGGTGGTGTATAAAAAAAATAAAGATTTGATTAAATGCTTCACGTTTGATAAAAGAATGAAGTGAGCGAGCGGAAATGCGCACGGTCGGAATCGGAACGTTGAGCCGGAGCAGACCGATGGATGGCAAGAGGTCAAAAGCGTTCATCACTCTTCGGAAACTACGGGCTCGCCGCCGCTGATACCATTTTCAGTGTCATCAGCAATTAAAATATGACAAACTGCGAAAGGGTAGAGAAACGAATATTCTGTGTACTACTACGAGTAGCTTATTGGGAGATTGAGAATACGGGGAAGTGGTAAAGAAAGGGGAAATGACATCTCAAACTTGGGGTGTTTGGTTTCTTTAGGGCTTGTTTGGAAGCATGTGAAATGGAGAGAACTGAGGGGGCTGTAATCCCTTGCTATTCAAAATTGAATAGCAAGGGATTATAACCCCCTCAATTCTCTTTATTCCACTTACTACCAAATAAACCCTTAGGGGGTGTTTGGTTTGAGGAATCATTACATCTAAAATGAGATGGTGTATCATGAGTCTATTTTTAAAATTTGGTTGGATGACCTCATTATTCGTATTAGTACTAACTAACTATGAGAAATGATGTGGTGATGGATGATGTGGTGATGGATCAACTCATTCCATTCTACAAACTAAACAAAAAAGTGAGAGTGAGAAGATGATAGACTAGCTCATTCCTCAAACTAAACACCCATATTAGTCACCCTTTTAAACTTTAGAAACTAAATATTAGTCTCTAGAAATACTATTTAGGAGGCTTCATTTAGGGGTGTTTGTTTGGGATTGTACTGCCCACATTATATAATCTATGCAGATTATAATCCCAAATAAACATCCTCTTATTCATATCGTTTAGTGGTTTATTGACTAAAAGTGACTAAAATTTAGTCAACTAAAGTTTAGAAGATGGGAGCCAAACACCCCATTGGTCTGTTCACGTTGGCCATATGTAGCAGTCGTGACACCTTATGTTGTCCAAACCCATGACCCGCCAGGCAGACCCTTAGGATGGCAATGGCAAAAGGGTTAAAGTCAGGGATAAAATTAAAGCAAAGTGCAATTAGTGTGCAAATAAGCTTGGAGGAGGGACATAAAGAAATGGAGCCAAACATCTTAATGATCATCTCAAGATGTATCCATACCGTAAGAGCAAAATGGCATGGCAAAGCAAGACATTTAGCCAAAGGTCATTAAGGTTTGGTTCTCAAGACAAAGGGAAAGTGTCAATGGAAAACGCTAAAAAGGAGCTTGCCTCTATGACGGTGTTACATGAATACCCACTATGCATGGTTGACCACACATGATTTGTAAGATTTGTTAGTGCACAATCTTTATTTAAAATGGTGACAAGGAACATTATTAGGTATGAGCTATGTATTGTTGTGTCATAATTTTGAGTTGTGTAATATTTATTAAATACTAAATAGTGCTCGCAAACAAATACTAAATAGTGTTTTGGCTAACTGATATTTCCTTAGGAAGGACATCATGAAGCAATACGAGACAGAAGAAGAAATGCATTGCTTTCATGGCAGGAAATAAGTGTAGGGTTGCTATCATTACTAATTGAAAAAATTTCCTATGTGCCATCAAAATTTATAACCATTCCTTGTGTGCCATTGAATGGCATATAGGGAAAAAAATTTTGTGTGTATGACATGTGGGGCTAGTGGCACACAAGGAATGAGTATAATTTTTGATGACACACATGTAATTTCCCCTTACTAATATGTGGACTTCATACAACCAAAAGAAAGGCTACATGGCTACCACAAACCATTATTGATCAACCATGGAAGCTTAGGAGCATTGTGATGAGGTAATGTGACTTGTTCATTGCTGAAATATTCATTTATTTCTAAAATAATGTAACAGACTAACATGATTGTTCATTGTTGTGCGTTCATTTACATGCCAAGTACACTTACTATTGAGGTTATTGCTCAAGAGATGATTGAAGTCGCATGGAATCTTGATGAGAAGGTATCAACTCTGACCATTGCTACAAATGATAAGGTCATAGCATCGTTAGAGTAAGATAGGGAAAGATAAACTTATGTTAGAGGGTAGCACATTGCACATGCGGTGTTGTGCCCACATTCTCAACCTGATTATGAAGGATGGTTTTGATATCATACAAAAGGCTATTGAAAGGATTCGTGATAACATATCTTTTTGGACAACAACACCAAAAAAATTGAAAATTGAAGAAATTGCTAAATTTGTGAAAATCATTATAACTAAGAAGTTATGCCTTGATTACAAACTAGATGGAACTTAAGATTCATTATGCTTAGTGTTGCCCTTTCCTACAAGGTTGTTTTTATCCATGCTATGCATGTTAAGAAACAATATGAATGTTGCCCTAATGAAGAATAATGGTCATGTGTCCATGATGTAGTTGAGAAATTGCACATGTTTTATGGAATCATCGGAATTTTCTCTAGAACTCAATTTTTTACTACTAGTACGATGTTTCCAAATATTTGTGAAATCAAAATGAATATGATGCATTGGTCAAGTTGTGGCAATGAAATCATAGAAGAAATGCCAGTTAGGATGAATGAGAAGGCCGACAAGTATTGGCTTGATGTGCAAGGTCTAATGAGAATTGCTACACTTCTTGATCCTCAATTTAAAACTGAAATGTTACTAGTTGTTTTTAAATCACCAAATTATCATGTGATCTGATGAATGAGTATCAACTACAAGATGATGAAGGTAACAAAGAACCATCTACCTCACCGCCTTCTATTGAAGATCCATTAGTTATGTATATTTCTAATGCTCGCATTGCTAAGAAGAGTTTTGGGACGAAGGCCGACCCTGACCTTGATCCCTCCTAACAACCATGAAACTGCTTAATTACATAGGGACCAAAGCAACACCTCGGAGAGAAGCGGTGTGATCAATGAAGCCAGATGGGGGCTAGGACGCATCAAAGGCCCCTAAAACACCAAGCGAATACCCAGATACTACAAGAAGTTGTTTGAGGCACGAAGACACTCCACTCCGATGGGTCACCATGGGGCGACTCTTCGCTACACACCTTGTGTGAAGTACACAAGATAGAAGAGATGTAGGATTTCACCAAACATCTGCCCCATTACGGGGTGCACCCACCTGGTCCACCTGCTAGTCTCTGATGTGGGTGTAAAGGGTGGCGTAATGGAGAATGTAGTCGTATTGACCTGTAATTATCCCATTGCACAGTATATCCGGGGCATGTAGTAGGTAACTAAGGGTATTAGGTTAATTTAGGCCTCGGGGCCTTGGTTACCCTATAAATACCCATGTCCCATACCTGAATGGGACACACTTGATAATTTAGCTCCTAGACATCCATTTTTTTCGTGCCACTTGACACCCTGTTCACGAGTCCTTGGGCCCACTGTTCTCAGTCCCAACAAAGAGATTGACATCTCTATGTCTAAAATATGAATTAGACCATTACTTGAAGGATGATTATGTTCTAGCTACAAAGGAAAATTTTAATGTATTGGATGGATGTAAGGTAGCTAGGACACGATATCATACATTGAGGATGATTGCATGTGATATTTATGCCATTCTAGTGAGCAGTATTGCTTTAGAGTCAGGATTTAGCACAAGTGGAAGAGTTCCTAGCGAGCTATCACAACCGTCTTACTCTTGATATGCTAGATGCCTTAATGTGCTCATAGGATTGGATTAGAAACCAATGCAAAGGTATATAAAGCATTTAATTTGGTTGGTTGTACTTTGGATTTGCACTAAAATTTTATGTTCGTGAAATGCATATGATGAAAATAGTTTTCCTTCAAGCTTTTGGACGGTTCTTCAGGACATATCAGAAGGGATGCACGTAATATTCTAAAGGAAATGTAATTTTCAGTTATTTGTGACTTGATAAATACACATTGAAATTTACATCCTCCATTTTTAGGAGCTGGCAATGTGATATTTCTATAAAGAAGTTAATTCTGACTTTGTGAACATGTTGCATGTATTTGGTGTAATGTTATGTGTCATCTTATTCATGTAGCCTTGTTAGACTTGTAATCTTAAATTCTTAGTGTTCACTTATCTATTCGAGATTTGGAGTATGGAAAGAACTTGGACCGGGTGTATTATGTGTGTAGTGTGCCATGTGATCGTAGCTGATGTGCAGTGGACCGTGGTTATTACTTATTAGTGACTTGTGACATGTGAGTTTGGTTTTAGTTTGGATTTGGACTTTAGCTTGTAATCTCGTACATGCATTTTCATGTTATGTGGTTTAGGGAAGCAAGCCAGAAGCATATTATAAATTAACATGGTGATGCATATAATTAATATTTTATCTCTCACCCAATAAATTTAGAATAGTATTATTTCTTATCTTTAGAATGTGGTGGGAAGTTAAACTTAAAGCTAAATAGGATAGTGCGAATTCAAAGTCCTCTAAAATAAAAGGATTCAAATAATCTTAGATAGTAGGATGATGAGTGAGCTGCGAGCTTATATATAGCTAGTAGGGCAATATTAGTCTATTCTTGTCGACGTTTCGAGACCGGGGGGTCCCTAAGCCGACGAGTGAATGTCGCCGCGTGCCCCAGCCCAGATGGGTCGACGCGAGGCCGAGCGCGAAGGGGGGAAGTGAGGCGGCCGGAGACCGGCGTGAGAGAGGTGGGAATCCCGCGGCCTTCGTGTTCGTCCCGCGCCCAGGTCGGGTGCGCTTGCAGTAGGGGGTTACAAGCGTCCACGCGGGAGAGGGAGCGAGCGGCCTCACGCGAGCGCCTGTCTCGTCCTCGTCCCCGCGCGGCCAACCCTCTCTAAGAGGGCCCTGGTCCTTCCTTTTATAGGCGTAAGGAGAGGATCCAGGTGTACAATGGGGGGTATAGCAGAGTGCTACGTGTCTAGCGGAGGAGAGCTAGCGCCCTAAGTACATGCCGTCGTGGCAGCCGGAGAGATTTTGGCACCCAGCTGGTGTGATGTCGTGGCCGTCGGAGGAGTGCTGGAGCCTGGCGGAGGGACAACTGTCGGGGCTGTCGAGTCCTTGCTGACGTCCTCTTGCTTCCGTAAGGGGGCTGAGAGCCGCCGTCGTCACAGAGTATGCGAGGCGCCATCATTGCCCATCTGGCGGAGCGAGCCAGATGGGACGCCGGTCTTGTTCCCCGTGGCCCGAGTCAGCTCGGGGTAGGGTGATGATGGCGCCTCCTGTCGACGTGGCTGGTCTGCGCCCTAGGTTGGGCGATGTGGAAGCTCCTCCGAAGCTGAGGTCGAGTCTGTCTTCCGTGGTCGAGGTCGAGTCCGAGCCCCTGGTTCGGGCAAGGCGGAGACCGTCGGCTGAGGCCAGGGCGGAGTCCGAGCCCTGGGGTCGGGCGGAGCGGAGTTTGTCGTCTTCTGGGGCTGAGCCCAAGTCCGAGCCCTGGGTCGGGCAGAGCGGAGTTCGTCGTCTTCCGGGACTTAGCCCGAGTCCGAGCCCTGGGTCGGGCGGAGCGGAGTTCGCCGTCTTCCGGGACTTAGCCCGAGTCCGAGCCCTGGGTCAGGCGGAGCGGAGTTCGCCGTCTTCCGGGACTTAGCCCGAGTCCGAGCCCTGGGTCGGGCGGAGCGGAGTTCGCCGTCTTCCGGGACTTAGCCCGAGTCCGAGCCCTGGGTCGGGCGGAGCGGAGTTCGCCGTCTTCCGGGACTTAGCCCGAGTCTGAGCCCTGGGTCGGGTGAAGCGGAGTTCGTCGTCTTCCGGGACTTAGCTCGAGTCCGAGCCCTAGGTCGGGCGAAGCGGAGCTTCCTATGGTGCCTTCGGCCGGGCCTGACTGCCTGTCAGTCTCACTCTGTCAAGTGCCACCGCAGCCGGAGTGGCACAGGCGGCGCTGTCCTTCTGTCAGGCCGGTCAGTGGAGCGGCGAAGTGACGGCGGTCACTTCGGCTCTGCCGGCTGGGGGGCGCGCGTCAGGATAAAGGTGTCAGGCCACCTTTGCATTAAATGCTCCTGCGATTTGGTCGGTCGGTGCGGCAATTTGGTCAGGGTTGCTTCTTGGCGAAGACAGGGCCTCGGGCGAGCCGGAAATATATTCGCCGCTGGAGGGGGGCCTCGGGCGAGACGGAAATCCTTCGGGGTCGGCTGCCCTTGTCCGAGGCTAGGCTCGGGCGAGGCGTGATCGAGTCCCTCGAATGGACTGATCCCTGACTTAATCGCACCCATCAGGCCTTTGCAGCTTTATGCTGATGGGGGTTACCAGCTGAGAATTAGGAGCCTTGAGGGTACCCCTAATTATGGTCCCCGACAGTAGCCCCCGAGCCTCGAAGGGAGTGTTAGCACTCGCTTGGAGGCTTCCATCGCACTTTTTTGCAAGGGGACCAGCCTTTCTCGGTGCGTTTTGTTCCGGTGGGTGCGCGCGAGCGCACCCGCCGGGTGTAGCCCCTGAGGCCTCGGAGGAGTGGTTTCACTCCTCCGAGGTCTTATTGCCTCGCGTAATGCTTCGGCTGGTCTGGTCGTTCCCTCATGCGAGCTGGCCGTAGCCCGGGTGTACGGTTGGGTCCCAAGTTCTCGGGCTGGTATGTTGACGCTGTCAACGATTTGGCCGGAGCCGGGCTTGCGAGAGCAGCCCCCGAGCCTCTGCATAGGGCGAGAGGATGATCAGGGACAGACTCGACTTTTTTACATACGCCCCTGTGTCGCCTTTCCGCAAGGAGGAGGGGGGGGGGAAAGCGCCATGTTGCCCTCGATGGGCGCCGAACATGGTGTCTCCGGTGAGCTGCAGGCGGGTAATCCGAGTGGACGTCCGTGCCCCATTCGTTAGGGGTCGGCTAGGGGCCCAGAGGCACGCCCAAAAGTACCTGCGGGTGATCTGCCGGACCCGGTCCCCTGGCGACGGGGTCCGAGGGCTCGATGCCTCCCTCTAATGGGATTCCGTTACAAGATCGTTCCCGCTGGTCTCGGAAATGTCCTAGGGTACCTTGGGAGCGCAGCCCGAGCCTTGGTTATGTATCGAACGTACCCATGGTCATCCCTCGCTCTGTGTCTGAGGCGACTGTGAACCCTTCGGGGGCCAGCCTTCGAACCACTGATCAGTAGTGGGCGTGGAGCCCGAGTAGCCTGAGGCGGTCGTTGAACCCTTCCGAGGGGCCGGCCTTCGAACCTCTGATCAGTAGTGGGTGTAGGGCCCACGTGATCTGAGGCGGCTGTCGAAACCTTCCGAGGGGCCAGCCTTCGAACCTCTGATCAGTAGGGAGGCTCGAAGCCTGGTTCCTTCACGGGAAAGGATCCTTTTCGGGATATCCCCCTTTCCTAGTCCCTGTCGCAAGAGAGAGAAAGAGGAAAAAAGGAAAAGGATACGAAATCGAACGACGCGGCGTACATTTTTTGACGCGGTCATTATGGCGAAGGCGAAGCGTCGCCCGCTTCTCCTGCCAGAGGCGCCGCCTGTCCCGCCGCGGAGTTAATGCAACGGGGCGAGTGGTTGGCGGGGCGGCCGTTGCGCGCGCGCGAGCCGTTCGAGGAACGGAACACGGGCGCGTTGTCTTCACGCCGTGAGAGAGGGTTCTCTCGTTGCCCCCAGATGGGATGTAGGCTTGGCTGGCGACGTGACCGCTGCTCCTGCCCGCCTGCCACCGCCATTACTGCCGGCCCATTTTTGGCCGCATTGACCGTCGCGCCAGGCTGGTGAAAGGGAAATGTGCCCTTGGGCCATTTCTAAGTATTTTGGTGATTTAGTGTCAAAACAAGTGCTTAAATGTAAAATGGTGAACAAAGTACAAACCAAGGATAAAGGTATGTTTCTCAGACTTAGTACATTGTTTTATGGACTAATGTATTGTGTCTAAGTGCTGGAAACAGGAAAAATCTAATTGAAAATGTCTTGGCTCGAGCAGCCAAGAATCTGCTCAGTCTGGGAGCACCGGACTGTCCGGTGGTGCACCGGACAGTGTCCGGTGCGCCAGGCTGGTTCGAGCGAAGTGGCCGCTCTCGGGAATTCACCGATGACGTACGGCTATAATTCACCGGACTGTCCGGTGTGCACCGGACTGTCCGGTGAGCCAACGGTCGGCCGGGCCAACGGTCGGCCGCGCGATCTGCGCGGGACACGTGGCCGAGCCAACGGCTAGAAGGGGGCACCGGACTGTCCGGTGTGCACCGGACATGTCCGGTGCGCCAACGGCTCTCTGGCTGCCAACGGTCGACTTCGCTGAAAAAGGAAAGAAATCGGGCACCGGACACTGTCCGGTGCGCTAGTCGACAGAAGGCAAGATCAGCCTTCCTAGAATGCTCTCAACGGCTCCTAGCTGCCTTGGGGCTATAAAAGGGACCCCTAGGCGCATGGAGGAGCACACCAAGCATTCCTATAACATTCCTAAGCACCAAGACATCGATTCCGCGCCTTTGATTCTTTGCGATAGCAATTAGAGCTCTAGATGAGTAGTGAACTCTTTGAGTTGTGTTGTGAGCTCTCTTTGCGACTTGTGTGCGTGGTGTTGCTGTGATTTCTTGTCTTGAGTGCGTTGCTAATCCCTCCCTTGCTCCGTGCTTCTTTGTGAATTTCAAGTGTAAGGGCGAGAGGCTCCAAGTTGTGGAGATTCCTTGCAAACGGGATTGAGAAAAAGCAAGCAAAACACCGTGGTATTCAAGTGGGTCTTTGGACCGCTTGAGAGGGGTTGATTGCAACCCTCGTCCGTTGGGACGCCACAACGTGGAGTAGGCAAGCGTTGGTCTTGGCCGAACCACGGGATAACCACCGTGCCATCTCTGTGATTGATTTCTTGTGGTTATTGTGTTTTGACTCCTCTCTAGCCACTTGGCAATTATTGTGCTAACGATTAACCAAGTTTTGTGGCTTAAGTTTTCAAGTTTCACAGGATCACCTATTCACCCCCCCCTCTAGGTGCTCTCAATTGGTATCGGAGCCGTTCTCTTCAAGAAGGGACTAATCGCCTGAAGAGATGGATCCTAAGGGAAAGGGGATGGTGGTCAACAACAATGAGAAGGATTCTATCTTCAACGAGCCGAAGGATGACAAGCCTACCGACTCGGGCTCAAGCCACAAGCGCAAAGACGGGAAGAAGAAGAAGACAAGGCGCATCAAGGAGATCGTCTACTACGACAGCGACGAATCTTCTTCTTCCCAAAAGGATGACGACGACTACGAGAAAAAGAAAACGGTCAATTCAAACTTTTCTTTTGACTACTCTCGTATTCCGCATAGTACAAATGCTCATTTATTATCCATTCCACTTGGTAAACCTCCTCACTTTGATGGAGAAGACTACGGATTTTGGAGTCACAAAATGTGTAGTCATTTGTTCTCTCTCCATCCAAGCATATGGGAGATAGTTGAGAATGGAATGCATTTTGATAGTAGTGACAGTCCCATGTTTATCAATGAGCAAATTCATAAAAATGCACAAGCTACTACTGTTCTTCTAGCTTCCTTGTGCAGGGATGAATACCACAAAGTGAGCGGCTTGGATAACGCCAAGCAAATTTGGGACACCCTCAAGATCTCTCATGAAGGGAATGATGTCACAATGCTCACCAAGATGGAGTTGGTGGAAGGCGAACTCGGGAGATTCGCTATGATAAGGGGAGAAGAGCCAACTCAAACGTACAACCGGCTCAAGACCCTTGTCAACAAGATAAGAAGATATGGAAGCACGCGATGGACGGACCACGACGTCGTCCGCCTAATGCTAAGGTCTTTTACTGTCCTTGATCCTCATCTTGTGAACAATATTCGTGAGAATCCTAGGTACACCAAGATGACGCCCGAGGAGATACTTGGAAAGTTCGTGAGCGGGCGAATGATGATCAAGGAAGCAAGATACGTGGACGACGCATTGAATGGTCCAATTAATGAGCCTCAACCTCTTGCTCTCAAGGCAACAAGAAGCAAAGAGACGCTACATAGCAAGGTGGCACAAATTGAGGCGGCCGGACTTAACGATGAAGAGATGGCTCTCATCATCAAGAGATTCAAGACGGCGCTAAAAGGTCACAAGGGGCAGCCAAGCAAGACCAAGACAAAGGGGAAGCGCTCATGCTTCAAATGTGGTAAGCTTGGTCATTTTATTGCTAATTGTCCCGACAATGATAGTGATCAGGATCAAGGGAACAAGAGGGAAAAGAAGAAGAACTATAAAAAGGCAAAGGGCGAGGCGCATCTAGGCAAGGAGTGGGATTCGGATTGCTCCTCTTCCGACTCCGACAATGAAGGACTCGCCGCCACCGCCTTCAACAAGTCATCCCTCTTCCCCAACGAGCGTCACACATGCCTTATGGCAAGGGAGAAGAAGGTATGTACTCGAAACTCTACTTATGATTCTTCAAGTGAGGACGAATCTAGTGATGAGGATGAAATAGATTATTCATGTTTATTTAAGGGCCTAGATAGAACCAAGGTAGAGAAAATTAATGAATTGATTGATGCCTTGAATGATAAGAATAGGCTTTTAGAAAAACAAGAGGACTTGTTGTATGAAGAACATGACAAATTTGTAGAAGCACAAAAATCTCATGCCTTAGAAGTTAAGAGAAATGAAATGCTTTCTTGTGAATTATCTTCTTGCCATGAGACAATTTCTAGCTTAAGGAGCATTAATGATGATTTGAATGCTAAGTTAGAAATAGCTAGTAAATCAACAACTTGTGTAGAAAATGTTGTTATTTGCAATAGATGTAAAGATTTTGATATTGATGCTTGTAGTGAACACATAGCTTCTATTGCAAAGTTAAATGATGAAATGGCTAGTCTTAATGCCCAACTTAAGGCTAGCAAAAGTGATTTGGATAAACTAAAATTTGCTAGGGATGCCTACACGATTGGTAGACACCCCTCAATTAAGGATGGGCTTGGCTTCAAGAGGGAAGCCAAGAACTTAACAAGCCATAAGGCTCCCATCTCCGCCAAGGAGAAAGGGAAGGCCACTATGGCAAGTAGTACTAAAAAGAACCATGCTTTTATGTACAATGATAGAAGACAGTCTCATAGGAGTTGTAATACTTTTGATTCACATGCCTATGACTCTTATGCTATGTATGCTTCCAGTTCTTCCTATATGCATGGTAGAAATATGCCTAGGAAAAATATTCATCATGTGCCTAGGAAGAATATTGTTCATGTTCCTAGAAAAGTTATGAATGGTCCCTCTACAATTTATCATGCTTTGAATGCTTCCTTTGCTATTTGTAGAAAGGATAGGAAGATAGTTGCTAGGAAATTAGGGGCAAAATGCAAGGGTGATAAAGCTTGCATTTGGGTCCCTAAGGAAATTGTGACTAACCTTGTAGGACCCAACAAGAGTTGGGTACCTAAGACCCAAGCCTAAATTTGCCTTGCAGGTTTATGCATCCGGGGGCTCAAGCTAGATTATCGACAGCGGATGCACAAACCATATGACGGGGGAGAAGAAGATGTTCACCTCCTACGTCAAAAACAAGGATTCCCAAGATTCAATAATATTCGGTGATGGGAATCAAGGCAAGGTAAAAGGATTAGGTAAAATTGCTATTTCAAATGAGCACTCTATCTCTAATGTGTTTTTAGTTAAGTCTCTTGGATATAACTTGCTATCTGTTAGTCAATTATGCAATATGGGATATAACTGTCTATTTACAAATGTAGATGTGTCTGTCTTTAGAAGAAGTGATGGTTCATTAGCTTTTAAGGGTGTATTAGACGGCAAACTTTATTTAGTTGATTTTGCAAAAGAGGAGGCCGGTCTAGATGCATGCTTAATAGCTAAGACTTGCATGGGCTGGCTATGGCATCGTCGCTTAGCACATATGGGGATGAAGAACCTTCACAAGCTTCTAAAGGGAGAACACGTGATAGGTTTAACTAACGTGCAATTCGAAAAAGATAGACCTTGTGCAGCTTATCAGGCAGGTAAACAAGTGGGAGGAGCGCATCACAGCAACAATGTGATGACCACATCAAGACCCCTGGAGCTGCTACATATGGACCTCTTCGGACCCGTCGCCTATCTAAGCATAGGAGGAAGTAAGTACGGTCTTGTTATTGTTGATGACTTTTCCCGCTTCACTTGGGTGTTCCTTTTGCAGGATAAGTCTGAAACCCAAGGGACCCTCAAGCGCTTCCTAAGGAGAGCTCAAAATGAGTTTGGGCTCAAAGTGAAGAAGATAAGGAGCGACAACGGGTCCGAGTTCAAGAACCTTCAAGTGGAGGAGTTCCTTGAGGAGGAAGGGATCAAGCATGAGTTCTCTGCTCCCTACACACCACAACAAAATGGTGTGGTAGAGAGGAAGAACAGGACGCTCATCGATATGGCAAGGACGATGCTTGGAGAGTTCAAGACCCCCGAGTGTTTTTGGTCGGAAGCCGTGAACACTGCTTGCCACGCCATCAACAGGGTCTACCTTCATCACCTCCTCAAGAAGACGTCGTATGAGCTGCTAACCGGTAACAAACCCAATGTATCTTACTTTCGTGTATTTGGGAGTAAATGCTACATTCTAGTGAAGAAGGGTAGAAATTCTAAGTTTGCTCCCAAAGCTGTAGAAGGGTTTTTGTTAGGTTATGACTCAAATACAAAGGCGTATAGAGTCTTCAACAAATCATCGGGTTTGGTTGAAGTCTCTAGCGATGTTGTATTTGATGAGACTAATGGCTCTCCAAGAGAGCAAGTTGTTGATCTTGATGATGTAGATGGAGAAGATATTCCGACGGCCGCTATACGAACCATGGCGATTGGTAATGTACGACCACAGGAACAAAAGGAGCAAGATCAACCTTCTTCCTCAACTATGGTGCATCCCCCAACTCAAGATGATGCACAGGAGGCGTGTGATCAAGGGGGAGCACAAGATGATCAAGTAATGGAGGAAGAAGCACAACCGGCACCTCCAACTCAAGTCCGAGCGATGATTCAAAGGGATCATCCCGTCGACCAGATTTTGGGTGACATAAGCAAGGGAGTAACTACTCGGTCTCGATTAGTTAATTTTTGTGAGCATTACTCCTTTGTCTCTTCTATTGAGCCTTTCAGGGTAGAGGAGGCCTTGCTAGATCCGGACTGGGTGTTGGCCATGCAAGAGGAGCTCAACAACTTCAAGAGGAATGAGGTTTGGACACTGGTGCCTCGTCCTAAGCAAAATGTTGTGGGAACCAAGTGGGTGTTCTGCAACAAACAAGACGAGCACGGAGTGGTGACAAGGAACAAGGCTCGACTTGTGGCAAAAGGTTATTCCCAAGTCGCAGGTTTGGACTTTGAGGAGACTTTTGCTCCTGTGGCTAGGCTAGAGTCCATTCGTATTTTGCTAGCATATGCCGCTCACCATTCTTTCAGGTTGTTCCAAATGGATGTGAAGAGCGCTTTCCTCAACGGGCCAATCAAGGAGGAGGTGTACGTGGAGCAACCCCTGGCTTCGAGGATGAACGGTACCCCGACCATGTGTGTAAGCTCTCTAAGGCGCTCTATGGACTTAAGCAAGCCCCAAGAGCATGGTATGAATGCCTTAGAGACTTTCTAATTGCTAATGCTTTCAAAGTTGGGAAAGCCGATCCAACTCTTTTCACTAAGACTTGTGACGGTGATATTTTTGTGTGCCAAATTTATGTCGATGACATAATATTTGGTTCTACTAATAAAAAGTCTTGTGAAGAGTTTAGCAGGGTGATGACGCAGAAATTCGAGATGTCGATGATGGGCGAGTTGAACTACTTCCTTGGGTTCCAAGTGAAGCAACTCAAGGACGGCATCTTCATCTCCCAAACGAAGTACACGCAAGACTTGCTAAAGCGGTTTGGGATGAAGGACGCCAAGCCCGCAAAGACTCCGATGGGGATCGACGGACACACTGATCTCAATAAAGGAGGTAAGTCCGTTGATCAAAAGGCATACCGGTCAATGATAGGGTCATTACTTTCCTTATGTGCTAGTAGACCAGATATTATGCTTAGCGTATGCATGTGTGCTAGATTTCAATCCGATCCTAAGGAGTGTCACTTAGTGGCAGTGAAGCGAATCCTTAGATATTTAGTTGCTACGCCTTGTTTCGGGCTCTGGTATCCAAAGGGGTCTACCTTTGACCTAATTGGATATTCAGATTCCGACTATGCTGGATGTAAGGTCGATAGGAAGAGTACATCGGGGACGTGCCAATTCTTAGGAAGGTCCCTGGTGTCATGGAACTCTAAGAAACAAACTTCTGTTGCCCTATCCACCGCTGAGGCCGAGTATGTTGCCGCAGGACAGTGTTGCGCGCAACTACTTTGGATGAGGCAAACCCTCAGGGACTTTGGCTACAATCTGAGCAAAGTCCCACTCCTATGTGATAATGAGAGTGCTATCCGCATGGCGGATAATCCTGTTGAACACAGCCGCACAAAGCACATAGACATCCGGCATCACTTTTTGAGAGACCACCAGCAAAAGGGAGATATCGAAGTGTTTCATGTTAGCACCGAGAACCAGCTAGCCGATATCTTTACCAAGCCTCTAGATGAGAAGACCTTTTGCAGGTTGCGTAGTGAGCTAAATGTCTTAGATTCGCGGAACTTGGATTGATTTATAGCATACATGTGTTTATGCCTTTGATCGTGTTCCTTATGCATTTTGTTGCTTAGTTATGGTGCTCAAGTTGTACAAACACTCCCTGGACCTCACAAGTCCGTTGCAAAGTGATGCACATTTTTAGGGGGAGATGTGTTACAACTTGACCCTTTGAGACTAACCATGTACTTGAGTTTGATGATTTAGTCTCAAAGAAGGTTTGAAAGGGAAAAGGTGGACTTGGACCATGAAAGACTTCCACTGCACTCCGATGAGAGGGTAACTTATTCCAAGTTCATCTCATGTACCCTTATTGCCTTTGTATTCTTATTGAAGATTTTGGTGAGGCAATGGGGTTCTTGGGCCAAGATTAATCCTGTTCTGGTGCTTGATGCCAAAGGGGGAGAAAATAAAGGCCAAAGTGATAAATGGATCAGCTACCACTTGAGAGATTTTGAAAATAGTAGATTAGAGTTTTTAGTTTGTCAAAACTCTTTTATTGTCTCTCGTGTCAAAAGTTGGCTTCTTGTGGGGAGAAGTGTTGATTATGGGAAAAAGGGGAGTTTTTGAAATCTTGAATCAATTTCTCTTGAAATGACTCTCTTTATATCTTAACATGTGTGTTTGACTTAGAGATAGAAATTTGAGTTTGATTTGCAAAAACAAACCAAGTGGTGGCAAAGAGTGATCCATATATGTCAAATTTTGAATCAAAACAATTTGAGTTCTTATTTGAAGTAAGTTTGTATTTGTTCTACTTGCTGTATATTGTGTTGGCATAAATCACCAAAAAGGGGGAGATTGAAAGGGAAATGTGCCCTTGGGCCATTTCTAAGTATTTTGGTGATTTAGTGTCAAAAACAAGTGCTTAAATGTAAAATGGTGAACAAAGTACAAACCAAGGATAAAGGTATGTTTCTCAGACTTAGTACATTGTTTTATGGACTAATGTATTGTGTCTAAGTGCTGGAAACAGGAAAAATCCAATTGAAAATGTCTTGGCTCGAGCAGCCAAGAATCTGCTCAGTCTGGGAGCACCGGACTGTCCGGTGGTGCACCGGACAGTGTCCGGTGCGCCAGGCTGGTTCGAGCGAAGTGGCCGCTCTCGGGAATTCACCGACGACGTACGGCTATAATTCACCGGACTGTCCGGTGTGCACCGGACTGTCCGGTGAGCCAACGGTCGGCCGGGCCAACGGTCGGCCGCGCGATCTGCGCGGGACACGTGGCCGAGCCAACGGCTAGAAGGGGGCACCGGACATGTCCGGTGCGCCAACGGCTCTCTGGCTGCCAACGGTCGACTTCGCTGAAAAAGGAAAGAAATCGGGCACCGGACACTGTCCGGTGTGCACCGGACTGTCCGGTGCGCCAGTCGACAGAAGGCAAGATCAGCCTTCCTAGAATGCTCTCAACGGCTCCTAGCTGCCTTGGGGCTATAAAAGGGACCCCTAGGCGCATGGAGGAGCACACCAAGCATTCCTACAACATTCCTAAGCACCAAGACATCGATTCCGCGTCTTTGATTCTTTGCGATAGCAATTAGAGCTCTAGTTGAGTAGTGAACTCTTTGAGTTGTGTTGTGAGCTCTCTTTGTGACTTGTGTGCGTGGTGTTGCTGTGATTTCTTGTCTTGAGTGCGTTGCTAATCCCTCCCTTGCTCCGTGCTTCTTTGTGAATTTCAAGTGTAAGGGCGAGAGGCTCCAAATTGTGGAGATTCCTTGCAAACGGGATTGAGAAAAAGCAAGCAAAACATCGTGGTATTCAAGTGGGTCTTTGGACCGCTTGAGAGGGGTTGATTGCAACCCTCGTCCGTTGGGACGCCACAACGTGGAGTAGGCAAGCGTTGGTCTTGGCCGAACCACGGGATAACCACCGTGCCATCTCTGTGATTGATTTCTTGTGGTTATTGTGTTTTGACTCCTCTCTAGCCACTTGGCAATTATTGTGCTAACGATTAACCAAGTTTTGTGGCTTAAGTTTTCAAGTTTCACAGGATCACCTATTCACCCCCCCTAGGTGCTCTCAGCTGGCGCCGCTGGGTCGTGCTCTGGGTCGCCTCGAGTCGCGGTATCGGTTCCGCAGTCGAGGAGGCGCGGTGGTGGCGCAAGTGGCGGTGTAGTTGCATGCACGAAGCACTCGACGCGCCGGTTGCGTGACGCGTGGGCCTGGGCCTCCATGCCGGGCGTGTTGGGAGTCGGAGAAGTGCGCCCACTTGGCGCGGTTGCATGCCGCCTGCATGGCTGCCCGCCCCTTTCGCCCGTTGGTCTGGGCAAAAGTGGAGAGTCGCTTGTAACCGCTGGGCGGTTGTGCACACCGCGCACGGCGGTTTGGCTTCTTCTGCTCTGAGCCGGCTTGCATGACGTGTGGGACCCAGCCCCCGCGCCGCAGGGGAGGACCTTGGAGCGTGTTGGAGAAGACTCAGCCCGCGACGGCTGGGGACCCAAGTAGGGAGAGTCGCCTTTAAAAGGAGGGTGACCCCCTCGGAAGGCGACCATGTCTTCGCGCTCCCTTATGCATCGTGTCTTTCCAGCTTCCAAGCCCCCAGATGGGGGATACCCGCCGTCTTTCCGCCTCATCGTTGGAGGAACGCAACTCCGTGGGAGTTGGTACCTTTCAGCCATCGTTCGGCTTCAAGGATTTTCATCACACAGCCCGGTTGCGCCCCTCCGCTGGTGGTCACCCAAAACGGTGACCTCCAGCCCCTGGATGGGGAGAGGCAAGCCGGGCTATGATCTTGGTCCCGCCCTCATCCTCGAGGGTGTTCGTCATCCTCGCTGGGGTGGGGAGCGAGGCGAGCCGGGGCTCTACCTCCCGCGCGGGCCGGCGGGCCACCTCTTCTTCCAGCTTCTGGTGGTGGCAACCATCCTCCAGCTCTGCGGAGGAGACGTCCTCCAGCCATGTCGGGGAAGGCGAACTGTTGCTGCCCAGCTAGGATGCAACATTCCGCCCTCTTCATCGCTTTCGTGGCGAGGACGGGAGCGAGGACCTGCCGGTGCGCTTTGGAGCGGCCCGCTCTTTGGCTTTAATAGCTGGTTCGCGTCCCTTGAGCGGGAACGCGAACGAGAGCCCTCCGGCGGTCGCGTCCGTCCTGGGACCATGGCTGTTGCTGCAGAGGTCGCTGGCGGGTCCCCCGGTGCTCGTCGCCCCGCAGGCTCCCCGGTGTGGAGGTTGTACATACCCGCGGGGACGGAACCAGAGTTCCGTCTGTAATGGCACTTCGAATGCCAGTGTTTTTGTTCGTTGTGGCTGTTGAGGCCTGAACATGTATGTAATTTCGGCACAGAGCCGTGTTTTCCTCATTTTCGAGCATTGAGACTCGCCTGTTGGTTGTCTGAACCACTTCACCAAGCGTGAGTCGCCCCGTGCAAAGGTGACGAGTGAGGTATCCGTATCCCGGAGGCATAGGAGTCCCTCGGCTCGGTCGGCCTTGTTGCCCGAGGCTTCTCTTGCTCAGTTAAAGGAACCCCTCGGCTGCCCTTCGATGAGCCGAGGCCGGGGGTAGCGGTGTCAGCGCGAACAGAGGCAGAGTTGGCTCGGCAAAAAGACCTGGTCGGCCGGAGCCTGGCCGGGTCGTCCGTTAGCGGGACCGACGCCGGAATTGACCAGCCGAGGCCTCGGGTCGGGCTGGCGTCCCCGGAGGACAGCTGGCCGAGGCCCCGGGGTGACCGGCCGAGCCGCCTGCTCGGGCCGGATTCTCGGAGAAGACCCTGGCGGCGATAGCCCGGGCTTGGTGATGACGTCGTCCTTCAGAGTGGAGATGTTCGGACCGTGTCGCCGTCCGAGGCTAGGTCGGACCTCGCCGAAGGTGTTGTCGACGCTGAGGGTGCTGCTGCTCCCTTCAAGCGTCAAGATCCGAGCCTGCAGGATCGGATCATCTTGTAGCGTGTGTTTCCTGCGGCCGCCGAGGCCAAAACACACCCTCACTGTGTTGTAAAGCTGCGTCTCTTTTCCTCTTGTTTCGAGTATCTGGACCTTTTTGTCGATAACGGAATTGCTTGTGCGAGCGAGAGTTGCTTCTCACGGAAGGTGATGAGTGAGGTATCCGTATCCCGGAGGTGTAGGAGTCCCTCGGCTCGGTCGGCCTTGCCGCTTACGCGCACTCTTGCCCGTCCATGGGGCTCTGTCACCGACGCAGTCGAGAAGGCTCGAAGAATCGCTTCGGCAGAAGAGCTTCCGAACGTGAAGACTTGTTCGGTCCGCGGAATCACTTATCCGAACGCGAGTTACTTATCGCAGAAGGTGATGAGTGAGGTATCCGTATCCCGGAGGCGTAGGAGTCCCTCGGCTCGGTCAGCCTTGGCTTCTTACGTGTACTCCGTCGTTTTCAGGATCCACTTTCGAAGTAGTCAAAAGGCACGAAAGACATTCTGGCAGAAAAGATCTTTTTTCGAGGAAAATTTCAACGCAGAGGGGGGGGTTCCCCCCTTTTAGCCCCTGAGGGAGGGTCGGGCTTTGCCGAGGCAAGGCTGACCCTTCCTTGATGACTAAACTTTGCGCGGGAGCGAGGTATATGAATAACTTGAAAACATCTTAAGGGTAGAAGCGATGTAGCTGTTGGATGTTCCAAGCGTTGCTGTAGACCTCGCCTTGACTGTTGGCCAACTTGTACGTTCCGGGCTTCAGAACCTTGGCGATGACGAACGGCCCCTCCCAGGGGGCGTGAGCTTGTGCCGCCCTCGGGCGTCTTGTCGCAGCCGAAGCACCAGGTCGCCCACCTGGAGGTCTCGGGACCGGACCCCTCGGGCGTGGTAGCGTCGCATGGACTGCTGGTACCGCGCCGAGTGTAGTAAGGCCCTATCCCGAGCCTCTTCCAGTTGGTCCAACGAGTCCTCTCGACTAGCTTGGTTGCTTTGGTCGGTGTAGGCCCTTGTCCTCGGGGAGCCGTATTCCAGGTCTGTGGGCAAGACGGCCTCGGCCCCGTAGACTAGGAAGAACGGCGTGAAGCCCGTGGCTCAGCTCGCGTTGTCCTCAGACTCCAGACCACCGAGGGGAGTTCCTTCATCCATCGCTTGTCGAACTTGTTGAAGTCGTTGTAGGTCCGAGGCTTGAGCCCTTGTAGAATCATGCCGTTGGCACGTTCTACTTGCCCATTTGACATGGGGTGAGCCACGGCGGCCCAGTCCACTCGGATGTGGTGATCCTTGAAAGGGAAATGTGCCCTTGGGCCATTTCTAAGTATTTTGGTGATTGGGTGCCAACACAAGTGGTTTTATATAAAATGGTGGACAAAGTACAAATCAAGAATTAAGGTATGTTTCTAAGCCTTAGTACATTGTTTTGGAGACTAATGTATTGTGTCTAAGTGCTAGAAACAGGAGAATTCGATTCAGAGACAAGTTGGTTGTGTACAGCCACAAGGATGTTTCGGTCTGGAGCACCGGACTGTCCGGTGGTGCACCGGACAGTGTCCGGTGCGCCAGACTGGCTCTGGTGAACGCGCTGCTCTCGGGAGTTTGATGGCGGTGTGCGGCTATAATTCACCGGACTGTCCGGTGTACACCGGACTGTCCGGTGAGCCAACGGTCGGCCGAGCCAACGGTCGGCCGCGCGATCTGCGCGGGACACGTGGCCGAGCCAACGGCTAGAAGGGGGCACCGGACTGTCCGGTGTGCACCGGACATGTCCGGTGCGCCAACGGCTCCAAGTCTGCCAACGGTCGGCTTCGCTATTTAAGGAAGGAAATCGGGCACCGGACAGTGTCCGGTGTGCACCGGACTGTCCGGTGCACCCGACGACAGAAGGCAAGAAAGGCCTTCTAGATTTGCTCTCAACGGCTCCTAGCTGCCTTGGGGCTATAAAAGGGACCCCTAGGCACATGGAGGAGAATACCAAGCATTCCTACAGCATTCCTAAGCACCAAGACATCGATTCTGCGCATTTGGTTCATTGTGATAGCATCTAGAGCTCTTGTTGAGTTGTGAACTCATTGAGTTGTGTTGCGAGCTCTTGTTGCGACTTGTGTGCGTGCTGTTGCTCTGATTTTGAGTCTTGTGTGCATTGCTAGTTCCTCCCTTACTCCGAATTTCTTTGTGAATCTCAAGTGTAAGGGCGAGAGGCTCCAAGTTGTGGAGATTCCTCGCAAACGGGATATTGAAAGGCAAAGCAAAACACCGTGGTATTCAAGTTGGTCTTTGGACCGCTTGAGAGGGGTTGATTGCAACCCTCGTCCGTTGGGACGCCACAACGTGGAGTAGGCAAGCGTTGGTCTTGGCCGAACCACGGGATAAACCACTGTGTCATCTCTGTGTTTGATCTCTTGTGGTATTGTGTTTTGTTGAGACTCATCTCTAGCCACTTGGCGGTTATTGTGGTAACACTTAACAAGTTTTTGTGGCTATAAGTTTAAGTTTTACAGGATCACCTATTCACCCCCCCCTCTAGGTGCTCTCAATTGGTATCAGAGCCATTCTCTTCAAGAAGGGACTAATCGCCCGAAGAGATGGATTCTAAGGGGAAGGGAATCGTGATCAACGACAAGGAGAAGGAGTCCTTCGTCAACGAGCCGAAGGATGACAAGCCTATTGACTCGGGCTCGGGCCACAAGCGCAAAGACGGGAAGAAGAAGAAGACAAGGCGCATCAAGGAGATCGTCTACTACGACGATAGCGATGAGTCTACTTCTTCCCAAAAGGACGACGACAACGACTACAGGAAGACGGTCAATTCGAACTTTTCATTTGATTATTCTCGTATTCCACATAGTTCGAATTCGCATTTGCTTTCCATTCCTCTTGGCAAACCTCCACACTTCGATGGGGAAGACTACGGATTTTGGAGTCACAAAATGCGTAGTCACTTATTCTCTCTCCATCCAAGCATATGGGAGATTGTAGAGAATGGAATGAAATTTGATAGCTCGGATAGCCCTATGCTTATAAATGAACAAATCCATAGAAATGCACAAGCTACTACTGTTCTATTAGCATCTCTGTGCAGGGAAGAGTACAATAAGGTGAGCGGCTTGGACAACGCCAAGCAGATATGGGACACCCTCAAAATCTCTCACGAGGGGAACGACATCACCATGCTCACTAAAATGGAGTTGGTGGAGGGCGAGCTTGGACGATTCGCAATGATAAGGGGAGAAGAGCCAACCCAAACTTACAACCGGCTCAAGACCCTTATCAACAAAATAAGGAGCTATGGAAGCACTCGATGGACGGACCACGACGTCGTTCGCCTAATGCTAAGGTCCTTTACCGTTCTTGATCCTCATCTCGTAAACAATATTCGTGAGAATCCCAGGTACACGATGATGACGCCCGAGGAGGTACTCGGAAAATTCGTAAGCGGGCGAATGATGATCAAGGAAGCGAGATACGTCGACGACGCTCTAAACGGTCCAATCAATGAGCCTCAACCTCTTGCTCTCAAAGCAACAAGAAGCAAGGAAACGCTACCTAGCAAGGTGGCACAAATTGAGGCGGCCGGACTTAATGATGAAGAGATGGCTCTCATCATCAAGAGATTCAAGACGGCACTAAAAGGCCACAAGGGACAACCAAGCAAGACCAAGACAAAGGGGAAACGCTCATGCTTCAAATGTGGTAAGCTTGGTCATTTTATTGCTAACTGTCCCGACAATGATAGTGATCAGGATCAAGGGAACAAGAGGGAGAAGAAGAAGAACTATAAGAAGGCAAAGGGCGAGGCGCATCTAGGCAAGGAGTGGGACTCGGACTGCTCCTCTTCCGACTCCGACAATGAAGGACTCGCCCCCACCGCCTTCAACAAGTCATCCCTCTTCCCCAACGAGCATCACACATGCCTTATGGCAAGGGAGAAGAAGGTGAATACTCAAGACTCCACTTATGCTTCTTCTAGTGATAATGAGTCTAGTGATGATGATGACATAGATTATTCATGCTTATTCAAGGGCTTAGATAGATCTAAGATAGATAAAATTAATGAATTGATTGATGCTTTGAATGACAAGAATAGGCTTTTGGAAAAACAAGAGGATTTGTTGTATGAAGAACATGACAAATTTATAGAAGCACAAAAATCACTTGCATTAGAGATTAAGAGAAATGAAATGCTTTCTTTTGAACTATCTACTTGTCATGAAACCATTTCTACTTTAAAAGGTGTCAACAATAATTTAAATGCTAAATTAGAAATAGCAAATAAATCTAATTCTTGTGTAGAACATGTTGTAATTTGTACTAGGTGTAAAGATTTTGACATTGATGCTTGTAGTGAACACCTAGTTTCAATTTCCAAGCTTAATGATGAGTTGGCTAGTCTTAATGCTCAACTTAAGACTAGCAAGAGTAATTTTGATAAACTAAAATTTGCAAGGGATGCCTACACAATTGGTAGACACCCCTCAATTAAGGATGGGCTTGGCTTCAAGAGGGAAGTCAAGAACTTGACAAGCCATAAAGCTTCCATCTCCGCCAAGGAGAAAGGGAAGGCCCCTATGGCTAGTAGTGTGCAAAAGAACCATGCTTTTATGTATCATGATAGGAGACAAACTAGAAATGCTTATAGGAGTTATAATGCTTATGATGATTTTGACTCTCATGCCATGATTGCTTCTAGTTCTTCCTATATGCATGATAGAAATATGTCTAGGAGAAATGCTATTCATCATGTGCCTAGAAAGAATATTATTCATGCTCCTAGGAAAGTAGTAAATGAACCCTCTACAATTTATTGTGCTTTAAACGCTTCCTTTGCTATCTGTAGAAAGGATAGGAAAATTGTTGCCAGGAAGTTAGGGGCAAAATGCAAGGGAGACAAAACTTGCATTTGGGTCCCTAAGGATATTTGCACTAACCTTGTAGGACCCAACAAGAGTTGGGTACCTAAGTCCCAAGCCTAAATTTGCCTTGCAGGTTTATGCATCCGGGGGCTCAAGCTGGATTATCGACAGCGGATGCACAAACCATATGACGGGGGAGAAGAAGATGTTCACCTCCTACGTCAAAAACAAGGATTCCCAAGATTCAATAATATTCGGTGATGGGAATCAAGGCAAGGTAAAAGGATTAGGTAAAATTGCAATTTCTAATGAGCACTCTATCTCTAATGTGTTTTTAGTAGAGTCTCTTGGATATAATTTGCTATCGGTTAGTCAATTATGCAATATGGGATATAACTGTCTATTCACAAATGTAGATGTGTCTGTCTTTAGAAGGTGTGATGGTTCACTAGCATTTAAGGGTGTATTAGACGGCAAACTTTATTTAGTTGATTTTGCAAAAGAAGAGGCCGGTCTAGATGCATGCTTAATAGCTAAGACTTGCATGGGCTGGTTGTGGCATCGCCGCTTAGCACATGTGGGGATGAAGAACCTCCACAAGCTTCTAAAGGGAGAACACGTGATAGGTTTGACTAACGTACAATTCGAAAAAGATAGACCTTGTGCAGCTTGTCAGGCAGGTAAACAGGTGGGAGGAACACATCACAGCAAGAATGTGATGACCACATCAAGACCCCTGGAGCTGCTACATATGGACCTCTTCGGACCCATCGCCTATCTGAGCATAGGAGGAAGTAAGTATGGTCTAGTTATTGTTGATGACTTTTCCCGCTTCACTTGGGTGTTCTTTTTGCAGGATAAGTCTGAAACCCAAGGGACCCTCAAGCGCTTCCTAAGGAGAGCTCAAAATGAGTTTGAGCTCAAAGTGAAGAAGATCAGGAGCGACAACGGGTCCGAGTTCAAGAACCTTCAAGTGGAGGAGTTTCTTGAGGAGGAGGGGATCAAGCACGAGTTCTCCGCTCCCTACACACCACAGCAAAATGGTGTGGTAGAGAGGAAGAACAGGACACTCATTGATATGGCGAGGACGATGCTTGGAGAGTTCAAGACCCCCGAGTGCTTTTGGTCGGAAGCCGTGAACACGGCTTGTCACGCCATCAATAGGGTCTACCTTCACCGCCTCCTCAAGAAGACGTCGTATGAGCTTCTAACCGGTAACAAACCCAATGTATCTTACTTTCGTGTATTTGGGAGTAAATGCTACATTCTAGTGAAGAAGGGTAGAAATTCTAAGTTTGCTCCCAAAGCTGTAGAAGGGTTTTTGTTAGGTTATGACTCAAATACAAAGGCGTATAGAGTCTTCAACAAATCATCGGGTTTGGTTGAAGTCTCTAGCGACGTTGTATTTGATGAGACTAATGGCTCTCCAAGAGAGCAAGTTGTTGATTGTGATGATGTAGATGAAGAAGATGTTCCGACGGCCGCTATACGAACCATGGCGATTGGAGAAGTGTGGCCACAGGAACAAGATGAACGAGATCAACCTTCTTCCTCAACAACGGTGCATCCCCCAACTCAAGACGATGAACAGGTTCATCAACAGGAGGCGTGTGATCAAGGGGGAGCACAAGATGATCATGTGATGGAGGAAGAAGCACAACCGGCACCTCCAACCCAAGTTCGAGCGATGATTCAAAGGGATCATCCCGTCGACCAAATTCTGGGTGACATTAGCAAGGGAGTAACTACTCGATCTCGACTAGTTAATTTTTGTGAGCATTACTCTTTTGTCTCTTCTATTGAGCCTTTCAGGGTAGAGGAGGCCTTGCTAGATCCGGACTGGGTATTGGCCATGCAGGAGGAGCTCAACAATTTCAAGAGAAATGAAGTTTGGACACTGGTGCCTCGTCCCAAGCAAAATGTTGTGGGAACCAAGTGGCTGTTCCGCAACAAACAGGACGAGCACGGGGTGGTGACGAGGAACAAGGCTCGACTTGTGGCAAAAGGTTATGCCCAAGTCGCAGGTTTGGACTTTGAGGAGACTTTTGCTCCTGTGGCTAGGCTAGAGTCAATTTGCATCTTGCTAGCATATGCCGCTCACCATTCTTTCAGGTTGTACCAAATGGATGTAAAGAGCGTGTTCCTCAACGGGCCGATCAAGGAGGAGGTGTACGTAGAGCAACCCCCTGGCTTCGAGGATGAACGGTACCCCGACCACGTGTGTAAGCTCTCTAAGGCGCTCTATGGACTTAAGCAAGCCCCAAGAGCATGGTATGAATGCCTTAGAGACTTTTTAATTGCTAATGCTTTCAAGGTTGGGAAAGCCGATCCAACTCTATTTACTAAGACATGTGATGGTGATTTGTTTGTGTGCCAAATTTATGTCGATGACATAATATTTGGTTCTACTAACCAAAAGTCTTGTGAAGAGTTTAGCAGGGTAATGATGCAGAAATTCGAGATGTCGATGATGGGCGAGTTGAACTACTTCCTTGGGTTCCAAGTGAAGCAACTCAAGGACGGCACCTTCATCTCCCAAACGAAGTACACGCAAGATCTGCTAAAGCGGTTTGGGATGAAGGACGGCAAGCCCGCAAAGACGCCGATGGGAACCGACGGACACACCGACCTCAACAAAGGAGGTAAGTCCGTTGATCAAAAAGCATACCGGTCCATGATAGGTTCCTTGCTTTATTTATGTGCTAGTAGACCGGATATTATGCTTAGCGTGTGCATGTGTGCTAGATTTCAATCCGATCCTAAGGAGTGTCACTTAGTGGCGGTAAAGCGAATTCTAAGATATTTGGTTGCTACGCCTTGCTTCGGGCTCTGGTATCCAAAAGGGTCTACCTTTGACTTGGTTGGATACTCAGACTCCGACTATGCTGGATGTAAGGTCGATAGGAAGAGTACATCAGGGACGTGCCAATTCTTAGGAAGGTCCCTGGTGTCGTGGAACTCTAAGAAACAAACCTCCGTTGCCCTATCCACCGCTGAGGCCGAGTATGTTGCCGCAGGACAATGTTGCGCGCAACTACTTTGGATGAGGCAAACCCTCCGGGACTTTGGCTACAATCTGAGCAAAGTCCCACTCCTATGTGATAATGAGAGTGCTATCCGCATGGCGGAAAATCCTGTTGAACACAGCCGCACAAAGCACATAGACATCCGGCATCACTTTTTGAGAGACCACCAGCAAAAGGGAGATATCGAAGTGTTTCATGTTAGCACCGAGAACCAGCTAGCCGATATCTTCACTAAGCCTTTAGATGGAAAGACCTTTTGCAGGCTGCGTAGTGAGCTAAATGTCCTAGATTCGCGGAACTTGGATTGAATTGTAGCATACGTGCGTTTATGCCTTTGATCATGTTCATTCTGCATTTTGTTGCTTAATGTGGTGCTCAAGTTGTACAAACACTCCCTGGACCTCACAAGTCCTGTTTGCAAGTGATGCACATATTTAGGGGGAGCTGTGCTACAACTTGACCCTTTGAGACTAACCATGTACTCGAGTTTGGTTGTTTTAGTCTCCAAGGAGAGTTGAAAGGGAAAAGGTGGACTTGGACCATGCAAGACTTCCACTGCACTCCGATGAAAGAGTAACCTTTCCAAGTTCATCTTTATACTCTTATTGCCTTTGTGTTCTTATTTGAAGATTTTGGTGAGACAATGGGGTTAAAGGGCCAAGATTGATCCCGTTTTGGTGCTTGATGCCAAAGGGGGAGAAAATAAAGGCCAAAGCAATAGATGGATCAGCTACCACTTGAGAAACTTTGAAAATAGTAGAATAGAGCTTTTGGTTTGTCAAAACTCTTGCATTGTCTCTTTTGTCAAAAGTTGGCCTCTTGTGGGGAGAAGTGTTGATTATGGGAAATAGGGGGAGTTTTTGAAATATTTGATCAATCTCTTTTGGAAAGACTCTCTTTATGCTTCAACATGTGTGTTTGACTTAGAGATAGAGATTTAAGTTTGATTTGCAAAAACAAACCAAGTGGTGGCAAAGGATGATCCATATATGCCAAAAATGAATCAAAATAAATTTGAGTTTTATTTGAAGTGATTTTGTACTTGTTCTACTTGCTTTATGTTGAGTTGGCATAAATCACCAAAAAGGGGGAGATTGAAAGGGAAATGTGCCCTTGGGCCATTTCTAAGTATTTTGGTGATTGGGTGCCAACACAAGTGGTTTTATATAAAATGGTGGACAAAGTACAAATCAAGAATTAAGGTATGTTTCTAAGCCTTAGTACATTGTTTTGGAGACTAATGTATTGTGTCTAAGTGCTAGAAACAGGAGAATTCGATTCAGAGACAAGTTGGCTGTGTACAGCCACAAGGATGTTTCGGTCTGGAGCACCGGACTGTCCGGTGGTGCACCGGACTGTCCGGTGCGCCAGACTGGCTCTGGTGAACGCGCTGCTCTCGGGAGTTTGATGGCGGCGTGCGGCTATAATTCACCGGACTGTCTGGTGTACACCGGACTGTCCGGTGAGCCAACGGTCGGCCGGGCCAACGGTCGGCCGCGCGATCTGCGCGGGACACGTGGCCGAGCCAACGGCTAGAAGGGGGCACCGGACTGTCCGGTGTGCACCGGACATGTCCGGTGTGCCAACGGCTCCAAGTCTGCCAACGGTCGGCTTCGCTATTTAAGGAAGGAAATCGGGCACCGGACAGTGTCCGGTGTGCACCGGACTGTCCGGTGCACCCGACGACAGAAGGCAAGAAAGGCCTTCTAGATTTGCTCTCTGATAGTCGCCTAGAGGGGGGGGTGAATAGGGCGAAACTGAAATTTACAAATATAAACACAACTACAAGCCGGGTTAGCGTTAGAAATATAAACGAGCCCGCGAAGGAGGGTGCAAAACAAATCGCAAGCGAATAATGAAGTGAGACACACGGATTTGTTTTACCGAGGTTCGGTTCTCGCAAACCTACTCCCCGTTGAGGAGGCCACAAAGGCCGGGTCTCTTTCAACCCTTCCCTCTCTCAAACGGTCCCTCGGACCGAGTGAGCTTCTCTTCTCAAATCAAAGCCGGGAACAAAACTTCCCCGCAAGGGCCACCACACAATTGGTGCCTCTTGCCTTGATTACAATGGAGTTGTGATCTCAAGAACAAGTGAGAAAGAAAAGAAGCAATCCAAGCGCAAGAGCTCAAATGAACATGGCAAATCACTCTCACTAGTCACTAGGGCTTAGTGTGGAATTGGAGAGGATTTGATCTCTTTAGTGTGTCTAGAATTGAATGCTAGAGCTCTTGTAGTAGTTGAGAAGTAGAAAACTTGGATGCAATGAATGGTGGGGTGGTTGGGGTATTTATAGCCCCAACCACCAAAAGTGGCCGTTGGAAGGCTGCCTGTTCGATGTCGCACCGGACAGTCCGGTGCACACCGGACAGTCCGGTGCCCCCTGCCACGTCATCACTGCCGTTGGATTCTGACCGTTGGAGCTTCTGACTTGTGGGCCCGCCTGGGTGTCCGGTGCACACCGGACAGGTACTGTTTGCTGTCCGGTGTGCCAGCATGGGCGAGCCTGCCATCTGCGCGCGCAGAGCGCGCATTAAATGCGCGGCAGAGAGCCGTTGGCGCGGAGAAGACCGTTGCTCCGGAGGCGCACCGGACAGTCCGGTGCACACCGGACAGTCCGGTGATTTTTAGCGGACTAGCCGTTGGCGTTTCCCGAAGCTGGCGAGTTCCTGAGGCCGACCTCCCTTGGCGCACCGGACACTGTCCGGTGTACACCGGACAGTCCGGTGAATTATAGCCGAGTCGCCCTGGAAATTCCCGAAGGTGGCGAGTTTGAGTCTTAGTCCCCTGGTGCACCGGACAGGTACTGTGCACTGTCCGGTGGCACACCGGACAGTCCGGTGCGCCAGACCAGGAGTGCCTTCGGTTGCCCCTTTGCTCCTTTATTGAATCCAAAACTTGGTCTTTTTATTGGCTGAGGATAAACATTTTACACCTGTATAATCTACACACTTGGGCAAACTAGTTAGTCCAATTATTTGTGTTGGGCAATTCAACCACCAAAATTATTTAGGAACTAGGTGTAAGCCTAATTCCCTTTCAATCTCCCCCTTTTTGGTGATTGATGCCAACACAAACCAAAGCAAACAGAGATGTGCATAATTGAACTAGTTTGCATAATGTAAGTGTAAAGGTTGCTTGGAATTGAGCCAATATAACTACTTACAAGATATGCATGGAATGTTTCTTTTTTTATTTAGTATTTTGGACCACGCTTGCACCACATGTTTTGTTTTTGCAAAATTTTTGTAAATTCATTTCAAAGATCTTTTGCAAATAGTCAAAGGTAAATGAATAAGAGTTTGCAAAGCATTTTCAAGATTTGAAATTTTCTCCCCCTGTTTCAAATGTTTTTCCTTTGACTTAACAAAACTCCCCCTAAAAGAGATCCACCTCTTACTGTTCAAGAGGGTTTTGATATACCATTTTTGAAATACTACTTTCTCCCCCTTTTGAACACAATAGGATACCAATTGATAAATACTTTTGGAAAGCACTAAGTTTTTGAATTTGGTGGTGGGTGCGGTCCTTTTGCTTTGGGCTCATTTCTCCCCCTTTTTGGCATGAATCGCCAAAAACGGAATCATTAGAGCCCTCGAAGTAATTTCTTCCCCTTTGGTCATAAGTAAATGAGTTAAGATTATACCAAAGACGAAATCCGATCCTTTTGCTTTGGGCTTTTACTTTCTCCCCCAAAGACAAGGTCCTTTTCTTGGAGCGATGGCGAAGGATGAGTTACAGAGTGGAAGCCTTTGTCTTCGCCGAAGACTCCAATTCCCTTTCAATATACCTGTGACTTGGTTTGAAATAGACTTGAAAACACATTAGTCATAGCATATAAAAGAGATATGATCAAAGGTATTCAAATGAGCTATGTGTGCAAGCTAGCAAAAGAAATTTCTAGAATCAAGAATATTGAGCTCATGCCTAAGTCTGGTAAAAGATTGTTCATCAAGAGGCTTGGTAAAGATATCGGCTAATTGATCTTTAGTATTAATGTAAGAAATCTCGATATCCCCCTTTTGTTGGTGATCCCTAAGAAAATGATACCGAATGGCTATGTGCTTAGTGCGGCTATGCTCGACGGGATTGTCGGCCATTTTGATTGCACTCTCATTATCACATAGCAAAGGGACTTTGGTTAATTTGTAACCGTAGTCCCGCAGGGTTTGCCTCATCCAAAGCAATTGCGCGCAACAATGACCTGCGGCAATGTACTCGGCTTCGGCGGTGGAAAGAGCGACCGAATTTTGCTTCTTTGAAGCCCAAGACACCAAGGATCTTCCCAAGAACTGGCAAGTCCCCGATGTGCTCTTCCTATTGATTTTACACCCCGCCCAATCGGCATCCGAATAACCAATCAAATCAAACGTGGATCCCCGAGGGTACCAAAGCCCAAACTTAGGTGTGTAAGCCAAATATCTCAAGATTCGTTTTACGGCCGTAAGGTGGGATTCCTTAGGGTCGGATTGGAATCTTGCACACATGCAAACGGAAAGCATAATGTCCGGTCGAGATGCACATAAATAAAGCAATGAACCAATCATCGACCGGTATACCTTTTGATCCACGGACTTACCTCCCGTGTCGAGGTCGAGATGCCCATTAGTTCCCATGGGTGTCTTGATGGGTTTGGCATCCTTCATCCCAAACTTGGTTAGAATGTCTTGAGTGTACTTCGTTTGGCTAATGAAGGTGCCCTCTTGGAGTTGCTTGACTTGGAATCCTAGAAAATACTTCAACTCCCCCATCATCGACATCTCGAATTTCTGTGTCATGATCCTACTAAACTCTTCACATGTAGACTCGTTAGTAGACCCAAATATAATATCATCAACATAAATTTGGCATACAAACAAGTCATTTTCAAGAGTTTTAGTAAAGAGTGTAGGATCGGCCTTGCCGACTTTGAAGCCATTAGCAATAAGGAAATCTCTTAGGCATTCATACCATGCTCTTGGGGCTTGCTTGAGCCCATAAAGCGCCTTAGAGAGCCTATAAACATGGTTAGGATACTCACTGTCTTCAAAGCCGGGAGGTTGCTCAACATAGACCTCTTCCTTGATTGGTCCGTTGAGGAAGGCACTTTTCACGTCCATTTGATAAAGCTTAAAGCCATGGTAAGTAGCATAGGCCAATAATATGCGAATTGACTCAAGCCTAGCTACGGGTGCATAGGTTTCACCGAAATCCAAACCTTCGACTTGGGAGTATCCCTTGGCCACAAGTCGTGCTTTGTTCCTTGTCACCACACCATGCTCATCTTGCTTGTTGCGGAAGACCCATTTGGTTCCTACAACATTTTGGTTAGGACGTGGAACCAAATGCCATACCTCATTTCTAGTGAAGTTGTTGAGCTCCTCTTGCATCGCCACCACCCAATCCGAATCTTGGAGAGCTTCCTCTACCCTGTGTGGCTCAATAGAGGAAACAAAAGAGTAATGTTCACAAAAATGTGCAACACGAGACCGAGTGGTTACCCCCTTGTGAATGTCGCCGAGGATGGTGTCGACGGGATGATCTCGTTGGATTGCTTGGTGGACTCTTGGGTGTGGCGGCCTTGGTTCTTCCTCATCCTCCTTCTCTTGATCATTTGCATCTCCCCCTTGATCATTGCCATCATCTTGAGGTGGCTCATCTTCTTGATTTTGCCCTTCATCAACTTGAGCCTTATCCTCATTTTGAGTTGGTGGAGATGCTTGTGTGGTGGAGGACGGTTGATCTTGTGCATTTGGAGCCTCTTCGGATTCCTTAGGACACACATCCCCAATGGACATGTTCCTCAGCGCTATGCATGGAGCCTCTTCATTACCTATTTCATCAAGATCAACTTGCTCTACTTGAGAGCCGTTAGTTTCATCAAACACAACGTCACATGAGACTTCAACTAGTCCAGTGGACTTGTTAAAGACCCTATATGCCCTTGTGTTTGAGTCATAACCAAGTAAAAAGCCTTCTACAGTTTTAGGAGCAAATTTAGATTTTCTACCTCTTTTAACAAGAATAAAGCATTTGCTACCAAAAACTCTAAAGTATGAAATGTTGGGCTTTTTACCGATTAGGAGTTCATAGGATGTCTTCTTGAGGATTCGGTGAAGATATAACCGGTTGATGGCGTAGCAGGCGGTGTTGACCGCTTCGGCCCAAAACCGGTCCGGTGTCTTGTACTCATCAAGCATGGTTCTTGCCATGTCCAATAGAGTTCGATTCTTCCTCTCCACTACACCATTTTGTTGTGGCGTGTAGGGAGAAGAGAACTCATGCTTGATGCCCTCCTCCTCAAGAAAGCCTTCAATTTGAGAGTTCTTGAACTCCGTCCCGTTGTCGCTTCTTATTTTCTTGATCCTTAAGCCGAACTCATTTTGAGCCCGTCTCAAGAATCCCTTTAAGGTCTCTTGGGTTTGAGATTTTTCCTGTAAAAAGAATACCCAAGTGAAGCGAGAATAATCATCCACTATTACAAGACAATACTTACTCCCGCCGATGCTTATGTAAGCAATCGGGCCGAATAGATCCATGTGGAGTAGCTCAAGCGGCCTGTCGGTCGTCATGATGTTCTTGTGCGGATGATGGACTCCAACTTGCTTCCCTGCCTGACATGCGCTACAAATCCTGTCTTTCTCAAAATGAACATTCGTTAATCCTAAAATGTGTTCTCCCTTTAGAAGCTTGTGAAGATTCTTCATCCCAACATGGGCTAGTCGGCGGTGCCAGAGCCAACCCATGTTAGTCTTAGCAATTAAGCATGTGTCGAGTTCAGCTCTATCAAAGTCTACTAAGTATAGCTGACCCTCTAACACACCCTTAAATGCTATTGAGTCATCACTTCTTCTAAAGACAGTGACACCTACATCAGTAAAAAGACAGTTGTAGCCCATTTGACATAATTGGGAAACAGAAAGCAAGTTGTAATCTAAGGAATCAACAAGAAAAACATTGGAAATAGAATGGTCAGGAGATATAGCAATTTTACCAAGTCCTTTGACCAAACCTTGATTTCCATCCCCGAATGTGATAGCTCGTTGGGGATCTTGGTTTTTCTCATATGAGGAGAACATCCTTTTCTCCCCTGTCATGTGGTTTGTGCACCCGCTGTCGAGTATCCAACTTGAGCCCCCGGATGCATAAACCTACAAAACAAATTTAGTTCTTGACTTTAGGTACCCAAACTGTTTTGGGTCCTTTGGCATTAGAAACAAGAACTTTGGGTACCCAAACACAAGTCTTGGAGCCCTTGTGTTTGCCCCCAACAAATTTGGCAACTACCTTGCCGGATTTGCTTGTAAGCACATAAGAAGCATCAAAAGTTTTAAATGAAATAACATGATCATTTGATGCAATAGGAGTTTTCTTTCTAGGCAACTTGGCACGGGTTGGTTGCCTAGAGCTAGATGTCTCACCCTTATACATAAAAGCATGATTAGGGCCAGAGTGAGACTTCCTAGAATGAATTTTCCTAATTTTGTTCTCGGGATAACCGGCAGGGTACAAAATGTAGCCCTCGTTATCCTGAGGCATGGGAGCCTTGCCCTTAACAAAGTTAGACAAGTTCTTAGGAGGGGCTTTAAGTTTGACATTGTCTCCCCTTTGGAAGCCAATGCCATCCTTGATGCCAGGGCGTCTCCCATTATAGAGCATACTTCTAGCAAATTTAAATTTTTCATTTTCTAAGTTATGCTCGGCAATTTTAGCATCTAATTTTGCTATGTGATCATTTTGTTGTTTAATTAACGACATGTGATCATGAATAGCATTAACATCAATATCTCTACATCTAGTGCAAATAGAAACATGCTCAACATTAGATGTAGAGGGTTTGCAAGATTTAAGTTCTACAACCTTAGCATGCAACATTTCATTCTTAGTTCTAAGGTCGGAAATGGTAGCATTGCAAACATCAAAATCTTTAGCCTTAGCAATCAAATTTTCATTCTCTAATCTAAGGCTAGCAAGAGAAATGTTTAATTCTTCAATCCTAGCAAGCAAATTATCATTATTATCTCTAGGATTGGGAGTTGAAACATTACAAACATGAGAATCAACCTTAGCATTTAAACTAGCATTTTCATTTCTAAGGTTGTCAATTATCTCACGGCAAGTGCTTAGCTCACTAGATAATTTTTCATATTTTTCAACTTGTAAAGCGTAAGCATTTTTAACCTTAACATGTTTTTTATTTTCCTTGATTAGGAAGTCCTCTTGGGAGTCCAAGAGATCATCCTTCTCATGGATGGCACTAATTAGTTCATTTAATTTCTCCTTTTGTTCCATGTTAAGGTTGGCAAAAAGAGTTCGCAAATTATCTTCCTCACCACTAGCATTATCATCACTAGAAGACTCATATTTAGTGGAGGAGTTAGATTTAACCTTCTTCTTTTTGCCGTCCTTTGCCATGAGGCACTTGTGGCCGACGTTGGGGAAGAGGAGTCCCTTGGTGACGGCGATGTTGGCGGCGTCCTCGTCGTCAGAGGAATCGCTTGAGCTTTCGTCGGAGTCCCACTCCCGACAAACATGAGCATCACCGCCCTTCTTCTTGTAGTACCTTTTCTTTTCTCTCCTCTTGCCCTTCTTGTCGTTATCCCTGTCACTGTCACTTGATAATGGACATTTAGCGATAAAGTGACCGGGCTTACCACACTTGTAGCAAACCTTCTTGGAACGGGATTTGTAATCCTTCCCCTTCCGTTGCTTGAGGATTTGGCGAAAGCTTTTGATGATTAGAGCCATCTCCTCATTGTCGAGCTTGGAGGCGTCAATTGGTTGTCTACTTGGTGTAGACTCTTCCTTCTTGTCCTCTGTTGCCTTGAAGGCTACCGGTTGCGCCTCGGATGTGGATGGTTCGTCAAGCTCGTTGATCTTCCTCGAGCCTTCGATCATGCACTCAAAACTTACAAAATTCCCGATAACTTCCTCGGGGGTCATTTTAGTATATCTAGGATTACCACGAATTAATTGAACTTGAGTAGGGTTAAGGAAAATGAGTGATCTTAGAATAACCTTAACCACCTCGTGGTCATCCCACTTTACGCTCCCGAGGTTGCGCGCTTGGTTCACCAAAGTCTTGAGCCGATTGTACATGTGTTGTGGCTCCTCCCCTTTGCGAAGCCGGAACCGACCGAGCTCCCCCTCAATCGTTTCCCGCTTGGTGATCTTGGTGAGCTCATCACCTTCATGCGCGGTTTTGAGTAAATCCCAAATCTCCTTTGCGTTCTTCAACCCTTGAACTTTGTTATACTCCTCTCTACTCAAAGAGGCTAGGAGTATTGTTGTTGCTTGAGAGTTGAAGTGCTCGATTTGGGCCACCTCATCCTCATCATAGTTCTCATCCCCTACGGATGGTACCTGCGCACCAAACTCAACAACATCCCATATGCTTTTGTGGAGCGAGGTTAGATGAAATCGCATTAAATCGCTCCACCTAGCGTAATCTTCACCATCAAAAGTTGGTGGTTTGCCTAATGGGACGGAAAGTAAAGGTGTATGTTTGGAAATGCGAGGGTAGCGTAGGGGGATCTTACTATACTTCTTGCGCTCTTGGCGCTTAGAAGTGACGGAGGGCGCATCGGAGTCGGAGGTAGAAGTTGATGAAGTGTCGGTCTCGTAGTAGACCACCTTCCTCATCCTCTTATGCTTGTCGCCTTTCCGATGCGGCTTGTGGGAAGAAGATTTTTCCTTCTTCTCTTGGTGGTGAGAAGAGGAAGCCTTTTTCTCCTTCCGTTTGGAGGAGTCCTTCTTCTTCTCCTTTTTCTTGGTGCGGGACTCTTCCGATGAAGTGCTCCCATGGCTTGTAGTGGGCTTTTCGCCGGTCTCCATCTCCTTCTTGGCGTGATCTCCCGACATCACTTCGAGCGGTTAGGCTCTAATGAAGCACCGGGCTCTGATACCAATTGATAGTCGCCTAGAGGGGGGGGGTGAATAGGGCGAAACTGAAATTTACAAATATAAACACAACTACAAGCCGGGTTAGCGTTAGAAATATAAACGAGCCCGCGAAGGAGGGCGCAAAACAAATCGCAAGCGAATAATGAAGTGAGACACACGGATTTGTTTTACCGAGGTTCGGTTCTCGCAAACCTACTCCCCGTTGAGGAGGCCACAAAGGCCGGGTCTCTTTCAACCCTTCCCTCTCTCAAACGGTCCCTCGGACCGAGTGAGCTTCTCTTCTCAAATCAAAGCCGGGAACAAAACTTCCCCGCAAGGGCCACCACACAATTGGTGCCTCTTGCCTTGATTACAATGGAGTTGTGATCTCAAGAACAAGTGAGAAAGAAAAGAAGCAATCCAAGCGCAAGAGCTCAAATGAACATGGCAAATCACTCTCACTAGTCACTAGGGCTTAGTGTGGAATTGGAGAGGATTTGATCTCATTAGTGTGTCTAGAATTGAATGCTAGAGCTCTTGTAGTAGTTGAGAAGTAGAAAACTTGGATGCAATGAATGGTGGGGTGGTTGGGGTATTTATAGCCCCAACCACCAAAAGTGGCCGTTGGAAGGCTGCCTGTTCGATGTCGCACCGGACAGTCCGGTGCACACCGGACAGTCCGGTGCCCCCTGCCACGTCATCACTGCCGTTGGATTCTGACCGTTGGAGCTTCTGACTTGTGGGCCCGCCTGGGTGTCCGGTGCACACCGGACAAGTACTGTTTGCTGTCCGGTGTGCCAGCATGGGCGAGCCTGCCATCTGCGCGCGCAGAGCGCGCATTAAATGCGCGGCAGAGAGCCGTTGGCGCGGAGAAGACCGTTGCTCCGGAGGCGCACCGGACAGTCCGGTGCACACCGGACAGTCCGGTGCACACCGGACAGTCCGGTGATTTTTAGCGGACTAGCCGTTGGCGTTTCCCGAAGCTGGCGAGTTCCTGAGGCCGACCTCCCTTGGCGCACCGGACACTGTCCGGTGTACACCGGACAGTCCGGTGAATTATAGCCGAGTCGCCCTGGAAATTCCCGAAGGTGGCGAGTTTGAGTCTTAGTCCCCTGGTGCACCGGACAGGTACTGTGCACTGTCCGGTGGCACACCGGACAGTCCGGTGCGCCAGACCAGGAGTGCCTTCGGTTGCCCCTTTGCTCCTTTATTGAATCCAAAACTTGGTCTTTTTATTGGCTGAGGATAAACATTTTACACCTGTATAATCTACACACTTGGGCAAACTAGTTAGTCCAATTATTTGTGTTGGGCAATTCAACCACCAAAATTATTTAGGAACTAGGTGTAAGCCTAATTCCCTTTCACTCTCAACGGCTCCTAGCTGCCTTGGGGCTATAAAAGGGACCCCTAGGCGCATGGAGGAGAATACCAAGCATTCCTACAGCATTCCTAAGCACCAAGACATCGATTCCGCGCATTTGGTTCATTGTGATAGCATCTAGAGCTCTTGTTGAGTTGTGAACTCATTGAGTTGTGTTGCGAGCTCTTGTTGCGACTTGTGTGCGTGCTGTTGCTCTGATTTTGAGTTTTGTGTGCATTGCTAGTTCCTCCCTTACTCCAAATTTCTTTGTGAATCTCAAGTGTAAGGGCGAGAGGCTCCAAGTTGTGGAGATTCCTCGCAAACGGGATATTGAAAGGCAAAGCAAAACACCGTGGTATTCAAGTTGGTCTTTGGACCGCTTGAGAGGGGTTGATTGCAACCCTCGTCCGTTGGGACGCCACAACGTGGAGTAGGCAAGCGTTGGTCTTGGCCGAACCACGGGATAAACCACTGTGTCATCTCTGTGTTTGATCTCTTGTGGTATTGTGTTTTGTTGAGACTCATCTCTAGCCACTTGGCGGTTATTGTGGTAACACTTAACAAGTTTTTGTGGCTATAAGTTTAAGTTTTACAGGATCACCTATTCACCCCCCCTCTAGGTGCTCTCAATCCTCGCAGAAGTCCAGGAACTTTCTGCCGGTGAACTGGGTGCCGTTGTCGGTGATGATGGAGTTCGGGACCCCGAAGCGATGGATGATGTTGGTGAAGAACGCCACCGCCTGCTCGGACCTAATGTTGTTTAGGGGTCGGACCTCGATCCACTTGGAGAATTTGTCGATGGCGACCAACAGGTGCGTGTAGCCCCCGGGTGCCTTCTGCAAGGGGCCGACGAGGTCCAGACCCCATACAGCAAAAGGCCAGGTGATGGGTATCGTCTGCAGAGCCTGAGCGGGCAGGTGGGTCTGCCTTGCGTAGAACTGACACCCTTCGCAGGTGCGGACAATTCCAGTGGCGTCGGCCACCGCCGTCGGCCAGTAGAAGCCTTGTCGGAAAGCATTCCCGACGAGGGCTTGAGGTGTTGCGTGATGGCCGCAAGCCCCCGAGTGTATCTCTCGAAGGAGTTCCTGACCTTCGGTGATGGAGATGCATCGCTGGAGGATGCCTAAGGGGCTGCAGTGGTAGAGCTCCTTCCCATCTCCCAGCAAGACAAACTTGGCGCGCCGCGCCAACCGCCGAGCTTCGGCTCGGTCGAGGGGTAGCTCTCCTCGGTGGAGATATTGCAGGTACGGGGTCTGCCAGTTTTGATCAGGCGTGACCCCGCTTTGCTCCCCCTTGACGTGCAGCGTCTCGCCCTCGGGGGCCGAGGGTACCTCGGGCCGAACCGAGGGTGCCTCGGGCCGTGCCGAGGGTGCCTCGGGCTGTGCCGAGGGTGCCTCGGGCTGTGCCGAGGGTACCTCGGGCTGGGCCGAGGGTGCCTCAGGCTCGGGCGTGTCGTCGATCTTGACGGAGGGTTGATGCAGATCCCGGGAGAAGACGTCCGGGGGAACCGTTGTTCGCCCCGAGGCTATTTTAGCCAGCTCATCCGCAGTCTCGTTGTAGCGCCGGGCGATGTGGTTGAGCTCGAGCCCGTAGAACTTGTCTTCCAGGCGCCGAACCTCATCACAGTAGGCCTCCATCTTCGGGTCGCGACAGTGGGAGTTCTTCATGACTTGGTCGATGACGAGCTGCGAGTCACCGCGAGCGTTGAGGCGTCGGACCCCTAGCTCGATGGCGATCCGCAACCCGTTGACTAGAGCCTCATACTCGGCCACATTATTGGACGCCGGGAAATGGAGGCGTAGCACATAGCGTAGGTGCTTCCCGAGGGGCGAGATGAAGAGTAGGCCTGCGCCGGCTCCTGTCTTCATCAACGACCCGTCGAAGAACATGGTCCAGAGCTCCGGCTGGATCAGAGTTGTTGGGAGCTGAGTGTCAACCCATTCAGCTACGAAGTCCGCCAAGACCTGGGACTTGATGGCCTTCCGAGGGGCGAACGAGATTGTCTCGCCCATGATTTCCACCGCCCACTTTGCAATCCTCCCCGAGGCCTCCCGGCACTGGATGATCTCCCCCAGGGGGAAGGATGACACCATAGTTACCGGATGAGACTCGAAGTAGTGTCGCAGCTTCCACCGCGTTAGGATCACCGCGTACAGCAGCTTCTGAACTTGTGGGTAGCGGATCTTGGTTTCGGACAGTACCTCGCTGACGAAGTAGACTGGCCTCTGAACGGGCAATGCATGCCCCTCTTCTTGCCTCTCGACCACAATCGCGGCGCTAACCACCTGAGTGGTCGCGGCGACATATACCAAGAGGGCTTCTCCGGCAGCTGGGGGCACCAAGATAGGCGCCTTCGTGAGGAGCGCCTTCAGGCTCCCGAGGGCTTCCTCGGCCTTAGGGGTCCAAGTGAAGCACTCGGCCTTCCTTAAGAGGCGGTACAGAGGGAGACCTCTTTCGCCGAGGCGTGAGATGAAGCGGCTCAGAGCCGCGAGACATCCCATGACCCTCTGTACGCCTTTCAAGTCCTTGATGGGTCCCATGCTGGTGATGGCTGCGATCTTCTCCGGGTTGGCTTCGATGCCCCGCTCGGAGACGATGAACCCCAAGAGCATGCCTCGGGGCACCCCGAAGACACACTTCTCGGGATTGAGCTTGACGCCTTTCGCCTTGAGACATCGGAATGTCACTTCAAGGTCGGAAAGGAGGTCGGAGGCTTTCCTCGTCTTGACTACGATGTCATCGACGTAGGCCTCGACCGTGCGGCCAATGTGTTCGCCGAACACATGGTTCATGCACCGCTGGTACGTCGCGCCCGCATTCCTCAAGCCGAACGGCATGGTGACATAGCAGTACATGCCGAAGGGTGTGATGAAAGAAGTCGCGAGCTGGTCGGACTCTTTCATCCTAATTTGATGATACCCTGAGTAGGCATCGAGGAAAGACAGGGTTTTGCACCCAGCAGTGGAATCCACGATTTGATCGATGCGAGGCAGAGGGTAGGGAACCTTCGGACATGCTTTGTTCAGACCAGTGTAGTCTACACACATCCGCCATTTCCCCCCTTTCTTTCTCACAAGCACAGGGTTGGCAAGCCATTCGGGGTGGAATACCTCTTTGATGAACCCTGCCGCCATTAGCTTGTGGATCTCCACGCCTATGGCTCTTCGCTTCTCCTCGTCGAATCGGCGCAGAGGCTGCTTGACGGGTCGGGCTCCGGCTCGGATGTCCAGTGAGTGCTCGGCGACATCCCTCGGTATGCCGGGCATGTCCGAGGGACTCCGCGCGAAGACGTCGACGTTCGCGCGGAGAAAGTCGGCGAGTACTGCTTCCTATTTGGGATCGAGCCCGGAGCCGACCCGGATCCGCTTGGAGGCGTCGCTGCTGGGGTCGAGGGGGACGGCCTTAACCATCTCCGTTGGCTCAAAGTTGCCGGCGTGACGCTTCACGTCTGGCACCTCCTTAGGGAGGCTCTCCAGGTCGGCGATGAGGGCCTCGGACTCGGCGAGGGCCTCGGCGTACTCCACGCACTCCACGTCGCATTCGAACACGTGTTTGTACGTGGGGCCGACGGTGATGACCCCGTTGGGGCCCGACATCTTGAGCTTCAGGTAGGTGTAGTTGGGGACAGCCATGAACTTCGCGTAGCATGGTCTTCCCAGCACCGCGTGGTAGGTTCCTCGGAACCCGACCACCTCGAACGTCAGGGTCTCCCTTCGGAAGTTGGAGGGTGTTCCGAAGCAGACGGGAAGGTCGAGTTGTCCAAGGGGCTGGACGCGCTTCCCGGGAATGATCCCATGGAAGGGCGCAGCGCCTGCCAGGACAGAGGACAGATCGACACGCAGGAGCCCGAGGGTCTCGGCGTAGATGATGTTGAGGCTGCTGCCTCCGTCCATGAGGACTTTGGTGAGCCTGACGTCGCCGATGACGGGGTCGACGACGAGCGGGTATTTCCCCGGGCTCGGCACATGGTCGGGGTGGTCGGCTCGGTCGAAAGTGATGGGCTTGTCGGACCAGTCTAGACAGACTGGCGCCGCCACCTTCACCAAGCAGACCTCCTAGCGCTCTTGCTTGCGGCGCCGAGCTGAGGCATTCGCCGCTTGCCCACCGTAGATCATGAAGCAGTCGCGGACCTCGGGGAACTCTCCTGCCTGGTGATCTTCCTTCTTGTCATCGTCGCGGGCCCTGCCACCCTCCGCGGGTGGCCCGGCCCTGTGGAAGTGGCGCCGAAGCATGACACACTCCTCAAGGGTGTGCTTGACGGGCCCCTGGTGATAGGGGCACGGCTCCTTGAGCATCTTGTCGAAGAGGTTGGCACCTCCAGGGGGCTTCCGAGGGTTTTTGTACTCGACGGCGGCGACAAGGTCTGTGTCGGCGGCGTCGCGTTTCGCTTGCGACTTCTTGTTGCCCTTCTTCTTGGCGCCGCGCTGAGTTGACGCCTCGGGGGCATCCTCCGATGGGCGGCCCTGGGGCTGCTTGTCCTTTCGGAAGATAGCCTCGACCGCCTCCTGGCCGGAGGCGAACTTGGTGGCGATGTCCATCAGCTCGCTCGCCCTGGTGGGTGTCTTGCGACCCAGCTTGCTCACCAGGTCGCGGCAGGTGGTGCCAGCGAGGGACGCGCCGATGACATCCGAGTCGGTGATGTTGGGCAGCTCGGTGCGCTGCTTCGAAAATCGCCGGATGTAGTCCCGGAGAGACTCTCCCGGCTGCTGTCGGCAGCTTCGGAGGTCCCAGGAATTCCCGGGGCGCACGTACGTGCCCTGAAAATTGCCGGCGAAAGCTTGGACTAGGTCGTCCCAGTTGGAGATCTGCCCCAGAGGCAGGTGCTCCAACCAGGCGCGGGCGGTGTCGGAGAGAAACAGGGGGAGGTTGCGGATGATGAGGTTGTCATCGTCCGTTCCACCCAGCTAGCAGGCCAGACGGTAGTCCGCGAGCCACAGTTCCGGTCTCGTCTCCCCCGAGTACTTTGTGATAGTAGTCGGGGATCGGAACCGGGTCGGGAACGGCGCCCGTCGTATGGCCCGGCTGAAGGCCTGCGGACCGGGTGGCTCGGGCGAGGGACTCCGATCCTCCCCGTTGTCGTAGCGTCCCCCACGCCTAGGGTGGTAGCCTCGGCGCACCCTCTCGTCGAGGTGGGCTCGACGGTCGCGGTGATGGTGCTCGTTGTCGAGGCGACCCGGGGCCACAGGCGCTGTGTTGCGCGTGCACCCGGTGTAGACCGAGGCTTCCTGCATGAATCGGGAAGTCGCGGCATGAGGT
Source organism: Zea mays (assembly GCF_902167145.1). Lineage (NCBI taxonomy): Eukaryota > Viridiplantae > Streptophyta > Magnoliopsida > Poales > Poaceae > Zea > Zea mays. The sequence goes on along the minus strand of NC_050103.1, from coordinate 155,693,188 downwards.
TCCAAGGGGTACCCCTGCCTTCGGGAGGCGGAGCTCTCGGCCCATTGGACCGCGGCGCCTTCCAGGAGATTCTTGAGCTCTCCCTGGATTCGTCGCCCCTCGGTGGTTGATGGCTTTGGCATCGCGCAGAGGAGCATTGCTGCTGCAGCCAGGTTCTGGCCAACCCCACTGGATGCGGGTGGCGGCCTGACCCTGACATCGTCGGCGATGCGGTGCTGGAAGCCCTGGGGTAGATGACGTGTTTCTCCGGCCGGAGGTTGGCCCGCCCATGCCTGCCCGACGTCCCGGCAGATCGGCTCAAGCGCTCCTGCTCCCTCGTCGAGCCTGGCCTGCACCCCGCGGATTTGCTCGAGCTGTGGGTCATGGCCCCCCGCCTGAACGGGGACCACAGCTAGCTCCCGTGGGATGTCAACACGAGGCACCGGCCTAGGGAGATCACCGTCCTCCGGCATGCCGAGATGGTTGCCTTCGAAGGGACCCCCTAGATCGACGTGGAAGCATTCGCGACTTGGGTCGCAGTCCTCGTCGCCGAGGCTACGGCTACCGTCGGAACAGTCGGAAAGGCAGTAGTCGCATGCGGTCAAGAAGTCCCGCATGGCACTGGGGTTGCCAAGTCCAGAGAAATCCCAACAGAAGCTGGGCTCGTCGTCTTCCTCGGACCCAGAGGGCCCGTAGGTCGAGACGTCCATCAGCCGGTCCCAAGGTGACCGCATACGAAACCCCAGAGGGTTTGGACTCGCCTCTACGAGAGCGCCCGCCAAAGCGAAGCCGCTAGGCGGGTCGAGGCTGAATCCGAAAGACGTGGGATGGGAATCGACCGGTACCTCTTGGTCGACGGGCGGTGATGAAGTCACGTCAGGGACTAACTGCACCGTCGTCTCAGGTACGAGGGTGACATCCAGCAAGCCTTTTGCGAGCGTGTTGGCGTCGTCCGTTTGCTTGGAGTTGGCATGTCGCGGGGAGACGGCGCTCGCCTTCGTCTCAAACGCGAGGTCGATGCCCGACGCGCCCCCCGTTGGGGCGCCGGCGCTATCGACTCGCTCGACAGCCGTCGAGGCGCTGCCTTCCGCTTGGCCTTGGTTGCCCCGCCTCCTCCTCCGTTGGCGGGGGAGAGGACGGGGCGAGCTCGAATGTTGTTCTTCCACCACGCGGGGAAGATGTCGTCGATTCCGCCGCCGGCGGGCGGGCTGTCGACCGCCATTGTCGTTGGCGCGCGGCGGTGGAAGGAGTATCATGTCGTAGCTGCCGTCGAGAGACATGAACTCAAGACTCCCGACACGGAGCACCGTCCCGGGTTGGAGAGGTTGCTGGAGACTGCCCATCTGGAGCTTGACGGGAAGCTGTTCGTTAACACGCAGCAGGCCCCTACCTGGCGCGCCAACTGTCGACGTTTCGAGACCGAGGGGTCCCTAAGCCGACGAGTGAATGTCGCTGCGTGCCCCAGCCTAGATGGGTCGGCGCGAGGCCGAGCGCGAAGGGGGGAAGTGAGGTGGCCGGAGACCGGCGTGAGAGAGGTGGGAATCCCGCGGCCTTCGTGTTCGTCCCGTGCCCAGGTCGGGTGCGCTTGCAGTAGGGGGTTACAAGCGTCCACGCGGGAGAGGGAGCGAGCGGCCTCACGCGAGCGCCTGTCTCGTCCTCGTCCCCGCGCGGCCAACCCTCTCTAAGAGGGCCCTGGTCCTTCCTTTTATAGGCGTAAGGAGAGGATCCAGGTGTACAATGGGGGGGTATAGCAGAGTGCTACGTGTCTAGCGGAGGAGAGCTAGCGCCCTAAGTACATGCCGTCGTGGCAGCCGGAGAGATTTTGGCACCCAGCTGGTGTGATGTCGTGGCCGTCGGAGGAGTGCTGGAGCCTGGCGGAGGGATAGCTGTCAGGGCTGTCGAGTCCTTGCTGACGTCCTCTTGCTTCTGTAAGGGGGCTGAGAGCCGCCGTCGTCACAGAGTATGCGGCGCCATCATTGCCCATCTGGCGGAGCGAGCTAGATGGGACGCCGGTCTTGTTCCTCGTGGCCCGAGTCAGCTCGGGGTAGGGTGATGATGGCGCCTCCTGTCGACGTGGCTGGTCTGCGCCCTAGGTTGGGCGATGTGGAAGCTCCTCCGAAGCCGAGGTCGAGTCTGTCTTCCGTGGTCGAGGTCGAGTCCGAGCCCCTGGTTCGGGCGAGGCGGAGACCGTCGGCTGAGGCCAGGGCGGAGTCCGAGCCCTGGGGTCGGGCGGAGCGGAGTTCGTCGTCTTCTGGGGCTGAGCCCAAGTCCGAGCCCTGGGTCGGGCGGAGCGGAGTTCGTCGTCTTCCGGGACTTAGCCCGAGTCCGAGCCCTGGGTCGGGCGGAGCGGAGTTCGCCGTCTTCCGGGACTTAGCCCGAGTCCGAGCCCTGGGTCGGGCGGAGCGGAGTTCGCCGTCTTCCGGGACTTAGCCCGAGTCCGAGCCCTGGGTCGGGCGGAGCGGAGTTCGCCGTCTTCTGGGACTTAGCCCGAGTCCGAGGCCTGGGTCGGGCGGAGCGGAGTTCGCCGTCTTCCGGGACTTAGCCCGAGTCCGAGCCCTGGGTCGGGCGGAGCGGAGTTCGCCGTCTTCCGGGACTTAGCCCGAGTCCGAGTGGGTCAGGCGAAGCGGAGTTCGTCGTCTTTCGGGACTTAGCTCGAGTCCGAGCCCTGGGTCGGGCGAAGCGGAGCTTCCTATGGTGCCTTCGGCCGGGCCTGACTGCCTGTCAGTCTCACTCTGTCAAGTGGCACCGCAGTCGGAGTGGCACAGGCGGCGCTGTCCTTCTGTCAGGCCGGTCAGTGGAGCGGCGAAGTGACGGCGGTCACTTCGGCTCTGCCGGCTGGGGAGCGCGCGTCAGGATAAAGGTGTCAGACCTCCTTTGCATTAAATGCTCCTGCGATTTGGTCGGTCGGTGCGGCGATTTGGTCAGGGTTGCTTCTTGGCGAAGACAGGGCCTCGGGCGAGCCGGAAATATATTCGCCGCTGGAGGGGGGCCTCGAGCGAGACGGAAATCCTCCGGGGTCGGCTGCCCTTGTCCGAGGCTAGGCTCGGGCGAGGCGTGATCGAGTCCCTCGAATGGACTGATCCCTGACTTAATCGCACCCATCAGGCCTTTGCAGCTTTATACTGATGGGGGTTACCAGCTGAGAATTAGGAGCCTTGAGGGTACCCCTAATTATGGTCCCCGACAATTCTTAATCCATGGTAACATACTTATTTAATACATGCCACATATGGATTTTTTTTTGACAACGTGCCAAGTGAGTTAAGAGGAAAGAGAAGAAAAGTTGTATCTTGAGAGAGGCACGAGATCTTAGACATTGAAACTTGAATCATCCAAGTGACATACATTCATACTCTCATATATGTTACTTCCTCCGTTTTGAAATATAGTTCCATAGAGTATAAAAAACTATATGATATCATACATTGAGCTTGTATCTTATATAATTTTATATGACATGATAACTTTGAATATTGTGACAAGATACAATAGATCGGAAATAACCTTACTAATTTTAAACATAATTTAAAACTTGTTGCCGCCAAGCCTTTATAGGAAGAATCAATGTCGCCTCCACGTGTCAGACCTCGACTAAACCTAATCAGGCAATTGGGAAAAGAAAGAGAGCTACGAGCTACCGTACTACTCGATTGGTCGCCGCGGACTTGGACTGTTGGAACTTGGAACTCGCCGGTGGAACAGTCTATTGTACTATCGGTATGTCGTGATCGAGGGCCCTGGTTCGGCAGGCTGTGATCCTGTGACTGGACCATGGGCCCTGAGGGACGTGTGGTCCGACGCATCTCCGGAACTGACAGCTCGTGATCTGCCCGTGCCTGGCCCGTCTCGCCACGTGCCGGGCCCCGCCAGGCCTCGGTGCAGCTCTAGTTTCCTCGGGGTGGAGGCGATATTGCCACGCACGGCGCACCGCCACGGAATTGTACATGCGGAAAGCTGAAAAGGATGTGATCATGTGACTGATGATGCGGCTTGGCAGCTGCGTGTATGATGCATGTATCCTTTGCCCCATCTGGCCGGCCGTCGACGTTGGGTTTAGATTTAAGAAATGGTCGTAAGCTTGGCGCTTTTCTAGGTAAATGTTATTTTTCTTCTTTCCTTTCTTTCGATTGCAAACAAATAGAATATACTCCCTCCGTTTCGTTTTAGTTGTCGCTGAATAATACAAAATTAAACTATCCAGCGACAACTAAAAAGAAACGGAGAGAGTAGAAATTATTATGTAAATTTATATTCTTACTTTTAGCATTGAACTTATTAAAATTCATATAAAGTAATTTTTAAATTTATTTTATATCTTTTTAAATAATTAATATATAATTTGGATACAGATATGATTCAGATTTATGTGTTTTTCACCTTTTCCATAATAGAGAAAAAAATAAAACTCAAATAATTATTCTTGTCTTCAATAATATGCTTAACAATATGACTAAAAAATTAGTATTAAATTCTATGCACATCTATGTTAAAAAAACTAAAATTTCATATAATTCAAATGTTTAGGATCCATCCCTGTTCCTACGCGCAATTTTGCCAATGCCCTCTCTTGCCGTTTAAAACACACGCTATATTGCTAATACCGTTTCTCTACCCCTTTCGTCTTGTAATATAGTGTATATCATTTAAAATTATAAAATATAAGAGATTTTAGAAATCTTGAGTCGTTTTGCATTGAATAGTCACACAAATTTGATGCTCCCTCTTAGTTAACCCAACTTAAGTTTGACCAAATTAATAGAAAAAGAGCATTTCTTTCAGAAGAGCATTAGTAGGACACAATCTTGTTTCATGGCATTCTTTGGTTTCCCGCTTAGTTCACATCCAGCTTACTAATGAGAAAGATGTTCTCAAATGGAAATTGACTAGTTCGAGCTTGTTCTCTGTAAAATCCATGTATGGTGCCCTTCTAAACAATCCACAAGTTTTTTACAATAAAGCTTTGTGGAAGTTAAAGGTTCCTTTGAAAATTAAGATCTTCATGTGATATCTTATAAAAGGGGTGGTATTAACTAAGGACAACTTAGCAAAGCGGAATTGGCATGGTAATAAGAAATGTGTTTTCTGTACAACCAATGAGAGTATACAACACTTATTTATTGATTGCCATTTCACAAAGCTTGTTTGGAGGTTGGTACAGTGGTGTTTTGGGTTATCTAAACCAAGATCTGTGAGAACTATTTTTGGTGCCTGATTAACTGGGCCCCTTTAAAAACTAAGAATTTAATTATTACAGGTGCTTCAGCAGCATGCTAGGCTATCTGGATAAGTAGAAATGATTTAGTCTTTAATAAAACCACTATGTTTACTTATTTGCAGGTACTATTCCGGATGACACACTAGCTTAGGTGTTGGGCGTTTTTACATAATGAGGAAGCTAAGAACAAGATAAATCAGACGTGTCGCTGCCTTGAGACGGTGGCTATGCAGTTTTATTCCAAATATGGATGGAGTTTTTCTAATAGAATTCAGTTCTAATAAGTTCTTGTTTCAGTCGTTTGTTCTTGGTATGATGACTTTGTATCAGAGGTGGGTCCTGTAAACACGAGGGTGGTGCTTTGTTTGACCCTAACCTCGTTATGAGGGAAAATCCAAAACTCTCTTCCATTATCTAAAAAAATATCTTTGTTCTTCTTTTAGGTCCCTAAGAAACCCAATAGGTTCACACATATGAGTGACAATGGACTCTAAATTTTATACTATAAGATTTAAGGATCGGATTGGGATCGGACCCTATTTCTATTCAGTTCTAAACTAGAATTTATTTAAGGCCCTACTATTTTATTAAGAAGTATTTGGATCGTGATCCATTACCAACCCTATTCACACATAGTTTCTCAATGAGATGCATCACGTCAAATTCATGGCGAACATATAATATTTCCTATTCCGGAAGGTCCTAAATATTAATTTTTTTCCACATGGGTGCCTTTTCATTTTCATTTGGAACAGACTGACTGTGAAATTCCTTCCCAAACACTACACTGAGGTTCTTCACCATCAGGAATACAATATTCCCATTATAATGTATATGTGAAATCTTCAATAAATATCTTAGAAAAAATTGGCAACATATCCTCTCTATGCATGGCGCTAGAAGAATCCCTTAAATAATGGACCAGAGTATTAGTGACTACTAGCTAGGTATCCGTACGTTGCTACAATTTCTATTTATGCTCGAGTATAGAGTATAAAACACAAAAACATGTACGTTCTGTTGGTTAGGTGAGTGCGAATGTGGATTTGGAGCCAACAACCATAGTTTAAATCCCTGTTTGTGTATAATTTTAGTTTTTTAACCTTAAAATGTGGGTGGAGAGGGAGAAGTGAACGGAAGGGAATGGGTAACGGTGGAACCCGTGAAAACTGGTGTTTTATACACTAGAGATTAATGGATTCAACCGGTACTAGGTGTAGTTTTAGTATCGGTTGAAGCCACCAATTAATATTAATCTATGCTTGAGATATTAGTACCTATTGAAACCAATAACCAAAACCAATGTCCCTTTAAGATATCTCTACTATAAAGCACTGGTTTTCACGGTTTCATCGTCCTCTCCTTACCCACATTTTGTATGGTAAAAATGCTAAAATTATGCATAAATGAGGATTCAAACCCATCTAGCCAGGGGCGGATCCACAATGTGGACAAAGTGGGCCATGGCCCCACCTCAACTTTTGAAACTCTTTATACCTACCTTTTATATATACTATAAAATGGAAATAATTTATAAAACATACGAGGCCAAATTAGATAAACACTAGGTCCACCATGCATACATCCACTAATCCACACGCCCTAGCCCACCATCCCAGGTCACGCCCCACGTCGACTAAAACACTAATAGACAGAGGAAGCACCAAATGCAGGCCCACAACACCTAACAACTGCTCAGCGCTCGTCCTAGCGTTGCGCCCGCTACCCAACTTTCGCCGCCAGCCCATCACCTAGTCGTCAGCCCACCGTCGCTAGCCCATCGCCTAGTCGATAGCCCACCATTGTCACTACTCGCCGCTCACTACGGTCCCTCACTAGAGTGCAAGCTGCCATAGCGCCACAGCTCTCATCCCCGGTTGGTTGACTCTGATGCAAGACGCGCTGACGCTGCGACACCACTTCCCGCAGCGACAAGACGATGTGTGACCGTCAGCATGAGGTCAATAGTTGCATGCCCACCTGTCGTCATATTCGGTTGTCTCTACCAGCCGGTTGTCGTGTCTATGGCACTCCATATTGTCGAAGTGACTCTATGTTTCACATGGCCACCCTACCGTAGTGGCACACACCCTAGTGTGTAGTGTCATCGACACGTTGGTTTTTCTTTAGTTTGCAAGCAATTGGGTTGGTCTTTGATATTACCCGTGTCAACAGTCAGTGTTGAGAGAGTATTTTCAGCAATGAATATCATCAAGAGAGAATTACATAATAAGGTTGAATATGATTAGATGAGCAATTTAATGGTTTGCTATAGAGAAAGAGATCTTCAAATCTCTCAATAATGAAATTATTACTCGATGTTTTCAGTGTCTCGGGACTAGGAGAATGCTATTGCCACGACCCACATGATTGACGATTTAGGGCCTGTTTGGAAATGCGGTTTTGAAATACTGTAATTTTGAGATACCACAGTTTTCAATTGTACATGACACAAATACTATGGTATTACTTTACCACAGTAAAACCATAGTATTGCTCAAAACCGAGATATGTTTGGTTCCATTGGAAAAACAAAGTATATGTAGAGAGAAGAGAAGAAAACTGAGGTCCGGAGTGGAGTTTCAAAAACTCCAAAAATACCACGGTTTTGGGTAAACCATGGTATTTAAAACTGTGTTTTGCCTACACAAATCAAACACCTTTTGAGTTATAATACTATAGTATCATCAAATACCATAGTATTGTTTCAAAACTGCAAAAATACTACACTTCCAAACAGGGCCTTAATGGTGTTTTTGCTATTTTTCCTATGTAGTTTTATTATTTTACTTACATTGATGATTACCCATTTTTTTTTCTAATTGTAGATTGGATTTTCTATTGATGATTTGGTATCGCTAAAAGGGTTTTCGATATCCATGTTTTGTAATAGTCATGATATTATAATTTTACTTTCATGCTATTATCAAAAAACTACTTTTATTTTGATGTTTTTTTTTGATTTCTCCATTGCGGATTGGGCCATCTAGACTTATGTCGTGTGTCTGCCAGTGCATGTAGCCAACAGAACATACATGTCTATATATATATATTCTATACTCAAGCATAAATAGAAACTGTAGTAACATACATGCACTCTGCTAGTTGATAGTTGAAAGAGCACTACTGCACATACGACTCTAATGATAGACTCGGGTAACTGTAATGCCAAAGGAGTATTCGTAGACTCGGATAAACTGGAGTATTCGTAGACTAGCAAATCCCCTCCCGGATTGACTGCAAGCTCACTTTATGCCAAAGGAGTTTGGTTGTAAAAAAAACTATTCTACCTAAAAAACCTCCCAAAAAGTGTTTGATAAAAGTTGATGTTCCAAACAGATTAGTTTAAATCTACAAAGGACAATACATGTCGAGCTAATTGGCAGTTGCCGAAAAAAATGTTGGTTGTTTCAAGTATTTGGGGGCAAGCAATCGGTGCAACTAAAACATTAACAGATGTAAAGTACCTGTGATGGTCTGTTCTAAACTTGTAATAGTACTCTACTGCAACAGGACAGAGAAAAGTTGCAATTTTGTTCGCGAGTTTTCGGTGTGGGTGATACCCGGACGTACCGTTGTCAGCTAGCAGTGGCATATGAGTCGCCATGAAACAGACCGCCCTAATCAACCATTTTTTTTTTGACAGACGCCCGCACGCATGTACGAGACAAAATGACGCTAGGACTGCGTGAACTTCTGCAGTTTTCAACTCCGTTTTATGCATGACTTGTCGGTTGGTAGACGTATGTATTTTGCAGCTTTTGTCTAGCCATGACCCTTACAAAGTTACAATAGACATACCTTGTGTGTTTTATATAGTTCAATTCGGAGAGTCATATGTGGCTTTCTTTTTTTCTTTTCTTTTTTCTTATGGGTAGGGGTGGGGCCGCCAGCGATTTGGTTTCGGGTTTCAGAAGTCAAACGGTTGACGTGGCGCCAGCCACGCACAGTCCTGCAGCACGCCAAGCATTTTGCTGAAAACCAAACAAACTACTAGTCCTTCTCGCCCAGGGTACATATGAGATGGGGTGGTGACAGTGAAGAATTCTGATCGAATCCAACTGTTCGTGTCATTGACTCATTGACAGTCCACAGGTGACATTAGCTGTTATATTGTCCATGGTTTCTTTCTTCGTCGAGAAATCTCGTTCCACAGAAATTTGATGGAGGGGAAGCCGTTTCGTTCAGTTGATCCAGGAGAAAAAAAGCCACAGAAATGAAAAAAAGAGAAAATAAGAGTGTCTTCTGCGGACAATATGATGAACTGGTGGATGGCGTGGTGACTTTTTGTCTGACTCGCAAACGTGAAACTGCGCGTGTTATTGGTGTTCGTGTTCATTTGGACAAATAGCATAACATAGTTTTATCGCTGGTTTCATTTTTTCCTGGTTTTCCCTCTTCCTTGCTTCGATTTTTGATATGAATAATTTTTTAAAAGAATCATCCGACAGTTTATTTAAATAATTATCTAAATATAGACATCTTCTTCTGTTCCTGTGTTATCGTTAGACAAAGATAGAAAAAGTAAATAACTTTTCAGAGTGCAAATAAGATATAGAAAATCTATTGGATGCGAGACCTACCTAGCCAACCGCTTCAAATCAAAGTTCAAACCTACAACAAGCAGTAAAATAACCACACAGACGAGACGGCAACACACACATTGAGAGCTCTACCGAGCGAAAGAGACCCAGGAAAAGCCAACGGGACGCCAAATCCATTCCTCCTCCCTCGTCCACAGGCCGTGAGGGCCGAACCCGAAGCCAGCCGAGGAAGCCAGGCGACAGGCGACGCCAAGTCGAGAAGAGCCTAGGTGGTCGCTCGCGGGCTGCGAGGGAGAGCCGTGGCGGAGTCGCCGTCGTCGCCCACGGAGGAGGACACGGCCGCCGCCGCCGCAGTGGCATGGCGACGCCGACGCCCATGCCTGGAGGCGAGGGGACGCTCGCAGCGGTGATGCCGCGGTCCCCGTCTCCGACGCCGGCGGAGGCGGGGACCTCGGCGACCGAGACGCCCGTGCTGATATTCCTTTACTTTCACAAGGCGATCCGCGCGGAGCTCGAGGCGCTGCACGGCGCCGCCGTGCTCCTGGCCACCGAGCGCACCGGCGATGTAGAGATGCTCGCCAAGCGCTGCCGCTTCTTCTTCAACATTTACAAACACCACTGCGACGCCGAGGATGCGGTACGGGTGCTGGCTACCCCGTGCGGAGCTCCGTTTTTGTGTTTTTGTCCATCTTCCCCTGTCGCTTCCTGTTGGATGGGGTACTTGACCCGTGGTGGATTTGGGCTTGGATGTGTGCGTTGGCGTGGGCGAATTCCGGTGGTATCTGGGTTTAGGGTTGCGGAATTGTCGCCTTCGGTTTGGGTGTACCTGGTGGGATAGGGATTGGACCGGGCAAACGTTGTTAGGATCTGAAACTGGGTATGAGTTCATACGGCGGTGTAGAAGCTTTCGACGAATTGGCGTTGGATGGTATGGGGGACAGTTTTAGCTGTGTTATTGGTTGATTAGCTATGCTACTACGACAATTATTTGCACTTTGTCCTTCCAATGGTGACAAAAGGAGATATAATCTGAGGAAAACATGAGGGAGAAAACTTCTGTTTACTTGATGCTACAGTGGAAACTTTGATTCATACCTTCGTATGTTGTCTTGTTTGCGTAACTTCTATGGTAACACTACCATCCTTTTCCTCTCATTTGAACATGGAAACTATGGTAACTTCTATGATGTTTGCATTAGTCATGTATCTCTTAGTTTTCACTTTTCGTGAAGCAGCTTATAGGGGTTGCAACCTTTAGCCTTCTTGTAGATTTTAAAATATGAAAATGAACTTCTATCATCACTTTTTGTTACAAGGAGTCTAGCTGACAAGCAAATGATTTCAGCTTTTCCTAAAATGCCGCCAAAAGTAGAAACACCGTTTTTCGTTCTGTAACTGCCCGGCCGTTTCTTCATGAGCCTGTCGTATATGGCCTATTCACGGCATCAACATTGTTTCTGTTTATTATGTAACCCATTACATATTTACCCTTATTTTTGGAAATAATGCCAACACTTTACAAATTGTTCTTATATTAGTCATCTTTCCTTGAAATGCGTCTATAGGTTTCATTTCTTTTGAATTGCAGGTCATTTTTCCAGCACTCGATATCCGAGTAAAGAATGTTGCAGGGACCTATTCCTTAGAGCATAAAGGAGAAAGCGATCTTTTTAGCCAGTTATTTGATCTCCTGCAATTGGACATACATAATGATGATGGTCTTCGTAGGGAGCTTGCGTCATGCACAGGCGCGATACAGACATGTCTCAGCCAACATATGTCCAAGGAGGAAGAACAGGTTGGTTGTCAGTACCATATACCTCTTTAAATGTCATTTATGACATTGCCTAGATTCAGCGGATTATGTTAGATTTCATTGTTATAACTGAAGACTAGCTGTAAACTTGTGGTTCATACTCTTATCTGGCATTTCATTAAGGGTTAACTAGTTGAAGTTTCCTAGGAAAAAACATATTATTTTTGGTCTGCTTAACTATCTTGCCAGTTCAAACAAAATTTTAGTCCTCACAATCTACTTTATGGAATTTTAAAAAAAATGCTATTGCAAATCAATCTGGCATAGCACTCTCCATTGAAAGTATTTGGGATGATTTTGTGATACTTTTCCTTTTTGAGACCGTTGATGTTTAAAATGGTGGTACAAACTGTTTTTAAGGGTCACCTGGGTCAAGGTGCTCCCACGCCGAGGACTCCTAGTCCTGGACATTTGTCACATTATCAAAATAAGTGAAAAGGAACAAGGGATGAACAAGAGAGAAACCATTTAGCAAGGCCAAGCAGCCATCACATGGCCGTATCTTGTGGCCGTCTTATCGAACGCGCAGGAGAGTTGCACATCTTTATATATTTAGAGAGAAGAAAGGTCAACTTGTTAGGCAAGTTCCCCAAAACCACCCACGTAGGGGGGGGGGACCCAGCCACATTAAGGGCTTCAGCTAGGCCTAATCTCAAGATAAGGAGCCTCTCCATCAAAGACTACCATGTTACGATGAAGCCATAAGCACCAAGCCCCCAGAATGATGACACTGTGTTGAGACCCTTTTTCCTGTCTTTGTGCCCCCGATTACATACTTCTTTCCACCACTCAGCAAAAAAGATTTCATCACTAGCAGGAGTGAGATTTCCAAGGCCAAAGGGAGATAGACATAGAATACTATGCCAGAATTGATGGGCAAAGATGCATATGTTCAAGAGATGTTGAATCATTTCCTGCTCTTGATCACATAAGGGGCAAACTTCCAGGTGTGACAACCCTCTCTTCTCAAGTCTATCAGCAGTCCAACACTTATTTCTCATTGACAACCAAAGGAAAAATTTGCATTTTGGAGGAGCCCAAGTCTTCCAAAGCCTTTTCCATGGCTCAAAGGTAGTGGACCCAAAGAATAAGACCTTATAACATGACTTAGAAGAGAATTGCCCCGAGGTTTCATGGTTCCACACATGTTCATCAGCATCTTGGGTTAACTCCACCTCCCCTAAAGTATCCCATAACAACAGATATTGTTGTAACCCAGCCAAGGAAAGTGGAGTCTCAATGTCACTGACCCACTGCCAGTTTTCAAAAGCCTGGGCCACAGTTCTAGAAGATAGTGTCCTCTTGCCAACTTTAGAAACAACTGCAGGAGCAATGTCCTTGACACAACCCCCATTTAACCACCTATCTGACCAAAATAACGTGTTGGCCCCATTACCTATAATAGAAGTTACAGACTTCTCAAAATCTGGTGGCTGTTGCAGAACTCCATCCAGTCAGCTGCAATGATGCATATCAAAGATGAGGTTGATCTTAGGGGGAAGGGAGCAAGAGGGAGGGCTGGAGTGCTAGCGGTGGTGAAACACAAAGAGAAAGGTGGAAGCGAGTGAGGAATGCGACATGCGAAAGAGAAGGCAGTGCACCATTTGGGAGCTGCGCTGCATCAACCTGACAGGGGAAGGCACAGATTGGCTGGCTGGTGGGCTCGGCCAACCCTCTTCTCTTTTGCTCTTTTTCTTTCCTCTCCCTGCTTCTGTTCTGTTGTTTATCAGTCTCGTAAGGTGCATTGGCTCTCATAATCACCTAGACATTTCGAAGGGGGTGGGTCGCCATGCCTCGCCTTACCACCTTAAGGACAGAAGCGGCATCTAACTAAAGTAAGCATGTGCAACAGCGCATAGAAGTTATAGGCAAATTTGTTTTACTTGTAACTGTGTTGTGATAGTTCTTGATAGTGGTTCGAGTGAAGCATTTAGCTAGTCTGCTGCCTGTACTTTTTGTTTAAGGGCAACTACTTTTCACTGTCATGTTTGTGACTTGGTGATGTGAACTTCAAGTTCTGCATTGTGATCAGAAGTATGACCTAAGTTCTGCATCTTCAGTAAAGAAATTGGGTCAGCTTTGGTGCATTTGGCTACAGAATGGTCAAATTTTGAATATTAGCTATCCTATACAGGAGTATAGACTATAGAGAGGGTGATTCTTTTGCATCATGGAATTTTACTCTCTAGTCCGTGTAACACATTTTTGTCTGAAATAAAGAGAAAAAACCATCTCATCATGCTGTACAAGTTTTTTATCTTAAAGTTATTTTGAGCTATCTAGACAAAATTGGTACTAAATCTCATCTTGTCTTCAATATTTGGGTCAATTTTTTTTGGCGCTTTGATGGATCATGCCTCCACTGTAGTAGCTTGATGGAGTGAGAATTTATTCATTTAGAGGTGGGAAGGTGTTAGTTTCTTGTTTGGTTAGTGCATGAGAGTTCAGGTGGTTTGTGGGAATTTGAGGATCCAGCTATCACCATTTTAAACTTATAGCAATTTTTGGTACTCGGTAGGTCATTTCTACTTCTACCTTTCATCTTGACTTACGTTAGCATGAATTGTGAACGAAAAATTTATAGTTTGGCATCCATTTTCTAGGGTACTGGGGCTAAAAAATCCAATTTCTCATATGGCCAATGCTACATCCTTAAACTGCCATCTGGCCACCCATTGTACCAAACACAGCACAGCTAATTGCCTAATTAACATATGTGCTGCTGGCTGTACTATAATTAATTTTGTTAGTGTCTGATCAAGGATCATTTAAATTTGTTTCAGGTCTTTCCATTGCTTACAAAGAAATTTTCGTGTGAAGAACAAGCTGATTTAGTGTGGCAATTCCTATGCAACATTCCTGTCAATATGGTGGCAGAGTTCCTTCCATGGCTTTCAACTTCTGTCACATCTGATGAGCACCAAGATATCCGTAACTGCTTATGCAAAGTAGTTCCTGATGAGAAACTTCTCCAACAGGTTTCTATTACGACACCTCTTTTTCCTTGAACCTTAACTTCGTATATCCTGTTAAATTTTTTTGTTAAAACTTGTGAAGGTTGTATTCACATGGATGGAAGGGAAAGCAACAAGAGAAGTGGCAGAGAGCATTGCTGCTGGTATTTCAGCAAGAAATAATAGTGTTGAGGATGTCCCAGACCAAGGGAAGATTCATATTTGTTTACATCACAATTCTAAACTTGGGAGTAAAAACTGTGGAGAATCTAATGGTCCTCAGGCTGACAAGCATCCTATAGATGATATTTTATACTGGCACAATGCTATTCGTATGGAGTTACGTGATATAAAAGAGGAGACAAGAAGGGTGCAGCAATCTGGGGATTTTTCTGATATATCAGCCTTCAATGAGAGGCTTCAGTTCATTGCAGATGTATGCATCTACCACAGGTGTGTAGATTTGCATCTTCACTCATTCACATGATGTGGCCATGATAAAGATGGCCCTAAATTGAAATGTTAATTGTTACCTTTCTCTTTCTCTACCATGTTTTTGTGTTTAGTAAAAAGCATGTCATTTATTAGTCAATGTTGAACTTTGGCATTTCTTTGCATCAGCAACTGCAACAGATAGTGAATCTTTTGCATTGTATGCTGTTGGTTGCACCAACTAGGTGGCTATCCTTTTGTCTGTCATGGCATATTCAAGATTGCAGTTTCATTCTACTACTTTGTTGGCAGCTCCTCTTTTTAGCGCTAGGATTTGTGGATATTCCCTAACTAACTAGGTCTCCTATTTGATAACAGCACTGCAAGGGCAAAATTAGCCAATTGTCACCATGGAAAATGATTGCACTATCCTTATCCTTAAAGTAAATTGTATCTTGGTATACAATTTAGTTTTGCATGAGGCACAAATGTTTTTTTTCATTATTAAGTTATTTTACTTTTTTTTTGTAGACATGGATTTTGTTTTTCCATCTGATGAAACACGTGACTACATGTACTTGGGCAAGCAGTATCATGTATCATGCTGATTCTCCTTGAGTTTGGTGGCATTTTATTTGAGAAAAGTTTCTTTTGTTATGTGCTGTTGTTTTACTGCACATTAAGGATTTATTGCTAGCAGGTTTTGTTTGTGTGCATGTCATCGCTTGTTGGGCTGTAGAACATAATTTTGCTTGATTCACCTGGGAAAAATAATGTCACTCTGTTTTTCATTTTGTAAAAAAAGTGTCCATGTAGTTAACTGAATCTTATCTTTAATCTCACAACCTCCATTATTTTCTGACCTGCAGTATCGCTGAGGATCAGGTTGTTTTTCCTGCAGTCGATAGTGAGCTGTCCTTTGTGCAGGAGCATGCTGAAGAAGAATGCAGGTTTAACAATTTTAGGTGTTTAATTCAGCAAATCCAAATAGCAGGAGCCGAATCAACTGCATTGGACTTCTACTCAAAACTGTGTTCACATGCTGATAAAATATTGGAGGCAATCGAAAAACACTTCTGCAATGAAGAAACCAAGGTTAGTACTCAGTAGTCAGGTAACTTGGTTGTTGGAACATTTACCTTATTGGTCAGTGCCTCATATTTAGTTGGACTTACCTAGGTGCTTCCTCAAGCTAGGATGCTCTTCTCTCTTGAGAAGCAAAGGGAACTTTCATACAAAAGTTTGTGTGTTATGCCATTGAAATTATTGGAACGTGTTTTGCCGTGGTTGGTGTCGAAGCTGAGTGATGTTCAGGCAACTTCATTTCTTCAGAATATACGCTTGGCAGGTTATTCTTTTACTTAAACCGTGATATACTGTCATATCTATTTATTTTGTTAGCTTAAATGATTTCTTCAAAATTCAATATTTGCTAAAAAAGATGCATATGAAACAGCATCACCATCTGAAACTGCACTGGTCACTCTTATCTCTGGTTGGGCATGCAAAGGCCGGGATAAATCCAAAGATGGAGAATATTTATGCTTAACATCAGGTGCGGCGAGATGTCTATCAGATGATGTAGATGATCTGGGAAAATGCCGATCATTCTGTCCATGTGCTTCACCCAACAGCTCAGATCTTTCTCTGCAGCTACATACTGAGAATGATTCTAGGCCAGGCAAGCGAGGAAAAGATGCAGTATCTTTTTCTCATACTAATGGAATCTACTGCTCTCAAACTGCTGACATTGAAGCAATTCCATGTAGCAAAAAACCATGTTGTATTCCTGGTTTGAGAGTAGAGAGTAGCAATCTTGGTATTGGTTCCTTGGCTTCTGCAAAGTCTTTTCACTCTTTATCATACAATTCAACTGCTCCTTCACTATATTCGAGCCTCTTTTCATGGGAGACAGATACATCATTGTCTTGTTCGGACAGCATTTCAAGGCCAATCGATACAATATTCAAATTTCATAAGGCAATTCGCAAGGATTTAGAATACTTAGATGTTGAATCTGGCAAGCTCATTGATGGCAACGAGTCCTGCCTTCGCCAATTCATTGGAAGGTTCCGTTTGTTATGGGGTCTTTACAGGGCTCACAGCAATGCTGAGGATGAAATTGTGTTTCCAGCATTGGAATCCAGAGAAACATTACACAATGTGAGCCATTCATATACTCTTGACCACAAGCAGGAAGAACAGTTGTTTGAAGATATCTCAAATGTTCTCTTTCAACTTTCACAACTACATGATAGCCAGGGCCATGCCCAGACTGAAGTTAATGAAGTAAAGAAAAGCTGTTTCCATTCATCTAATGATGTCGATTTTGCTAGAAAGTATAATGAACTTGCCACAAAACTTCAGGGCATGTGCAAGTCTATCCGGGTCGCCTTGACTAATCATGTCCATAGAGAAGAACTTGAATTATGGCCGTTGTTTGATAAACATTTTTCTGTGGAGGAGCAAGATAAACTTGTAGGTCGTATAATTGGTTCAACAGGTGCTGAGGTTCTCCAATCTATGTTACCCTGGGTTACATCAGTTCTCACTCAAGAGGAGCAGAACAAAATGCTTGATATGTGGAAGCAAGCTACAAAAAATACAATGTTTGGGGAATGGCTAAACGAGTGGTGGAAGGGAGCTGGAACAGCATCTGATTCTTCAGCAGAGGCGTCCTCTGCTCCAGAAGGTCTGTGCAGCTGTTTTTTTCCCTTGCCCTCCATGTCTTGAGAACTTTTCTATTTTCATTCCTTCTTCAATATAATGTTTATTAGAATAACCAGGTGAATTTACAAATTTCATATCCATATACTTCCTTCAATGACAAATATAAGTCTACCTAGGTTTGTCATAACTTATATGTCAATCTTTCTAACTTTGATTGACAATTTCTATAAAAAAGTATCTTAAAGGAAAATAATAATATATTATGAAAGTGGCGTCCATCTATATCAAATTTTAGATATTGATGATGGTCAAAGTTAAAAAAAAGTTTGACTTAGGACAAACCTAGAATACTAGATGCTTGTATTTACAATCGAAGGAAGTGTTGTACATTGTCTAGACATTTAGTTTATTAGATAAATTCTTCTGTCAGTTCAGCTTTGTAGTCTTATAAGTCACAGGAACAATGTTTGTATAGATCAGTCACAAACTAGGGTAAAAACATTTACTTTATGGCGAAGAGCCCCCTCCTTGTAGAGTAGGAAAATGTGATGAACAATGCTAAAGCAACAAATCATAAAATATCTTTTATGCTTATTTAGTTTGAAAGTAGTTGTATGATAAGTCATTGGAACAAACTAGGATAGAATCATTTACTTTGTGGCTAAGACCCCCCCCCCCCCCCCCCCCCCCCCCCCCGAGTAGGGAAACATGATGAACAATGGTAAAAAAAAGAATTTCGCAAAATGTTTTTATGTTTATTTAGTTTGAAAATAGTTCTATGCTTGGTTCTTTCTTTTCCACAGACAAACATATTTCATTATGACTGTCTTTTGCCCTTTGTAGATAGTCATTTACAAGATAAGCTTGAACAAAATGACCAGATGTTCAAGCCTGGCTGGAAGGACATATTTCGAATGAATCAGAGTGAACTTGAGGCTGAGGTGCGAAAGGTTTCACGAGATTCTACACTTGACCCAAGGCGGAAGGCGTATCTAATTCAAAATCTCATGACAAGGTTTGACATTTGAATGTTTCTACGTTTTTTTTTACAAATATGAACATTCATAATCTTGTGTGTTTCAGCCGCTGGATAGCTGCACAGCAGAAGTTACCAGAACCAAATTCTGAAGAATGTAATCACGATGCCAGTATACCTGGATGTGCACCTTCATACCGAGACCAGGAGAAACAAATTTATGGTTGTGAACACTACAAACGGAACTGCAAACTTGTTGCTGCATGCTGCAACAAGCTCTTCACATGCAGGTTCTGCCATGATAAAGTTAGTGACCATACGATGGAAAGGTAAATTCTATGGCCTGTAAGTCAATTATTTTTATCTTGTTTGTGCCAGAGGTACTGTGCTTTGGGTTCTTTTCCTTTAAACCTCGATTCTTTCTCCAAACGAGTGTACTATGATAAAAAAGATGGAAGGTGTGTAAGAAGTAGAGAACCTTCTGTTAAAATGTTCCCCCTGGTTTGCTGCTCTTCATTGTATATGGTTGCAACTTCCTGTTCATGTGTGGTTGTAGTGTGGGCTTGCAATTCAGTCCAACCTTTTGAATGTATTATCTTTAGTTCTCTTGTAAACCTCTTAACACTGTTGAAAACAAAATTTGTTACAGTCCTTGTGTCGATGTGCATTTTCTCTTCTATACTTTTGCAACACATTTTAGAAAGTATAACGAGCCAACTCATCTTGATGTCTCAAGGAAAGCAACACAGGAGATGATGTGCATGGTATGCCTAAAGATTCAACCTGTTGGTTCGTTCTGCCAAACCCCATCTTGCAACAGACTATCGATGGCAAAGTACTACTGTAACATCTGTAAATTTTTTGATGATGAAAGGTAATATACCCCAACATGACCGAAACTTTAAACTTTGTCTGATAGTGTATTTTAGGCCTGTTGAGGTATAAAACTACAATGTTCTATTTATTTTATTATCAAAATTTTGCAACAGTATTTTTATTATTATTTTACATGTAATAGACATGTAATTGTTGAAGTGATTTATGGACACAACAAGGTTTCTCTTACCATATATTTGCATTCAAATCTGGAAAAACAACTCAAAAAGATAGGTCGGCGAATGCCATTTTATTTTGGTGATTGGAGATCTGGAAACTTGTTTTATTGTTTTATCTATGCTGCATTGTAATGTAGTATTTTAACTTAGTAAAAGCTGAACAGCATTTATTGTATGGCAATTGGAGCTCTGAAAACTTTTGTTTACCTACGCGAATGGGGTAGCGTATAGTATTTCAACTTAGTAACAAGTGAACAGCTACAACAAATCCCTAGTGTAAATGGCATCTGACAGTCACATCTAATATCAGCTTAAGTGGTAATATAGCATATACTATCATTTTAGATATTAGATATTAGATATATATATGCATTCAAGAACAATCTAACCCGAACTAAACTTTTAGTGGAAGAGCCAAATTTAGTAAAAACCACTTATACGGAAGTAACAAAAGAAAGATCCCTAATGAGGTGATAGTCTGAGAATTGTCGTACACTACCTACATTTCAATATTTTCAGTGTTAAATTGTTAGTGTATGAGAAAGGAGCGATAGAGCCTCTAGCTGAGTTGGTTAGGTGGTCTGAGTAGCACTCCTCAGGTCCTTAGTTCGACTCCCGTGGGAGCGAATTTCAGGCTGTGTTTAAAAAAATCACCTCGTCTATCCCACGCCAAAGCACAAGTCTAAGGCCCGCTCCCGGCCGCGGTCGTTCTCACATGGGCTATGGTGCCGCGCTGTGTATGGTGGGACAGGGGTTCGAGGTTTTTCTCAACTTGCGTGAGAAGGATTTCTTCTTAATATAATGCCTTAATATATAATGCCCGGGGACTGTCTTACCCCCGCAGTATAGGTCGAGTTTTTTTTTAGTGTTTGAGAAAGGAGAACGAGGACGTTTGGCATGGATTTCTCGTTACTCTTGCCATTTTTTTCTGTTATAAGTCTCGAGAAAAATTCTCTGTTGGCCTAGTAGTCTCAAGCCTATCTTTGTGGTGTTCTTGCGATTTTTGTTTTGCTTTGTGTCATTGTGACACCTGAATCAAGGCATGTTGCAGTCTTGTAGATCTAGCTACTGGCTTGCAGTATAGTTCTCTGGCTCAATAATTTTTGTTTAGATTTATTAGTTTTATACAATTAAGGCAAATGAATATTCTCCTTGAATCATAGAAAACTACCCTGTCGGATTTTAAAATATTTAGATGTTATTTTCTTGCTATACTTTCTCCTATTTGGGTTTATAGATGAGTTCATTGCTCCAATGTCATCAAGTGATCAAACGAGTTGAAACTTGTCAACTTTCTTAGTAGCCTTATCTTTCATCTCATAAGTTTGTTATCACTTCATGTTTTGAAATAAACATTTGGATTTGGAAATTAGTAATATGGCTCGTCTAACATTGGGATGTTCTCCAGGACTGTGTACCACTGTCCGTTTTGTAATTTGTGTCGTCTTGGGAAAGGTCTTGGTGTTGATTTCTTCCATTGCATGAAATGCAACTGCTGCCTTGGAATGAAATTAACTGAGCACAAATGTCGGGAAAAAGGGCTAGAGACAAATTGTCCAATATGCTGTGACTTCCTATTTACATCAAGTGCCGCAGTCAGAGCCCTCCCTTGTGGCCACTTCATGCATTCAGCTTGCTTTCAGGTATGCTCCTTTTGTTGCACCATGACCATGATCCAGTGTAGTTTATTCTCTGGTTGCCAGCAATGATTTTTAATAAGTTAATTAATTGTCAATCCAGGCATACACTTGTAGTCACTACACTTGCCCTATCTGCTGCAAATCCTTGGGAGATATGGCGGTAAGCATAACTCTATTATGTTGTGGATATCTTGTGTTTCTCTATAGTGAAGTATATTGTTATTGTGTTCCATGATTGATTTATTTTGTTTTTGGGCATTATTTGATGGTGCATTTGTTAAATGTTATGTTCCTTTTAGGGGAAGAAAGTATCTGGCAAAATTTTCAGTGTTTCAAAAAAAACTCGGCCGGTAGGGGAAAGACCGCCCCCCGATATTATATTAAGAAGAAGCTCAATCGGAGCCGTGACTGAGAAAGATCACGAAAGTTGCCCCCCCTATGGGCCAGCTCTTTACTTGTGCTTTGAGCCCTCCTAGCCCCTACACGAGGATCCGCCCTTCATAGGCCAGTCCATCTCATGTGCACACAACCAGGGAACCAACGAGTGGCTTTTTTAACCTTAGTCTAAAATTCGCTCCCACTAGAATTCGAACTCAAGACCTGAAGAGTGTTACTTAGACCACCTAATCAACTCAGCTAGAGGCATATTAGCTCTACCTTTTTATTTGTTGATAATACAAGTGAATGCTTTCTTTCTTCATTTTCGTTGTGTGGTTATTTTAGTGTTTTCTACGAATCCTCCTATTTCCATTTTGTTGAGGTGATATTACTTGTTCTCTTGCTGTTGTGCTCATCACAAAGTTGCCAAGATGACTTTCACTGACTGAATTTTCTCATTGGTTTAGCAGCATCTTGTTCCATATTCAGAAGATCTAGTGTACTTATAAATAAACACATATAACTTGTTGACATTATATGGGAAACCAAGATGAAACCACCGGTTCCTTTCTGACTTGTGTGCAGCAAACCTGCCAATCATCTTGCTTCACTGCCTCTTAGTAACTGTGTTATCGGAAGTGAAATGCAGATGTTTTTCTTAGCCTTTTCTTGAACTTGGAATTCGCTGCGAGTCTGTGACTACATGCTGCGATAGGAATAAATCATGGACGTCTTGTTGCACGACTTCTAAAATCTTCTCAAGCAGTCTCTTCATATACCTTATATATCCCGACGATAATTGCTAACTTAGCTGATTGTCTAAATTTTATGACATTTTGATGATCATACGGAATTGAGGTCCATAATTCATTTTTTGTTTGCAGGTTTATTTTGGCATGCTTGATGCCTTGTTGGCGGCTGAAGAGCTTCCGGAGGAATACCGTGATCGGTGTCAGGTAGCCCAGTTTTGTTCTCGGTTTTCATTGTTTCCAGCGTCCGAGTATTTACTAATTTTTATTGCAATTGCTCGTCCAGGATATACTTTGCAATGACTGTGAGAGGAAAGGTAGATGTCGATTTCATTGGTTATACCACAAATGCGGCTCCTGTGGGTCGTACAACACCCGAGTTATCAAGACTGCCACAGCAGATTGCTCTACACCAAACTAGTTGGAGGGAACATTTGTGCTTAATTAGTCACTGTATTCTTTGTTTCTCTTTGTACATATCTTCTAGAGAGAAGGAAAAAGAGAAGTTGTGTAGCATAGTTATACCATAATTTCATTCGTAGCCATTTCAGTTTTGTAAGTGTAGCAGTTTACAATTTACTAGGTCTAGTGCGTTATACTGACAAAATTGACGGTTCTGATGGAAGAACATAACCTGAGGAAATTGGCTTGTTAGAAGTACTCGTGAGCATGTTCTGCAATTTGGCGGCCACTTAGACTATCTTCAATTATATCTTCTATATTCCTTCTCTATATCCCTCTTTTATGGACTCTTAAAAGATTTCTTTCTTTATATCTATCTCTTCTATACGTTAATTAACTTACAAGAGATATATTTTGATCTAGATTTTTGTATGTATCTATTTGTCATATTTTTAAATATTTTATGTATATTTTAGTTTTGCTTAATTGTTGTCTAAATTATAAAAATAAGTAGAGAGAAGCGAGAGCCTTTATATAGAGAGGATATGGGAACATATATATTTAAAAGACACTTTAGAGGATACCAATGGACCATATAGAGAAGTGATGGTCTATTTGGTGGGCCTCCGGCTTCTCTGAAAATGGCTTTAGTTTTGGTTTCTCTGCAGAAGCAACTCATTCATGAGACTTAGTGCATTTTAATAATTTGTTTGGCAAAACGACTCTTGTTATTTTTTTATTTAATATATAATATAAATGTCCATATTGTCTATGTGTAGCCATTTGCACGAATATCTTATGTGTATACATACAAATAATACGTAAATATATCATGGCCATGGCAAATTATAAAAAAATAATGACCAAATCATTATCGAAATATTATGCTATTAAAGTCTGGTTTTGTGAGACAGGGGCGGCGAAGGCGGTGGAAGGACATGGCTATAGGCGTGTCGGACGCGGGGAGACAGAGGCTGACGTGGGCCTATGGCAGTGGACACACTAGGCTAGGAGGTGACGTCAGTCGTGGGGCAGTGGGTGGGGCGCGAGAGGTCTAGGCATGAGGCGGAGAGGGGCACAAGAGAGATAGGACTCTGAGCTGGGGAGCCACTTAGAAAACTGGCTCCAACTTTTAAGTGGCCTTTATTGGGAGTTGTTTTTTGGCACCATTTGGGAAGGCTCCCGTAGTAACCGGAGCTAATTGGGGAGCCTTCTTAAACAAGATCTAAATCTTCTATAAATATAAGGTAGACGACCCTTCACAGCGTTTTATTAGAGTTAGCCTTATAATGTCTATAGAAAGGGGAATTCACTAATATTAATTTATAAAATCTAGTTCAAACTTTAACCGACAACAAAACAAAAAAGGTGGCATCAACGCAAAATTCTACTCCCTCTATTTCAAACTATTCTAATTTTTGTTGAAGCATGTGAAGCTTAACCAAAATTATATAATAAAAATAATATTTATCCTTATCAACTTATCCTTGAAAATGTATAATTTGGAATCCTTGATCGCTGGTGTCCCCTCGTATTATTCTTCCAATATTTTTATACTCTATATGAGAACTCAAGATCCTTGACTTGCACACACACTTCTATATCAATTGCATCATGAAGCACATTGAGAGCAATATGATTGTATTGCAAAGTTTCTTCCTCTCTAAATGTTGGGTTATTCATATTAAGCATTATGAATTGTTTGTCCACAACATCCCAAACTCTCTTATTCATTGGTTCCTAATGTGCTCTTATTTTCTTCTTCCAATAATCATAATTGGTTCCATCAAATTGAGGTGGTTTGCCCATATTGTTAATTTGATCCATTTTGCACTAAAAGTTGCTAAGCCTTAAATTGTTGGTGGCCAATAAGATTTAGATGTTCAGAGAGGGCGAATATACTATAAAAATCATACTAAAAACTCATAAACCATTAGAAAAAAGTTTGATTAGTACAAAAGATGGTGCTAATGCGACTACTTGCTCTAGCTCTATTTCACCACAGGTAAGCCCTCTAATCAATTCTAGTAGCTCGGTTTCCACGTATATGTCATACAAACAAACAATCTACTCTTAGCAAGAGAGAACTACAACTAGCAAAGCTACTAACAAGAGTAACTAAACTTACAATTACACTGCTATTATGCCAGCTACGCAAGCAACTAATAACATTATCAAGAAAAAACTAAGAATAAAAATACAAGTTTTATAGTAAGCAAACCAATTTAGGCAAGTGAAATAAGCAAAATGATTCATCCCTGAGATTTAGTTTCTTGCTGCCAACCTAAGCCCTTGTTGTGGAAAATCCAAGCTAGGTGCTTCACACACTAATTAGCATCACATGCCAAGCCCACTACTCGAGCGTCGTAATGACCATACTAAAGAGACACTCCAACCAGCCATGATCCCACTAAAGTTGCTCTTTGTGAATCTCCCATGGGGAATGAGCACAAGAGACGCTTACTATCAATGGTTGAAGCCAACAACAATCACCAAACCGCTCAACTATCCCACAAACCTCTTGATCGACTAGGTGACGACAATCATCAAGACTAATAAGAGCATAACAATTCCAAGCCACTCCAACTATTTCCACAAGATGCAAGAACCAAATTCAATGCACTAGAAGCTATTCAATTTCACAAAAATGATGTTCCATAGGATGCAAGTGAGTGGAGTGTGTTTCTCAACCCTCAAGAGGTGTACATAAGTGTATGAGGTGCCAAAAATGTAGCCAAAGACTTCCATAAGGTCTATTTGTAGACCCCAAACAAATCCAACTAGTGCCTTGTCGGTGGACTATTGCAAGGGCACTAGACATGTCCAATGCACCACATGTGCCTACAATGGACACATTTGGCGTGTCCCAAAGGCTATATTTCCAACGACTCTAAACTAGGCATTACTGTGTGTTAGGTGTCTAGTGCACCACCAAACATGACATATAACATGTTTGGTGCATGTTAGAGCTGATGGACCTGATTTACACACTCTCTGAATTCCCTGTTAGGTGCAGCGTCCTGTGTCAGCACCAGGCATGTGCGGTGAGACTATGTTCACCTAAAAACTCCTTTCCAGTGAGTGGTATATGGTTCACAATGGACCCCTTGATTCTTGGCGAAAAACTGAACACGTGAAAACCATAGTCTCCATATATATAGTGCAGGCTAGACATGTCCAGTGTGCTTAACAACAACATCGAGAGCACTCTCAACGTTCTTACAAGTGTTACAACTCACAAATGTTTTACCAAGCATGTTAGAGCAGAGTTAACTTTTTTCAAAGTGTTTTCTATAAGTATTTTTTGCTTGCTCTCTGAGTGTGTCACTAGGCCTAAATGCAACAAACATAATTCCAACACCTAGTGGCACTAAATGACTGAATTGTCCAATCAAACTCTCCTCTTAACAATACGACCATATAACCTAAATTCAATAATGTACTCTGTTGCATCTTTACTAGTAAAACAAAATGCCCTAGCTATACCTTTGCTTTGAGCCCTTGCATTTGTCTCCCTCTTTCTTTTTTCCTAGTTAAGCACTTGATCAACACTTGTGGCTATCACCATCATCTCCTTGATTACCATTCTTGCTCAATCTAGGATGTGGATTTGACCTAGCTCATGTAAAACGCTAGAGTAAAGGTTAGTTCGCTAATTGTCTCAATTACCAAACCAAATATAAGGCTTGCAGGTAACAACTAGAGCAAATCACAAGCTCTCTTTTCGCTATTTTGGGCCTAATTAGATTATTTCTAAAGTGGTAAGTGTAGCTTACAAATTACACTTGCCTGACACTACATCTATACACCTAGTGATCCATGCATCATAACTTAAGAAGGCTATCCCACCAACCTTATAGGTTTCCACCAAACTTCTTCAAACTGCTACTACTTACACCCTTAGATCTCCTATCAAGGTGTTGCACCAGCGTCTCAAACCTTAAGGTGATAGACTTATCTATGAGGTCCTCATTCAGTGGTCTTTGCAGCCTTCTCTGTTGGCCACCTAGGAAATTGAAACTAAACTCAAGCAATAGTTTTTTGTGTAAGGTAAATGGACCTCGACCTATTTGATTATTGGTTTTGATGTTTGATAATCAACAAAACCAATTGGACTAATGTGTTTTCTAGTGTTTATGTTTATAGTTCATATAATGCAACATGGACTAGGCCAAAGGTAACAAGGTGATAAACACCTCAAATAAAGATATTAAAAGACTTATTAAGATCATGAAAGAGTCCAAGATACAAGACAAAATAAACCCACGAGAAAAAACCTAAGAAATAATGAAAATCAGTACAACAGATGGCACAAGATGTGTTTGGTGATACATCGGATGTCACAATGGATTACAATTACAACTATGGCTAAATTGAGTACTTGGCTGAAGATTGAGTGCACCTACCTTTCCGGTGTATGCTAGACATACATGCACCAGAAGGGCACATAAAGAACATTGTAGAGAGGCCCAAGAAGTTAAAGGGCATTAGACATATCTAGTGCAACATCGAACTCCGCCTCGAATGTGACACTCACAGAGGTTGGAAATACAACTGAGCCAAGAATAAGGCATCGAGCATGTCTAGTGTGAGCTCTGGTGGCACACCAGATACCTAGAGGCAAATACTAGTTTTCCAATGGCTAGCAACACTAGTTTCTAATGGCTAGCTAATGTGGACATCACCAACGAGTCTGATGGTACACCGAACATGTCTGGTGTGACACAGAGAAGTCTACACATTCCCTATGACTCTTTTGAGTGTGAGAGGGATATATACCACCCTAACTGAACATTTCCATGTGTGGGAGCTCGGATACATTCCCAAGAAATTGAGAATTCATTCCATAACTCTTAGTCACCCGAGTGCTCAATAGAATCACTCATTGATTATCTTAGGTGCTTTGTGAAGTGATTAGGTTAGTTAGATCACTACTATATCACTTGTTCTAGGTTAACCCCTAGTGAGAGAATTGAGGAATAGACATATCAAAGCCCTTGACGCTTATGCATGTCATTGTAATTGTACCAAGCAAGATGAGAGTGGCGAGATCACAACAACCGTGTTTGTGGTGTGGCTACCACCATGTATCGATGGGAACAAGGCCTATGGCGTTTCAGTCAGAAGCTCGATAGTGAAGATGGTGGGGAGCATCTGAGTGAGGCCACAAGTGGAGCATCACTTGCGCGTGGAGAAGGCCAGTGGCTAACTATTGAGTTACCTGATCGGGTGCTTGGCCCTTGTGCGAGATTCTCTTTGTGTAGGGATACCAATGAGAATTAGTAAAAACCTTGCATGATTCTTAATACCTTGGTAAAAATACCGAAGCATCAACAATAATTTACTTCTCTATCTCAATTAAGCTTCCACAATTGTATTGCTACCTTTGGTTGTGTGCTTTACCTTTCCTAGCATAATCATAGACTAGTTGGTAGGACCAGAACCTATGTTGCTAAACTAGTTTTTGCGGTAGAGATAGCAACACTTAGATGAAACCTTAGATGCACTAGATTGCTTGGCCATCCATATAGGTCTTGTTTAATAGGAAAAAATAGAGGCATGGATTAAAGCGAAAAATAGCTATCCTAATTCACCTCCCTCTTAGTGTCGGCGTTTCGAGACCGGGGGGTCCCTGAGCCGACGAGTGAATGTCGCCGCGTGCCCCAGCCCAGATGGGTCGAGCGCGAGGCCGAGCGCGAAGGGGGGAGAGCGAGGCGGCCGGAGACCGGCGTGAGAGAGGTGGGAATCCCGCGGCCTTCGTGTTCGTCCCGCGCCCAGGTCGGGTGCGCTTGCAGTAGGGGGTTACAAGCGTCCATGCGGGAGAGGGAGCGAGCGGCTCCAAGCGAGCGCCTGTCTCGTCCTCGTCCCCGCACGGCCAACCCTATCTAAGAGGGCCCTGGTCCTTCCTTTTATAGGCGTAAGGAGAGGATCCAGATGTACAATGAGGGGTATAGCAGAGTGCTACGTGTCTAGCGGAGGAGAGCTAGCGCCCTAAATACATGCCGTTGTGGCAGCCGGAGAGATTTTGGCACCCAGCTGGTGTGATGTCGTGGCCGTCGGAGGAGCGATGGAGCCTGGCGGAGGGACATCTGTCGGAGCGGTTGAGTCCTTGCTGACGTCCTCTTGCTTCCGTAAGGGGGCTGAGAGCCGCCGCCGTCACAGGGTACGCGGGGCGCCATCATTGCCTATCTGGCGGAGCGAGCCAGATGGGACACCGGTCTTGTCCCCCGTGGCCCGAGTCAGCTCGGGGTAGGGTGATGATGGCACCTCCTGTTGACGTGGCTGGTCTGTGCCCTAGGTTGGGCGATGTGGAAGCTCCTCCGAGGCCGAGGTCGAGTCTGTCTTCCATGGTCGAGGTCGAGTCCGAGCCCCTGGTTCAAGCGAGGCGGAGACCGTCGGCTGAGGCCAGGGCGGAGTCCGAGCCCTGGGGTCGGGCGGAGCGGAGTTCTTCGTCTTCTGGGGCTGAGCCCAAGTCCGAGCCCTGGGTCGAGCGGAGCGGAGTTCGCCGTCTTCCGGGACTTAGCCCGAGTCCGAGCCTTGGGTCGGGCGGAGCGGAGTTCGTCGTCTTCCGGGACTTAGCCCGAGTCCGAGCCCTAGGTCGGGCAGAGCGAAGTTCACCGTCTTCCGGGACTTAGCCCGAGTCCGAGCCCTGGGTCGGGCGGAGCGGAGTTCACCGTCTTCCGGGGCTTAGCCCGAGTCCGAGCCCTGGGTCGGGCGGAGCGGAGTTCGCCGTCTTCCGGGGCTTAGCCCGAGTCCGAGCCCTGGGTCGGGCGGAGCTTCCTATGGTGCCTTCGGCCGGGCCTGACTGCCTGTCAGCCTCACTCTGTCAGGTGGCACCGCAGTCGGAGTGGCGCAGGCGGCGCTGTCCTTCTGTCAGGCCGGTCAGTGGAGCGGCGAAGTGACGGCGGTCACTTCGGCTCTGCCGGCTGGGGGGCGCGCGTCAGGATAAAGGTGTCAGGC
This sequence comes from Zea mays, assembly GCF_902167145.1. NCBI lineage: Eukaryota > Viridiplantae > Streptophyta > Magnoliopsida > Poales > Poaceae > Zea > Zea mays. The sequence goes on along the minus strand of NC_050103.1, from coordinate 155,663,418 downwards.
CACCTTTGCATTAAATGCTCCTGCGATTTGGTCGGTCGGTGCGGCGATTTGGTCAGGGTTGCTTCTTGGCGAAGACGGGGCCTCGTGCGAGCCGGAAATATATTCGCCGCTGGAGGGGGGCCTCGGGCGAGACGGAAATCCTCCGGGGTCGGCTGCCCTTGTCCGAGGCTAGGCTCGGGCGAGGCGTGATCGAGTCCCTCGAGTGGACTGATCCCTGACTTAATTGCTCCCATCAGGCCTTTGCAGCTTTATGCTGATGGGGGTTACCAGCTGAGAATTAGGAGCCTTGAGGGTACCCCTAATTATGGTCCCCGACAGTAGCCCCCGAGCTTCGAAGGGAGTGTTAGCACTCGCTTGGAGGCTTTCATCGCACTTTTTTGCAAGGGGACCAGCCTTTCTCGGTTACGTTTTGTTCCGGTGGGTGCGCGCGAGCGCACCCGCCGGGTGTAGCCCTCGAGGCCTCGAAGGAGTGGTTTCACTCCTTCGAGGTCTTAATGCCTTGCGTAACGCTTCAGCTGGTCTGATCGTTCCCTCATGCGAGCTGGCCGTAGCCCGGGTGTACGGTCGGGTCCCAAGTTCTCGGGCTGGTATGTTGACGCTGTCAACGGTTCGGCCGGAGCCAGGTTTGCGAGAGCAGCCCCCGAGCCTCTGCACAGGGCGAAAGGGCGATCAGGGACAGACGACTTTTTTACATACGCCCCTGCGTCGCCTTTCCGCAAGGAGGAGGGGGGGAAGCGCCATGTTGCCCTCGATGGGCGCCGAACATGGTGTTTCCGGTGAGCTGCAGGCGGGTAATCCGAGTGGACGTCCGTGCCCCATTCGTTAGGGGTCGGCTAGGGGCCCAGAGGCACGCCCAAAAGTACCTACGGGTGATCTGCCGGACCCGGTCCCCTGGCGACGGGGTCCGAGGGCTCGATGCCTCCCTCCGATGGGATTCCGTTACAAGATCATTCCCGCTGGTCTCGGAAATGTCCTAGGGTACCTCGGGAGCGCAGCCCGAGCCTTGGTTATGTATCGAACGTACCCATGGTCATCCCTCGCTCTGTGTCTGAGGCGGCTGTGAACCCTTCGGGGGCCAGCCTTCGAACCCCTGATCAGTAGTGGGCGCGGAGCCCGAGTAGCCTGAGGCGGTCGTTGAACCCTTCCGAGGGGCCGGCCTTCGAACCTCTGACCAGTAGTGGGTGTAGGGCCCACATGATCTGAGGCGGCTGTCGAACCCTTTCGAGGGGCCAGCCTTCGAACCTCTGATCAGTAGGGAGGCTCGGAGCCTGGTTCCTTCACGGGGAAGGATCCTTTTCGGGGTATCCCCCTTTCCCGGTCCCTGTTGCAAGAGAGAGAAAGAGGAAAAAAGGGAAAGGATACGAAATCGAACGATGCGGCGTACCTTTTCTGACGCGGTCATTATGGCGAAGGCGAAGCGTCGACCGCTTCTCCTGCCAGAGGCGCCGCCTGTCCCGCCGCGGAGTTAATGCGACGGGACGAGTGGTTGGCGGGGCGGTCGTTGCGCGTGCACGAGCCATTCGAGGAACGGAACACGGGCGCGTTGTCTTCACGCCGTGAGAGAGGGTTCTCTCGTTGCCCCCGGATGGGACGTAGGCTTGGCTGGTGACGTGACCGCTGCTCCTGCCCGCCTGCCACCGCCATTACTGCCGGCCTGTTTTTGGCTGCATTGACCGTCGCGCCAGGCTGGCGCTGCTGGGTCGTGCGCTAGGTCGCCTCGAGTCGCGGTATTGGTTCCGCAGTCGAGGAGGTGCGGTGGCGGCGCAAGTGGCGGTGCAGTTGCATGCACGAAGCATTCGGCGCGCCGGTTGCATGACGCGTGGGCCTGGGCCTCCATGCTGGGCGTGTTGGGAGTCGGAGAAGCGCGCCCACTTGGTGCGGTTGCATGCCGCCTGCATGGCTGCCCGCCCCTTTCGCCCGTTGGTCTGGGCAAAAGTGGAGAGTCGCTTGTAACCGCTGGGCGGTCGTGCGCACCGCGCATGGCGGTTTGGCTTCTTCTGCTCTGAGCCGGCTTGCATGACGTGTGGGACCCAGCCCCCGCGCCGCAGGGGAGGACCTTGGAGCGTGTTGGAGAAGACTCAGCCCGCGACGACTGGGGATGCAAGTAGGGAGAGTCGCCTTTAAAAGGAGGGTGACCCCCTTGGAAGACGACCATGTCTTCGCGCTCCCTTATGCATCGTGTCTTTCCACCTTCCAAGCCCCCGGATGGGGGATACCCGCCGTCTTTCCACCTCGTCGTTGGAGGAACGCAACTCCGTGGGAGTTGGTACTTTTCAGCCATCGTTCGGCTTCAAGGATTCTCATCATGCAGCCCGGCTGCACCCCTCCACCGGCGGTCACCCAAGACGGTGACCTCCCGTTTGATGGTGGGGGAAAGCGAGCCGGGCTGCGGCCTCCGCCCCTCCCTCAGCCTCAAGGATTTTCATCACCAGGGCTGGGGAGGGGAGTGTGCCGAGTTGGGGGCGGCCCCTGCGTGGGCGGCGGCCCGCTCCTTCCCTCAGTGATCGGGGGGAAGGGCGGTTGTTGTTCGTGGCACCGGCGGCTGCCGCGTGCCTGGCCTTCGGACGCGAGTGGCTTCGGAGCCGCTCTCGGCGCCGTCTTCTGCCACGGCAGATGGAAGAGGTTGTCCCGCTAGCGAGACAGCCAGGGCCGCCCACGGACCGACCTCCAACTCTACGTCCTTCTGCCCGTCCTTGCCTCACGAGTTTGGGCATGGGCGGGGGCCTCCTGGCAGCAGCATCCGCCCTAAGGTCATCGCTGCCGCTGTTCGGCCCCCCGGAGCAGAAGTCGTCGTCGTCGCCGCTGCTGGAGCGGGCGGCGGCGCGCCGTTCGTCGGTCTTCTGTTGCTCCGCAGGCCCCCCCCATCGAGTGGGGTTGTTCGTACCTGCGGAGGTGGAACCGGAGTTCCGTTTGTAATGGCACTTTGAATGCTAGTGTTTTTGTTCATTGTGGCTGTCGGGGCCTGAACATGTATGTAATTTCGGCACGGAGCCGTGTTTTTTCCTCATTTTCGAGCATTAAGACTCGCCTGTTGGTTGTCTGAACCGCTTCACCGAGTGTGAGTCGCCCCGTGCAAAGGTGACGAGTGAGGTATCCGTATCCCGGAGGCGTAGGAGTCCCTCGGCTCGGTCAGCCTTGTTGCCCGAGGCTTCTCTTGCTCAGTTAAAGGAACCCCTCGGCCGCCCTTCGATGAGCCGAGGCCGGGGGTAGCGGTGTCAGCATGAACAGAGGCAGAGTTGGCCCGAAAAGAAGACCTGGTCGGCCGGAGCCTGGCCGGGTTGCCCGTTAGCGGGACCGACGCCGGAATAGACCTGCCGAGGCCTCGTGTCGGGCCGATGTCCGCGGCGGACAGCCGGCCGAGGCCTCGGGGTGACCAGCCGAGCCGCCTGCCTGAGCCGGATTCTCGGGGAAGACCCTGGCAGCGACGACCCGGGCTTGGTGATGACGTCGTCCTTCGGAGTGGAGATCTTCGGACCGCGTCGCCATCCGAGGCTAGGTTGGACCTCGCCGAAGGTGTTGTCGACGCCGAGGGTGCTGCTGCTCCCTTCAAGCGTCAGGATCCGATCCTGCAGGATCGGATTGTCTTGTAGCGTGTGTTTCTTGCGGTCGCCGAGGCCAAAACACACCCTCGCCATGTTGTAAAGCTGCGTCTCATTTCCTCTTGTTTCGAGTATCTGGACTTTTTTATCGGTAACAGAAATGTTTGTGCGAGCGAGAGTTGCTTCTTGCGGAAGGTGATGAGTGAGGTATCCGTATCCCGGAGGCGTGGGAGTCCCTCGGCTCGGTCGGCCTTGCCGCTTACGCGCACTCTTTCCCATCCATGGGGCTCTGTCACCGACGCAGTCGAGAAGGCTCGAAGAATCGCTCCGGCAGAAGAGCTTCCGAGCGTGAAGACTGGTTCGGTCTGCGGAATCACTTATCCGAACGTGAGTTACTTATCGCAGAAGGTGATGAGTGAGGTATCCGTATCCCGGAGGCGTAGGAGTCCCTCGGCTCGGTCAGCCTTGGCTGCTTACGTGTACTCCGTTGTTTTCAGGATCCACTTTCGAAGTAGTCAAAAAGCACGAAAGACATTCTGGCAGAAAAGATCTTTTTTCGAGGAAAATTTCGACGCAGAGGGGGTTGCCCCCTTTAAGCCCCCGAGGGAGGGTCGGGCTTTGCCGAGGCGAGGCCGACCCTTCCTTGATGACTAAACTTTGCGTGGGAGCGAGATATATGAACAACTTGAAAACATCTTAAGGGTAGAAGCGACGTAGCTGTTGGATGTTCCAAGCGTTGCCGTAGACCTCGCCTTGACTGTTGGCCAGCTTGTACGTTCCAGGCTTCAGGACTTTGGCGATGACGAACGGCCCCTCCTAGGGGGGCGTGAGCTTGTGTCGCCCTCGGGCGTCTTGTCGCAGTCGAAGCACCAGGTCGCCCACCTAGAGGTCTCGTGACCGGACCCCTCGGGCGTGGTAGCGTCGCAGGGACTGCTGGTACCGCGCCGAGTGTAGTAAGGCCCTATCCCGAGCCTCCTCTAGCTGGTCCAGCGAGTCTTCTCGGCTAGCTTGGTTGCTTTGGTCGGTGTAGGCCCTCGTCCTCGGGGAGCCGTATTCCAGGTCTGTGGGCAAGACGGCCTCGGCCCCGTAGACTAGGAAGAACGGCGTCCAGACCCCACACAGCAAAAGGCCAGGTGATGAGTATCGTCTGCAGAGCCTGAGCGGGCAGGTGGGTCTGCCTTGCGTAGAATTGACACCCTTCGCAGGTGTGGACAATTCTGGTAGCGTCGGCCACCGCCGTGGGCCAGTAGAAGCCTTGCCAGAAAGCATTCCCGACAAGGGCTCGAGGCGCTGCGTGATGGCCGCAAGCCCCCGAGTGTATCTCTCGCAGGAGTTCCTGACCTTCGGCGATGGAGATGCATCGCTGGAGGATGCCAGAGGGGCTGCGGCGGTAGAGCTCCTTCTCATCACCCAGCAAGACGAACGACTTGGCGCGCCGTGCCACCCGCCGGGCCTCGGCTCGGTCGAGGGGTAGCTCTCCTCGGTGGAGATATTGCAGGTACGGGGTCTGCCAGTTTTGATCAGGCATGACCTCGCTTTGCTCCCCCTCGACGTGCAGCGTCTCGCCCTAGGGGGCCGAGGTTACCTTGGGCTGAACCGAGGGTGCCTCGGGCTGTGCCGAGGGTACCTCAGGCTGGGCCGAGGGTACCTCAGGCTGGGCCGAGGGTGCCTCAGGCTCGGGCGTGTCGTCGATCTTGACGGAGGGTTGATGCAGATCCCGGGAGAAGACGTCCGGGGGAACCGTTGTTCGCCCCGAGGCTATTTTAGCCAGCTCGTCCGCAGTCTCGTTGTAGCGCCGAGCGATGTGGTTGAGCTCGAGCCCGTAGAACTTGTCTTCCAGGCGCCAAACCTCATCGCAGTAGGCCTCCATCTTCGGGTCGCGGCAGTGGGAGTTCTTCATGACTTGGTCGATGACGAGCTGCGAGTCACCGCGAGCGTCGAGGCGTCGGACCCCTAGCTCGATGGCGATCCGCAATCCGTTGACCAGAGCTTCGTACTCAGCCACATTGTTGGACGCCGGGAAATGGAGGCGTAGCACATAGTGTAGGTGCTTCCCGAGGGGCGAGATGAAGAGTAGGCCTGCGCCGGCTCCTGTCTTCATCAGCGACCCGTCGAAGAACATCATCCAGAGCTCCGGTTGGATCGGAGCTATCGGTACCTGAGTGTCGACCCATTCAGCCACGAAGTCCGCCAAGACCTGGGACTTGATGGCCTTCCGAGGAGCGAACGAGATCGCCTCACCCATGATTTCCACCGCCCACTTTGCAATCCTACCCGAGGCCTCCCGGCACTGGATGATCTCCCCCAGGGGGAAGGATGACACCACAGTTACCGGATGAGACTCGAAGTAGTGTCACAACTTCCGCCGTGTCAGGATCACCGCATACAACAGCTTCTGAACTTGTGGGTAGCGGATCTTGGTTTCGGACAGTACCTCGTTGACGAAGTAGACTGGCCTCTGAACGGGCAATGCATGCCCCTCTTCTTGCCTCTCGACCACAATCGCGGCGCTAACCACCTGAGTGGTCGCGGCGACGTAGACCAAGAGAGCTTCTCCGGCAGCTGGGGGCACCAAGATAGGCGCCTTCGTGAGGAGCGCCTTCAGGTTTCCGAGGGCTTCCTCGGCCTCAGGGGTCCAAGTGAAGCACTCGACCTTCCTCAAGAGGCGGTACAGAGGTAGACCTCTTTCGCCGAGGCGTGAGATGAAGCGGTTCAGAGCCGCGAGACATCCCATGACCCTCTGTACGCCTTTCAAGTCCTTGATGGGCCCCATGCTGGTGATGGCTGCGATCTTCTCCGGGTTGGCTTCGATGCCCCGCTCGGAGATGATGAACCCCAAGAGCATGCCTCGGGGCACCCCGAAGACACACTTCTTGGGATTGAGTTTGACGCCTTTCGCCTTGAGACATCGAAATGTCACTTCAAGGTCAGAAAGGAGGTCGGAGGCTTTCCTCGTCTTGACTACGATGTCATCGACGTAGGCCTCGACCGTGCGGCCGATGTGTTCGTCGAACACATGGTTCATGCACCGCTGGTACGTCACACCCGCATTCCTCAAACCGAACGGCATGGTGACATAGCAGTACATGCCGAAGGGTGTGATGAAAGAAGTCGCGAGCTGGTCGGACTCTTTCATCCTGATCTGGTGATACCCTGAGTAGGCACCGAGGAAAGACAGGGTCTCGCACCGAGCAGTGGAATCCACGATTTGATCGATGCGAGGCAGAGGGTAGGGAACCTTCGGACATGCTTTGTTTAGACCAGTGTAGTCTACACACATCCGCCATTTCCCCCTTTCTTTCTCACAATCACAGGGTTGGCAAGCCATTCGGGATGGAATACCTCTTTGATGAACCCTGCCGCCATTAGCTTGTGGATCTCCTCGCCTATGGCTCTGCGCTTCTCCTCGTCGAATCGGCGCAGAGGCTGCTTGACGGGTCGGGCTCCGGCTCGGATGTCCAGCGAGTGCTCAGCGACATCCCTCGGTATGCCGGGCATGTCCGAGGGACTCCACGCGAAGACGTCGGCGTTCGCACGGAGAAAGTCGACGAGCACTGCTTCCTATTTGGGTTCGAGCCCGGAGCCGATCTGGATCTGCTTGGAGGCGTCGCCGCTGAGGTCGAGGGGGACGGACTTAACCGTCTCCGCTGGCTCAAAGTTGCCGGCATGACGTTTCACGTCTGGCACCTCCTTAGAGAGGCTCTCCAGGTCGGCGATGAGGGCCTCGGACTCGGCGAGGGCCTCGGCGTACTCCACGCACTCCACGTCGCATTCGAACGCGTGTTTGTACGTGGGGCCAACGGTGATGACCCCGTTGGGGCCCGGCATCTTGAGCTTCAGGTAGGTGTAGTTGGGGACGGCCATGAACTTCGCGTAGCATGGTCTTCCCAGCACCGCGTGGTAGGTTCCTCAGAACCCGACCACCTCGAACGTCAGGGTCTCCCTTCGGAAGTTGGAGGGTGTTCCGAAGCAGACGGGAAGGTCGAGTTGCCCGAGGGGCTGGACGCGCTTCCCAGGAATGATCCCATGGAAGGGCGCAGCGCCTGCCCGGATGGAGGTCAGGTCAACACGCAGGAGCCCGATGGTCTCGGCGTAGATGATGTTGAGGCTGCTGCCTCCGTCCATGAGGACCTTGGTGAGCCTGACGTTGCCGATGACGGGGTCGACGACGAGCGGGTATTTCCCCGGGCTCGGCACATGGTCGGGGTGGTCGGCTCGGTCGAAAGTGATGGGCTTGTCGGACCAGTCTAGATAGACTGGCGCCGCCACCTTCACCGAGCAGACCTCCCGGCACTCTTGCTTGCGGTGCCGAGCCGAGGCATTCGCCGCTTGCCCACCGTAGATCATGAAGCAGTCGCGGACCTCGGGAAACTCTCCTGCCTGGTGATCTTCCTTCTTGTCGTCGTCGCGGGCCCTGCCACCCTCCGCGGGTGGCCCGGCTCTATGGAAGTGGCACCGAAGCATGACGCACTCCTCAAGGGTGTGTTTGACGGGCCCATGGTGATAGGGGCACGGCTCCTTGAGCATCTTGTCGAAGAGGTTGGCACCTCCGGGGGGCTTCCGAGGGTTCTTGTACTCGGCGGCGGCGACAAGGTCCGCTTCGACGGCATCGCGTTTCGCTTGCGACTTCTTCTTGCCCTTCTTTTTGGCGCCGCGCTGAGTTGACGCCTCGGGGGCATCCTCCGATGGGCGGCCCTGGGGCTGCTTGTCCTTTCGGAAGATAGCCTCGACCGCCTCCTGGCCGGAGGCGAACTTGGTGGTGATGTCCATCAGCTCGCTCGCCCTGGTGGGGGTCTTGCGACCCAGCTTGCTCACCAGGTCGCGACAGGTGGTGCCAGCGAGGAACGCGCCGATGACATCCGAGTCGGTGATGTTGGGCAGCTCGGTGCGCTGCTTCGAGAATCGTCGGATGTAGTCCTGGAGAGACTCTCCCGACTGCTGTCGGCAGCTTCGGAGGTCCCAGGAATTCCCGAGGCGCACGTACGTGCCCTGGAAATTGCCGACGAAAGCTTGGACCAGGTCGTCCCAGTTGGAGATCTGCCCCGGAGGCAGGTGCTCCAACCAGGCGCGAGCGGTGTCGGAGAGGAACAGGGGGAGGTTGCGGATGATGAGGTTGTCATCGTCTGTTCCACCCAGCTGGCAGGCCAAACGGTAGTCCGCGAGCCACAGTTCCGGTCTCGTCTCCCCCGAGTACTTTGTGATAGTAGTCGGGGGTCGGAACAGGGTCGGGAACGGCGCCCGCCGGATGGCCCGGCTGAAGGCATGCGGACCGGGTGGTTTGGGCGAGGGACTCCGATCCTCCCCGCTGTCGTGGCGTCCCCCACGCCTGGGGTGGTAGCCTCGGCGCACCCTCTCGTCGAGGTGGGCCTGACGATCGCGGTGATGGTGCTCGTTGCCGAGGCGACCCGGGGCCGCAGGCGCGGTGTTGCGCGTGCGCCCGGTGTAGACCGAGGCTTCCCGCATGAATCGGGAAGTCGCGGCATGAGGTTCCGAGGGGTACCCCTGCCTTCGGGAGGCGGAGCTCTCGGTCCGTCGGACCGCGACGCCTTCCAGGAGATTCTTGAGCTCTCCCTGGATTCGCCGCCCCTCGGTGGTTGATGGCTCCGGCATCGCGCGGAGGAGCATTGCCGCTGCAGCCAGGTTCTGGCCAACCCCATTGGATGCGGGTGGCGGCCTGACCCTGACATCGTCGGCGATGCGGTGCTGGAAGCCCTGGGGTAGATGACGTATTTCTCCGGCCGGAGGTTGGCCCGCCCATGCCTTCCCGACGTCCCGATGGATCAGCTCAAGCGCTCCTGCTCCCTCGTCGAGCCTGGCCTGCACCCCGCGGATTTGCTCGAGCTGTGGGTCATGGCCCCTCGCCTGAACGGGGACCACAGCTAGCTCCTGTGGGATGTCAACGCGAGGCACCGGCCTAGGGAGATCACCGTCCTCCGGCATGCCGAGATGGTTGCCTTCGGAGGGACCCCCTAGATCGACGTGGAAGCATTCGCGACTTGGGCCACAGTCCTCGTCGCCGAGGCTACGGCTACCGTCGGAACAGTCGGAGAGGCAGTAGTCGCATGCGGTCATGAAGTCCTGCATGGCACTGGGGTTGCCAAGTCCAGAGAAATCTCAACAGAAGCTGAGCTCGTCGTCATCCTCGGACCCAGAGGGCCCGTAGGTCGAGACGTCCGTCAGCCGGTCCCAAGGTGACCGCATACGAAACCCCAGAGGGTTTGGGCTCGCCTCTACGAGAGCACCCGCCAAAGCGAAGCCGCTAGGCGGGTTGAGGCTGGACCCAAATGACGTGGGATGAGAATCGGTCGGTACCTCTTGGTCGACGGGCGGTGATGAAGTCACGTCGGGGACTGAATGCACCGTCGTCTCAGGTACGAGGGTGACGTCCAACAAGCTTTTCGCGAGCGTGCTGGCGTCGTCCGCTTGCTCGGGATTGGCGTGTCGCGGGGAGACGGCGCTCGTCTTCGTCTCAAGCGTGAGGTCGATACCCGGTGCGCCCCCCCGGGGTGCCGGCGCTATCGACTCGCTCGACAGCCGACGAGGCACTGCCTCCTGCTTGGCCTTGGTTGCCCCGCCTCCCCCGCCGCCGGCGGGGAAGAGGGCGGGATGAGCTCGAAGGTTGTTCTTCCACCACGCGGGGAAGACGTCGTCGATTCCGCCGCCGGCGGGCGGGCTGTCGGCCGCCGTTGCCGCTGCCGCCCGGCGGTGGAATGAGTTTCATGTCGTAGCTGCCGTCGAGGGACATGAACTCGAGACTCCCGAAACGGAGCACCGTCCCGGGTTGGAGAGGTCGCTGGAGACTGCCCATCTGGAGCTTGACGGGAAGCTGTTCGTCAACACGCAGCAGGCCCCTACCTGGCGCGCCAACTGTCGGCGTTTTGAGACCGGGGGTCCCTGAGCCGACGAGTGAATGTCGTCGCGTGCCCCAGCCCAGATGGGTCGTGCGCGAGGCCGAGCGCGAAGGGGGGAGAGCGAGGCGGCCGGAGACCGGCGTGAGAGAGGTGGGAATCCCGCGGCCTTCGTGTTCGTCCCGCGCCCAGGTCGGGTGCGCTTGCAGTAGGGGGTTACAAGCGTCCATGCGGGAGAGGGAGCGAGCGGCTCCAAGCGAGCGCCTGTCTCGTCCTCGTCCCCGCGCGGCCAACCCTATCTAAGAGGGCCCTGGTCCTTCCTTTTATAGGCGTAAGGAGAGGATCCAGATGTACAATGAGGGGTATAGCAGAGTGCTACGTGTCTAGCGGAGGAGAGCTAGCACCCTAAATACATGCCGTCGTGGCAGCCGGAGAGATTTTGGCACCCAGCTGGTGTGATATCGTGGCCGTCGGAGGAGCGATGGAGCCTGGCGGAGGGACATCTGTCGGAGCGGTTGAGTCCTTGCTGACGTCCTCTTGCTTCCGTAAGGGGGCTGAGAGCCGCCGCCGTCACAGGGTACGCGGGGCGCCATCATTGCCTATCTGGCAGAGCGAGCCAGATGGGACACCGGTCTTGTCCCCCGTGGCCCGAGTCAGCTCGGGGTAGAGTGATGATGGCGCCTCCTGTTGACGTGGCTGGTCTGCGCCCTAGGTTGGGCGATGTGGAAGCTCCTCCGAGGCTGAGGTCGAGTCTGTCTTCCGTGGTCGAGGTCGAGTCCGAGCCCCTGGTTCAGGCGAGGCGGAGACCGTCGGCTGAGGCCAGGGCGGAGTCCGAGCCCTGGGGTCGGGCGGAGCGGAGTTCGTCGTCTTCTGGGGCTGAGCCCAAGTCCGAGCCCTGGGTCGGGCGGAGCGGAGTTCGCCGTCTTCCGGGACTTAGCCCGAGTCTGAGCCCTGGGTCGGGCGGAGCGGAGTTTGCCGTCTTCCGGGACTTAGCCCGAGTCCGAGCCCTGGGTCGGGCGGAGCGGAGTTCGCCGTCTTCCGGGGCTTAGCCCGAGTCCGAGCCCTGGGTCGGGCGGAGCTTCCTATGGTGCCTTCGGCCGGGCCTGACTGCCTGTCAGCCTCACTCTGTCAGGTGGCACCGCAGTCGGAGTGGCGCAGGCGGCGCTGTCCTTCTGTCAGGCCGGTCAGTGGAGCGGCGAAGTGACGGCGGTCACTTCGGCTCTGCCGGCTGGGGAGCGCGCGTCAGGATAAAGGTGTCAGGCCACCTTTGCATTAAATGCTCCTGCGATTTGGTCGGTCGGTGCGGCGATTTGGTCAGGGTTGCTTCTTGGCGAAGACGGGGCCTCGGGCGAGTCAGAAATATATTCGCCGCTGGAGGGGGGCCTCGGGCGAGACGGAAATCCTCCGGGGTCGGCTGCCCTTGTCCGAGGCTAGGCTCGGGCAAGGCGTGATCGAGTCCCTCGAGTGGACTGATCCCTGACTTAATTGCACCCATCAGCCCTTTGCAGCTTTATGCTGATGGGGGTTAACAGCTGAGAATTAGGAGCCTTGAGGGTACCCCTAATTATGGTCCCCGACACTTAGGCAACCACATTCCTTTCAATTGGTATTAGAGCTAGTGGCTCATTTGGGACCTTTTTGCTTAACTGACATCGAGTCAACGCTTAACTAAGAGGGATAAATGGATACAAGTAGTCCACCTCACTTTGATGATACTAAGTTCCCCTACTATAGGGCTAGAATGGTTTGCTATCTAGAGGTCATTGATCTAGGTGTTTGGAGAGTAACTCGTCATGGAATGAAACCCCCTAAAAATCCCAAGAAGCTCACCATAAGTGAATAAAAATAAATTCATTTTAATGCTCATGCTTAAAAATGCTTGTACGAATCTCTTAGTATGGATGTATCTAATCAAATTTTTATATTAAAAACTGCTAATGATATTTTTCTTAAATTACATGAGCTCCATGACAACACAAGCAATGTCTGTGAGCAAAAATGTTTCCTTGCTTTAAATGAATACACATCTTTTTAAATGAAAGATAATGAGATTATTAAAGATATATATTCATGTTTGAATCTTATTATTTATAAGCTGAATTCTGTTGGCATAAATAAGCTAGTTATGCGGACATTGTGCGGAAGATCATCTTCCTATTACCACAACAAAAATATAGGAGCATCATCACCATCCTTATTAATATGGAGGACTTGAGCCAAATGACCCCAACACTCTTAATTAGCAAGATTGTGGCATTTGAGATGTCACATAAGATAAGTCAAAAGGAGGCTACTTCATCAAGACAAGGAATTGCTCTCTCATGTGAAGTGCACAAAAAAGATAAAGGGCAATGAGCAAATTGAAAACTCAAGTTCTTCAAGTGAAGAAGAGGATTATGAAGATGATGATGATGATAATGAAGATGATCAATCCTCCACGTCATCCTTTGAGGATGTAGATACAACCCAACATGTTGGAAAGGTAATGAGTATAATTTATAAGATTAATCTCATAGGTGTGTCCTTGTAGGTAGAAGATACCATGTTTAACATCGACATAAAAGAACAAAGCAAAAGGGGACACTTCACTTATAAGGAGAAGGATCACTCTAGGGATAATTGCCAAACAAGACCACACCAATAAAAGAGGAACAAAGGCCAAGCGCGGACATCCATCAAGACATGGGATGATTCATTAAGTGAAGATGAAGCCCCACCGAAGAGCCATGGTTGTCATAGTTCTTCATCACACTCATCTCACAAATGCCTTAGGGCATGGGTAACACTAATGATCCATCCTCTAGTGTGTGCGATGGTGGTAGTGATGATGAAAACAATAACCCCTCCACACAAGAACTTGCACATGTCGTTAACTTTTTTGAAGAAGTGTGCACTAAATAAAAAGCTTAATTAAAATTGTTAAAATCTAAGTATGTTAGCTCACAAAAAGCTTATCAATGTTTCCTTGAAAAATATGAAACATTTGTGAATTTGGATGTTGAGCTATCTACCAAAACTGAGTAATTAGAATTAGGTGCAACCCCCACTATCAGTGAGAGCTTGATTAAAAATAATGAAAAGCTAAAAGAAAAGTTAGCTATATCATTAGAAGCTATGAAAGTTTGCTAAGTAAATTGGAAATCATTTGAATACATGACAATGAGCTAACTGTTAGGTTAGAAACCATCGACAACACACTCCAGGAACCCATAATTGAACCTATTAAAATTGAGAAAAAGGATGCCTCTATTTCTTGCTTGGAACAATTTGATATTAACTCTAACTCTTCCAAACAAATTTGGGCTAAGAATGTTATTGTAGAAACATACATAAAAGAAATTGCAAGGGAGAGTGAGCAATTAAAGTCAGAAGTGGCTTGTCTAAGTAAGACCTTGTACAACAAGGAAGGCAAGGCCAAGTAAATCCTACCTCATCAGTATAGCACTGTCAATAGAGTGAAGAAGTAGAATGAGGGATAAATCGTGGTTTATTGGTTATACCACGAGGAAGGTCATAAGTCTTACCAATGCAAGGTGAAGACCGGGGGAGATAAACAAAAGCCAACAAGCAAGGTTTCCAACACCTATACCAATAAGGTTAACAAGAAGGCTACCTCACCCTATCTACTCTTGAAGAATAAAAACAATAAGGTGATATCCAACTAGGTGAGCAAGCAAGCCAACAACGACAAGGGGGCAAATGGATTAGGGTGCCAAAGAAAATTATTTCAAATATGAAGAGCACCAAAAATGTTTGGGTCTCGATAGGGAAGTGAGAAGTCCAATGGACTTCGAAGAATTTGGATATATATATATATATATATATATATATATATATATATATATATATCATGAGGTACATCATATCATATCAAGTTTATTGCCAAGTGGGTTAGTGAAAGTTATTGACCCAAATTCTTCACTCATGCTTAGGTAACTAAATGTATTATTCCTTGTTTTTTATATGCATATCTATCTTTAAGTATATATTTTATTTTTAATGCCTAGTATTGATTTGAATTGAAATTTTTTAATACTTTCAAATTGATAGTAGTGTTTTTTTTCAATTGGTATGTATTGATATATACTTTCAATTGTGTATTTATTTTCAATTGATAAGCATGCATACCAGGATAATCATATGGTAGGATTGCTCGGTTTTAATTCATACCCTTGGAGTAAACCTAGATGGCTTAAAGTGATTAAAAAGCACAACACATACCTTATTTAAATTTCTAGTTAAATGAAAGTATGAGTTTTTTTAGTTGGTATCATTTTACCTATATGTGCCAAAGTTCAAATTATAGATAACATACACCTAAGTATCACCTAAGGTAATGCTCATTTGACATTAACTTTAAGTGGTATCTTGACCTTAGAAGTCTAAGTGCATGTCTGTTGCAAGTATTCAAACCTTGTATGCATACTTTTAGGAGAAGGTTACTCTATAGTTTATTGTCTTTGAGACTAACACCATTTCCAAGTTTATCATATGTGTAGTAGTCTCATTGAAGAAATGTGGAATCCCTAGAGAATGATGATGTGCTTCCACTACAAATTGATATCATCTTGTGATTGTTATCAAAATTGGTATCACAATATTTTAGCATTGTTTAACTGTCTTCTCTATTTATACAAACTATAATGACATGGTAGATTTTATTCACCCCATCATTTAAAACTATTCATAGCATTTACATTTCATTTGGCATCTATAGAATATCTTTTATGATATAAATATGCATACAAATAGGGGAATCTAGTCTATAAACAAAATGTCAAATCTTGTGAACCCTCTCGTGCTTTAAAATAGGTTTTTCCAAAAGGGGATAATTTTTTACGCAAGGGAAGAATGGTTCCAAACAAGGGAGAGTTTTTTGTGAAAGAGAGTATATCTTTTCATGTTGGGGACATTACTTAACAAAGGGGGATGACTTTCTCTAAGGGAGAAAATCTTTTAAGATGCCACAAGTATTTTTACCCTTCCTACATTCTTTAAATGTCTCCTTTTCAACGTTTGATTCCAAAGGGGGATAAATTAGAAGACCAAAACAAACCAAAGTTTATCAAATACCAAAATCACTCTTTAAAGTTTTTGAAAAGTTTTCAAGCAGTTGTTTTATGGGTTTAGGTCCAAAATAGAAAGGATATGGTTTATGAAGTTAGGGAGAGACTTAAGTCCATAACACCACAATATGGGAATAAAATTGCATAGGCAACAACATGCTTTAAAATACGTATCTTTGATGTTGGCATCTTTTTATCATATAATTATTTCCTTTGCACATGTATCCTAGCAAGTAGATTGCATATTTTTTATTTGGTATTTTTATATTTGCTTGATTAGGTTGTGTTGTCATCAAACACCAAAAAGGGCGAGATTGTAAGGGAAATGGACCTCAACCCATTTGATTAAAGGTTTTGGTGTTTGATGATCAACATAACCATTTGGAGTATTGTGTTTTCTAGTGTTTATGTCTATAGTTCAAAGGATACAACATGGACTTGGACGAAGGCAATGAGGTGATCAAGGAGATCAACACCTCAAATCAAGACACTAGAAGACTCATTGAAGACTTATAAAGATCATGCAAGAGTCCAATACATAAGACAAAAGAAGCCTAAGAAAAGAAACACAAAGAAACAAAAAATAACACAATAGATGGCACCATACATGTTTGGTGACACACTAGATGTTACATCATCGACACTATGACTTAATAGGTGACTAGGATGAATACTGAGTGCACCTACCCTTTTGGTGTACACTGGACATGCATGAATCGAATAGGGAACATAGAGAATACTATAGAGAAGCCCTAGGAATTAAAGTGCACTAGACTCCTGAAAGTCGCCTAGAGGGGGGGGTGAATAGGGCGAAACTGAAATTTACAAATATAAACACAACTACAAGCCGGGGTTAGCGTTAGGAATAAAGAAACGAGTCCACGAGAGAGGGCGCAAAACAAATCCCAAGCGAATAAGCAAGTGAGACACGGAGATTTGTTTTACCGAGGTTCGGTTCTTGCAAACCTACTCCCCGTTGAGGAGGCCACGAAGGCCGGGTCTCTTTCAACCCTTCCCTCTCTCAAACGATCCCTCGGATCGAGTGAGCTTTCTCTTCTCAATCACTTGGAACACAAAGTTCCCACAAGGACCACCACAAGATTGGTGTCTCTTGCCTCAATTACAAGTGAGTTTGATCGCAATGGAAGAATCAAGAAAGAAGAAAGCAATCCAAGCGCAAGAGCTCGAAAGAACACAAGCAAATCACTCTCTCTAATCACTATGGCGTTGTGTGGAATTTGGAGAGGATTTGATCTCTTTGGTGTGTCTAGAATTGAATGCTAGAGCTCTTGTAGTAGTTGGGAAGTGGAAAACTTGGATGCAATGAATGGTGGGGTGGTTGGGGTATTTATAGCCCCAACCACCAAATGTGGCCGTTGGGAGTCTGTCTGCTCGATGGCGCACCGGACAGTCCGGTGCACACCGGACAGTCCGGTGCCCCCTGCCACGTCATCACTGCCGTTGGATTCTAGCCGTTGGAGCTTCTGACTTGTGGGCCCGCCTGGGTGTCCGGTGCACACCGGACAGGTACTGTTTGATGTCCGGTGTGCCAGTATGGGCGCGCCTGACTTCTGCGCGCGCAGAGCGCGCATTAAATGCGCGGCAGAGAGCCGTTGGCGCGGAGGTAGCCGTTGCTCCGGAGTCGCACCGGACAGTCCGGTGCACACCGGACAGTCCGGTGAATTATAGCGGACTAGCCGTTGGAGTTTCCCGAAGCTGGCGAGTTTCTGAGGCGAATCTTCCTTGGCGCACCGGACACTGTCCGGTGTACACCGGACAGTCCGGTGAATTATAGTGCGCCGGCCTTGGAAATTCCCGAAGGTGGCGAGTTCGAGCTGGAGTCCTCTGGTGCACCGGACACTGTCCGGTGGTGCACCGGACACTGTCCGGTGTACACCGGACAGTCCGGTGCTCCCAGACCAGAGGGCCTTCGGTTGCCACTTTGCTCCTTTGTTGAATCCAAAACTTGGTCTTTTTATTGGCTGAGTGTGAACCTTTTACACCTGTATAATCTATACACTTGGGCAAACTAGTTAGTCCAATTATTTGTGTTGGACAATTCAACCACCAAAATTAATTAGGGACTAGGTGTAAGCCTAATTCCCTTTCAATCTCCCCCTTTTTGGTGATTGATGCCAACACAAACCAAAGCAAATATAGAAGTGCATAATTGAACTAGTTTGCATAATGTAAGTGTAAAGGTTGCTTGGATTTGAGCTTATATAAATTCTTACAAGATATGCATGGATTGTTTCTTTCTTATATAACATTTTGGACCACGTTTGCACCATAAGTTTTTTTTTGCAAATTCTTTTGTAAATCCATTTCAAAGTTCTTTTGCAAATAGTCAAAGGCAAATGAATAAGATTTTGCAAAGCATTTTCAAGATTTGAAATTTTCTCCCCCTATTTCAAATGCTTTTCCTTTGACTAAACAAAAATCCCCCTAAATGAAATCCTCCTCTTAGTGTTCAAGAGGGTTTTGATATATCATTTTGAAATGCTACTTTCTCCCCTTTTGGAACACAATAGGATATCAATTGAAAAATATTCAACACTTAAGTTTTTGAAATTGTGGTGGTGGTGCGGTCCTTTTGCTTTGGGCTCATTTCTCCCCCTTTTTGGCATGAATCGCCAAAAACGGAATCATTAGAGCCCTCAAAGTGCTATCTTCCCTTTTGGTCATACATAAATGAGTTAAGATTATACCAAAGACGAAGTCCTTTTGTTTGGTGCTCATGTTTTCTCCCCCTAGAACGGAGAGTGGCTTGGAGCGACGGCGAGGAATGAGTTACGGAGTGGAAGCCTTTTGTCTTCGCCGAAGACCCCAAATTCCTTTCAATACACCTATGGCTTGGTTTGAAATAGTCTTGAAAACACATTAGTCATAGCGTATGAAAGAGATATGATCAAAGGTATATGAATGAGCTATGTGTGCAATCTAGCAAAAGAAATTCCTAGAATCAAGAATATTGAGCTCATGCCTATGTTTGTTAAAAGATTGTTCATCAAGAGGCTTGGTAAAGATATCGGCTAATTGATCTTTAGTATTAATGTATGAAATCTCGATATCTCCCTTTTGTTGGTGATCCCTAAGAAAATGATACCGAATGGCTATGTGTTTAGTGCGGCTATGCTCGACGGGATTGTCGGCCATTTTGATTGCACTCTCATTATCACATAGCAAAGGGACTTTGGTTAATTTGTAACCGTAGTCCCGCAGGGTTTGCCTCATCCAAAGCAATTGCGCGCAACAATGGCCTGCGGCAATATACTCGGCTTCGGCGGTGGAAAGAGCGACCGAATTTTGCTTCTTTGAAGCCCAAGACACCAAGGATCTTCCCAAGAACTGGCAAGTCCCCGATGTGCTCTTCCTATTGATTTTACACCCCGCCCAATCGGCATCCGAATATCCAATTAAATCAAATGTGGATCCCCTAGGATACCAAAGCCCAAACTTAGGAGTATAAGCCAAATATCTCAAGATTCGTTTTACGGCCGTAAGGTGAGCTTCCTTAGGGTCGGCTTGGAATCTTGCACACATGCATACGGAAAGCATAATATCCGGTCGAGATGCACATAAATAGAGTAAAGAACCTATCATCGACCGGTATACCTTTTGATCCACGGACTTACCTCCCGTGTCGAGGTCGAGATGCCCATTGGTTCCCATGGGTGTCTTGATGGGTTTGGCATCCTTCATCCCAAACTTGGTTAGAATGTCTTGAGTGTACTTTGTTTGGCTGATGAAGGTGCCCTCTTGGAGTTGCTTTACTTGGAATCCTAAGAAATACTTCAACTCCCCCATCATAGACATCTCGAATTTCTGTGTCATGATCCTACTAAACTCTTCACATGTAGACTCGTTAGTAGACCCAAATATAATATCATCAACATAAATTTGGCATACAAACAAGTCATTTTCAAGAGTTTTAGTAAAGAGTGTAGGATCGGCTTTTCCGACTTTGAATCCATTTGCAATAAGAAAATCTCTAAGGCATTCATACCATGCTCTTGGGGCTTGCTTGAGCCCATAAAGCGCCTTGGAGAGCTTATAGACATGGTTAGGATACTCACTGTCTTCAAAGCCGGGAGGTTGCTCAACATAGACCTCTTCCTTGATTGGTCCATTGAGGAAGGCACTTTTCACGTCCATTTGATAAAGCTTAAAGCCATGGTAAGTAGCATAGGCTAATAATATGCGAATTGACTCAAGCCTAGCTACGGGTGCATAGGTTTCACCGAAATCCAAACCTTCGACTTGGGAGTATCCCTTGGCCACAAGTCGAGCTTTGTTCCTTGTCACCACACCATGCTCATCTTGCTTGTTGCGGAAGACCCATTTGGTCCCTACAACATTTTGGTTAGGACGTGGAACTAAATGCCATACCTCATTCCTAGTGAAGTTGTTGAGCTCCTCTTGCATCGCCACCACCCAATCCGAATCTTGAAGTGCTTCCTCTACCCTGTGTGGCTCAATAGAGGAAACAAAAGAGTAATGTTCACAAAAATGTGCAACACGAGATCTAGTAGTTAGCCCCTTATGAATATCACCGAGGATGGTGTCGATGGGGTGATCTCGTTGAATTGCTTGGTGGACTCTTGGGTGTGGCGGTCTTTGTTCCTCTTCCTCCTTGTCTTCCTCATTTGCATCTCCCCCTTGATCATTGCCATTATCTTGTGGTGGCTCATTTGCTTGATCTTCTACTTCATCAACTTGAGCTTCATCCTCATTTTGAGTTGGTGGAGATGCTTGCGTGGAGGAGGACGGTTGATTTTGTGTAGTTGGAGGCTCTTTGGATTCCTTAGGACACACATCCCCAATGGACATGTTCCTTAGCGCTATGCATGGAGCCTCTTCATCACCTATCTCATCAAGATCAACTTGCTCTACTTGAGAGCCGTTAGTCTCATCAAACGCAACGTCACATGAGACTTCAACTAGTCCAGTGGACTTGTTAAAGACCCTATATGCCCTTGTGTTTGAGTCATAACCAAGTAAAAAGCCTTCTACAGTCTTAGGAGCAAATTTAGATTTTCTACCTCTCTTAACAAGAATAAAGCATTTGCTACCAAAGACTCTAAAATATGAAATGTTGGGCTTTTTACCGGTTAGGAGTTCATATGATGTCTTCTTGAGGATTCGGTGTAGATATAACCGGTTGATGGCGTAGCAAGCGGTGTTGACCGCCTCGGCCCAAAACCGATCCGAAGTCTTGTACTCATCAAGCATGGTTCTCGCCATGTCCAATAGAGTTCTATTCTTCCTCTCCACTACACCATTTTGTTGAGGTGTGTAGGGAGAAGAGAACTCATGCTTGATGCCCTCCTCCTCAAGGAAGCCTTCGATTTGAGAGTTCTTGAACTCCGTCCCGTTGTCGCTTCTTATTTTCTTGATCCTTAAGCCGAACTCATTTTGAGCCCGTCTCAAGAATCCCTTTAAGGTCTCTTGGGTTTGAGATTTTTCCTGTAAAAAGAATACCCAAGTGAAGCGAGAATAATCATCCACAATAACTAGACAGTACTTACTCCCGCCGATGCTTATGTAAGCGATCGGGCCGAATAGATCCATGTGTAGGAGCTCCAGTGGCCTGTCGGTCGTCATTATGTTCTTATGCGGATGATGAGTGCCAACTTGCTTTCCTGCTTGGCATGCGCTACAAATCCTGTCTTTCTCAAAATGAACATTTGTTAGTCCTAAAATGTGTTCTCCTTTTAGAAGCTTATGAAGATTCTTCATCCCAACATGAGCTAGTCGGCGGTGCCAGAGCCAACCCATGTTGGTCTTAGCAATTAAGCAAGTGTCGAGTTCAGCTCTATCAAAATCTACCAAGTATAGCTGACCCTCTAACACTCCCTTAAAGGCTATTGAATCATCACTTCTTCTAAAGACAGTGACACCTACATCAGTGAATAGACAGTTGTAACCCATTTGACATAATTGAGATACGGAAAGCAAATTGTAATCTAAGGAATCAACAAGAAAAACATTGGAAATGGAATGGTCAGGTGAAATAGCAATTTTACCCAAACCTTTGACCAAACCTTGATTTCCATCCCCGAATGTGATAGCTCGTTGGGGATCTTCGTTTTTCTCATAGGAGGAGAACATCTTCTTCTCCCCTGTCATGTGGTTCGTGCACCCGCTGTCGAGTATCCAACTTGAGCCCCCGGATGCATAAACCTACAAAACAAGTTTAGTTCTTGACTTTAGCTACCCAAATGGTTTTGGGTCCTTTGGCATTAGACGCAAGAACTTTGGGTACCCAAACACAAGTTTTTGACCCCTTGTGCTTGCCCCCGACATATTTGGCAACTACCTTGCCGGATTTGTTAGTTAAAACATACGATGCATCAAAAGTTTTAAATGAAACATTATGATCATTTGATGCACTAGGAGTTTTCTTTCTAGGCAACTTAGCATGGGTTGGTTGCCTAGAGCTAGATGTCTCACCCTTATACATGAAAGCATGATTAGGGCCAGAGTGAGACTTCCTAGAATGAATTTTCCTAATTTTGCTCTCGGGATAACCGGCAGGGTATAAAATGTAACCCTCGTTATCCTGAGGCATGGGAGCCTTGCCCTTAACAAAATTAGACAATCTTTTAGGAGGGGCACTAAGTTTGACATTGTCTCGCCTTTGGAAGCCAATGCCATCCTTGATGCCCGGGCGTCTCCCATTATAAAGCATGCTACGAGCAAATTTAAATTTCTCATTTTCTAAGTTGTGCTCGGCAATTTTAGCATCTAGTTTTGCTATATGATCATTTTGTTGTTTAATTAAAGCTATATGATCATGAATAGCATTAACATCAATATCTCTACATCTAGTGCAAATAGATACATGCTCAACGATAGATGTAGAGGGTTTGCAAGAATTAAGTTCAACAATCTTAGCATGTAGAATATCATTTTTATCTCTAAGATCGGAAATTGTAACTTTGCAAACATCAAAATCTTTAGCCTTAGCAAGCAAGTTTTCATTTTCATTTCTAAGGCTAGCAAGAGAACTGTTTAATTCTTCAATCCTAGCAAGCAAATCATCATTATTATCTCTAGGATTGGGAATTGAAACATTACAAACATGTGAATCAACCTTAGCATTTAAACTAGCATTTTCATGTCTAAGGTTGTCAATCATCTCACGACAAGTGCTTAGCTCACTAGATAACTTTTCACATTTCTCAATTTCAAGAGCATAAGCCTTTTTAACCTTAACATGCTTCTTATTTTCCTTAATAAGGAGGTCCTCTTGGGAATCCAAGAGGTCATCCTTTTCATGAATAGCACTAACTAATTCATTTAATTTCTCCTTTTGAGCTATGTTAAGGTTGGCAAAAAGGGAACGCAAATTATCCTCCTCATCACTAGCATTATCATCACTAGAAGACTCATATTTAGTGGAGGAGTTAGATTTAACCTTCTTCCGCTTGCCGTCCTTTGCCATGAGGCACTTGTGGCCGACGTTGGGGAAGAGAAGTCCCTTGGTGACGGCGATGTTGGCGGCGTCCTCGTCGTCGGAGGAGTCGCTTGAGCTTTCGTCGGAATCCCACTCCCGACAAACATGGGCATCGCCGCCCTTCTTCTTGTAGTACCTCTTCTTTTCTTTTCTTCTCCCCTTCTTGTCGTCGCTTCGGTCACTGTCACTAGATATAGGACATTTAGCAATAAAATGACCGGGCTTACCACACTTGTAGCAAACCTTTTTGGAGCGGGACTTGTAGTCTTTCCCCCTCCTTTGCTTGAGGATTTGGCGGAAGCTTTTGATGACGAGCGCCATTTCCTCATTGTCGAGCTTGGAGGCGTCTATTGGTTGTCGACTTGGTGTAGCCTCCTCCTTCTTGTCCTCCGTCGCTTTGAATGCGATGGGTTGAGCCTCGGATGTAGATGGATCATCAAGCTCGTTGATCTTCCTCGAGCCTTCGATCATGCACTCAAAACTTACAAAATGCCCGATTACTTCCTCGGGGGTCATTTTAGTATATCTAGGATTACCACGGATTAATTGAACTTGAGTAGGGTTAAGGAAAATAAGAGATCTTAGAATAACCTTAACCATTTCATGGTCATCCCATTTTATGCTCCCGAGGTTGCGCACTTGGTTCACCAAGGTCTTGAGCCGGTTGTACATGTGTTGTGGCTCCTCCCCTTTGCGAAGCCGGAATCGACCGAGCTCCCCCTCGATCGTTTCCCGCTTGGTGATCTTGGTGAGCTCATCTCCTTCGTGCGCGGTTTTGAGCACATCCCAAACCTCCTTGGCGCTCTTCAACCCTTGCACTTTGTTATACTCCTCTCTACTTAAAGAGGCGAGGAGTATCGTTGTCGTTTGAGAGTTGAAGTGCTCGATTTGGGCCACCTCATCCTCATTATAGTCCTTATCCCCTACCGACGGTACCTGTGCACCAAACTCAACAACATCCCATATACTCTTGTGGAGTGAGGTTAGATGAAATCGCATTAAATCACTCCACCTAGCATAATCTTCACCATCAAAAGTTGGTGGTTTGCCTAATGGGACGGAAAGTAAAGGTGCATGTTTAGAAATGCGAGGGTAGTGTAGGGGGATCTTACTAAACTTCTTACGCTCTTGGCGTTTAGAAGTTACGGAGGGCGCGTCGGAGCCGGAGGTCGATGTTGATGAAGTGTCGGTCTCATAGTAGACCACTTTCCTCATCCTCTTTTGTTTGTCCCTACTCCGATGCGGCTTGTGGGAAGAAGATTTTTCCTTCTTCTCTTTGTGGTGAGAAGAAGATTTCTTCTCCTTCCCTTTGTTGGAGGAGATCTTCTTCTTCTCCCTCCTCTTGGTGTGGGACTCTTCCGATGAAGTGCTCCCTTGGCTTGTAGTGGGCCTTTCGCCGGTCTCCATCTCCTTCTTGGCGTGATCTCCCGACATCACTTCGAGCGGTTAGGCTCTAATGAAGCACCGGGCTCTGATACCAATTGAAAGTCGCCTAGAGGGGGGGGTGAATAGGGCGAAACTGAAATTTACAAATATAAACACAACTACAAGCCGGGGTTAGCGTTAGGAATAAAGAAACGAGTCCGCGAGAGAGGGCGCAAAACAAATCCCAAGCGAATAAGCAAGTGAGACACGGAGATTTGTTTTACCGAGGTTCGGTTCTTGCAAACCTACTCCCCGTTGAGGAGGCCACGAAGGCCGGGTCTCTTTCAACCCTTCCCTCTCTCAAACGATCCCTCGGATCGAGTGAGCTTTCTCTTCTCAATCACTTGGAACACAAAGTTCCCACAAGGACCACCACAAGATTGGTGTCTCTTGCCTCAATTACAAGTGAGTTTGATCGCAATGGAAGAATCAAGAAAGAAGAAAGCAATCCAAGCGCAAGAGCTCGAAAGAACACAAGCAAATCACTCTCTCTAATCACTATGGCGTTGTGTGGAATTTGGAGAGGATTTGATCTCTTTGGTGTGTCTAGAATTGAATGCTAGAGCTCTTGTAGTAGTTGGGAAGTGGAAAACTTGGATGCAATGAATGGTGGGGTGGTTGGGGTATTTATAGCCCCAACCACCAAATGTGGCCGTTGGGAGTCTGTCTGCTCGATGGCGCACCGGACAGTCCGGTGCACACCGGACAGTCCGGTGCCCCCTGCCACGTCATCACTGCCGTTGGATTCTAGCCGTTGGAGCTTCTAACTTGTGGGCCCGCCTGGGTGTCCGGTGCACACCGGACAGGTACTGTTTGATGTCCGGTGTGCCAGTATGGGCGCGCCTGACTTCTGCGCGCGCAGAGCGCGCATTAAATGCGCGGCAGAGAGCCGTTGGCGCGGAGGTAGCCGTTGCTCCGGAGTCGCACCGGACAGTCCGGTGCACACCGGACAGTCCGGTGCACACCGGACAGTCCGGTGAATTATAGCGGACTAGCCGTTGGAGTTTCCCGAAGCTGGCGAGTTTCTGAGGCGAATCTTCCTTGGCGCACCGGACACTGTCCGATGTACACCGGACAGTCCGTTGAATTATAGTGCGCCGGCCTTGGAAATTCCCGAAGGTGGCGAGTTCGAGCTGGAGTCCTCTGGTGCACCGGACACTGTCCGGTGTACACCGGACAGTCCGGTGCTCCCAGACCAGAGGGCCTTCGGTTGCCACTTTGCTCCTTTGTTGAATCCAAAACTTGGTCTTTCTATTGGCTGAGTGTGAACCTTTTACACCTGTATAATCTATACACTTGGGCAAACTAGTTAGTCCAATTATTTGTGTTGGACAATTCAACCACCAAAATTAATTAGGGACTAGGTGTAAACCTAATTCCCTTTCAACTCCGCACTAGATGCAGCACTCAAAGAGGATGGAAATACAATCGAGCCAGGTATAAGGTGTCATACATGTCCGCTGTGAACTTCGGTGGCACACTAGATACCCACAGGCAACGACTAATTTCTCAACGATCGACAACAACTAGTTTGGAATGGCAAGCTGACATGGACATCATCGGACGTGTTTACTAGCACACCAGACACTTTGATATCCTGACCCATAAGGATTGTGTGATATCCTGGCCTAAGGCTTAATAGGATTGATAGAATAATCATACCAACAAGTTGCATCTTCTTTTTTGGAAACCTATATCAAAAGAACCTCTATGTTAAGTGTGCTTGACCCAGAGCAATCTTGGGATGGGTGACCGACTAAGAAGTCTTCTCATGTGCATCTGAGTGAGGATAAAGTGCGCACAAATTACTATTTTGTACTGGCTCTTGCACCGTACTGGTACCGCTAGAAAGAGGCAAATAGCAGTCATGGTTGATATTATTCCTCCGTACCTCGCTAAGATTTCATTTAGTTGGATTTTCTAAACTGCTTTGGTTTTTTAAATGAGAAAAGTTAGAGCTTGTTTGAAACATCTCTAGCTTCACAAAATCTGGTGAAACTGATGAAGCAGATTATCATAAACTTTGAAGTCGAAGTTGCAAATTTTTAGAAAACATTTAGATAAATCATTTTTGTTTTTATTTTAGATTAAAAGTAATTTTTAAAAGCATTTAAACTTATATCATACACCACAACTTTAAGTTGAAGCTAGAACCTAGAGCATTGCCAAACACCTCTTTAGAGGTAGTTTGGAAACTTAAATCCACTCCAGATTTCCGAAGATTGAGTAAGAAAATGAGCTAATTTTTCAATTAGAGCTTACGCGATTTGAGATAGATTGAGGAGCATTGAAGATGATTAAATCTCCTATACAAATTAGCACTTAATCTTCGAAATACTGGAAAAGATTTAAGTTTTTAAATTAGCCCTTAACGAAAGAGATCAAAATCAACGGGTGCTTTACCGCCCGCCGTTAAGAAACACCAGTTTTCACGTTGATTTATTTGCGCGGTGCCGGCGGTGCTGTGGCCCCTGCTCGCGCGCACAGTGCCATGCCATCGCCGAAGGCCGGTAGGGGTAGTTTCGTACACTCGTGGTACCGTTTGTTTTCGCTAGTCATCGGCGACTCGGCGTGGCCGTCGGAACGTGCATACGATACGACGCGGTACAGACTGCGGACCGCGACCGGGAAAGCGTCACAGTCACAGCCTCACAGGCAGGTCAGGTAGGCACTGTCGTCGCCTGTCTAGTCTCCAGTACTCCGACATCAAAACGGGCGGAGATCGGCTGATCCCCAAGTGCGCTCCCCATCGACCGTCAGCCGGTTCCGGTCTGTTTCTTTTTATTATTGTTGTTTTGAAATATAAGCTTTGGAACTGGGAGAAGATGAAATATAAGCAGACATTTGTTGGTTAAACCCGCGTGGTTTCGGCTAGTAAGTAGTCTGATAACATCTGGTTTCGTACTCCAGTGCTCAGGTGGTCCTGCACGGTAGCACTAGCGTGATCCATAGGAGGAAAGCGCGAGCAGTCGGCCAGGCCCACTGGCAGCGACATATCTTCATTCTTGTGGCGCTGGCACTGCTCGCAGGTCAGTACTACTCTACTCGTCAGTTGCGGCGGCTATTTCTGGAGTGGAGCTACGCGACTCCACATGCGTCGCCCTGTCTGTCCCGCGCCAAATGGAGCGTGCGTGACACAGATGATGCTATCCCTATGCACGTACCATGTAGCTCTAATCTATTTGATCCAATATAAATTAGCTGAGACAAAATGAAAGAGAATAAAATTCGGCACAGTTTAGCCTTGGTTGCCCCTTCGTATCATGTCACTACACGTGCCTTCTTGTGTGCACCAAAAGCCAGGCACCGCGTGATTGAGCCCAGGCGAATCGCATCCTACGGTAAACAGTGGGGCTATACAGTTAGTATCGAAATAAACTGTTGTATAATCTAATGTCTTATGTCTAGTCATCCTGCTATCAAACTATTCAAAATGACAGATAAAATATTTATAAAAGTATATATATATATATACTTTACTATTTACTCTAGTAATATATTAAGTTTAAGTTCTAATACATCATGTTAAGGGATATAAAAAGAGAGAATTCTACAATTTTTAATCCTTTATATTGGGTAGATTTTTATGTCTTTTAATATAGAATAAATTATAATTTAAAATTAGATATATCAATAGAGTAAATAATAAAGGACATCTATAAATTTATTAATTTTTAACGATTTTTTATAGTTTGATTATATGATGAAAACCTCACGATTAAAATATTTTGAAAATATAATTAAAATATTGTCAAAAAATAATGTCGAATTCAATTTATTTTTATCAATTTCGATGAATTTTAAATTTTAAAGTTAACATATCGATTTTCAAAATTTATCGTCAAATTTATATCACAATTATATTCCAAACTATCATATCAAACTAAGGGTAAATTTGTAAACAATTGATAAAAGAAGGGACGGTGGCACAAGATATGAATGTCTTTTTGTAGGCTTAGTTAACATCGTTGAGTGTTGGTAACAAAATAGGAGCAAACTGTATGTTTGTTTCAAAAAAATAGACATACATGCAAACTTTAAAAACAAGAATAAAAATTAGTTGCATCCTCGAGTAGGAGCAACTATACAATAGCCCCAAATAAAAAAGAGAAAATATATCATTTTTAATTATTTATATTGAATAGAATTTTGTATATCTTTTAATGTTGAATGAATTATGTTAGCACTTGGAGAAAGTCATATCTTCGACAGCCGCCAAGACACACCCATAGATCCTTAGAAGACTGACATCTAGGCCCACCATGGCAGAACCACTCCTCCTGAAGTCTAAAGACTTGGGGGCCTTCTATGGCCCCAACCAATGGATGGGCCTAGCTTTAAGTAACGTTACATAGGTGCGTCCAAACCTAACTATTGGATGGTCCGATGGTCTTTCGAGCCTGCCATGTGTTGCGAGGCCTAGAACCCCTAGAACCCTGGGACCTATAGAGATAAAAATATTCTAAGTCTCCAGGGTACCTTATGCCATAGGGCACTAACCAGAAAGTAGGCCCCCATGGGCATCGTGTGAGGCACATGCAAGACTAAGTCCACAGAGCATCACATGCTCGAGGTGCCTGATAGCGCCTTTAGGGCACCTAGCGCCTAGGGGCACTAGTAAGGCAGTTCCTAGGACCCTTCACATTTTGGGACACTACTAAGTCATTGGGGCATCCTATGCCCTAGGGCACCTGCTGGTATAAGTCCTTGAGCCCCCCGTGTCCTGGAGCGCTCCATGATAAAAATCCCTAGGGGCCCTCGTGTCTTAGGACACTTATTAGCATAAGTCCCCTCGAACCCCTTTTGTTATATGGTAATAAGGAAAGAAGTGCTCGAGGCAGATGGATCCTCGAGCACTCATAACACTTAGCCACTCGGGTCCCTTTGTTAGGCTTGGGCTCCTAAAGTTCCTGACCTAATACATCAAGCTAGTATAGGACAAGGGCCCTCTAGGGCCCAAGGGTCCTAAAAAGAAGTTGAAGGCCCTAGTCGATTAAATGTAGTTTTGCCTCATGAAAGAAGGCTTTATGGGCCTCGCTAGGGACAATATGACCCTAAGACTAGGACCCACGTCTAAAAAGGACCAATGGACCACTCCTTAGTGAAAGCTTACTAGATAAGTCTTGGGTACAACACATTAAATGTGTTATGGATTACATTATAAACCTTGCTAAGTGTGCTGACACATAACTTAGGCTATAGGGCAATCAATACCACTACACAGTAAGTACAAAGGCCACATTGGTTGCTAGTTAATCATGTCAGGTGGCTCTAGACTTGGTGTCCTTAATCTTGGTTATAATACCTAGCCCTATTGCTGATATGGTGATCACCTCGAGAAGTGCTCAAAGCATGTATACCACATTAAATGTAATAGATGACCATATGGTCATGCCTTCACCCTAACACGCTCTTAGGAGGCAGTACATCGTTAGTTTTATGTAATAAAAGGTGTTAAAAACCTTGATAAGATCCTATTACGACATACCAACACCATTAAGGCACCTGCTCCTCACTCTGGACAGCCCCAAAAGGTCACCTCAATAAGAACGATTACATTAGCATGCGCCCAATATGCGACACATGACTACAAGGTAGAAAAGCTACAATTGTACAAGGCCATGATGAGATGGGGTAGTTGTCCTAATGGAAGGTAGGTCCTACAAGTATAACATACATGTAATTTGAACTACTTCCTTGGACTACAAAAGGGAGCGGTAAAGTAGCATTTAACGAGACTTTGGTTGGTTCTACCCGCTCGATACCAACTACATTCATTCTAGTCAACCTACGAAATACATATAGCATTAAGCAAGCAACACAGTTAGAGATAGGTACATAGGGCTTGGCCCAAGATCTTCCTAGCTATGTAATATGTTCCACTGTAGAAATACATCCATAAAAGAGAACATAGGGTACCACACATACTATGGCATAAACCTCTATAAAAATATATGTGTTTTAGACTTTGATGTCATGACTTCAAAGACATAATATATACTTCTAGTATTCACTCCTTGCTCATCTAGCTATATTTTTCTCTGGTGCTCTTGGTACCCTGGTGTCTTTGCTATGACATTTAGTGTCATCCGTTGGGAGTTTGATACCTGAAGCTAGGTTTTGCCTACATGGCATCTCCTACATTTCATTTCCTAAGATGGAGCATTTGTACACTAGCTCTAGTAACTCTAACAGTGAGCCCAAACATCAATGCCATCGAAGCTTAGCCCAGACTTCTCCAAAATCTGCATCCTATAGGGGATCGTGCATTGACTAGAGCAAACAACACTACACGGTAGATTCTTCCTCTAATCATGCTCGTCTAAGAGTACACAACCCTCTCAATGGGTGTTGTATCAGTGCCTCTGTAGGCGCATGGCGACCATGCTTGTGCAGAGCACAAGCCGATAAAGAAGGAGCCTCTAAGCATGAGGGGTCTCCCTTGCAACCTTTGCCTTGCCACGTCCTCTGATGCCTCTTTTTGGTGTTAGTAGTGATCTCAACCTGCTCAGCACTACCGAAGCACTCATTCACAACCCCCCTATGGTGGAAGCTAGTGATAAAATTATTGAGCAATGGCGGCATGGTGTCACTATATTTATAGCTTCAGCTAGGGTCAACCCTAGCTTGCCATGCATGGAACCACCCTACATCACAGGGGTTGTACCCACGACTAGCATGCTGACCAAGTAGTTACATGTCTTGACTATGGTATCCCTAGTGTATACCGCCTAGAGCTCCTCTCAAACTCTAGAGTCACGCCATATGGCATCGACCCCATGATGATAACCCTAGGCTCCATGACAGCAAGTCAGGTTTTTGGACAACGTTCATGTGTCTGCTTGCTAATAACCAATCTGCAACGTTCTATGAAATTCATCGACTTCATGACCTCTTTATCAATCATGATGGAGCAAACTTCGTTGTATGTCACATTGAGATCCTTCCTGAATTTATCTGATATGTTATATAAACATGACTTTCGTCATGTTGATCTATCCCTAGTTTATTTTATAGTTGATTTAGAAATTAATTTAATCTTTAAAGTGTATACTGGTACAATGTTCGTACATTGTGATGGCATATAAATATTCAATAAAATTTTAAAGAACAACAATTACATAAAATGAACAGTACATATATTATCATCGACCACAATATCTCATAAATCTTTGCAAACAACCAATACAAAACTAAACTCATTTCAGGATCTAAAGCGTCTCCTTCCCCTCTCCCTCAATTGTTTACCTACACATTGCTGGTGTTGATGGCGACACCTCCTCCTCCTCTCCATCACTTGTTCTTGCCCTGCTACCTCTAGAGGCGCATGGTGACACAGAGTCGCAGCAGCGGTTTGAGACGATTGTCGATGGGGGAAGGTAAAGGTGTCACCATAGGAGGGATGCGACGGTGATGGCTAGTAAGTCAGAGGTCAACAGGATGGCATGCTCAATATCCTCTATGGATACTCATCCAACATGGTGCCCTCTATGCATGGGGTGGAATAATCCTGATGAGGGAGGTGGAGACATGAAAACATATGGGGAGTATGGCGATGCAGAAAAATTTGGGTGAGGGAGGTGGAGACGACAAGAGAGATGGGGAGTTGGGGGTTAATGTACAATGACAACAATGAGGAGGAGGAACGGACTTGTGTGTGTGTGTGATGCTGGACGACGGGTGTTGGGGGCCTATCTTGCCTAAGGTCCTCAAACGACTCACCTTTGGTATAAGAAAATGTGTTTCAAGCATATAAGCAAAGGATAGACGAAGATGGACTTCGGCCGAAGCAACGTACAAAGAAGCTTCGACTGTATACGCGAACGACGAAGGTGCAAGCCACGAAGGTACAAGCCAACCTCAACATAGAAAGAGTTTCATGTGCAAAAGCAATGAAGGAGAAAAGGTTGAAGACTTGTGCAGCAAGAAATAAGGAGAAAAGACATTGATGCGACATGATATTTGTGAATTATGATTGTAAATAATGTGGGCATGTATGTAATTCCACATGAAGTTGTATCCCTCCCCTATAAATAGGTGAACAATACCATGCATAAAGCACCTTTTGAAGGGCCTCAAGCTTTACCTCTCTTCGCCATCGACTTTGAAGTACTTTCGAGTTGTCTCTTGTGTAAAGCCAAAGGTATGTTTGTGTATTTATGTAACGCCCTGAATTTGGGGGTAGAATTTTTTCTTCTTTTCTCTCACCAAATTCGGGCGTTACTCTCTCTTCTCTTTCCCCGTTTGCTCCTTCTTCCCAATTTCAAACCAGTATAGCGGCAGGTGTCCGTGTCATGTATAAACCAAAACCTAAGTGTCATGGGTGTTGCATCATGCCGAAGCACATTTCTTTGTCTGAGGTTGAGGGTTCGTCTCGTTCTGTTCCGGATTTTGATTCGCGTTTTAAGTCCGTTTAGTGGTCCGCGCTCGTCGTGGGTTTTCGATCCGCGAAGTGGCCCGGCCCAACCTAGTCCAGCCCAGCCCAGCCGGCCCGGCCCGCCCCGGCCTGCGCGCCCCTGGCGCCCAAACCCCCCATGCGCCCCCTCTCCTCTCTCTCTCTCTCTCATTTGGATCTCCCGCGCAAACAACCTCTCCTCTCCCTCTCCCACCTCCCTCCCCCCGTGGTGCCCTAGGGTTTGGAGACGGCGATCACCGGATTTTGGACCCCGAGGTGAGTTCCCCTCCCCTCCCCTTCTCTTTCTCTCTCTCCCTCTCCCTCCCCTTCTTCTCCCCACGCGCGCCCTCCCTTTCCCCTGCCCGCGCGCGCCCCTGCCCGTCCCCGCTCGCCGGCGGCGCGGCCGGTCCCGCCCGCCCCTGCCCGTCCCGCGGCGGCGCGCCCGCCCCTCCCCTTGCGCGCGGCGGCGCCCGCCCTCCACCCCGGCCCGCGCGGCGGCGCCCGCCCTTCCCCAGCCGCGGCGGCGTCCGCCCGCCCCTGCCCGGCCCCGCGCGGCGCTCCCCGCCCCTCCCCCCGGCCGCGGCGGCGCTCCCCGCCCCTCCCCCCGGCCGTGGCGGCGCCCCCGCCCCTGCCGGCCCGCGCGGCGGCGCCCGCCCCTCCCCAACCCGCGGCGGCGATCCCGCCCGCCCCTGCTCCCCCGGCGCGGCCCCGGCCGGCCCAGCCGCCCCTGGCCGGTTCAACCGCCCCGGCCCCGGCTCGGCCGCCCGTTTCCCCGTCCCGGCCTCGCCCGACCGTATCTTCGCTCGCCCGCGCTCGCGGTGATTATTCGTTGATTAGCGTGTTGCGTCGCGCGCTTCGCCGCGCGACGGATTTGTCTAAATTCAGATTCTATCTTGTGTTGCGTCGTGCGCTTCGTCGCGCGACGATCCATTTTTGTTTCAGGTTGTTTAAGGTGTAACGCCGCGTGTGTATTCACGCGACGTTCCACTTTGGACTCAGTTTAGTCGACGTATGCCGTCGTGCGCTTCGTCGCGCAACGCTTAACGTCTCCTCGTAACTAAGGCGAAGTGTCTCGTTGCGTGCTCGGTCGCACGACGAGTCGTTAACTTCTTAATTTGTTTTAGAGAGCCTTGTCGCGCGTCTCGCCACGCGACCATCTTTTTGTTTATCTCCACCTGCTTATAATAATTAGACATGAAACATGACTTTACTTTACGCTAAACATAGTGTCTACATTAAATTTCCTTCCATTAAGCGAGTGGTTAATTTATAATCATGTAACGTGATCGTTTCTCGACTGTCTTTTCCTCTTTCTCTCTTAACCGTACTCGCGAGCCCGCGTAGAATGTCTGTTTACTTATTGCATTCTATTGTATGGTGTACTGTTCTTTTGTATTAAATATGTGGATGTATGTATGTTTGCGCTCGCATAGAGAACGATCCGGTTGAAGAGCCCGAGGAACTCGCGGGAGAAGCCCCTGAGCAGCAGTCGGTTGGTGGAGGCAAGTGTCCTTTGACCTATCTCTGTCCTATTCATTCTTTAATTCACCTCCCGCATTACACATTTATACCTAAGGATTGACTAGCTTTTGTTATCCATGTCCTTGTTTACCTATTTGGGTTGGATTATTACTGTTTAGCTTTATGCTATTGCTCAACTCTAATCAATGAACATGATGAGATTATCTATGATACGCTGTTTTCCCTTCTCTTATTATGATGTTGTACTTGTGGTATTCAAGGGGGCTCGAGCGGTTTCTCGAGTGCCTCTCCGTAAGGACCTGTTCTATGGATGACCGCCCGGGAAAACAGTGCAACCATGAGGGTGGAATGGGGTGCCCTTAGCTGAATAATTAGAGGATCCGGGGTGTAGTTCGCTTCGCCGTCGTGCCGTCAATGGGGCTCGGTGTATGCGGCTCGCTCTGCCAAGGTTGATTTGTCCCTTGGGGAGGAGTGCGGTACATTTAGGAAACCTAACGGGCGGCTACAGCCCCGAGGAATCTTTGTAAAGGCTACATAGTGAAACCCTGCCTATTCACCTTGGTAGTGTTTAAGGGTTTGATCGGCCCGAGGCAAGAGGGAATCACGGCTTATGGGTAAAGTGCACAACCTCTGCAGAGTGTTATGAAACTGATATATCAGCCGTGCTCACGGTTATGAGCGGCCAAGGGAGCTCCAGTGATTAGTGGTACTTGATCAGAGATACTTTGGTACAGGTGGTTATGAGATTGATGGTTTTGGTTATGACTATGGTGCTGGTAAGTGGTATTCTTTCCGTCTGGAAAGGGTACATCGGGTTAATAACTTGAGTAATGCTAAAACTTGGCTTTCTACTAGTAAATAATAATCTGACCAACTAAAAGCAACTACTTGACTTATCCCCACATAAAGCTAGTCCACTACAGCCAAACAGGATACTTGCTGAGTATGTTGATGTGTACTCACCCTTGCTCTACACACCAAACCCCCCCCCCCCAGGTTGTCAGCATTGCAACCACTGCTCAGGCGAAGATGAAGCTGTGGAAGGAGACTTCCAGGAGTTCCAAGACTACGACGAGTTCTAGGTGTGGGTTAGCGGCAACCCCCAGTCGGCTGCCTGTGAAGGCCGCAGTTATCTAAGTTTCTTTTCCGCACTTTGATTTATTGTAAGAACTATATGGACGTCTCAGACGTATGATGTAATCAACTATTATTCCCTTTTAATACTATTTAGAGCACTGTGTGATGATGTCCATGTTATGTAACTGCTGTGTACGTGAATAACTGATCCTGGCACGTACATGGTTCGCATTCGGTTTGCCTTCTAAAACCGGGTGTGACAATTTAATTGATAAGGAGGATAAAACAAAAGAATTACAAGGCATGCACGATGGGTAATATGCTTCATTCTTAGTTGGTCTCTCATACATCCTTCACATGAATTCTTTATTCATTCCTTGCCCCTTAAAACTATCCCTTCAGAAAAGAGATAGATAAAAGGGAGAAGGTTTCAACCCTCTAAGAGCATCTCCAAAAGACTCCTCATTTTTAGCTCTATATTTGACTATCTATTTAACTTTTCATAAAGATTACACTCTATATGTAGCATCTCACTCCAACAGACTATCTATCTAGTTTGGCTAGTCAGGTGGCTAGCCAAATTTGGCTAGTGAGAGAGTCAATTTGAAGAGCCGGATAGCTTGGCAAGTCAGATAGCTAATCTGTTGGAGAGTTATTTTGCTATTGAGTAGCCAAAATTTGGCTTGGCGAGTTATTTAGCTAGTCTCTTGGAGATGCTCTAACTTGTGTTTCCTTATTTTTGATATCATATAGTAATCAGAAACAAGTGACCAACAACGGGTGCTCATGCAAGCAAGAGATAAGACTTACACTACAGGAAACGCCTAAATTTTCGTGGGCCAAAAACCCACGAAAATAAGCCTAAACCGACGAAAATAGAGAATTTTCGTCGGCAGGCCGACGAAAATAGCCGCCGAAAATAAGTTGCCGCTGCCTGCCCCCATTGGGTCAACCTCCTCATCCTGCTCACCCTCCTCATCCTGCTCACCCTCCTCACCCTGCACATGAGCATCCTGCTGAGGAGTCTCCTGCTCACCCTCCTCACCCTGCACTTCGTCTAGACAGTCGAGAAGTTGCTGCTGCCTCTGTCGGCTCTGTGAGGTGCCCTGAAAAAGCCCACTGCCCGAGCTGTCCTCGCTGGCCGCGCTGCCCCCACTCCTCCTCGATCTCCTATGCTTGAACATGTTCAACTGTAGATAAATTAATGTCAAACCACAGTATATAAAACAAATAATATGAAAATTAATAATGTGGAAATTGGAATACATAGCTTAATTGATTAACTAAAAGAAACATACTAATCAAAAGTCATCCGCATCCGATGATGCTTCGTCGGCTCGTTGTTTATTCATACGCTCTTGATTTCGTTGGATCCTTACTGATCTTCTAACGACGACAGGTCGTTTGCGCTTTGACCTAGGTTCTTCAATTAAGTCGCTTGAATTGCAACAGAGATTTTCAAGTCCTTCTCCATTGGTCACATGGAATCGGTGAGCTATGTCTTGATTCGACACCGCTTCTAGTTGAAAAACAGCATCATCGTTGTCCCTGCTCGTACTCACGTAGTCAGCACTCTCTGGAGCGACGACTTGTGGGTTGACTTTGATTGCAACCCACCAAGCCCTAAGGCTTGGGTGAGGATATGGCAGGTAGTACACCTGTTTTGCCTGATTTGCAAGGACAACATCGCTCATACTGCTCGGAATCCTAGAGCTATGCTTCACCTCGACATTACCATACTTGTCGACACGAGTCCCACTATGAGCATCAAACCAGTCGCACTCGAAAAACACGACTTTAAGTTCTTTGGGGCCATCGAAAATCAACTCTACAATGTTTTGAAGAACACCGTAATAGTCCACTACTTTGTCATTGTCAACATATGAACTTGCCAACACACCACTATTGGTGGTGGCTGCCAATGGTCGACTCTTCTCCAATTTCGCGGTTCGGAAGCGATATCCATTTACATCATAGCGAGTATAGTTTCGGACGGACACAGAGGTATGTGCCATTTGCTGCAAGTCCGGGTGCACAGAGTTTTTGGAAACCTATACAAGTAATTAGTATATGCATTATATCTTCCAAGTCCAAAATTCAAAGATTAAGTATGGACAATGAGAGAACGACAATTACTAACATAATTACGAAACCACTGCACGAAGTTTGGTCCACCTTTCAACCCATCACGTCGAAGATTTTCTAATTGGATGGTCGTAGGTTTACTAGTATATTTCCAACATTCTTCATCAAACATGCTGGACATATTACAAACATGGAGATTACACACTATAGAAATTATGAGATGAGAAAATGGACGTAACTATGAGGAAAACTTACTCGAACGCCTCTTGTGTGCTGTCAATATTGCTATACATATATAGCATTAGCGTGTTCAAATCTGATGCTTCAATGTGACGTACACTCCCTTTTCCAACTGCTTTACCCGGATTCGCAAAAATTTGAAGGGTGCTTTGGGGTGATTCATTTTCGACATGAAGTCGCACTGAAGGCGCAAACACATTGTTGGCTCGAGCGAAATACCTGGTTGAGAATTGAGATATCTCCTTAAGGGCAAAAGCCTTCGCAATACACCCTTCGACTCTAGCCTTGTTTCGAACAGACGCCCTGAGCTTTTTCAACGCCCTTTCTATAGGATACATCCACCTGAATTGCACTGGTCCGCCTACCAAAGCTTCCCAAGGCAAATGCACAATTAGATGTTGCATCACATTGAAGAATCCTGGCGGGAAAACCTTTTCAAATTTACAAATAAGAATTGGAATTTCTTTCTCAAATTTCTGCATCAACCTCTTCGATACCGTCTTTGCGCATACTTCCCCATAGAAGTAACTCAACTCTGCAAATATGCTCCAAAGCTCATCCTTAAAATAGCCTCGAAACATCACGGGCATCAGCCTCTCCATAATAATATGGTAGTCATGGCTTTTCAAACCGATCAATTTACCGGTCTTCAGATTGACTGCCCGTTTCAGATTTGCCGCATACCGATCTGGAAATTTCAGATTCTTCAACCACTTAAATATTTCTTTCCTTTCATCCGGCTTGAGGCAGTAATCAGCTCGCGGCCTACTTTCATGCCCTTTATCGCTTACTTTCAACTCAAGCATCAGCCTCTTACAAATTTCAGCCATGTCTTTTCTTGCCTTCATATTATCTTTCATTTTATCAGTCACATCGAAACATGTGCTTATGATGCTTTCAGCAACGTTACGCTCTTGGTGCATCAAGTCTATGTTGTGCGGCATGATCAAGGCTTTTGCATACGGAAGCTCCCATATTGATGAAATATGGGTCCAGTTATGGTCCTCCCCGTAGCCTTGGAACCTATCATTTTCTCCTTGCTTCAGACAAGCATGCCATGCCATTATCTGCGGTGCAGTTTGCCTCTTTGGTGGCCCATTTCTGATTTTGGCTCCACCTCTGAATGCAGTAAGCGAATTCCTGAAATCATGCTTGAATGGAGTGCAACGTCGATGAGCATCAAAGAACGACACTTTCCCACCATGCTTCAATCTGAATGCATCCGTATCATTCATACATATGGGACAGCACAACCGACCATGGACACACCATCCAGACCAATCTCCATATGCCAGCAGATCATGCACTGACCACAAATAAGCAGCGCGCATGGTAAACTCATTTTCAGTATGGCTGTCATAAGCCTTCACACCTCTCCACAATTGTTTCAGCTCTTCAATTAAAGGGCGAACAAACATATTCAGCTTTGGCCCTAGATGCTCGGGGCCTGGGATGACTAGTGCAAGGAACATGAACTCTTCTTTATTGACCAACTCAGGAGGAAGATTATATGGCACAATGAAGATAGGCCAACACGAGTAAGGGCTTGCACTGGTATTGAAAGGTGTGAATCCGTCCGTCGATATACCAAGCCGTACACTCCTAGGGTCGTTTGCAAATTCGGGATCAAACTCGTCAAATGCCTTCCACGCATCACCGTCCGACGGATGGACCATTATGTCTGGATCAGTGACGAGACGTACACCATTCTTTGGCCACGTCATATGCAGAGCTATTTCCTTGTTGAGGAACAACCTTGAAAGCCGAGGAATGATGGGCAACCGACGAAGTTGCTTAGCTGCGACCTTCGTAACTACCAATTCACCCTCATCATTTGTCACCTCGACATATCTAGAAGCTTCACAATGCTTACAACGATCCAGCTTGTCATCCTCCTCAAAGAATAGCATGCAACTGTTGGGACACACGTCGATCTTCTCATATGTCATCCCAAGACCAGCCAACATCTTCTTTGCGAAGTACATATTCTTTGGCAACTTATGATTCTCCGGGAGAACCTCGCCCATAAGTTGGACGATGTCGTTGTAAGCACTATTTGAAATGTTGTGCTTCGACTTTATCGCCATTAGTCTTGTGAGAGTCCCAAGAACTGACATCGGAGTGTGCTCGTGCAGTCTCTCTTCTCCCGCGGCGAGTAGCCGGAAGAATTCTTGAGCATCACGTGGAAGCTGCCCCGGCTCCTCAGCGTTCATTTCAACCTCCCTACCAAGATCATGCAACATATCGTCCATCCTATCATGATCGTCATCAAGCTCCACCTCCGCGTCAACGTGTCTAATAGACTCTCCATGCTGGTACCATACAAGGTAGTTCGGCATAAACCCACTTTTGCAAAGGTGTTTCTCCATTTCTTCCTTCTTCTGAGGCCACTTGTTCTCGCAGCGATTGCAAGGACACTTCACTAGACGACCAGTTGCATCTTTGAAAGCGTGCTCAAGAAAAGCCTTTGTTACACCCATCCATGCATTCGAATGTGCCCCATCCTTTCTCCACCCGTCATACATCACCCTCCGATCACCGTCCATTTCAAAGGCTAAACAAAAGTAAAAAAACATCAACGATCGTCTGTGGCTTAATTAGGTGAACTCCCTATTAGGTAAAGGCCCTAAACCCACCCAAGAGTGTAGGCCGATGCTTGTGATTTATGACGTGTAGCCTACGATTGCCGCGAAATTTCGGCAGCATAACCCCGCTGCTCTCCAAGCACACGCCTGAACATGGTGTGTTGGAGAACAACTGGGTTACACAACCGAAATTCCGCGTCAATCGTAAGGCACATGTCACAAATCACAAGCATCGGCTTACACTCTCAGGTTGTCCAAAATACGTGGACAATTCCGGAACGGCGAACCTCACAAGCCAATGTGACGTTCGCCGTTCCCGAACGGGTGACGCATAAGGTTCGCTACGGTTAACGATTAAAACTGAACTCTAAACATTAAAAAAATATCTCAGAGATTAAACAAAAGACATCACCCTCCGATCACCCTCCGAACGGGTGACTAATAACTATATAGTAAATAATAAATGACACATTAACCGAAATTACGAAAACAATGTAATTGTCAATAAAAAAATCAGCAACACCTCCACTATAAAGTGATGTTTCTAAAACCTGCAAAAAACAACAACACGATGGTTGCCAACACAGAATACTGCACGATAGCTACATAATGAACAGCTATCAATACCTAGCTAACTATTTATACTAACAAGTAAATAGATATCAATCTATACATTATATAAAGTAAATTAGCTACTAATTACTATAAATTAAGTAAAACCATTACCGTGGCAAGGTGGAGGGGGCCGCGGCGTGGGACGGCTGTTCGGAGTGGGCGCGGCGTGGGGAGGCGGATTGGCGTGGCGCGGCGCGGCGAGGGCGCGCAGCGAGAGCACGCAACACGGCGAGGGCAATCGTCGAGGGCGCGCGGCGCGGCGAGGGTGCGGCTGCTCGGCGTGGGTAGGCGGCGCGGCGAGGGTGCGGCTGCTCGGCTGCTCGGCGCGACGATGGTGCGGTTGCTCGGCGTGGGTAGGCGGCTCGGCGCGGCGAGGGTGCGGCACACGGCGCGGCTGCGGGCGGCCGGGCGGGCGGACGCACGGCGGCGCGGCTGCGTGCGCGCGGGCGGGCGGGCGGGCGCGCGACGGCAACGCTGCGGGCGCGCGGGCGGGCGGGCGAGCGCGCGGCGGCGCGGCTGCGGGCGCGCGGCGGCGTGGCTGCGGGCGGGCGGGCGGGCGCGCGGCGCGGTTGCGGCGGCGGCGGCGGATTCGTGAGAGAGTGAGGTCGCGTGAGAGACGAGAGAGAAGGCCGGGATGGAAGATAACGACCTTTATTTTCGTCGGCCTCATTGGGGCCGACGAAAATAGTGGTCAGTTCAAAGTTTATTTTCGTCGGCCGAACGGAGACCGACGAAAATAAACACCGTATTTTCGTCGGCCGAGCGGAGACCGACGAAAATAAACACCGTATATTCGTCGGCCGAGCGGATACCGACGAAAATACAGATTATTTTCGTCGGTTTAGAGGCCGACGAAAATAACTTTCGTATTTTCGTCGGCAAGCTGACGAAAATACAGCCTGACCCACGAAAATAGGCCGCATTTTCGTCGGTCCCAAAGGCCGAAGAAAATAACCTTCTATTTTCGTGGGCCGGCTGACGAAAATATATCGGCCTACGAAAATTTAGGCGTTTCCTGTAGTGTTATCTTAGCTGGTTGTTAGGCGAGAAGTGGAGCAGGGGAACAGACTTATAAACCTCATACATGATGCATGACGACCATAGAAAATGGTGCTTTATAGGAGTAGAAGATGCAGAAGAATCTAAGTGAGGGAGGTGAAGACGAGAAGAGAGATGAGAAGTTTGGGGGGTTAATATACAATGACCACAACGAGGAGGAGGAAGTGCTCGTAGTGGTTGCTTACGCATGTATGCAAGCGAGAGATAAGGCTTATGTTAGACGAGAAGAGGGAGGAGAATAGACTTATGTGCTTCGCATGCAAGCAAGACATAAGATATCTAGTTTGTTAGGCAAGAAGATGAAGAGGGGAACATACTTATGCGTGTGTGACGCGGGACACCATGTGCTCATGCAAGCAAGATATATGTTATCTTATCTGGTTTATTAGGCGAGAAGCGGGGGACCATCGAAACTGGTGCTTTACAGTAGTAGAGGCTACTACAATGCATGCGTGTTACGACGGCATGCACAAAAGGACAAATATTACACTTTATTGTAGCCAAAAGACCTAGAAAGCTACAAGTTGAAAAGGAGTCCGACCACCTTTTTTATAGCTCGCTCGGTCGCTCGTTCTCTTTTAGCGAGCGAGGTGGTACTATGTGGGAGTGCTACGCTACATGCAGCTTCATATCATGTTGAGCTTGGGTGGTTTCTTACGACTCATATGTGGAGTAACGACCTACTAATGGGGTTTGACTGATTTTTATAACCTATCTATGGGGTAATGGGCCACTGGTTGGGGGAGAGGAATAGACCTACATGCTTCGTATGTGACATCGAACGACAATTTAAATTGTTGCTTTATAGTAGTAGAGAAGCTATCTAACAAATGTTTTATTATGTGTTTTAAAATTATTATAATAATTGATTTCATTAATTATAGGAGATGAAAAGGAATTGCTTCTTTTTATCTTGTGACGTACTTGGATTGCAGATTGAACTGAATTGAAATGTCTTCCCTTATCTCACCTGTTTGGATGCATCGATGATTTGGAAAGCCACATTCCTAGCAATTTCTGAGGTTGAAATGGAAGCCCATGTAAGATTCCTGGATGAAAAAAAACAAAAATTACTCCTCCGCTCTCACTCCCGACTCCCAAGCCTCAGTTGGCCCGTCTTCCTCCTCGACTCCTCTTCCTCGCTTCTCTACCAACCATGGCAACACATTGTTCGCACTAGATTCACACGTCCACAGCAGGTTGCTAAGTTTTGGGACCTGGTGGACCAGGTGTTGCAGAAACTGGTGAGCTACGCCAAGCTGATGTTCGATGGTGGACACAACGGATCGACGAGAGGGGTAGGCCAATGCAATTAGGTGATCGTGCGGGTGCTCCAGCTAGACGTCGTGATGCTTCTGTCCATGTCCTATGCAATGCAGGTTTATGCGTTGGTGGCATGAGAGGACACACCTAAGAATGTCGTTGTCACACCCGGGTTTTAGGGGTCCAAAGCTCGGGCGCGAACATAATCA
This sequence comes from Zea mays, assembly GCF_902167145.1. Lineage (NCBI taxonomy): Eukaryota > Viridiplantae > Streptophyta > Magnoliopsida > Poales > Poaceae > Zea > Zea mays. Next base: position 155,620,071 of record NC_050103.1, on the reverse strand, counting down.
CCAGGTATGCTAAGACCAAGTCTCACACATATGATGAATTATGACACATGATCGAATGTCACATCTTTACTATAAAATAGGAGTCCTAAACAAAATAAATAAGTAATTACATTATAAGGAGACAACGGTCCAGCAACCCAAAGTTGACTGGGAGACGACGGCCTAGACCTCTCACGAACTCGCACAGCATCCTCCATGCGCCTTATCCTGCGGTACCTGTTCTTGACCTGTGGGGGGGTGTGAGACAGCAAGAGTGAGCTCACATACTTTCATCGCTCAACAAGTTGTGGGGAATAATGTGCATGAACTCGCCAAAGGTGGGAGCTCACGTGAAGTGTAAGGCTTACCAAAGAGGATGGTTAGAGCTGAGCATTGCTTTTAAAGTTGGTCAAAATTTTATTAGCAGTTACTAAGTATAAGTAAATACCAACCCAATTAAGAAAAGTAATAACATCACCTGCGATGCAATGCATATGACAAATTGAATTTTGTTCCATAAATTAATCATGTGAGGGTCCGAGCTGCTCATGACCGTGAGCACGGCTAGTATACCAGTTTTACACTCTGCAGAGGTTGCGCATCTTTACCCACAAGTCATGCTACCATCTGCCAAGGGATCGCGACTTCCCATACACCTCTACCGAGGAGGCGAGGCAGGGTAACACTACGAGGTCTTTACAAAGTTCCACTAGTGTCGGGGACCATAATTAGGGGTACCCTCAAGACGCCTAATTCTCAGCTGGTAACCCCCATCAGCATAAAGCTGCAAAGGCCTGATGGGTACGATTAAGTCAGGGATCAGTCCACACGAGTGACTCGATCACGCTTCACCCGAGCCTAGCCTCGGCCAAGGGCAGCCGACCTCGAGAGACTTCCGTCTCGTCCGAGGCCCCCCTTTTTACGGCGGACACATCACCGGCTCGCCCAAGGCCTTGGCTTCGCTCAGAAGCAACCCTGACTAAATCGCCACACCGACTAACCGAGTTGCAGGAGCATTTAACACAAATAGTGAGTCAGACAGACAGTCAGGCCTTGCCAAAGGCACCACGGCGAACTCCGCTCCGCCCGACCCCAGGGCTCGGACTCGGGCTAAGACCCGGAAGACGGCGAACTCCGCTCCGCCCGACCCCAGGGCTCGGACTCGGGCTAAGACCCGGAAGACGGCGAACTCCGCTCCGCCCGACCCCAGGGCTCGGACTCGGGCTAAGACCCGGAAGACGGCGAACTCCGCTCCGCCCGACCCCAGGGCTCGGACTCGGGCTAAGACCCGGAAGACGGCGAACTCCGCTCCGCCCGACCCCAGGGCTCGGACTCGGGCTAAGACCCGGAAGACGGCGAACTCCGCCTCGCCCGACCCCAGGGCTCGGACTCCGCCCTGGCCTCGGCCAAACGACCTCCGCCTCGCCCGACCCCAGGGCTCGGACTCGGCCTCGGCAACAAAAGACAGACTCAACCTCGGCTTCGGAGGAGCCCCCACGTCACCCCGCCTAGGGCACAGACCCGCCACGTCAACAGGAAGCGTCATCATCATCCTACCCCGAATCAACTTGGGTCACGGAGAACAAGACCGGCGTCCCATCCGGCCAGCTCCGCCGGATGGGCAATGATGGCGCTCCACAAGCTCTGTGACGACGGCGGCCCCAGCTCTCTTACGGAAGCAGGGCGACGTCAGCAAGGACTCGACCGCTCCAACAGCTGTCCCTCCGCCAGGCTCCGTCGCACCTCCGACAGCCACGACATCACGCCAGCAAGGTGCCAAGACCTCTCCGGCTGCCACATTGGCATGTACCTAGGGCGCTAGCTCTCTCTCCGCTAGACACGTAGCACTCTGCTACACCCCCCATTGTACACCTGGATCCTCTCCTTACGACTATAAAAGGGAGGGCCAGGGCCTTCTTAGAGAAGGTTGGCCGCGCGGGACCGAGGACGGGACAGGCGCTCTCTTGGGGCCGCTCGCTTCCCTCACCCGCGTGGACGCTTGTAACCCCCCTACTGCAAGCGCACCTGACCTGGGCGCGGGACGAACACGAAGGCCGCGGGACTTCCACCTCTCTCACGCTCGACTCCGGCCACCTCGCCTCTCCCCCCTTCGCGCTCGCCCACGCGCTCGACCCATCTGGGCTGGGGCACGCAGCACACTCACTCGTCGGCTTTGGGACCCCCCTGTCTCGAAACGCCGACAGTTGGCGCGCCAGGTAGGGGGCCTGCTGCGTGCTGACGAACAACTCCCTGTCAAGCTCCAGATGGGCAATCTCCAGCAACCTCTCCGGCCCGGGGCGGTGCTTCGTTTCGGGACTCTTGAGTTCATGTCCTTCGACGGCAGCTACGACATGATACTTCTTCCACCGCCGCGCGACAACGACAATGGCGGCCGACAACCCGCTCGCCGGCGGCGGAATCGACGACACCTTCCCCGCGTGGCGGAAGAACAACATTCGAGCTCGCTCCGTTCTCTCCCCCGCCAACGGAGGAGGAGGCGGGGCCATCAAGGCCAAGCGGGAGGCCGCGCTTCGTTGGTCGTCGAGCGAATCGACGCCCCCGACGCCCCGACGGAAGGCACGCCGGACGTCGACCTCGCGTTCAAGACGAAGGCAAGCGCCGTCCCCCCGCGACACGCTGACCCCGAGCAAGACGACGACGCCGGCGCGCTCGCGGAAAGCCTGCAGGACGTCGCCCTCGTACCTGAGATGACGGTGCAACCAGTCCCCGATGCGACTACGTCGCTCCTCGTCGACCAAAAGGTACCGACTAACTCCCATCTTACGTCATTTCGACTCGGCCTCAACCCGCCAAACGACCTCGCTTTGGCGGGCGCTCTCATTGAGGCGAGTGCAACCCCACTGGGGTTTCGTATACGGTCACCTTGGGACCGGCTGACGGACGTCTCGACCTACGGGCCCTCTGGGTCCGAGGAAGATGACGACCCCAGCGTCTGTTGGGATTTCTCCGGACTTGGCAACCCCAGTGCCATGCGGGACTTCATGACCGCATGTGACTACTGCCTATCCGACTGTTCCGACGGAAGCCGCAGCCTTGGCGACGAGAGCTGCGGCCCAAGCCGCGAATGTTTCCACATCGAGCTAGGGGATCCCTCCGAAGGCAACCGTCTCGGCATGCCGGAGGACGGTGATCTTCCTAGGCCAGTGCCTCGCGCCGACATCCCACGGGAGCTAGCTGTGGTCCCCGCTCCGGCGGGGGGTTATGACCCACAACTCGAGCAAGTCCGCGAGGCGCAGGCCAGGCTCGACGAGGGAACAGGAGCGCTTGAGCCGGTCCGTCGAGACGTCGGGCAGGTATGGGCGGACCAACCCCTGGCCGGAGAAATACGTCACCTGCCCCAAGGACTCCAGCACCGCGTCGCCAACGATGTCAGGGTCAGGCCGCCGCCCGCATCCAGCGGGGTTGGTCAGAACCTGGCAGCCGCAGCGATGCTCCTCCGCGCGATGCCGGAGCCATCAACCACCGAGGGTCGGCGAATCCAGGGAGAGCTCAAGAATCTCCTGGAAGGCGCTGCGGCCCGACGGGCCGAGAGCACTGCCTCCCGAAGGCAAGGATATCCCTCGGAACCTCATGCCGCGACTTCCCGATTCATGCGGGAAGCCTCGGTCTACACCGGGCGCACGCGCAACACCGCGCCTGCGGCCCCGGGCCACCTCGGCAACGAGCACCATCGACGCGACCGTCGGGCCCACCTCGACGAAAGGGTGCGCCGAGGCTACCACCCCAGGCGTGGGGGCGCTATGACAGCGGGGAGGATCGGAGTCCCTCGCCCGAACCACCCGGTCCGCAGGCCTTCAGTCGGGCCATCCGACGGGCGCCATTCCCGACCCGGTTCCGACCCCCGACTACTATCACGAAGTACTCAGGGGAGACGAGACCAGAACTGTGGCTCGCGGACTACCGCCTTGCCTGCCAACTGGGTGGGACGGACGACGACAACCTCATCATCCGTAACCTCCCCCTGTTCCTCTCCGACACTGCTCGCGCCTGGTTGGAGCACCTGCCTCCGGGGCAGATCTCCAACTGGGACGACTTGGTCCAAGCCTTCGCTGGGAATTTCCAGGGCACGTACGTGCGCCCCGGGAATTCCTGGGACCTTCGAAGCTGCTGGCAACAGCCGGGGGAGTCGCTCCGGGACTACATCCGGCGATTCTCGAAGCAGCGCACCGAGCTGCCCAACATCACCGACTCGGATGTCATCGGCGCGTTCCTCGCCGGCACCACTTGCCGCGACCTGGTGAGCAAGCTGGGTCGCAAGACCCCCACCAGGGCGAGCGAGCTGATGGACATCGCCACCAAGTTCGCCTCTGGCCAGGAGGCGGTCGAGGCTATCTTTCGAAAGGACAAGCAGCCCCAGGGCCGCCCATCGGAAGAGGCTCCCGAGGCGTCTGCTCCGCGCGGCGCCAAGAAGAAAGGCAAGAAGAAGTCGCAATCGAAACGCGACGCCGCTGACGCGGACCTTGTCGCCGCCGCCGAGTACAAGAACCCTCGGAAGCCCCCTAGAGGTGCGAACCTCTTCGACAAGATGCTCAAGGAGTCGTGCCCCTACCATCAGGGGCCCGTCAAGCACACCCTCGAGGAGTGCATTATGCTTCGGCGTCACTTCCACAGGGCCGGGCCACCCGCCGAGGGTGGCAGGGCCCGCGACGACGACAAGAACGAAGATCACCAAGCAGGAGAGTTCCCCGAGGTCCGCGACTGCTTCATGATCTATGGGGGGCCTGCGGCGAATGCCTCGGCTCGGCATCGCAAGCAAGAACGCCGGGAGGTCTGCTCGGTGAAGGTGGCGGCGCCAGTCTACCTAGACTGGTCCGACAAGCCCATCACCTTCGACCAGGCCGACCACCCCGACCATGTGCCGAGCCCGGGGAAATACCCGCTCGTCGTCGACCCCGTTGTCGGCAATGTCAGGCTCACCAAGGTCCTGATGGATGGGGGCAGCTGCCTCAACATCATCTACGCCGAGACCCTCAAGCTCCTGCGCATCGATCTGTCCTCCGTCCGAGCAGGCGCTGCGCCCTTCCACGGGATCATCCCTGGGAAGCGCGTCCAGCCCCTCGGGCGACTCGACCTCCCCGTCTGTTTCGGGGCGCCCTCCAACTTCCGAAGGGAGACCCTGACGTTCGAGGTGGTCGGGTTCCGAGGAACCTACCACGCCGTACTAGGGAGGCCGTGTTACGCGAAGTTCATGGCCGTCCCCAACTACACCTACCTGAAGCTCAAGATGCCGGGCCCCAACGGGGTCATCACCGTCGGCCCCACGTACAAACACGCGTTCGAATGCGACGTGGAGTGCGTGGAGTACGCCGAGGCCCTCGCCGAGTCCGAGGCCCTCATCGCCGACCTGGAGAACCTCTCCAAGGAGGTGCCAGACGTGAAGCGCCATGCCGGCAACTTCGAGCCAGCAGAGACGGTTAAGGCCGTCCCTCTTGACCCCAGTGGCGACACCACCAAGCAGGTCCGGATCGGTTCCGGGCTCGACCCCAAATAGGAAGCAGTGCTCGTCGACTTTCTCCGCGCAAACGCCGACGTCTTTGCGTGGAGTCCCTCGGACATGCCCGGCATACCGAGGGATGTCGCCGAGCACTCGCTGGATATTCGGGCCGGAGCCCGACCCGTCAGGCAGTCTCTGCGCCGATTCGACGAGGAGAAGCGCAGAGTGATTGGCGAAGAGATCCACAAGCTAATGGCAGCAGGGTTCATCAAAGAGGTATTCCATCCCGAATGGCTCGCCAACCCTGTGCTTGTGAGGAAGAAAGGGGGGAAATGGCGGATGTGTGTAGACTACACTGGTCTCAACAAAGCATGTCCGAAGGTTCCCTACCCTCTGCCCCGCATCGATCAAATCGTGGATTCCACCGCTGGGTGCGAAACCCTGTCCTTCCTCGATGCCTACTTAGGGTATCACCAGATCCGGATGAAAGAGTCCGACCAGCTCGCGACTTCTTTCATCACGCCGTTCGGCATATACTGCTATATCACCATGCCGTTCGGTTTGAGGAATGCGGGCGCGACGTACCAGCGGTGCATGAACCATGTGTTCGGCGAACACATCGGTCGCACAGTCGAGGCCTACGTCGATGACATCGTAGTCAAGACAAGGAAGGCTTCCGACCTCCTCTCCGACCTTGAAGTGACATTCCGATGTCTCAAGGCGAAAGGAGTCAAGCTCAATCCTGAGAAGTGTGTCTTCAGGGTGCCCCGAGGCATGCTCCTAGGGTTCATCGTCTCCGAGCGAGGCATTGAAGCCAACCCGGAGAAGATCGCGGCCATCACCAGCATGGGGCCCATCAAGGACTTAAAAGGTGTACAGAGGGTCATGGGATGCCTCGCGGCCCTGAGCCGCTTCATCTCACGCCTCGGCGAAAGAGGTCTACCTCTGTACCGCCTCCTAAGGAAGGCCGAGTGTTTCGCTTGGACCCCTGAGGCCGAGGAAGCCCTCGGCAACCTGAAGGCGCTCCTTACGAAGGCGCCTGTCTTGGTGCCCCCGGCGGATGGAGAAGCCCTCTTGGTCTACGTCGCCGCGACCACACAGGTGGTTAGCGCCGCGATTATGGTCGAGAGGCAAGAGGAAGGGCATGGATTGCCCGTTCAGAGGCCGGTCTACTTCGTCAGCGAAGTGTTGTCCGAGACCAAGATCCGCTACCCACAAGTTCAAAAGCTGCTATATGCTGTGATCCTGACAAGGCGGAAGCTGCGACATTACTTCGAGTCTCATCCGGTAACTGTGGTGTCATCCTTCCCCCTGGGGGAGATCATCCAGTGCCGAGAGGCCTCGGGCAGGATCGCGAAGTGGGCGGTGGAAATCATGGGCGAAACGATCTCGTTCGCCCCTCGGAAGGCCATCAAGTCCCAGGTGTTGGCGGACTTCGTGGCCGAATGGGTTGACACCCAGTTGCCGACGGCTCCGATCCAACCGGAGCTCTGGACCATGTTTTTCGACGGGTCGCTGATGAAGATAGGAGTCGGCGCGGGCCTACTCTTCATCTCGCCCCTCGGAAAGCACCTGCGCTACGTGCTGCGCCTCCATTTCCCGGCGTCCAACAATGTGGCCGAGTACGAAGCTCTGGTTAACGGGTTGCGGATCGCCATCGAGCTAGGGGTCAGACGCCTCGACGCCCGTGGTGATTCGCAGCTCGTCATCGACCAAGTCATGAAGAACTCCCACTGCTGCGACCCGAAGATGGAGGCCTACTGCGACGAGGTTCGGCGCCTGGAAGATAAGTTCTTCGGGCTCGAGCTCAACCACATCGCTCGGTGCTACAACGAGACCGCAGACGAGCTGGCTAAAATAGCCTCGGGGCGAACGACGGTCCCCCCGGACGTCTTCTCCCGGGATCTGCATCGACCCTCTGTCAAGATCGACGACGTGCCCGAGCCCGAGGCACCCTCGGCTCAAGCCGAGGCGCCCTCAGCTCGGCCCGAGGCACCCTCGGATCAGCCCGAGGTACCCTCGGCCCCCGAGAGCAAGGCACTGGACGTCGAGCAAGAGCAGAGCGGGGCCACGCCTGATCGAGATTGGCAGGCCCCGTACCTGCAATATCTCCGTCGAGGAGAGCTACACCCGCCGGGTGTAGGGGCTAAAAGGGGAGAGACCCCCTCTGCGTCGAATTTTTCCTCGAAAAAGGATCTCTTTCTAGCAGGATTACTCTCGTGCTTCTTGACTGCTTCGGAAAGCGGATCCTGGAAACGACGGAGTACACGTAAGCAGCCAAGGCTGACCGAGCCGAGGGACTCCTACGCCTCCGGGATACGGATACCTCACTCATCACCTTCTGCGATAAGTAACTCGCGCTCGGATAAAGCGACTCCGTGGACCGAACAAGTCTTCACGCTCGGAAGCTCTCCTGCCAAAGCAGTCCTTCAAGCTTTCTCGACTAAGTCGGGGACAGGGCCTCATGGACGGGTGAAAGTACGCGTAGGCGGCAAGGCCGACCGAGCCGAGGGATTCCCACGCCTCTGGGATACGGATACCTCACTCGTCCCTTCCGCGAGAAGCAACTCTCGCTCACACAAACATCCCTGTTACCGACAGAGTCCAGATGCTCGAAACAAGAGGAAAAAAGACGCAGCTTCGCAAGCACAGCGAGGATGTGTTTTCTGGCCTCGGCGGCCGCAGAAGGCACACGCTACAGGACGATCTGATCCTGCAGGCTCGGGTCTTCACGCTGAAGGGAGGCGACGGCACCCTCGGCATCGACGGCGTCTTCAGCTATGCCCGACCCAGCCTCGGACGGCGGCGCGGTCCAGGGACCCCTCCGGGAATCCGGTCCGAGCAGGCGGCTCGGCCGGTTACCCCTGGGGACTCGGCCAACCGGCTTCCAAGGGCGCCAGTCCGACCCGAGGCCTCGGCGGATCGACTTTGGCATTAACTCCGCTGACGGACAACACGACTAGGCTTCGGCCAACCAGGTTCCCATTCTCGAGCCAACTCCGCCTCTGTTCATACTGATATCGCTACCCCTGGCCTCGGCTCATCGAAGGGCAGCCGAGGGGTCTCTTTGACTAAGCTAGAGGAGCCCCAGACAACAAGGCCGAACGGGCCGAGGGATTCCTACGCCTCCGGGATACGGACACCTCACTCGTCACCTTGACACGGGGCGACTCATGCTTGGTAAAGCGGTTCAGATAACCGACAGGCGAGACTTAGTGCTCGAAAATGAGGAAAAAACACGGCTCCGTGCCGAAATTACATACATGTTCAGGCCCCGACAGCCACAATGAACAAACACACTGGCATTCGAAGTGCCATTACGAACGGAACTCTGGTTCCCCCTCCGCAGGTACGAACAACCCCACTCCGAGGGGGAAGGCCTGCGGAGCAACGGAAGGCCGACGGACGGCGCGCCGTCACCTGCTCCAGCAGCGGCGACGACGACGACTTCTGCTCCGGGGGGTCGAACAGCGGCAGCACTGACCCTAGGGCGGATGCTGCTGCCAGGAGGCCCCCGCCCACGACAAAACTCGTGAGGCAAGGACGGACAGAAGGCCGTAGAGTTGGAGGTCAGTCCGTGGCCGGCCCCGGCTATCGTGCCGGCGGAAGAACCTCTTCCAGCTGCCGTGGCGGACGCCGGCGCCGCGAGCGGCTCCGAAGCCACTCGCGTTTCAAGACCGGGCACGCCGCAGTTGCCAGCGCCACGGACAACAACCGCTCCTCCCCCCCATCACTGAGTGAAGGAGCGGGCCGCCGCCCACACGGGGGCCGACCTCAACTCGGCGCACTCCCCTCCCCAGCCCTGGTGATGAAAATCCTTGAGGCTGAGGGAGGGGCAGAGGCCGCAGCCCGGCTCGCTTTCCCCCACCATCAAGCCGGAGGTCACCATCTCGGGTGACCGCCGGTGGAGGGGAGCAGCCGGGCTGCATGATGAAAATCCTTGAAGCCGAACGATGGCTGAGAGGTACCAACTCCCACGGGGTTGCGTTCCTCCAACGAGGAGGCGGAAAGGCGGCGGATACCCCCCATCCGGGGGCTTGGAAGATGGAAAGACACGACGCATAAGGGAGGAAGAAAACATGGTTGCCTTCCGAAAGGAGTCTCCCTCCTTTTAAAGGCAACTCTCCCTACGTGCGCCCCAGACGCCGCGGGCTGAGTCTTCTCCAACACGCTCCAAGGCCCTCCCCTGCGACTCGGGGGCTGGGTCCCACACGTCATGCAAACCAGCTCAGGGCAGAAGAAGCCAAACCGCCGCGCGTGGTGCGCACGACTGTCCAGCGGTTACAAGCGACCCCCCACTTTTGCCCAGACCAACGGGCGGAAGGGGCGGGCAGCCGTGCAGACGGCATGCAACCGCGCCAGGTGGACGCGCTTCTCCGACTTCTGACACGCCAGCTTGGAAGCCCAGGCCCACGCGTCAAGCAACCGGCGCGCCAGTTGCTGCATGCAAGCAACCGCACCGCCACTTGCGCCACCGTCACGCCTCTTCGGTTGCGGAGCCTATGCCGCGACTCGAGGCGACCCAGCAGCGCTAGCCTGGCGCGTTGGTCAAAGCGACCGAAAGTGGGCCAGCAGTGATGGCGGTGGCAGGCGGGCGGGCGCAGCAGTCACGTCGTCAGCCAGGCTCACGTCTCATCCTGGGGCAGCAAGAGAGCCTCCTCCCACGGCGTGAAGACGGTGCGCCCGTGACCCGTTCCTCGAACGAATCGCGCACGCGCAACGGCCCCCTCGCCAACCACTCGCCCCGCCGCATTAACTCCGCGGCGGGACACGCGGCGCCTCTGGCGGGAGAAGCGCGCGACGCTTCACCTTCGCCGTAATAACCGCGTCAGAAAGAGGTACGCCACGTCGTTCGATTTCGTTTCCTTTTCCTTTTTCCTCTTTCTCTATCTCTTGCAACAGGGACCGGGAAAGAGGGATACCCCGAAAAGGATCCTTTTCCGCGAAGGAACCGGGCTCCGAGCCCCCCTACTGATCAGGGGTTCGAAGACTGGCCCTCCGAAGGGTTCAACAGTCGCCTCAGATCGCGTGGGCCCGACACCCACTACTGGTCAGGGGTTCGAAGGCCAGCCCCCCGAAGGGCTCCATGGCCGCCTCAGGCTACTCGGGCTCCGCGCCCATTACTGATCAGGGGTTCGAAGGCTGGCCCCCGAAGGGTTCACAGTCGCCTCAGACACCGAGCGAGGGATGACCAGGGGTACGTTCGATACATAACCGAGGCTCGGGCTGCGCTCCCGAGGTACCCTAGGACATTTCCGAGACCAGCGGGAACGATCTTGTAACGGAATCCCATCGGAGGGAGGCATCGAGCCCTCGGACCCCGTCGCCAGGGGACCGGGTCCGGCAAATCACCCGCAGGTACTTTTGGGTGTGCCTCTGGGCCCCTAGCCGACCCCCAACGAACGGGGCACGGACGCCCACTCGGATTACCCGCTTGCAGCTCACCGGAGACACCATGTTCGGTGCCCATCGAGGGTAACATGGCGCACTCCCCCCTCCTCCTTGCGGAAAGGCGACGTAGGGGCGTATGTAAAAAGTCGAGTCTGTCCCTGATCGTCCTCTCGCCCTGTGCAGAGGCTCGGGGGCTGCTCTCGCAAAAACCGGCTCCGGCCAAACCGTTGACAGCGTCAACATACCAGCCCGAGAGCTTGGGCCCCGACCGTGCACCCGGGCTACGGCCAGTTCGCATGAGGGAACGACCAGACCAGCCGAAGCATTACGCAAGGTATTAAGACCTCGAAGGAGTGTAACCACTCCTCCGAGGCCTCGGGGGCTACACCCGGCGGGTGCGCTCGCGCGCACCCACCGGAACAAAATGCAACCGAGAAAGGCTGGTCCCCTTGCAAAAAAGTGCGACGAAAGCCTCCAAGCGAGTGCTAACACTCCCTTCGAGGCTCGGGGGCTACTGTCGGGGACCATAATTAGGGGTACCCTCAAGACGCCTAATTCTCAGCTGGTAACCCCCATCAGCATAAAGCTGCAAAGGCCTGATGGGTACGATTAAGTCAGGGATCAGTTCACACGAGTGACTCGATCACGCTTCACCCGAGCCTAGCCTCGGCCAAGGGCAGCCGACCTCGAGAGACTTCCGTCTCGCCCGAGGCCCCCCTTTTTACGGCGGACACATCACTGGCTCGCCCGAGGCCTTGGCTTCGCTCAGAAGCAACCCTGACTAAATCGCCACACCGACTGACCGAGTTGCAGGAGCATTTAACACAAAGAGTGAGTCAGACAGACAGTCAGGCCTTGCCAAAGGCACCACGGCGAACTCCGCTCCGCCCGACCCCAGGGCTCGGACTCGGGCTAAGACCCGGAAGACGGCGAACTCCGCTCCGCCCGACCCCAGGGCTCGGACTCGGGCTAAGACCCGGAAGACGGCGAACTCCGCTCCGCCCGACCCCAGGGCTCGGACTCGGGCTAAGACCCGGAAGACGGCGAACTCCGCTCCGCCCGACCCCAGGGCTCGGACTCGGGCTAAGACCCGGAAGACGGCGAACTCCGCTCCGCCCGACCCCAGGGCTCGGACTCGGGCTAAGACCCGGAAGACGACGAAACTCCGCCTCGCCCGACCCCAGGGCTCGGACTCCGCCCTGGCCTCGGCCAAACGACCTCCGCCTCGCCCGACCCCAGGGCTCGGACTCGGCCTCGGCAACAAAAGACAGACTCAACCTCGGCTTCGGAGGAGCCCCCACGTCACCCCGCCTAGGGCACAAACCCGCCACGTCAACAGGAAGCGTCATCATCATCCTACCCCGAATCAACTTGGGTCACGGAGAACAAGACCGGCGTCCCATCCGGCCAGCTCCGCCGGATGGGCAATGATGGCGCTCCACAAGCTCTGTGACGACGGCGGCCCCAGCTCTCTTACGGAAGCAGGGCGACGTCAGCAAGGACTCGACCGCTCCAACAGCTGTCCCTCCGCTAGGCTCCGTCGCACCTCCGACAGCCACGACATCACGCCAGCAAGGTGCCAAGACCTCTCCGACTGCCACATTGGCATGTACCTAGGGCGCTAGCTCTCTCTCCGCTAGACACGTAGCACTCTGCTACACCCCCCATTGTACACCTGGATCCTCTCCTTACGACTATAAAAGGGAGGGCCAGGGCCTTCTTAGAGAAGGTTGGCCGCGCGGGACCGAGGACGGGACAGGCGCTCTCTTGGGGCCGCTCGCTTCCCTCACCCGCGTGGACGCTTGTAACCCCCCTACTGCAAGCGCACCTGACCTGGGCGCGGGACGAACACGAAGGCCGCGGGACTTCCACCTCTCTCACGCTCGACTCCGGCCACCTCGCCTCTCCCCCCTACGCGCTCGCCCACGCGCTCGACCCATCTGGGCTGGGGCACGCAGCACACTCACTCGTCGGCTTTGGGACCCCCCTGTCTCGAAACGCCGACAACTAGCTTCAGAAAACCCGCTACAGTTTATAGGAAGCTCCAATGCAGGGATCCCTTGCCTGACCGCCATCGCAGCAAAATCAAACAAGGACCTCCCTACACTGACCACTCCCCTACTGCCCTTGCCCCTTTCGGGTAAGGTAGTCCTCCACTAGCTTTCCTAATTAATCAGCCAAGGGCGTCCATAAACCCTTGTGGTAGCACTGTTTTCCTGGGTGGTCGCTCCATGTTCCAATTAACATAATGATCTTATCATGAACAGTAAATAATAACGGATAACAAAAGTATAATCATGAATAATGTATCTTCATACCCAAAACCACATAAAGCATTAGCAAGTACTACCCAAAAAGTTCAGTGGTAAACAAGGTATAAAGATAATCAAACTAGGGTAACCTATTGGGTCCCATCAAAATTAACCTATGTAGATCATTATGATTAATTAGAACATGAGTGGGTAAAAAGAAGTGATCAAGGGCACAACTTGCCTGGGACTTGAGATAACAGGTACCAACTTGCTCTTCAGATAACACGTGACCTCACTGCTAAACGTAGCAATACAGATAAACATGGTATAGGCAAAATTAACATCACACCAAACATAAGAATAAACTGTGTAATAATAATCTACGCAAAGTTACGAGGTCGTAGGAACAAGAAGCACTAAATTCGGGGCTACAGTTGTTAAGTTAGGAATTTCTGAAGTTATTTAATACCTAGAATAGAGTTATTCATGTGAATAATTTTAAATCAAGTTTTATGGTTAGACAAAAGTACTAGGTAATAAACAATACTTAAACAAAATTAATGCCACTGGAATGAATCAATTTGGAGCTAAATTCATCAAGTTATGAATTTCCTAAGTTTGGGACATTATTTTGCATTAAAAAGAATTTCTGTATTAAATTTAATAGATTTCTGAGTTACTTGGACTGCGGCCACTATTTAATAGAAACCCAGGGGGTTCTGCGCAAAAGACACCAAGACTCAGAACCACCCAGGGGAGGACCGCGGGTTTATACTTAATAAGTCCAGGGGCTTTTATATAAGATGGGCGGCCGAAAGGGTATCTAACGATCCTAGCCATTCGATCCCAGTTCAGGGGCCCAGATTAGATCGTATCAATTGGGTGAATCGGTATCTAATGATGGCTGCAGGATCAGAGATCCATGGTTGTAGTACGTTCACGCCATCAGCCATACTCATCCCTCGGATTCGCCCCAACGGCCAAGATTTAATTTCGTCAAAGAGGTATGCACGTTCTGATCTTGGCCGCACATTCCAGATCAACGGCAACCAACCGTTCACCCTCCTCAGCTATCCTACCACGGCTCCGAGGCAGCGCCACATAGGTACACACGGCGGAGCCCACCGGTGGCCACCATCCCGGCACGCCGACGCCCTATTCCTGAAACCTGAGAGACCTACGCGTTCCTGAGCAAACGCATGCAAGATGGGAGGGCATACCGGGAGCAGGAACGACGCCAGGGAGGCTGCCCACGGCACACGGTGGCGATGCGATGAAGCTCCCACACCGGCGAGGAATCTTGGTGGGCTGGAGCTCAATTACGCCCAGATGGGGCCGCGAACAGAATACATGTGCTCTGCACTTCCTCCCGGATCGACCACCGAGGGCTTGATGTAGGCGGTGGAGTCCGACCACGAAGCGAAGCGGCCCGGCGGCGGACCCTGAGTCCGGCGAGCAATTGACCCCAGGCCCGACCGCAACTCCACACGGTGAGGGTGCCAACGGTTGCGTGTACTCCTGTGAAGGACGCACGCAGGTCCGGGAACTCTTCCCCTACCCAATTCGCCGATCCCCTCATTCTCTCACCTCGATTTCTCTCTCCCTGATTCTTCACAGTAATGGCGCACCACGGATGGACGGACGAAGGAAGGGGGGTCGATTTTTAAAACCACGGGCAGAAGGAGGTTGGCGCGAGTACCTCGGATCATGACCATACCAGCGCGTGGATCTCGCCAGGGTTTAACGGACTCGGTTCCGTGCGTGCGATGCGCGGGCTGTTGCGCGGAAGAAGGAGATCCTGACGGTGCAGGGACCACCTCACAGTGACTGCGAGCGCGAGGAATCAGAGCGAAGGCTACGACTGGTGATTGGTCAGTGGGACCGAGCATTCAGTGAGGCACGAGAGGAGAGGGAGCTGCCGACAAGTGGGGCCTGCATGGCAGTGGCACCGAGCTGCGTGGAATGGGCAGTAGCTGGGCCGAGCGTGCGCGGCAGAGAGAGTGGGGCCGAAAAGGAGAGGAGCGGCCCAGCTAGGGTTAGTATCCTTTCTCTATTTCTATTCTTATTTTTTTCATTTTTATTTCTAAAATTCAATTTGAATTCAATTTTAATTGTGAACTCTTGCTCATTTTAAATGTACAACTTGAAGCCAATAATATAGGAGGTATAAATATTTTTATATTCATTTTCTTTATCTTTGCTTGTTATTCTTCCTTTCTTTTCTCCACATTTTAATTTCCAAATTTAGGTTTAAATCTAAATTTGGACCTTATTGAATTTTTATTAATATATTCATTATTATTATTATTATTATTATCAAATGCACACACATATAAACTCTAGCATGATTCAATATATGTATGTTTATTTTAATTATTTTACTTGTTTGGTAGATGTTTGAAATATGGTACACACTCATATTGTTTTCTCTCTTTGTAGAAAAATAGTCTTTTGAATGTGAAATATGAAGTAAAAGTTACTTCCAAATTTAACATTCATCTAAGTTATTAAAACCTCACCCCTTTTGAAGCCTCGTCCGCACTTCACGGGAGCATCCCGTATCCGGCGTTGACACGTGTGAGCGTGGACCCGAAATCGGATTCTAATGCAGCTGTGAGCAACGGTGGCCTGAGTCCGTGACTGTGTCCTCTCTCGCGCGCTTCCCTTCAACGCCGCCTCCCTAAAGATCCGCCGCTTCTCTGCGAGGGAGTGCGAGAGCGACGAGACGGTGGACAACGGCCACGTCGGGAGGCTGGCGGACGCGGCAGCGACCAGCTTGGCGGGGGAAGGCGGGAGCGTGAGCACCAGCGAGGACCCAGGCGTGGCGGGCGCGAGCGAGGACGCCACGAAGCGCCGCAGCGCGTCACCGACGGCGGCGAGCGAGCGGAAGTAGGCAGCGTGCGCGGTGGCGAGCGCGTACCGGCGGTCGGTCGCGGCGTGGATGAGCGCCACGCGCTCGCGGCACAGCGCGGCGGGGTCTCCGCGCCGTGGTGAGGGGTCGGACGCGGACGAGCGGCGCGCACGGGGCCGGGAACTGGAGGAGGTGACAGCAGCGGCGACGGCGTCGTGGGAGGTCGTGCACCCCATTGCCGCGCGGGAGGGCGAAATCCTACCTTCAGAATCGGCGGCAGAGGCGTGCGGATGCAACGGGCTCCGGTGGCTCGTCGGCGTCCATTATACGAAGGGGGACGGACGGCGGCAGGGCACGCTGCGTCGGGTCCGGGTACGGGAAGGTGTGGCGGACCAGGCGCTGTAGTTGAAGGCTCGCGACCACCGGCCCATAGTCACCTTCGTCGAGGCCAGTGGCTCCACCGTGCTTCCCTCCGATGCCGCCTCCCTCCAGATCCGCCGCTTCCCTGCCCCTGCTCGTCGATTCGGCTCTACTACCCACCACGCCGTCCCTGTGTCAGTCTAGGTTTACCCCTCTTGCTCCTGTGTCAGTCTCAGTTCCTAGCTCTGCATCTCAAGGCAGCAACATTTTCAAGACCAGGATTGAAGATGCAAACAACGTTGATGCAGGTAATGTGAAAATATAGAGTAATGTACCAAAGTAGATCGTAAGTACCTTTATTAGTTCCTAATTCATATCTACTTAGTGTTGGGTTGACTGGTTTTTGTTTCCTGATTCTGTGTATCAATTGCTCCAGTTATTGATGATGCCTGGAACCATATATCCCTAATACTTTAATGACACTCAGCCTCTAGATACCACTAACCTTATATCATTTGGATTGATTGTCAGCTTCTGCACACTTACATTGTGGTATATGTTGCTCGAATTTATGAGGTTTTGAATGCCGTGTTTATTTTGCCCTTTGATATTTTCGCTTCTGTATTTCTAATGACGGGACTAATGTAGGTTGTGAATATGGTGGAATTTCTTGATTAATGTCGTGGCGTGGGGATTCAGTTGCCTACTTGCCTGGGTACCAGATATAGCGATGAGCGAAATTTAAGGTGTGAATCCCAGGTAGCAGATTTACAGGAAACTTTTGGGGCCTTGATATCGATTACCTAATGTTTGTTGGGATTGCTTTCATTGGATTTTTCTTTGTTGGATCGGTCACTACCTTGGCGTATTTAGGCCCCAGAGAATCGATTTTTCAGGTTATATCTGATTTGACTCAAGGTAGGGTATGTGTCCACTTCTTTTTCCCTGAACTAAAATTCATGTTCACATTTAAGTTTCAGTTACAAATAATGATGGATATTTGTTGCTCGGAATTTCTATAAAAGAATTAAAAACAGTGCATGTTTTTTTATCTAGATCACATACATGCTTACAGCTTGTATACCCATTATTTGCATTGTAAAACAAGAATATGTAAGCCATATAGACTGGTGAAGAGATTCACTCGCTATTGCCTGTTCTTCAGATTTCTTCATGGTTTTTCAGTCCTAGACACAGCAACCCCTGTACTTTTCTTGAACTAAGTTTGGAAGGTATTCTACAAAAGTAGTAAGAGGATTAGGTTCCTTAATACCTTTAGATTCATGCACCTCATATTTCCTATTCGAAAGTGGAAACTACTCCTTTGGCTGGTCTTGGAACATATTATGACAAAGAAATGTTCCTACATTGTATAGGGTTATTTATGCTAGGCTGCTGGCAACCTTTCAGGTTATGTTATACCTTTCATACTTCTATTATAGTATTCATTAGGACAACAGTCACTCAAAATCATTACTTCATTTTCATTTATCATTTGTTACTCTGATCTCATATGGGCTGCTTTTTTGGAAATAATGCTGGTGAGTTTCAGGCCTCATTGGAATCTATTCAGAATTCACTAGCAGATGAGTTGCTAAAACTGACAGAACAAGTAACTTCTGACAATCGGAGTATCGCATCTTTATCTATATGTATGCACATTGGGTTGAAATTCTATGCAGTGTCAAAAGGTACGGACATTTTATACACTTCTTGTTATACATATAAGATCGACAATTTTTTATAGGAAAAACTATTGGGGAAGCTCCCTACAGCGACACATTTTATAAATATAGAAAGACTGAAGCATATACCTTTTGCATATGCTTGCGTTTCGGCTTGCTTCAGTGTTCATTTAAGAGGTTCAGAATACATTGCTCTGCTGGAATCATCAGTAGACCTGGACTATTATTTTTTTGGTGCCCTAGACTTTGACCAATGAATGTTTTCAAGCACGAACTAATTGAGTGTTAGAGGAGGTTAAGTTAGTTTAAGGACACTGGTTGTGTCAGGGCTACTTTTTTGTTCGATGTTAGTTGTTTGATTTTATCGTCAATTTATGTTGCACGTCTTCGAGTCTGTAAATCTAGCCCCAACATGGTAACCCAGGCGGATCATGTTCCAAGACAGCCTTTTGATACCGCCGACTATTTGAACTGTTCTAATAACATTGTCCGTATCAGCTCAAAGATTTTTCTATGCGTTGGTAGTTCCATTGAAGTTATCCATAAACAAATGTGTACTCCCTCCGGTCAAGATATGGTCATTATTGTAGTGTTCATTCATTATTTTGGGTTACAATGTTTTTCTAACGAATTTGATACTAAAGAAATATTTCCTCTATTTCAAAATGTCTTCAATTGTTGATTCTTTTGATTTTTCTAGGTACACAGTTTACAAGATTACATTTTCATTACAAGATGCTTGATTGCAACCAATATTTTCATTTCTTTGGTGCTTGTGTCGAAGTATCGCCTTGCAAAGTATATACCAGACTCTCATGCTGAAGGTGAATATTGTTGCGGCCTTCAAGTTTTTTCTTCCTCCTGTTCCTTTTCCTTATGTGAAACACGTGATCTGAATAGCTATTTTCTTCCCTTTTGGTTTGATGGCATCTCATGTAGGTTTCAAGGACGACAAGAAAGTTCGAGTGATTCCCTCTCGAACATGGATTATGTACCGTAAGTGATTTTTTCTCACTTGTATCATGTACCAAATGTTATTTTGGTCTTTCTATATTCATGCTACAAGGCTGCAAACTGTGATGCTCATACATTTATGTAACCAGTAACCTATAACGACTTTGATGTATATTATATTTTGTAACTGTGAACTTGACTATCGTAGATATGTAGCTTGCTTCGCAGCAACATATGCCACTCGAATGATTTTTTAGTGTACGACTGTGCTACAATGACTGTAGCGTCCGGTAGGGCGCTGCCCTATTCTAGTTTAAATAAAGGCTTATGGTGCATCATTTAATAATATTCATAATTATTTAGTTGAATAGAAAACTTTTCTATTACCTTCTACCTAAATAAATTCTTGGTTTTCACAAATCCAGCCCTAAATTTTCAATACTCAAATATAATTTGAGATATCACTCAAGTATAAATTGAGATATCTGAATTTGCTATCTTATTTTCTTCATATATTTATTTTATTATTACTTTTTTTCTTATACATATTTTGGGCCTTACAGATCCTGCCCCCCTTAACAGAAATCTCGTCCTCGAGATTTGTAAGGAAAGGGTGTATACTCATATTGTCTCAACACATATGCACAAACAAAAATCTTAGCATGATGCATAATTTATTAGCAACACATGGGGTCAAATGGACTTTTTATTCCTCCTAAAATAGTATCATATCATTTACTAACTCAAGTAACATTTAGATCTTACAAATAGTAGTAATTTATATATATATTTATGTAGCTTTGTGGGGCTGGTGGTGGCGGTAGTGGGAGATTGGGAGAGCATAGGTATCCAGCTACTCTTTATGTGGGATATAAACTGAACAGGTTGTGGTAAGAAAGATTATGGCAAGGAAAATACTTTATCCAAAATGTTTAAGTCCTGATTCATCTCGAGATTCGCTTTGACTGTTATACCCTTCCTTGTCGATGTAATCCTTCTTCTTGAGTCTAATTTAGGGACCATCGGCTATGGTGTTAGATGTCATTAACCAGGTTGGGATAATAATTGCGGGTACACAGAGTTTTTTTTATAAATGGGTTGGGCAACCTATACCATAGGTTAAGTCGTGGTTTCACGGACAAGTTGGTCCAGGACACAAATTTAGGTTTAAACCCCATTTATATGAATATGGTTTAGTTAATACTTGAGGTAGATCAGAATTTTCCGTTTAAATTAAAACAGAGGAGTTATGCAACCATCGGATGGTTAAGGTAGTTACATAAGGCCGAGTTGGTCGGTTATTCTTAATTTAGTGCCGAGTGAATCACGTTAGAATAGGTGGATAGGGTCTAATCCATGTTACACGTATTAACTAACTTGTTTGAGTGGGTCACAATGGGTTAGTTCAGATTAGATGGAAACTAGATTATTTTAGCATAACTAGATTTGACTAAATAAGACCTAATTAATTTTGGATCAGTTTAGGTTGAATGGGGTCTAGGCATGACCAGATTAATCTAGATAAGATCTACTTATTTTATTTTAAAATAGATTATGTCGGTCACACCATTATGAGATAAGCAAAGTGGTGGAGATAAGTATGCTTATTAGGACAAGATGAGTCTCTAAGAAAAATAGAATCTTTTGAGATTGGTTAGATCTATTGGGATAAGATGAGAATCCTTTCGAGAAGAGATGAGTCTAATAAAGTAAGAGAGTATCTTTTAAGATAGGATGGATCATTTTAAGATAGGAGAGAGTCTTTTAAGATAAGCAGGATCTCTACGAAATAGATACATTTTCATGGAGGATAATCTAAGTTGTTTAGTTATCTCGTGAATTTTATTTATTTGTATTTATGCCTATACGTATATGTAGATATAATTGTGGACGTTACTCCACAGCTAATCACACTCAATCAAAGATCCAAATCAGGCAAATATCATAAGAACAAGCACTCAAGCGTATAGATAAAATAGTTTTGTTTTTGTTCCTAAGAGTAGGTCTCCTATTCCTAAAGTCACTTTAGGCACATGATTTCAAAGTTTGAAATCCACATTTGTCTTTAGAAGGAAGAGGTAAGAATAATCTGAGTAAAGCAGAAATAGATGAGAAAAGATTAAGAAAAGTTTAGAAAAGAATCAGAGTAGCAAAGGTAAGTAAGGGATGTCCAGTTCTATCTAGGTTTCGTCCTACAGTCAACATTCCTCTAATACCACTTCTGTCACACCCGGGTTTTAGGGGTCCAAAGCCCGGGCGCGAACATATTCACCAGGTGTGCTAGGACCAAGTCTCACACATATGATGAATTATGACACAGGATCGAATGTCACATCTTTACTAAAAAATAGGAGTCCTATACAAAATAAATAAGTAATTACATTATAAGGAGACAACGGTCCAGCAACCCAAAGTTGACTGGGAGACGATGGCCTAGACCTCTCACGAACTCGCACAACATCCTCCATGCGCCTTATCCTGCGGTACCTATTCTTGACCTGTGGGGGGTGTGAGACAGCAAGAGTGAGCTCACATACGTTCATCGCTCAACAAGTTGTGGGGAATAATGTGCATGAACTCGCCAAAGGTGGGAGCTCACGTGAAGTGTAAGGCTTACCAAAGAGGATGGTTAGAGCTGAGCATTGCTTTTAAAGTTGGTCAAAATTTTATTAGCAGTTACTAAGTATAAGTAAATACCAACCCAATTAAGAAAAGTAATAACATCACCTGCGATGCAATGCATATAACAAATTGAATTTAGTTCCATAAATTAATCATGTGAGGGTCCGAGCTGCTCATGAACGTGAGCACGGCTAGTATACCAGTTTTACACTCTGCAGAGGTTGCGCATCTTTACCCACAAGTCATGCTACCCATCTGCCAAGGGATCGCGACTTCCCATACACCTCTACCGAGGAGGCGAGGCAGGGTAACACTAGGAGGCCTTTACAAAGTTCCACTAGCTTCAGAAAACCCGCTACAGTTATAGGAAGCTCCAATGCAGGGATCCCTTGCCTGACCGCTATCGCAGCAAAATCAAACAAAGACCTCCCTACACTGACCACTCCCCTACTGCCCTTGCCCCTTTCGGGTAAGGTAGTCCTCCACTAGCTTTCCTAATTAATCAGCCAAGGGCGTCCATAAACCCTTGTGGTAGCACTGTTTTCCTAGGTGGTCGCTCCATGTTCCAATTAACATAATGATCTTATCATGAATAGTAAATAACAACGGATAACAAAAGTATAATCATGAATAATGTATCTTCATACCCAAAACCACATAAAGCACTAGCAAGTACTACCCAAAAAGTTCAGTGGTAAACAAGGTATAAAGATAATCAAACTAGGGTAACCTATTGGGTCCCATCAAAATTAACCTATGCAGATCATTATGATTAATTAGAACATGAGTGGGTAAAAAGAAGTGATCAAGGGCACAACTTGCCTGGGACTTGAGATACCAGGTACCAACTTGCTCTTCAGATAACACGTGACCTCACTGCTAAACGTAGCAATACAGATAAACATGGTATAGGCAAAATTAACATCACACCAAACATAAGAATAAACTGTGTAATAATAATCTACGCAAAGTTACGAGGTCGTAGGAACAAGAAGCACTAAATTCGGGGCTACAGTTGTTAAGTTAGGAATTTCTGAAGTTATTTAATACCTAGAATAGAGTTATTCATGTGAATAATTTTAAATCAAGTTTCATGGTTAGACAAAAGTAGTAGGTAATAAACAATACTTAAACAAAATTAATGCCACTGGAATGAATCAATTTGGAGCTAAATTCATCAAGTTATGAATTTCCTAAGTTTGGGACATTATTTTGCATTAAAAAGAATTTCTGTATTAAATTTAATAGATTTCTGAGTTACTTGGACTGCGGCCACTATTTAATAGAAACCCAGGGGGTTCTGCGCAAAAGACACCAAGACTCAGAACCACCCAGGGGAGGACCGCGGGTTTATACTTAATAAGTCCAGGGGCTTTTATATAAGATGGGCGGCCGAAAGGGTATCTAACGATCCTAGCCATCCGATCCCAGTTCAGGGGCCCAGATTAGATCGTATCAATTGGGTGAATCGGTATCTAATGATGGCTGCAGGATCAGAGATCCACGGTTGTAGTACGTTCACGCCATCAGCCATACTCATCCCTCGGATTCACCCCAACGGCCAAGATTTAATTTCGTCAAAGAGGTATGCACGTTCTGATCTTGGCCGCACATTCCAGATCAACGACAACCAACCGTTCACCCTCCTCAGCTATCCTACCACGGCTCCGAGGCAGCGCCACACAGGTACACACGGCGGAGCCCACCGGTGGCCACCGTCCCGGCACGCCGACGCCCTATTCTTGAAACTCGAGAGACCTACGCATTCCTGAGCTAACGCATGCAAGATGGGAGGGCATACCAGGAGCAGGAACGACGCCAGGGAGGCTGCCACGGCACACGGCGGCGATGCGATGAAGCTCCCACACCGGCGAGGAATCTTGGTGGGCTGGAGCTCAATTCCGCCCAGACGAGGCCGCGAACAGAATACATGTGCTCTGCGCTTCCTCCCGGATCGACCACCGAGGGCTTGATGTAGGCGGTGGAGTCCGACCACGAAGCGAAGCGGCCCGGCGGCGGACCCTGAGTCCGGCGAGCAATTGACCCCAGGCCCGACCGCAACTCCACACGGTGAGGGTGCCAACGGTTGCGTGTACTCCAGTGAAGGACGCACGCAGGTCTAGGAACTCTTCCCCTACCCAATTCACCGATCCCCTCATTATCTCACCTCGATTTCTCTCTCCCTGATTCTTCACAGTAATGGCGCACCACGGATGGACGGACGAAGGAAGGGGGTCGTTTTTTTTATACCACGGGCAGAAGGAGGTTGGCGCGAGTACCTCGGATCACGACCATACCAGCGCGTGGATCTCGCCAGGGTTTAACGGACTCGGTTCCGTGCGCGCGATGCGCGGGCTGTTGCGCGGAAGAAGGAGATCCTGACGGCGCAGGGCCCACCTCACAGTGACTGCGAGCGCGAGGAATCGGAGCGAAGGCTACGACTGGTGATTGGTCAGTGGGACCGAGCATTCAGTGAGGCGCGAGAGGAGAGGGAGCTGCCGACAAGTGGGGCCTGCATGGCAGTGGCACCGAGCTGCGTGGAATGGGCCAGTAGCTGGGCCGAGCGTGCGCGGCAGAGAGAGTGGGGCCGAAAAGGAGAGGAGCGGCCCAGCTAGGGTTAGTATCCTTTCTCTATTTCTGTTCTTATTTTTTTTCATTTTTATTTCTAAAATTCAATTTGAATTCAATTTTAATTGTGAACTCTTGCTCATTTTAAATGTACAACTTGAAGCCAATAATATAGGAGGTATAAATATTTTTATATTCATTTTCTTTATCTTTGCTTGTTATTCTTCCTTTCTTTTCTCCACATTTTAATTTCCAAATTTAGGTTTAAATCCAAATTTGGACCTTATTGAATTTTTATTAATATATTCATTATTATTATTATCAAATGCACACACATATAAACTCTAGCATGATTCAATATATGTATGTTTATTTTAATTATTTTACTTGTTTGGTAGATGTTTGAAATATGGTACACACTCATATTGTTTTCTCTCTTTGTAGAAAAATAGTCTTTTGAATGTGAAATATGAAGTAAAAGTTACTTCCAAATTTAACATTCATTTAAATAAAGGCTTATGGTGCATCATTTAATAATATTCATAATTATTTAGTTGAATAGAAAACTTTTCTATTACCTTCTACCTAAATAAATTCTTGGTTTTCACAAATCCAGCCCTAAATTTTCAATACTCAAATATAATTTGAGATATCACTCAAGTATAAATTGAGATATCTAAATTTGCTATCTTATTTTCTTCATATATTTATTTTATTATTACTTTTTTCTTATACATATTTTGGGCCTTACAGTCGTAGACAAAAAAAATGTTGCTAATTCTTGAGAAGGGAGAAGCTAGGTTATGTCAAGTAAAGCAGTGGGATATGCAGCAGGATTACTACAAGAATTATCAGCCAGGCAGTCTCAGATTGGCGCTAGCAAAGTCTGTTTGTGGCCTATTTAGTGTGAGTGTTGTCTACAGATTTCATGTTTCAACGGGCCCTTCATACAGCGCTTGGAACTAGTCACTAGAAAAACAAATCCTAGTACACTCAAACAAGAAATTGAATTGAGTTCAATCTTGAGTGATTCATTCTGTATCATAATGTAATTTGCAGAATTTAGTTCGAAAGAGTTCAAATTTAAACACCCAAACAGGGCCTAAAACTGGCTGAACCTCTAAATTGTCCTCTAAATATAGAGGTTTGTCGGATCCTTTATCCCTCCAGCAAGAAACTGTTGACACCTTTTTGGAGGCGTCAATCACTTAAAAGAACCAGCGGCGGTGCTCTCTAGTCAGACGCGGACGGTCCGCGGCCTGGGGCCGGACGGTCCGCGACCTGGCGCGAGGCGGCGGTGCTTTCTGGTCAGACGCGGACGGTCCGCGGCACAGGGCCGGACGGTCCACGACCTGGTGCAGGAGCTCGGGTTCCCTGCCTGACGGCCGGACGGTCCGCGCGTGCGCAGGGGCGGCGGAAGATCGCCGGCGGCGCCTGGATCTCGCTCTCGGGAGGGACCCCGTCGGGGAGGAGAGATCCTAGGAGTTGTCTAGGCTCGGGCCGGCCGACCTAGACTCCTCTAATCGACGTAGAGTCGAGGAGAGGCAGAGAATTTGGGGATTGGAATACTAAACTAGGGCTAAACTAGAACTAGACTAGAACTACTCCTAATTGTGCTGAAAATAAATGCGAGATAGAAGTTGTATTGGTTCGATTGTTGGGAGTTCAATCGGCCGTAGCCCTTCATCTATATAAAGGGGGAGGTCTGGATCCGTTTCCAACTGTTTCCCGAGTTAATCCCGCGGTTTTAGGTAACAAATCCCGCGAGAAACTAGGAACCCTAACTGACTCTGCGCGCGCGCGGACCGTCCGCGCCACCACCGCGGACAGTCCGGACCGCGGACCGTCCGGCCTCGGGGCCGGACCGTCCGCACTGCTCTTTTTAGAGCTCAACATATGCCCCCCTGCCTTTTGGTGAAGGTTGACGAACCAAAAGCATATGAACTAAACCTGATGTAGGTCACCGGCTTTTCGATATGGAGATTATTCAATAAAGCACCAATATAAAGGCCGTTTCGGATTGTATCTTTCTCGGCCATGACCATTTGATCAATGGATCAAAAGGAATAGAATGGAGGTGCCCCCCAGTCTGGATAGACGAAGGGACTATACATGTACCATGGATTCATCATCGTGCCATTCCATGTTTGAACAGGATAATATACCGACGATGAGTAAATAGGTGGAAAGTACCCTGGTCTCATAGAATGAATAGGCGATGCTTGTTGTGTCGCCTTTCGGGTCGTTTTGTTTGACCGTTTTGTTTTAGCAGGTGACCGGGGTTTCTTTGTTGACCGATCACGTGGAACAGTCTTTTTGCTAGTATTTTTGGAGAGCAACTGATCAAAAGTAGGATCGGCTTTGATCAGCCGATTATATGTGCTTTGACCTTGCGTCTTTTTCCTTGCTTTGTGTAGAGGTTGACGCCTTTGGTCATAGGTGGACTGTCCGGCTGAGTTAGCCGGACCGTTTGTCTGAGCATCGGATTGTCCGCACGTAGGTGCCGGACCATCTACGATGCTGGGGCTAGGCTGATGTGTTTGGTTTATTAACTGTGCCTGCCCCCCGGCGTCTTCGGACCTTTTAGCCTTCTCGTCCGAAGCCTTTCGAGTAATCTCCTTTTGTGATATATCTGACATGCGAGGATTGCTGATGACGATGCCCTTGCCTTTGCCTTTATCGGCCATTTCGGGCCGAACCAAGACCTTTTTGCATGTGAGTTCTATTGTATTAACAAGGAAGGGTTGTGTGTCTACTTGCATCTCCTGAAAAGCCAATCGACCCTCATTTATGGCCGATTGTATCTGTCGACGAAAAACATTACAATCATTGGTGGCATGAGAAAAGGAATTATGCCACTTACAATAAGCACACCTCTTTAATTCATCAGGAGGAGGAATAGTATGAGTTAATTTAATGTTGCCGTTTTTCAGTAACTCGTCAAATATTTTATCGCATTTGGCAACATTAAAAGTAAACTTAACTTTCTCTTGTCGATTCTTTCGAATCGACTGTAAAGCAGAACACGCTGAAGGTTTAGCCTGTCCTGGCCAAACCAGTTCGGCGGTGTATACATCCATGGATTCATCGTCCGAATTATCGTATCCCACTAGATGCATCTTATGGCTAGCCGATTTTGATGTTTCCTTACTTCGGCTTTCACAGGTCATAGCCCGCTGGTGTAAGTGCACTAGTGAAAAGAATTGGGTGCCATCTAATTTTTCTTTTAAGTAGGGTCGCAACCCATTGAAAGCTAGCCCTGTCAGTTGTTTTTCTGCGACATGAATCTGAAAGCATCGGTTTCTAGTGTCCCGGAATCTCCGGATATAGTCATTAACCGATTCTTCAGGCCCCTGTCGGACTGAAGCTAAGTCAGCCAATTCTAACTCATGTTCTCCTGAGAAGAAGTGTTCATGAAATTTCTGCTCTAATTCTTCCCAAGAGTTAATAGAGTTTGGTGGCAAAGCTGCGTACCATGCAAATGCAGTATCAGTAAGGGACAACGAGAATAAACGAACGCGGTAGGCTTCCCCATCAGCCAATTCTCCCAAGTGTGCTATGAATTGGCTTATATGTTCGTGTGTGCTTTTCCCACTTTCACCAGAAAACTTAGAGAAGTCTGGTATTCTAGTTCCCTGTGGGTATGGCACGGTGTCGAATCGGTGGCTATAAGGTTTCCGATACGATTGCCCTGTACCTGACACACTAACACCGAGTTTGTCCTTGAACATCCCGGCTACCTCATCTCTGACCCTCTCTGCCATGTCTGGCGACCATCCATTGAGTTTGTGGGTGGAGATTTCAGGTTGCCTGACATTACTCTGTCGGCTTTCCTCCCAGGTATGTTTGAGGTGTGTGTTAGGTGTCCTATTAATGTCACCAGCTCCTGCCCTATACCCCTCAGGCTCTCTTGTGGCCGAATAGTATTCAGCCCTATGTCCATGAGGTGGTATGGCATGATTATAATGTGTTGCTGGTGGGGCACCATAATGTTGCTGCGATGAATGTGGGAACTGTGCGTATTGCGCAGCTCTCGGCTCTGCGTATGCATATCCGGACGGTCCGGCGTAAGAGGCCGGATGGTCCGTGACCTGGCTGAATGGTCCGAAGGTATATCCGGATTGTCCAGCCGTATATGGTGCTGCGTGGGTAGTCTCGTACCCAGACCGTCTGTCGTAAAGAACTGGACGGTCCGCGATCGGGCCGAATGGTCCAGGGCTGTACCCGGACGGATCGGCCATATATGGCGTGACTTGGGCAGTCTGCGCATGGACTCGTGTAGAGTCGGATGGTCCAGCGTAATACGTCGGCCGGTTCATGCCATATCCGGACAGTCCGACGTAAGATGGCGGACGGTCCGCAACATATCCGGACGGTCCGGTGTGATGCACCGGACGGTCCGTGATGGGGCCGAATTGTTCGGGGTTGTACCATGGTGGTCCGGCCATGTACGGTGCGACCTGAGTGTTTTGTGTGCGGGCCTGCATCTGGTCGGATGGTCCGGCGAAATACGCCGGACGGTCTGCAGTATAACCGGACTGTCTGAGATGATGCTCGGACGGTTTGGTCGCGTCCAGTACCTGCCGCGTGCCTAGTGGTTGCGGCTGTGATGGTGACACGAAAGTGTGCATCGGCATACCATATGATGGCTGGGTCAAAGGTGACCCGTTTATAGCCGATGTGTTTGACGTGGGTGGCACTGTATTAGACTCCCACGATGGAAAGTTAGGAGCAGCTGATTTCTCGTATGCACGTAAATGCATTTTAATAGATTCATCTACATATTGCTTTAACTGATCTCCTCGTTGATCCATGAAAGTCGTAAGAGACAGATCTGGAGTACTTACAGCGGGACCCTGAAGTGGAGGTAGGAGAGATTCCATATCGATCTCCCCTTGACGGACGATCTTCTGGTGGCGATCTACCGTGAAGTGTGACAAGTACTTGTCCGCCGCCTCCTTGCGCCGTTCGGAGAGTGTATGCAGCAGTTCTGCCTCTTCCTTGTCGCGTTGTTCGTTCCATTATCGCATCACCTCCTTCTCATCGCGCATTACGAGGTCTTCAAAGGGCCTTTGGTCATCAGCCGGGAGCGTCTCCATGGCCGGCTTGATGATGTTGGTGGTGGAGATCTTGGTGTGATCCTTAGAACCGGCCATCTATGGGCCGATTTTTAGTAGGTCTAGACACCTAATCCCCAGCGGAGTCGCCAAAAAGTATGTTGACACCTTTTTGGAGGCGCCAATCACTTAAAAGAACCAGCGGCAGTGCTCTCTGGTCAGGCGCGGACGGTCCGCGGCCTGGGGCCGGACGGTCCGCGACCTGGCGCGAGGCGGCGGTGCTTTCTGGTCAGACGCGGACGGTCCGCGGCACAGGGCCGGACGGTCCACGACCTGGTGCAGGAGCTCGGGTTCCCTGCCTGACGGCCGGACGGTCCGCGCGTGCGCAGGGGCGGCGGAAGATCGCCGGCGGCGCCTGGATCTCGCTCCCGGGAGGGACCCCGTCGGGGAGGAGAGATCCTAGGAGTTGTCTAGGCTCGGGCCGGCCGACCTAGACTCCTCTAATCGACGTAGAGTCGAGGAGAGGCAGAGAATTTGGGGATTGGAATACTAAACTAGGGCTAAACTAGAACTAGACTAGAACTACTCCTAATTGTGCTGAAAATAAATGCGAGATAGAAGTTGTATTGGTTCGATTGTTGGGAGTTCAATCGGCCGTAGTCCTTCATCTATATAAAGGGGGAGGTCTGGATCCGTTTTCAACTGTTTCCCGAGTTAATCCCGCGATTTTAGGTAACAAATCCCGCGAGAAACTAGGAACCCTAACTGACTCTGCGCGCGCGCGGACCGTCCGCGCCACCACCGCGGACAGTCCGGACCGCGGACCGTCCGGCCTCGGGGCCGGACCGTCCGCACTGCTCTTTTTAGAGCTCAACAGAAACTCTAAAAGGTCTTCTAAAATTTAGAGGATGATATTCGTGCGCTATGCCGCTATGTATAGAGGGTGTACGGTGGTCCTCTATGCACTGTGCTTATTTCTGTGTATGTGTGTTCATGTGTCCACGACTCGTATAAAATAATATATAATGTCAGATCTAGTAACACTGTTGATATAGAGTATGAAATTTAAATAACATAGATGAAGAAGATATAAAAGATATGATTTTTTTAAGAGTGTTGTAAAAGACTGAGAATATTTTTTAGGGAATAAAATTTAGTTGACATTGTTAGAAAGACTATAAAGAAAATATTGAGAGGTGCTCGTCTGCTCCACCACCTGGCCCAGCTACCGCAAAACGCACAGGAGACTGTCCGAGATACCCCACCCCACGAGTGTTAGCGGCGGTCCGGTGGCTTGCCTATCGCTGTAGCAGTTAGGCACACACCCCTAGCAGGCTAGCACGGCCGACGCGCTGGACCGGGCTTCCGGCCCCGCCCCGACAACGCCGTGCCGTCGGTTTACGCGCGCCGTAACTGTACAGGCGGGTAGCCTTTTAGTAATCGCGTATATAAAGGCTCTCGTTACAGAAGATCCGGCGGCGAGCGCACGGAACGGAACGGTAGAACCAAACCCCGACTCCAGTACCGCCTGCCCCGGGTTGGCAGTTCGGCACATCTCGCTCGCATCGATTTTTCGACCGCAGCCGAGGAACGTCACGTGACGCTGACCAATCATGCGTGGCTCGTGCTTCCACGGCGGCTGTACGTGCGAGGTACCATGCCGTAGCTGTTCATGCGCCATCAACGTATGCCGCGTTGCATGAATTTTGAGTCCCAGCCGGTACCTGGTACTAGTACTTGATCTTGGAGTATCAGGGGTCCCAGTGGTTGTCTCAAATAGCGATGATGTGGAGCTCAAAAAATAATAAAAATAGTAACCACTAATATTTAGTTTCACAATTAATATACTTAAATTATTAGAATACATTAAATCTCCTATCTATTTGCTCGCTGTTAGCTACTCTGGATAAACCACAGGATTTCGGGCACTCCCGCGACCCGAAACGCCGCTGCACATGTTCGTTCCAGGCTTCCGTTCCGGCACAGGGAAAGAACGCGAGCGCCAGCAAGGCCCAGCGAAAAGCTGTTACCCAATTCGTGCTGCCCTGCGCCGATCATGAAACCGTGCAACTTGAGAGCTGCAGAGGCAGCTGGTCATAAGGATCTCGGAGTGGGTTACCAGCATGCAACCGCACTGGCAGTGGCAGAGAGCGAGAGATCGATCGATGGACGAGGACGACAAAGCTTAAGATCTTTAAGGGGGAGCGAAAAGTGTTACAAGCGATGGGACATGGCGAGCGGGCACAAGCACCTACCATCAAATCGAGACGACTAAGCCTACTTACAGACGACAAGATTATGCTTAATGTTTCTGGCGACCCATCAATGGTAGAACGGCGAACGACTAGCTGGCCGGCCGGACGCTGGAGCAGACAGCGGCGGGGCTTCGGCGGCTTGCTACTCGTCCGGCACCTTGTAGGCGTCGGCGGTGATCTCGGTCAGCCACAGCCCAGGGAACAGCGCCTGCACCACGGGACACAATAGCCAGAACGAGATTAGCTGGATCTATCGGAGCGTTGTGTTCTTCCGAACAAGAACTGATTATATATATTCGATGACGAGATAGAATAATGCTACGTTTTTTTCTTTCTCGTGCAACATGAAGTGGTTATAGGTGGAGCACGAGGGGCAGTATGGGGAATTGGCCTTACATCGAGCTGCCGCTGCACGACGCGAGGACGCTTCCGGGGACGCCGCCGCGGCCGGGCGCCGGTCAGAGCGTACACGTCGTCCTCCACCTCCTCCGCCGTCAGCGCCACGGCGAACGGCGCGCGCTCCAGGGGCACGGGCAGCCGCGCCTTCTCCGCCCCCGCCCCGGCGGCGTCCCGCGCGTGCGACGCGTCGAGTGCCGCTGCCGCAGCCGCTGCCGCCCCGCGTGCCGTTGGTCGGCGGCACTTCCGGTCACGCAGGTTCCAGGGCCTGGCCGCCGCAGCCTCCTCCGGCTGAGACGGCGTCGGCTGCGGAAGCGGCGCTGCCGGCTCGGGTCCCGGCGGCCGGGGTTGCGGCTTAGGCGGCGGCGGGGGCGGGGGCGGGGGCGGCAGAGGGCGGAGGTGGCCCATGAGCTTGGCACGGGGATCTTTTATCTGACCGTCGCAAGGCAGCTCCATCTGCACGGTGCCCGCGTCGGCGCTGAGACGTCGGTGCGACGACGAGGAGGAGGATGAGGAGGAGGAGCGGCGCCGATCGCGCGCGCCGCCTCCCCCGGTCACTACCGGGCCTGGGAGGGGAGGCACGCGGCGTGCGCGAGGGCGCGGCTGTGGCGCCCACGGCTTGAGGTGGTGCGACGCCGCGGGCGGCGGCTTCGCCCTCGGATCCGCGGTCGCCGCCATGGTCTCCTCGCGGCGTCCGCGCACTGAGGGGAGGCGACGCGACGGAACGGGAGAAGCAGATGCAGCGGGCTGGCGCAGGGGTGGCTGCGGCGGTCGGCTCGCCGGGGGACGTCGAGGCGGCGGTGGAGGAAAGCAAGGAGGGGCCGAGGGTAGAAAGAGACGGACGGCGTGGTCGTTTGCGTCGCAGTGTTTTGTTGTTACGGGGGAGGGGGAGGCCAGGCATCGCCAGTCGCCACGGACGCGAGGCCGTGACAATGGGTGGGAGGCCGGAGGGGGGGCAGTTTGGAGAATTCTGCGGGGCAGGAGCAGGACACGAGCGCCGGAGGCTTGGGCTCTGTGGTTTGTGTAAAAAGGGCATGAGCTGCCCCGGTAGGAGTAGGACGCGATCCCGCGGGGCCCGCTTGCAGCGAGCGCGTGCGCACGAGGCGCGGAGTCCGCGTGCCGGAGCCGGCCGGTGGTGGGTTCGTTTGGAATTTCTCAGGTGGCGGCGGGCCCGGGATGTCAGCCTTGGCGCACGGGGACCGGGTCCTTCCGTTCCCGCGGAGCGGTGTGACGGGTGCGCTGCTGCTGCGCGCCGTGCGGCTCTGACGGGGCCCGCACGCACGGCGCGACAGGCGACGCGAGGGCCGAGAGGAGTTGCCTTGCCTGTGGCTGGCCTACACGGACCACACCAGGCAACTGCAAGCTTTGTGCGGTGCGCGAAACACGTAGCATAGCCACCTCGTCGCGTGCAGCTGCAGCTCTCCGCGACTCAGCAGCTAGAGCTGACAGCTGACACGAATGTTTGTTTGGGCGTCCACTGCCGCATGTGTGTGGCGATTATACTACCAGAGCTACGGCCGCGATCTAGTAGCAAGGGGTAAACAACACAAAGCAGTGCATGCATGCGGAAGGGGCGCTGTCACGTTAGTGTAAAGTCTCAACAAACCTAGCGGTACGATCGATACTGTGCGTGGGGCACAAGTCTGCTTGCCCCTTGCCCTCTGCGCGCGCGATCAACAGTGAACGAGTGGGAAAGATACATAACGTACGTACGCCGCCGCAGGAAGCATGTACACGGTGCATGATCGAGCGTGCCTGCTGCTGCCTAATCCACGCCCTTGGAATTTTGTCTAGTTTAAGATGACATCGATGCATGCCTTTGCCAAGTGATTGCAACGGACACCGGAACAAAAAAAAAACGGATCCAAACCGTCCCCGGAAAACTTTCCTGCCTGCACGCGCGAAGATGCATGCAAAACCGTCCATGGAAAACTTGCTTGTTCCGTGAGCATGGAACTGGATGCATATGCATGCCGCAAGAGGCCGCCGGTGAGAGGACCACGGCACGGCACGGCAGGAAGGCGCATGTGTCAGTCTGGCTTCGGGCTCCGATCCCGGCTCCCGGCCGTAGAACATTTTGTAACGGATAGGTTGAGAGAATCATTGCAGCTAGGCATCATGCATGCTACAATATAGCCCTCGTCATCAAGCTGCCATCGGCAAGCAACTCTAGTCTCTAGCTGTAGCTCTCGCGCGCGGCTCGGCTCGGCGGCTCGCCAAGTCGCCATCCATCCATCATCCCGGCCCTCTTCAGCCGCGCACACAACACGGAGCTCTCTACCGGCCCCCCCATTCTCGCAAAGAATCCGACCGATGTCGTCGCGTCTGTGCGTAACCAGTTCCCGGCCATGTTGCGCGTGCGTCAGCGTCGGGGCTGCGTCGACACGTGACCGGGGGAGCATCGATCGGGCGCGCACAAGATCCAGTAGGGAGAGCTCAGGGCCTCACAGAACAGAAGGCAGCGTCGCATGGTTCAACAGTCTAGCGCGAGCTGCGGTAGCACGTCGGTTTCGCCGTTTCGCGCAGATCCAGCGGGACGCAACGTCGGGGAGGGTTTCTTTCCTTGAGCTTCTGGGCTTTTTGGCCTCGGCAAAGTGTGGAGGGACTCGGGAGGGAGAGTGTGGGAACGGGTGCGAGGCGGGCCACGGCAAGACACACTGTCGGTTCTAACGGGGCCCACCAAGGGACGGCCGGGCCGAGGCGAGGATGGGATGGGAGGGCCTGTTTGTGGCCACTGCCCGCTGGCTTACAGCCTACGTCGACATCGACATACTCCTGTTCTTTTATTATTTCTAACGTAGGTAATTGATAATGTCGAACCATGTATATCTAACCATACTCAAATACTATGCTATAAATTAATACATATATATTTAAACTTATTACCGCTAGTACTCCTAAACAATAAACCCTAAACCAAACATTATCCTTGTCATTTACGTTATATTTTATGAAACAAACAACACCTAGAATTTTTCTCTCGTTATTTTTCACTTTTACTCCACATCATCAAGAATATACCTCATACTTTTTCGCTATCTCGCAGCGGATTCCTCTAAATTTTTCTCATATACCCCACCACAACCATAAAATATCATTTTCCATACCTACCCATAGTCAATTATCATTTTGCTTTCTTCAACAAATAATAACTCGTGCACATGAGAATCGAGACCGCACAACGTTTAGGGGTGACGCTAGATCAAGGGGAGAGAGACAGCCCCCTCATTTAGGGGACTCGGTAGGGGGAACCACTGTGGACTAGAGGGGCATATTGTAGCCTCTACTTTTGCTATAGACACATGGGAGGGGGGGGCGCTGCGAACAGTCTTAGCCCAAGTTCTATATCTCTAGAAGTCTCTCTATCTCACTCTCTATCACACTCCCTATTTTTAAACTCCAATTGGTAAACAGTGCAGTCTATAGTATAAATAGAGTTTTACACTTCTAAATCCACGCTCCACTAGAGATTGTCGCCTCTGATAGTCATCTAGAGGGGGGTGAATAGGTGACACTAAAAACACAACGTAAACAAAAAAACTCGATCCAAATGAAGTATTAGTGCAAAACTGAATCAAGTCTAAGTGATAAGGAGGAGAGGTTCATTCACTTGATTGCTCTCACAAGATTGCGGAATTAACTTGAGCAATATCACATGTGAAGAACTAGAGGGTAGAAAGGAAGAATTCGCAAAGAGAATAAGCATACAAGACACTTCGATTTTTTCCTGTGGTTCGGTCAAGCCTCAAATAGCTAATAGATGAAATATTAGATAG
The DNA here is from genome assembly GCF_902167145.1 of Zea mays. Classification (NCBI taxonomy): domain Eukaryota; kingdom Viridiplantae; phylum Streptophyta; class Magnoliopsida; order Poales; family Poaceae; genus Zea; species Zea mays. The sequence continues at coordinate 155,584,470 of NC_050103.1, read as the reverse complement.
GGTATTTAAATGTCTCTAGCTAATTTTAACCACTAACTATTAACTCTAGTGCATTTAAACACCCCCTAAATCTTGGCTTAAGGATTGGAGTATGGTTGAGAAAAAAATTCAACCTACGATAAATAAAAATAGATTTTCTCACATAGGTCCATACAAACACTGAACTTCTGCTCTACTTATACACGATGACAATGTACCATGTGAGAATGACTGATCAATCTTAGGTCTGTGAAGCTATAACCACCTAACTAAGAGGATGTTTGAATGTACTATAGATAATAGTTAGTGGCTAAAATTATTTGAGACATCCAAACACCCTAGCTAATAGTTCAATTATTAGCGATTTTTGGTAAATTAGTTAATAGTTAGATAGCTATTTGTTAACTAACTAATTTACTAAGAATTTTTAGCCAACTAACTATTAGTTCTAGTGCATTTAAACACCCCTTAACTCGGCTAGAGGTCATTTTGTTTTGTTTGATAATCGGACCTGGTAATGCTGATACTTGTTGACAGGATCCAAGCTATTGAATGCGGTGTCCGCAATTAACATAAAACCAACAGTGTCAAGATAGCAAGCACAACTAATTAATTCGAGAGATACTTATCTCTGCACACCATGGCAAAATTTAAAGCACTAGAGACCCATGGTACTCTAATAAGGAACTATAAATCCAAAACAATGGATGAGGACATGAGAGGCTATAGACAAAGGGGTATTTAACAGTGTGAATCTAGCCATGAAATGATGTCGTTAATGGCAGTTGAAATCCGGTCATCTGGTTCTCCCTCTAAGATTGAATGGTAGCTGCCTTCATAGAGCTTGAGGGTCTTGTCCTTCGTGCTGGCTTTCTCATAAAGGAATTTGCTGACCTGAGGATCGGTTACCATGTCTGCGGCTCCGTGAAGAATCAGCAATGGAGAGGAGATCTATATAGGAATATCATAAAAGTGTTTTTGTGTTAGGTACTTCAACGAGAAGGAATGTACATACCAAACAAAAACGCAGTGGTCTCATGACTTGCATCCAGAACATGTTTAAACGATACAAAACAGAGAGATCCAGATCCATGAGCAAAAGTGCAAGCAATAGTGACCTTTTCCAACTGTGATTCAATGTCCTTCGTGGCTTTTAAAAGTTCAACTGCTGTTCTTAATCTCATTTGGTCAGAATATGAGATGGCATTGTACTCAGCCTGAAAATGAAAATGCCAAGATAAATAACGTCAATAAATATTTCAACCAGCAGTGCTGTATTGATTTAATTTCTAGAGGTACATAAACTATTACCAGAAGGTCATGGCAAACAAGGCAAATTGTAAGAGACTTGGCCCTGTTTGTTTACTTCCAGGATCATATAATCCAGCTTATGGATTATGTAAGCACCTAGTGACCTGGTTATGGATTTATCATAATCTAGGTATCTAGATTATATAATTCACCTAATAATCTGTATTGTTTGTTTGATTTTTAACTTATTTAAGTTGGATTATATAATCTAGAAGGTAAACAAACAGGGTCTTAGTATTGCACAAACTAACCTATGCAAAATGTGGCTATTAAAATACTGCAGAGAAGAGAGACAAACCATGCACACAATAATAGGATATGCGCTGGATATTACATTGCATTCGTGCAAATCAAGTTGAAGATAATAGCGCAGAAACTGTCCAAGAAACTTACTACTTTCCTTTTCCTTGGATCTCTAAATGCCAAATCTCCTATATCTTTCTGCGGAAATAACTTCGCCTCAGGAAGAAGACATGACAATATGCTCAGTGCCTTCAATACAGGTGCAGGTGGTGTTACATCTTCTGAAATCTTGCCAAAGAGAAGCCAGTCTTATAAAATCACTGAACAAGAAAGATGAGACAAAAATATACCCATAAGAAGTCATGAAAAAAGACTTCCAAGGGAGATTCCAACACCAGTTACTATGAAGTCCTTTCTTGACCAGTGGCTCCCAAATTTCTTCATGCATTCTTCAGGTTAGTTGCCCTACCATGAAGTAAAACTGGAAATATGCTAGATTGCAAGAAAAATAAATAAATTTGGCATGGACTTAGCAGTTATCAGTAACTATGAATAAAATTGTTTTGCAAACATATCCATAAGAAGTCATTTCTTGACCAGTGGCTCCCAAATTTCACCAAGCACTATATTTCCACCTACTGTCAACTGTGAACTACAATCCACTATTGTGCACTAGCACAAGTCATGATTGGATAGTTAGTGGACAGTGAAACATATACACACCTTATACTAACACAACCAAAAGGATGTGATTGTGTGATGACGTAATCTGATGGTAATTGGGAGTTTGAGAAATACCTTGCACATAGGTGCGACAAGAAGCACACCATCCCATTCTTGTTGTTGCTTCAAGTGTACTTTCAGGGCAACTGCACCTCCCATTGACTGCCCCAAGAGAAAGTGTGGCAGCTCACACACTTCTTTCATGCCTGAACATTAAGTCATTATTATACCATGATACAAAGACTATATAATTATGAATATACACTTATACACAGAAGATAAGCCAAAAAAAACCTCTTATTCGTGCATACTGTTCAATGACATGGTCCACCATTCCATCAAAGCTTGCAATATAGCCATGGAGACCATATGACATGCCAAAACCAGGATAATCCATAGCATAAACTGCATAACCAGCAGCTGCTATCCTCTTAGCAATCCCTGTAATCTCAAGCTTGTTAATAATAATTAATAAGCATGCATGCAAAGGAATGATAAATGCAAATCAAAACATAACAGAAAAAGTAATGTCACCTTCAAAAAAGAAAGTGCAGGTATCCCCATATCCATGGCAGAAGAAAAGTGCAGCCTTAGTTGCAGTGCCCTCTCTTGGCAGCCAACTCTTCCAGAATATTTCAACGCCCTTTGAATTGGTCTCGTAATTCTACAGTAACTAGCAGTATCTATCAATACTCAAAGCAAGGAAAGAAGCTCTTGAATCAGCCCTGTTTGTATGAGCTTCTGGACAGCTTTTTAGTGTGAAAAGTCAATAGGCTTTTTCATCTAGCTTTCGAAAAGCCAGAATCCCGAAGAACCTGAGTTTATACGGAAAGCTTAAAAGCTCACTTTTCTGAGCTTTCATGAGGTTCTTGAGTCCAGAAAGCTAAAAATATCTTCGAAAATCTACTATTGGCTACTCAAGATGGAAAGCCTTTTTAGTTCAAACAAACAGGGACATGGTAAAGATTTTCCAACAGAAAGTTTGCTTGTGCCACAATATTTCAGCGAGGGAACTACTTGAACGTTGAACAAAATGGAATGCAAGGTCAATTCAGAAATCCCATCACGCCCGTACCTCTTCCATCTGGATTTCATTGTGAGCCATCTACAAAATGAAAAGTACGACAGAAAATGAGAAAAATGTGTCAACTGATATCGTATGAACCAATGTTACAAGGATACAAGATTAGCAATTGGAAGTTTGGAACTCGATAACTGATGCAGATGGTTCATCATGTTCTAAGGGAACCCTAGGAAAAGTTTTACTCTGAATAGCATGGGGTTGTGTCCAAACTCCTAGATAGTGTTTGGTTCAGGAGCCAGTTGAGATAGAGCGGCTCCATTGCCACCATTCAGGAGATTTTGGAAAGGCAAATGATTTAGCATTTGAGCATTTTTTAGAGTCACGATGTTCTACATGGAATCATCCAAACAACAATAAATTAGAAGCCGAGCGGCTCCGTCCTACCATACTCCGGAACCAAACACTTCTCTAATACGTCATGTTCTCTCGCAAAAAAAAAATATCACCTTTTTGTGTCATATTCCTAAATTAATTGCTCTAAACCGGATTAAGATTGAGATAGGCGAGTAATATGTCGAGTTGACAACTTGGATTATACTGTATAGAATTGCACGAGGGTACTGCAAATTGCACACTGAAGAACAGAGCTGCTCATTTCTAGTACTCAGTTTGTTGGGCAAGCAGCGGATCCTGCCAGTTGACAAAAATCTGCTCGCACCTAAATGAGGTGGCAAGCGCCGCAGTACTGGAAGCGTTCGACCATTTCCCAAAAAATAATTTTGACAGCTGATCCTCCGCTACAGCGTACGAAACCAAATCAAGCTAGGACGGAGCGACTTGCACATCGAACCTTGAAAAGGCAGTGGTCGAGGGTGGGGAGCACGGGCGCGAAGGCGGCCCGCACCCGACGCCGCGCGGGAGCCCAGTCCAGACACTGAGCCGCGGCGGCCCTCAGGTCGTCACTCGCGCCCTCCAGCGTCCGCTCCCGATGTGCGCCCTTCGCCGCAGCACCCGCGACCACGGCAGCGCGCCCCCGCGGGCGAGGCGGCGCCACAACGGCGACGCGCGGGCCGGATCCTGCGATCCGGTGCGAGATCGCCGCCATGTGAGGAGGCATGTGTGGCTGCTTGGCCGGCTTGTCGATCGGAGCTGTGACCTCCGCGCACGTGTTGCTGCGCTCTGCTCGAGATGGAATTTCTCGCGTGGCCTTGCCGGCTTGCCGTGCGCGTGGGCAAGTGGGTTTATGTCTCGTCAATGTCTGGGAGCTGGCTACTCCGGTCAGGAGTGGGGAGTCGGGTGCCGGGACTAGTCGGCTCGCAGACTGCACTCTGCAGTGTCGAGAGGCTTGTTTGACTTTGACCATCCGCGTTCTGAGCAGGCACTGCAGCCAATTTTTTTTTTTGCAAATCGGCCCTTTTTGGGTTTTTCCCATAATTATGCTCCTATCAGTTTCATTTCAAAAAATAAATCCTATGCTCGACGTCATCATCATTGACGCCGAGCTTCTGTGTGCCGGCGCCAATATTATTGGCGCCTGTCTGCGTGACAGAGATGCCTTGCTGGACGTGACGTGTCAGGGGTCGGCGCCATAGATCTTGGCGCCGACCCCCCTGGCGGCGGCAGTACACGTGTCAGGGCCAACTTTTCGCCAGCCACATCCACCCAATTTTTCGCCAGCCGCCCGCCGCCCTGTTCGTGCCCGCGCCGCCCTCCCACCGCGACGCGCCGCCCCGCCACGGGCCGGCCCCGCCCGCGCCACCCCCAGACGGCCACGCCCGCGCCGCGCCGCCCCGCCCCGGACGGCCCCGCCCGCGCCGCCCCGCCACCGGACGGCCCCGCCCGAGCCGCCCCGCCCCCGGCCGGCCACGCCCGCGCCGCCCCCGACCGACCCTGCCCGCGTCCGGCCGACCCCGCCCGCGCCGGCCCGCCCCGCAAGCTCCGCCGAGCCGCCCAACAAGCGTCGCCGCCCAGTCCCGGCCGCGCCCGTCCCACGGCCGCGCCCCGTTCCGGCCAACCCCGCGAAGCCCAGTCCCCTCCCGGCGCCCCGCCACCGGCCGTCGACACGCTGCCCCGCCCCGCCCCGGCGCCCGCTCCTCGCCCGCGTCGTCGTCGTCCATCCCCGACCCCGACCCCGACCGTCTAGGTAATTTTTATATTATTTTTGTTATTGTGTAAGCATTTTGTGTTCAATATGTTAGATTGTTTTTCTATAATTTGTTGTTTTTTGAATGTGATGAATGTTAGTTATTGTGATAAATGCTAATTGGATTGAATATTATGAAAGTGAGTCAAATGTGCATGTTTTTTATCCTCCCCGGGGAGGTGCTGTCAAAATTTTCAATTATTATATATGAGTAATTTATAAGGTGGTTAGTATATTAGTGGGTTGTGGTTATATTTATAGTTATGTAGCTAGTAATTAGTGGTTTGTTGTTAGGTAATAACCATCCACAGTTATATTGAATGTTTAATTGATGTTTCAAATAGATGGACAATTTTTTGAGCTTATATCATGGAGGCAATGTGGAACAAGATCCGTATGGAAATGCCAAGTTCATTGACATGCGACACGTGCCGGTACTATTCGATGGTAGACCCTCCTTGAGTGATGTGTTTACAAAGGCTAAACAAAAGCTAGGTTACCATGAAGATGATGACATTGCGGTTGACGGAGTGCTTAATATTGGTCATCCACCAAATGTCATAAGACGAGTCATCCAAATTGATTGTCAACTGGATTGGGATAATTATATTACTTCGGGTATGAAACCCATTTGCAACTCATGGAGGTTGTGGTGCGTCCGGTTGTAGTAGACCGTCCCCCTAAAGACTTTGATCGTGCTATCGATGACGTGCCAACTGTTCCTGATGCTCAATCAGGCCCCAATTTGATCCCATTAAGTCAGCCAGGAGATGGTCTGCAGACAGATTTAGCTGTGTGTATCCCTTTGGCACAAACCAGTTGCAGTAAGTCTTATTGGCATTACATCTTCATTTTGGACCTTGAGCACTTTGCTCATTCCATTTGACGTGGGACTGATCATCTTGTACATGTTGCAGGAGAGACCCCTACTCTTGTGGTTGATCCTCAGACCGAGGCACGTGGCTGCTTCGGTGATGGTTTTATTGCCTCCAACAGTCCTGAGTTTAGGAATGAAGAGGAGCCATATGCCTTTGCTATGGCTGCCGATTCAGATGATGATCGCCCGGTTGGTGAACTCACAGAGAGTGGCATTGAGATGTTGCAACGTGTTTTTCCAGATGGTCGGGATCCTAGAGTGCATGAGTTCAGTGATCTTAGTCTTTCTCATCAGGCAAATGCAGAAGGAAGGGATGATGAGCTGCTAGACGCTCCTGAGGCCGGTCCTAGCATGATGATTGAAAAGGGTAGGGTCTTCAAGGACCTAACTGCCTTGAAGAGGTGGTTGCAGCATTACGCATTCTTACGTAAGAGGCCGTATAGAGTACTTCATTCGTACAAGAAACGTCGTTACACGGTTGTATGCGACAAAGATAACTGTTCATGGAGGGTTTGTGCTAGGATACAAAAGATCACCGCAAAGTGGAAGATAACAAAAGTAGTGGGGCCACACACATGTGCTGAACATGAGTTAACGATGAAACATCGCCAATTGACATCAACCCTCATTGGGAAGCGACTTATGGGAATATTGCAGTCGGAACCAAATAAGAAGGTTAGGACAATCATGAGGATCATGGAGAATGTGTTTGATGGGTACAAGATAACATATGGTAAAGCTTGGAGGGCTAAGCAGTGTGCGTGGAAGATGATATATGGGGACTGGGAGTATGCTGGGATGATCTTTAGTGAAGTATGCAGCAGTGAAGATGAACTCTATATGATGCAATGTCCTTTGATCTGTTTCTAGTGTGTTGAGTGGCACCTACCTCACAGGGTTCAGAGACAGTTTGGTAGGAACCAGCTATGGTCGGTTGAAGATATTCCTACTTCTAAGGAGCTACACAAGTAAGTTTGCAATCTATAAATCCAGTTTGCAATTTATAACATCAATCATTCTTAACTTTGTGTTCTTTATATGATATGATTTGTGTGTAGATTTGACCGGCGGAAGCAAAAGAAGATAACGGACTTTCGTCAACATCATCTGATATTTATAAATGAATGGGAATCGGGTGCTGAGAATGTATATTCCAACGATGAGTTGCACAACAACAGTGACTACAGGCGGTACCAAGCTTGGTACCAGGGTGCGACTCGTTGTAAGCTTCGCCAGCAGTGGACAGCGGAAGACTACGCCGACATTGATTCTTCTGACGATGAAGAAACGGAGTATGACCTGTCCACTAGACTGGGAACCCAAGTGGAGGCGGCACCCATATTAGATCGAGTGGTAAGTTTAACTCGATTTTAATACTCGACATGTATAAATTGTATGTGTGATGCAAATTGTGTTGTACAGGGTAACACATTGCGACGGTCGGTAGAGGACATTGATCGCCAACTTTTGACTGTGGGCGACAGCAGCATGCGCAGCTTCTTGCAGGTAAGCCCACATGCAGCGTTTATAGCCTTTAGCTTGTTATGAATATTGTCGGCGTTTCGAGACTGGGGGGTCCCTGGGCCGACGAGTGAAATGTCGCCGCGTGCCCCAGCCCAGATGGGTCGGCGCGAGGCCGAGCGCAAAGGGGGAAGAAGGCGTCCGGAGACGGGCGTGAGAGAGGTGGAAATCCCGCGGCCTTCGTGTTCGTCCCGCGCCCAGGTCGGGTGCGCTTGCAGTAGGGGGTTACAAGCGTCCACGCGGGAGAGGGAGCGAGCGGCCTCACGCGAGCGCCTGTCTCGTCCTCGTCCCCGCGCGGCCAACCCTCTGTAAGAGGGCCCTGGTCCTTCCTTTTATAGGCGTAAGGAGAGGATCCAGGTGTACAATGGGGGTGTAGCAAAGTGCTAACGTGTCTAGCGGAGGAGAGCTAGCGCCCTAAGTACATGCCATCGTGGCAGCCGGAGGGGTTTTGGCACCCGGTTCGTGTGGTGTCGTGGCCGTCGGAGGAGCGCTGGAGCCTGGCGGAAGGACAGCTGTCGGGGCTGTCGAGTCCTTGCTGACGTCCTCTTGCTTCCGTAAGGGGGCTGAGAGCTGCCATCGTCATAGAGCGTGTGGGGCGCCATCATTGCTTATCTGGCGGAGCGAGCCAGATGGGACGTCGGTCTTGTTCCCCGTAGCCTGAGTCAGCTTGGGGTAGGGTAATGATGGCGCCTCCTGTTGACGTGGTCGGTCCGCGCCCTAGGTTGGGCGATGTGGAGGCTCCTCCGAGGTCGAAGTCGAGTTTGTCTTCCGTGGCCGAGGTCGAGTCCGAGCCCCTGGGTCGGGCGAGGCGGAGACCGTCGGCTGAGGCCAGGGCTGAGTCATAGTCCTGGGGTCGGGCGAAGTGGAGTTCGTCGTCTTCCGGGGCTGAGCCCGAGTCCGAGCCCTGGGTCAGGCGGAGCGGAGTTCGCCATCTTCCGGGGCTGAGCCCAAGTCCGAGCCCTGGGTCGGGCGGAGCGGAGTTCGCCGTCTTCCGAGGCTGAGCCCAAGTTCGAGCCCTGGGTCGGGCGGAGCGGAGTTCGTCGTCTTCTGGGGCTTAGCCCGAGTCCGAGCCCTGGGTCGGGCGGAGCGGAGTTCGCCGTCTTCCAGGGCTTAGCCCGAGTCCGAGCCCTGGGTCGGGCGAAGCGGAGTTTCCTATGGTGCCTGAGGCCGGGCCTGGCTGCCTGTCAGCCTCGCTCTGTCGAGTGGCACAGCAGTCGGAGCGGCGCAGGCGGCACTGTCCTTCTGTCAGGCCGGTCAGTGGAGCGGCGAAGTGACTGCGGTCACTTCGGCTCTGTCGACTGAAGGGCGCGCGTCAGGATAAAGGTGTCAGGCCACCTTTGCATTAAATGCTCCTGCGATTTGGTCGGTTGGGGCGGCGATTTGGTCAGGGTTGCTTCTTGGCGAAGACAGGGCCTCGGGTGAGCCGGAAGTATGTTCGCCGCTAGAGGGGGGCCTCGGGCGAGACGAAGATCCTCCGGGGTCGGCTGCCCTTGCCCGAGGCTGGGCTCGGGCGAGGCATGATCGAGTCCCTCGAATGGACTGATCCCTGACTTAATCGCACCCATCAGGCCTTTGCAGCTTTGTGCTGATGGGGGTTACCAGCTAAGAATTAGGAGTCTTGAGGGTACCCCTAATTATGGTCCCCGACAGTAGCCCCCGAGCCTCGAAGGGAGTGTTAACACTCGCTTGGAGGCTTTTGTCGCACTTTTTTGCAAGGGGACCAGCTTTTCTCGGTTGCATTTTGTTCCGGTGGGTGCGCGCGAGCGCACCCGCCGGGTGTAGCCCCCGAGGCCTCGGAGGAGTGGTTTGACTCCTCCGAGGTCTTAATGCCTCGCGCAATGCTTCGGCTGGTCTGGTCGTTCCCTCATGCGAGCTGGCCGTAGCCCGGGTGCACGGTCGGGTCCCAAGTTCTCGGACTGGTATGTTGACGCTGTCAACGGTTTGGCCGGAGCCGAGTTTGCGAGAGCAGCCCCCGAGCCTCTGCACAGGGCGAGAGGACGGTCAGGGACAGACTCGACTTTTTTACATACGCCCCTACGTCGCCTTTCCGCAAGGAGGAGGAGGGGGGAAAGCGCCATGTTGCCCTCGGAGGGCGCCGAACATGGTGTCTCCAGTGAGCTGCTGGCAGGTAATCCGAGCGGACGTCCGTGCCCCATTTGTTAGGGGTCGGCTAGAGGCCTAGAGGCGCGCCCAAAAGTACCTGCGGGTGATCTGCCGGACCCGGTCCCCTGTCGACGGGGTCCGAGGGCTCGATGCCTCCCTCTGATGGGATTCCGTTACAAGATCGTTCCCGCTGGTCTCGGAAATGTCCTAGGGTACCTCGGGAGCGTAGCCCGAGCCTCGGTTATGTATCGAACGTACCCAGGGTCATCCCTCACTCTATGTCTGAGGTGGTTGTGAACCCTTCGAGGGCCAGCCTTCGAACCCCTGATCAGTAGTGGGCGCGGAGCCCGAGTGGCCTGAGGCGGTCGTTGAACCCTTCCGAGGGGCCGACCTTCGAACCTCTGACCAGTAGTGGGTGTGGAGCCCACGCGCTCTGAGGCGGCTGTTAAACCCTTCCGAGGGGCCAGCCTTCGAACCTCTGATCAGTAGGGAGGCTCGGAGCTTGTTTCCTTCACGGAGAAGGATCCTTTTCGGGGTATCCCCCTTTCGCGGTCCCTGTTGTAAGAGAGAGAAAGAGAAAAAGGATACGAAATCGAATGACGCGGCGTACCTTTTTTGACGCGGTCATTATGGCGGAGGCGAAGCGTCGCTCGCTTCCCCTGCCAGAGGCGCCGCTTGTCCCGCTGCGGAGTTAATGCGACGGGGCGAGTGGTTCGCGGGGCGGCCGTTGCGCGTGCGCGAACCGTTCGAGGAACAGAACACGGGCGCGCCGTCTTCACGCCGTGAGAGAGGGTTCTCTCACTGCCCTAGGATGGGACGTAAGCCTGGCTGACGACGTGACCGCTGCTCCCGCCCGCTTGCCACCGCCATTACTGCCGACCCATTTTTGGCCATATTGACCGTCGCGTCAGGCTGGCGCTGCTGGGTCGCCTCGAGTCGCGGTACTGGTTCCGCAGTCGAGGAGGCGCAGTAGTGGTGCGAGTGGCGGTGCAGTTGCTTGCACGTAGCGACCGGCGCGCCGGTTGCATGACGCGTGGGCGTGTTGAAAGTCGGAGAAGTGCGCCCACTTGGCGCGGTTGCATGCCGCCTGCATGGCTGCCCGCCCTTTCACCCGCTGGTCTGGGCGAAAGTGGAGGGACGCTTGTAACCACTGGACGGTTGCATCCACCGCGCGCGGCGGTTTGGCTTCTTCTGCCCTTGGCCAGCTTGCATGACGCGTGGGACCCGGCCCCCGCGCCATAGGGGGAGGACCTTGGAGCGTGTTGGAGAAGACTCAGCCCACGACGGCTGGGGGCGCAAGTAGGGAGAGTCGCCTTTAAAAGGAGGGTGACCCCCTTGAAAGGCGATCATGTCTTCGCGCTCCCTTATGCATCGTGTCTTTCCACCTTCCGAGCCCCCGGATGGGGGATACCCGCAGTCCTTCCGCCTTGTCGTTGGAGGAACGCAACTCCGTGGGAGTTGGTACCTTTCAGCCATCGTTCAGCTTCAAGGATTTTCAACAGTCAGCCCGGCTGCATCCCCTCGCCGGTGGTCACCCGAGACGGTGACCACTAGTCCCTGGGTGGGGAGAAGCAAGCCGGGCTGCGATCTTGGTCCCACCCTCAGCTTCAAGGATGTTCATCATCCTCGCTGGGGTGGAGGCCGGGCTGAGCCGGAGCTCTACCTCCCGCGCGGGTTCGTGGGTCAGCCTCTCCTTCAACGTTCGAGGGAGAGGGCGCTCACCGGCCCTGCGAGAGGGGCAGACTTCGACAACGCGGGGCTGGTCGACGGCGGGCGTCGTCAGCCGCAGCGCGTTGGGCTCGCTGGCTTGGCTCTCGGTGCCCCCTCCTGCCGCAAAGGCGGTTGTCGCGCCGTGCGCACGGGAGGACCGCCCAAGATGTCACGCGCTGCCAGGGCGGCGTTCGTGTTCTGGGGCGGTCCTGCCTTTGCACCGGTACGGCGCTTCCACGCGGAGGTCGGTGCCCCACTCGTCCAGGAGGATCTGAGTGGGGATCTGTCGGAGGGCTGATGGCCCCTGTCGCCGGTGCCGAGGTGGAGGCGGCTCGAGAAGTCCCCGTTGCCGACGGGATCACCGCCACCATCCGCACTTTGGGCCTCCGTCTCTTTGTACTTGTCCTCGCCCTTCGAGCATCGGCGTGGGCGAGGGCAAGGTCGCAGCGGCGTCCGCCCTGAGGCCATCGCTGCTGCAGTTCGACCACCCGTACCGAGGGTCGTTGTCGCTGCTGCTGGAGCGGGCGACGTCCGTCGGCCTTCCGTTGCTCCGCAGGCCCCCCGATCGAGTGGGGTTGTTCGTACCTGCGGAGGTGGAACCGGAGTTCCGTTTGTAATGGCACCTTGAGTGCTGGTCTTTTGTTCATTGTGGCTGTCGGGGCCTGAACGTGTATGTATTTTTGGCGCGGAGCCGTGTTTTTTCCTCATTTTCGAGCACTAAGACTCGCCTGTTGGTTGTCTGAACCGCTTCACCAAGCATGAGTCGCCCCGTGCAAAGGTGACGAGTGAGGTATCCATATCCCGGAGGCGTAGGAGTCCCTCGGCTCGGTCGGCCTTGCTGTCCGAGGCTTCTCTTGCTTAGTTAAAGGAACCCCTCGGCCGCTCTTCGATGAGCCGAGGCCAGGGGTAGCGGTGTCAGCACGGACAGAGGCAGAGTTGGCTCGAAAAGAAGACTTGGTCGGCCGGAGCCTGGCCGGGTCGTCCGTTAGCGGGACCGACGCAGAGTTGATCTGCCGAGGCCTCGGGCCGGGCTGATGTCTTCGAGGGACAGCTGGCCGAGGCCTCGGGGTGACCAGCCGAGCCGCCTGCTCGAGCCGGATTCTTAGAGGAGACCCAGGCGGCGATGGCCCGGGCGTGATGATGAAGTCGTCCTTCAGAGTGGAGATCCTCGGACCACGTCGCCGTCGGAGGCTAGGTCGGACCTCGCCGAAGGTGTAGTCGACGCCGAGGGTGCTGCGGCTCCCTTCAACTGTCGAGATCCGAGCCTGCAGGATCGGGTTATCTTGTAGTGTGTGTTTTCTGCGGCCGCCGAGGCCCAAACACACCCTCGCCGTGTTGTAAAGCTGCGTTTCTTTTCCCCTTGTTTCGAGTATCTGGACTTTTTTGTCGGTAACAGAATTGTCTGTGCGAGCGAGAGTTGCTTTTCACGGAAGGTGATGAGTGAGGTATCCGTATCCTGGAGGCGTAGGAATCCCTCGGCTCGGTCGGCCTTGCCGCTTACGCGCGCTCTTGCCCGTCCATGGGGTTCTGTCACCGACACAGTCGAGAAGGCCCGAAGAATCGCTTCGGCAGAGGAGCTTTCGAACGTGAAGACTTGTTCGGTCCGCGGAATCACTTATCCGAACGTGAGTTACTTATCGCAGAAGGTGATGAGTGAGGTATCCGTATCCCGGAGGCGTAGGAGTCCCTCGGCTCGGTCAGCCTTGGCTGCTTACGTGTACTCCGTCGTTTTCAGGATCCACTTTCGAAGTAGTCGAAAAGCACGAAAGACATTCTGGCAGAAAGGATCTTTTTTCGAGGAAAAAATTTGACGCAGAGGTGGTTCCCCCTTTTAGCCCCCGAGGGAGGGTCGGGCTTTGCCGAGGCAAGGCTGACCCTTCCTTGATGACTAAACTTTGTGTGGGAGCGAGGTATATGAACAACTTGAAAACATCTTAAGGGTAGAAGCGACGTAGATGTTGGATGTTCCAAGCGTTGTTGTAGACCTCGCCTTGACTGTTGGCCAGCTTGTACGTTCCGGGCTTCAGAACTTTGGCGATGACAAATGGCCCTTCCCAGGGAGGCATGAGCTTGTGCCGCCCTCGGGCGTCCTATCGCAGCCGAAGCACCAGGTCGCCCACCTGGAGGTCTCGGGACCGGACCCCTCGGGCGTGGTAGCGTCGCATGGACTGCTGATACCGCGCCGAGTGTAGTAAGGCCTTGTCCCGAGCCTCTTCCAGCTGGTCCAGCGACTCTTCTCGATTAGCTTGGTTGCTTTGGTCAGCATAGGCCCTCGTCCTCGGGGAACCGTATTCTAAGTCTGTGGGCAAGATGGCCTCGGCCCCATAGACTAGAAAGAACGGCGTGAAGCCCGTGGCTCGGCTCGGTGTTGTCCTCAGACTCCAGACCACCGAGGGGAGTTCCTTGTAGATCCGAGGCTTGAGTCCTTGTAGAATCATGCCGTTGGCACGCTCTACTTGCCCATTCGTCATGGGGTGAGCCACGGCGGCCCAGTCCACCCGGATGTGGTGGTCCTCGCAGAAGTCCAGGAACTTTCTGCCGGTGAACTGGGTGCCGTTGTCGGTGATGATGGAGTTTGGGACCCCGAAACGATGGATGATGTTGGTGAAGAACGCCACCGCCTGCTCGGACCTGATGCTGTTTAGGGGTCGGACCTCGATTCACTTGGAGAATTTGTCGATGGCGACCAACAGGTGCGTGTAGCCCCCGGGTGCCTTCTGCAAGGGGCCGACGAGGTCCAGACCCCACATAGCAAAAGGCCAGGTGATGGGTATCGTCTGCAGAGCCTGAGCAGGCAGGTGGGTCTGCCTTGCGTAGAATTGACACCCTTCGCAGGTGCGGACAATTCTAGTGGCGTCGGCCACTGCCATCGGCCAGTAGAGACCTTGTCGGAAGGCGTTTCCTACAAGGGCTCGAGGTGCTGTGTGATGGCCGCAAGCCCCCGAGTGTATCTCTTGTAGGAGCTCCTGGCCTTCGGCGATGGAGATGCATCGCTGGAGGATGCCTGAGGGGCTGCGGTGGTAGAGCTCCTTCCCATCTCCCAGCAAGACGAATGACTTGGCGCGCCGCGCCAACCGCCGAGCTTCGGCTCGGTCGAGGGGTAGCTCTCCTCAGTGGAGATATTGCAGGTACGGGGTCTGCCAGTTTTGATTAGGCGTGACCCCGCTTCGCTCCTCCTCGACGCGCAGTGCTTCACCCTCGGGGGCCGAGGGTACCTCGGGCTGAACCGAGGGTGCCTCAGGCCGAGCTGAGGGTGCCTCGGACTGAGCCGAGGGTACCTCGGGCTGGGCCGAGGGTGCCTCGGGCTCGGGCGTGTCGTCGATCTTGATGGAGGGTTGATGCAGGTCTCGGGAGAAGACGTCCGGGGGAACCGTTGTTCGCCCTGAGGCTATTTTAGCCAGCTCGTCCGCAGTCTCGTTGTAGAGCCGGGCGATGTGGTTGAGCTCGAGCCCGTAGAACTTGTCTTCCAGGCGCCGAACCTCATCGCAGTAGGCCTCCATCTTCGGGTCGCGGCAGTGGGAGTTCTTCATGACTTGGTCGATGACGAGCTGCGAGTCACCGCGAGCATCGAGGCGTCGGACCCCTAGCTCGATGGCGATCCGCAACCCGTTGACCAGAGCCTCGTACTCAGCCACATTGTTGGACGCCGGGAAATGGAGGCGTAGCACGTAGCGTAGGTGCTTCCCGAGGGGCGAGATGAAGAGTAGGCCTGCGCCGACTCCTGTATTCATCAGTGACCCGTCGAAGAACATGGTCCAGAGCTCCGGTTGGATCGGAGCTGTTGGGAGCTGGGTGTCGACCCATTCAGCCACGAAGTCCGCCAAGACCTAGGACTTGATGGCCTTCCGAGGGGCGAACGAGATTGTTTCACCCATGATTTCCACCGCCCACTTTGCGATTCTACCCGAGGCCTCTCAACACTGGATGATCTCCCCAGGGGGAAGGATGACACCACAGTTACCAGATGAGACTCAAAGTAGTGTCGCAACTTCCGCCGCGTCAGGATCACCGCGTACAGCAGCTTCTGAACTTGTGGGTAGCAGATCTTGGTCTCGGACAGTACCTCGCTGATGAAGTAGACTGGCCTCTGGACGGGCAATGCATGCCCCTCTTCTCGTCTCTCAACCACAATCGCGGCACTAACCACCTGGGTGGTCGCGGCGACATAGATCAAGAGGGCTTCTCCGGCAGCGGGGGGCACCAAGATGGGCGCATTCGTGAGGAGCGCCTTCAGGTTCTCGAGGGCTTCCTCGGCCTCAGGGGTCCAAGTGAAGCACTCGGCCTTCCTTAAGAGGCGGTACAGAGGCAGGCCTCTTTCGCCGAGGCGTGAGATGAAGCGGCTCAGTGCCGCAAGACATCCCATGACCCTCTGTACGCCTTTCAAGTCCTTGATGGGCCCCATGCTGGTGATGGCTGCGATCTTCTCCAGGTTGGCTTCGATGCCCCGCTCGGAGACGATGAACCCCAAGAGCATGCCTCGGGGCACCCCGAAGACACAGTTTTCAGGATTGAGCTTGACGCCTTTCGCCTTGAGACATCGGAATGTCACTTCAAGGTCGGAAAGGAGGTCAGAGGCTTTCCTCGTCTTGACTATGATGTCATCGACGTAGGCCTTGACCGTCTGACCAATGTGTTGGCCGAACACATGGTTCATGCACCGCTGGTACGTCGCACCTGCATTCCTCAAGCCGAACGACATGGTGACATAGCAGTACATGCCGAAGGGCATGATGAAAGAAGTCACGAGCTGGTCGGACTCCTTCATCCTGATTTGGTGATACCCTGAGTAGGCATCGAGGAAAGACAGGGTTTCGCACCCAGCAGTGGAATCCACGATTTGATCGATGCGAGGCAGAGGGTAGGGAACCTTCGGACATGCTTTGTTTAGACCAGTGTAGTCTACACACATCCGCCATTTCCCTCCTTTCTTTCTCACAAGCACAGGGTTGG
Organism: Zea mays; assembly: GCF_902167145.1. Taxonomy (NCBI): domain Eukaryota; kingdom Viridiplantae; phylum Streptophyta; class Magnoliopsida; order Poales; family Poaceae; genus Zea; species Zea mays. Next base: position 155,567,886 of record NC_050103.1, on the reverse strand, counting down.
CAAGCCATTCGGGATGGAATACCTCTTTGATGAACCCTGCCGCCATTAGCTTGTGGATCTCCTCGCCTATAGCTCTGCGCTTTTCTTCGTCGAATCGGCGCAGAGGCTGCTTGATGGGTCGGGCTCCGGCTCGGATATCCAGCGAGTGTTTGGCGACATCCCTCGGTATGTCGGGCATGTCCGAGGGACTCCACGCGAAGACGTCGGCGTTCGCGCGGAGAAAGTCGATGAGCACTGCTTCCTATTTGGAATCGAGCTCGGAGCCGATCCGGATCTGCTTGGAGGCGTCGCTGCCGGGGTCGAGGGGGACGGACTTAACCGTCTCCACTGGCTCGAAGTTGCCGGCGTGACGCTTCACGTCTGGCACCTCCTTAGAGAGGCTCTCCAGGTCGGTGATGAGGGCCTCGGATTCGGCGAGGGCCTCGGCGTACTCCACGCACTCGACGTCGCATTCGAACGCGTGTCGGTACGTGGGGCTGACGGTGATGACCCCGTTGGGGCCCGGCATCTTGAGCTTGAGGTAGGTGTAATTGGGGACGGCCATGAACTTCGCGTAGCATGGCCTCCCCAGTACCGCGCGGTAGGTTCCTCGGAACCCGACCACCTCGAACGTGAGGGTCTCCCTTCGGAAGTTGGAGGGTGCTTCGAAGCAGACGGGAAGGTCGAGTTGTCCGAGGGGCTGGACGCGCTTCCCGGGGATGATCCCGTGGAAAGGCGCAGCGCCGGCCCGGACTGAGGACAGATCAACACGCAGGAGGCCGAGGGTCTCAGCGTAGATGATGTTGAGGCTGCTGCCTCCGTCCATGAGGACCTTGGTGAGCCTGACGTTGCCGATGACGGGGTCGACGACGAGCGGGTATTTCCCCGGGCTCGGCACGTGGTCGGGGTGGTCGGCTTGGTCGAAGGTGATGGGCTTGTCGGACCAGTCTAGGTAGACTGGCGCCGCCACCTTCACCGAACAGACCTCCCGACGCTCTTGCCTGCGGTGCCGAGCCGAGGCGTTCGCCGCTTGCCCACCATAGATCATGAAGCAGTCGCGGACCTCGGGGAACTCTCCTGCCTGGTGATCTTCCTTCTTGTCGTCGTTGCGAGCCCTGCCACCCTCCGCGGGTGGCCCGACCCTGTGGAAGTGGCGCCGAAGCATGGCACACTCCTCAAGGGTGTGCTTGACGGGCCCCTGATGATAGGGGCACGGCTCCTTGAGCATCTTGTCGAAGAGGTTGGCACCTTCGGGGGGTTTCCGAGGGTTCTTGTACTCAGCGGCGGCGACAAGGTCTGCGTCGGCGGCGTCGCGTTTCGCTTGCGACTTCTTCTTCTTGCCCTTCTTCTTGGCGCCGCGCTGAGTTGACGCCTCGAGGGCATCTTCCGGTGGGCGGCCCTGGGGCTGCTTGTCCTTCCGGAAGATAGCCTCAACCGCCTCCTGGCCAGAGGCGAACTTGGTGGCGATGTCCATCAGCTCGCTCGCCCTGGTGGGGGTCTTGCGACCCAGCTTGCTCACCAGGTCGCGGCAGGTGGTGCCGGCGAGGAACGCGCCGGTGACATCCGAATCGGTGATGTTGGGCAGCTCGGTGCGCTACTTCGAGAATCGCCGGATGTAGTCCCGGAGAGACTCTCCCGACTGCTGCCGGCAGCTTCGGAGGTCCCAGGAGTTTCCAGGGCGTACGTACGTGCCCTGGAAATTGCCGGTGAAGGCTTGGACCAGGTCGCCCCAGTTGGAGATCTGCCCCGGAGGCAGGTGCTCCAACCAGGCGCGAGCGGTGTCGGAGAGGAACAGGGGGAGGTTGCGGATGATGAGGTTGTCATCGTCCGTTCCACCCAGTTGGCAGGCCAGCCGGTAGTCCGCGAGCCACAGTTCCGGTCTCGTCTCCCCCGAGTACTTTGTGATAGTAGTCGGGGGTCGGAACCGTATCGGGAATGGCGCCTGTCGTATGGCGCGGCTGAAAGCCTGCGGCCCGGGTGGTTCGAGCGAGGGACTCCGATCCTCCCCGCTGTCGTAGCGTCCCCCACGCTTGGGGTGGTAGCCTCGGCGCACCCTCTCGTCGAGGTGGGCCCGACGGTCGCAGTGATGGTGCTCGTTGCTGAGGCGGCCCAGGGCCGCAGGCGCTGTGTTGCGCGTGCGCCCGGTGTGGACCGAGGCTTCCCGCATGAATCGGGAAGTCGCGGCGTGATGTTCCGAGGGGTACCCCTGCCTTCGGGAGGCGGAGCTCTTGGCCCGTCGGATCGCGGCGCCCTCCAGGAGATTCTTGAGCTCTCCCTGGATTCGCCGCCCCTCGGTGGTTGATGGCTCCGGCATCGCGCGGAGAAGCATCGCCGCTGTAGCCAGGTTCTGGCCGACCCCACTGGAAGCGGGTGACGGCCTTACCCTGACATCGTCGGCGATGCGGTGCTGGATACCCTGGGGTAGATGACGCATTTCTCCGGCCGGAGGCTGGCCCGCCCATTCCTGCCCGACGTCCCGGTGGATCGGCTCAAGTGCTCCTGCTCCCTCGTCGAGCCTGGCCTGCACCCCGCGGATTTGCTCGAGCTGTGGGTCATGACCCCCCGCCTGAACGGGGACCACTGCTAGCTCCCGTAGGATGTCAACGCGAGGCACAGGCCTAGGGAGATCACCATTCTCTGGCATACCAAGATGGTTGCCTTCGGAGGGACCCCCTAGATTGACGTGGAAACATTCACGACTTGGGCCACAGTCCTCGTCGCCGAGGCTGCGGCTACCGTCGGAACAGTCGGAAAGGCAGTAGTCGCATGCGGTCATGAAGTCCTGCATGGCACTGGGGTTACCAAGTCCAGAGAAATCCCAACAGAAGTCGGGCTCGTCATCTTCCTCGGACCCCGAGGGCCCATAGGTCGAGACGTCCGTTAGCCGGTCCCAGGGTGACCGCATACGATACCCCAGAGGGTTTGGACTCGCCTCTACGAGAGTGTCCGCCAAAGCGAAGCCGCTTGGCGGGTCGAGGCTGAATCCAAGGGGCGTGAGATGGGAATCGGTCGGTACCTCTTGGTCGACGGGCGGTGATGAAGTCACGTCAGGGACTGACTGCACCGTCGTCTCAGGTACGAGGGTGACACCCAGCAAGCCTTTCGCGAGCGTGCTGGCGTCGTTCGTTTGCTCAGAATTGGCGTGTTGCGGGGAGACGACGTTCGTCTTTGTCTCAGACGCGAGGTCGATGCCCGACGCGCCCCCCGTTGGGGCACCGGCGCCGTCGACTCGCTCGACAGCTGACAAGGCGCTGCCTCCTGCTTGGCCTTGGTTGCCCCGCCTCCTCCTTCGTCGGCGGGGGAGAGGTCGGGGTGAGCTCGAATGTTGTTCTTCCACCACGCGGGGAAGACGTCGTCGATTCCGCCATCGGCGGGCGGGCCGTCGGCCGCCATTGTCGCTGTCGCACGGCGGGGGAAGGAGTATCATGCCGTAGCTGCCGTCGAGGGACATGAACTCAAGACTCCCGAAACGGAGCACCGTCCCGGGCTGGAGAGGTTGCTGGAGACTGCCCATCTGGAGCTTGACGGGAAGTTGTTCGTCAACACATAGCAGGCCCCTACCTGACGTGCCAACTGTCGGCGTTTCGAGGCCGGGGGGTCCTTGGGCCGACGAGTGAAATGTCGCCGCGTGCCCCAGCCCAGATGGGTCGGCGCGAGGCCGAGCGCAAAGGGGGAAGAAGGCGGCCGGAGACGGGCGTGAGAGAGGTGGAAATCCCGCGACCTTCGTGTTCGTCCCGCGCCCAGGTCGGGTGCGCTTGCAGTAGGGGGTTACAAGCGTCCACGCGGGAGAGGGAGCGAGCGGCCTCACGCGAGCGCCTGTCCCGTCCTCGTCCCCGCGCGGCCAACCCTCTGTAAGAGGGCCCTGGTCCTTCCTTTTATAGGCGTAAGGAGAGGATCCAGGTGTACAATGGGGGTGTAGCAGAGTGCTAACGTGTCTAGCAGAGGAGAGCTAGCGCCCTAAGTACATGCCATCGTGGCAGCCGGAGGGGTTTTGGCACCCGGTTCGTGTGGTGTCGTGGCCGTCGGAGGAGCGCTGGAGCCTGGCGGAAGGACAGCTGTCGGGGCTGTCGAGTCCTTGCTGACGTCCTCTTGCTTCCGTAAGGGGGCTGAGAGCTGCCATCGTCATAGAGCGTGTGGGGCGCCATCATTGCTTATCTGGTGGAGCGAGCCAGATGGGACGTCGGTCTTGTTCCCCGTAGCCTGAGTCAGCTTGGGGTAGGGTAATGATGGCGCCTCCTGTTGACGTGGTCGGTCCGCGCCCTAGGTTGGGCGATGTGGAGGCTCCTCCGAGGTTGAAGTCGAGTCTGTCTTCCGTGGCCGAGGTCGAGTCCGAGCCCCTGGGTCGGGTGAGGCGGAGACCGTCGGCTGAGGCCAGGGCTGAGTCCGAGCCCTGGGGTCGGGCGAAGCGGAGTTCGTCGTCTTCCGGGGCTGAGCCCGAGTCTGAGCCCTGGGTCGGGCGGAGCGGAGTTCGCCGTCTTCCGGGGCTGAGCCCAAGTCCGAGCCCTGGGTCGGGCGGAGCGGAGTTCACCGTCTTCCGGGGCTTAGCCCGAGTCCGAGCCCTGGGTCGGGCGGAGCGGAGTTCGCCGTCTTCCGGGGCTTAGCCCGAGTCCAAGCCCTAGGTTGGGCGAAGCGGAGTTTCCTATGGTGCCTGAGGCCGGGCCTGGCTGCCTGTCAGCCTCGCTCTGTCGAGTGGCACAGCAGTCGGAGCGGCGCAGGCGGCGCTGTCCTTCTGTCAGGCCGGTCAGTGGAGCGGCGAAGTGACTGCGGTCACTTCGGCTCTATCGACTGAAGGGCGCGCGTCAAGATAAAGGTGTCAGGCCACCTTTGCATTAAATGCTCCTGCGATTTGGTCGGTTGGCGTGGCGATTTGGTCAGGGTTGCTTCTTGGCGAAGACAGGGCCTCGGGCGAGCCGGAAGTATGTTCGCCGCTGGAGGGGGGCCTCGGGCGAGACGGAGATCCTCCGGGGTCGGCTGCCCTTGCCCGAGGCTGGGCTCGGGCGAGGCGTGATCGAGTCCCTCGAATGGACCGATCTCTGACTTAATTGCACCCATCAGGCCTTTGCAGCTTTGTGCTGATGGGGGTTACCAGCTGAGAATTAGGAGTCTTGAGGGTACCCCTAATTATGGTCCTCGACAAATATGTTGTAAACTAATATGTCTTTGGCATGCAGCGTTTATCTAGGCGCCTACGTGGAGCTACTGCTCGCTGTGGCTGCAGGACTAATGTTGCACATGACGTCCATGTACCATCGTGTACCGACACAGCAACGCCCTCCACAGGTCTTGGTGCTGGCTTCGACTACGATCACGACGAGATAGGACCTTCACAGCTTCAGGGGGCTCCTTCGACACAGCCATTACAACCACAAGATCGTAGGCGACACCGCTCTCCACAACGTTACACTCCAGGCACCGACGCTTTAGGCAAGGGTAAGACTAGGAGACGTTGAATTGGTTTGGACTCTATGGACTTGTTATGTAACGTATGAATTATATAGACTTGTAATGGACTTATTTGGCCTCTACGGGCTTGTATGACATTTTAATGGACTTGTATGAATTCTATGGACTTGTAATGCACTTGTTTAGACTTTTATGAGCTTGCTTGGAATTGTTTACAATTGTATGCACTTGTATGTTATGCTTATCTATGTGTATATGTTGGATTGACAAAAAACAGAGAAAACTCTGCCGAAATTTTGTGAAATCTTTGGTTATGTCATGTAGCCTTTACAGAACTATTACATAGCCTTTTCAGAAGCATTAATTTTTGGACTAACATCTAGACTTTTCAGAACCATTTCGTAGCCTTTTCAGGAGTGTATATATAGCCTTTTCAGAGTGTATAAATAGCCTTTTCAGGATTGTATATATAGCCTTTTCAGGATTGTATATATAGCCTTTTCAGAATCAACAATATCCTACATTATCGTAGGACATGTAGCCTTTTCAGAAGCAGAACATAGCCTTTTCAGAGTTTTTGTACATATCTGATGTTTATAATCCATTACATTATCTATCCTTTAGCCTATATATACACGATCCTTTGTACATTTGCTTCATTGTGTAATACAATGGCTTCAGGGTCTTCTAGGGGCAAGGGTGCGGTAAATGAGAGACGAAAGGATGGAGGGAAGTTAACTCCAATGTGTTTCGATGACCCTCTTGGTCCAGTTTTTTTTGAAGAGGCGGTTTTTAACTTTCCAGTTCAAAGTAAAAAAGATTTCAACAAAGAGGATTGCTTGGTGCAGATGTTCGTTGAGGGTGGAATTGATGGAGGCCGGCGTTTCTTCAGATGTCGTTATGCATATGTAAAAATTAATTTCTAGTCCTTTGTTCTAAATATTTTTGTTGTTCAGTGAAACTAACTATAAACATTTATGCAACATTCATTGGTCAAGGAGAATTGTGGGTTCACTCGTTGGGTAGATCCTCGTCCGATTTTTCCTCATGCGGAATACATATCCTACCTACAGAATAGGATATTTGATCTAGAGAGGGAAGTAAGCAACATAAATGATGAGGAAGAAAGAGACAACAACAATGGTGGTGCTTCACAGGTGCAAGTATGCCCAGATCCATATTGTTGCTGCCCTTGTCACAACAAGAATGTTGGTCCTCCGTCGTCTCCACCGCACCCACAGCAGACACCAACAATGGGAGGATACTATGGAGAAGGGTCCACTCAATTTGGAATGTGGGAGCACTACTAGAAAACTCTTCTGTATCAATTGCTTTCAGCGTGTTGATTATCTTTTTCAATTGCTTGAAGTCGCCTTCAAGAATTGCTTTAAATCTAGTTTTCATCAATTGCGTATTTATGTAATTTTTCATCAATTTGAAGGTAATTCATTACGAAATATCATTGTTCGACAATACATAATACCGAATAATAAGTTCATTATTACATAACTTCAAATAAAACAGCAAGACTACTGAGTGCAACGGGGCCATTTGCCTTTGCAAAATGCATCAGGGTTCTCCTCCATTGCTTCCTTTGCACGACGTGCACGCTCAAGCTTCTTCTCCTTCTCTTCCCTGCATTCAGCAACGCGCCTCATTTTCTCTTCGTCTTCACGTTGTTGCTCGGCAGCAAGCTCCTCTCGTCTTTTTTCCATCCTCTCTTTGTCCTCTGCATCCCACTTTTTAAGATTCTCCAACCACTTCTTGTCTTTCTCTGATATTTCTGTGTCAATCCACTGCTCAAAATCACATAGCGGTGGAGGAGTCTACAAAATATGCAATTATTAGTACGCAAAAAAACATTTACAAAAACATTCACAAATTGTAAACATATTACAAGACTATTCTCACCATTAAATTCATCCGACGTTGAACAATAGTTGGCTCAAATGCAAAGTTAGCACACATCCAATACCTCTGTCGATAGGTGTCATGATCCTCAGACTTATCAACCTTACAAGGATCACCACAAAAACACATAGGCACTGGAACACCACTTGGCAAAGGCAGCGGGTCGAAGGCAGTTCCGGTCAAAGGACCCTTCCTAAATTTCCATAAACTCTATAACAATCACAAATATAATAGACTCACAAAATAAGAGGCGGATCCAAAACTTACCTTTGTTTAGCATATTTACCACGCCTAGAGATTCTATAAATCAGGTTGATATCTCTAGTTTCGAAGAATTGGAATGAGCACAGCAACCAGTCAGACGTAGGGTCCTATTTATAGGCATGTACCTCGGCGCCATAGATCTTGGCGTCGAGGTAGTGGTCGTTGACCGGGCGCCTACCTCAGCGCCAAGATCTATGGCGCCGAGGTACATGCCACGTAGATCCCAGGTCACACCACCGTCTGACGTATGCACGCCAATAATATTGGCGCCGGCACACAGAAGCTCGGCGCCAATGATGATGGCGCCGAGCATAGGGTCCATTTTTTGAAATGAAACTGTCAGGGGCATGATTGTGGGAAAAAACCCGAAAAGGACCAATTTGCAAAAAAGTTGGGCACTGCAGCGATGAAAACCGATGGAAACGAAGGGGGAAACTCCTCTTTGGTTTCTGTTTTTGTATTTTATCATTAGTAATAAGATCGGATATAAAACTCCTCTTTGGTTTCTGTTTTTGTATTTTATCATTAGTAATAAGATCAGATATAAAATAGCCAGAAATAGAAACGGTAGTATGATAAACGGTTCTGCGAAAACTAACGGAAACAAAATAACATAGATTGCTCGCTTCAATTAAAGTCAATAACTGCTACTGTAATCCATAAAAAACAAAACAATATAGAATTAATAGAAGCAGTATAGATTAAACTCAAATAAATAGGCTATAAACTCGTAACTTAGTATAGACATACATCACTCGACTTCTACCAAGATCTTTATTTAGCATAGCGGTTATTCGACCTAACATACTATTATTCATTTCATAAGTAATCTGAGTTCATGCATCTATGGTTTCAAACAGCTCTTATACTTAAATGCACAGTACAAGCCTATAACCATAAGTACAGTGAAATAGCATATTGTTGAGCACCAAAAGTGGCGGACGGGCCGACCTTTGAACCCGGACAGTCTGTGTGCCCCGCGATAAGATTAACTCAGGTGATTATACTTATCTCGTGCGTGGTTATCTATCTAATCACGTGGAATATGTTAGCTATCGTCTAGGAACAGGTCCAGACCTCCTCCCTTATGAATATAAAGGGGTACGACTGATTGAAAACCCTCGAACACATTCCAATCGAACCTATCTATTTTATTTACTTTTCCTGTCCTAGGAATATATGTAATGTAGCTTTAGTTGTAGCTTTCCGCATATCTACCTCCACCCCTATTCGACTCTACGTCGTCTAGATCCGTCTTGGGTGGCTTGCCGACCCTAGGAAAGGGCAAGATCTACTTCATCTACTTCACTCAAGATCTATTTCTCGAAGTGATCTCTTAATTTCTAGGCGACTCTACGTCGTCTGGGGACGCCCATGGTGACCTGTTTACCCGGAGCACCCTAAGGTCTCTCCCCCAGGGGTGGGATCTAGGTCCTACGAGGAGAACAAGACGACCATGCGCCATCCCGGACCGTCCGCCCCAGAGCGCAGACCGTTCGGACAGCGCATAGGGAATAAGTTGCTTCTGTCGCTAGGTCGCGGACCGTCCGGTCCAGAGCCGCGGACAGTTTGCAGCATCGCAGCAAGCACCGCCAGGCGACCACACGACCCGTCACGGACCGCTGCGCCGTCCACCTCGCAAGCTGAACCCAAGGTATTGTTCGTCATGAGAAGGCCATATGGTTTGTTGTTGTTTGGTCCCAAATAGGTGGTGGCCATCATAAAGGTGGTGTCCCACCTTCAGGATAACCATCTTAGGTACATCAAGTAATCATCCCCTTGGCTCTAATGTTTCCTTTCAAGACCACATTCAAGATAGTGTTATTTGTCATACACCTTATTTACTATCTCGGTCACCAAGGTCATGACCCTCCGTTGGCAAAACCTAGGAATCATCTTTAAGGTCCAAACTCACTATGAGGACGACCTAGGGATCGATAGTGTTTGGTCCAAAAGTGAAAGGGAAATGTGCCCTTGGGCCATTTCTAAGTATTTTGGTGATTAAGTGCCCAACACAAATGGTCTAAGTGCAAATTGTGCAAAATGGTGGATGAAGTGCAAAACATCAAGAAGGTATGATTCTAGACTTAATACATTATTTTCTGTATACTAACATATTTGTCTAAGTGCTAGAATCAGGGAAAACAGAAAAAGAAAAGGACTTGGCTGAAGCAGCCAAGACTCAGCGCAGTCTGGGTGCACCGGACAGTGTCCGGTGCGCCAGGCTGGAGTCTGGTCAACTGGCCGCTCTCGGGAATTCGTCGGCGGCGTACAGCTAAAATTCACCGGACTGTCTGGTGGTGCACCGAACTGTCCGGTGAGCCAACGGTCGGCCGCGCAATCCGCGCGTGACGCGTGGTCGAGCCAACGGTCTGATGGGGGGCACCGGACTGTCCGATGTGCACCGGACAGTGTCCGGTGCGCCAACGGCTCCAAATCTTCAACGTTCGGCAACGCCAATTTAGGAAAGCAATCTGCACCGGATACTGAACAGTGCCTGTCCGGTGGCACACCGGACTGTCCGGTGCGCCACCCGACAGAAGGCAAGAATTGTCTTCCTGGATGCTCTCAACGGCTCCTAGCTGCCTTGGGGCTATAAAAGGGACCCCTAGGCGCATGGAGGAATACACCAAGCATACTCTGAACATTCTAAGACTCCCGCACTCCATCTTCGCACACTCGATTGACATTCTTAGTGATTTGAGCTCCGTTCTAGTGGTGAACTTGTTGTGTTTCATTTGAGCTCAAGTCTTAGCTTGTGTGTGTGCGTATTGCTGGGATTTGTGTGTGTTGCTTTTCCCTCCCTTACATTCGTGTTTCTTTGTGATCATCATTTGTAAGGGCGAGAGGCTCCAAGTTGTGGAGATTCCTCGCAAACGGGATATAGTGAAAGAAATAAAAACACCGTGGTATTCAAGTGGATCTTTGGATCACTTGAAAGGGGTTGAGTGCAACCCTCGTCCATTGGGACGCCAGAACGTGGAGTAGGCAAGTGTTATACTTGGCCGAACCACGGGATAAACCATCGTGTCTCTTGTGCTCATTCTCACTGTGACTATTGTGTTTCACTAGAGCTCGGTCCTTAGCCACTTGATTTCATTACACTAACACTTAATCAAGATTTGTGGCTTTAAGTTTTAAGTTTTTACAGGATCACCTATTCACCCCCCTCTAGGTGCTCTCAATTGGTATCAGAGTCGTTCTCTTCACGAAAGGGACTAATCGCCCGAAGGGATGGATCCTAAGGGAAAGGGGATGGTGATCAACGACAAGGAGAAGGAGTCCTTCATCAATGAGCCAAAAGACGACAAGCCCACTGACTCGGGCTCAAGTCATAAGAAGAAGGACGGGAAGAAGAAGAGACGCATCAAGAAGATAGTCTACTACGATAGTGACGAGTCCTCTTCTTCCCAAAGAGACGACGACGACGAGAAAAAGAAAACAGTCAACTCAAACTTTTCTTTTGATTACTCTCGTATTCCGCAAAATTCCAATGCTCATTTGCTTTCCATTCCTCTTGGTAAACCTCCACACTTTGATGGAGAGGACTACGGATTTTGGAGTCACAAAATGCGTAGCCACTTGTTCTCTCTTCATCCAAGTATATGGGAGATAGTAGAAAATGGAATGCAATTTGATAGTACGGATAATCCCATGTTTATCAATGAACAAATTCACAAAATGCACAAGCTACCATTGTTCTTTTAGCATCCTTGTGCAGGGAAGAGTATCATAAGGTGGGCGGCTTGGATAATGCCAAACAAATTTGGGACACCCTCAAGATCTCACATGAGGGGAACGACACCACCATGTTCACCAAGATGGAGTTGGTGGAAGGCGAACTAGGAAGGTTCGCAATGATCAGGGGGGAAGAGCCAACTCAAACGTACAATAGACTCAAGACCCTGGTCAACAAAATCAGGAGCTATGGAAGCACGAGATGGACAGACCACGACGTCGTCAGGCTTATGCTAAGGTCCTTCACTGTCCTTGATCCTCATCTTGTAAACTCTATCCGTGAAAATCCTAGGTACACCAAGATGACGCCCGAGGAAATACTCGGAAAGTTTGTAAGCGGGCGAATGATGATCAAGGAGGCAAGATATGTTGATGAGGCGTTGAATGGCCCAATGCCGATCCATGAGCCTCATACCGTTGCTCTCAAAGCAACAAGTAGCAGGAAGGTGCTACCTAGCAAGGTGGCGCAAGTTGAGGTGGTCGGGCTAAATGAGGATGAAATGGCCCTCATCATCAAGCGCTTCAAGACGGCGCTCAAAGGTCGCAAGGAGCATCCCAACAAGAGCAATACGAAGGGAAAGCGCTCCTGTTTCAAATGTGGTAAGATTGGTCACTTTATTGCTAACTGTCCCGATAATGATAGTGACCAGGAACAAGGAAAGAATGGGAAGAGAGAGAACAAAAAGGTTTACAAGAAGGCTAAGGGCGAGGCACACCTTGGAAAAGAATGGGACTCGGATTGTTCTTCGTCTGACTCCGACGACGAAGGACTCGCCGCCACAGCCTTCAACAAATCGTCTCTCTTCCCCAACGAGCATCACACCTGCCTCATGGCAAAGGAGAAGAAGGTAAGCACTCGAAATACTATTGCATATGCTTCTTCAAGTGATGATGAATCTAGTGATGATGAAGTAGACTATGCAAGTTTATTCAAAGGCTTAGATAGAACTAAAATTGATAAGATCAATAAATTAATTGATGCTTTGAATGAGAAGAATAGATTGTTAGAGAAGCAAGAGGATCTTTTATATGAAGAGCATGATAAATTTGTAAGTGCGCAAAATTATCTTGCTTTAGAAGTTAAAAGAAATGAAATGCTTTCATGTGAATTATCTACATGCCATGAATCTATCTCTAGCTTAAAGAGTATTAATGATGACTTGAATACTAAGTTAGAAATAGCTAATAAATCAAGCTCTTGTGTAGAACATGTTGTGATTTGCAATAGGTGTAAGGATTTCAATGTTGATGCTTGTAGTGAACACTTAATTGTCATTTCCAAATTAAATGATGAAGTGGCTAGTCTTAATGCCCAACTTAAGACTAGCAAGAATGACCTTGATAAACTAAAATTTGCAAGGGATGCCTACACTATTGGTAGACACCCCTCAATTAAGGATGGGCTTGGCTTTAAGAGGGAAGCCAAGAACTTAACAAGTCAAGGGGCTCCCATTTTCAACAAGGAAAAATAGAAGGCTCCTATGACTAGTAATAGTCAAAAGAATCATGCATTTATTTATGATAGAAATTTTTTTAGAAATGCTTATCATAATAGGAGTTGTAATGCTTATGATTCAAATGCCATGATTGCCTCGAGTTCTTCCTTTGTGCATGGTAGAGATATGCCTAGGAAAAATGTTATTCATGTACCTAGAAAAGCAAGTAATGAACCTTCTACAATCTACCATGCTTGCAATGCTTCTTTTGCAATTTGTAGGAAGAATAAGAAAGTGATTGCTAGGAAATTAGGGCCAAAATGCAAGGGAGATAAAACTTGCATTTGGGTCCCTAAGGCTATTGTTACTAACCTTGTAGGACCCAACAAGAGTTGGGTACCTAAAACCCAAGCCTAATTTGCCTTGCAGGTTTATGCATCCGGGGGCTCAAGATGGATTATCGACAGCGGATGCACAAATCACATGACGGGGTAGAAGAAGATGTTCACCTCCTACGTCAAGAACAAAGATTCCCAAGATTCAATCATATTCGGTGATGGGAATCACGGCAAGGTTAAAGGACTAGGAAAGATAGCTATTTCATCCGAGCATTCCATATCTAATGTGTTTTTAGTAGAATCGCTCGGGTATAACTTGTTGTCCATTAGTCAATTATGTAATATGGGTTACAATTGCTTATTTACAAATGTAGATGTGTCTGTCTTTAGAAGGAGTGATGGTTCATTAGCTTTTAAGGGTGTACTAGACGGCAAACTCTATTTAGTTGATTTTGCAAAGGATGAGGCCGGTCTAGATGCATGCTTAATTGTTAAGACTAGCATGGGCTGGCTGTGGCATCGCCGTCTGGCACATGTGGGGATGAAGAACCTTCACAAACTTCTAAAGGGAGAACATGTGTTAGGTCTAACAAATGTAACTTTCGAAAAAGATAGACCTTGTGCAGCTTGTCAAGCAGGTGAACAAGTGGGAAGTACTCATCACAGCAAAAATGTGATGACCACATCAAGACCTTTGGAGCTACTTCATATGGACCTCTTCGGACACATCGCCTACCTCAGCATCGGGGGAAGTAAGTATGGTCTTGTTATTGTTGATGACTTTTCCCGCTTCACTTGGGTATTCTTTTTGCAGGATAAGTCTGAAACCCAAGGGACCCTCAAGTGCTTCCTAAGGAGAGCTCAAAATGAATTTGAGCTCAAGGTGAAGAAGATAAGGAGCGACAACGGGTCCGAGTTCAAGAACCTTCAAGTGGAAGAGTACCTTGAGGAGGAAGGAATCAAGCATGAGTTCTCTGCTCCCTACACACCTCAGCAAAATGGTGTGGTAGAGAGGAAGAATAGGACGCTCATAGACATGGAGAGGACGATGCTTGGAGAGTTCAAGACGCCCGAGCGGTTTTGGTCGGAAGCCGTGAACACAGCTTGCCACACCATAAACCGGGTCTACCTTCATCGCCTCCTCAAGAAGACGTCATACGAACTTCTAACCGGTAACAAACCCAACGTGTCATACTTTCGTGTATTTGGGAGTAAATGTTATATTCTAGTGAAGAAAGGTAGAAATTCTAAATTTGCTCCCAAAGCTGTAGAAGGGTTTTTGTTAGGTTATGACTCAAATACAAAGGCGTATAGAGTCTTCAACAAATCATCGAGTTTGGTTGAAGTCTCTAGCGACGTTGTATTTGATGAGACTAATGGCTCTCCAAGAGAGCAAGTTTATCTTGATGATGTAGATGAAGAAGATGTTCCAACGGCCGCAATACGCACCATGGCGATCGGAGATGTGCGACCACAGGAACAAAAGGAGCAAGGTCAACCTTCTTCCTCAACAATGGTGCATCCCTCAACTCAAACTAATGAACAGGTTCATCAAGAGGAGGCGTGTGATCAAGGGGGAGCACAAGATAATGATGTTATGGAGGAAGAAGAACCACATGCCCCTCCAACTCAAGTCCGAGCGACGATTCAAAGGAATCATCCCGTCGACCAAATTTTGGGTGATATAAGCAAGGGAGTAACTACTCGCTCTAGATTAGCTAATTTTTGTGAGCATTACTCTTTTGTCTCTTCTATTGAGCCTTTCAGGGTAGAAGAGGCCTTGCTAGATCCGGACTGGGTGTTGGCCATGCAGGAAGAGCTTAATAACTTCAAGCGAAATGAAGTTTGGACACTGGTGCCACGTCCCAAGCAAAACGTTGTGGGAACCAAGTGGGTGTTCTGCAACAAACAGGACGAGCACGGGGTGGTGACAAGGAACAAGGCTAGACTTATGGCAAAAGGTTATGCCCAAGTCGCAGGTTTGGACTTTGAGGAGACTTTTGCTCCTGTGGCTAGGCTAGAGTCTATTCGTATTTTGTTAGCCTATGCCGCTCACCATTCTTTCAGGTTGTTCCAAATGGATGTGAAGAGCGCTTTCCTCAACGGGCCAATCAAGGAGGAGGTGTACGTAGAGCAACCCCCTGGCTTTGAGGATGAACGGTACCCCGACCACGTGTGTAAGCTCTCTAAGGCGCTCTATGGACTTAAGCAAGCCCCAAGAGCATGGTATGAATGCCTTAGAGACTTTCTAATTGCTAATGCTTTCAAGGTTGGGAAAGCTGATCCAACTTTATTCACTAAGACTTGTGATGGTGACTTATTTGTGTGCCAAATTTATGTCGATGACATAATATTTGGTTCTACTAACCAAAAATCTTGTGAAGAGTTTAGCAGGGTGATGACTCAAAAATTTGAGATGTCGGTGATGGGCGAGTTGAACTACTTCCTTGGGTTCCAAGTGAAGCAACTCAAGGACGGCACTTTCATCTCCCAAACGAAGTACACGCAAGATTTGATCAAGCGGTTTGGGATGAAGGACGCCAAGCCCACAAAGACTCCAATGGGAACCGACGGACATGTCGACCTCAACAAAGGAGGTAAGTCCGTTGATCAAAAGGCATACTGGTCTATGATAGGTTCTTTGCTTTATTTATGTGCTAGTAGACCGGATATTATGCTAAGTGTATGCATGTGTGCTAGATTTCAATCCGACCCAAGGGAGTGTCACCTTGTGGCCGTTAAGCGAATACTTAGATATTTAGTTGCTATGCCTTGCTTGGGGATCTAGTATCCAAAGGGGTCAACCTTTGACTTGATTGGATACTCAGACTCCGATTATGCTGGATGCAAGGTTGATAGGAAGAGTACATCAGGGACGTGCCAATTCTTAGGAAGGTCCCTGGTGTCTTGGAGTTCTAAGAAACAAACTTTCGTTGCCCTATCCACCGCTAAGGCCGAGTATGTTGCCGCAGGACAGTGTTGCGTGCAACTACTTTGGATGAGGCAAACCCTCAGGGACTTTGGCTACAATCTGAGCAAAGTCCCACTCCTATGTGATAATGAGAGTGCTATCTGCATGGCGGATAATCCTGTTGAACATAGCCGCACTAAGCACATAGACATCCAACATCACTTTTTGAGAGACCACCAGCAAAAGGGAGATATCGAAGTGTTTTATGTTAGCACCGAGAACCAGCTAGCCGATATCTTTACCAAGCCTTTAGATGAGAAGACCTTTTGCAGGCTGCGTAGTGAGCTAAATGTCTTAGATTCGCGTAACTTGGATTGATTTATAGCATACATGTGTTTTATGCCTTTGATCATGTTCCTTTATGCATTTTGTTGTTTATATACGGTGCTCAAGTTGTGCAAGCAATCCCCGGACCTCAAAAGTCCATGTGTAAGTGATGCACATATTTAGGGGGAGATGTGCTACAACTTGACCCTTTGAGACTAACTGTATGCTTGAGTTTGCTTAAATTAGTCTCAAGGGTGGATTGAAAGGGAAAGGTGAACTTGGACCATGCAAGACTTCCACTGTACTCTGATGAGAGGGTAATTAACTCCAAGTTCATCTCTTTGCTCTTATTGCCTTTTGCTCTTAATTGACTATTTTGGTGAGGCAATGAGGTTAAAAGGCCAAAAATGATCCTGTTTTGGTGCTTGATGCCAAAGGGGGAGAAATTAAGGCCAAAGCAAACAAATGGATCAGCTACCACTTGAGAATTTTGAAAATAGTAGAGTTAGAACTTTTGTTTTGTCAAAATTCTCTTAATGTCTCTTATTGTCAAAAGTTGGTCTCTTGTGGGGAGAATGTTTTATTATGGGAAAAAAGGGGGAGTCTTTGAATCTTTGATCAATTTCTCTTGGAATACCTCTCTTTATGCCTCAACAAGTGTGTTTGACTTAGAGATAGGAAATTGAAGTTGATTTGCAAAAACAAACCAAGTGGTGGCAAAGGATGATCCAAATATGCGAAATTTGAATCAAAAACATTTCTTGTTCAAAATTGCATTGATGTTGCACTTCTTTTAGTTGCTTTTTGTTGTGTTGGCATAAATCACCAAAAAGGGGGAGATTGAAAGGGAAATGTGTCCTTGGGCCATTTCTAAGTATTTTGGTGATTAAGTGCCCAACACAAATGGTCTAAGTGCAAATTATGCAAAATGGTGGATGAAGTGCAAAACATCAAGAAGGTATGATTCTAGATTTAGTACATTGTTTTCTGTGTACTAACATATTTGTCTAAGTGCTAGAATCAGGGAAAACAGAAAAAGAAAAGGACTTGGCTGAAGCAGCCAAGACTCAGCGCAGTCTGGGTGCACCGGACTGTCCGGTGGTGCACCAGACAGTGTCCGGTGCGCCAGGCTAGAGTCTGGTCAACTGGCCGCTCTTGGGAATTCGTCGGCGGCGTACGGCTAAAATTCACCAAACTGTCCGGTGGTGCACCGAACTGTCCGGTGAGCCAACGGTCAGCCGCGCAATCCGCGCGTGACGCGTGGCCGAGCCAACGGTCTGATGGGGGCACTGGACTGTCCGGTGTGCACCAGACAGTGTTCGGTGCGCCAACGACTCCAAATCTTCAACGGTCGGCTGCGCCAATTTAGGAAAGCAATCTGCACCGGACACTGAACAGTGCCTGTCTGGTGGCACACCGGACTGTCCGGTGCGCCACCCGACAGAAGGCAAGAATTGCCTTCCTGGATTGCTCTCAACGGCTCCTAGCTGCCTTGGGGCTATAAAAGGGACCCCTAGGCACATGGAGGAATACACCAAGCATACTCTGAACATTCTAAGACTCCCGCACTCCATCTTCGCACACTCGATTGACATTCTTAGTGATTTGAGCTCCGTTCTAGTGGTGAACTTGTTGTGTTTCATTTGAGCTCAAGTCTTAGCTTGTGTGTGTGTGCGTATTGCTGGGATTTGTGTGTGTTGCTTTTCCCTCCCTTACATCTGTGTTTCTTTGTGATCATCATTTGTAAGGGCGAGAGGCTCCAAGTTGTGGAGATTCCTCGCAAACGGGATATAGTGAAAGAAAGAAAAAACACTGTGGTATTCAAGTGGATCTTTGGATCACTTGAAATGGGTTGAGTGCAACCCTCGTCCATTGGGACGCCACAACGTGGAGTAGGCAAGTGTTATACTTGGTCGAACCATGGGATAAACCATCGTGTCTCTTGTGCTCATTCTCACTGTGACTATTGTGTTTCACTAGAGCTCAGTCCTTAGCCACTTGATTTCATTACGCTAACACTTAATCAAGCTTTGTGGCTTTAAGTTTTAAGTTTTTACAGGATCACCTATTCACCCCCCTCTAGGTGCTCTCAAAAAGGCACTAACACACTTTTTGTCGACTCCGCTAGGGACGAAAATCGGATCTATCAAATCTGATCCATTGGATTAGATCTATTAAATTGGAACTATCAGATCGGCCGCAATGGCCAATCCCAAAGATCACAACAATGTTGCCCAGACATCAACATAAGGTTGACTAACTCGCGAGCCGCTGAGGACGAGTAATTAGAAGACCACATAAAAAGGCTGGACGAGGAATTCCAACGACAACAGGCTCAGATAAGCAAGTTGGTGGAAAAGTGGCACCTCTCGCACTTCAAGGTAGATCATCACCAGAAGATCGTCAAGGAGAGGGAAGTAAAATATGATTCCCTATCACCCATGCTACATCAGCTCCCAATCGTAAGTAACACCACGCCATTAGCCGATATTCAATCTATTAAAATCTGTTTTGATAACCGGATTAAACGTACAATGGAGGATATAGAGAATATGACGCATGTATTAAAAAAACTCATACACTAGATTTTTTGTCACATGAATTGGGCACTAAAATAATCGGGTCAAACACATCGGCAACAAATGGGTCTTCTCAGTCCCAGCCATATTATGGTATGTCGATGAACTCATATCCGAAGCAAATGATGTCACCATCCTCACCGCCTGGTATCGACTCTTGACACGGCCGGACAGTCCACGCACAATCACAGACTGTCTGGCCCTCCAACAGATAGTCTGACACCTTACGTCGAACAGTCCAAAGTCACACAAAGCCTACCACAAGGCTCGCAGGCAAAGCCCTACACGTTCGGATAGTCCTGATACAATACTAGATCGTTTGGTCCATCCATGGACAATCCGATCACCAAGGTCGGGTCGTGCATACACAGGACAGGGTACCGTGTGTCTGGCACAATCCTCACACTTCACCCCACCTACAGCACACCATAGTCGCAGCATGCCATCACCCGCGCATGAGGTCGAATGCCTTTCGTCCCCTGCGAAGCGAAAAAAATTGCAGGTCACTCAGCTTGTTTGACCTGCTAAGGCCACATCTGCTACCCGCTCTCCCCTGCATTCGACACAAAAAGGGAAAGTTAAGTTCACATTTAATGTTGCTAAGTGTGATAAAATATTTGATGAGCTAGATAAGAATGACAACATTAAATTGTCGCACACAATTCCTTCGATAAAAAAATTGAAAAGGTGCGTATATTGTATATGGCATGGCTCCTTTTTTCATAACAATAACGATTGTAATGTCTTCTATCGACAAGTGCAATCAACTGTAAATGAAGGCCGATTGAGATTTCAAGAAATGAAGATTGACAGACAATCTGTCCCTATCGACACATTAGGACCGATGGACAAGAAAGTCTTAGTTCGATCATGTTCGACCGATAAAGGCAGAGGAAAAATATTATTGTTGGTGACCCTCGCGTGCCAAATCTATCACGTGGGGTGGTTACTCGCAAGGCTCCGGATAGAAGAAAACCTAATAAGACCGGAGGCGCCATGGAGCATGGTGATCCAAGTATGCCCAAATGTAAATGTTTTGGAGGTGAAGGTCGTGATAAACAAAAGGGTAAAAGGTCGAAGGTTACTTTTGAGCAACTTCAGGCTAAATATCACAAGCAAATCAAGGCAAATGATGTTGATCAAACTGGTAATGCTAAGTCATCTAGAGCACCTTTGAAGACATCAAAATCACCTCTGAAGCGTAAATATAGAGATCAGGATTGGCGAGCAGAAGTGTTTCATGCATCAACAACATATCCTCCTTTTGGGCCATCAATACCAATGCAATACGGTTTAGCTCCTTCGTACCTTCATCCTTATCCACCTTGGGGCTGGTATGATTCAAATGCTTGTTCTTCTTCATATTTTAGACCGAATAACATAGAATATTCAGCTCACATCAATTCTGATTTTGAGAAACAATCATATGACAAAGACCATTTTATTTCTAAGAATCGGTCTATAGATCAAAATAAGAATCGTATGGTCAAGCAAGTTTATGTAGTGAAGAAGGATAATAGAAAAGCCAAAAGTTCATATCTGAATTCATGTATTACAGAGCCGGGGGAAGGGTTGGATACTTTAGATAGTAGCGCCCAAACAATAGAGAAATTAGCTAGCGATAGTCCAGGTACTAAATCTGAACTTAAGAAGCTTTATGTGCCCAAACAATCGAGAATCCTAGTCGAATTATCAATCTAGCACAAGAGGCTAGAAAAACTCGGTGCACATGAGCTAAAGAAGAGAGGCATGACATGGGCCCCCTAATGGGAGTTCTCAAGATCCAGGTAAGGATGATGCTTTTGGAAGAAGTGGAGTAAAGGCAAACAAAAATAAGAAAGCAAGTACAGAACGTTTGGGTGAAAGGTTTGCCCAACTTATCAAAGCTATTGGCCATTGAACTGTCCATATTTTTTAGTTGTGCCATATATGTCGTCCCAAGGTATGTTCGGTTATCCTTCATGGCATCATTTTGCTCCATATGCGTATTTATATTATGGAGGAGTGCAACCGAATTATTATGCATATGGATAGTTGTGATATGTTGCTGCTTACATGAAGTCGAAGTATTTCATTTGTTGGTAGTAATGATTCTTGCTATAATTTGCTTCAGTCATATTTATTCATGGGATGAACATGCTTATAATATTTGCTTATCACTATTCGGTTATTGTTTAATTGCAAACTACATAATCAGTATTGCCGAATAGTTTCAAGTAAATGGTTCATTTATTAGTACAACCAATACTCGAACTTATGCATCATTGAGTGGCTATTATGTGCTTCTCCCATGTGAGCAAATTCTATAGTTTAATGAACATCATTGCCCTCAGTGGTTAATATGGCCAATGAATCCTTTCTAATCATCGTGCTAAGCTTGTATCCCCATCCAAAAGGTAGGTCAGACACTCGGGGCACAAGCACGATCGGATACCTGATCATGGTCACCTATCCTGCTTACGCCGGATGGTCTGGGCACAAAGGTTGGACAGTCAGGCACAGTCTGGACATGAAGACTGGATGGTCTGCTAACAACCAGAAGCAACAACTACCTCAGACCTTAAAACCACAACATCCTAAAATAGGTACTAGGGAACAAAACACTTCTAGGATGTTTGGCTGGCTCAGCAGAATCGGCCCTACCTTTAATGAGTTGCTTGCTAAATATATGAAGAAGGTCGTTCCACACGATCAGCCATTAAAACCAACAAAGTCAAAAGGGTGATCTGTGCGAAAGCAAAAGCTGACTAAATCGGCCCAAAAAGTGGCACAACCAAGATCATCTGGTCATCCTCCTCTAGGGATGTCACAGTGCTTGCTAATTTATTCATCGCCGATGTGTTGTCCTACTCAAGTGTGGGGTAGTACGATGATGAATCTGTATTACTGGCCCAATCTGTTTGCTTATTTGGATTAGGGGGCACCACAAGTTTTGCCTATTGACATGTTGATCAGGCAGACATGACCGAAGAAGATGCAAGCCGAAACAGCCTCTGTGCATCAAATATTTATATTATCTGATCACAAGAGCCGATGACCTGCATCGAGTTGAGTCCTTAATTCGAGAACAAAATAACTCATGAGATCTATTGTTTCCAAAGTGCGCTGGTGCTTTTGGTTCACCAAGCTTTACCAAAAGACAGGGGGCATATGTTGAGCACCAAAAGTGGCGGACGGTTGAGCCCTTGGGCCCGGACAGTCTACACGCCCTGTGATCATATTAACTTAGGTGATTATCCTTCACTCGAGCGTGGTTATCCATCTAATCACGTGGGATCTGTTGGTTATCGCCTAGGAACAGGTCCAGACCTCCTACCCTATCTATTTTATTTACCTTAAACCCTAACACATTCCAATCGAACCTATCTATTTTATTTACCTTTTATGCCCTAGGAGTAGTTGTAACGTAGCTTTAGTTGTAGCCTTCCGCATATCCCCCTCCACCTCTATTCGTCTCTATGTCGTCTAGATCCGTCTTGGGTGGCCTATCGATCCTAAAACGACCCTAGGATCTTGCCCCCTTGAGGAGCAAGATCTACGCCATCTACTTCACTCAAGATCTCTTCCTCTAATTGATCTCTTAATTTCTAGGCGATTCTACGTCGTCTGGGGACGCCTTAGGTGACATGTTGTCCCGGAGCACCCTAAGGTCTCTCCCCCAGGGGCAGGATCTAGGTCCTACAAGGAGAAGAAGACAACCCTGCGCCATCACGGACTGTCCGGTCTAGAGCGCGGTCCGTCTAGACAGCGCGTAGGGAAGAAGATGCTTGCATCACCAAGTCGCGGACCGTCCGACCTAGAGCTGCGGACAGTCCAGCCGCCACAGTGACCACCACCAGGCGACCCAACTACCCATCGCGGACCTCCACGTCGTCCAACTCACAGAGCTGAACCTAAGGTATTGCTCGTCACGAGAAGGCCCTAGGGTTCGTTGTTGTTTGGTTCCAAATAGGTGGTGGTCATCATAGAGGTGGTGTCCCACCTTAAGGATAACCATCTTAGGTACATCAAGTCCCCTTGGCTCTAAGGTTTTCTTTCAAGACCACTTTCAAGATAGTGTTATTTTTCTTACATATTATTTATTATCTCGTTCCCCAAGGTCTTCACCCTCCGTGGGTAAAACCTAGGGATCATCGTAAGGTCCGAACTCACTACGAGGACGACCTAGGCATCGTTAGTGTTTGGTCCAAAAAGGCGCCAACACATATATAACAGTTATGCATAAGACCGGGGCTTACATTCAAGTGTTGGTGCTGCTGGGAGATCCTCTGTGGTAGGCTCGGGAGCATGCTCCTAGATTTCCTATTGGACAACTTCTTGCTTTGGAATCAGCACATACTCTCCGTCAGCGAGGTTGAAATCTAACAAATGCAATGTATGAGATATATGTATGCTATGATATGCAAGAAGTGTATTGATGATGCATGGTGAAGTAACACTAAGTCTCCTAATAAAAGTGAGGGTTTATACTTCTTAGAATAGGTCTTTATAGTAGTTTGCATTTAAGGATCTTGTTTATGGTTGACTAGTGTGGACTTGACTTAGATACATGTCATTTACTTAAGATTTGGTTAAGGTTCAGACATGTAGTTCAAATCACCTCTTTAAACCCTAATGGAAAAGGGATTAAGGGTAAACTAATGAATTATTGATGACTAATTTGTGACTGACTAGCAGAGCAACAGCAAGAAACACATAGATACGGAGAGACAATACTTCATTGTTTTTTGCTTATTAGTGGTGTATATATAACTACGGTTTGTGTTGCTGAAACCTTTGGTCCACTTGTCATTGAGTAGAGCCTATGGCTAGAATGACCTCTTGTGCCATAATTTGTCACCTAAGGATAGAGATGTAAATGGTAATGGATATTATCTGTCCGTATTAGAATTCAATTCGTCTAAGAGGGTTGTGATTCGACCTGTATCAAGTCCGGACACTCAATATTCGATCTGCATCCAATCTTTGGGCTTGCTAAATTTTGGTATGGCAACATTTTGGCAAGCCAATTCTTTAGCAAAAATATTGCCAAAATTTTGGTTTGCTGTGAGTATTTGGCAAATTTTCGTAGGAACCAAATGGCACCAAAGAATTGGATTCCCAAGACTTTGGCATGCCAAAATTTTGGTTGCTTACCAAGCAGCTCTTTTATCTTTCTCTTTTATCTTTATTTATATCCATATTTTCAAAGTTGGATATTTAAGATGTTAATATCTATTCAAATTTTATCCGACATAATTTAACAATATTTGTATTTGATACGAATCTTAAGAAAAATATGAAAACAAATATAACGAATCTTAAGAAAAAATATGAAAACAAATATAAAATGGGTGCTCGTCCGTATCCGATCCGATTATACCCCTATCTAAGGATATAAGACTTTACAACATGTTCGGACTGCTGCATCTGTAATCCATAGAGATAAAATATTGTAAAAGCTACATTTGTAGGCGGATTAAAGCCAAAGCGAACATGTTGTTAGCTAATGCACCAGTACATATTGGACTAGTACATATTGGACTGTATAAATACAGGTTGAATCCGGACTAAAAAGGGGATATCGTAAAAACGAGCTGGATAGATCCTCTATTTACGTTCTATTTCTAGATTTGTTTTGCAAATAAAAAATGCACCAGTCAAATATAAAAAAAAATATCCATCCGTTTTTAACCTAGTTCCAAGCACAGAACAGATCAGCAAGCGCGTCATGTTGGGCTGAGAAATGGGCCGAACTAGCACGTGGTCTACAG
This sequence comes from Zea mays, assembly GCF_902167145.1. Lineage (NCBI taxonomy): Eukaryota > Viridiplantae > Streptophyta > Magnoliopsida > Poales > Poaceae > Zea > Zea mays. Next base: position 155,543,247 of record NC_050103.1, on the reverse strand, counting down.
CTGATTATATTTGGGGCTCTACCGCTCTAGACAATGATACGAGGATGGGCTAAGCCTAAGCAAGCCTGCGATTCGGTCTGCGCCACATGCATGCTCTGAGAACCTAGCACAGAAAGGAGGCAATTGGAATTTTGCTCTTTACGACGGATAGATTGGGCCGAAGTACCATCGAAGTTGTGGACTTTGACAGATGCCTATGAAATGATCAAATGAGTCCGTCACGCTATAATGTTACTTAATGATTTATGCTAACTTTAAAATTCTTTCACCGCAACTTTTGACTCGTCGTGACCATTTTACCCGTGTCTATTTACCTTACGGGGCAATTGTGATAATACCCATATCTGACCTTGTAATTATGAATTTTACCCCTATTTTTTAACTTTATGATTTTACTTCTCTGTTTTGAAAACAAAGCTGTCATTTGCCCCTCACTCTTAACATTGTTAGGACCCGTTTGTTTCGTTAGTATTGAATTTCATTCTAATATTACACTCCACGAAAGCATAAGGGATATAGTTGAATTTAGAGCATATGTACCACAGGTGGGGGACAAGGACTACGACTTGAACGAGACCGCCCAAATTCAGCACTTTAACTCCCAAACCACATCTATACTCATCGCCTCCTTGTGTCGAGAGGAGTATAATAAGGTGCAAGGGTTAAAGAGCGCCAAAGAAATTTGGGACGTTCTCAAGACCGCGCAAAAAGGGAACGAGGTGACCAAGATCACCAAGCGGGAGACGATCGAGGGGGAGCTCGGTCGATTCATCCTCAACAAAGGAGAAGAGCCGCAAGCAATGTACAACCGGCTAAAAACAATGGTGAATCAAGTGCACAACCTCGGGAGCACCAAGTAAGATGACCATGAAATGGTCAAGGTTATTCTTAGATCACTTGTTTTTCGTAATCCCAATCAAGTGCAACTAATTCGTGGAGACCCTAGATATAAACAGATGTCTCCCGAGGAAGTAATTGGCAAGTTTGTGAGCTTTGAACTAATGATCAAAGACTCCAAACATATTGTCAACTTGGAGCAAGGTGCCACCTCCACACCCGAGGTGCAACCCGTCGCATTCAAAGTGACGAAAGAGAAGAAGGAGGAGTCTACACCAAGTAGGCTTCCAATCGACGCCTCCAAGCTCGACAACGAGGAGATGACGCTCATCATCAAGAGCTTCCGCCAAATCCTCAAGCAAAGGAGGGGGAAGGATTACAAACCCCGCTCCAAGAGGTTGTGCTACAAATGTGGTAAGCCCGGTCATTTCATTGCTAAATGTCCAATGTCAAGTGAAAGTGACAGGGACGACGACAAGAAGGGGAAGAAGAAGGAGAAGAGGTACTACAAGAAGAAGGGCGACGATGCCCACGTGTGTCGGGAATGGGACTCCGACGAGAGCTCCACCGACTCCTCCTCCGATGAGGACGCCGCCAACATCGCCATCAACAAGGGCCTCCTCTTCCTCAACGTCGGCCACAAATGTTTCATGGCTAAGGACGACAAGAAAAGGAAGGTACACTCTAGAGCCACCCCTAAATATACAACATCTAGTGATGGGGTAGCTCTAGTGAAAACGAAGATGATTTACTTACTCTTTTTGCCAACCTCAACATGGAACAAAAGAAAAAATTAAATGAATTGATAGAAGATATTCATGAGAAGGATGAACTCTTGGATAGCCAAGAGGACTTTCTTATTAAAGAAAACAAAAACATGTTAAATCGAAAAATGTTTATGCTCAGGAAATAGAAAAATGTGAAAATTTATCTAAGGAGCTTAGCATTTGCAATAATTCAATTTCTAGCCTTAGAAATGAAAATGCTAGCTTAATTTCTAAAGTTAAAGAATTAAATGTTTGCAATGATTCTATTTACTGTCTTAGAGATGAGAATGTTAAATTAACTACTAAGATAGAAGAATTAAATGCATGCAAACCCTCTACATCTACTGTTGATCATGTTTCTATTTGCACTAGATGTAGAGATGTTAATATAGAAGCTATGGATGATCCCTTGGCCAGAGGGTTGGTGTTGTTGCAGCTGCCTCTGGTGTCCCAGTCCCCATTGAAGAAGTGACGGGGCAATATCAACCTGTAGAATGCCTTCAGCTTGGGGTGGTGGGGGAGCTGCGCGTCCACCCACCTGACGATGCTGTGGACGGTGAAGTTCTTGGCCTTCCAGATGACGGCGGTGTTCCTGTCGTTGTTCGGCGCTCCGCCGAGATACATCTCCCACCTGTTCGCCCTCAGCTTCCCCTGGTTCCAGTGGTGGCCGGTGTTGAGGACCAGGATGTGGAGCCTGTGGAGGTTGCTCTTCAGAAAAGCAGGCGGGCGGCACAGGTGCATGGTGTAACTGGTCGCTCGGTCTGATGGGTTCAGGGGCTCCAAATCATAGAGCATTGATGACCAGTGGTATAGAATTGTTGTGTTGGTGCTCAGGAACCGGTAGGCCCAGCCATCTGGCCTTTTTGCACCCGACGCTAACACAAAGCCATACTCTGCGCCAACATTTTCTACATCCGGCCTCTCCTTTCCACCAGTGACTGTTGAATAATTAGACAAATTCCAGATTAAATTCCGAATATAAATCATGACCAAATCGGAATAACTGAAGTAAAAAGTCAAATTAGATGATGCATACTGATTAGACATACTGGTTGATGGCGTGAGCCAGAATCCGCAGGGTCGACGACGTCGAAGCAGCAAAATCAGCAGGGTCGACGAGGTCAGAAGATCACGAGTAGTCGCGTGAGGACGCTTCCCAAAAACCTTATTCGCCCTCTCCTGGTGCAGGATCTAGAAGACGAAGGGTTCCGGAGACCTGCTCTCCTAATCGCAGATGCACGTCTGCGGTCGGGATGAAGAGAACTGGAAGGTGGCTCAGCTATGAAGAGAGGCGAAAGCGAAACTGGGATGATTTGGAGGCTGGCTGCTAGGCTCCTATAATAGGGCCGAGTCCGCGACCAGATAGCTATCTTCGATCTTATCCGCCCGCGAAAATCTCGCATTCAGTTTAGATTTTATAGCGATCGGTTAGGATTCTAAACTTAACAGCCAAGTAACCAAAAAATCATACGGCAAAAGGAAGCCGCGCCCCCGCAAGGCGAGGGGCCGGATTTTGGTGGACCATTCACGCGCATGTCGTGCGCCCGCGCCCTTCGCCCCGCCCCGGCCAGGCGAGGCGAGGCGAGCGAGCGCACGCACGCGTGTGGCTCTCCACACTCTCTCTTCTCATCCATGACTTGGTGAGTGAGTGTGGCTTCCATATTTAAGCTAGCTCTACTCCACTAGAGCTAGCAATATGGTGCTAATAGTTCCACCATTCCCTAGCCATACACTTATATGGGCTTTTGTGATTTTCCTGGGATTTATTTGAATTTCTCAATTGGGCCTAGCCCATAAATCCTAACAATCCCCCACTAGATCTCAAATGCCCATCTGCAGTTTTCGCCACTGTTCACTACTGTTTAATATACTAGTGTTTCAGCAGAGACTGTTAAGTTGTACTTCCCGCTAGAACTCCAAGCTACACCAACCCACAAATTGGACAATGGACTATGCCTTGAATTGCAAGTTTTGCGTGAATGGGTTTCACTTGAAGTCATGACCAATACTTGGCTACCAGTAGTCCCCTTCTCGGGTGGAGCATATACGTCGTACTCCAAGGTCTCTTCATGAGTTTACTAGAGATCACCTAGATCTCATAGACTGCGACGTTAGACAGTCTAACTCATATAGGTGTGTTCTTTCAAGAATGTTCTGCAGGACAACATCTTCGCTAATACAAGCCAACAAAACACATTAAGGCATAAAGCCAACCTGTCTTACAACATTTGAGAGTATTGCATCTTTACTTAGAGAGGGTCAAAAGTTACTCTCCTCAGTTCACCAATGGCTTGTTCTTCCCAGGACCTAATTCACGAGATCTCCGATCACATAGATTGGGTTTCCACCATGGCAACTTATATGGGTCTCATACCCATCTCTCTTGATGCGATTTCTATCACATTACGTGGTAGTCCCTTGGTAAAAGGATCTGCCAGATTTTTATCTGTTGAAATATAAGTCACACTTATAACTCCGGAGTTTCTCAACTTTCTGACAGACTTCAATCGTCTTTTGACATGTCTTGATGACTTCCCATTATCCTTAGAACTTGTCACTTTAGCAATCACTGTCTGATTGTCACAGTTCATAAGGATAGCTGGTATTGGTTTCTCAACCACCGGCAAGTCCATCAAGAGTTCACACAACCATTCTGCCTCAACGGTTGCTGTGTCAAGTGCAGCTAGCTCGGCTTCCATGGTTGACCTCGTCAAGATGGTCTGTTTGCATGACCTCCATGATACCGCACCTCCACCAATAGTAAAGACATAACCACTGGTGGCATAAAGCTCGTCTACATCAGATATCCAGTTCGAATCACTATATCCTTCAAGTACTGCATGCTGACCAGAATAGTGAATTCCATAACTCATTGTACCTTGCAGGTAGCGCATAACCCGCTCAAGTGCATGCCAATGATCAGTCCCGGGGTTTGACATGAACCTACTTAATTTGCTCACAGCAAAAGAAATATCGGGCCTTGTTGCACCAGCAAGATACATGAGTGAACCGACGATCTGAGAGTATCTTAATTGGTCTAAACCAATTCTCTTGTTCTTTTGCAGTGTCACACTGGGATCATAAGGTGTTGGAGAAGGTTTGCACTCAGAGAAGCCAAATCGTTTCAAAACCTTTTCAACATAGTGAGATTGCGAGAGAGTAATCCCACCATCTGCCTTAATTAGCTTGATGTTTAGAATCACATCAGCTTCCCCCAGATCTTTCATATCAAAACTCTTTGATAGAAAAGACTTGACTTCATTGATCACATCAATGTTTGTGCCAAATATCAATATATCATCAACATATAAGCACAGTATAACTCCTTCGCCCCCACCACAGCGATAATATACACACATGTCTGCCTCATTAATGGCAAAGCCTGCAGACGTTAGAGTCATGTCAAACTTCTCATGCCACTGCTTTGGTGCTTGCTTCAGACCATACAAAGATTTCAATAACTTGCACACCTTGCTTTCTTGACCCTTTACTACAAATCCATCAGGCTGTTCCATATAGATTTCCTCGTCCAGCTCTCCATTCAGAAAAGCTGTCTTTACATCCATCTGATGAACAAGGAGACCGTACGAGGCAGCCAATGAAAGTAGTACTCGAATAGTAGTCATTCTAGCAACAGGTGAGTAAGTATCAAAGAAGTCTTCTCCTTCTTTAGCCACAAGCCTAGCCTTGTACTTCTCAATTGTACCATCAGGCTTGAGCTTCTTCTTAAACACCCACTTACAACCCACATGTTTGCATCCATAGGGTCGATCAGTGACTTCCCACGTACTATTTGAAAGAATGGAGTCCATCTCATTATGAACTGCTTCTTTCCAATCATCTGCATCTAGAGATGCAAATGCTTCTGCAATGGTAGTAGGAGTATCGTCCACAAGGTACACAATGAAATCATCACCAAAGGATTTTTCAACCCTTTGTCTCTTGCTCCTTTTAGGAGCATCATTGTCATCCTCCTCTAGGACAATTTCATGTGGTTGTTCAGAATTCTCAACAGATGTACTATGTTCAGGAGTTATCTCAGAAGAGTATCTAGAATTGCTATGAATGTCTTTCATTGGAAATATGTGTTCAAAGAAAGTAGCATCACGTGATTCCATAATAGTATCAACATACACATCAGGAACTTCAGATTTAACTACTAAAAATCTATATGCTATGCTACACGAAGCATATCCAAGAAAGACACAATCCACTGTCCTTGGACCAAGCTTGCGCTTTTTATTAATTGGTACATTGACTTTCGCCATGCACCCCCAAGTGCGCAAGTATGAAAGTGATGGTTTTCTCCCAACCCACTTCTCATAAGGGGTTTTCTCTTCTTTGCCCATAGGAATTCTATTCAGAACATGACATGAAGTCAGGACTCCCTCCCCCCACCATGCCTTAGATAAACCACAAGTGTCTAACATGGTATTCACCAGATCAGTCAACGTACGGTTTTTCCTTTCAGCAATCTCGTTTGATTCGGGTGAATAGGGAGGCGTCCTCTCATGAATAATGCCATGTTCTGTACAGAAATCATCAAAGACTTTGGGAAAGAATTTGCCACCACGATCTGATCTAAGACGTTTAATCTTTCTCTCTAGTTGGTTTTCAACTTCAGCCTTATAGATTTTAAAGTAGTCTAAAACCTCATCTTTAGTTTTTAGCAAGTATACATAGCAAAATCTAGACACATCATTAATCAATGTCATGAAGTATCTCTTGCCAACCTTTGTCAACACACCATTCATCTCACAAAGATCAGAATGTATGAGTTCTAGAGGTGCCAGGTGTCTCTCCTCAGCAGCCTTGTGAGGCTTTCGAGGTTGCTTCGACTGCACACAACTATGGCACTTAGAACCTTTGACTATGGTGATATTCGAAATTAAACTCATGGTTGCAAGCCGAGACATAGAGCCAAAATTAATATGACACAAACGAGAATGCCAAATACTCGCAAGATCATCAACATTAGCGCAAATATGGTTCACAGACTTATTATTGAAATCTAACATAGAAAAGCGGAACAAGCCTCCGCAATCATAGCCTTTACCAATAAATTGTCCACTTAGACACAACTAATTTATTGGACTCCAAAACTACCTTGAACCCATCTCTACATAAAGGGTTCCGCTAACGAGATTCTTGTGTATAGAAGGGACATGATGCACGTTCTTCAGCTGCACGATCTTTCCCGAAGTAAACTTCAGATCCACCATGCCAGTGCCATGAACAGAAGCATGTGACCCATTCCCCATTAGGACAAAAGAATCCTGGGCACCCTGATAAGAAGAGAACAAGTTAATGTCAGAACACACATGAACATTAGCACTAGTATCAAGCCACCAACTAGGTGATTGAAATACTGAGAAGATGAAAGGTAAATTATTATACCCTTTGTCTTCCTCATTGCTAGCGACCACTGTGTTGACATTGCCCTTTTTGCCACGGCGATCCGCTCGATCAGGACTATACTTGGCAAAATGACCCGCCTCGCCACATGCGAAACATGTCAATTCAGCCTTGTTCTTCTTCTTCTAGAAGTTGGTAGTTTTGTTGGGCTTGTTAGATTTTGGCTTTCCTTTGCCCTTGTTGTGGTTCCTTTGAACCATGTTGGTGCTGGAGTGGCCCTCACCTCCTTTAGATCTCGTGTCCTTAGCCCGAGCTTTCTCCTCAACATCCAGAGATGCTATCAGATTTTCAACTAATATCTCCTGTCTCTTATGTTTCAGAGATGTGGCAAAGTTCCTCCATGTAGAAGGCAACTTTGCAATAACGCATCCAGCCAAAAAACGGTCAGGAAGGACTATCTTAAGGTGGTCAAGCTCCTTGGCTATACACTGTATTTCATGAACTTGCTCTACAATAGAGCGATTATCAGTCATCTTATAATCATGAAAGCTCTCCATGATATACAGGTCACTGCCAGCATCTGATGCACCATACTTAGTAGTAAGTGCATCCCACAACTCTTTCCCGTCTGTGTGCTGAATATTCGCATCAACCAGACAGTCAACAAGGGCGCTAAGAACGGCTCCCGTAAGGATAGTATTGGCATGGTCGTACTCTTTCATCTGTTCAGGAGTCAGTGGACCCTCAGGTTTGCCTTTACTAACATGGAAGACATTCATAGCAGTAAGCCAGAGCGTGGCCTTAACTTGCCATCTCTTAAAGTGCATACCATTGAACTTTTCTGGCTTTAGCGCGTCGACAAAAGCAGCCATAGAAAAACTAGGAAATTGTCTACAATAAGGTTTTTGGATTGTTGAATGATTAGACAAATTCCAGATTAAATTCCGAATATAAATCATGACCAAATCAGAATAACTGAAGTAAAAAGTCAAATCAGATGATGCGTACTGATCAGACATACTGGTTGATGGCGTGAGCTGGAATCCGTAGGGTCGACGACGTCGAAGCAGCGAAATCAGCAGGGTTGACGAGGTCAGAAGATCACGAGCAGTCGCGTGAGGACGCTTCCCAAAAACCTTATTCGCCCTCTCCCGGTGCAGGATCTAGAAGACGAAGGGTTCCGAAGACCTGCTCTCCTGATCGTAGATGCACGTCTGTGGTCGGGATGAAGAGAACTGGAAGGCGGCTCAGCTATGAAGAGAGACAAAAGCGAAACTGGGATGATTTGGAGGCTGGCTGGCAGGCTTCTTTTATAGGGCCGAGTCCGCGACCAGATAGCTATCTTCGATCTTATCCGCCCGCGAAAATCTCGCGTTCAGTTTAGATTTTCTAGCGACCGGTTAGGATTCTAAACTTAACAGCCAAGTAACCAAAAAATCAAACGACAAAAGGAAGCCGCGCCCTCGCAAGGCGCATGTCGTTCGTCCGCGCCCTTCGTCCCGCCCCGCGCAGGCCAGGCCAGGCCCGACGAGGCGAGCGCGCGCGCGTGTGGCTCTCCACACTCTCTCTTCTCATCCATGACTTGGTGAGTAAGTGTGGCTTTCATATTTAAGCTAGCTCTACTCCACTAGAGCTAGCAATATGGTGCTATTGGTTCCACCATTCCCTAGCCATACACTTATATGGGCTTTTGTGATTTTCCTAGGATTTATTTGAATTTCTCAATTGGGCCTAGGCCATAAATCATAACAGTGACCATACACATCATCGACTGAAACATCTGCCTCCCTAGAGAATCGCCCACGTAAGCGATGGTTTTATCCTGCATTCTGAAACATATCAGGATTAGTGTTTCTGTGCTGTGCTGACTCAAAGATTTAGTCAAACAGCGTGGCATACACCATCTCTAAATTCACCAGAGGTTGGCTATGTAGTATGTACCTTCTCAAGAACCGGGAGGCCTCAAACTCTGGCATCTCACAAGCTTCAGGCTGCCATCTGAATTTTTCATACGCGAAATCTTTTCGCTGGGTTAGTCTGCAGGACCAACTCTCTGAAAGCCACTGCTTACAACCAAACCCTGAGTATAGTGGTCTACGATTGTTAGAAACCCACTTCTCATTCCTGTACTCGCATTCTGTAGGACAGAAAAGCGAACATAACATACAGATTAAAGCAAGATAACATGTGCGCCAGCTAATGCACAAGTAAACTGAACAGAAATAATCTTTTGGATTTTGTGCAAAGGCAATATGAGAAATATGTCAATGGAGAAAATAAGTACATTTGTATGCTCGCATAAGAAATAAATTCATGGTTTCTCTAGCAACCACAAAGATGAGTATACCTTTCTTGTTTGGGAGCAGAGCGGAGGCGCTCCACTGGGCAGCGGCTTCCGGGTCTCTGTCGTGGGGTGCGGCGACGACGAACCCCGGCCCGACCATGCTGTCCTTCGCAGGCTCGTCCTCCTCCGCCGCCGACGCCGAGGTGCGGCTCCAGGATTTCACCGCGGGTCACGTGGAAGCGGAGGCGACGGTGATTTCCAAACGACCTGCTCAAGCTCAACTAAAGCAACCCAACGATATGGCATGAATGCAAATAATCAAGGAATATATAATCCAGGAGAGGAAGAGGAGACGAGAGAGAGACTCACCAACGGAGCTGGTCGGTTTCTTCTGTCCATGGCTGCTCCTCAAGCAACAAATCGATAAGCTGTCTGCAGCTGCATGAACAAACCGATCACGAACAGGACATCTCAGTTCGCCTCCGAGCCGAACCGCTGGAAGAAGTTGGGAAATGGCAACCTCAACCGGATTATCCCAACCAGAAACTTCTTCCAGCACCCTGCTGTGCAATTGCGAGGAGAAAGGAGAGGAAGACGAGAAAGAAGTAGCGACTGGCGACACTAAATGGCTCCTCGCATTAAAGCGTGTTGATGGTGGTCTCGGATACATTCAAGGTGCGCGGATCAGAGGGGGAGGAGGGTGGGGGGATCTGCAACACCTTCCATCTGCGGCAAGAAATCAACAACACCCGCGACACTTTCCGGATTACGACCTCGGTTCCCCGTAATCGCGGATCAGAGGGGGAGGAGGGTTGGGGGATCCGCGGCAAGAAATCAACAGCATCCGCGACACCTTCTGGATTGCGGCCTCGGTTCCCCGTAATCGCGGATCAGAGAGGGAGGAGGGTAGGGGGATCCGCGGGCATTGATGGCGGGGAGCACTCGGTAGAACCGTGCACCAATATAGACTGTGGACGCCTACAGTATGGTCTTAATAAGTTGTAGAAAATAGCTAAAGAGATCCACAGTGGATAGACAGTAATAAGCTAAATGGTTTGAGTGGACTGAATGTTCTCTTTTACATCTCTCTGTACTAAGCCGTATATTGTTCGCTGCCGCGATCAGCTTTCCTGAGCACGCGGAAACTGGAACGGAATGGAAGCCAAGAAAGAGAGCAGTGTGGACGAATGGACGTTTAACCGGCAGTCAGCTTCACACGATGGCTTATGCGTTAATCTGAAGGCACCTTCCTGCAGTTCCAGTGATCAGTGTCAGAAGTATCTGCTCCACGGAGTATATATATCCTCCGCCTGCTGCGCCATCGACCAAGCATACGCACCGCCTATTCGCCTTGTTTTGGCTTGCCCGCCCGCCCGCTTTGCCGCCCGAGTGGAGTGAGTGAGTTGCCAAGCGGCTAGGCAGGAGAGAAAGAAGAGGGACAACGCCGGAACAGGCGCCCGGCACAAGGGCAAACAGACGCAGAAAGAGCAGGCATGCAAAACCCTGCAAGCCCGGCTCGCGAGCAAACAACTTGCGCGTGAGCTGAATGCGGATGCCGTGGCATTCGTTAGTTTAGTAGCCTCAGCTTCGTACTACTAACTGCGGCAGCTTGGTCTACCTTCTACTAATAAATGACACAGTCGTTATAGCTAGCCCAGTCCCACCATGCGCAACAAGTCCACCAACCCCAAGTGAGCCACGCCCACGCCTCCGCTCCGTAACCGTATATAACGCGGCACAGGACTGGGCTCCGTGGCAGGAATTAAGGCTATATGAGCGGTCTCATCACGAGGATCGGCACCGTCGCCCGCTCACCCATGGCGGCCGCGGCAGTCGCTGGCATCGTCAGCAACGACGCGCCACGGAAGCGCCCGCGTCGCCCGCCCAGCGGCGTCAGAATGGAGGCCATGAGCAGAGGCGGTGGCTGCTGCTGCTCGAGCAGCGACAAGAAGCTGGAGGCCGCGGAGCCGGCGACGACGAGGCTGGTGGTGATCGTGGGCGCCACGGGCACGGGCAAGACCAAGCTGTCCATCGACGCGGCCGTGGCGCTGGGCGGCGAGGTCGTGAACGCCGACAAGATACAGCTGTACGCGGGGCTCGACGTGACCACCAACAAGGTGCCGCACGCGGACCGCCGCGGCGTCCCGCACCACCTCCTGGGCGCGGTCCGCGCCGACGCGGGCGAGCTCCCGGCGCCGTCGTACCGCGCGCTGGCCGCCGAGGCCGCGGCCTCCGTCGCGGCGCGCGGGCGGGTGCCCGTGGTGGCCGGCGGCTCCAACTCGCTCATCCACGCGCTCCTCGCCGCCGACAGCCTCGGCGCAGGCGACCCGTTCAAGGTCGACGACGGGTACCGGCCCTCCCTGCGGTTCCCGTGCTGCCTCCTCTGGGTGGACGTGGACGGCGCGGTGCTGGACGAGTACCTGGACCGGCGCGTGGACGACATGGTGCGCGAGGGCATGGTGGAGGAGCTCCGGGAGTACTTCGCGTCGGCGCCCCCCGCCTCGCACGCGGCCGGGCTGGGCAAGGCCATCGGCGTGCCGGAGCTGGGCGCCCACTTCGCGGGGCGCAAGAGCCTCGCCGCGGCGATCGACGAGATCAAGGCCAACACGCGGGTGCTGGCCGCGGCGCAGGTGCGCAAGATCCGGCGCATGGCCGGCGCCTGGGGCTGGCCCGTGCGGCGCCTAGACGCCACGCCCACGGTCCGCGCGCGGCTGGCCGGCGCCGGCCGCGCCGCCGAGGCCGCCGCGTGGGAGCGCGACGTGCGTGGGCCTGGCCTCGCCGCTATGCGCCAGTTCCTGGACGGCCACGAGCAGCAGGAAAGGTGGCCGCTGGCGCGGAGGCAATGCCGTGGCATGGTGGTGTGACTCGTGATGACGCGTCAAGAGTCCCGGGAGCCGAGCGTCCGGGTGCTCTCTGTTTTTTTTTTCTGAACAGGCCTCCAAATTTTGGAGGGGCCGAGAGGGCACTGGTCGACGTGGGAGCTGTAGGCCCGTAGCGGCGATGCCGCACAGGCACGCACCACAGCAAGGCGCAGCGACTTCGTGCAACAGAAACGGGGCGAGAGCGAGACGACTGGCCAGCAACTGCCCATTTTTGCTGGGCATGTGAGATTTTTGTGAATACTGAGGCAGCAGGAGCAGCTGTGCTTCCTTCTCGCTTCAAAACGTCCGCAGCAGCCTCATCCTAGCCTGGCTGGCAGTACAGTGCCACCGACCGTCTTGTTCAGATTTCGAAACACTGTTCCCAGTCCGGATTGTGCGTGTGCGGATTAGAGCGCAAACCCATGCTTAATGCGTGGTTACGGGGGGAATGGGGATTGTGCTGGACGCGTGAGCTGGTGTTGTGGTTGTGTGCTGCTGCCTGCTGCTGTGCCAGCTTGGAAGTCAGTTGGGGCTCCAGGCGTGTGCGCCCTTCTTGCCAAAAAACAAACAAGGAATGCATTGGTTTCTTCTCTGTTCCGCTAGTCTCGCAGTCAGCAATTTGTCTTGTCCAGCTCCTCTCGTCGCTGATTCGTGCACATCATAGGATAAAAAGAGCCGAGTTGATATATTACATCACGAAATTGCGTTGCAGCAGTCAGTCAAACTGGCACACACATACGGCATTTTCTGGCACTTGGCTGCCGGCCGGCCCAGAAGTTGTTAGAGCTTAGCAGTTAGCACTGCCACTGGTATGGTTCCTCTCCTCTGTTTGTCCTCCCCACTTGCACAGAAACCTTGTCCCGCTGGCTCACCATTTCAGCTGCCACCAAATCCAATGCCCCTCTGAAGGATGGGCGATGTTGCAAGGGGAGACTAGTGCAAATAAAAGCATGGCATCGTTAGCATGATGGCCGATAGCAGACGTCAATTTGGCGATAGAAGAAACCATAGAGACATCAGGACTCAGGAGCACGCACGGTGGCTCTAAGTCATTGTTTCAAACTTGACTCTATAAATTATATGATCTACATCATAAAACATTGTTTGGCAAGTTCATATGCACGCTCTGCTGAACACGGTCGGTCGTTCAAAGGTCTTTTTGCTTACTATGGACTAAACTTCAAGCCACTTAGAAAAATTGTTACTCGACGACGTTGATGCTGGTGATGGCGGCGCTGTGAGCATCATATATCTTGCTGGAGGCATGTTGTCTGCACTCTCTCTCTCTCTCTCTCTTATTATTATTCTCGTCTCTATCTAAGGAGGATCTGATCTAAGGAGGGAGAGCCTGCGTCCTCCGGCACCGGACAAAATAGACGCAGAGAGCTGGCCGGGGGCATGAAGAAAGGATCGGCGGCGTTGGTCTCAATCTGATGGATCCAACGCTTGAACAATAAACGACAGGGTTTTGAGCCATCCTAGGCCTTGTGCCGTTATTCCTATCTGGATGTGGATTCATTGCGATTCAAAAGGAATTATGAAATATTTTGACTTGATTGAGATTTGAACTCGCTCAATCACAGCTGATCTACGTGGATTGAGAGCGAAACGAACAGACCCTCTCGGTTTCTCTCGTTTTATGTGTGGCGCACCGTGGGTTAATCAGTTAATCCTCTCTATTTTTTTTCCGTGGCTGCGTCAATGAGTATGCGCGCGATTCGTGAGCTGTAGTCGCTTCTTCGGTCATGTGCACTTGCCCTGATGATGTCGCCGCCCGCGCGCGCCTGATTTGGATGTGCCACCATATCCGTCCAGAATTTATTCCCTGGAGCTGAGCTGAGCTGAGCGGAGCAGCCAAGCTGTGCCTCTCATGTTTACTACTAATGAACTGACGCTGTGTGTGTAACTTAATTATAAGAATATGGCCAGGATGGGGATGCCGTTCCAGATGCCTACTGAGCTACTAGCTACCCTGCCCCTGTCGTCGGCGTGCAGACACGCCGACCAGCCCGCCCAGCATTGCTCACTTTTCCCCAGTACCCTCCTGGCGGCGGGGCGGGGCGGGGCGGGGCTGGCCTGGGCTCGGAAAGAGGCCGCAACTCTACTGCGCTCAGGCTAGCAGCGTACTACAACCGAACGGCGTTCTCTGAAAAGAAGCTTCCCTTTGAGGGCGTGCGCCTGCGCCCTTCGTTCACAGGCGTGCGAGCCACCGCTCACGTGTTCGATTGATTCCCTGCCTCGCTCGGGATTTTTTCCCATCTATACTTAAAACGTGCTGTCAGTATTATAGGTATAGATAGTTGTTACTACATGAGTCTGGACTCTGGAGTATACCCGTGATTCTCTAATGCCCCGTTTGTTTACTTTCATTTCGAGGAATTGGAATCTTACTAATGGAATAGGCTATTTTTTAGAATATGAGATTCCACCACGCTTTCCAAAGTTATCATATAAGCCTATCTCAAATTCATGTGGTGAGGGATGGAAATTGATTCTATAGATTTACATGCTAATTTTCCGATATACAACTTATAGCACACTCTTCTACTTGCGCCTATATAACATAAATGTATTATATAACTATCTCTCTCATATGATTTAGGATAATATACAAATATATTACATATATAAATATATAAATTTAATTAGATTTGTCTAAATTATAATTATTAAAATGGAATTCAATTCCAACGAAACAAACGGGCCCTAATGGTGGTAAAAAAAAAGGTAGAAGCTTCTTCCTTTTGCGGCGAAACGACGGCATGGCATGCATCTGCGAACGCACGCACGCACGGTTGACCAGAGGTTGGCGAACTGGGAGGGAGGCACGCAAAAGGATGAAGCGGGGAGGAGGCGGGCGTGTTCAGAGAGGAACCCGAAAGGCAAAAGCATGAACAATGATGGGCAGGGCAGGGCAGGGCAGGGCAGGGGCAGCAGCATTGTTTATCCGGCCACATGGTGCCGGCGCGCGTGCAGGCGCAGCAGCCGTTGCGCTGCATCCCATTCCCCCCCCGGGGCGGCTGCGGGCGGCGGGCGCTCATGCTGAGGACTGAGGAGAGGAGGAGCCGGACGGCCCGCACGCACCCGGCCTTGGTAGTTGTTGCGGTTGCTGGTCTCTAGGCCCGCGGCCCGCGGCAAAGGCCATCATCATTCGAGGGGGCCAAGGCAAAGGCTGCCTGCTTCCCCCCCCCCCCCCCCCCCCCCCCCCCCTCGCTTGTTTTTGGCGCTCGAGGGGGTGCTTCTCCAGCTGCGCGTGTCCCGCCGCTCCGTGCGTGCATGTACTAGGGGCCGGACCGCCGGAGGCAGCGTAACAATATACTACTACTACTACAGCCGCCAACCGTCCTGCGCCGTTCCGCTGCTCTCTCTAGACGCAGCCATACCTGTCTACTTGTCCCTCACTAACGAACCAGCTGCCAAAGCCCAGCGCGTTCTCCTTCTGTCAGAACCCCCGTTCGTCGCTCTGGCTAGATTCGAACTCAGTTGGCAGTTGGCACTGTCTCCGCCACCACACCGTACCTGCGTTATGTTTATGCACGGTCAAAGTCAAAACGAATAATCTCCGATTCCAATAGTTCATCCTGGATTTAGCCCCCCGGCCGAAGGTCCACTCCAACTGGCAAGTATTTATTCAGCGCCGAAATGCCGCCTCCCCTCCTCGGGCGCATGATCTAGATTTTAATCCCACTTGAGCTCTGCATGCAGCGCCGCGGTGAGGTGCATGCATGCACGGACCTAGCTAGACGAACCGGGAACAGCCGACGAGTTTTAAAATCTGGCGCCTGCTTCACCTGGTGTGTGTCATGTCAGCCCTGGCTGCTGCTCCTCCTCGTCTTGCTCCCCCCGCGCCCCGTCTCGGCTCGACAGGAATTCAGCTTTGCCTCCCCCATGGCCATGTGTGTTGCGTACGCATTCAGACAGCAGCAGATGCGGTTAACTACTACTACTACTACTCCACTAGCAACTAGCTAGCTAGCGTACTTTACTAGTACAACCTAGCTAGTAGATGCTTCTTCTCCCACGGAGATCAAATGATGCGCGAGTACGTGCTGCCCTTTTCAGTATTGGCAGGCAGTAAACAACTTGGATCCAGCCTGGTCTTTTGTAAGAGTATGTTCATAGTATATAAGTACGTACTCCATATATATAGTACTGCCATGCAGTACGTTTCGGAACTCATCAACTACGAATGCGTTGTACTAGATTATAGACAAATAATACATACAATACAACACATATATCTTGCTGTTTCTCTCTCTCTCTCTCTCTCTCTCTTTTTTCACTACAGGCCTAGAAAACCTAGCATCGGCGATAAAATATATATGCTGCCAAAAACTATATATTCAGTTTAGTACAACGAGAAAAAGGGGCTGCCGGAGAGTTCGTCACAGAAAAAGGGCTGGAGAGTTCAGCGAGCCAGCAAAGCTCTGTCCGCACCCACACCTCTCTGCGTCCCAAGCGTTTGAGTTCGTATCAGAGAGAGCGTGTGTCGTCGGGGGCGTTCTGGGTTTGATCGGGACGGACAACAAACACTTTGTTCTGTCGCTAATTCTCGTGTGTTGTCAGTGAGAAAGCAAATTTCCATCACTATTACATCGTTTAATAACGGCGAACCACTACATCGCCACAAAAATGTATCTTAATTCAGCGGTGTGAAGAACCATTAATTTGCAACTGATCAGTAGGTTAATTGTGACTACACAACGTTTACTGAGTTGAAGAACTTGAGGCTCTCGAGCATGCACATGGCGTCCGACTAGATTCGGTGCCAAGTCCCTCCTCTAAGAGAAGTCAGGCTATGCCTACGAGAACAGTGGGCCGATCGACCCTTCTCGGTCCATTGGGGGCAGAGATCCCGAGTCCAAAGACGAAGGTCTATCTTTGGCAAATCTTTCTTAATATCGGTGACTATCTCGAGGGATACTACATTGTCGCCTACTCCCTCACTATGTCACTTCCATTGGTTTGTACAACCTCTCGACCACTAGACAATGTTTGAGTTACTCAACTCGGTAATTTGTGGTATTTTGATATAGTTGTTGGTGTATAATTGGCCTCCGCATGAACTAGAGTGGGTCCTCAAGAACTATGAAGAGTCAGGATCCATCCACTTTCTAGAGCAATTGGATGAGAGAGCCTCCACGAGTCCCCCTCCGTCTACTCAGGACAAGGCTTTAGAGGCTTCCAAGAAGAGGAAGAGAGATAAAACCACTAAGAAATCACTCCAGAAGCCCCAAACTATTATCAAGGTAGATGACTCTCCCACGCAGAGTCCCCGTCGGTCAACGTAGACAAAGAGACAAACCTCATCCAACTATGGAGGAGAGCTCGGAAATGAAGATACCAGCACTGAGCCCCTGACTCGACCGGCAGCGCAGCCATCGAGGAAAAGTGACTCGGCCCCAAAGGCCAAGACATAGGAGGCCAATACCTAGGAAGGATCATCCCCTCCCCCAAGAAAAAGGCAAAGAGATCTTCAAGGTATACCATTCTCATAGTCATGGTAGTAAATAAATCGCGTATATGGATGAACATAATTTAAATGTAACTATTTTAGGGCATCAATGAATCTGCTTGATGATTGTCATCCCTCCTCCACCGACGACACAATCTTCTATTTCACTGGTTGAGCGATTTGGGCTAGTTATATTCTAGTTACTCTAGGTGATTATCGTCACCCAGACGGTCTGTAGTTCGTCGAATTGTTGAGCGGATATTGAAGATTGTCACTGGCTCTGCTCATCGATTGTGAGGGAGCTATTGTGCTCATTTCCTGCGGGGAATTCACGAAGAGTAATTCTAGGAAAATCATGGGTTGTTGGAGTGCCTAACTAATGTGGTTCTTATAACGCCTTGTATGTAGGGGTGGTAATGGGTCACGATCCAAATGTTGCTTCACAATAAGTTAGGGCCCTTAATAAATTTTACTTAAAAAATAAATAGGAATAGTGTTCGACTCTAATCCGATTCGATCCTTAAATTTTATAGTGTAAAATTTAGAGCCTGTCAGTACCCTGTAACAGGGGTACCCCTTACTACCGTATGAAGACGCAGTATCCACGTGGTTATCTTTAGTCGCGTGGTAAAGGTGCAGTGCGTGGGACCCGACCATGGCTCGCCCCAGCCTCGAGCGACTACTCTGGGCCAGCAACAGCACCCGACCCCCACCACGTGGGCGGTTCCGGGGCCGCCACGTGGCCATAAAGGATGATATACTCCAAGGTATCAGCAATGAGTCCAGACCCCATGGGAAAGTGCCAGACTCCTGCATATACAAATCCAGGGCTCCGGGTATAGTCCAGGACCTCCACGTGGGCAAGCCGGACCTCTCGGATGGGACCCGGACCCCTCTGTATGGGGTCCGGGCCGCTCACAGCGGGGTCCCGAGATTCTGGGACAGAGAATACCCAGGCCTTAATCAAGGACAGGCGGGGGTCCGAAGCCGACACGTGTCCGGACCTTATCGCATACGCTTCCGCTCCCCGCCCAGGCGGAGACCCGATGCCGCCACGTGGCCTACTGCACGTGACGTAAGCCAACGGGCGGAGCCTGACGTAAGGCCTCTGGGCCACGCAGCCTCTGTATTTATTGCGGATAAGGCGCGCCGCCTGTCCATTCCACTAGCAGGTGATGTGCCGCCTCGGCATTTAATGAGCCCTGTCCATTCCATTGGCAGGCAATGTGCCGCCTCAGCATTTAATGAGCCCTGTCCACTCTACTGGCGGGCGGTGACTAGACCATCCCGTAGGCGGCGTGCCTGTCCATTCCATTGGCTGGCAGCACATCCATACTGCCTCATGCACTACACTCATCATGACTCACACGTTACCGAGGAAGCAACCGCGACATATCAATACTGTATGGACTATGGATGTTATGGCGCACAGGAGATTGCATAGGCAATAGTTACTCCTATGATATATTCCTTCCGTTATGTTCCTGGGCCCACATGTCAGGGCTCAGCATCCTTGTATGTGCCTTCCTTGAGCTATAAAAGGGAAGGCACACTCACTCAGACCCAACTCAGATTCACACAGACTCTCATACACTCAAGCTCTCAAGCTCACAGATTCAATACAACACACAGTGGAGTAGGGTATTACGCTTCGGCAGCCTGAACCGCTCTAAATCCTCGTGTTCACTCGTGTTCATCGATCATCTAGCAGACAGGCAAAACGCTTAGGCCCCTCCTCATCTTAGGATTTAGGGCGGGTGCGTTCCGCCACCCGGCCGGAGAATTTCCTCTCCGACATTTGGCGCGCCAGGTAGTGGCTTGGCATTAGGTTTTTGTTTGTTTTCCTGCTCGACACCATGGTCCAGATTGTCGAGCACCATGACTTCGATCCTGAAGACTTCCCGATGGAGGAAGAAGCTGTGTCTTCCACGCCGCGGGCCTCCAGCCGCCCTGCGCCTGGTGCTGCTGTTGCACGCTCTGTGCGGCAGCACACTCCTGCGCAAGCGTCCAGGGCGTCAAGGGCTGCGCCTGGGGCCTTGTCTGCAGCCAGGGAGTTGCTACGCCACCCTCCTAGCTCCATGGCCTCACCGGGGGCTATGAAGCAGTGGCGTGATGATGTCGACCATCTGCTCGGCATGGCGCACTCTGGCTCAGCCAGGCACAGGCCTCGGTCATCCCGGCGTCAACATGAGGCATCGGCATCAGTGCGCTCACCCTCGGTGAGGCCGCACCGACTGAGGACCTGTGGGCGGAGCTCAACCGTAGGCGTGCGGGAGAGGACGCTCCAGTCTCTCTGGAGAGGTCTGATGACCTGCGGGCAGAACTCAACCGTAGGCGTACGGGCGAGGATGCCCGAGTCTCATTAGAGAGGGCGTGTAGCCTGGCAAGGAGAGGGTCGACGATGGTGATGTGGCCGTGGGAGAACGGGACCTTGGGTATCAGTCCCCCGAGTAGGTCCTCAAGGACATCCTCACTAGAGACTCCGACTCCGGTGATGATACCGACCGCCGCAAGAAGCTGTACGTAATGCACGTAGGGGTGAAAACGGGTAGGGTACCCGAAACGGGTACCGGATACGGATACTCATTCGGGACCATTTTTCGGATACGGATACGGGTATTTTTATATTCGGGACGGATACGGGTAATACCCGGATAATACAGCTTCGGATTCGGGTCGGATACGGAACGAGTACTACCCGGTAAATACCCGGATATTCGGGTCGGATACGGGTACCCGGAATTCGGGTACCCGTTTTTTCTTTTTCTGCATAATAACATAGTTATAAAATCATAACTTTTACATATGAAATCGGATGAAAATAAAGTTTATATAAAAATTGTAGAGCTCGAAGAGATCTATAACTTTGTAGTACAACACATTTTTGTTTAAACATATCTTTAGGCCAAAATCATTGAAATAATGTCTAAATTTATATCAAAATAATAGACTTTAACATGAAAATGTGGGGACTTAAGATTATCTCCATGTGGGAACTTAGAATTATCTTTTCATAAACTATTTATTAATATTGGTAACTTATTCGCAATTTCCGGTCGACACTACAATATTTTTATGAATTTAATTGTATTTTGATGATTTTCTACAACAAGAAATTAATAATACACCAAATAGCCTAAAAAATTCATCAATTTTTACTGGGACACAACATATATCTACATATAGTTCTCAAAAAACATTTGGATTATAAAATCCACAAGATGTTGGTGTTTCTTCCATTCCACTCCCACTTATTGCGTGAGTTACACGTGAAATCATTTTATGTATCGACGTTTCAACATAATTAATATTTCATTTATCATTTTCATGTGGCGACTTGAGGTTTTATTTGAATAGAATGAGACCATAAAATTCACAGGATGTCAACGTTTTTTCTATTTTATTTCCACTCATTGCGTGAGTTACACGTGAAATCACTCTAAGTATCCAAGTTTTAACATAATCAATACTTCACTTTACCATTTTTATGTGGGAACTTGAGATTATATTCTATTAAATGTTTATTAGTATTAATTTACTTGCAATTTCGTGATCAAACAAGAATATTTTATGATAACCAATTAATGCATTATCCGACAAGTATCCGATATCCGATCAAATAATATCCGTATCCGTCACTTATCCGCCCGGATAAATATCCGGTCCCTGTATCCGTATCCGTCCCGTTTCTAACTATCCGTATCCGATCCCGAATCCGTTTTAAATACATTAGGGTAGGATACAGGATGAGCTACTATCCGTCCGTATCCGCCCGTTTTCACCCCTAAATGCACGGCTAAAGCTGGGAGCTCACCTCCCGCAGGAACGTGAAGTCCCTGCGTCGCGAGGTCCTGTCGGCGACCCCAGGGGTCCCGAAGGCAGCCCCACACAAGCGGTGGTGGAGCACCACTATCTCCTTCGGGCATTCGACTGCCCCGAAAACATGGAAGGGGCCGGCATACTGTCGCTCATCACCGCCCCTGTCATTTCCAACATCAAGCTGCATCATGTTTTGATCGACGGTGGGGCTGGGCTCAACGTCATCAGCCACGCTGCGTTCAAGCAGCTGCAGATCCCAGGGTCCCAACTGGGACCCTCTCATCCATTCTCCAGAGTGGGCGCACAACCGGTGTATCCCCTTGGGAGCATCACGCTCCCGGTTACATTCGGGACAAAGGAAAACTTTCACACGGAGAACGTCCAATTCGATGTTGCGGAGGTTAACCTCCCGTTCAATGCCATCATTGGCAGGGCGGCCCTGTACCAGTTCATGGCCATTGCCCATTACGAGTATTTGGTCCTCAAGATGCCATCTCTAGCCGGGGTCCTCACCGTGCGGGGCGACCGCGCCGCTGCGCTTGCAGCTGTGGAGAAGCTGCACGCCCTGGTGGCGGAAACTACTCGCCCGGACGATGGAGGGAGGAACCCCTCGACCTCCGGTACCAAGGCACCTACGAAGGTGTCGAAGGTGCGGCCATCCGGAGCGGACGATGTCCCCATCAAGGCCATCCAGCTTTGCACGGATTCCCCCCAGACCACTCGCATTGTGGGTGATTTGGAGGAAAAATAGGAACTCGCGCTCGTCGCCTTCCTCCAGGCAAATGTCGACGTCTTCGCATGGGAGCCGTCGCAGATGACTGGGATCCCCAGGGAGGTGATCGAGCACCATCTGAAGATCAACCCTGGTGCCAAACCGGTGAGTCAGAAGCCTCGGAGACAGTCCGTTGAGCGGCAGGACTTCATCCGAAAGGAGGTCCAGAAGCTGCTAGACGTCGGCTTCATCGAAGAGGTTCATCACCCAGTGTGGCTGGCCAACCCAGTCATCATCCTCAAGGCGAATGGGAAGCTTCAGATGTGCATCGACTACACCAGCCTTAATAAGGCTTGTCCCAAGGACCCGTATCCACTTCCACGTATAGATCAAATCGTGGACTCTACCTCTGGGTGTGACTTCTTGTCCTTCCTAGATGCTTACTCTGGTTTCCATCAAATCCAGATGTCTAGGGAAGATAGGAAGCATACCGCTTTTGTAACAGCGGATGAGCTTTACTGCTATGTCGTAATGCCTTATGGTCTAAAAAATGCCTTGCCAACATTTGTGTGGGCGATGAGTAAGACTTTAGGGGACCTGATCAGGGACAGAGTAAAGGTATACGTCGATGACATCATGGTCAAGACTAAGAGAGGGTTGACCCTAGTGGAAGACTTAACCCTGGTCTTCGACAAGCTGCGAGCAACACGCACGAAGCTGAACCCGGACAAGTGCGTCTTTGGTGTCTCCGCAGGAAAGTTGCGGGGGTTCCTAGTTTCGCACCGAGGCATTGAAGCAAACCCAGAGAAGATCAAAGCAATTGAGGCGATGAGGCATCCGACCCGTATCAAGGATGTCCAGAAGCTTACGGGGTCATTAGCCGCCCTTAGCCGCTTCATTTCAAGGCTGGTTGAGAGGGCGCTGCCCTTCTTCAAGTTGTTGCGGGAGTCCGGCCCATTCGCTTGGTCCGAAGAGGCGGAACATGCCTTTCAAGAGTTGAAGTAGGACCTGATGTCCCTACCAATACTGGTAGCGCCAGAACCTGGGGAGCCGTTGTATTTATACATCGCGGCGGCTGCAGAAGCGGTGAGCATGGTGCTGGTCGTCGAAAGGACGACACAAGAGGGCTAGAAACCTGAGGGATTGGGACCGGCTACAGGGGTCCGGACCGTTCAGAAGCCGGCCTACTACATCAGCGAGGTCCTCCAGAAGCAAAAGCCAGGTACCTTGAGACGCACAAACTTCTCTATGCTGTGCTTGTTGCGTCCAGGAAGCTGCGCCACTATTTCCAGGCACACAGGGTCGTGGTGGTGACCTCCTTTCTGTTAAGGGCCATATTCCACAACTCTAACGCCATAGGCAACATCGCTAAGTGGGCAGCGGTGCTCGCTGAGTTCCAGCTGGATTTCCAGCCTCGCCATGCTGTCAAGAGCCAGGTACTGGCTGACTTCATCATGGAGTGGACACCTCCCCCGAGCGCTCCTGGGGGTCCGGATCCTGATTCGAACCCCACACCTGCGGAGCCCAGGGGTCCAGTCTTCACCGGGCCCCACTGGACGCTCTTCTTCGACGAATCCACCTGTCAACAAGTTGGCAGGGCTAGGGTGGTCCTCATCGATCCCAACGGAGAACAAGTGAAGTACATGGTGCACCTTGAGTTCAAGGCCACCAACAATATGGTAGAGTACGAAGCATTGATCTTCAGCATGTCGGCCGCCCTATCCCTGGGGATCCGCCAGCTCCTCGTGAAGGGGACTCCCAGTTGATCATCAAGCAAGTCCGCGGGGAATGTAGCTGCAACGAGCCCAGGCTCGCAGCTTACCTCTTCCACGTAAAGAAGCTGGAAAAAGACTTCACGGCCCTGGAACTGCAACATGTTCCTCGGGCTGACAACTCGGCGGCAGATGAACTCTCCATGAGGGCATCAACTTGGGCACCCGTGCCCGAGGGTGTCTTCGAAAGACGGCTGCTGAGACCCACCGCCCAGCCTGTCGAACTGGACGAAGGGGGCGAGACTAGCACCTCAAAGCTGGCGGTCCCGATGGAGTACCATCTATAGAACCCACCAAAGACTGTGTGTGCTACAGGGGGCCCTGCTAGCCCCTTAGCACCACAGCCAGTATCTCAGAGTGGTCCCGATGCATGGATCTCCGAGATCCAGGACTACCTGAAGGAAAATATCCTTCCTGAAGATCATGTGTCCGCAGAGCACATAATGCGGTTGGCTAAACGCTACACGGTGGTAGAGGGGGATCTTTACTGCCGTGGCGCCAATGGCATTCTCATGCGGTGCATCACCCAGGAGGAGGGCCGCAAGCTACTCATGGAGATCCATGGAGGAGAGTGCGGAAGTCATTCAGCATCCCGCGCATTGGTTGGTAAGGCCTTCCGGCATGGCTTTTACTGGCCAACAGCTCTCCAGGATGTAGCTGAGATGGTAAAGTCCTGCAAGGCGTGTCAATTCCATGCAAAGCAGATACACACACCAGCTCAGGCTCTACAGATGATTCCACCCTCCTAGCCATTCGCCGTATGGTGGGTGGATATCCTGGGACCATTCCCCACAGAGGCGGATCTCTGTTATGGTCCACTGGGGCCATGGCCCTACTCGTGAGAAAAAATATATTAGTACCCTCCTTAATTATTCCGGCCCATTATTCTATAGCATCGTGCCGTCGTTTGCCCTGCCCCTGCCTGCTGATCGCGATTAGTTTCCGTCCGCCGGCGACGCCGCCGTAAAGCAAACGACGAAGCTGCCAGCCTGCTGCGTCTGCTGCCTGCCCATCGGCCACTCAGCCAGTGCCCAGCGACCAGCCCGCCACCTGCTACACTGCGCAGCACGCCCTTCAGGTCAACCAGTCGGTCCATCCCACCACGGCGCCACCTGCTGGCTACTGCTGCACTGCACGGGCAGCACACCCTTCAGGTCAGGATCAACAGATCAAGTAAAGTTGGTTTATATTGTCTCTCAATTCTACACTCATTTTATTTATTTGTTGTAGTTGTAGAAAATGAAGAGAAGTAGAACAATAGCATCATATTTTACTCAACCGATCACTCCTATAATACAATCCAGTCAACCTCCTCATGGAATAAATTTGGAACCGGTAGTAGAGACGGTAGAAACTGAAGCTCAACCTAGTAATGTGCAGCAAACTATTCTTGGTGTTGTACCTAATCAGAATGGAGTTATAGCTGATCCTGGCCTTCGAGTTCCAATTGAGGATTTGGATCCAAATATTAGGGATGCTATAAAAAGAGAGTATATTTTGATGGGTCCATGTCAACCAAAAGGTCATAGTTATCCACAAAGAATAATATGTGGGCGCAATCGACGATTTCAGGAAGATTGGTTTAATAATCATGCATGGTTGGAGTACAGTATTGCCAAGGATGCAACCTTTTGTTTTTATTGCTACCTCTTTAAGCAACCAAGAGCTGAAAATTATGTGTTGATTCCTTCACAAATGTTGGGTTCCGTGGATGGAAGGATGGTCGCAAATTAATTGAGGGACATGATAAAGGTGTTGCTCATAATAATGATAGAAGGCATTATGAAGATTACAAAAATCAAAGGCAAAGTGTGCCATATGCTATGACATCTGGTGCCAATAAGGTGGATAATGAATATAAAAGTCGTATGATTGTTATACTTGAAGTTATCAGATTTCTTTTGCTTCAGGCTCTTGCATTTCGTGGACATGATGAGTCCTCTTCCTCGAGCAACAAGGGAAATTTTTTAGAGATGATAGAATGGTATAAGAGCAAGGATAAAAATGTTGCACATTTGCTCCGTACTAATCAAATGACTTCACCGTCAATTCAAAAAGACTTGTGCAAAGCTTGTGCTGATTTAACCAGCAAAGTTATTATTGAAGATATTGGAGGTAGAAACTTTTCAGTTCTTGTTGATGAGGCCCGAGATGCATCTATAAAGGAACAAATGACTGTTATATTGAGGTATGTTAATGCACGAGGTCAAGTTATTGAAAGATTTCTTGGTATTGAAGAGGTTGCTGACACGACATCGTATTCTCTAAAGCAAGCTTTGGATTCTATGCTTGCTTTTCATGGGTTGTCAATATCCAGATTGCGTGGACAAGGGTATGATGGGGCATCAAATATGAGGGGAGAATTTCATGGACGGCAAAGAAGAATATTAGATGAGAATCCATATGCTTTTTACATACATTGTTTTGCCCATCAATTGCAACTAGTTGTTGTTTCAGTTGCCAAGTGTTGTTCCTCAGTGTTTGATTTTTTTCAGACATCTACTCTAATTGTGAACACTGTCAATGCATCCTGTAAGCGAAGGGATCAATTGGCCCAACAACACCATGAAAATTTAGTGAACATGTTGGATAGAGGTGAACTTGTTTCCGGGAGAGGGAAAATCAAGAAACCAACCTTGTGCGACCTGGGGATACTCGATGGGGTTCACATCATAAGACCTTATGTCGTATTATTCACATGTGGGATGCAGTTCTAGAGGTGTTAGAGATTGTATCCGATGATGCCTCTAGTGGGGAAAAGAAATACACAGCAGCTGGATTGTTAAAACAAATGGAGAGTTTTGAGTTTGTTCTTGTACTGCATCTTATGATCAGACTATTGGGCAAAACTAATGATCTGTCACAGTGTTTGCAAAAGAAGGATCAAAATATTGTTCGTGCTATAGGGTTGATTGGGACAACACTGCAGAAAATGAATGACATACGGGAGAATGGTTGGGACGAGTTATTTGCAAAGGTAGAAAACTTTTGTCTTCTACATCACATCATTGTGCCAAAGACGGATGATACATTAACTTTTTGAGGTCGCTCAAGAGGTCGTGGTGGACAGTTGGTAACATATTTTCATCACTTCAAAAATGAAATCTTTAATGTTGTCCATGACCAAATAATTGTGGAATTAAATAATCGTTTTGCTGAAAGGTCCACTCAACTATTGAGATGCATTGCTTGTTTAGACCCACGGAATTCTTTTGCAAACTTTGATGAAGATAAATTAATAGAACTTGCTCAAATTTATGTTGTTGACTTCACCCAATATGATTGCATTGTCCTTCGCAACCAACTTGAGATGTTTGTTAATGATGCAAGGGTGGATGCAAGTTTTACATGTTGCAATGACCTTGGAGATCTTGCTATAAAGATGGTGCAGACTGATAGACATACAACATTTCCTTTGGTCTATCGTCTTGTTGAGTTGGCTTTGATTTTGCCGGTTGCTACTGCCACAGTTGAAAGAGCTTTCTCAGTGATGAAAATTGTAAAGACTGATTTGAGGAATAAGATGGGGAGTGACGGGCTCAATCATAGGATGGTATGCTATATTGAACGAGACATTTTTTCAAGTATTCCAAATGATAAGATTTTATACCAGTTTCAAGAAATGAAGTCTCGCATGAAAATGTTGCCTAAACAACATCAATCTACTAGTGTTAATGGTATGTTCAGAAATGCGGTCTGATTCGATTGTTGATGCAGAAACAAGAAGCTAAGTTGAACAAATACAATAATTCTTCATCGATTAGGTACTTATTCTTGTTTGTCAATTAGTCTGTGCTAAATTTTTTTTGAATGGCCCTAGTCCTGTCGTGAGCAAAGTTCCGCCAATGATTCCCCAGGGCCGTCGGCGGTACCGGTTCCTCTTTGTCGCCATCGACAAGTTCACGAAGTGGCCTGAGGCCACCCCTGTGGTTAGCATCACCCATGGTGCTGCTGTTGCCTTCCTCAAGTCGATCGTCTGCAGATTCGGGGTCCCAAGCCATATCATTATGGACAACGGGACCCAGTTTACAAGTCGGTTCTTCCAGGAGTATTGCGAGGGCGTCGGCACCCAACTCTGCTTTGCGTCTGTGGCTCATCCCAGGAGCAACGACCAAGTTGAGAGGGCAAATGCAGAGATCCTCAGGGGACTGAAGACACGCACCTATGACTGCTTGAAAAAGCATGGTGCAAATTGGACCAATGAGCTACTGTCCGTGCTATGGGGGAACCGGAACACACCCAGCCGAGCTACCGGGGAGACCCCGTTCTTCCTGGTCTACGGGGCCGAAGCCTGCCTTCCCCCGAAAATCCTTATGGGATCCCCACGGGTCCACTCATTTGATGAGTCTATGCAGGAACAGCAACGGCGTGAGGACGTGGACTTCATCGACGAGCGCGGATGACAAGCGGCGATCCGAAATGCACAATACAACTATGCGCCCAGGCACTACCACCAACGGTTCGTGAATAGTAGGGAGCTCAGGGTCGGGGACCTAGTCCTAAGGCGAGTACTGAACCGAGAAGGGCTCCACAAACTCTCCCCCATTTGGGAAGGACCCTTCAAGGTGATGGAAGTATGCTGACCCGGGTGTGTCCGCCTTGCCACAACTGAAGGAGTGCCTCTTCCTAACCCCTGGAACATAGAGCATCACCGTAAGTTCTATCCATAGGAGCAAGTCTGAAGGGTTAAGGTTTCTTCTTTTCGTAACTAGGTTGTGCATATGTGTACGTCAGTCTGGTGAGGTCCGCCCTCATAAGCCCGGCCTGTTGGTCTGCACCCATGCATATCAAGTTATAAAGAAAGGATTTACCCCCCAGATGTGCTTCTGTGATGGTTTTATTCTGCTGCAGTTTCCAGATATTATTTTTTATCTAAGCTACCCATACAGTTCCCACCCTTGCTGGTATGATGACATCCGAATTAAGTCAGGCTTGCAGTTCGGGACCCCTATCCAGATACAGGGGGTCCGACAACCTATGGGTCCGGTTCTAGAGAATGGGCACTTGTTTCCTGGGGTGGTCCAGAGCTGTGTAGCCGCTTAGCCTGGTCCTGTACCCTAAGCCTGCACCTCCACCACTCTGCAACGGGTGCCCTAGTATTTGGAGCTGTGATCTTATAGGTCCAGACATGAGGCTTGGCTTCCCAGACTCAATCCTGCAGGTCCTGTTGCATGAATCAAAGGATGACTGATACCAGACGATGGGTCCTATGGGTGTGCTACTAACACTTCCTAGCCAAAGCTGTGTACAGGTCCAGGTCCCAGTCGAGGCTACCTCCTGGGGGCCATTGCCAACTCTTTCTTAGGTATACTGGTATCCAGCCTCGACACGTCGAGCCTACATCCCAGGGGGGAAAGTACCAGGGAGGAGTTGGTAACGCCACACACAACAAGGACAAATAACATACAGATAAGTGCTAATACTGCTCGATAAATAGTACCCAAAAGTATCTTACAAAGACCAAAAATATTACAAAGCCGCTTCCCAGCGGGACCCTTGCCTTCTGTAGATCTAGCTACTCATCATCAGCAGGATCCCGCTGGAAACGTTCGGCCACCACTTCCACGGCATCTTGTACAGCTTCTCGGGCGGCATCTTCAGTGTCGGCCACCGGACCAGCGATCACCAGCTCCAAGGAGATGGCTGGGTCGTGGATCCGGAGGCACGTCAGGATGTACTCGATCACCGCCCGACAGAGCCTGCCTCCCTTGGCCTCTAGGCGGGCGCCAAGAATCTGGTCCAGGCGTCGGAGGCGGTCGGCGGTGGAGTCCAGCACCGGGAGCGCGTTGGAGATAGACATCGGCAGCTCCGACACCGGGATGGGACTCATCCTGAGCGGCACCAGTGTCGTGCTCGCCTCGTCGGCCCATGCAGCAATGCGCTGGACCCCGGCGCGATGCTATACCTGGAGATCTTCAAGTGCCTTCTTCGTCGCCTCCACCACCTGGGGCCCTGGTGCCACCTGCGCCGCCTGGAACCGGCGGACCCGCTCCTTCTCCTCCGCCTCAATCTCATGCTCGGCCAACAACTTCTTCCGCCTTTCAAGCATTTCCTCCTTGAAGGTGAGATCCTTCTCCCGCCTGGCGAGGTCCGTCTCCCGCCTGGCAAGGTCCGTCTCCCGCCTGGCGAGGTCCGTCTCCCGCCTGTCCAAGGACTCTCTTTTCGCTTTAAGCTTCTCCTCGGCGAGGGCGGCGTCGCGGGCCTTGCCCTCGAGCTCTCGCTGCAGCTTTTGCAGCCTCTCCACAGCCGCGGTCTGCTAGAACCGCTGCTCTAGGATTTTGTTGAAGGCACTCAGCTTCGCCTGGAGCTTTGTGACGACCTCCTCCCTCTGGTTCAAGGCCTCCTCCTTCTTGGCCAGCCTCTTCTCCTTCCTGCCCACCTCCAACTCCCGGGCGTACACCTTCTGGAGGTCCTTTTTGTAGTCCTTGCGGTCCCTCTCAAGCTCGGACCGCTCAGAGGCAAACTGGCAGGACACCGCCTTGGTGTGCTCCTCCAGCTGGGTATGCCAGTCGCTGAGGCGCTGGTGTTCGGCCTCAAGCACCTCCCACTCCCGCAGGATCGCCGCCTCAGTCTCATGAAGAGCCTGATGGGCATGAGACAGCACCCGGGGGAGGAGAACCGGCGCCGGACCGGAGCCGCCGCCCAAAAACCACCTCCGTCTCCTCCAGAGTGGGCGGCGGGATGGAGCTTGACGCGCCCCCCGCGTTGACCTCAATGGCGGGGGCGGGCGCAGTTGGGGCCTCTTCTGCCGCTGCCGACGGTGTACTCGACGGCATCGCCATCGTTGAGGCTGTGGTAGCCGTCGGAGCAGTTGGGACCCCCTCCGCCGCTGCGACGCCGCTTGGCATTGGCGCCGCTGCTGCCGGACCCCCAGCTGGAGCATGGGAGCCCGGT
This sequence comes from Zea mays, assembly GCF_902167145.1. NCBI lineage: Eukaryota > Viridiplantae > Streptophyta > Magnoliopsida > Poales > Poaceae > Zea > Zea mays. The sequence goes on along the minus strand of NC_050103.1, from coordinate 155,512,491 downwards.
GGCGCTGTCTCGGCGGCAGCAGTCAGGGGCGGAGGAGGCGCGACCTTGGGAGCAGAGGGGGAGGAAGCCCTGACAAACAAAGGATGGGTTAAAACCCGTCGGCATGATAAATATACTAATCAAAAGAAAGGGGCTCCACTCACTTGGGGCCCTAAACCTTCCAGCGACCCTGGAAGTGGGGCGACCGATGCTTTTGCTGTTGCTGCTGCTGTTGTTGTTGCTGCTGCTGGTGCCCCTGGGGGAGATCATCCCCAGGTGGTGGTGGCGGCGGCAGGACCAATGGCGGCGGTGGTTGTGGTGGCGGCGAACCCGATGGTGGTGCTGGCGGCGGACTGACGCGCCTCTGCGCGCCCTGGGCCTGGGAGCCGGCTTCCTCGGCCCCACCAGCAGTCCGCTGACACTTCTGGGAGGGTCCGAGATGAACGACCCATCAGCACGGCGCAGCCTGCGCCGCCTCTCCTCTTCCGAGCCCTCGGAGCTACCTGGGGCGGAGGCACCGCTTGTAGCCCCTTTGCCCTTGTCCAAGGGGTTGGGGGCCACGGCGGGACCGACATTGGGGGCCGGACCGGCGGGCTGGGGACCTCCAGCCGGTACACCGGGGATCCAAATCCCGTGGAGGGGGTCCCGACCACCCGTCTGATGAACCGCCACACCGCTCTCATCAAGGGTCGGCAGCGAGGCCAACACCGCCGTCCGCATCCCTGGATCATCACAAAGCGCCGGGATGTCCTGGGGGAGCATCAAGGATTCAAGGATAAAGGACTCACCAGTAATCCCCTTCACCAGGAGTTCCAGCTCCTCCCAGGACAGATCGGTACCCAGCCCACGCTGGATCCTGCCGATATCATTCGGGCTGGTGAACCAGCAGCACAAGCGCGGCCTCCTCTGCAGCGGCATGACCCGGTGAAAGTCGCCTAGAGGGGGTGAATAGGGTGAAACTGAAATTTACAAACTTAATCACAACTACAAGCCGGGTTAGCGTTAGAAATATAAACGAGTCCGAGAGAGAGGGTGCAAAACAAATCGCAAGCGAATAAAGAGTGTGACACGCGGATTTGTTTTACCGAGGTTCGGTTCTCGCAAACCTACTCCCCGTTGAGGAGGCCACAAAGTGAGAGCACCTAGAGGGGGGGTGAATAGGTGATCCTATGAAACTTAGACTTATAGCCACAAAAACTTGTTAAGTGTTAGCACAATAATCGCCAAGTGGCTAGAGAGGAGTCTCAACAAAACACAATACCACAAGAGATCAAACACAGAGATGACACAGTGGTTTATCCCATGGTTCGGCCAAGACCAACGCTTGCCTACTCCACATTGTGGCGTCCCAACGGACGAGGGTTGCAATCAACCCCTCTCAAGCGGTCCAAAGACCAACTTGAATACCACGGTGTTTTGTTTTGCCTTTCAATATCCCGTTTGCGAGGAATCTCCACAACTTGGAGTCTCTCGCCCTTACACTTGAGATTCAAAAAGAAATACGGAGTAAGGGAGGGAAGCAACACACACAAATCCACAGCAAAATGCGCACACACACGGCCAAGAGTCGAGCTCAAAAGACTATGTCAAAGTTCTCACTAGAACGAAGCTCGAATCACTGAGAATGACAAACGAATGCGCAAAGACTGAGTGTGGATGATCAAGAATGCTCTAAGGTTGCTTGGTTTTCTCCTCCATGCGCCTAGGGGTCCCTTTTATAGCCCCAAGGCAGCTAGGAGCCGTTGAGAGCAATTCTGGAAGGCTGATCTTGCCTTCTGTCGACTGGCGCACCGGACAGTCCGGTGTACACCGGACACAGTCCGGTGCCCGATTTCTTTCCTTAAACGGCGCAGCCGACCGTTGCAGATCTGGGAGCCGCTGGCGCACCGGACATGTCCGGTGCACACCGGACAGTCCGGTGCCCCCTTCCGACCGTTGGCTCGGCCACGTGTCCCGCGCAGATCGCGCGGCCGACCGTTGGCCCGACCGACCGTTGGCTCACCGGACAGTCCGGTGCACACCGGACAGTCCGGTGAATTATAGCCGTACGCCGTCGGCGAATTCCCGAGAGCGGCTTCTTCACGCCGAGTCAGCCTGGCGCACCGGACACTGTCCGGTGCACCACCGGACAGTCCGGTGTGCCAGACTGGGCTGAGTCTTGGCTGTACACAGCCAAGCTTTTTTCCATCTCTTTTCTTTTCTTCTTCTTTCTGTTTCTAACACTTAGACAAGTATATTAGTACTCAAAACCAATGTACTAAGGCTTAGAAACATACCTTTACTCTTGATTTGCACTTTGTTCATCCATGGGCATAAATTCACATTTAAGCACTTGTGTTTGCACTCAATCACCAAAATACTTAGAAATGGCCCAAAGGCACATTTCCCTTTCAATCTCCCCCTTTTTGGTGATTTATGTCAACACAACATAAAGCAACTAGAACAAGTGCAATATTACTTCAAATAAAAACTAAATTTGAGTTTTATTCAATTTTGGCATATATGGATCATCCTTTGCCACCACTTGGTTTGTTTTTGCAAATCAAACTCAAATCTCTATCTCTAAGTCAAACACACATGTTGAAGCATAAAGAGAGTCATTCCAAAAGAGTGATCAAGGATTTCAAAAACTCCCCCTTTTTCCCATAATTAACACTTCTCCCCACAAGAGGCCAACTTTTGACAAAAGAGACAATGCAAGAGTTTAGGCCAAACCTTAGGCCAAACCAAAAGCTCTATTCTACTATTTTCAAAGTTTCTCAAGTGGTAGCTGATCCATCTATTGCTTTGGCCTTTATTTTCTCCCCCTTTGGCATCAAGCACCAAAACGGGATCAATCTTGGCCCTTTAACCCCATTGCCTTACCAAAATCTTCAATAAGAGTACAAAGGCAATAAGAATACATAAGATGAACTTGGAATAAGTTACCCTCTCATCGGAGTGCAGTGGAAGTCTTTCATGATCCAAGTCCACCTTTTCCCTTTCAAATCTCCTTCGAGACTAAATCAAGCATAACTCAAGCATGTGGTTAGTCTCAAAGGGTCAAGTTGTAACACATCTCCCTCTAAACATGTGCATCACTTTGCAACAGACTTGTGAGGTCCAGGGAGTGTTTGTACAACTTGAGCACCATAATATGCAACAAAATGCAGAATGAACATGATCAAAGGCATAAACACATGTATGCTACAATTCAATCCAAGTTCCGCGAATCTAGGACATTTAGCTCACTACGCAGCCTGCAAAAGGTCTTCTCATCTAGAGGCTTGGTAAAGATATCGGCTAGCTGGTTCTCGGTGCTAACATGAAACACTTCGATATCTCCCTTTTGCTGATGGTCTCTCAAAAAGTGATGCCGGATGTCTATGTGCTTTGTGCGGCTGTGCTCAACAGGATTTTCCGCCATGCGGATAGCACTCTCATTATCACATAGGAGTGGGACTTTGCTCAGATTGTAGCCAAAGTCCCTGAGGGTTTGCCTCATCCAAAGTAGTTGCGCACAACACTGACCTGCGGCAACATACTCGGCCTCAGCGGTGGATAGGGCAACAGAGGTTTGTTTCTTAGAGTTCCATGACACCAGGGACCTTCCTAAGAATTGGCACGTCCCCGATGTACTCTTCCTGTCGACCTTACATCCAGCATAGTCGGAATCTGAATATCCAATCAAGTCAAAGGTAGACCCCGTTGGATACCAGAGCCCGAAGCAAGGCGTAGCAACTAAATATCTAAGGATTCGCTTCACTGCCACTAAGTGACATTCCTTAGGATCGGATTGAAATCTAGCACACATGCATACGCTAAGCGTAATATCCGGTCTACTAGCACATAAATAAAGTAAAGACCCTATCATTGACCGGTATGCCTTTTGATCAACGGACTTACCTCCTTTGTTGAGGTCAGTGTGTCCGTCGGTCCCCATCGGAGTCTTTGCGGGCTTGGCGTCCTTCATCCCAAACCGCTTCAGCAAGTCTTGCGTGTACTTCGTTTGGGAGATGAAGGTGCCGTCCTTGAGTTGCTTCACTTGGAACCCAAGGAAGTAGTTCAACTCGCCCATCATCGACATCTCGAATTTCTGCGTCATCACCTTGCTAAACTCTTCACAAGACTTTTTATTAGTAGAACCAAATATTATGTCATCGACATAAATTTGGCACACAAACAAATCACCATCACATGTCTTAGTGAAAAGAGTTGGGTCGGCTTTCCCAACCTTGAAAGCATTAGCAATTAAGAAATCTCTAAGGCATTCATACCATGCTCTTGGGGCTTGCTTAAGTCCATAGAGCGCCTTAGAGAGCTTACACACGTGGTCGGGATACCGTTCATCCTCGAAGCCAGGGGGTTGCTCTACGTACACCTCCTCCTTGATTGGCCCGTTGAGGAAAGCGCTCTTCACATCCATTTGGAACAACCTGAAAGAATGGTGAGCGGCATATGCTAGCAAGATACGTATGGACTCTAGCCTAGCCACAGGAGCGAAAGTCTCCTCAAAGTCCAAACCTGCGACTTGGGCATAACCTTTTGCCACAAGTCGAGCCTTGTTCCTTGTCACCACTCCGTGCTCGTCTTGTTTGTTGCGGAACACCCACTTGGTTCCCACAACATTTTTCTTAGGACGAGGCACCAGCGTCCAAACTTCATTCCTCTTGAAGTTGTTGAGCTCCTCCTGCATGGCCAACACCCAGTCTGGATCTAGCAAGGCCTCTTCTACCCTGAAAGGCTCAATAGAAGAGACAAAGGAGTAATGTTCACAAAAATTAACTAATCGAGACCGAGTAGTTACTCCCTTGCTAATGTCACCTAGAATTTGGTCGACGGGATGATCCCTTTGAATCATCGCTCGAACATGGGTTGGAGGTGCCGGTTCCGCTTCTTCCTCCATGACTTGATCATCTTGTGCTCCCCCTTGATCACACGCCTCCTTTTGATGAACCTGTTCATCGTCTTGAGTTGGGGGATGCACCGTTGTTGAGGAAGAGGGTTGACCTCGTTCATCTTGTTCCTGTGGCCGAACTTCTCCAATTGCCATGGTCCGTATAGCGGCCGTCGGAACATTTTCTTCATCTACATCATCACAATCAACAACTTGCTCTCTTGGAGAGCCATTAGTCTCATCAAATACAACGTCGCTAGAGACTTCAACCAAACCCGATGATTTGTTGAAGACTCTATACGCCTTTGTATTTGAGTCATAACCTAACAAAAACCCTTCTACAGCTTTGGGAGCAAACTTAGAATTTCTACCCTTCTTCACTAGAATGTAGCACTTGCTCCCAAATACACGAAAGTAAGATACATTGGGTTTGTTACCGGTTAGTAGCTCATACGACGTCTTCTTGAGGAGGCGATGAAGGTAGACCCTGTTGATGGCGTGGCAAGCCGTGTTCACGGCTTCCGTCCAAAAGCACTCGGGGGTCTTGAACTCTCCTAGCATCGTCCTCGCCATATCGATGAGTGTCCTGTTCTTCCTCTCTACCACACCATTTTGCTGTGGTGTGTAGGGAGCGGAGAACTCGTGCTTTATCCCTTCCTCCTCAAGGAACTCCTCCACTTGAAGATTCTTGAACTCGGACCCGTTGTCGCTCCTTATCTTCTTCACCTTGAGCTCAAACTCATTTTGAGCTCTCCTGAGGAAGCGCTTGAGGGTCCCTTGGGTTTCAGACTTATCCTGCAAAAAGAACACCCAAGTGAAGCGGGAAAAGTCATCAACAATAACTAGACCATACTTACTTCCTCCTATGCTCAGATAGGCGACGGGTCCGAAGAGGTCCATATGCAGCAGCTCCAAAGGTCTTGAGGTGGTCATCACATTCTTGCTGTGATGTGCTCCTCCCACTTGTTTACCTGCTTGACAAGCTGCACAAGGTCTATCTTTTTCGAATTGCACGTTAGTTAAACCTATCACGTGTTCTCCCTTTAGAAGCTTGTGAAGGTTCTTCATCCCCACATGTGCTAAGCGGCGATGCCACAGCCAGCCTATGCTAGTCTTAGCTATTAAGCATGCATCTAGACCGACTTCTTCTTTTACAAAATCAACTAAATAAAGTTTGCCGTCTAATACACCCTTAAAAGCTAGTGAACCATCACTTCTTCTAAAGACAGACACATCTACATTTGTAAATAGACAGTTATATCCCATATTGCATAATTGACTAACCGATAGCAAATTATATCCTAGAGACTCTACTAAAAACACATTAGAGATAGAGTGCTCATTAGAAATTGCAATTTTACCTAACCCTTTTACCTTGCCTTGATTCCCATCACCGAATATGATTGAATCTTGGGAATCCTTATTCTTGACGTAGGAGGTGAACATCTTCTTCTCCCCCGTCATATGGTTTGTGCATCCGCTGTCAATAATCCAGCTTGAACCCCCGGATGCATAAACCTGCAAGGCAAATTTAGGCTTGGGTTTTAGGTACCCAACTCATGTTGGGTCCTATAAGGTTAGCACAAATATTCTTAGGGACCCAAATGCAAGTTTTGTCTCCCTTGCATCTTGCCCCTAACTTCCTAGCAATTACCTTTCTATTCTTTCTACAAATTGCAAAGGAAGCATTCAAAGCATGATATATTGTAGAAGGCTCATTAACTCCTAGGAATATTAACAACATTTCTCCTAGGCATATTATGAACAACATCCCTTCTACCAACATTTCTATCATGCACATATGAAGAACTGGAAGCAAACATAGCATGGGAAAAATCATCGTACGCATTATAACTCCTATAAGCATTTCTAGTTTGTCTCCTACCATGATACAAAAAGGCATGGTTCTTTTTAGCACTAGTAGCCATAGGGGCCTTCCCGTTCTCCTTAGCGGGAATGGGAGCCTTATGGCTTGTTAAGTTCTTGGCTTCCCTCTTGAAACCAAGTCCATCCTTAATTGAGGGGTGTCTACCGATCGTGTAGGCATCCCTTGCAAATTTCAGTTTATCAAATTCATTCTTGCTAGCCTTAAGTTGGGCATTAAGACTAGTCAATTCCTCAGTTAATTTGGAAATTGAAACTAAATGATCACTACAAGCATCAACATCGAAATCTTTACACCTAGTGCAAATCTCAACATGTTCTACACAAGAATTAGATTTACTAGCTACTTCAAGTTTAGCATTTAAGTCATCATTAACACTCTTTAAAGTAGCAATGGTTTCATGACAAGAAGATAGTTCACTAGAAAGCACTTTATTTCTTTTAACTTCTAAAGCATAAGATTTTTGTGCCTCTACAAATTTGTCATGCTCTTCATACAAAAGGTCCTCTTGTTTTTCTAAGAGTCTATCTTTTTCATTCAAGGCATCAATCAATTCATTAATTTTATCTACTTTAGTTCTATCCAATCCCTTGAACAAACTAGAGTAATCTATTTCATCATCACTAGACTCATCATCACTGGAAGAATCATAAGTGACATTGTTTTGATTACATACCTTCTTCTCCCTTGCCATAAGGCATGTGTGACGCTCGTTGGGGAAGAGGGATGACTTGTTGAAGGCAGTGGCGGCGAGTCCTTCATTGTCGGAGTCGGAGGAGGAGAAATCCGAATCCCACTCCTTTCCGATATGTGCCTCGCCCTTGGCCTTCTTGTAATGCTTCTTCTTTTCCCTCTTGCTCCCGTGTTCCTGGTCACTATCATTATCGGGACAGTTAGCAATAAAATGACCAAGCTTACCGCATTTGAAGCATGATCGCTTTCCCTTGGTCTTAGTCTTGCTTGGCTGTCCCTTGCGACCCTTTAGTGTCGTCTTGAATCTTTTGATGATGAGGACCATTTCTTCATCATTAAGACCGACCGCCTCAATTTGCGCCACCTTGCTGGGTAGCGCCTCCTTGCTCCTTGTTGCCTTGAGAGCAATGGGTTGAGGCTCATGGATTGGGCCATTCAACGCGTCGTCCACGTACCTCGCCTCCTTGATCATCATTCGCCCGCTTACAAATTTTCCAAGAATTTCTTCGGGCGACATCTTGATGTACCTAGGATTTTCACGAATATTGTTCACCAAGTGAGGATCAAGAACGGTAAATGACCTTAGCATTAGGCGGACGACGTCGTGATCCGTCCATCGCGTGCTTCCGTAGCTCCTTATTTTGTTGATAAGGATCTTAAGCCGGTTGTATGTTTGTGTCGGCTCCTCGCCCCTTATCATCGCGAATCGTCCGAGCTCGCCCTCCACCAACTCCATCTTGGTGAGTAAGGTAACATCATTCCCCTCATGAGAGATCTTGAGGGTGTCCCAAATCTGCTTGGCATTGTCCAAGCCGCTCACCTTGTGATACTCGTCCCTGCACAAAGAGGCTAGCAACACAGTAGTAGCTTGTGCATTTTTATGAATCTGTTCATTAATAACCGAAGGGCTATCCGAGCTATCAAATTTCATTCCACTTTCCACAATCTCCCAAATGCTTGGATGGAGAGAAAATAGGTGAGTACGCATTTTGTGACTCCAAAATCCGTAGTCCTCTCCATCAAAGTGAGGAGGCTTGCCAAGTGGAATGGGGAGCAAATGAGCATTTGAGCTATGCGGAATGCGCGAATAATCAAAAGAAAAGTTTGAGTTAACCGTCTTTTGTTTGTCATAGTCGTTGTCGTCGTTGTCCTTTTGGGAAGAGGAAGATTCGTCGCTGTCGTCGTAGTAGACGATCTCCTTGATGCGCCTTGTCTTCTTCTTCTTCCCTTCCTTCCGTCTATGGCCCGAGCCAGAGTCGATAGGCTTGTCATCTTTGGGCTCGTTGACGAAGGACTCCTTCTCCTTATCGTTGATCACGATTCCCTTCCCCTTAGGATCCATCTCTTCGGGCGGTTAGTCCCTTTTTTTTGAAGAGAACGGCTCCGATACCAATTGAGAGCACCTAGAGGGGGGGGGTGAATAGGTGATCCTGTGAAACTTAGACTTATAGCCACAAAAACTTGTTAAGTGTTAGCACAATAATCGCCAAGTGGCTAGAGAGGAGTCTCAACAAAACACAATACCACAAGAGATCAAACACAGAGATGACACAGTGGTTTATCCCGTGGTTCGGCCAAGACCAACGCTTGCCTACTCCACGTTGTGGCGTCCCAACGGACGAGGGTTGCAATCAACCCCTCTCAAGCGGTCCAAAGACCAACTTGAATACCACGGTGTTTTGTTTTGCCTTTCAATATCCCGTTTGCGAGGAATCTCCACAACTTGGAGTCTCTCGCCCTTACACTTGAGATTCACAAAGAAATACGGAGTAAGGGAGGGAAGCAACACACACAAATCCACAGCAAAATGCGCACACACACGGCCAAAAGTCGAGCTCAAAAGACTATGTCAAAGTTCTCACTAGAACGAAGCTCGAATCACTGAGAATGACAAACGAATGCGCAAAGACTGAGTGTGGATGATCAAGAATGCTCTAAGGTTGCTTGGTTTTCTCCTCCATGCGCCTAGGGGTCCCTTTTATAGCCCCAAGGCAGCTAGGAGCCGTTGAGAGCAATTCTGGAAGGCTGATCTTGCCTTCTGTCGACTGGCGCACCGGACAGTCCGGTGTACACCGGACACTGTCCGGTGCCCGATTTCTTTCCTTAAACGGCGCAGCCGACTGTTGCAGATCTGGGAGCCGCTGGCGCACCGGACATGTCCGGTGCACACCGGACAGTCCGGTGCCCCTTCCGACCGTTGGCTCGGCCACGTGTCCCGCGCAGATCGCGCGGCCGACCGTTGGCCCGGCCGACCGTTGGCTCACCGGACAGTCCGGTGCACACCGGACAGTCCGGTGAATTATAGCCGTACGCCGTCGGCGAATTCCCGAGAGCGGCTTCTTCACGCCGAGTCAGCCTGGCGCACCGGACACTGTCCGGTGCACCACCGGACAGTCCGGTGTGCCAGACTGGGCTGAGTCTTGGCTGTACACAGCCAAGCTTTTTTCCATCTCTTTTCTTTTCTTCTTCTTTCTGTTTCTAACACTTAGACAAGTATATTAGTACTCAAAACCAATGTACTAAGGCTTAGAAACATACCTTTACTCTTGATTTGCACTTTGTTCATCCATGGGCATAAATTCACATTTAAGCACTTGTGTTTGCACTCAATCACCAAAATACTTAGAAATGGCCCAAAGGCACATTTCCCTTTCACAAAGGCCGGGTCTTTTTCAACCCTTTCCCTCTCTCAAACGGTCCCTCGGACCGAGTGAGCTTTCTCTTCTCAAATCAACCGGGAACAAAACTTCCCCGCAAGGACCACCACACAATTGGTGTCTCTTGCCTCGGTTACAAGTGAGTATTGATCTCAAGAAAGAATGAGGAAGAAGAAAGCAATCCAAGCGCAAGAGCTCAAAAGAACACGATAAATCTCTCTCACTAGTCACTAAAGCTTTGTGTGGAATTAGAGAGGATTTGATCACTTGGGTGTGTCTAGAATTGAATGCTAGAGCTCTTGTAAGTAGTTGGAAGGTGGAAAACTTGGATATCTTGAATGTGAGGTGGTTGAGGGTATTTATAACCCCAACCACCAAACTAGCCGTTTGGTGGAGGCTGTCTGTCGTATGGTGCACTGGACAGTCCGGTGCACACCGGACAGTGTCCGGTGCGCCAGCCACGTCACCAGGCCGTTGGGTTCCGACTGTTGGAGCTCTGACTGCTGGGCCTGCCTGGATGTCCGGTGGCACACCGGACATGTACTGTAGAGTGTCCGGTGCGCCGTCTCGCGCGTGCCTGACTTCTGCGTGCTCTGGCGCGCATTAAATGACTCTGCAGGTGACCGTTGGCGCGAAGTACCGTTGGTCCGCTGGCTCACCGGACAGTCTGGTGTACACCGGACATGTCCGGTGAATTATAGCGGAGCGCATTCCCGAAGCTGGCGAGTTCAGAGTCGCTTCATTCCTGGAGCACCGGACACTGTCCGGTGTACACCGGACAGTCCGGTGAATTATAGCGGAGCGCCTCTGAGTTTTCCCAAAGGTGAAGAGTTCAGCGTGAAGTCCCCTGGTGCACCGGACACTGTCCGGTGGCACACCGGACAGTCCGGTGCGTCAGACCAGGGCACACTTCGGTTATCCCTTGCTCTCTTTGTTGAACCCAATTCTTGGTCTTTTTATTGGCTAAGTGTGAACCTTTGGCACCTGTATAACTTATACACTAGAGCAAACTAGTTAGTCCAATTATTTGTGTTGGGCAATTCAACCACCAAAATAAATTAGGAACTAGGTGTAAGCCTAATTCCCTTTCAATCTCCCCCTTTTTGGTGATTGATGCCAACACAAACCAAAGCAAATGTAGAAGTGCATAATTGAACTAGTTTGCATAATGTAAGTGCAAAGGTTGCTTGAGTTGAGCCAATATAAATACATATAATATATGCATGGATTGTTTCTTTAATTTTTGACATTTTGGACCACTCTTGCACCATATGTTTTGTTTTTGCAAATTCTTTTGTAAATCCTTTTCAAAGTTCTTTTGCAAATAGTCAAAGGTAAATGAATAAGATTTTGCGAAGCATTTTCAAGATTTGAAATTTTCTCCCCCTGTTTCAAATGCTTTTCTTTTGACTAAACAAAACTCCCCCTTAAATGAAATTCTCCTCTTTGTGTTCAAGAGGGTTTTAAGATATCAATTTTGAAAATTCTACTATCTCCCCCTTTTGAACTAAAAAAGATACCAATTTGAAATTTCCAATTTGAAAATCATTTTTAAAATTAGGTGGTGGTGTGGTCCTTTTGCTTTGGGCTAATACTCTCTCCCCCTTTGGCATGAATCGCCAAAAACGGAGTCATTAGAGCCCTTTTAACTTCTTTCTCCCCTTTGGTAAATAAAATATGAGTGAAGATTATACCAAAGACGGAGTCCTTTTGCTTTGGACTCAGGCTCTCTCCCCAAAAGATGGAGAGTTGCCCGGAGCGACGGCGAAGGATGAGTTACGGAGTGGAAGCCTTTGTCTTCGCCGAAGACTCCAATTCCCTTTCAATACACCTATGACTTGGTTTGAAATTCACTTGAACATACATTAGTCATAGTATATGAAAAAGACATGATCAAAGGTATATGAATGAGCTATGTGTGCAATTCAACAAAAGAAATTCCTAGAATCAAGAATATTTAGCTCATGCCTAAGTTTGTTGAAAGTTTGTTCATCAAGTGGCTTGGTAAAGATATCAGCTAATTGATCTTTAGTGTTAATATATGAAATCTCGATATCTCCCTTTTGTTGGTGATCCCTGAGAAAATGATACCGAATGGCTATATGTTTAGTGCGGCTATGCTCAATGGGATTATCCGCCATGCGGATTGCACCCTCATTATCACATAGAAGAGGAACTTTGGTTAATTTGTAACCATAGTCTCTAAGGGTTTGCCTCATTCAAAGTAGTTGCGCGCAACAATGTCCTGCGGCAATGTACTCGGCTTCGGCGGTAAAAAGAGCTACGGAATTTTGCTTCTTTGAAGCCCAAGACACCAAGGATCTCCCCAAGAACTGGCAAGTCCCCGATGTGCTCTTTCTATTGATTTTACACCCCGCCCAATCGGCATCCGAATAACCAATCAAATCCAATGTGGATCCCCTAGGATACCAAAGCCCAAACTTAGGAGTATAAACTAAATATCTCAAGATTCGTTTTACGGCCGTAAGGTGAGCTTCCTTAGGGTCGGCTTGGAATCTTGCACACATGCATATGGAAAGCATAATATCCGGTCGAGATGCACATAAATAGAGTAAAGAACCTATCATCAACCGGTATACCTTTTGATCGACGGATTTACCTCCCTCGTCGAGGTCAAGATGCCCATTGGTTCCCATGGGTGTCTTGATGGGTTTGGCATCCTTCATCCCAAACTTGCTTAGAATATCTTGAGTATACTTCGTTTGGCTAATGAAGGTGCCCTCTTGGAGTTGCTTCACTTGAAATCCTAAGAAGTACTTCAACTCCCCCATCATAGACATCTCGAATTTCTGTGTCATGATCCTACTAAACTCTTCACATGTAGACTCGTTAGTGGACCCAAATATAATATCATCAACGTAAATTTGGCATACAAACAAGTCATTTTCAAGAGTTTTAGTGAATAAAGTAGGATCGGCCTTTCCGACTTTGAATCCATTAGTAATAAGGAAATCTCTAAGGCATTCATACCATGCTCTTGGGGCTTGCTTGAGCCCATAAAGCGCCTTAGAGAGTTTATAAACATGGCTAGGATACTCACTATCTTCAAAGCCGGGAGGTTGCTCAACATAGACCTCTTCCTTGATTGGTCCATTGAGGAATGCACTCTTCACGTCCATTTGGTAAAGCTTAAAGCCATGGTAAGTAGCATAGGCTAATAATATGCGAATTGACTCAAGCCTAGCTATGGGTGCATAGGTTTCACCGAAATCCAAACCTTCGACTTGGGAGTATCCCTTGGCCACAAGTCGAGCTTTGTTCCTTGTCACCACACCATGCTCATCTTGCTTGTTGCGGAAGACCCACTTGGTTCCTACAACATTTTTGATTAGGACGTGGAACTAAATGTCATACCTCATTCCTAGTGAAGTTGTTGAGCTCCTCTTGCATCGCCACCACCCAATCCGAATCTTGTAGTGCTTCCTCTACCTTGTGTGGCTCAATAGAGGAAACAAAAGAGTAATGCTCACAAAAATGTGCAACCCGAGATCTAGTAGTTACCCCCTTATGAATATCGCCGAGGATAGTGTCGACGGGGTGATCTTGTTGGATTGCTTGATGGACTCTTGGGTGTGGCGGCCTTTGTTCTTCATCCTCCTTGTCTTGATCATTTGCATCTCCCCCTTGATCATTGTCGTCATCTTGAGGTGGCTCATTTGCTTGATCTTCTATTTCATCAACTTGAGCTTCATCCTCATTTTGAGTTGGTGGAGATGCTTGCGTGGAGGAGGATGGTTGATCTTGTGCATTTGGAGGCTCTTTGCATTCTTTAGGACACATATCCCCAATGGACATGTTCCTTAGCGCGATGCACGGAGCCCCTTCAACACCTATCTCATCAAGATCAACTTGCTCTACTTGAGAGCCGTTAGTCTCATCAAACACAACGTCACAAGAAACTTCAACTTGTCCGGAGGACTTGTTAAAGACTCTATATGCCCTTGTGTTTGAACCATACCCTAGTAAAAAGCCTTCTACGGTCTTAGGAGCAAATTTAGATTTTCTACCTCTTTTAACAAGAATAAAGCATTTGCTACCAAAGACTCTAAAATATGAAATATTGGGCTTTTTACCGGTTAGGAGTTCATATGATGTCTTCTTGAGGATTCGGTGTAGATACAACCGGTTGATGGCGTAGCAGGCGGTGCTGACCGCCTCGGCCCAAAACCGATCCGAAGTCTTGTACTCATCAAGCATGGTTCTTGCCATGTCCAATAGAGTTCTATTCTTCCTCTCCACTACACCATTTTGTTGTGGCGTGTAGGGAGAAGAGAACTCATGCTTGATGCCCTCCTCCTCAAGGAAGCCTTCAATTTGAGAGTTCTTGAACTCCGTCCCGTTGTCGCTTCTAATTTTCTTGATCCTTAAGCCGAACTCGTTTTGAGCCCGTCTCAAGAATCCCTTTAATGTCTCTTGGGTATGAGATTTTTCCTGCAAAAAGAATACCCAAGTGAAGTGAGAATAATCATCCACAATAACTAGACAGTACTTACTCCCGCCGATGCTTATGTAAGCTATCGGGCCGAATAGATCCATGTGTAGGAGCTCCAGTGGCCTGTCGGTCGTCATGGTGTTCTTGTGTGGATGATGGGCACCAACTTGCTTCCCTGCTTGGCATGCGCTACAAATCCTGTCTTTCTCAAAATGAACATTGGTTAATCCTAAAATGTGTTCTCCCTTTAGAAGCTTATGAATATTCTTCATCCCAACATGTGCTAGTCGGCGATGCCAGAGCCAGCCATGTTAGTCTTAGCAATTAAGCAAGTGTCGAGTTCAGCTCTATCAAAATTCACTAAGTATAGCTGACCCTCTAACACTCCCTTAAATGCTATTGAATCATCACTTCTTCTAAAGACAGTGACACCTACATCAGTAAAAAGACAATTGTAGCCCATTTTGCATAATCGAGAAACAGAAAGCAAATTGTAATCTAATGAATCTACAAGAAAAACGTTGGAAATAGAGTGGTCAGGTGATATAGCAATTTTACCCAATCCTTTGACCAAACCTTGATTTCCATCCCCGAATGTGATAGCTCGTTGGGGATCTTGGTTTTTCTCGTAGGAGGAGAACATCTTCTTCTCCCCTGTCATGTGGTTTGTGCACCCGCTGTCGATTACCCAACTTGAGCCCCTGGAGGCATAAACCTACAAAACAAGTTTAGTTCTTTACTTTAGGTACCCAAATGGTTTTGGGTCCTTTGGCATTAGATACAAGAACTTTGGGTACCCAAACACAAGTCTTTGATCCCTTGTGTTTGCCCCCAACATACTTGGCAACTACCTTGCCGGATTTGTTAGTTAAAACATAAGATGCATCAAAAGTTTTAAATGAAATGCTATGTTCATTTGATGCACTAGGAGTTTTCTTCTTAGGCAACTTAGCACGGGTTGGTTGCCTAGAGCTAGATGTCTCACCCTTATACATAAAAGCATGATTAGGGCCAGAGTGAGACTTCCTAGAATGAATTCTCCTAATTTTGCTCTCGGGATAACCGGCAGGGTACAAAATGTAACCCTCGTTATCCTGAGGCATGGGAGCCTTGCCCTTAACAAAATTAGACAATTTCTTAGTAGGGGCATTAAGTTTGACATTGCCTCCCTGTTGGAAGCCAATGCCATCCTTAATGCCAGGGCGTCTCCCACTATAGAGCATGCTTCTAGCAAATTTAAACTTTTCATTTTCAAGTTCATGCTCGGCAATTTTAGCATCTAGTTTAGCTATATGATCATTTTGTTGTTTAATTAAAGCCATGTGATCATGTATAGCATTAATATCAACATCTCTACATCTAGTGCAAATAGAAGTATGGTCAACGATAGATGTAGAGGGTTTGCAAGATTTTAATTCTACAATCTTAGCATGCAATATATCATTTTTACTTCTAAGGTCGGAAATGGTAGCATTGCAAACATCAAAATCTTTAGCCTTAGCAAGCAATTTTTCATTTTCATCTCTAAGGCTAGCAAGAGAAATGTTCAATTCTTTAATCTTAGCAAGCAAATCATCATTATCATTTCTAAGATTGGGAATTGAAACATTACAAGCAATAGAATCAACCTTAGCTAACAAATTAGCATTCTCATTTCTAAGGTTCTATAGTCTCATGGCAAGTGCTTAGCTCACTAGATAATTTTTCACATTTTTCAACCTCTAGAGCATAAGCATTTTTAACTTTAACATGCTTTTTGTTTTCCTTGATTAGGAAGTCCTCTTGGGAGTCCAAGAGATCATCCTTCTCATGGATGGCACTAATTAATTCATTTAATTTCTCCTTTTGTTGCATGTTTAAGTTGGCAAAAAGAGTGCGCAAATTATCTTCCTCATCACTAGCATTATCATCGCTAGAGGATTCATATCTAGTGGGGGATTTAGATTTAACCTTTTTCTTTTTGCCGTCCTTTGCCATGAGGCACTTGTGGTCGACGTTGGGGAAGAGAAGTCCCTTGGTGACGGCGATGTTGGCGGCGTCCTCGTCGGAGGAGGAGTCGCTAGAGCTTTCGTCGGAGTCCCACTCGCGACAAACATGGGCATCGCCGCCCTTCTTCTTGTAGTACCTTTTCTTCTCCTTTCTTCTCCCCTTCTTGTCGTCGCCCCTGTCACTGTCACTAGATAGTGGACATTTTGCAATAAAATGACCGGGCTTACCACATTTGTAGCATACTTTCTTGGAGCGGGGTTTGTAGTCCTTCCCCCTCCTTTGTTTGAGGATTTGGCGGAAGCTCTTGATGACGAGCGCCATTTCCTCGTTGTCGAGCTTTGAGGCGTCGATTGGTTGTCTACTTGGTGTAGACTCCTCCTTCTTCTCCTCCGTCGCCTTAAATGCGACCGGTTGTGCTTCGGACGTGGAGGGACCGTCAAGCTCATTGATCTTTCTTGAGCCTTTGATCATAAACTCAAAGCTCACAAAATTCCCGATTACTTCCTCGGGAGTCATTAGTGTATATCTAGGATTGCCACAAATTAATTGAACTTGAGTAGGGTTAAGGAAAATAAGAGATCTAAGAATAACCTTAACCATCTCATGGTCATCCCATTTTTTGCTCCCGAGGTTGCGCACTTGGTTCACCAAGGTTTTGAGCCGGTTGTACATGTCTTGTGGCTCCTCCCCTTGGCGAAGACGGAAGCGACCGAGCTAAAAATCATTTCCCGCTTGGTGATCTTGGTTAGTTCATCACCCTCGTGCGCGGTCTTGAGCACGTCCCAAACTTCCTTGGCGCTCTTTAATCCTTGCACCTTGTTGTACTCCTCCCTACTTAGAGAAGCGAGGAGTATGGTTGTGGCTTGGGAGTTGAAGTGCTCGATTTGGGCCACCTCGTCCTCATCATAATCCTCATCCCCTACGGATGGTACCTGTGCTCCAAACTCAACAACATTCCATATACTTTTGTGGAGTGAGGTTAGATGAAATTTCATTAAATCACTCCACCTAGCATAATCTTCACCGTTAAAGGTTGGCGGTTTGCCTAATGGAACGGAAAGTAATGGAGTATGTCTAGAAGTGCGAGGGTAGTGTAAGGGAATCTTACTAAACTTCTTGCGCTCATGGCGCTTAGAAGTTATGGAGGGCGCGTTGGAGCCGGATGTGGAAGGTGATGAGGTGTCGGTCTCGTAGTAGACCACCTTCCTCATCTTCTTTTTCTTGTCCCCAATCCGATGCGACTTGTGGGAAGAGGGTTTCTTTTCCTTCCCCTTCCCTTTGTTGCGGGACTCTCCCGATGAAGCTTTCCCGTGGCTTGTAGCGGGCTTGTCGCCGGTCTCCATCTCCTTCTTGGCGTGATCTCCTGACATCACTTCGAGCGGTTAGGCTCTAATGAAGCACCGGGCTCTGATACCAATTGAAAGTCGCCTAGAGGGAGGGTGAATAGGGCGAAACTAAAATTTACAAAGTTAATCACAACTATAAGCCGGGTTAGCGTTAGAAATATAAACGAGTTCGAGAGAGAGGGTGCAAAACAAATCGCAAGCGAATAAAGAGTGTGACACGCGGATTTGTTTTACCGAGGTTCGGTTCTCGCAAACCTACTCCCCGTCGAGGAGGCCACAAAGGTCGGGTCTTTTCAACCCTTTCCCTCTCTCAAACGGTCCCTCGGACCGAGTGAGCTTTCTCTTCTCAAATCAACCGGGAACAAAACTTCCCCGCAAGGACCACCACACAATTGGTGTCTCTTGCCTCGGTTACAAGTGAGTATTGATCTCAAGAAAGAATGAGGAAGAAGAAAGCAATCCAAGCGCAAGAGCTCAAAAGAACACGACAAATCTCTCTCACTAGTCACTAAAGCTTTGTGTGGAATTGGAGAGGATTTGATCACTTGGGTGTGTCTAGAGTTGAATGCTAGAGCTCTTGTAAGTAGTTGGAAGGTGGAAAACTTGGATATCTTGAATGTGAGGTGGTTGGGGGTATTTATAACCCCAACCACCAAACTAGCCGTTTGGTGGAGGCTGTCTGTCGTATGGTGCACTGGACAGTCCGATGCACACCGGACAGTGTCCGGTGCGCCAGCCACGTCACCAGGCCATTGGGTTCCGACCGTTGGAGCTCTGAATGCTGGGCCCGCCTGGATGTCCGGTGGCACACCGGACATGTACTGTAGAGTGTTCGGTGCGCCGTCTCGCGCGTGCCTGACTTCTGCGCGCTCTGGCGCGCATTAAATGACTCTGCAGGTGACCGTTGGCGCGAAGTAGCCGTTGCTCCGCTGGCTCACCGGACAGTCCGGTGTACACCGGACATGTCCGGTGAATTATAGCGGAGCGCATTCCCGAAGCTGGCGAGTTCAGAGTCGCTTCATTCCTAGAGCACCGGACACTGTCCGGTGTACACCGGACACTGTCCGGTGTACACCGGACAGTCCGGTGAATTATAGCGGAGCGCCTCTGAGTTTTCCCGAAGGTGAAGAGTTCAGCGTGAAGTCCCCTGGTGCACCGGACACTGTCCGGTGGCACACCGGACAGTCCGGTGCGTCAGACCAGGGCACACTTCGGTTATCCCTTGCTCTCTTTGTTGAACCCAATTCTTGGTCTTTTTATTGGCTAAGTTTGAACCTTTGGCACCTGTATAACTTATACACTAGAGCAAACTAGTTAGTCCAATTATTTGTGTTGGGCAATTCAACCACCAAAATAAATTAGGAACTAGGTGTAAGCCTAATTCCCTTTCACCCGGCGCTTCAAGAAATCGCCGACCACATGCATGGAGGTCACGCCACCGGTTGCCAAGGTCTCGATCCTGTCCAGCACGGGCCGGAGCTCTGGCGATAGCGGCGGCTGGGTCCTCCAGAGCTTGCGGTCGAGGGTTGGCCCGTTGCTCGGTAGGACGAGGCGGTCGTTGGCTTCGACGATGGCGATCACCCAGTTGGCGCGCCAGTTTTCCCACCTTGCACCGCCGAGGGTGGCGATGTAGGACACGACCGAATCTGGCCTCGTCTGAAAGTAGTAGGCACCGAGATGGTCCCTAGCCTTCCCAGATTTGACCAGCACGAAGAAATGGCGGAAGAGGGAAGTGCAGGGGGCCACCCCCACGAACATCTCACAGAGGTGGACAAAGATGGCCGCCTGAAGGATGGAGTGGGGGGTGAGGTGTTGAAGCTGGAGCCCGAACTCCTCCAACAACAGCAGGAAAAACGGCGAGATTGGCAACGCCAGCCCGTAGGAGATGTGGGAGACGAACAAAACAAACTCCCCGGCAGTGAGGTCACCGAGGGGGACGACGCCAGCGCGGATTCTTCCGGCGAGCGCCCGCACGCGCCACCCGAGCAGGTCGCGCACCAGGTTGAGTGTCGCCTCAGACTGGAACCGGTCGGGTTGCCCAAGCGAAGTCATGGCGGCGGCGGCACAGGTGTAGAGCAGGAGAGCGCGAATGCAAAAGGCACAGAGAGCTCGAAGGCAAAAAGGCGCAATGATTAGGAGAGAATGCCAAGGTGTGACTATTGCACGCGGAATGAATTCCTCTTCAAGGCAGACTCTCCCACTCGTGCCCTGACACACTACAGGAAATCTCGTTCGACGCACATCTGACGCCTAGGTGGCCCAGTCTCTGACACGGGGGCCCGGGTCCACAAGTCATACAGCTGGTGAACTGGTCTCCAAGTGCGGAAAAAGCGAACCGCCACGCAGGGAGCGAACCACCGCGCACGACCGTGCGCCGCTTCGAGGCCGCCGTAGAGAGATATTTTTTAACTAAAGCGGTGACAACAAAGCGCCCCGCGCGTGGTCCGATGGAACCGCCAGATGTGGGGTCGTGGGACTGTCAGTCGCGGGGACAGATATGGCAGTTGGCGTGACCAAGGGCGGATTGACGGTGAGTACGTCAGCAGACGCACTGAAACGGCGCGCCAATCACCAAGCAAGCCATGTTGAGGCAAAGTTCAAGCTTTGGCCCCACCTGCAGGCTCGCATCCTCCCCTGAGGTGGGCCTGAGGGCCACTGTCAGTACCCTAGAACAGGGGTACCCCTTACTACCGTATGAAGACGCAGTATCCACGCGGTTATCTTTAGTCGCGTGGTAAAGGTGTAGTGCGTGGGACCAGACCATGGCTCGCCCCAGCCTCGGGCGACTACTCTGGGCCAGCAACAGCACCCGACCCCACCACGTGGGCGGTTCCGGGGCCGCCACGTGGCCAGAGAGGATGATATACTCTAAGGTATCAGCAATGAGTCCGGACCCCCATGGGAAAGTGTCGGACCCCTTACAAATCCAGGGCTCCGGGTATGGTCTAGGACCTCCACGGGGCAAGCCGGACCTCTCGGATGGGACCGGACCCCTCTGTATGGGGTCCGGGCCGCTCATAGCAAGGTCCCGAGATTCTGGGACAGAGAATACTCAAGCCTTAATCAAGGACAGGCGGGGTCCGGAGCCGACACGTGTCCGGACCTTATCGCATACGCTTCCTCTCCCCGCCCAGGCGGAGACCCGATGCCGCAACGTGACCTACTACACGTGACGTAAGCCAACGGACGGAGCCTGATGTAAGGCCTCTGGGCCACGCAGCCTCTGCATTTATTGTGGATAGGGCGCGCCACCTGTCCATTCCACTGGCAGGTGATGTGCCGCCTCGGCATTTAATGAGCCTTGTCCATTCACTGGCAGGCGATGTGTCGCCTCAGCATTTAATGAGCCCTGCCCACTCCGCTGGCGGGCGGCGACCAGACTATCCCGCAGGCGGTGTGCCTGTCCATTCCATTGGCAGGCGGCACATCCATACTGCCGCATACACTACACTCATCTTGACTCGCGCATTACCGAGGAAGCAACCGCGACATATCAATACTGTATGGACTACAAACATTATGGCGCACAGGAGATTGCACAGGCGATAGTTACTCCTATGATATATTCCTTCCGTTATGTTCCTGGGCCCACATGTCGGGGCTCAGCATCCTTGTATGTGCCTCCCTTGAGCTATAAAAGGGAAGGCACACGACGTTACAAGGCACACTCACTCAGACCCAACTCAGATTCACAGACTCTCATACACTCAAGCTCTCAAGCTCACAGATTCAATACAACACACAGTGGAGTAGGGTATTACGCTCCGACGGCCTGAATCACTCTAAATCTTCGTGTTCACTCGTGTTCATCGATCATCTAACAGACAGGCAAAACGCTTAGACCCCTCCTCATCTTAGAATTTAGGGCGGGTGCGTTCCGCCACCCGGCCGAAGAATTTCCTCTCCGACAGAGCCCATTACCACTCCTACTTGCATGTGATGTCAATTAGCACATGAACCAACTAGCTTGGACTTGCCACAACGAGGACACATGTTGTCATCAAGCAACCGAACCTTAGGGATGTATCATGTGTCATCTCTTGCTCAATATAGTTTGTTCAGTATACTTACTCTTGCAATTACATTAATTTACTTGTTATATGAATTTTGTTTAACTATCCTCGTGCAGATTATAACTAGTGGTAATTGTATTTGATTCATAATTCTTGATTTATCTTTGCTACTAGCTCATTTCTTACACTAGTACACTAGCATATGATGAATTAATGCTAGTGTAAGTACTCTCTTTAGAGCTAGTCTAGGAATCCCATTTTTCCAAGAGTTTTTCATTTTTCAAGGAAAATTAGTTCATTTTCTCTTAAAAAATTGGAATCATCTTAAAAAAATGTAGCTTCCAAACTAGCCCTTAAAGTTTTTTACTAATCAAAGTTTCTTTTAAAGGTTTGTGAGTATTTGAAGGATAGTTTGTATAGGTTATTGTAGCCATAAATTAATTTATGGCGAAAAATACGCTTTGATGATTTTTTGGGGAGGGGTTAAGCGTTGTGGTGGCCCTCCAGAAAGTGCCGAAACGTGGCGAAGCATACTCAATCCTGGGTTTTGTAGTATGCAAATTGCAGTGTTGACTAAAGGGAGAGAATATTGGTGCTAAAAATGCCTACACGACGCACTGCATGTGTAATAATACTTAGATTAGATCAGGATAATGTTTATTTTCTCACAGAAAGATCGAGCTACTTTAGGGTAATAAGGGCAGCTTACAGTTGACACTCACCTCACACTCCCTTGGCCCGTACGTCAAGATCGACGACGAGGAACGAACTGGGAACTCATTAGGGTGTTTGGTTTCAGATTATGGTGTTTGTTTTCAGGAATAAGCTAGTCCATCATTTTTATAAACGTTACGGTATTTTTGAGGCCCATGCGAAATATCAAAAAGGGCCTAATTTAATAAAGAATAAATAATAATATATCACAATATAAATTGTATGTACTAAGTTATACGGGTTACAATTATCACAAATTCACAATATAAATGGTGATAGCATGATTTTAGGCTCTTTTTTCATGAGCTTGATAATGCTCAAATCTTTTTGAGACCTGCTATCATTCATCTTGTCTTTCTTCCTAGATGATTCTGTCGAAGATGAGTTGTCCCTGGACCCGACGCTTGTATATTTATATACTACTAACCAACACCGGTCCAGCTCTGAGTTAAACGTAGAGGATTTGGAAGAGCAATGGTCACCACTTGGATTCTAGAGTCGAGATGTAGTCCAACACCGTCTGTTCAGCTACTAAAATAATTTGGCATAGGATCTATAAAATATAATATTTTTTATTAAATATATATACCTCTAATAAATTGGGGGTTCGGCAATTTTGGGGGCCTTGTGCGGTCGCACAACCCACACGGGCTCAAGGATGGCCCTCGTCATCTTCTCACTCCTCACTTTTTTTGTTTGATTTGTGGAATGGAATGAGTTGATTTATCACCATCTCATTCATCATAGTTAATTAGTTAGTACTAACATCTCATTCATCATAGTTAATTAGTTAGTACTAACATGAGAAATAGAGTCATCCCACCAAATTTGGAGAATAGACTTATGATGTAGCACCTCATCTTGGATGAAGTGATTCCTTAAACAAACACCCCCTATAGGATTATGTTAAGGTCCTGTTTGTTTATCCTCTAGATTATATAATCCAGCTTAAATAAGTTGAGAGGTAAACAAACAACACAAAATATTAAGTGGATTATGTAATATAGATACTTAGATTATAATAATTCATAAGCAGGTCAATTGATGCTTATATAATCTATAAGCTAGATTATATAATCCTATAGGGAAACGAAGAGGTCTAAGTCCATGTGAATTCTGACCAACGTACTCAATCCTGTTAGTTCTCCACTTCTCCTTTTCCATAAAGGCAGTAAAAGTGTGCCTCTATTTCTTGAGAATCTTCCATCGAAAATCCAAATGACGGTAGCAGGGGTTGGTGCCCAATCTAGTCACCGATCGACACCTTAATCTGACCGACCACCCATACCGTCCGGTCCATGCATGACGTACGGCAGCATTCAGCAAAGCGCGTCGTCGTCGTCGTCGCCGGAGAGGGCGACACGCAGAGACCATCTCGGTGCACCCCGCTAGCTAACCATGGTGATCGTCCCTGGTGATGCCGATCGAGGCGCCGGTGGCATGCAATGAGCATTGCTACATTGTTTAGGTGAGGTCTCACATTGCTGCAAGCTATAACTAGCCACGCCGATCGACAGTTACCTGTGGCAGAGTTTTGCCACCTGTGGTCGCTCCGTCCATCCATACCGGGCTGCCGCCTGCCGACCACATTCACGTCCACATCCATCCATCGCCATGTTCTTACCTTGCAAGCCGCCAGTAGATAGGCCGTCGAGCCCGGGTTTTCACAGAGAAGCGACGCGACGCGACGCGACACGAGGAGCGTGGCATGGCGGTGGGTGGGCAGCGGACTTTGCATTGGAGCCACGACCGCGACCGGCCGGGCGGCAAGAGCTAGCAGGGGGGCGAGCAAGGCATCGAGGAGCGCGGCACGTACTGCGGTGCGGGCGGCGACGCGGTTTTTCTTCTTCATCATCTTCTTTCGCGGTCGCTGTCTACTCGATCGTAAGGAAACTGATCGATCGGCCGTAGCCTTTTTCGTTTCTTTTCCTCCTTGATGTTTCTGGTGCCGTCGTCGTCAGCGAGGATTCGAATTTGAAAGACTGACTGAAGGCAGACGGTTGTACTTGTATATGCCTCAGCCGACATGGGGTTTTCTGACCTGTTTGGATCGCAACTCGCAAAGGAGCATGCAACCTTGCACTACCATTTCTTCTTCCAGCTGGTTTATGTGGCGTTTGTAACATGCATCGGCAAATATGCCGACAAGAATAAAGTTACTCAGACATGGAGAAGGTGTACGCTTCTGCATGCTTGCAATCAAAGATATCGGCAGCGAACTTGGCTCCCATCCCATGTCCCACGACGCGGGCTAATCGCTTGTGACCCGCAGTACCCGCGCGGCCGGCAGGACCGCTCTGACCGCCGCTTGCTAGCTTTTCACTTCCATTATTATCCCTCCTAGTCCTAGGCCGGCCCGCACGAAGCCGCTCGACGTGACGCTTACCGGTCCCCGCATGACGGCGATCGAGCCAAAAGCTAGCACAAGAGAGAACGCCGAGAGAGGCAGTATAGCGGTGCACGAGCATTAGAGCAGTCCCAACACACCAGATCATCCAGTTTCTAGAGAATTAATTATACTGCCATGTCACCAATTTGATGATGTGGCAAGGAGTTTAATGAAGAAAGAGAGAAGTGGTTTCTCAGAAACGAAACCAAGTCGACACTCGCTCCAATGACCGTAGAAATCACGAAAACTGAGTTGAAGCCGATGGATCGTTTCTATCCTCGTTTTCCTCCCTCTCCTCCAGATCCGGTGCTCCAGAAATTGTGGTGTTCAGGCTGTTGCACCAGCAGCACGAAGGATACAAAGTTATTTGCCACAGCTGACCAAGCCTTGTTGTGTTTGTTGTGTGAAGTCATTAAATTTGTCCTGAACGTAGAAACTACTATAAATTATTTGCATTGAGGAAGGTTAGATCTATAAGTGATGTCTTGATGATGTGTTAATAAAGAAACTGCTTATAGAAACTATGGGTTGGGACTGCTCTTATGCTTCCGTTTCGTCGTGCCAAGAGGTCGTCTAGAGAAATGCTGGCGTTTCGCTGTCGGGGCGCCGGGTCTCCCTCTCCCTCTCTCGGTTCTCCTCCGCTCTGTCGGCTGCCGTACGTCGCAGTGCGCCCCGGCCGTGTGCCGACTTGATTTGCTCCGATCCTCCGGCTCGCAGAACGCGGAGGGATGGTAGGGTAGCAACGGATCGACATCGACTTGGTAACGTTGATGATCGTCATCAGTCTATTTGGATCTGTCACTATTGAAGGCGTGCCAGGGCGGTCTCGGCTGCGTGCGTTTGTGGCATCTATATGCGGCTGATTGGTTTACTGCGACGGCACATCTTAGTCCCACGCGAGCCTAGTCAGTCAGGTACGGATATTTCTGACATATGTGCAGATGCAGATAAATTACTTTAAAATGACTTATTTTATATCTATTCTTATAATCATCATTCCTCGTGTACAGGTAACCGAACAGACGCTCAACCAAAGTCAACGTACGCGATGATTCAGAATGGAATTGTGCGGGTAACCAATCAGGTGGTATATTGATGGGAGCGTGCTTGTTCGTCGAGAAATTGGAGTAGCGGAGAGGATGACAATGGTGATTGTGGTCTCGTGTCGTGCTTAGCGGGTCAGTGTCACTGGTACGAGAAAAGAGGACATATCTGGTGCACATAGAAGACTAGTGCACATGGTGCACATATTAAATCATTACCATTTATTTTATATCTAACGTCTCTAGTTGCTTATTCAATTTACAAATAATACCTTCCACCACTACACACCATCACGTTGGAGAGTGTCCTTAGTAAAATGTACCAAACAACTAGAGACATTAGATCTAAAATAAATGGTGATGATTTAATATGTGCACCATGTGCACCAATGTTCCATGTGTGCACCAGATATGTTGTCACGAGAAAAACCTCTTCTAATTGCCTCCTTATTGTGCTAGGTTCTCAGTCAGAGCGTGCATGCGGCGCAGACCGAATCGCAGGCTTGCTTAGGCTTAGCCCATCCTCGTGTCATTGTCTAGAGCCCCAAATTAATACAATCAGCTGTAGACCATGTGCTACTTCGGCCCATTTCTCAGCCCAACATGACGCGCTTGCTGATCTGTTCTTTGATTGGAACTAGGGTTAAAAATTTTGGTGCCATTTTGTTCCTACCAAAACTTGCCAAATATAAAGTCTTGGTAAGCCAATTCTTTGGTGCCATTTTGTTCCTACCAAAACTTGCCAAATACTCACATACATCAAAACAAAATTTTGGTAATATTTTTGCCAAAGAATTGGCTTGCCAAAATGTTGCCATACCAAAATTTAGCAAGGCCAAAGATTGGATACGGATCGAATATTGAGTGTTCAGACTTGATACGGGTTGAATCACAACCCTCTTAGACGAATTGAATTCCAATACAGACAGATAATATTCATACCATTTACATCTCTATCCTTAGATGACAAATTATAGCACAAGAGGTCATTCTAGCCATAGGCTCTACTCAATGACAAGTGGACTAAAGGTTTTGTTGGGGGCCTTCATCTTCCGAAGGTCCTCAAAAACACGACTAACATGTTTTCCAAGTATAATATATTCATAGGGACCTTCGGTCTTGGGATGAAGGTGTACACGATATGAAAAGCGCGGTCTGGGAGAACGATGAACCAGTTCCGAAGCTACGTATGGAGAAGCTTCGGCTTAGCGGTGGAAAATGAAACCGACTTAAAGGGGGAAAAGGTTGTCTAGTCCTCGATAGATTATCCCTTAGTCAATAGTAAATGTCAAGGGCATGGATGAAATTTTACACAGGCTGCGTCCTGTGCCTATAAATAGATGAACAGTAGCACCGTACTGTTCACGCTGGCTTGTATTCACTCGCACGTCACACTTGGATTCTTACCTTCTGTCAAGCCGAATGTACAAATGTAATTCAATATCGTTAATGTTTATTCATGGTTATTTAATAAGAATACAATTAATATAATGATTTAAGATGATTATTCGTATTCTTTATATGTAATTTATGCTCCCGTTTTCTATTACATGCTGAGATGATGAAGGTATGCCCTTCATGACCTTCGTCTGAAGATCATTATATCCGGAGGGAGATAATGTTTCGAAGGACGAAGGCCCTTAACCATTAACATTTGTGTTGCCTTGTTCTTAACTCATAGCATTTGAGAACAAGTCCCCAACATTGGCGCCCACCTCCAGTGAACTCATTCGACCACCTTCGGCAAGCTATGACCTTCGTCATGCCGCCGAAGAAAGCTTCAGCGCTGGGGGCTGCATTGCATCCACTGGACATCAACCAAGAAACACTGCGTGAAGCTAGAAGCCAAAAAAGGAAGGCTACAAGTCCAACGCCTCATGAGGAGGGGTTGGACCAAGAAATAAGGGACCTCGAAGCCATCCATCAATAGGTCCAGAGGAAGAAGGAGAAGATGCTTCGTCTTTCTGATCTTCAGAGGAAGATTGATGAGGCTGTTGAGGAAATGCGTCATCTCACTCAAGATGACCAGGATCGAAGACCTCAACGCAGAGAGCTTCGTCAGGACAATTCCTATGATGATGATGAATGGTATGATGATTTCCATCATGGAAATTTTGCTTTTGATGATGCTTCTTCTCTCTCAGCAGAACTGCAGGCTACCCCATGGCCCCCATCATACAAGCCACCCCAGCTCCCTATGTATGATGGGCACTCAGACCCGAAGCAGTTTCTAATGAGCTACGAAGCAACCATATCTTCATATGGGGGCAACACAGCAGTCATGGCGAAATCCTTTGTCATGGCAGTCAAAAATGTCGCACAAACCTGTTACTCTTCTCTCCGGCCAGGAACAATCACATCATGGCAGAAGCTGAAGGACATGCTAATCACCAGCTTCCAAGGGTTTCAGACAAAGCCGGTTACTGCTCGATCAGGCTTTGTTCCAGTGCACGGAAGACCACGAAGAATACCTCCAGGCGTATGTCTGAAGGTTCTTGTGTCTGAGGGCACAAGCGCCCATAGTGCCCAATGAAATTGTCATTGAGGCCATGATCAAAGGGCTTTGGCCAGGACCTATGGCTCAATACTTTGCCAGGAAACCCCCTCAGACCCTGGAGAAGCTTCTTCAGAAGATGGATGAGTACATCCGGGCTGATAATGATTTTCACCAAAGAAGGGAAGAAACCTATAGGTTTTCTGAAATGACTAGGGGCTTCGGAGGAAGAATTCACCCTAGGCATGTCAGATCAATCCATAACTCCGGCCAGAGTGATGACAGAGGAAGACAGCTGCAAAGGCCACAACACAGCTCTCAATCCTCAGGATAACAACAAAGCTCTTTCAGGCCACCAGCCCCAAGTGGCAGGGGCAGCAGGGGCTTCAGAGGAAGGTATGGGGATCAGCCTAGAAAGCTCTATTGCTTATTCTGTGGTGAAGACAAGGGCCACACTACAAGAACATGCCAGGTCACTATTCAGAAGCAAAAGGAGATTGCCAAAGCAGAGGCACGTCAGAATTAGCCGAAGCAGGTCTTACATACTGCTTCATGCTATTCTCCCTACGTACCAGAATACATAGGTAATCAACCTGCGGCTTTTGTTGCTTCGGCAAGTCATTCACAAGCTTCCTGGGCCCAGCTCCCATTACCACCACCATTGCCACATACTCACACCCG
Source organism: Zea mays (assembly GCF_902167145.1). NCBI lineage: Eukaryota > Viridiplantae > Streptophyta > Magnoliopsida > Poales > Poaceae > Zea > Zea mays. Next base: position 155,483,279 of record NC_050103.1, on the reverse strand, counting down.
AAGCCAGCACCTAGAAGGGCATCAGCACACCCAACAGCAGCGCGACTTCCGGGAGGAGTCCGAAGCTCATGCAGTCAATAACACTGTGCTAGAATCGAAGCATATATAATGAGGAATATCCTACTTTTGATGTATCTTTATCTTTTATGGTATTTTACGAGAAACAAGTAACGAAGGACTTAATTTCCATTTCTTGTAATAATTGCGCTTGCATCAATGAGTAAAATATACCTTCCTCACAGATTTTCGAAGCTCGAAAGACGTCTCAAAGGAAACGAAGTAAATTACGAAGCTCAAAAGTCGTTCCTAAGGGAATGCAGAGCCAAAAATTACGATCTAAAGCTGAAAAAGTCGTTCCTAAGGGAGCGCAGTGTAAGTTTTCTGCTCAAAAGTCGTTTCTAAGGGAATGCAGAGTCAAATACCACCGAAATATAAGGTGAAGAAGCTCAAAAGTCATTCCTAAGGGGATGCAGAGCTTAAATACCACCAAAATAGATGGTAAAGAAGCTCAAAAGTCGTTCCTAAGGGGATGTAGAGCTTAAAGACTCAAAAGACGTTCCTAAGGGGATGCAGAGTCTTGTGTATTTCAGTGCGGGCGCGCGTGTGTGTATCTTTGGCATCATAATCATTTCGCATCATATCATCATATCATTTCGCATAACATTACATCATACATCATATCGCATCAACGACACAAAAATTGGATACGAAGCAACCTTCGGCAATACTTTGCTAATGGAAATATGCTGAGGCACAAAGTGAACTTCGGGAAATACAATTTTATCAGACTCGTCATGGAAGGGGCTTCTTTCTTTACGAAGCATGAAAAGAAGGGAAGGTGTTTTTTCGCCGAAGGCTCAAAAATGGTATGTGCGTAAATTCCATGCATCGTAAAGAAATATATTACAGTAATTTACATGTCCCATAAATTGTTCCATACATCAAACATTACAAAAGTATTATTACAATAAAGTCTAATCCTCCCTAAGAATTTTTTCTGCGGCTTCATTCAATAGTTTATCGACGACTTCGTCGATAATGGAGTTAGCAATGCTCATCACATCAAGTGCTTCCTTCATGTCCGGATCAGCCAGGGGGTTGTACGGCTCCGGCAGCGGTGACAGTTCAACTGTAGTAGGTAAACTATTAGTTCGAAGACACAAAGTAAGTTCTGAAGCTAAAATTTAAAAAACAATACCTATGCGCCTTTCGCGTTTAGCAGCTTCGTTAGCTCGCCTAGCTTCTTCTCGAGCGTCATGGGTTTTTTCATTCTTTTTTATAATTTCGTTGGCCAATTCTCGGCCACCATTTACCCAGACATCAGAATAAAACTTTTCGCCCACCAAAGTCGCTTCGGCTGAAGGGTCCCTTGTGTCGTCTATGGAGAAGGCGGCTTCGGCCTGAGCTGTAGTTTTGACGTGATCACATCCAGCCTTCTCCAGAATAGCTCCAATTCCCCGAGCGCCGGAGAAAGCACAAATATCACCGCGATCGCTCAGGATTTTCTCGAAAGCTTCCGCTTCCCCGCTTATTGTAACACCCTGAATTTGGGGGTATAAAATTTCTTTGCTCATATTCACAAATTCATGTGTTACTTCCCTTTTCTCACCCTTCCTCATTCTTTTCTTTCTTATTTCTATAGGAGAAAAGTGCTTATTTTATTTGTAATAATAGTTTAATAGGTTAAACCCTAAGGGAGTATGAATTGTTGCATCATGTTGAACCCTAGATTTCACTTTTGCTTGGTGCATAATTCTTGGAAAGTCTAATTTGAATTTGTGGTTTATTTGGATTTGAATCAAATAGAGAAAATAAAAAGAAAAGAGAAAACAATTCCAGAATAAAAGAAAAGAGGAAAGAAGCCCAACCCCGCCGCCCCCTCGGCCTTTCGGCCCACTAGGCCCATCCCACGCGCGCGCCTCTCTTCCCCCCCCCCCCCCCCCCCCCCGCTCTCTCTGCCCTGGCGGGCCCGCCCGTCAGCGCGGCCGCCTTCCGCGCGCCCGCCCCCGCTTTCCACTCTCTCTCTGCTCGCGGGCCCGGCTTGTCAGCCCCGTCGTCCTCGCGTAACCACCGCCCGAGCTGCGCGCGCCCGCCTTCTCCGCGCCCACGTCGCGCGTGGAGCTCGCAACCGCCCCGCCCCTGGCCACTTGAGCCCCGAGCCCCACTCGCCCTCTCCCCCTCCCTCTTTTGCGCACCAGCAGACCCCTCTTCCACCTCTCCCTCGCTGCGCGCACGCCAGAGCGCCGCCGCCACAAATCCCCGCCGTCACGAGCTCGTTTCCCGGCCGCCGTTGGAGCTCCGCCGTGTCCGTTGCCACGGTGAGCTTCGCCCTGGCGTCCGCAACCCGGGACGCGCCCCAATTCCCTCTCCCCCTTCCCTATTTCTCTCTGCCCGCGCTCACCCGCCGTTCCCCGTGCAGCCGCGGAGGTCCGCCACCGTCGCCCCGGGCCACCGTCGCGCCATTGCCGCCGCCGAGGAGTCCCCGAAGCCCGCCTTGAGGTAAAGAACCTCTCCCGCCCCCTATCGACCTTTGTTTTGCTCTCTGCCGCGTTTAATTCCTCGCCGGAGTAGATTTATGCCGCCGCCGAGCCGCTTCGCCGTGAACCGCCCCCCTCCGCTGCCCCTGCCCCGACCCAGACCCCACCAGAGGATTCCCCGTGCCCTCCCCAACCTTCCCGGCCACTCAGGTCGCCCCAGAGACCCGCCAAGCGCCCGCGCCCCTCGTCTCCGGCGAGTCCTCCGCCGCGGGGACGAGCGCCGCCGCCCCAGCTAGCCGTAGGAGGAGCCCAGGCCGGCCACCCGATCCCCACCGTCCGTCCCAGATCGGGGGGTCCCGTTTTAATTAGGTCAAGCCTAATCCTGGCCGTCCGCCGGAGATCCAGCGGCCCAGGCCCGCTTCCCCCTCACCCCGTCTCCCTGCCGTTTGGGCCCCGCCTGTCAGCCCGCCCGCTCGCTCGCTTTGCCCGCCGGCCCCGCCTCTCAGCCCGCCCGCGCGCTCGCTCTGCCCGCCGGCCCCGCCTGTCAGCCTGCCCGCGCCCCGCGCTGCCCGCCCGGTCCCGCTTGTCAGCCGCCCAGGCCGCCGCGCGCTCGCGCGCCCGCCCGCAGGATCTAATCCTGGCCGTTCGCCTGAGATCCGACGGCCGTAGGAGCCCGATACCCCTTCGCCTGCGCATTTTCTTAAAGAGACCCCCGGTTTTCTGGAATTTGAACCCGCCGTCCCTGGTTTCTCTCAGTTAGGTCCCTGGACCTTTTATTTAATTCAAAATAAGTATTTAGGGTATATTTTTAACCCCTAAACTTGTAAAATTCATAACTTTGTCATATGAACTCCAAATTAGGTGCTTCAAATTGCAAAATGCTCATGATGTTTTTGTCTATCTATTTAAACAATGTTTCCCTGCTGTTTCCATGTACCAATTAATAATTAATCATTAGGATAGGATTAAGGTTAGTGGAACCCTATTTGAGATAATTAGAAGTTGGTAGACTTTAATAAAAGTTAGAATACTTAAGTTTATGGACTTAAACACCTAAGTTTAGGAACTTAAAACCATGTAATGATTTAATCCCACCACTGACTTAAACCTGATTAGTGGATAATGAATCACTTTGTATAGTCCTCTACCCCAGACCTAGGGAACACCAGAGTGCCTATCCTTTTTCTACTATGAACTTGTGATCTCTCTGCTGCATATGTTTGGTATGTTGCTTTTGTTTGTTATTTTCCCAAGTGCATAGTGTTAATGATTACTTTACGTAGACAACGAGCAGTCTGTGTTTCCCGAGGAGGTTGCAGAGGAAGTCCCTGATCAGCAGTTTGGTGAAGGCAAGTGTCCTCTGTCCCATTATGTCCTATTCATTTATAACTTACTACCCCGCATTACTTACTTGAAACCTAAGGATTGACTAGCTTTACACTTTACTTTATCCTTGATGACCTTATGGGCTGTTATGGTTAGCACTCTGCTATTGCCTTAACTTAATCAATGAACATGATGTGACTATTTATGATACTGTTATCCTGATGATGTTGATGATCTTGTGATACTATAGGGGGCTCAGGCTGTTTCCTGAGTACCTCTCCGTAAGGACTTGTTCGTTGAGAGACCACCCGGGATAACAGTGCAACCATGAGGGTGAAATGGGATGCCCTTAGCTGATTAATTGGGTGAACTAGAGGTGTAGTTGCTTAGCCGTCGTGCCGTCAATGGGGTCCAGGCACAGTGCTTGCTCTGCCGAGGCTGAGTGCCGAGGTTCTTTCGTTTTGCTCTTTGTTAGTCACTCTCCTGCGGGGAGGGGTACTGTGTTTATCAAACTGGAGAAACCTAACGGGCAGCTATGATCTCTAGGGAATCTTTGTAAAAGCTACGTAGTGATGCCCTGTCGGACCACCTAGGTAGTGGTCAATGGGGATTAGCTCTCCCCGGGTAGAAAGGGAATCATGACTCATGGGTAAAGTGTGCAACCTCTGCAGAGGGTAGTGAAACTGATATATCAGTCGTGCTCACGGTTAAGAGCAGCCTTGGGATCCTCTTTGATTAGAGATACAGATGGTTCGAGATACAAGGATTATGTTATGGTTTTGGTTCGACTATGATGATGATGTTCCTCGATGAGGAAATGGTTTACGGGTTGGTTAACGCTAAAATCTGGCTTCTACTAATGATAAATACCTGACCAACTAAAAGCAACTGCTTGAGCCTAACCCCACATAAAGCTAGTCCACTTCAGCCAAACGGGACATTTGCTGAGTACGTTGATGTGTACTCATCCTTGCTTTACCACAAAACACCAGGTTGTCCGCATTGTAACCACTGCTCAGGAGAAGGTCAAGCCATGGAAGGAGACTTCCAGGAGTTTCAAAACTACGACGAATTCTAGGTGTGGGTTGGCGGCAACCCCCAGTCAGCTGCCTGTGAAGGCCTTACCTTTACTGCGTTTCGCTAGTACTTTGATTTACTTGTTAAGACAATGACTATGTGGATGTCTATGACTCTATGATGTAATAAGTACTCTTTTATGTTATTATTCGAGCATTGTGTGATGATGTTCATTTATGTAATCGTTGTGTACGTGAGTTCTGATCCTGGCACGTACATAGTTCGCATTCGGTTTGCCTTCCAAAACCGGGTGTGACACTTATCCACTCAATGACGCCTTCGAGGTCGCCTCAAATGAAGTTCTCCTTAGAGGAATAAGCACCTACTTTTGCAAAGCTGTTTTTCAAGTTTTTCACGCAATCAAAGGATTTTTCGAAGCACCTTTCCCTGGACTCGCGAAGCTCCTCAATATTTTTCTCTAGCCTAGCTTGTGACCATTCACTAATTTCTTTGCTAGCCTTTGCAACTGCATAGTTTTCATTAGCCTCGGCGAGCTTTTTCCGAAGTTCTTCGATCTCGGCTTTTTGGGCTTCGGCCTGAGCATTGTATTTAGCTTCATCTTCTTTCACTTTACTCACCAATGAAATTAAAATCTTGTCTTTCTCCAAAGCTTCGTTTCTCAGCTCAATTACCTTTGAACGAAGGTTGCTGAGAGCTATTGTGCAGCTTTCGTCTTCGGCGTTCTTTTGCGCCCTCAAGACATTGCTAAGAATTAAGCCCTGCAAGAAAAAGAAAGAATTAAGCATGACAATGAAATACTTCATTTCCAACTTTAAAGTTAACAGCTTCTGTACCTTTATACTGTTGTATGCGAGGCTATCCGCAAGGTCATCCTTCGACATGGCAGCGAGGCCAGTTTCGAGCTTCGGAAATCCCATGCTTTTGTCTATCTCCCGGCAAACGGGTATCTCTTTGTTGTCCAGGAGACAGTACATGAAATTATCTTCGTGACATTGCTAAAAGCCTTCTGACACGCTTCGACATTACTTTCAATAGCTACCTTCGGCCTTCGAAGGCCGAAGCGAGACCAGATGGGGCGCTGGATAATTTCCTTAATATCCTTCCTCTCAATCAGATTGTTCTTAACATAAAACCATTCCTCCATCCAGGCCCCGGGCCATCTTTTTCGGTATGTTGGAACCAGGTAGCTTGCATTAGAGCGAGCAATGAATCCGTAACAACCGAAGTTGTTGTGATACTGCTCCTTGTCGGTGGCCTTCGTCTCGTACAAAAGTTCATGCATACTGCAAAAACACTTCGTGCTCGGTTCTGACCCTTGGCTTCTTACATCCCAAAAAATAAGCCCATTCTAATTATAGCTTCGGGAGTAAGTTGATGAAGAAAGATCTGAAATATCTTTAGTACTTCAACCGAAAATTTGCTTAATGGGAACCGAAGAACCGCCTTCAAAAAGCTTTTATAAATAACCACCTCATTTTCTTCAGGAGCAAGGGCGGTGCTGTCTCCTCCAACCCTTACAATAGACATGTCACGAAAGTATCTTTCTCTCATAACATCAACATGACTTTGCTTAATATTTGACTTTCCAAAGATGGTATGGCTTGGTCGCCAGGGCCGATCCTCAGAATCTTCATCTCCACTATCCACATCAAATTCATCACTGTCATCAGAATCTTCAGATAAATCTGCCATTATCTCCTTTGTGATTTTCTCTGTATTTATTTTTGCCATGGATTCGTAAAACCCAGCAATAAAAGGATCTGCAACCTTCTTCTCCTCATACATCTTCTCCTCCTCAGATATCTTCTTCTCCTCAGATATCTTCTTCTCCTCAGATATTGAACAAACACTTGTCTTTAAGACAAAGCTCGAAAATCAGGCGAGAATTAATAAGCAAGAGTTAAAAATATGAGAAAATAACGCAAGCAACAGAAATGGCGCATCAAATGACGCCGTTGTGGGCTTCTATTTATACGTCTAGTGCATTGCAACTTGGCGGGCCCCTTTTGTCATTGACTTTCGCGATTATAGCGAAGGGAAGGTGTTTTTTCGGACCTTCAGCTTAAGGCCTTCGTTCACATCGCAGTCTGAATTCGTTGTTACAAGAACAAATTAATACTGTGATGGGCTACTGTGGGGGGGCCTTCATCTTCCGAAGGTCCTCAAAAACACGACTAACATGTTTTCCAAGTATAATATATTCACGGGGACCTTCGGCCTTGGGATGAAGGTGTACACGATATAAAAAGCGCGGTCTGGGGGAAGGATGAACCAGTTCCGAAGCTACGTATGGAGAAGCTTCGGCTTAGCAGTGGAAAATGAAACCGACTTAAAGGGGAAAAGATTGTCTAGTCCTCAAGAGATTATTCCTTAGTCAATAGTAAATGTCAAGAGCATGGATGTAATTTTACACAGGCTGCGTCCTGTGCCTATAAATAGATGAACAGTAGCACGGTACTGTTCACGCTGACTTGTATTCACTCGCACGTCACACTTGGATTCTTACCTTCTGTCAAGTTGAAGGTACAAATGTAATTCAATATCGTTAATGCTTATTCATGGTTATTTAATAATAATACAAATAATATAATGATTTAAGATGATTATTCGTATTCTTTATATGTAATTTATGCTCCCGTTTTCTATTACATGCTGAGATGATGAAGGTATGCCCTTCATGACCTTCGTCTGAAGATCATTATATCCGGAGGGAGATAATGTTTCGAAGGACGATGGCCTTAACCATTAACATTTGTGTTGTCTTGTTCTTAACTCATAGCATTTGAGAACAAGTCCCCAACAGGTTTCAACAACACCGACCGTAGCTATATACACACCACTAACAAGCAAAAAACAATGAAGTATTGTCTCTCCGTATCTATGTGTTTCGTGTTGTTGCTCTGCTAGTCAGTCACAAATTAGTCATCAATAATTCATTAGTTTACCCTTAATCCCTTTCCCTTTTTTTCCATTAAGGTTTAAAGAGGTGAGTTGAACTACCTGTCTGAACCTTAACCAAATCTGAAGTAAATGACATGTATCTAAGTCAAGTCCCCACTAGTTAACCATAAATAAGATCCTTAAATGCAAACTACTATAAATACCTATTCTAGTAAGTATAAACCCTCACTTTTATTAAGATACTTAGTGTTACTTCACCATGCATCATCAATAAACTTTTTGCATATCATAGCATACATATATCTCATACATTGCATTCAATAGATTGCAACCTCACTGATGGAGAGTACGTGTTGATTCCAGAGCAAGAAGTTGCCCAATAAGAAATCCAGGAGCCTACTCCCGAGCCTGCCACATAGGATCTCCCCACAGCACCAACACTTAAATGTAAGCCTCGGTCTTATGCATAACCGTTATATATATATATATATATATATATATATATATATATATATATATATATATATATGTTGGCGCCTTTTTGGACCAAACATTAATGATCCTTAGGTCGTCCTCGTAGTGAGTTCGAACTTTGGGATGATGAAAGTGAAATGTGCCCTTGGGCCATTTCTATAAATGTTTTGGTGATTAGATGTCCAACACATATTGTTTAGTTCATATGTGCTAAATGCAAATCAAGAATCAAGGTATGTTTTCTAGCCTTAGTAAATTGTTTTTGGATACTAACATATCTCTCTAAGTGCTAGGAACATTGCCAAGAAAAGAGGAAATGGAATGAATAAGTTTGGCTGAGTCTAGCCAAGACTTGAATCGGCCTGTGGCGCACCGGACAGTGTCCGGTGCACAAGCTGTTCAGCAGCAAACTTTCTGCTCTCGGGAATTCGCCAAGGGCGCCGTGGCTAAAATTCACCGGACTGTCCGTTGAGCCAACGACGTCCCATGGCCAACGGTTGGCAGCGCGATCAATGGGCTACACGTGGCTGAGCCAATGGTCACTTGGTCGCACCGGACAGTGTCCGGTGCGCCAACAGGACCAAGGATGCAACGGTCGTCTTCGCCAGAAAAGGAAGGAGATCGAGCACCGGATAGGAACTATTCATGTCCGGTGGTGCACCGGACTGTCCGGTGTGCCACCCGATAGAAGGCAAGAATTGCCTTCCAAATGGATCTCCAACGGCTCCTAGCTGCCTTGGGGCTATAAAAGGGACCCCTAGGCACATAGAGCACAAAATCAAGCATTCACTAAACATTCTAAGATGCCTAGACTTCGCCACCACGCACTCGGATCATCGTGTTAGAGATTTGAGCACCGTTTGAGTTGTAAACTCCCTGGGCCGTGTTTTGTGCTCACGTCTTGGCTTGTGTGTGTGTTTGCTGCGATTCTAGTCTTGTGTGTGTTGCTTTCCCTCCCTTACTCTTGTGCTTTTCGTGTGATCAACATTGTAAGGGCAAGAGGCTCCAACTTGTGGAGATTCCTCACAAACGGGAAAAGACTGCTAAGGAAGAAAACTGTGGTACTCAAAGTTGATCATTGGATCACTTGAGAGGGATTGAGTGTAATCCTTGACGAAGGAGGTCACCACAACGTGGAGTAGGCACTGGCCGAACCACGGGATAAAAATCACTGTGTCTCGTGTCCCTCCTCATTGTGATTGATTTTCTTCTAGAGTTCTCACTTTAACAACTTGGTTTTAATTGCACTAACACTTCATAACCAAGTTTTGGCTATTTAGTATTTGATTTTAAAGGATCACCTATTCACCCCCCCCTCTAGGTGCTCTCAATTGGTATCAGAGTCGTTCTCTTCATTAAAGGGACTAACCGCCCGAAGAGATGGATGTTAAGGGAAAGGGGACAGTGATCAATGACAAGGAGAAGGAGTCCCTCTTCAACGAGCCAAGAAACGACAAGCCCACTAACTCAGGCTCGAGTCACAAGAAAAGGGATGGGAAGAAGAAGAGGCGCATCAAGAAGAATATCTACTACGACAGTGACGCTTCCTCCTCTTCACCAAGGGATGACGACGACGAAGACTCTTCGTCGAAAAAGAAAACGGTTAATCAAAATTACTCCTTTGATTATTCTCGAATCCCTTACCATTCGAATGCTCATTTACTATCAATTCCACTTGGAAAACCACCACACTTTGATGGAGAGGATTATTCTTTTTGGAGTCATGAAATGTGTAGTCATTTATTCTCCCTCCATCCTAGTATCTAGGAGATTGTTGAAAATGGAATGCAATTTCATAGTACTGACAACCTCGTATTCATAAATGAGCAAATACATAAAAATGCCCAAGCCACTACAGTCTTGCTAGCGTCTCTATGCAGGAATGAATACAACAAAGTGAGCGGCTTGGACAACGCTAAGCAAATCTCGGACACCCTCAAGATATCACACGAGGGAAATGATGCCACCATGATTACAAAAATGGAAATGGTGGAAGGGGAGCTAGGATGATTCACGATGATAAGGGGAGAAGAGCCAACACAGACGTACAACAGGATCAAGACCCTTGTCAACAAAATTTGAAGCTACGTGAGTACAAGATGGACGGATCATGACGTCGTCCGACTCATGCTCAGGTCATTCACTGTTATTGATCCTCATCTTGTAAACCTTATTCGTGAAAACCCCAGGTACACCAAGATGACGCCCTAGGAAATCCTCGAAAAATTCGTAAGCGGGCGTATGATGGTGAGAGAAGCACGATATGTGGATGATGCCTTCAATGGTCCACTTCCCGTCTACGAGTCGCAGCCCGTTGCTCTCAAAGCAACCCGCAGCAAGGAGGCGCTACCTAGCAAGGTAGCACAAGTGGAGGCTGCCAGGCTCAATGAGGATGAGATGGCGCTCATCATCAAGCGCTTCAAGACCACACTGAAAGGACGCAAGGAGTACCCCAACAAGAACAAGTCAAGGGGAAAACGCTCCCGCTTCAAATGCGGTAGGTCTAGTCACTTTATTGCACAATGCCCCGATAACGATAATGACCAGGCACAAGAGAAGCGTGGGAAGAGGGAAAAGAAGAAAAACTACAGGAAGGCCAAGGGCGAGACGCACATCGGGAAGGAATGGGACTCCGACTGTTCCTCATCCGACTCCGAAGATGAAGGACTAGCTGCCTCGGCCTTCAACAAATCTTCGCTCTTCCCCAACGAATGCCATACGTGCCTTATGGCCAAGGAGAAGAAGGTATGTATTCGAGAAACTCCCAAATATACTTCTTCTAGTGATGAAGAATCATCTGGTGATGAGGTAGATTATACTGATTTGTTTAAGGGATTAGATAGAACTAAGGTAGACAAAATAAATGAGTTAATTGATGCTCTTAATGAAAAGGTTAGATTGCTAGAAAATCAAGAAGATATTTTGTATGAGGAACATGATAAATTCATTAATGTTCAAAAATCTCTTGCTCTAGAAATCAAGAAAAATGAAATACTATCCTCTGAATTATCTACCTGTCATGAATCTATCTCTAGCCTAAAGAATTTAAATGATGATTTGAATGCTAAGCTAGAGAAAATTAATGTAACTAGTTCATGTGTAGAGCATGTTGTTATTTGCAATAGATGTAAAGACTTTGATGTTGATGCTTGTAATGAACATGTTTCTACTATTGCTAAGTTAAACAATGATGTTGCAAGTCTTAGTGCTCAACTTAAGACTTGCAAAGAAAGTTATGAGAAACTAAAATTTGCTAGGGATGTCTACACTGTTGGTAGACACCCCTCAATTAAGGATGGACTTGGTTTCCAAAAGGAAACCAAGAACTTAACAAGCCAAAGGACTTCTGGTCTCAACAAGGAGAAAGGGAAGGCTCCTATGGTTAGTAGTTCTCAAAAGAACTATGCCTATCTTTATGATAAGAAATTTACTAGTCGTGCTCATAATGATAGGTGTTATGATAATATTCTTTCTCATGATGCTGCTGCATTTAATCTTCATGCTATGTTTGCATCTAGCTCTACATATGCTTATGGTAGAAATAGGTCTAGGCGTAATCATGTTGTTTCTCATGCGCCTAGGAAAGCATGCACTGGTCCTAATACTGTTTATCATGCATGTAATGCTTCTTTTGTACTTTCATGTAAAAATGCCAAAGTAGTTGCTAGAAAATTGGGATCTAAATGCAAGGGAGACAAGAACTGTATTTGGGTTCCAAAAGTTGTTGTAACTAACCTTGTAGGACCCAACAAGAGTTGGGTACCTTAAACCCAAGCTTAATTACCTTGCAGGTTTATGCATCCAAGGGCTCAAGCTGGAAGATTGAAAGGGAAATAGGGTCAAACCTTTTCCTAAAATGATTTTGGTGGTTGAAATGCCCAACACAAATAATTGGACTAACTAGTTTGCTTTAGATTATATATTCTACAGGTGCTAAAGGTTCAACACAAACCAATAAAAAGTTACAAGTTATGGTTCAAAAGAAAGGAGCAAAAGAAACCGAAGAGAACCCTGGACTGGCGCACCAGACTATCCGGTGTGCCACCTGACAGTGTCCGGTGCCCAGGGTCGATCGACTCCAAACTCCTCAGCTTCGGGTTTCTCAGAGGCCGCTCGACTATAATTCACCGGTCTGTCCGGTGTGCCACCAGACTGTCCGGTGTGCCAACGGAGCAACGGCTCCAGCGCTACGGTCCACTCCAACGAACACTTGTAAAAGCGCTACAGTACGCGGACAGTTCGCGCAGAGTCAGAGCAGCGCAAGAAGGCGCACCGAACAGTGAACAGTGATTGTCTGGTGCGGCACCGGACTGTCCGGTGCCCCAAGATGTCAGAGCTCCCACGGTTGAAACCGTCAGAACCCTAACGATTGGGTGACGTGGCTGGCGCACCGGACAGTGTCCGGTGGCGCACCGGACTGTCCGGTGCGCCCATCGACAGCAGCCCTCCCCAACGGCTGTTTTGGTGGTTGGGGCTATAAATACTCCAACCACCACCATTCAAGACATCCAAGCATTCACTACTCCTCATTCAATACAAGAGCAATACACAACACTCCAAGACACAAATCAAAGCCTTCGATCAAATCAAAGTCCAAAATTCAACTCTAGTTCTTAGGACTTGTGAGAAGATCGGCTTGTGTTCTTTTGTTGCTCTTGTTGCTTGGTTGGCTTTCTTCTTTCTCTCATTCTTACTCTCAAAGCCTTGTAAGCGAAGCAAGAGACACCAATTGTGTGGTGGTCCTTGTGGGGTCTAAGTGACCCAGGAAATCAAGGAAGGAAGCTCACTCGGTCTAGGTGACCGTTTGAGAGAGGGAAAGGGTTGAAAGAGACCCGGTCTTTGTGACCACCTCAACGGGGATTAGGTTTGCAAGAACCGAACCTCGGTAAAACAAATCACCGTGTCACTCGCTTTATTTCTTTGTTGATTTGTTTTCACCCTCTCTTTCGGACTCGGTTTTATTTCTAACGCTAACCCCGGCTTGTAGTTGTGCTTCAAGTTTGTAAATTTCAGATTTGCCCGTTCACCCCCCCTCTAGGAGACTTTCAATTGGTATTAGAGCCCGATACTTTATTAGAGTTTAACCACTCGAAGTGATGTTGGGAGAACACGCCAAGAAGGAGATCGTGACAGGCGGTGACAAGTCTACAAGCCACGGGAAGGCTCCATCGGGGGAGTCCAGCAACAAGATGAAGGGATCCCCTTGACATGCCAAGTCGCATCGGAGTGGCGACAATAAAAAGAAGATGAAGAAGGTGGTCTACTACGAGACAGATTCTTCGTCGCCATCCACCTCCGGCTTCGACACTCCGTCTGTCACTTCTAAGCGCCATGAGCGCAAGAAGTTTAGTAAGATCCCCCTACTCTACCCTCGCATTTCTAAACACACTCCTTTACTTTCTGTCCCATTAGGAAAACCACCATTTTTTAACGGTGAAGATTAGTGTATGTGGAGTGATAAAATGAGGCATCATGAAAGGGAATTAGGCTTACACCTAGTTCCTAATTGATTTTGGTGGTTGAATTGCCCAACACAAATAAATGGACTAACTAGTTTGCTCTAGTGTATAAGTTATACAGGTGTCAAAGGTTCACACTTAGCCAATAAAAAGACCAAGAATTGGGTTCAACAAAGAGAGCAAGAGATAACCGAAGGCACCTCTGGTCTGGCGCACCGGACTATCCGGTGTGCCACCGGACAGTGTCCGGTGCACCACCAGACAGTGTCCGGTGCACCAGAGGACTCCAAGTCAAACTCGTCACCTTCGGAAAATCTAGGGGCGCTCCGCTATAATTCACCGGACTGTCCGGTGTACACCGGACAGTGTCCGGTGCTCCAAGGAAGAGCGTCTCAGGAACTCGCCAGCTTCGGGAATTCGCTCCGCTATAATTCACCGGACATGTCCGGTGTGCACCGGACTGTCCGGTGAGCCAGCGGAGCAACGGCTACTTCGCGCCAACGGTCACCTACAGAGGCATTAAATGCGTGCCAGAGCGCGCAGAAGTCAGGCACGCGCGATGTGGCGCACCGGACACTCTACAGTGCATGTCCGGTGTGCCACCGGACATCCAGGCGAGCCCAGAAGTCAGAGCTCCAACGGTCGGAACCCAACGGCCTGGTGACGTGGCTGGCGCACCGGACACTGTCCGGTGTGCACCGGACTGTCCGGTGCACCATGCGACAGACAACCCCACCAAACGGCTAGTTTGGTGGTTGGGGCTATAAATACCCCCAACCACTCCACATTCAAGTCATCCAAGTTTTCCCACTTCAACTACTTACAAGAGCTCTAGCATTCAATTCTAGACACACCCAAGTGATCAAATCCTCTCCAAATTCCACACAACGCCCTAGTGATTAGTGAGAGAGATTTGCTTGTGTTCTTTCGAGCTCTTGCGCTTGGATTGCTTTCTTCTTTCTTTGATTCTTTATTGCGATCAAACTCACTTGTAATTGAGACAAGAGACACCAATCTTGTGGTGGTCCTTGTGGGAACTTTGTGTTCCAAGTGATTGAGAAGAAAAGCTCACTCGGTCCGAGGGACCGTTTGAGAGAGGGAAAGGGTTGAAAGAGACCCGGTCTTTGTGACCACCTCAACGGGGAGTAGGTTTGCGAGAACCAAACCTCGGTAAAACAAATCCGTGTGTCACACTCTTCATTCGCTTGCGATTTGTTTTGCACCCTCTCTCACGGACTTAATTATATTTCTAATGCTAACCCGGCTTGTAGTTGTGATTATTTTTGAGAATTTCAGTTTCACCCTATTCACCCCCCCTCTAGGCGACTTTCACATCACCTAACCTCACTCCACGCTAGCATTTAGGACATTGTTGAATTTGGAGCGTAGGTACCATCCGTGGGGATGAAGGCTATGACTCGGATGAGGTCGCTCAAATCCGGCACTTCAACTCCTAAGCCACTATTATACTTCTCGCCTCTCTATGTCAAGAGGAGTATAATAAGGTGCAAGGGTTGAAGAGTGCCAAAGAGATTTGGGACGTGCTAAATACCGCACACGAAGGAGATGAGGTGACCAAGATCACCAAGTGGGAGACGATCGAGGGGGAGCTCGGTCGATTCATCCTCAACCAAGGAGAGGAGCCACAAGCAATGTACAACCGGCTGAAGACCTTGGTGAACCAAGTGTGCAACTTCGGGAGTACCAAATGGGATGACCATGAAATGGTCAAGGTTATTCTAAGATCACTCGCTTTTCGTAACCCTACACAAGTTCAATTAATTCGTGGTGATCCTAGATATAAGCTAATGTCTCCTGAGGAAGTGATAGGAAAGTTTGTGAGCTTTGAGTTGATGATCAAAGGCTCCAAACAAATCGTCGAGCAAGGCGGCACCTCCACACCCGAGGTGCAACCCGTCGCATTGAAGGCAACAGAGGAAAAGAAAGAAGAGTCTACATCAAGTAGGATCCCCATCGACGCCTCCAAGCTCGACAACGAGGAAATGTCGCTCATCATCAAGAGCTTCCGCCAAATCCTCAAGCAAAGGAGGGGAAGGATTATAAACCCCGCTCCAAGAAAGTGTGCTACAAGTGTGGTAAGCCCGATCATTTCATTGCTAAATGTCCATTATCAAGTGATAGTGACAGGGGCGACGACAAGAAGGGAAGGAGGAAAGAAAAGAAGAAGTACTACAAGAAGAAGGGTGGCGATGCCCACGTATGTCGGGAATGGGACTCTGATGAGAGCTCCACCGACTCCTCCTCCGACGAAGATGCCGCCAACATCACCGTCAACAAAGGACTCCACTTCCCCAACGTCGGCCACAAGTGCCTCATGGCAAAGGACGGCAAAAAGAAGAAGGTAAAATCTATAGCCTCCACTAAATATACAACATCTAGTGATGAGGGTAGCTCTAGTGATGATGAAGATGATTTGCTTGCCCTTTTTGCCAACCTTAACATGCAACAAAAGGAAAAATTAAATGAATTGATAGGAGCTATTCATGAGAAGGATGAACTTTTGGATAGCCAAGAGGAATTCCATATTAAAGAAAACAAGAAGCATGTTAAAGTTAAAAATGCATATGCTCAGGAGATAGAAAAATGTGAAAAATTAACTAGTGAGCTTAGCATTTGCCATGACACTATCTCCAACCTTAGAATTGAGAATGCTAATTTAATTACTAAGGTTGAAAAGAGAAATGTTTGTGATGATTCAATTGTCAATCTTAAAAATGATAATGCTAGTTTAATTGCTAAGATTAACAAATTAAATGAATCAATTTCTAGCCTTAAGATTGAGAATGATAAATTAATTGCTAAGGCTAAGGACTTAAATGTTTGCAATGATGTTGTTTCCAATCTTAGATATGAGAATGTTATTTTACATGCTAAGATTGATGAATTAAATGATTGCAAACCCTCTACATCTAGTGTTGATCATGTTACTATTTGTACTAGATGTAGAAACATTAATGTTGATGCTATTCATGATCACCTAGCTTTAATTAAACAACAAAATGATCACATAGCACAACTAACTAGTAAAATTAATGAGCATGAAAATTAAAATAAAAAATTTAAATTTACTAGGAGCATGCTCTATAATAGGAGACGCCCTGGCATTAAGGATGGCATTGGCTTCCAACAGGGAGACAATGTCAAACTTAATGCCCCCAAGAAATTGTCTAATTTTGTTAAGGGTAAGGCTCTTATGGCTCAGGATAACAAGGGCTATATTTTATATCCTGCTGGTTATCCCGAGCATAAAATTAGGAGAATTCATTCTAGGTAGTCTCATTCTAGTTCTCATCATGCTTTCATGTATAAAAATGAGACATCTAGTTCTAGGCATTCTACCCATGTTAAAATGCCTAAAAAGAAATCTCCCGTTGCATCAAGTGAGCCTAATGTTTCATTTAAGACTTTTGATGCTTCTTATGTTTTAACTAACAAATCAGGCAAAGTAGTTGCCAAATATGTTGGGGGCAAACACAAGGGCTCCAAGACTTGTGTTTGGGTACCCAAGGTGTTTGTTTCTAATGTGAAAGGACCCAAGACCATTTGGGTACCTAAGAACAAGGCCTAAACTTGTTTTGTAGGTTTATGCATCCGGGGGCTCAAGTTGGATCATTGATAGCGGGTACACAAACCACATGACTGGGGAGAAAAGAATGTTCTCCTCCTATGAGAAAAAACGAAGACCCCCAAAGAGTATCACATTCGGGGATGGAAATCAAGGTTTGGTCAAAGGACTTGGTAAAATTGTTATATCACCTGACCATTCCATTTCCAATGTTTTTCTTGTAGATTCTTTATATTACAATTTGCTTTCTGTATCTCAATTATGCAAAATGGGCTACAACTGTCTTTTTACGGATATAGGTGTTACTGTCTTTAAAAAAAGTGATGACTCAGTAGCATTTAAGAGAGTATTAGAGGGTCAGCTATACTTAGTTGATTTTAATAGAGCTGAACTCGATACTTGCTTAATTGCTAAGACCAATATGGGTTGGCTCAGGCATCGCCGACTAGCCCATGTTGGGATGAAGAATCTTCACAAGCTTCTAAAGGGAGAACACATTTTGGGACTAACCAATGTTCATTTTGATAAAGACAGGGTTTGTAGCGTATGTCAAGTAGGGAAGCAAGTTAGTGCCCATCATTCACACAAGAACATCATGACGACCGATAGGCCGCTTGAGCTACTCCACATGGATCTATTCGGCACGATAGCTTACATAAGCATCGGCGGGAGTAAGTATTGTCTTGTAATTGTGGATGATTATTCTCGCTTCACTTGGGTATACTTTTTGCAGGAAAAATCTCAAACCCAAGAGACCTTAAAGGGATTCTTGAGACAAGCTCAAAATGAGTTCGGATTAAGGATCAAAAAGATAAGAAGTGACAACGGGACGGAGTTCAAGAACTCACAAATAGAAGGCTTTCTTGAGGAAGAGGGCATCAAGCATGAGTTATCTTCTCCCTACACACCTCAACAAAATGGTGTAGTGGAGAGGAAGAATAGAACTCTACTTGACATGGCAAGGACCATGCTTGATGAGTACAAGACTATGGACCGGTTTTGGGCTGAGGCGATTAACACCGCCTGCTACTCCATCAACCGGCTCTACCTTCACCGAATCCTCAAGAAAACATCATATGAACTCCTAACCGGTAAAAAGCCCAATGTTTCATATTTCAGAGTCTTTGGTAGCAAATGCTTTATTCTTGTTAAAAAAGGTAGAAAATCTAAATTTGCTCCTAAGGCTGTAGAAGGATTTTTACTTGTTTATGACTAAAACACAAGGGCATATAGAGTCTTCAACAAATCCACTGGATTAGTTGAGGTTTCTTGTGACATTGTGTTTGATGAGACTAATGGCTCCCAAGTGGAGCAAGTTGATCTTGATGAGCTAGATGATGAAGAGGCTCCATGCATCGCGCTAAGGAACATGTCCATTGGGGATGTGTGTCCTAAGGAATCCGAAGAGCCCACTCAAGCACAAGATCAACCGTCATCTTCCATGCAAGCATCTCCACCAACCCAAGATGGGGATCAAGCTCAAGATGATGAAAATGAAGATCAAGAGGATGAGCCACCTCAAGAAGAGGACAAAGATCAAGGGGATGATCAAGACAAGGAAGATGATCAAGAAGTACAGGGTCAAAGACCGCCACACCCAAGAGTCCACCAAGCGATTCAAAGAGATCACCATGTGAACTCCATTCTTGGTGACATTCATAAAGGGGTAACCACTCGATCCCGAGTCGCTCATTTTTGTGAACATTACACTTTTGTCTCCTCTTTTGAGCCATATAGGGTAGAGGATGCACTAAGAGATTCGGATTGGGTGCTGGCAATGCAAGAGGAACTCAACAACTTCACAAGAAATGAGGTATGTCATTTAGTTCCACGTCCTAACCAAAATGTTGTAGGAACCAAGTGGGTTTTTCGCAACAAGCAAGATGAGCATGGTGTGGTGACAAGGAACAAAGCCCGACTTGTGGCCAAGGGATATTCACAAGTCAAAGGTTTGGATTTCGGTGAAACCTATGCACCCATAGCTAGGCTTGAGTCAATTCGCATATTACTTGCCTATGCTACTTACCATGGCTTCAAGCTTTATCAAATGTACGTGAAGAGTGCCTTCCTCAATGGACCAATCAAGGAAGAGGTCTATGTTGAGCAACCTCCCGGCTTTGAAGATAGTAAGTACCCTAATCATGTGTATAAACTCTCTAAGGCGCTTTATGGGCTCAAGCAAGCCCCAAGAGCATGGTATGAATGCCTAATATATTTCCTTATCACTAATGGCTTCAAAGTTGGAAAAGCCGATCCTACACTCTTTACTAACACCATTGCAAATGATTTGTTTGAATGCCAAATCTATGTTGATGATATCATATTTGGGTCTACTAACAAATCAACATGTGAAGAGTTTAGTAGGATTATGGTTCAAAAATTCGAGATGTTAATGATGGAGGAGTTGAAGTATTTCCTAGGATTTCAAGTGAAGCAACTCCAAGAGGGCACCTTCATCAGCCAAACCAAGTACATTCAAGATATACTTACCAAGTTTGGAATGAAGGATGTCAAGCCCATCAAGACACCCATGGGAACCAATGGGCATCTCGACCTCGACACGGGAGGTAAATCCGTAGATCAAAAGGTATACCAGTCGATTATAGGATCTCTACTTTATTTATGTGCATCTCAACCGGATATTATGCTTTCCATATGCATGTGTGCAAGATTCCAAGCCGATCCTAAGGAAGTTCACCTTAGGTCCGTAAAAAGAATCTTGAGATATTTAGTTCATACACCTAAATTTGGTCTTTGGTACCCCAAGGGATCCACCTTTGATTTAATAGGTTATTCAGATGCTGATTGGGCAGGGTGTAAAATTGATAGAAAGAGCATATCAGGGACTTGTCAGTTTCTGGGAAGATCTCTGGTGTCTTGGGATTCAAAGAAACAAAATTCAGTAGCTCTTTCTACCACCGAAGCCGAGTATGTTGCCGCAGGTCATTGTTGCGCTCAATTGCTTTGGATGAGGCAAACCCTCAGGGGCTATGGCTACAAATTGAGCAAAGTCCCTCTCCTATGTGACAATGAGAGTGCAATCCGCATGGCGGATAATCCCATTGAACACAGCCGCACTAAGCACATAGCCATTCGGTATCACTTTTTGAGGGATCACCAACAAAAGGGGGATATCGAGATTGCTTATGTTAGCACCAAAGAACAACTAGTCGATATCCTTACCAAACCATTAGATGAGAAAACCTTTACCAATCTTAGGAATGAGCTAAACATTCTTGATTCTCGGAACTTTGATTGACACTTTGCACACATGGCTCATTTATATACCTTTAATCATATCTCTTTTATGCCTATGACTAATGCGATTTCAAGAAAATTTCTACTAAGTCATAGATTGAAAGGGAAATAGAGTCTTCGGCGAAGACAAGGCTTCCACTCGACTATATCAGTATTATTTACCCTTCGTCGTCACTCCGCACCACTCTCCACTTTGGTATAATCTTCACTCATATTTACTTGTACCATTGGGGAGAAAGTATGAGGGCTCTCAAAAGACTCCATTTTTGGCGATTAATGCCAAAGGGGGAGAAATATTAAGCCCAAAGCAAAAGGACCGCACCACCACACCAATTTCAAAATTTTCAAAATAAAGTTTACAATCGGTATTTTTCAAAGTAGCATTCCTCTAGAAACTCAATTGGTATCTTATGATGAAATATTTAAAAGAGGATTTTTCAAATTGGTATCTAAAATATTTGGTCTTCTTTCAATTGGTAAAACCCTCTTGAACACTAAGAGGAGAATTTCATCCAGGGGAGTTTTGTTGTAGTCAAAGGAAAAGCATTTGAAACAGGGGGAGAAAATTTCAAATCTTGAAAATGCTTCTCGAAATCTTATTCATATACCTTTGACTATTTGCAAAAAAGACTTTGAAAATATTTTCCAAAAGAATTTGCACAAACAAAACAAGTGGTGCAAATGTGGTCCAAAATGTTAAAAGAAAGAAAGCAATCCATGCATATCTAGTAAAAGTATAAATTGGTTTATTTCCAAGTAACCTTTGCACTTACCTTATGCAAACTAGTTCAATTCTGCACTTATATTTGCTTTGGTTTGTGTTGGCATCAATCACCAAAAAGGGGGAGATTGAAAGGGAAATAGGGTCAAACCTTTTCCTAAAATGATTTTGGTGGTTGAAATGCCCAACACAAATAATTGGACTAACTAGTTTTCTCTAGATTATATATTCTATAGGTGCTAAAGGTTCAACACAAACCAATAAAAACATACAAGTTATGGTTCAAAAGAAAGGAGCAAAAGAAACCGAAGAGAACCCTGGTCTGGCGCACCAGACTATCTGGTGTGCCACCTGACAGTGTCCGGTGCCCAGGGTCGATCAACTCCAAACTCCTCAGCTTCGGGTTTCTCAGAGGCCGCTCGGCTATAATTCACCGGTCTGTCCGGTGTGCCACCAAACTATCCGGTGTGCCAACGGAGCAACGGCTCCAGCGCTACGGTCCACTCCAACAGACACCTGTAAAAGCGCTACAGTACGCAGACAGTTCGCAGAGAGTTAGAGCAGTGCCAGAAGGCGCACCGGACAGTGAACAGTGACTGTCTGGTGCGGCACCGGACTGTCCGGTGCTCCAAGATGTCAGAGCTCCAACGGTCGAAACCGTCAGAACCCTAACGGTTGGGTGACGTGGCTGGCATACCGGACTGTCCGGTGCGCCCATCGACAGCAGCCCTCCCCAACGGCTGTTTTGGTGGTTGGGGCTATAAATACTCCAACCACCACCATTCAAGACATCCAAGCATTCACTACTCCTCATTCAATACAAGAGCAATACACAACACTCCAAGACACAAATCAAAGCCTTCGATCAAATCAAAGTCCAAAATTCAACTCTAGTTCTTAGGACTTGTGAGAAGATCGGCTTGTGTTCTTTTGTTGCTCTTGTTGCTTGGTTGGCTTTCTTCTTTCTCTCATTCTTACTCTCAAAGCCTTGTAAGCGAAGCAAGAGACACCAATTGTGTGGTGGTCCTTGTGGGGTCTAAGTGACCCAGGAAATCAAGGAAGGAAGCTCACTCGGTCTAGGTGACCGTTTGAGAGAGGGAAAGGGTTGAAAGAGACCCGGTCTTTGTGACCACCTCAACGGGGATTAGGTTTGCAAGAACTAAACCTCGGTAAAACAAATCACCGTGTCACTCGCTTTATTTCTTTGTTGATTTGTTTTCACCCTCTCTTTCGGACTTGGTTTTATTTCTAACGCTAACCTTGGCTTGTTGTTGTGCTTCAAGTTTGTAAATTTCAGATTTGCCTATTCACCCCCCTTTAGGCGACTTTCAATTATCGATAGTGGATGCACAAACCACATAATAGGGAAGAAGAAAATGTTCACCTCCTACGTCAAGAACAGGGATTCTCAAGATAATATCATCTTTGGAGATGGGAACCAAGGCAAGGTCAAAGACTTAGGCAAGATAGCCATCATATCCGAGCATTCAATCTCTAATGTATGTTTAGTTGAATCGCTCGGGTATAATTTATTGTCTGTGAGTCAATTGTGTAACATGGGCTATAATTGTTTATTTACGAATATTGATGTATCTGTCTTTAGAAGGAGTGATGGTTCATTAGCGTTTAAGGGTGTATTAGACGGCAAGCTCTACTTAGTTGATTTTTCGAAAGAGAATGCCGATCTAGATGCATGCTTAATTGCTAAGACTAATATGGGCTGGCTTTGGCATCGTCGTCTAGCACATGTTGGAATGAAGAACCTTCATAAAATTCTAAAGGGAGAACATGTGTTAGGACTAACCGATGTCTGTTTTGAGAAAGACAGACCTTGTGCAGCATGCCAGGCAGGAAAACAGGTGGGAAGCACTCATCAAAGCAAGAACGTGATGACAACATCAAGACCACTGGAACTCCTCCACATGGATCTCTTCGGCCCCGTTGCCTATCTCAGCATCGGGGGAAGTAAGTATGGTCTTGTTATAGTTGATGATTTTTCCCGCTTCACTTGGGTGTTCTTTTTGCAGGATAAGTCTGAAACCCAAGGAACCCTAAAGCACTTCTTAAGGAGAGCTCAAAATGAGTTTGAGCTAAAGGTGAAGAAGATAAGAAGCGATAATGGGTCCGAGTTCAAGAATCTACAAGTTGAAGAATATCTTGAGGAGGAAGGCATCAAGCACGAGTTCTCCGCTCCCTACACACCACAACACAATGGTGTGGTAGAGAGGAAGAACAGGACGCTAATCGACATGGCGAGAACGATGCTTGGAGAGTACAAGACGCCTGAGCGGTTTTGGTCGGAAGCTATGAATACAGCCTGCCATGCCATAAACCGGCTCTATCTGCACCGCCTCCTCAGGAAGACGTCATATGAACTCCTTACTGGTAACTGTTGGGGGCCTTCGGCTTCCGAAGGTCCTCAAAAACATGATTTAACAGTGTTTCTAGAGTGTAATGTGTGAACAGGTACCTTCGGACTTATGTCAAAGAGGGAGAACCTCAAAAGATACGAAGGTTGGCAGTGCCGAAGCTGTGAAGCAGGAAAGCTTCGGCATGTTCGCAGAAAAGGGAACCGACTTAAAGATGAAAAGGCCATTTAGACCTCGATAGATTGCTATGGAATTATCACCAAATGTAAAGGGCATGTATGTAATTTTGTATGGGTTGTATCCCGTGCCTATAAATAGGTGAACAGTACCCCCGTACTGTTCACGCTGACTTGGCATTTGCTTTTGCGTCACGCTTGTACTTTTTATCTTCTCTCGGGACCGAAGGTACATTTGTAATTTGAAATCATTTCTATTTTTCCATGTTAATAAAATAGAAATGATTCTATGATGATGCTTATATTATATTTCATACTTTATATGAATCCTTCGTCATTACTTGTTATGTTCACGAAGGTATGTCTCTTATGACCTTCGTCCGAAGCTCATTATTTCCCGAAGGGGCATAATGCTTCGAAGGACGAAGGACTTTAACACTTAACACTTTTTATGTTGCCTTGTTCTTAACTCTTAGCATTTGAGAACAAGTCCCCAACATTGGCGCCCACCTCCGGTGAACTCACTTCCATTTCCTGAGCTTTTCGACACCTTCGGCAAGCATCAGCTTCGTCATGCCGCCGAAGAAGGCTTCAGCACCAGGGGCTGGCACGCTGCAGCCGCTGGACCCCAATCAAGACGTCCTTTCTCTCAGAGAGGCACGAAGCCAGAAGAGGAAGGCTACCAGTCCAACACATCCGGAGGATGATCTAGATCAGGAGATTCAGAATCTGGAAATCCTTCAGCAGCAGGTTCAACGCAGGAAGGAGAAGATGGCCAGGCTAGCTGAACTGCAGAGGCAGATAGATGAAGCCTCTGAAGAAGTTCGTCATCTTGCTCAGGATGAGCAACACCGAAGGCCTCAGCATCAAGACCTTCATCAGGAGGGCTTTCACAACGAAGACGACTGGTATGACAATTTCCATCGTGGGAATTTTGTTTTTGATGATACTTCTCCCCTGTCCGCTGAGTTACAGGCTACACCTTGGCCTCCGTCCTACAAGCCGCCTCAGCTCCCCGTATTTGATGGCCATTCAGACCCGAAGCAGTTCTTGATGAGCTACGAAGCAACAGTGTCTTCGTACGGTGGCAATGCTTCAGTCATGGCCAAATCTTTCGTTATGGCTGTCAGAAGTGTTGCTCAAACCTGGTATTCCTCCCTTCGACCAGGAACGATCACTTCATGGCAGAAGCTGAAGGATTTGTTGTTAACCAGTTTTCAAGGATTTCAGACGAAGCCGGTCACTGCTCAGGCTCTGTTCCAGTGCACTCAGGACCACGAAGAATACCTTCAGGCATATGTCCGAAGGTTTCTGCGTCTAAGGGCACAGGCGCCGACAGTACCCAATGAGATTGTCATTGAGGCCATGATCAAGGGGCTTCGGCCAGGGCCATCAGCGCAGTATTTTGCCAGGAAGCCACCACAAACGCTGGAGAAGCTGCTCCAGAAGATGGATGAATATATTCGAGCTGACAATGATTTTCGCCAAAGAAGGGAGGAGGCCTTCAGATTTTCTGAGATGACCAGGGGCTTCGGAGGAAGATTCTATCCGAAGCATGTCAGATCAATTCATAATTCCAATCAAAATGATGATAAGGGGAGCCAGCAGCAAAGGCCACAGTACTCCTCACAGACTTCGGGGCAACAGCAAAGCTCCTTTCGACCACCAGCTCCAAGAGGCAGAGGCGCCAGGGGCTTCGGCGGAAGATTCGGGGATCAACCCAGAAGAATATTTTGCTTATTCTGTGGTGAAAACAAAGGTCATACTACCAGGATGTGTCATGTTACCATTCAGAAGCAAAAAGAGATAGCCGAAGCTGCCGCGCAACAGGCTCAGCCGAAGCAGGTTATGCACACTGCTTCGTATCATTCGCCCTACATCCCAGAATATGTGGGCAACCATCCTGTAGTCTCTGCTGCTTCGGCAAGTCAGCCTTCAGCTTCCTGGCAACAGCCCCCGCCTCCACCTCCGTTGCAACAAGGCCAGCAGCCAGAAGGGAGCCAATATGCTCCACATCAAAGGGACTTCAGAGAACAGTCCGAAGCTCGCACGGTCAACAGCACCGTGCCAGAGTCAAAACACATCTATTGACAAATATCCTACCTTAATAGCAATCTTTTTCATTCAGTTTTATTTTTTCTAATAAAGGACATTGTTTAGGTTTCATGTAATTAGTTTCGTTGATTCCTACAAGAAAAATATGTTTTCTTCACAGGTTTGTGATAATAAAAAGGACCTTCGGACTATCGAAAATCCTTCGAATCAACAAAAAGTCGTTCTAAGGAACGCAGAGTAAGTCTGACGAAGTCACAAAAAGTCGTTCCGAAGGGAGCGCAGTGTAAGTTTTCTGCTCCAAAGTCGTTCCAAAAGGAATGCAGAGCATACAGCGAAAAGTCAACGCTGATACCGCCTAAGTAAAAGGCGAAGAAGCTCCAAAGACGTTCCTAAGGGAATGCAGAGCTTATACCGCCTAAGTAAAAGGCGAAGAAGTTCCAAAGACGTTCCTAAGGGGATGCAGAACTTACAGCGAAAAATAAACGCTGATTCCGCTGAAGTAAAAGGCGAAGAAGCTCCTAAGGGAGGCTTATAATGAAAAAGTCAGTATTGATACAAAAGATTGTGCCCCATTGCAGGAATGTGTGTATCTTCGGCACAAAATATCATTTTGCATAACATAACATCATCACATCATTTTGCATAGCATAATCATCATACATCATGCTGCATGTGGCACAAGAAGGGGGCATGTTATCGATCTTCGGAAAATGCTTTGAAAAGGGGCAAATCATGCCAAGTTACAGGGAGAAACAATATTGATTTTCGAGGTATAGCTTCGGAGATTATTTTTACGAAGCTTGGATATTTCTTATCAGAACACTATGGATATTGTCGTGATAAATGATAAATTCTTCTTCACGAAGCATGAAAAGAAGGGAAGGTGTTTTTTCGTCGAAGACTCAAAAATGGTACGTGTTTAAAGTTTCATGCATCGTAAAGAATTGAATCATAAAACAAGTATATTACATACAGGATTACAGAATATTACACAAATCATATATCAAATGTTTTTTGCAATAGCACTTAGTCTTCCCTAAGTACTATCTCTACAGCTTCGTTCAGCAGTCGATCGACAACCTGATCCATGATAGCTTCGGCCATCTTTTTAATTTCGTCGTCATCTTTAGGCTGAGGGCCCGAAGATGCTTGAGTAGGATCTGAGTGAGGACGGGACACGACTACATTACTATTACAAATCGCAAACAGATCTTAAAAGCCTAAAGATTACAACACGGTAAAAACTATTATTTAGTACCTAATTGACCTTCGGGCTCTGTGCTCTTTTTAGCAGCCTTAGCCACTTCTCTAGCATCATGGATGCCCCTTTCACTTCTCTGAATAATTTCTCTTGCCATTTCTCGGCCACCGTTATCCCAGATATCAGTAAAAAACTTTCCACCAATTATGCTAGCTTCGGCCGAAGGATCTTTTGTATCTTCAAAGGACAAAGCAGCTTCGGACTGTGCTAAAATTTTCACATGCTCACAGCCCTTCTTCTCTAAAATGGTGGCAATCCCTCTGGCGCCAGAGAAGGCACATATATCTCCTCGGCTATTTAAAATTTCTTCGAAGGCTTCAGCTTCGTGGTCAATCCATTCAATGACACTTTCGGGATTGCCCCTCAAAAAATTTTCTTCACTTGAGAATGCGCCGACTTTGGCGAAGCTAGCCTTTAATTTTTTAACACAATCTACAGATTTATTGTAGCATTTCTTTTTGGACGAACGAAGCTCTTCAACAGTCACTTCTAGATGATCTGCCCATTGATCGCTGAGTTCACGCTTTGTTTCTTCAAGTATACGTTCTTCTTTGGCTCTGGCCAGTTGTTTCCGAAGGTCTTCAATTTCGCGTTTCTGAGCTTCAGCTTGACTTTTGAAAGCAGCTTCGTCCTCCTTTATTTTATCTATCAATGAGTATAATATTTTGTCTTTTTCGAGACCTTCGTTCCTCAGTTCAATTACTTCGGAACGAAGGTTGCTCAGGGCTATAGTACATCCTTCGTCCTCAGCATCTTTCTGTGCTCTGAGGGTATTGCTGAGTATCAGGCCCTGCAGACAGGAATATGTCTGTGTCAATAGTTTTAAACAAACGGAAAATTTTGAATTCAACAAAAATATAAGAATTCCATTTGTCGCACCTTTAAACTGTTGTAAGCTAGGCTGTCAGCCAGATCGTTCTTTGACAGCACCGAAAGTCCGTCTTCTAAAGTTGGAAATCCGAAGCTTCTGCTCATCTCCCGACAGACAGAAATTTCCTTGCTGTCGGGGAGGCAATACAAGAAATCTTCTTCTCCACTGCCATTAAATATCAACGCCCCCTTTGGATATTTCAACTTTTGGGCATAGTGTTGGGCCTCTTGTTCTTCTTTTTCTGTTAATTTTTTCCCCGAAGCATGACGAAAAATATAATCACGAATTTTGGATGCTTCGGGGGTAACAACACCAGTTCCTTCAGCAAAAGTTGGCTTTGTTATTTTTTCTGCCTCACTTTCCAAGGTTTTTGCCTTTGAGGGCTCTGAGGGCCCAGCTTCGGCTTCAGTATCTTGCTCTGGAGCTTTAGAACCCGAAGCTTCGACTGTTGTTTCAGGAGTGACGGCAGCCTTCTTCGGAGGGGTGCTTGAAGATTTGATCGTTTCCAGCACATCTAGCACATTAGCCATTCTCCTTCTTTTCGGAGTCACTGCTGGCACTTTTTGATTACTTACTGTTTCAATGTTTGCCACAGGACTCAAAACTTCTGATGTTTTGGAGTCCTCGGTTGCTTCCTTTACCTCTTCCATTTTTTCTGTGAATGGCGCTTCGGCCTTCTCTTTCGTTTCTGGTAACAAAATTTTTGATTGCTCCAATTTTGTCTTCGTTGGTATTTCGGCTGTTTCTGTGACTTCTGGCAGCAAAGTTGGCTCGGCTGGTTTTTCAGCTTCGGTGGCCGAAGAAGTCTCTCCGGTAAACTCAGGCACCGAAGCTGGTTCAATATAACGCGGTCGATAAGTAAGAACCTTTATCTTCTTCCTTTTCGGTTCTGGCTCGCTAGGAGCAGCTGCAGTTTCTTCTTTTGCAGAGGTTGTATTTTTTCTCTTCTGCCTTCGAATGGGGTAGCAATAGTCAGGGTAGACAAACCCGATGGCATCAAATACCCGATTCAGCCTTTTCTTTTTTCGGCCTCCGAAGGCTGCTGACATTGCAGTATCTTCGGCCTTCGAGTATGTCCCAAGCAGCTCATCACTTAAATTGTCAATGCTTTTCAACCACTCATCGTCTGGCTCAATAAATTTATCTTCAAATTTAAAAGTGTACTTAAACCTGACAAGTCCACCTTCGTCGGCCTCTTTAACGGTTTCTTGTGGCATTTCCCATTTCTCCGCAAGCGGCCACACCCTGAAGGCAATATGCTCTTGTACTAAGTCCCTTGTTCCTATAAAAGAGCAGACAACGCCGAAGGCTCTTTGGCACTCTTCGGCGGCTTCGTTCATTTCAACCTTCGGCCTCCGAAGGCCGAAGCTTTGCCAAATAGGACGCATAATTATACCTTTGATGTCTTCTCGTGCTGATAAGTCATTCTTCACATAAAACCATTCTGTCATCCAATCCCCGGGCCATCTCTTCCGAAAGGTTGGTACGGGACAGCTTGCCCCGGACCGAGAGACGAAGCTGTAGCAGCCAAAGTTGTTATGGTACTGTTCTTTGCCCCAAGGCTTTGTTTCATATAATAATTCATGAACATTACAGAAGCTTCTGGCGTCAGGCTTCAGACCTTGGCTTCTCGCGGCCCACACGAAGATATTTAGCCTTATAATTGCCTCGGGAGTAAGTTGATGAAGATAGACTTCGAAGATTTTCAACACCTCCACGACGAAGCTGCTCAAGGGGAATCGCAATCCAGCTTTCAAAAAGCTTCGATACACCACAACTTCATTTTCTTCAGGGTGTGGACAAGTTTTTTCCCCTTCGTCCGTCCTCACAATGGACAGATCCCGGAAATACCTTCCTCTCATATTAACAAGATGATTCTCTTTGATAGTTGATTTACCATAAACTGAATGGCTTGGTCGCCAGGGGCGATCTTCGGAGTCTTCGCCACCGCTGTCCACATCATAACTTTCACTGTCACCAGTATCTTCAGACAGCCCTTCCAGAATTTCCCTGGTGATCTTTTCTGTGTTGGTCTTCGACATTGCTATAAGAAACCCTAAGTTCTTCTCTTCATCAAGACTCAGCTTCATCTCAGCAGCAGCCTTCTTAGCAGCTTCAGACATCTTCGGAAACACTAAAAAACTGTTTTTAAAAGCCGAAGCTTCAAAGCTAAAAACTTAGCAGATCACAGTGCACAAGAGCTAAAAAATGAGTGAGCAGGAGTGGTTGGCCAGAAAGCGTGCAAAATAAGTTTGCGGTATGGCCGTATTTATACGCTTGATGCGTTGAAAGTTGAAAGACCCCACTTGTCATTGAATGTTGCTATTCTAGCAAAGGGAAGGTGTTTTTTCGGACCTTCGGCATAAAGCCTTCGTTCATATCGCAATCTGAATTTATTATTTCAAACAAATTAATATTGCGAGGGGCTACTGTTGGGGGCCTTCGGCTTTCGAAGGTCCTCAAAAACATGATTTAACAGTGTTTCTAGAGTGTAATGTGTGAACAGGTACCTTCGGACTTATGTCAAAGAGGGAGAACCTCAAAAGATACGAAGGTTGGCAGTGCCGAAGCTGTGAAGCAGGAAAGCTTCGGCATGTTCGCAGAAAAGGGAACCGACTTAAAGATGAAAAGGCCATTTAGACCTCGATAGATTGCTATGGAATTATCACCAAATGTAAAGGGCATGTATGTAATTTTGTATGGGTTGTATCCCGTGCCTATAAATAGGTGAACAGTACCCCCGTACTGTTCACGCTGACTTGGCATTTGCTTTTGCGTCACGCTTGTACTTTTTATCTTCTCTCGGGACCGAAGGTACATTTGTAATTTGAAATCATTTCTATTTTTCCATGTTAATAAAATAGAAATGATTCTATGATGATGCTTATATTATATTTCATACTTTATATGAATCCTTCGTCATTACTTGTTATGTTCACGAAGGTATGTCTCTTATGACCTTCGTCCGAAGCTCATTATTTCCCGAAGGGGCATAATGCTTCGAAGGACGAAGGACTTTAACACTTAACACTTTTTATGTTGCCTTGTTCTTAACTCTTAGCATTTGAGAACAAGTCCCCAACAGTAACAAACCTAATGTTTCCTATTTTCGTGTATTTGGGAGCAAATGCTACATTTTGGTAAAGAAAGGTAGGCATTCAAAGTTTGCTCCCAAAGCGGTAGAAGGTTTCTTACTAGGATATGACTCAAAATACAAAGGTGTATAGGGTCTTCAACAAATCATCAGGATTAGTTGAAGTCTCTAGCGATGTTGTATTTGATGAGACTAATGGCTCTTCAAGAGAGCAAGTTGATCTTGATGATGTAGATGAAGATGAGGTTCCGACGGTCGCAATGCGAACAATGGCAATAGGTGATGTGCGACCACATGAACTATAAGAACAAGATCAACCTTCTTCCTCTATGATGGCGCATCCCCCAACTTAAGACGATGAACATGTACTTCAAGAAGAAGGGCAGGATCAAGGGGGAGCACATGAAGAACAGGATAAGGAGGAAGAAGCATCACGGACCCCTCCAACTCAAGTCTGAACGACGATCCAAAGAAATCATCTAGTGGATCAAATTCTGGGTGACATCAACATGGGAGTAACAACTCGCTCACGCTTAGCCAATTTCTGTGAGCATTACTCGTTTGTTTCTTCTATTGAGCCTTTCAGGGTAGAAAAAGCCTTGCAGGATCCGGACTGGGTGTTGGCCATGCAGGAAGAGCTCAACAACTTCAAAAGAAATGAAGTTTGGAGCTTGGTGCCATGTCTAAAGCAAAACGTTGTGGGAACCAAGTGGGTGTTCCGCAACAAGCAAGATGAGCACGGAGTGGTGACAAGAAACAAGGCTCGACTTGTAGCAAAAGGTTATGCCCAAGTCGAAGGTTTGGATTTTGAGGAGACCTTTGCTCCTGTGGCTAGGTTAGAATCAATTCGAATTTTATTAGCCTATTGAAAATGGCCTAGAGGGGGTAAATAGGCAAGTTGAAACTTTTTCAACAAAAACTAGAAACAAACTGGGTAAAACTAGTTCAACCGGTGTCAAAACCGGTTCAACTGGTTTGCACGAGCTCAACTAAATGATGAGATATAAAACTGAATTGATCTCGAAATTCACCCAATTAACTTTGGAAATGAGATATTCTAGATAATCCATAGGGTTCAAAGTAGTAGATCTGAGAAGGGCACTTCTCAAAATCCACAAACCAAAAAGATATTAACAAATCTTCCACAGAAGGTTGAGAGAACGAAGAACACGAACAAACACAATAAACAAGAACACAAGATTTATCTCGAGGTTCGGTCACACCACGAAAGGTGCCCTACTTCCTCGTTGAGGCACCCACAAAGAGCCGGGTCTCTTTCAACCCTAATCCTCCCTTCACTGACCATAAAGGTCAAGCCCACACAATAATCTTTGCTCAAACGAGAGGGTAATATAAACTTTCTTGTGGTCTTCCACGAGATTTGGAGACTCACAAGAGACACCTAGTCGTTTAGGAGCTAGAAGCTCCAAGAGTAATGAATCCACAAAGAACTCGATGTAGTACCAAAGCTCGAATGAAGAAGAGCAACAGGGATTTAGAGATGAAGCACAAAAACTGCAGCTCTCAAGCTCACTCAAAGATTTCTCTCCAAAGATTTGAAATGGGAGAGGCAAGAGATGTGTGAGAGAGAGTGGGAGGTGTTTCTTAGGTTAGAAATGGAGTTCAAATCGTGCTCCCTTGTGTGAGGAGAGAGGTAGGAGTGAGTATATATAGGTGGGGCTTCAAAACTAGCTGTTTGAGCCAAAACCCGGTCTAAAACCGGCTGAACCGCCCCTGGCAGGCCAGGCAGGCTGTCTGCCAGTCTGACTTGCAGACTGCTGCGCAAACTGGTCAAGTTGACCAAAACCGGTTGAACCTCTTTTGAAAACTGGTTGAACCTCCTTTGAAAACCGGTTGAACCTCTTTGGCAGACTTATCAGCCTGTCTGCCAGCCTGACTGGCAGACTGCTATGTAGTCTGGCCGAGTTGACAAAACCGGTTGAATCGCCCCTGACGACTCTGTCGACCTGTTCGCCACTCTGACTGGCAGACTGTTGGTCAGATGTTAGAGGGGTCAGAGACCAGTTGAACTGCCCCGAAAAACTAGTTCAACTGGTCTTGACTAGAGAGTTCAGGAGAGAAAACCCCAGTTCAACTGCCCGGAGGCAAGTTCAACTGGTGTATGGTCAGAGAGGTTCACAGTTGAAGTTGAAGTTCAGCTAGAGTTGAGAAAGCTCAACTGCAGTTGAAGAAGTTCAACCCAGCTGAAGTTCAGCTCAGCTGAAAAAGCTCAACTGCAGCTGAAGAAGCTCAACTCAGCTGAAGTTTAGTTCAGCTGAAAAGCTCAACTGCAGCTGAAGAAGTTAAGCTGCTTCTCAACAAAAACACTCTCAGTTTCTCAAACCTAACCACGGTCAACCATAGAACGTTCAAGATATTTTTGCTTTTCAAAAATAGCTTTTGAATATAGAGGCTTGAGCTTTGGCAAACACCAAACTTCTTTTTGGATCCCCCTTGGTAGTATGACGATTTCTATACTCAAGTTGAATAAAATATAATAAGTAAACTCCTTGAGTCATTGGTGTCTCATGTGTGATTTCTCCATGGCGTTGCTTCATAAGGATCACAAACATCTTTGTCTCACCTTTTGAAGCAAACACAAATCAAACCATGTGACTTGTACCATATCACCATATATGAGTTCAAATCATGGCTTCAAGTCTCATTACTGATGCATCAACATGTTATAACTCTTCATAGCTGATTAGTTCATCGACTTAGTGCAAGTACTCTCTTCTTCACCTTAACCATGGTACCTCGGTTCACAAGCCGTCGCTTGGCCTTCACCTTTGCTTAGTTCCTTGAAGCCCTTTCCTTGCTATCTTCACCCTATCAAGCCATTCTTGAGTCACATCATATTGAGCATCCATTGAGAGAATCGTTTCTTCAATATTGTGAACCTTGCTTGAATGTCTTCTAGATATAACTGTTAAGATCAATCAAGCTCTAGTTTGATTCTCATATAAGCATATATGGACTGATACTAATATGGTCAAGCCAATTCACGATTCCTCATATCTTATTCACTTTGGCTTGACCAATCCTCTTAATCACTTCATCCTCTATTCTGATCATATGTATGCAGTGATTTCTTAGGTCTTGTCCATATATTCAAACCAATATAGAGATCATATTATATCCATTTGCATTGTATCTATCGGTACCCTGAATCAGGGGTACCCTCTTCTACAGTATGAAGGCGCTGCACTCGTACGACACCTCCAGGTCACACGGAGAGCGACACCCCACCACATGGGCAGGCCTAAGGGCACCACGTGGCGAGGAAGGATAATACATCCCAGGAAGCACCGTTGGGTCTGGACCTCCGCGGAGGAACACCGGACCCCTGTGAGTACGTGTCCGGAGCTCCCGAGGAGACACGCCGGGTCCCCCCGAGTGAGGTCTGGGCCTTAGCAAGGTCCCGGGACGGAGAGGACCCCGGCACAAGCAGGGATCCGGTGCCGA
Organism: Zea mays; assembly: GCF_902167145.1. Taxonomy (NCBI): domain Eukaryota; kingdom Viridiplantae; phylum Streptophyta; class Magnoliopsida; order Poales; family Poaceae; genus Zea; species Zea mays. The sequence continues at coordinate 155,448,748 of NC_050103.1, read as the reverse complement.
CACGTGTCCAGACCTTGCCCTACGCTCCCCGCTCAGGCGGAAACCCGTCGCGGCCGCGTGGCTTGTGGCCCGTGACACAAGCCAACGGGCCGAGCCTGACGTAAGGCCCATACGGCTGTGCAGTCTTTGCATTTATTGTCGAAAGGACGCACCGCCTGCCACCACGCTGACGGACAATGCGTCCTCTCAGCATTTAATGTGTCATGTCCAATCCGCCGGCAGACGGCGTCAGGGTCACCCAGCAGACGGCGCGCCTGACCAGTCTGTTGGCAAACAGTGCGCCCGTGCCGAGCGACGCACAGTACCCATCATCCCTTCTACATGAAGCTTCCCCTGCACGCCGTGGATACGGAGATCTCGGGCGTCAGGGCACAAGAAGATTGCCCCAGCAGCAAATACTGGTGGCTCCAAGCGCTATATTCTTTATGTCCCTGGGCCCACATGTCGGGGCCCAGTACCTTTGTGCATGCCCCCCTTCAGCTATAAAAGGGGAGGCATGCGACGTTACACACAAGCTCAATCTTTGAAGCTCAATATTTGAAGCTCAATCTTTTAGGCTCACTCAGACACTCACAAGTTCATACAAGCTCTCAAGCAATACATCACACAGTGGAGTAGGGTGTTACGCTCTGGCGGCCCGAACCACTCTAGATCCTTGTGTGTTCTTGTGTTCTTCCCATTTTCCAACTAATAAGCAAAACGCTTAGGCCCCTCCTCATCTTAGGATTTAGGGCAGGTGCGCTCCGCCACCCGGCCAGAGATTTGCTCTCCGACATTTGGCGCGCCAGGTAGGGGGCTAGGCATTAGGTTTTTGCTTGTTTTCTTGCCCAAGGATGATGGTGCAAATCGTTGAACACCACACCAAGACTTCCACGGATTTCCTGGTGGAAGAAAAAGTTGTTTCTTCCATGCCACAGGTTTCCAACCGCCTAATGCCGGGCGTCGCTGCTGTGCATGCTGCACTACAGCATATGCCTGCGCAGACCTCACGGACTCCGTCGAGCGCGGCTCTAGGAGCATTGTCAGTGGCTAGGGAGTTGCTGCGCCACCCCCCAAGCTCCACGGCCTCACCAGGGGCCATGAAGCAGTGGCGGGACGACGTCGATCGACTACTCAGCATGGCGCATTCTACCTCGACCAGGTCAAGGCCACGGTCATCTTGGCGCCAACATGAGGTGTCGGCATCTGTGCGTTCGCCTTCAGTAAGGGGCGCACAGACCAACGACCTCTGGGCAGAACTCAACCGCAGGCGTGCGGGAGGATATGGCCGGGTCTCTTTGGGAAGGGCGCGCGAGCGCCGCCAAAACATCGATGGTCGCAACCTCGATCAAGACTTTGCTGCGGTTGCACCGCAGACACCAATGGGCACCTGGTCCCAAACGGGTGTCCCCTTGGCCGGTGTGGGCTGCGCCGCTCTTGCGGATCATCTCCGTGCAGCGTCATGGCCACCCAAGTTCCGGCCGCACCTTCTGGAAAAGTACGACGGAACATTGAACCCGTCGGAGTTCCTGCAGGTGTACATTACCGCCATCACGGCAGCAGGTGGAAACACCGCTGTGATGGCAACATACTTCCATGTGGCCTTGTCTGGACCTGCCTGGACCTGGCTCATGAACCTCACCCCGGGGTCAGTCTACTCCTGGGAAGAGCTCTGCGTGCGGTTCGTTGCGAACTTCGCCAATGCTTACCAGCAGCACGGTGTGGAGGCCCACCTCCATGCGGTGAGGCAGGAGCCCGGGGAGACACTCCGGAAGTTCATCTCCCGCTTCACCAAGGTGTGAGGTACTATACCTTGTATTTCTGATGCTTCCATCATCACAGCCTTCCGACAGGGAGTACTGATGAAAAAATGCTGGAGAAATTAGCCACACATGACGTGGAAACTGTCCCCACACTCTTTGCTCTGGCCGATAAATGCGCCAGAGCCGCCGAGTGCCGTGCATGGCACTCGGCCCCACAAACCGAAGCTGCCCAGTCGGGTGGCTCGGGCGCCGTCCCCCGGGACGGAAAGAAGAAAAAGAAGAAGGACCGAGACTACCAGAAGCTGCGGTCCACCGCTCTAGTGGTCGCAGCCGCGACCGGGGGCCAGGGCGACTGCAACAAACGCTCACAGCCGCAGAGGGGTAATAGTGGCTCATGCCCTGTGCACCCCAACGGTTGCCACAGCGCCATGGAGTGTCGCGAGATCATTGATCTCGCGAAACGTGTCAGTGAGCGGCGCGAGTAGTCTTCCAAAGACGGCTCTCCACCTCACCGCCGACCTGGCAAAGAAAAGATGGACGATGGTGAGGTGGCCGCGGCTGAGCGGGACCTCGGGTATCAGTCGCCCGAAGGGGACCTAAAGGATGTCTTCGCCGGAGGCTCTTACTCCGGTGAAGACAACTAGATGGACCCCAGAGGGACCCCGAGCTCCCCAGTCTACGGAGCTGAAGCATGCCTTCCTCCGGAAACCCTTCTGGATTCCCCCACGGATCCAGGCAGCCAACAGGTACACGTGGCAGTGACCACAACCAAAGACAAGGGCTCCCGTGTCAAATGCAGGTGGGGACCCAGGGTCGGGACCTAGCCCTATGGCAAGTACCAAACCAAGAAGGGCTCCATAACTCTCCCCCAGCTGGGAAGGACCCTTCAAGGTAATGGGAATACACCGACCCAGGGGCAGCCATCTAGCTATGACTGGAGGAGTGCCTTACCCCGATGCCGAAACATCTCTGTAAGTTCTATCCATAGAGCAAGTCTGAGGGGTCGAATCTGTTTTTTGTAACTAGGTAACGCATACGTGTACGACAACCCGGTGGGTAGGGATGGCAATCGGGCGGGTAGAACGCGGGATATATGGTTCGTGTATCCATACCCACGAGATAAAACCAAACCCATACCCATACCCATTTACGCTCGTGGGTACGGATCTGTATCCGTACCCGTACCCGCCGGGTATCCGTTATCCAACGGATATCCGTTACCCGCCCGCCCGCCCACTAAAATTTCAGCAGCATTCTAATACCATTGTACCATAAATAATTTCAATATTCAAACAATAATTTCAACATTCGCGGTCACTGTGTCACTGTGTGCAAGGCAAGGACAAACAAATGATGCAAGGGCAAAAGCACTAACCTGCGCGGCGGCTGTGCTGTGCGCCTGTGTTGTGCTCGCCGAGTCGCCGTCACTGTTGTGCGCGTGCCTGTGCTGTCTGCTCGCCGTGGATCTGCTGGAGGCCGAGCGGTGGACCGGTGGTCGCGTAGAGCCGTAGAGCGGTGGACCAAAGGACGGCCGAGCGGAGCGGTGGACGGCCGAGCGGGGAGCGAGCCTGGGCGCCTGGCGGTGGCGGCTACCGGCTAGGGTTAGGAGTTAGGATTTGTTGAGTACTTAAGTTCTTGGCTGTTGGTTTGTCGCTCGCTGGATGCCAGGCTCCCAGCGACCCAGCCTCTTCGGTCTTCACCGCAGCACGCCAGCACCGCTCAAGGAGACAAGGACTCAACATTTCACACTTTCATCGCTCACGGCCCACGGCCCACGGGGCTGGCGGCTGGCGCATGGGATTGGAGAATAAGATCTGGGTCCACATGTCATATACCCAACGGGTGACGGATATGGATAGCCTATATCCATACCCGCGAAATTATTACCCGCGGATACTATATAGTAACCATACCCGTACCCGCGGATACGAAAACCCACCATAACCGTACCCGACGGGTAAATAACCGCGGTTATTTACCCATAACCGTACCCGCTGCCATCCCTACCGGTGGGGTCTGTCCCCGTAAACCTGGCCTATTGGTCTGCACACATGCACGACGAGTTATAAAGAAAAACTACCCCCTCAGTTGTGCTCTTATGATAGTTCCATCTTGTTGCTCCATGGTCCTACCTTGCGGTCTTTCAGATAGTACTTTTTAGCTAACCCACCCGTATGGTTCCTATCTGTCCTAACATTACGACGTCTGAATTGAGCAGCCAGGCTTGCAGTCTAGGGCCCCGATACGAAAGTAGGGTGGTCTGACAGCCTGGGGGGCGACTCTAGAGAATGGGACCCCGTTCCATGGGGTGGTCCGGAGCCCGTGTAGCCGCTCAGCCTGGTTCCGTACCGTGGGCCTGCATGCTCTGCCACTCCATGACGGGTACTTAGTATCTGGAGCTATAAGTCCTATGGGTCCGACAACCTCGGGACCGGAGCTAGAGAATGGACATTAGTCTCCTGGGGTGGTCCGGAGCCCGTGCAGCCGCTCAGCCTAGTCCCGTACCGTGGGCCTGCGCGCTCCATCGCCCTGCAACAAGTGTCCTAGTATCTAGAACCGCGACCCAAGGGGGTCCGGACACGCAACTTGGCCACCTGGACTAAAACCTGCGAGTCCCGAGCATGTATCAAAGGACGACTAATGTCAGACAGAGAACCCTATGAGGTGTACTACTAATGCTTCCTAGCTAAAAGTTGTGTACAGATCCAGATCCCGGCGAGTTTGCCTCCCGAGGGTTGTTGACAATCTTTTCAGATGCGCTGGTATCCAACCTCAACACGTTAAGCCTGCATCCCAGGCGGGGGCCAGGTACCAGGGAGGAGTCAACAATATCACGCACAGCAGGAACAAATTGAAAATAGATAAGTGCTAATATTACTTAATAAATAGTACTCTTGAGTGCCTTACAAAAAGTGAAAGTATTACATTTATCTTCAAGTGGAGCCCTAGTTCCATTTCTACTCTGCAGGTATGAACTACCTCCACGCCAGTAAGGGCCGCGGGATAGCTAGCTCCGAGCGGCTCACCAGCGGAGGCGACCACATCAGCACCGACGGTGGCAGCCACCTCTGCACTGACGACCCGCCAAGCAGCGGCGATCATCTCAGCATGTACGCCGCTGCGAAAGGGTCCTCGCCCCCGTGTTCCTATGGGGGCGACAACGAGGCCATTAAAGCCAAAGAGCCGGAGGTCCGGCGGCAGGTGGCACTGACGGTCTCGCCAGCGAAGGCAACCACCTCTGCAGTGGGGAGCCTCACCAACGGCGGCGACCACCTCAGCACCGACGACAGCGGCACCTGCGCACCAGTGTCGTACCGGCGAATGGCGGCCGCCCCATCGCGCACGAAGAGGTCCTCGCTCCCGTCCTCACTATGGGAGTGAGGACAAGACCATCCAAGAACGCCGCCTCCGCCCCCACGGTGTACGACGTCTTGTACGATCCCCCGGTGCGGCCGGCGACACGGGAGAAGCCGTGGGTGTGATCGACCCGCGCACGGCGCGACCGTCGCCCGTGCAGTGGACGGACAGCCACGCCCCGTCCAAGCGGCAGGAGGCAGCGCCGGAGGCGACACCAAATCCACCTAGGCCGAGGAGTCAGACACGCGGCAGCTGACGGCGCCTCAGACGGCCGACCCCGCGTAGCCAAAGTTCGCCTCCTTCGCAAGGCAGGCAAACGCCCTTCTCCCCGGGATACTGAGGGAAGAAGCAGGCTGCCATCCCATGCGGAAGGCAGGGCCCCAACTCGGCACGCCCTCCTCCCCAGCACGGATGATGAACATCCTTGAAGCTGAGGGCAGGAGGGAGGCTGCAGCCCGACTTGCTTCTCCCCACCACAAGGCTGGTGGTCATCCCTCTAGATGACCACTAGTGGGAGATTGCAGCCAGGCTGCGTGATGAAAATCCTTGAAGCCGAGCGATGGCAGAAGAATGCCAACCCCCATGGGGTTGCACTCCTCTAACAACAACAAGAAGAAGACAAGATCGGCGGCACCACCACGAGCGCGAGCTCTTCGGCGATGAGATCGCCGGAGGAGACGGCCCTGACGCGGATCCCTCCAGAGAACACCGGCGCACCCCATCTGGAGGCCCAGAAGGCGGAAGGGCGCGATGGTAGCAAGAGGAGCGAGGCATGTCTACTGCCTGGGAGATCGACCCCTTTTTAAAGGCAGATCTCCCCACTCGCGCCTCCGAAGCGTCACGGGTGAAGTCTCCCCCGGCGTGCACCAAGGTTCCCACCTTATGACACGGGGGCCAGGCCCCACATGTCATACAGACTGACCCAAAGAAGGAGCGTGCAACTACCCCATGGTTATGCGCCCCTCCATTTTCGGGGCAACCAGCGGTCAGGAAGGCGAACCGCCGCACAAGGGGCATGCAACCACCCCACGGTTAAGCGCCCCTTCATCTTCGCCGTAACCAGCGGTCAAAAAGGCGAACCGCCACGCAAGAAGCGTACAACCGCCCCATGGTTGAGTGCCCCCTCATCTTCGCTGCAACCGGCGCGCCGGTTACCGGGTGCGGAAAAATCGCACTGCCGCTTACGCCAATGCCACGTCTTCTCGGGGCCGTCGTGGAAGTCTGAAAAGATAAGTTTTTCAGAACCAGTGCAGCGACTCGAGGCACCCCGCGCATGGCCCAACAGTGACATTAAGTACGGAGGTCACGGGCCAGTCAGCCGTGGGAATAGGCGTGGCAGACGGCATGACCATAGGCGGGCCGGCAGTAATTACATCAACAGGCGCGCAGGTGCAGCAGGCCAACCACCAATCAGACTCTGGCCCCACTTGCAGACTCACATCCTCCTCTGAGGCGGGCCTGGGGGCCACTAATGGTACCCTGAATCAGGGGTACCCTCTTCTACAGTATGAAGACGCAGCACCCGTACGACACCTCCATGTCACACGAAGAGCGGCACCCGACCCCACCACATGGGCAGACCTAAGGGCACCACGTGGCGAGGAAGGATAATACATCCCAGGAAGCACCGTTGGGTCCGAACCTCCGCGGAGGAACACCGAACCCCTGTGAGTACGTGTCCGGAGCTCCCGAGGAGACACGTCGGGTCCCCCCGAGTGAGGTCCGGGCCTTAGCAAGGTCTCGGGACGGAGAGGACCCCGGCACAAATAGGGGTCCGGTGCCAACACGTGTCCAGGCCTTGCCCTACGCTCCCCGCTCAGGCGGAAACCCGCCGCGACCGCGTGGCTTGTGGCCTGTGACACAAGCCAACGGGCCGAGCCTGACGTAAGGCTCATACGGCTGTGCAGTCTTTGCATTTATTGCGGAAAGGACGCGCCGCCTGCCACCACGCTAACGGACGATGCGTCCTCTCAGCATTTAATGTGTCATGTCCAATCCGCCGGCAGACGGCGTCAGGGTCACCCAGCAGACGGCGCGCCTGACCAGTCTGTTGGCGAACAGTGCGCCCGTGTCGAGCGGCGCACAGTACCCATCATCCCTTCTACATGAAGCTTCCCCTGCACGCCGAGGATACGGAGATCTCGGGCGTCAGGGCACAAGAAGATTGCCCCAGCAGCAAACACTGGTGGCTCCAAGCGCTATATTCTTTATGTCCCTGGGCCCACATGTCGGGGCCCAGTACCTTTGTCCATGCCCCCCTTCAGCTATAAAAGGGGAGGCATGCGACGTTACACACAAGCTCAATCTTTGAAGCTCAATCTTTTAGGCTCACTCAGACACTCACAAGTTCATACAAGCTCTCAAGCAATACATCACACAGTGGAGTAGGGTGTTACGCTTTGGCGGCCCGAACCACTCTAGAGCCTTGTGTGTTCTTGTGTTCTTCCCATTTTCCAACTAACAAGCAAAACGCTTAGGCCCCTCCTCATCTTAGGATTTAGGGCGGGTGCACTCCGCCACCCGGCCGGAGATTTGCTCTCCGACAGTATCATTGGTTATTTAACCTTATGTTGAACCTTTGTTCACTGATCATTATACACTATTTAAGTATGTTCATCATACTGAATTTCCTGTTCAACACTTAGCAAACTCGTTAGACCTTTAAACGTGTTGTTATCCAAATCACCAAAACTCACAAAAGGGATTAATGCACTTTGAATCTCTCCCTTTTTGGTGATTGATGACAACACATTTAAGGCTTACATAAGATTTGATAAATAAGATTTTGAATCATATGATATAGTTTCCTCCTCCCTAAATATGTGCATTTCAGAAAATAACACTTTTGTACTCAAATGCTAAAAGCACATATTTGGGTCAAAGTATGGAGACAACTTATATCATACTATTCATGGGGTGCAGTGTGTCGTAAAATAAATGTGATGCTAATGACATAGAATGCACTTATCAACTTTCTAAGTGGTTGATCAGTTATTGATTGAAGGGTTCAAATCATTTCCCTTAGGACCCGTTTATTTTAAAGGAATTGAAATCTAATTAATAAAGTAGGTTATTTGACTTAGAATTTAACATTTCATCACTATTTTTTAAAGTTTAGATATAAGTCTATCTCAAATTTATGAGACGATGGATGAAAATTGATTTTATGTAATTTCTACTCACAATTTATAAGTAACTCTTCAGCTTGCTCTCCAATCCATATTAGATTAATTGCTTTCATCACTATTAGATTAATTGATCTATATCTAAATTATGATTATTCAATCCATATTAGATTAATTGCTTTCATCACTATTAGATTAATTGATCTATATCTAAATTATGATTATTAGAATGGAAAGTATCCAAACAGGGATATGCCTACAGGTCAAACGCATGGCTTCTTTTTCTGCAAGGCTTTGAGCTAGCACAGGACTGACATGAGTGGCGCTGCAGCATGCAGGAGACTCGCTGATTGCATTCACGAATAGGTCAAAGATAAAGTCAGCTTGTTAATCATATCATGGACGGGTTACATACAGGTTTCAGCCTCTGAAAAAGAACAATCAGTGCACTTCTGTTAACAGCTTGAACCATCTGCGTCTCCAAGTGAGAAAAACAAATTTTCGAAACTACCCAAGCAGTTAAACAGGATGCTGTGACAATTGCAATATCTGCAAGGGGAATACGGATACACATCTACTTGAGTTGTTCACATGTACAGGATGCAGGTGGCCAACAATAATGGAGGATTACAAAGACACATTGGGCATTGGCAGGTCAAAAACATCCGTGTTTTCTGTCTCGTTAAAACCTTCACGCAAAGAATCGAACCATTGAGCTTGAGGTGTGCAACCGCAGCCATTCACAACGTCGTAGCTGGGGTACAAGAATAGGAAAAGATGGGTTAAAATATGTTGGTTGAGGGACTATATGAACATGTTAGGGAGATATAAAGACCTTTAATATTCTTCGTTACTACTCAAACCGTAACAGTCCACTCTTGAAACGTGTTGTGTAATATTAACTTTCACCGATCTCAACCTTAACAGATAAGTAATTCAAAATTCATACTTAAGTAAATACAGAATTTTGTTTTCAATGCATCTCCCTCACCTAGGTCATATATTCTTCAGCTTGGAAGTTCTGAAATAGGCAATTGATTGTGGAACACCCCATTCGATAGTTCATGGGTCTCTAAAGGGCTTTTCTTTGAGCGTTCCAAGGAGGTTGCTTCAGAAATACCTACAAAAGGATAACCATGCTCATTTTGGGTATGAAATATTCAGGAGATGGAGAAAAGGTTTTTCCAACTGTCATAGCAGTACAGCTGAGAGTAATTTTAGAATCCAATCATGGATACAAAGAGTAAGACCTCGAAACTCACCGAATCCCAAAATAACAGAACAGACCAGAAATCCTAAAAGGGAGAAATCCATTTGGTACACTGTTTCCAACACGATGATGCAACCTGTTGAGACCATTAAGTGCCTTGGAGAAGAGAAGACCAGATGCAACCTGCCAACCAAGTAAACGCATTACAAACACGGAGCGAAGGTTAACCACGAAGCACAATTGACAGTTAACTAAAGGGAGGCCATTCATGTCTTATGACTTATGAGTTAGGATTCATATTTCATAGTATAAAAGCCAATAAAAATACTTCAAGAAGCACCCAAAAGTATTGTCTAATATTGTTATACATGAAGATATTTGAGAAATAATTTCAAATCTATAATATACTGAAGATTTGGCTCGGACTGCAAAAAAAAACTTGATATACGGGAGGTAAGACAGCCCCCAGGCATCTTGCTAAGAAGGCTGTCAAAAAAAAACCTCGAGACTGTACTGCTCCTACACAACGGCACCATAGCTCATATGATAACAACCATGACCTAGGCCAGACCTGTACTTTGGTGGCGTGGGACATACGAGCCACAAGGGGATCTTTTTTTAACTCTAATATGAAATTCGGGAAGAGCCACCTAACCAGCTCAGCTACAGGCTCGTTCACTGATAGGTTGTGCCCAGTAGATCGTGCATATGACCGTGCAAAACATTGTTTTGCATTACAGACCACACTGTTTACAAAGCGGAGTTTGAGATAGGATGTAGGATAGGTAAGGCCGCTAGAGACAGCCTAACCGATGATAACAAAACAAGTGCTCAAGGTTCACTTTGCGATCTGATGATATATAAGAATATTTTTAAATTAGCTTTTAAGAAAAAAACTCTTTCCTTCCAATAAAAGATCTTACTTTTCTTCAGCAACATTGTCAACATAGAATATAAGCACCATTCCAAATAAAACAGTACTAAAGTATGCCCAACTTGGTAGTTGTAATTTAACAATGCTGTCAGATGCCGAACCCTGCAATCAAGAAAACAAAAAAAAATCACTATACTATATCAAGGAGAGACCTACAAATCCTCCCAAGCCCAGAAATAATTAGAGCATAAACGGAGAGTACTTACTAGGATCGTATCCCACATGGCAAACGGAAAAAGGAAACAAGTAGCAGAAGCAATAGTTATAGCATGGAGCCGCCTTTTAAGTTGATTCTGTAGAATAAAACAATGGTGACTGTCAATTCCTGTATATAAAATGATGGTGCATTGATAGTGCCCTGAAGGGGGGGTTTGATAGAGAAGATAACAGAAGCTGGCCTACCTTGAGAGAAACACGCCGAGCTAATACTCTCCTTAAAGCAGACAAGATCCCAGCAGTAATTGGCACCATCATTGCTTTCACTCCAATAGTTTGTGCTGCCTTCTCCACTGGTTCACTTCCAAAGCTATCTGTATGAAGTTAAGGTCTTCCCAAACGGGTTTAGATGAGTCCATTACAAATTAATTTGTAGATAGAGATACTTTAACTGCCAAAAATGCAGAGTTATTCACATTAACTCAGTAAACCATTTCAGGAAGATATCAATGTAGTCGGATACATAGAGGAGAATGGGTTCTTGTAGACCATCCATTTGACAAGAGATAATATGCTGCCAACATAGCAGCAAGTCCACCAATCTAAAAAACCAGGGGAAACAGTTAATATCATCTCCTAGAAAATTAGCAATTTCTACTTCAAAATACTAGAGTTTGTTGAAAGTCTGCTGAACATGGCAGAACACATTGTAGAGTTGACATGCAACAGGATCATCAGAAAGAAGAATTCCTTAATTATTTGTACAGCTATCATAGTTGTTGACTGTATAACTTTGCTGAAAAACATGCACATGTGGTGTAAGTGCAACATGTGTACACTTATTTTGTGCTTAAAGATCATCAATTCAATCACAATTCTAAACCATGTTAGCCTTTTAAGAATGAAGCAGCTCATAACTTCCAAGCAAAATGGACTGCTGACAAAAGATATGGTATTCCTGTGCCCATATCTACATTTCTTGTACAGTTATTGGCCAAATATCTTTGCCAGTGCTTGTGAACACAATATTTACTGAAAGAAAATGCATTGGTACGTATCAAACGGACTAAAAACAGTTAATAGACAATAGTTAAGGTTATAGTGCCACGTACGATCAATAATTCCTTATGCTTGTTGCCTAAATAAGTAAGGCCCCGTTTGGTTAGGGGTGACTAAAGTTTAGTGACTAAATTTTAGTCACTTTTAGTCCCTAAAAAAGCAAACATGGTGACTAAAATGGGGTGACTAAACTTTAGTTCTTTAGTCACCAAGGGGTGACTAAAAGGGACTAAAGTAGTATTTTTACCTTATTTGCCCTCTCAACTTTCTTCTTATAGCAAACATCCATTAATTAATAGGGGTAAAACAGTCATTATTCACAGCAATTAATGCTCTTTAGTTCGGTTTAGTTACTGGAACCAAACAGGTTACTTTAGCAACTAAACTTTAGTCACTAAAATTTAGTCTAGTGACTAAAGGAACCAAACAGGGCCTAAATATCATAGAACAATCATATAGCAAGGAAATCAAAGCATCATAAGTTCATCAGCAACTTGCCTTTTTCCAGATGTTAGATTTCCTTCCATATAAAGCAGCAGAGAGAACTCCAAGAACAGCACCTGCATACTCTGCCAGTAGAGCACTAGACTCGATAGACAGCAAAAATGAGTTTAGATAGAAGTGCCAGTAAATGCTTCTTTAGTATGCTCAAAGCAGTGCAAAATATACCAATGATGTGGTTAATGGTAATGAAATGCTGTTTTTCTGTTGAAGTGTTCAGAATCATACTGCACAACCCGAGGAGAGTAAGTGCAACTCCCCATCCCCAAATGCAATCATGCAAATTCATGTGTGCAGCTCTCAAGTCAGAATGACTATCATCATATCATGCATTAGATCAACAGGTAAGGACGACATACAAATGTCCTACGGTTGATGTCCATGAAGTGTAATTTGTTTCCACAATGATCTGATATCACTGGCTCGCAGCATTCTTTAAACATTGCACATAGGTGGAGATTGAACTAGATATTCCCTGGCATAAATGCACCGCACCACACACTACAGACCATGCAGCTATGTGAAAAATCCATGGTCCTGATAGAACAAGATACTTACACTAGTGGACCACAAGCAAGAAGTCCTTTACCCCATAATACAAAGTAGAATGCCAGGATTCCTCCATTGACAACTGTAGGAACAACCTGAAAGAATGAACATAAGTGCACATCTAATAACTGGTGAAGTAATCTCGAGAAAAAAGTATGATGGAACCTGTGAGTTGGGCAAAGGTCGGCCTTTCCAAGGCTTCTGTAAGACCAAGAATATGACTGAAGTGGGTACAAGACAACTGAAGATAAAGCCAACTATTGAATCTCCACTGTTGGATAGGTAGCTATACAAGGAGTAAACAGACCAAATTCTCATGAAGTTTCCCAAAACATGAATTACTTGCAACGGTGTTGACCTGCAAAGGGCAAAACACAGCAGTTTTAACACCAAAAGGTAGCCAACAAAGTGACAAATTGACTGGTATATATATTTGGAAAGACAAGCTAAAATAGGTTTGGCGTGAATATGATAGTAAGGGAAATAAATATACATATGAAGGTAGAAAGAGTACAAATCAAGTAGCTGCACATCTTGCTCAAGTCACATTTCTCGCATAGCTCTCACATCAAAATGATTAGAAATTATGGCCACATATATAACCATTTATCAGCATAAAACTAGTGCACATTTAGGATCAATAGCAAATACTCACAGTGTAGGACATGGAAATTACTGTATACCATATATATATATTGATACCAATAGTCAGAAATTTAGATCAATTTGTGATGGCCACGGAATAAGTTAGTAGACAATTGGAGCAAATGCTAACTTGTAACTTGCAAGTACCATATTGCCAGATCCACCTAGAATCAGGAGCAGACAAATAAAGGACATGGATCGGTAAAAAAAATCGAATGTGTACCCTTTTGATTAGATCAGATCCGAATACAAATAGCGCAAGCTAGGGTTCGAGTGCCCAATTTTGCACAGCAAGGAAGGAAGAGAAGGGGCGTGCATACCTGGTGTGGTGGGTTCCCGTCGCCGGCGAAGGGCCCGACGAAGACATGGGCAGCTGGGCGTAGAGCGGCGGCGGTCGCTCTAGTTGTCGCGCATGCGGCACGCGAGGTGAACGGGAGATGAAAAACAGCAAACAGGTGTGAAGTGGAGAGCCGTTCTTCTGGGCAGTTTGCTTGCTTGTCCGCGCGGTAAATGGCTCGTTTCTTCAGGTGCACCGTGCACGCGCATGAGTAGCGTTCAGGCTATAGTCAGCCGATCACGCATATGTTTTAAGTACACAGCACTAGTTATTGTTTATATAAAATTTGAAATAAGATATAAAAATAGATAAGGCTCTGTTTTAAAACGTAGTAATTTTACAGTTTTGAAGCAATACTACTATGGCTGGCCATTCGGTTTATAGGGTAATTCGGTTTTATCTATTCGGGTTTTTGAAATTTTGGATTATGTAAAATGAGAATCGAAAATTTTAAAATAATTTTAGGAATTAAATCCGAATAGACCGACAATTTCGGTTCGGTCTATTCGGTCCACCGAATAGACTCCAATAGTAGAGAGACTATTATCTTTTATTAAAATGCATACAAATAATAATTAATTAGAAGTATTATTATTACAACAAGTGACTATAAAAAATAGCATACTAAGATATATATACTATCTTTAAGATGATATCACAATTTTTAGCTAATAAGTTCATAAATCATATAATAATATCATCATATATTATGAGCTTTTTTATATTTCAGGTTATTCGGTCTATTCGGATTTTAAAGGTTAGGAACCGAACTCGAACCTATACCCCGAAATATAGCACCTATAGGAACCGAACCCGAACCCGAAAACCCGAATAGACCGATAATTCGGTCTATTCGGGTTCGGTTCGAGTTCAGGTTTCGGTTTTAAAATGCCCATCCCTAAATACTACTATGATATTTGATGATACCGTGGTGTTGGAAACAAAAGTTGTTTGATTGGTATAGCAAAACATAATTTTAAATACCATGATTTACCAAAATGTGGTATTTTTGAAGTTAGGATATCAATTTTCATATGTTCCCTGTACGTATACTTTGGTTTTCCAATAGAACCAAACAAATCTCAGTTTTAAATACTATGATTTTATTATAATAAAGTAATATTATAGTATTTGTGTCATATATAATTATAAACGGTGGTATTTCAAAATTATAGTATTTTAAAACAACATTACTAAACATGTTCTAAGCTATTGAAAATAACCTTATAGCCAACAAATCGTGCATATAGCTTTATAATACAGAGTGAAATTTAGAATATGAGATGAGCACTACCGGAATCGACATATTTGTTGAGTGTCTAAAGCACTCAGCAAAGCTCGGAAAATACTTGGCGAAGGCTTTGCCGAGTGTGACACTCGGTAAAGAAAGCTCGACGAACTGTACATCGGCAACGGCTTCTTTGTCGTTCGTCGAGTGTTTGCATTCAGCAAAGTTGTCTTTGCCGAGTGTCTTCCTGTACCGGGAGTCCTACTCTTGGTAAACGCGATCGTTACCGAGAGCAGGACTTTATCGAGTGCGACACTCAGCATTCGGCAAATACTTCTTTGCCGAGTACCCGATAGAAAGCACTCGGCAAAGCGTCGAGCACTCGTTCTCGTTCTATTTCGGATCAGTGAAAGTTTTTTCTGTTGTCATGAGAAAACTGGTAATGCTCATGACACTTCGTTCTCTTTCTTCTGCTTCGAACTGTTTCGAATAGATCAGTGAAAGTTTTTCGCTTATTTTTCACTAGCCTAATGTAAAATTTGTTATTGGTCTATTTAAAATTGTGTTCCGATTTTTTTGTAATATTTTTATTTTACATAAATATAGCATAAACATTTTTGTCCTATGTGTAGCATTTTTTCCCTAATGATGTTAAAATGTTTGTAGCATTTTTTCTAGTGATGTTAAAATGTTTTCGTCATGAAGTTGGAACGAACTTGCTTGCTATGCTAGAATAATTTTCTCCTATGAAACATATTGGTAACAAATATGGAAAAAAAATTATGAAGGGGCTGAAAGGGAAATAGGGTTAACCTTTTCCCAAAAATAATTTTGGTGGTTGAATGCCCAACACAAATATTGGACTAACTAGTTTGCTCTAGATTATATGATCTACGGGTGCATAAAGATTCAACACAAAACAATAAAAGATTGAAGAAAGGGTTCAAAAACAAAGGAGCAAAGAAACTAAGAGTGCCCTGGTCTGACGCACCGGACTGTCCGGTGTGCCATCGGACAGTGTCCAACTCTCCACTCTTGGGTTTTCTCAGGGCGCGCTCCGCTATAATTCATCGGACTGTCCGATGTGCCACCAGACTGTCCGGTGCACCAGCGGAGTAAAGGCTATCCAGCGCAACGGTCGACTGCAAAAGCGTGGACGCAGAGCTACGGTGCGCGAACAGTGCGCGCCGAAGTCAGAGCACTCGTCAGAGGTGCACCGGACAGTGAACAGTGCTTGTCCGGTGCGGCACCGGACTATCCGGTGCCACTAGAGGACAAAGCCTCCAACGGTCAGAAGCTCCCGAACCCTAACAGTTGGGTGATGTGTCTGGCGCACCGGACAGTGTCCAGTGGCGCACCGGACTGTCCGGTGCGCCCATCGACAGCAGGCCAACCCCAACGATTGTTTGGTGGTTGAGTGCTATAAATACCCCCAACCACCTCCACTCTAACCATCCAAGCATTCCACACATTGCATTCCATACAAGAGCAATAGACTTCACTCCAAGACACAAATCAAGCGATCGATCCACTCAAAGTCCCAAATTCAACTCTAGCTCATTAGGGCTTGTGAGAGGATCACTTGTGTTTCTTGTTGCTCTTGTTTGCTTGGTTGGCTTCTTTTATTTTCCTTGTTACTCTCAACTGCTTTGTAAGAAAGGCAAGAGACACCAATTGTGTGGTGGTCCTTGCGGGGTCTAAGTGGCCCGTGAGAAGTAAAGAAGAAAGCTCACTCGGTCTAGGTGATCGTTTGAGAGAGGGAAAGGGTTGAAAGAGAACCGGTCTTTGTGACCACCTCAACGGGGACTAGGTTCTTTAGAACCGAACCTCGGTAAAACAAATCATCGTGTTCATCCGCTTTATTTCTTGGTTGATTTGTTTTCCCCTCTCACTCGGACTCGAATTCATTTTTAACACTAACCCCGGCTTGTAGTGTGTGCTTAAGTTTGTAAATTTCAGATTCGCCCTATTCACCCCCCTCTAGGCGACTTTCAGGGGCATAACCCTCTATTTCATTATGAAATAGAAAACAACGTACTCAGGATCTTCCCTGGTGCACTGGCATCGGGCTAAGAAAAAAATACCACTCATCATATTTTTTACCATATATTGCTATTAAATTATATATTTTCCTGCATCGCCATAGTTTTAGAACTGGCTTCGCCTCTATGTGTACTTACAATCACTTAAGCGACCCAAGGTTTGGGACTATTACTAGTATGGCGCCAAGTCTAGCCTATCAAGATCAAACCTACTCTAAAAAGGATATAGCTACCCACATTAGTGTCCATACAAGCTAACGAGGTGTTTGGTTCACACCTTCTAAACTTTAGTTTAGTTATTTTTAGTCCTAAAATATTAAATGGAGTGACTAAAGTGTGACTAAAATAGGTCTTCGAAATAGAATTTTGTAGGAACTAAAGTTTAAGAGGTGACTAAAGGAACCAAACACCTCCTAAGCCATCACACATGAACGATCATCTGCAACAAGGCGACCAATAGATAAGTGATCCATCACTCCATACACATCAAACATCATCTTATCGGCCCACTCATCATAATTTAACTCACTAAGAGTTGGAAGTTTTGTGAGTGGTTCCAAAGAGAAGTTTGGTACAAAATATCTAGAATAATCAAAAGGAACTTTATTGAACTCGTGAACCTTACTCTTACTTGGTGACTCCTCGGTGTTAGTGTTCATTTTTCTCATTACCTTAGACATCAGGAGTTCAACCAAATCGTCGTTGTAGTCGATCTTCTTCTTTCCTTTGTCTTCTTCCTCGACTTTTCTCCTTGCTTCTTATTTTTCAACCTTTCTCTTGGCCTCGTCCTCTTTCATTTTGAGGAACATCTTTTCAGCAAGCTTCATGGTGATGTCAAGGATCTAAGGGTCCAACTCCTCACCACTTGTTGTGGTCAAGATCTCCTCGATGATGGGATCCTCATTGTTCCTTGGAGATGACATGACCATTTTCTCACGCGTTTAAGCGCTATAAATGAGGTACGAAGCTCTGATACCAATTGAAAATAGCCTAGAGGGGGTGAATTGACTACACCTGCGAATCTCAACAAAAACTTCGAGATTTTGTGAGAACACACAGTTCAATAGGCAAGGCCGGTTCAACCGGGTTTCTCATGTTCAACTGCAAACTTAATTAAAACTATTGAGATCTACTAACAATAAACACAGTTGGAGCTTTGAATTAAAACCAACTAAGTGAATTTAAGATCTGAGAAGATGAGAGACAAAAACACACCCAAAAAAGCACACGATACACGATTTTTATTGAGATTCGATCACACCACAAAGGTACCCTACTCCTTGTTGAGGTTCCCACAAAGGGTCGGGTCTTTCTCAACCCCGTGTGGCCACCACCGCCGGAGACTGTCATGCCTCGCGCGCGCCTTTGGTTGCCGCTGTCGCACGAGGCTCTGGCCGCTCGCGCCTCCCTGGGCCACGGCCGGCGCTTGCGCCTCCGGGGTCGTCATCACCGCTCGCTCCTTGGGGAACCACCGCTGCCGTGCGAAGGGGGCATCGTCGCTCGCTCGCGCCTCTGGGGCCATGCTGTCGCTGCTGGTGCCTCCTGGGTCGCCGTCGCCGCTCGTGCCACGGTAACCACCGCTACCGTGTGAGGGGGCGTCGTCGCTCGTGCGTCGGGATGGTGGGCATCAAAAAATGAACCCTAGCGACCTAGGGTTCCTTTTATAGACGTCCGAATGTGGTACGACTAAACTAGATGGCACCGTTGGGCCAGGGATTCCTTTAGTTATTGGAATCACATGGCTCGTAACACACACACACACACACACACATATATATATATATATATATAACGGAAGCCCTGGGCTTCCAATAGTTAAAGGAAGCCCAGGCCTACCACCCCTGCAACCTAGTTCAACCCAGCGCGTTGACTCAACCAGGCTATCGGGTGCGCCACCCGTCCCACGTCTCTGCGCGCAAAAAAGGAATGCATGCATGATTCTAATATGTTCCCTTACATGCGCTTAAATTTAGGAAAGATATGTGTTGCTGTTTCTATTTTCAAATGTTTTATTTCCTCCATAAATTTAGGATCACTGCAACAGCCATGCAGCTAGATGCGTAAGGATCATTTTATGATATATACTGATACTAAATATGTTACACTGTATAGATAATTATGCAATTCGGTATACTGCGTAAAAATATGTTACCAGCTGCATGCGCACGAATTTATAATGGAAAGAATGTGCAATGAAAGGAAATGAGTTGCATGCATAGAAACAAAAATCGTATTTAATGTTTTATTTCCTTCATAAATATAGGATCCCTCCAACAGCCATGCAGCTAAACACATTAGAACTAGTTTATGATATATACTGCTACTAATTATACTACACGGAGTAGGTATTTATGCAATTTGGTACACTGCGTAAAAAAATCTGGCATGTTGTTCACTGGTGGACGCATCTTCAGGTTGGAGCGTAAAAATCTTAAGTTTTGAGCATAAAATCTCTAGTAGGTTGATAGCGTAAATACCGAGCCAATGTGAGTGATAGCTCTAGTAGGTTGTTATTACGATTCTATTTTTATGGCAGATCCGAAAAACATGGCAGCCGCATGCATGCGGTTTCTATTTTTATATAGATTCAAAAATTATGGTAAATCGTGGGAGTTTTCATTGCATGCGCGCAAATTTTGGATTATATTTTTCTTTCCAGTTCATGCGCGCAAAAAATTGGATGACATGAGTCACATAGAGCATAAATTCTTATACAACGTCGCATAAATACTTACACCGTATAGCATAATATATCGGTTCAACTAAGAACGCCAGCAAAAATTAGAGACGATTTTATGGCAGACGTAAAAATCTAGCATTTACGAACATAAGTGATTTGATTTGATTTTTTATGATAATTACGAACAGCATAAATCAAGGAATTGCCTTTCTAATATGCATGCAGCAAACTGATATACGAACTCCGTGTTCAAGCATAAAATCGTACAATTTTTAGCGTAAATAATATATGCAGTAGACATAAAACACAATAATCGAAAAGAAAACACGAATCAGATGAGGTAGTGGCCGGAGGACGTCGTCGATGACACAAGCACAAATGTAGGTCGTCACTCGGGCCGCCCAAACTGCGCCGGATCGGAGGATGTCACGCGCGATCATCGCGCCTCATGCGTCGCTGTCGCTACTCGCATGTTGAGGGGTGCCTCTTGCTCGCCGGCCTTGGAAGTGCCGCCGCCTCGGGGCCCCAGGGACGCTGCCGCTTGCCCGCACAAGGGTCCCGCTATCGCTCGCCCTCTGGATCGGGGAGCCGTCGCCGCAGACCTAGGAACCGCCACCACCGCGCGTCGAGGTCAGGGAGCCGTGACCACCGGCTGGGAGTTCATCACCGCGCACGCTCTCGGGCAACCGCCGTCGTCGCACGCGCTGTCGCTAATGAATCGGGGTGGAGCGTGAAAAACTGAACCCTAGCACTCCGGGTCTTGTTTTATAGACGTCCGGACCTGGTCCGGCTTGACCGGATTGCACCGTTCGACCTGGGCTTTCTCTAGTTATTGGAAGTCCAGGGCTCTTAATATATAAACTATATATAGTATATCTATTAAGAGCCCTGGGCTTCCCATGGATAGAAGAAGCCCTGGTCTAATAATATCCTCTGGTCCAACCCATCCGAAATGTAACTGATGCAGACAACTTGGTTCAGTCAATCCATGTTTATCCCGACGTCCCCACCTACCCGGTCAATTCGCATTCCCTGCGGCAACCCTAGCACACGTTCTCCCATTCCTCATCCCCATCCATGGCACCGCCCTCCGTGCTCCTCCGCGCCACATCCGCCTCCTTCACTTCGGCTCCTAAGTTCTATCTCCGCATAACCACTTCCGGTGTCTATACCACAACTGTGTCGCCTTCAACCCTCCAACGAGGCTCCACTCTGCCAGACCACCTCGCAGCGTCGATTTCCGTCCATGGCCAGCGTCGATTTCCGTCCACGGCCTCGTGGTGCCAGAGCCTGTGCGGTCATCGCCGGCCTGCTGGTGCCTATGCTGTGATGATGATGGTTGCTGCCAACGTGGTGCCAGAGCAGGTGCGACCCTCGAGGTGAATCCTTTTTCAGAAATCATTTTTTGCCGTGGCCCTTTAATGTTTCTTTGTTTCTTTAATTTCATTCATCATTTTTTGTTTTTAGGTCTAGTTTCGGTGTCCTATGTTTTTTAGGTCTGAATCTCAGTTTAGATACGAATTGCTACTCTATGTATGCTATTGTATGCTACTACCCGTTAGTGCTTTTGATCTCTTTATTTGTGTGGTACTTCTATAGATCTTATCTTTTTTTATATGGCTGACAATGATAGTATACTCAGTATCAAAGAATATAGTTTTGAATTGTGTTTTTGCTAGGTACGACATCGCTTGTTAGCATTCATTTCACAGTTTGTACCAGATTTTGTGCTATGCGCATATTACATAGTACACTAGTACTGTCTTTTTTGTGAGGTGGTTTAAATCTGTAGGATAACTAGATAAGTTGTTGGTTTGCTTCTGCCCCTTGATTTAAATTCCTTATTCATTATGTGATCCAATGTGGTGGGCTCTGAGCTCGCCTCACTCCTCTGTTGGGTGATTTATTAAGCCATTGACATGTTTTGCAATTGTTGTTATTCTTCTTCAGCACTTTGTCTAATTCAGCGTAAGCAAATTAGTAATGAAATATGAGGTTCTTGATGCAGACTCCGTTCATAATATTTCTTTTTCTAGAAACATGTTTTTTATTAACAATTATATCCATTTTATACTAAAAACCTTGCCATTCTGCTCATAATAATACTTTCTTAGTACCATTTCATGAACTAGGATTTGTTTGTAAGATGCTTTGTAGATCTACAACTACCACTTCATTTATGAGATTATTTGTAAACTTCATTCAGTTATGTCTTATGCTCAAATGCTTTTGCCTTTTTTCAGAAGCTGAAGAGCACAAGTGCCTGAATTCTGAGTTGTGGCATGCATGTGCCGGCTCTCTTGTTTCATTGCCTGCGGTCGATAGTCGAGTGATGTATTTTCTTCAAGGCCACAGTGAGCAGGTTACTCTTCTTCCTTGGACTTCATATTGCCAGAAATTAGACATGAATATTGCAGAGTTTATATGGATGTTAATAATGTCAAGGACATGAATCTTGTGTTGTTCTGAATTCCATATCTTACGGATTCATTGTCAGATCTTAAATGGTTCCACCGGAATTAAAGCTCCTTTTGTTTTCTTTTTATAAAAATAACTGAATTTATAAATACCTACCATATGTATGGTTCTCACTTTCCGTTAGCTAGAATAAAAATTACAATAACTACATGGAATCGTGTGATTAACGAAGCTTATGCTCTTCTTTTGCGTTATGAATGTGTAACCTTGTATTTGATTTAGTTGTATAAGAACCTTCTGGTCTATGCACTGTTTGGTCCTTCGATGCTTTTTTGTGTAAATGTATTACGTCACCCAATAAAGGTTATTGATATTAGAAACCATTTCATGATCAAGGGCATCGCTACGTTACTCCGTCACATTGGAGTACTAATGAAAGGACATGTCTTTCTTGGTGTTCATATATTTGCAATGCTTTTTCTTGCAATAATAATCAATCAACTTGTCACACCCGGTTTTAGAAGGCAAACCGAATGCGAACCATGTACGTGCCAGGATCAGTTATTCACGTACACAGCAGCTACATAATATGGACATCATCACACAGTGCTCAAAATAGTATTAATAAGGGAAATAGTCGATTACATCATACGTCTGAGACGTCCATATAGTTCTTACAATAAATCAAAGTGCGGAAAAGAAACGTAGATAACGCGGCCTTCACAGGCAGCCGACTGGGGGTTGCCGCTAACCCACACCTAGAACTCGTCGTAATCTTGGAACTCCTGGAAGTCTCCTTCCACAGCTTCATCTTCGCCTGAGCAGTGGTTGCAATGCTGACAACCTGGGGGGGGGGTTTGGTGTGTAGAGCAAGGGTGAGTACACATCAACATACTCAGCAAGTATCCTGTTTGGCTGTAGTGGACTAGCTTTATGTGGGGATAAGTCAAGCAGTTGCTTTTAGTTGGTCAGATTATTATTTACTAGTAGAAAGCCAAGTTTTAGCATTAACCCAAGTTATTAACCCGATGTACCCTTTCCAAACGGAAAGAATACCACTTACCAGCACCATAGTCATAACCAAAACCATCAATCTCATAACCACCTGTACCACAATGTCTCTGATCAAGTACCACTAATCACTGGAGCTCCCTTGGCCGCTCATAACCGCGAGCACGGCTGATATATCAGTTTCATAACACTCTGCAGAGGTTGTGCACTTTACCCACAAGCCGTGATTCCCTCTTGCCTCGGGCCGATCAAACCCTTAAACACTACCAAGGTGAATAGGCAGGGTTTCACTACGTAGCCTTTACAAAGATTCCCCGGGGCTGTAGTCACCCGTTAGGTTTCCTAAATGCACCGCACTCCTCCCCAAGGGGCGAACCCAAACTTGGCAGAGCGAGCCGCATACACCGAGCCCCATTGACGGCACGACGGCTAAGTGAACTACATCCCGGATCCTCTAATTATTCAGCTAAGGGCACCCCATTCCACCCTCATGGTTGCACTGTTTTCCCGGGCGGTCATCCATAGAACAGGTCCTTACGGAGAGGCACTCGAGAAACCGCTCGAGCCCCCTTGAAGGTCACAAGTACAACATCATAATAAGAGAAGGGAAAACAGCGTATCATAGATAATCTCATCATGTTCATTGATTAGAGTTGAGCAATAGCATAAAGCTAAACAGTAATAATCCAACCCAAATAGGTAAACAAGGACAGGGATAACAAAAGCTAGTCAATCCTTAGGTATAAAGGTGTAATGCGGGGGGTGAATTAAATAGTGAATAGGACAGAGATAGGTCAAAGGACACTTGCCTCCACCAAACGACTGCTGCTCAGGGGCTTCTCCTGCGGGTTCCTCGGGCTCTTCGACCGAATCGTTCTCTATGCGATTGCAAACATACATACATCCACATATTTAATACAAAAGAACAGTACACCATACAAGGAAACAAATAAAGCGAATATGCATCAAGTATGACATTCGATATCGCATTTGTTATGGTTAGAAAGAAACGGGAAAGGGTCTCGCAGGGGGTTAAATCTTATGCACTAACGATCAATTACAATTGGTTCTTAACAAAAGAATTCTGTTATATGCACTAGTGGGAACCTAATCATTTTAAGTTGATCAACATCGCACGAGATAAACAATTAACTACATGAATCAATTAGCATAACGGAATTTTAAATTAAACTTCCTATTTCAATGGCATATGAACAACGATTAGCCTACTTAAAATAAAATAGCTATGATCACAGAAAGTAAATAAAATAAAATAAAACAAATAAAAAAAAGGGGGGCGGTTGAACCGGCCCTAGGGGCGGTTGAACCGGCCGGCTGGGCGGCGAGCTGGGCGGCGAGCTGGGCGGCGGGGCGGCTGAACCGGCCCGGTTGAACCGGCGGCCAGGCGAGCGCGCGGGGGGGGTCGGGCTGGCCAGGCGGCCGAGCCGGCCAAACGGCCAGGCGAGCGCGCAGCCAAGGCGGCCAGGGGGCGCGCCGGCCAGGGCGGCCAGGCGGCCAAGGGGCCGGGCGGGCGGACGGCTGGGCGGCCAGGGGGCGCGCCGGCTAGCACTGGGCATAAAACCCGAGCCCGAAGCCCTGTACCCGAAATACCCGAACCCGTACCCGTATAGCCCAATACCCGTTACCCGAATAGCATTTGCGGGTAACAAAACTAAATACCCGAATTAAATTCGGGCCTAATCGGGTATTATGCTACGGTACCCGAAGTACCCATACTACCCGAAGTCTGCTGGCAGCGCGCCATCGCCCCTCAGTCCTCACGGTCACGGACTCACGGTCTCGCGGATAGTGGCCCAAGGCCCAAGCAGCAGCGCGCTGCGCGCCAGAGCGCCCAAGCTCCCAGTCCCAGCGGCCCAGCCCCAGACGGCCAGAGGCCCAGAGCTAGACGCAGACTCCCATCCCAATTCCCAGTCGGCCAGTCGTCCACGCTCCACGGCCAGACCCTGAGAGCTGAGACCGTGAGACGCCACAAACGGCAAACCCTAGCTGGCTAGCTCCCTGGAGGACTGGAGGTGACGGCTGCTGGCTGCAAGACTGAAGGCTCCGACGCTGTCGCTCTCGCTCCGAGGTCAGCACTCAGCACTCGGCAGTCGGCACCAGGCAAGGCAAGGCAGCAAGCCAGCAGCCCAGCACGACGGTCGCCGGCGACAGGCGACCAGCCATCACCGCGTCAGGTGGCCAGCGACCAGCGTCCAGCGGTACAGGCGTACAGCCATTAGGCGGCCAGCCGGCCAGCGCCCTCGGCCAGCGGCAGCGCGCACCGCCCAGCTGGCCAGCTTGACAGCATCAGGCGGCCAGCGCCCTCGCCCCTCGGCCAGCGCCTAACGCTCCAGCAGCCAAGTCGTCGTCGGCAAGCCACTGCGCCAGTTCATGGCTTGGCTTCATGCTGATAATCTGGTATGAAATCACCTGGCCTTTTTGTTCTGCGCTAATTTGCTCAAATCTCTGGACTGAAATTGGTGTTGTTCCTAATTGAAATCCTATGCTGAAATCTCTGGACTGAATTGGTGTTGTCTGCCTTTTGCTGTTGAACAGGTACTAGTATGGAGACATGGAGATTGGAGAGTGGTCCTGTGCGGTGCTTACTGCTTAGTGCTTAGTGTTGTCTGAATTGGTGTTGTGCGGTGCTTAGACATGGAGATAGGTACTATGGATTGAATTGGTGTTGTCTGTTCTGTTGTGCGGTGCTTAGACCTGACCGCCTGTTGTCTGTTCTCTATTGACTGTTGTGCTTGTGCCATTGTGCACTTGTGCCGTTGTGCGCCTTGTGCCTGAGCTAGTGCCTGTGCCACACTGCCAGTCTGCCACTGCGCAATGCGCATGCCGCATGATGCCGTTCAGGCGTTCAGCTATGGACTGAAGTGGTGAAGCCTGAGCTAGTGCGGACGTGCGGTGAAGCCTAAGCTAGTGCAGACGCCTGATGGCTGATGTCTGAAGCCTGATGCCGTTCAGCTGTTGTGCACTATTTCACTGTTTTAATTTTTAAATAATCTGTGACTGGAATATTGTTTCACTGTTTTAATTTTTAAATAATGTGTACTGTGTCTGTGTACTCTATAGTCTATATTCTCTCTATTATTGTTTCACTGAAATATTGACTATGGGTATTTTGGTATTACCCGAACCCGTACCCGAAATTACGGGTACCCAAAATTACGGGTACCCGACATTACGGGTACCCGACATTACGGGTACAAGTTCGGGTTTAGATGTTTAAAACCCGAAATATAAAAAACCCAAAAAACCCGACCCGAAATACCGGGTAAACCCGAACGCCCAGCTCTAGCGCCGGCGGGGGGCACGGCCGGGGGCTGGCCGAGCCGGCCAGGGCGCGGCCGGGCGGGGCGGGCCGAGCCGGCCATGGCGGCGGCCAAGGCGCCGAGCGGCAAGGGGAAAGGGGAGGGGGGGAATGGGGAAGGGAGGAGAGGGGGAGGGGGCTCACCGGCGACGGGGACGGGGCGGGGCGGGGCGGGGCGGCCGATCGGCGACGGGGAGGGGCGGCGCTAGGGCAGGGGGTAGGGGCGGCGGCGGCTTAGGGTGAGGGAGAGAAAATGGGAGAAAATGAGAGGGAGAGAGAAAGAATTTGGGGAAAAAGGGGAGGTGGGGGGGCGGTTGGGCCTTTTGGGCCCAAGGGGGGGGCGCCAGGGGCGGCTGGGCCGGCCGGGGTCGGCCCACGGCGCGGGAGAGAGAGAAAAAGAGGAGAGAGAAAGAGAGAGAGAAAAAAGAAAGAAAAGATCTTCTCATTTTCGAAATCCGATCTTTCTACATGAATGCATTTGCACTTTCAAAGCAATCAAAAGAAATGCAAGGTTCGGCATGGTGCATCAAACAACATAAAGTATTTAGGGTTTTTCTTACACGGGAAATCCAAACCGAATCCCGCTAGAACTTTGGAAAAGGTCAAGGTGTAGCGAGGGCAAAAAGAAAAAGAAAAGGTAACGCCCGAATTTTGGCGAGTAAAGAAAAGAAAAAAAATTCAACTGCAAAATTCGGGGCGTTACACAACTTTTGCATTGTGCTGCTTCTCTTTTTCTGTGACTTGTAAAATGTAAATTAGATTGTCAGTTATCATAACTTGGATGGGACATAAACTCTAGTTTTTCAGTACACAGATATAACATATTGTAATGGTTTGCATTATCATGATCGTAGATATTTTCTTCTTTATCTTCTGTCTAAAATGCTCGTAGCACAATGGTTTATTATATACTCGAGCAGCTACTCTGCACTTTCATTTCCTCTATGTATTTTCTGGTGTGGCATTTGGTACTTACTTTGCAATTTATAGCAGACATTGGATTGAGGGTATCCATGGAGATGCATGTAGCTAAAGTCTGTCAAGTTTATATCCATTGTGTGTGTGTTTATTTGAGCATCATGTCCTTCCTTTTCATGGGGTAAACAGGAAAATTGGGCTTGAAAGGTTCTAAAACGCCATCAGGATTGTAAGACATTTAAATGTGCAAATGCAAACAGATAATAGTAGTTGTATAGCATATTATTGTCAATTATCTTCCATCAAATTTCAATTCCCATGTGTTCCGGTGTGTTTCGTTCTCTTGTGCTTGCCAATGCAATCACTAACACTATGAACATAACATTCGACTTGTATGTGGTATTTCCTTATGTTTTTCTCTACAATAATAATATAAATACTTTGTTTTGTGTAGGGGTAGAGATGGGTCATCTTCATCTGGTCTAAAATCCAAGGCTTGTCATGAAAAAATGAGGGACAAGTTGAATGACAGGTACTGCTAATATATACTATACCTCTCAAACCTTTGCTTAAGAAAGGAATGGTGAATGCACTTGCTTGCACATATCTTAGTTCTTGTCTGTTATTTTGAATTGCAGGTTCCTGGAATTAAGTTCAGTTTCATATCACATTATCATTTGTAGCGGGCGCGACACGTTTTGGGTTCAAATTGTAGTTTAGACTGAGATGAAGTCTATTGTCTCATGCTAAAGACCCACTGGTGTTTGAGGTACAGCTGGTAAAGGTCCTGTGATTTTGCATTCTTAGCTTTTAGGTGCATCTGCATATTTGCAGCCTACTGTCGATGCACTAATTTTGAAGGGATATCTATTAATTTTTTGTTTGTTATATATGTTTTATCTCCACAAAATTCTTTAGATTTGATAGCCTTTTTAACATCTAGATTCTAAGAATGTGCTTAGTCTGTATTATGTATTACGTGCACAAATAGTTCAAGAAAAAATAGCAAAAAGGAGATAAATGTCCTAGAAGAAAATAGATGAATTAATAGGGCTATTAGAACCTTTTGTCAAAGAAGTTTTGGTCCTTGTATTCAATGTAATAACGACTTACATTATTTTAGCCTCACAATTTTCTTTAATGGTCTAGCTTTGTAATTGATAACATAATTTTTTGGTTGAAGTGTCATAAATTTATGACAGTATCTATATATAGTATGTCAAAACTTGAACCTTTAGGGACACCTATTGCTAGCACCTGAGGCTTTAAATGAATCTCAATCACTTATGCTCATATCGGTTTAGGTGCAGGTCACAATTGGTCCAACCGTCCAAGCAATGTCCGAAGTGAGAGCGTGGAATTCCATGGACCAAAGCAAATGAGCAAGGTCACTGTCACAGTGGACTGTTCCCAAATTTAGTGTTACTGCTAATTCTGGTTGCATCGATTTCATAGGCCAATAGTGGTCATCATAGGAACTGATAGGTAATGTAATTATTCTAAATAAATGTATAATGAATGCTTGTGGTACTAGAATTACGTCGTAAAATTTTTGTATGGCTCGATTGTGGTACTAGAAATGTATAATAATTGTTCTAAAGAAATGCTAGAGGATAAAGAAGTTACTAAAGTTTTGGACTGTATTCTTTCATTTTTATCTCACTTATCCTATTGCTTTCAGGAATCATAAAAGCATATGGAGGAACTGTAATACTCAAAATTGTGTACAAGAAATATATAGTGATTTCCTTATTTGATGTGCCTCATTTGCATCATAAAAAGAGCATACACAAACATATAGAGATTAATTCAAACAAATGATAAAAAATGTATCATGCTGGAGTTATATGTTTGTGCATTAATTGAAAATAAGAAGAATAATAATAATAAGATAATAATTCTAAGATTGAAATTAGGGTTTTGAAAATGAGAAGAAGAGAAATGATATAAAAATATAGATAATAAAATTAAATTCTCAAAGATTGGTATTTTTAATCTCATAAATACAATTTGGGGTGATGAGCCATAGATGCTGGAATTTAAATTTGAGTTCAAATTCAAATTTGGAGATAATGCAGAAAATAAAATAAAAAGAAAGGGGGAAGACTTACCTGGGCTGCAGTATCCGAATTCGGCCCACCAGAGGAAATACACCGCACGGCCCACGTCCTATTCAACCGCGCGCGCAGCCGCCCTGACTCGTGGGCCCCACCCGCAGCCTCACCGCAGCACTCAACCTCTGGCCGCGCTCCTCTCGCAGTTACAATGCCACGCAGGCCCCCTTCACCCAGTCGTCTTCCTCGCGAGAAATTCGCTGGGCGGAGCCAACGGCCTGAGTGCACCGCGCGGGCTCTTCTCCCCTATACTCCGCGCCAGCTCCCCACGCCTCCGATTCCGCCGGCCCTTGAAGATAAAAGCATACCACGCCGAGCCGTCACTCGTGCTCAACCGATTAGAACCCGACGCGTGCGATTTAGTGCGTGCGGCGGAGGTGAGAAGTCCGCCACCGTGACTGCCCTCACCAACACCGCTATTGGTCCTCTGCGCTAGAACCTGGGTACCTGCTTGGCGCGGCGAAGCTTCGGCCGCCGTCAATTTTCCCCGCCGGTGTCCTGCACAAGCTCAATTCGTCGCCGTGATTTCCTCCTCCGCCGTGCGCCGCGGACAGATCCCTCGGTGCGTTGAGAGTCGGTGAGTATTCCCCTATTCGGTTAAAGTACATTTCCCTGTACGTGTATGCGGTTATGATTGAGGATGGCGCTCTGGGGTCGGTGGTTGTCCTCGCCGGAGGGTGGTCGGGCGCCGCGGCTCTGTTCGCCGTTGTTCGCCGCGGGGGAGGGAGATGGTGTTTGTGCCGCTGATCTGTTCACGAACGGCCATGATTAGATCAGGGGTACCCTTACGCGTGGACCGTAGATCTGCAATCCTATGGATACGATTCGATCTCGGTTATTTTGGATCCGAGCCGTAGATATAGGATCCAGCGGCTATTGTTGAATACCGGTTCAGATTTATAACCCTCTAATCTGGGCCGTGTGGTTTAGATCCAACGGCCTGGGTTCACCGATACCTCTTCGCTTGACTTAATTGCTAAAGAGATCTTGGCAAATGTTTGAATTAACCCGCAGTCCATCGCTACTGTGCTCTGTGCCTCGGATTTCTTGCGCTGAGGCCCCTGTTGTCTCTGGAATTTGGCGCGGTCCAAATAATTGATAAAATCAGGGAGATTATTTAGAAGTTAGTTTTTAGTACACATTTAATTGCAGAAACTTGTAAAATGCATAGAAAATTCACTTTAGCTCCAAATTGAACCATTCCAATTTCTAAAATTTTGTAATTTTATTCTCCATCACCTAGAGTCTCTGTTTTGGCATGAAAACAGTAAGAAAATTAATTTATCATTTAATCTATCTCAAGCACATTAAACCTTGGAAAATTCATATCTTAAAATATATAACTCCAAATTTAATGATTCCAGTCCCAATGATCATATTTTAATGTGTAGATTTTTATTGTGTATTTTATTCACATGTTTGGTGCAATGTTAAGTTTTCTATACTATGTATGTATTGTGTTGATGCGAGTAGACGAGCAAGCCACTGTGGATTCTGAAGTTCAGCAAGTAGAAGTAGCTGAGCAGGAGCTCATTGAAGGCAAGTTGTGCCCTTGATGACTTTCTTTTTCCCAGCTATGTTCTTATTAATTATAATGATCTGCATAGGCTAATTTTGATGGGATCCAATAGGTTACCCCAGTTTTGGCTATCTTTATACCTTGTTCACCACTGAAATATTTTTGGGTAGTACCTGCTATTGCTTTATGTGGATTTGGGTATGGAGATACTTTATTCATAATTACAATTTTATTATCTTTTTATTATTACTGTTCATGTTAAGATCATTATGTTAATGGGAACATGGAGCGACCACCCGGGAAAACAGTGCTACCACAAGGGTATAGTGGGACGCCCTTGGCTGATTAACTAGGAAAGCTAGTGGATGACTTCCTTACCCGAAAGGGGCAAGAGCAGTAGGAGAGTAGTCAGTGTAGGGAGGTCCTTGGGTTGATTTTGCTGCGATGGCGGTCAGACAAGGGATTCCTGCACTGGAGCTTCCTATAAACTGTAGCGGGATTTCTGAAGCTAGTGGAACTTTGTAAAGGCCTCGTAGTGTTACCCTGCCTCGCCTCCTCGGTAGAGGTGTATGGGATTGGCCATCTCTTGGCAGATGAGTAACATGACTTGTGGGTAAAGATGCGCAACCTCTACAGAGTATAAAACTGGTATACTAGTCGTGCTCACGGTCATGAGCAGCTCGGACCCTCACATGATTAATTTATGGAACTTAAATTTAATTTGACATCTGCATCGTATTTGGGATTATTTTACTATTACTTTTTTTATTACTAAGGTTTGGTATTTACTTACACTTAGTAATTGCTAATAAAATTTTGACCAATTTATAAAAGCAATGCTCAGCCTCAGCCTCTATTTTGTTGATCAGCCTTACACTTCACATGAACTCCCACCTTTGGTGAGTTCATGCACATTATTTCCCACGACTTGTTGAGCTATGAACGTATGTGAGCTCACTCTTACTATCTCACACCCCCCACAGGAGAAGAACAGGTGGTCGAAGAGGAGCCGCCTAACTCTAAGGCATTCGACTTGATCTAGGTGGCGTCTCCCAGTCAGCTTTCTGGCGCCAAGAATAGATTTTAGATCCTGCGATATTTATCTCTTATTTTGTAAGACTTCCGCTATGTAATAAAGTACTCTGATTTTATTGTGACATTTATCTCTATACACTCTGTATTATATGTGTTGTCTTCTTTGGCGCATGTATAAGATGCACCTGGCTTTGTCCCTTAAAGCCCGGGTGTGACAGGAACTATGTATAGGCCACAAAGAAGCACTACAAAGAAGCATAAGAAGCATTTTATAACAGAAGCCAAGTGTTCTGATGATTTTGTTTTTTTAATTGTGTTTTCAGTTATTGGTTCAGCATGCACATATATTGACATGATTTATGGCATGACATCTGTCATCTTTGTTATATTTATGACATCGTTCTTGATTGATGTGTGCGACATGAATGATGGATCTTTTTAACATTCTGACCATCATTGTGTCACTCATTATCGTATTTTGTATATCATTTATGGGTTCACGGATATGAAATGACAAGTTTCTTATTTTTGAGATCTGAACCATGTGTTGCCGTTTGAGTTGTTACATAATAAATGGTCCAGTCGATGTGTTTTACGTTCAAAAACTTCTACGCGACATGCACGGAAACTAACGCTAAACATGCACGATTTAAACGCCGTAATTTGTTACGAAACATATCAATGATTTATGCTAAAATTCACACTCATTTACGCTGTTTTGGATCACATTTTACGCAAAAATCTGTCCGAGCCTGAACCCGCGCACGATCGGACGCGTGCGATTTTTACGCCGTAATTTTTGGGCCACATTGGTCGTTATGAAACAAATTTACGATTTACGCTAAAATTTGTATTTACGATTTACGCTAAAATTTGTGTCCATTTACGTTGTTTTGGTTCACGTTTTACGTAAAAATCCGTCCGAGCCAGAACCCGCGCACGATCGGACGCGCGCGATTTTTACGCCGTAATTTTTGGGCCTCATTCGTCGTTACGAAACAGATCTATGATTTACGCCAAAATTCATACCCATTTACGCTGTTTTGGTTCACGTTTTACGTAAAAATTCGCCTGATTTAGAACCCGCACGCGATTTTTACGCCGTAATGTTTGGGCTCATTCGTCGTTATGAAACAGATCTACGATTTACGCTAAAATTTGTACTCATTTACGCTGGTTTGGTTCACGTTTTACGCTAAAATCACATACTATTATCCCTTATATAGTAAAAGAACTACCTAAACTTTTGAGTACCATTTGGTTCATAAAATTTAACGTAAATGACAATGACAATGATTGACACTCAGTGACAGCGGTAATAAGTTTGAATTGATCGATATCTGTTTTTAATGTGAAATCTGATTATGGTTCAACTTAAACAAACATGATTTAACGTTAGCAGTTATCTATTACAGCTTCAAATCATCTTTTGGGGTTTACAGTAGGATATCCGGAACCTTTGCTTCTCTCTCCCTATCGTCCAGGGTGTTTAAGGAATTCAGTTATCCTAGTCCCGCCTCGCAAGCCTCCTTGGGCCTTGGCTCGTCGCCTTAAGTTTGCTTCTCTGATCTTCCTTGCTTGCCCTGCTCCTGCTCCCTTGCCTTCTCCGCGGCCTTTGCATCGCATCCTTCCGTTTCTTTCTTCCCCTCCCCTCCCTATGTTCGTGGAGAAAGCCAGCAGGATCTTTGCGGCGGCAGAGCCAGGCGTGATGCGTGCTATAACGCGTCTCGTGCCGTGAAAACCTCGCGCCTTTTCTTTCTGCCTCGGCTAGTCGGCTGGCTTCCGTTCTCTTTGGCCCAGGACGACCCAGGTAGCCCTTTTCACAGCCTCCATGCATGCCTCTGCCTTCCCCCCCTTTCTACCCCGAGCGAGTCCAGCGAAAAAAAAAGATGGTCGAAAGGAGACTCCTTTTCAGCGGTCTCGGTGCCATGTCCGTGCTCCCGTGTTCGTAGATAGCACAACATTTTCGTATCGGAGATGGTCGCTGTCACCTGGTTTTAAAATTCAGATGAGTTTGGCGGCGTTTGTTCTTAACTCTGAGAAGAAACTTCGTTTCAGCGTTCCAGCGATCGCCGCCGCATGCCGACCACGGGTTTGTGCTGATGATTCCACCTCTCCAGAGACAGCGTGCGTCTAGGAAGCAGCGCCGAGGATGGCGGACCACTTCGCGTTGATGACGGGCCGGCTGCTGACGGAGTCGACGCTCCAGTCCGCCATCCAGGAGGCCTTTGCCGATGCCGTAGCCTCAACAGCCGCCGGCTACGACCGTACAGATCCCTCCGCTGTTCCTGAAGATGTTCAGCCGGGCATGGGCGTGGGCAAGGGCAAGGGCAAGAGTGGTGTCATGGTGGAGTGCAGAATCTGCCAAGAGGAAGGCGACGAGGCTTACATGGAGACACCCTGCTGCTGCAAGGGCAGCTTGAAGGCAAGATTAATTTCCTCTGCTTCTCTTTTCGGTGTTCCAGTTTGATATCTGGGCTTGCTACCCTTGCATCGACGGTTACAGCGTATATGAAAATTACACCTTCACGTTTTTTTTAAAAAAAAGATGCTGCACAGACTAGCCACCCAACAAGTTCGAACTCTGTTTGAAATCCATTACTCCAGTCTCCATGCTCAAGCTCAATCATAGATATTGCACCCAGTGACAGTATTGTCTTAAAACTCCAGCAAATTGATGGCTACATTATATGTTTCATTTCTAGCAAGATGCTATTGGGTAACAAACTTAGGGGTGTTTGATTTTCACCTAGTTAGTCACCAAACAGTGTGACTAAAAATAAGTCCCCCAAATACAATTTCTATAGACTAAAGTTTAGTCTCTAAAATTTAGGAACAACCCCCCCTACTATATTGTACAGTACAATGCAATCAGGGATTTCTTGTGTTACCAGTTATATATGAACAATTGAACATGCCAACCGATTATTTCCTTTCCGTTTTATTTCCATCATGATGGGCAACAGATGGTTTTACTTGAATCAGTTTGTTGCTGGTTGCAGTACGCTCACCACAGATGCGTCCAGCGGTGGTGCAACGAGAAGGGAGACACCATATGTGAGATATGCTTGCAGGTGACGCTTTCCCAAACTTCCTTATCATAAGCTTTCTCAAAATTCCTTATCATAAGCAATCATTCTCAACAGAATGTACCTAAAAATATGAGAATATAACTATAGTAGTAATGATGTTTTAACAAACTTTAATGCATCAAACAAATCATAAACATTACCTTAAAATTTTCTTCTAACGTTTGTAGAAGCAAAACCATTGATAATGGCATCAACATTAATCTCATTTAGTAATTTCTTCTCGATGCATAAAATAGCCAAAAAAACATCTACCCTTTCTAAGTCAATACAGACCTCAAATGATTCTTCAATAACTTTAGAAAACAATTAGTGAGTGATTTACCAAAATATGCCATAGTAGATTCAAATTAAAATCAGAAGAGATATTAAATTATCAAGTTGAGAACTTTGAGATAATGATTATTCACTAATAAATAGTCTCATGTGTGCCACAGATGTATTGTATCAAATTGAGTTTCAGAAGAGTCTCAAATACTTATACTCTAAGAGCATCTCCCACGAAAGTCATAAACGGAATTGTATTTTCAAATATAGGACTCTAACACCAAAAAACTGCTACAACAGGGGTTTTATTTTACAAAAAAATTATCAAATAATCAAAGGACCTGACATCCTAGGTCCTAAATAGGACCCATATCCTGGAGCTCTACTCTTATTTTGTACACTATTCCTAACCTTTTATTTCCTAAATAACGTAATATATTTCCTAATAATATAACATAAGACTCAATTGTTGGAGTTGTAAATGCTTTTGTAGTCCTAAACACTAAATTCTTGTGGAAGATGCTCACGCTTGTCCCCCCTCACGACTCCAGAAAGTTGTTTCCACGGGGAGTTCTCACGATCCGAGACTCAAACCACATAACCGACTTAGCTAGAGGTTCTTTCCATAATAACAATTTAGTTTTTCACCTTTAAGCTGAAAACATCCATTTCAGATTTACTACCTGTCATAAAAAAGGACGAGAAAAACAAACCACTACTGAGTCCACGGTGTTGAATGACAGAACACTACTGTCGTCTGACTTTTTTCTGCTCTTGATGCCACAGCAATTCGAACCAAATTACACTGCTCCTTTGTTTCGGCATGGAAGGAGCCTAATAAATTCAAGGTATCACTCGGTGCATTATGCGTGCCTCTATCTCTCTCTGACAAAATGGACATTGCAAAGATCTGAAATCTGATCATTCGTGGGTCGCCTAGTAACTAGAGTTAGTCTCATTACAGGGGAGCTGGAGAAGTACGGGAAAACGTCGGTGCTAGTCATGGTCAAACCTCGGATCAGGCTGATGGTGCATCAAGCGTTGATTCTCAGAACCTCCACCTGAAAGGAGTCGTATATTGCCGAGTAGTTGCCATTGCTGTAAGTGTTTACGAAGGGCAATTTTTCTACTTTATCATGAGTGTTCAATCTGCATTCAATTGTTTTTTTTGTTAACGCAATTGTATGCAGTTGATGATTTTGTTGGTGCTCCGTGACGCGATCTTGCTTATGCTCCGCGACGATGAAATGTGCTCAGTAGAGCTAATCACTGTGAGGCAGTAAATCTGATATCTCACTATTATCTCCCTAATCCTTATTTATATCCAAACCTGAACTGTGCAAGTTACTCTGCCTGTGCAGCTGCTGCTGTTCAGAACGGCTGGAATTGTCATACCAGTCTACATCATCTTGGTATCAGTTACCGCATTGCTTCATTGGTGCAATCAACGACGGATCTTTAGAATCCAGGTACATTTCCGTTCCAGTTCCAGCTTCTTTAAACGAATTGGGCAGCAGAGCTGGCGGCTACATTGGTTAAAAAAAAGAATTCCAATTCCAGCTTCGTTTACGAATAATCACAACGTGAACTTTCTTGATAATGCAGGTTGTGCACGAGACGACGGTTTCAGAACCTCGTGGAGCAGGGGGCCTGCAGCATATCATCAACATTCGGTAGGAAGCTGCACGGACGCACGGTGGTTCCTGGTCAGGCAGCCTCTGTAAATACCTGAAAAGTGTTTGAGATTCAGGCTTGTCGTAATGGGGTTTGGAAGAGACAGAACCATTGCGAGACTGTATAGTTTCATAGCATAGTTTCTATGTACAAAAGAAATTCTGAAAACACATCCACTCAACTTCACCAAATGATGAAGACGAAGTTGGATCGGTGTCTGTTAAGAAAATTGAGTTAGAGTTTTACATGCATTCATGTCAAAGACTATAGGAGAAATAGCGCACACCCTCCGCATACACCAAACTATTTGCTTTACCCCACACAAATTACTCGTTCAAACTTGTCAACAGCTATGGGTTTTTTCATCACCTCATGGCGATTTTTACGTTCAAACTTTGTAGAGTGACACTATTTTTTGGAAAACATTATTGATTTTCTAGACTACTACATCAAGTTAATACATGAATCTTGAAATTTATAGCATTAACAAAAAAAACTAGGTATAAGTCTGAATTATTCTTCTCCTGCAATAAGGTTGTCTTCAGCAACGTCCCCTAAATTTTATCCCCTAAAAGAATATTCTCTATCATTTACAGCACTCTCTAAAAGATTCTATACTCTATATCTTCTTCATCTCTAGCAATATCTCCTAAATTTCATCCTCTATATCAACAGTGTTACCTGATTTGACATTCTATATTATTTTTTACCGCTCGTCAGCACGTGCACAGAAATCAGCACAGTGTATAGAGCACCACCGTATATCCTCTATACATAGCGCATGCATGCCATCCTCTAAATTTTAGAGGACCTTTTAGAGTCTCTTGTTGGAGGGATAAAGGATCTGACAAACCTCTATATTTAGAGGACAAAAGCTTTTACAGGATCCTGCTGGAGCCAGCCTAACATCAATGGCATGTTTAGGAGAACTCGAGCTTGCAAAAATAAGGACTGTCTGGTTTCAGGTACTAAAGTTTAGTTCCTATAAGTTAGTCTCATTTAGTCCTGAATTATCAAAAGGTGGGACTTACTCCACAAATTCTCTAAAAATAACACCCTAAGTTCAGATTTAATAAGTTGCTAAATACATATTGGAAGCAAAAACAATCTTAATCTCCAACAGTTTCTAAATTTTAGGTTATTAAATATTTCTAAACTATGCTAACCCAGTTTTTCTAGTTATTAGTTGCAGCTTTAAATTTGGTTTTATTTATACAACAAAGTTCAATAATCATCATTCTTCTCTTGATTACTATTTTCATTATGTATGAATCACGGTCGATCGGTTTCCTCTAAACTTTTTGATTGGTCGAGGATGATAAATCCATCCTTTCTGCAGCTCAATCGTTCAAAGTGTATCACTTGTATACATGCACAAACTCAATAGCTGACAAGTGATTTCAGATGTGATTGACACGAAATATGCTATTGCGAGTGTAAAACACTAAGTCTAGGAACTAAATAAGGATATTTAGAAAAATAATATGAGAACTTCATTTAAAAAACTGTTGGAGGATGATGTTTGGTTAATAACACCCTAAACTAATTTTAGGGACTTTTCTTGACAACTAGTGGAGATACCCTTAGAGGAGAGAAACTGTTACAAGCTCTTGCTAGAGTCAGCCTAGGAGGAGTTTGTTAAAAAACTATTTAGACACTCTAAATAGAAAGAGATCAGCGAGAGAGGGAATGGATGAACCATTAGATTCGAGACAACGAAACTAGTCCTTATGCTATATTAAAGTTGCCTAAGGGGGTGAATAGACGAAACTAAAATTTACAAACTTTGAACACAAACTTCATCTCGGTTAGCGTTAGAACGAGTATAGAATAAATCGTAGTGTGGAAGAGGAGTTCTTCTTGCTTAGAGTTGCTCAATCATTTGTGTATTACTTTGGGAGCCAACTCAAATCGATCGCAAGCAAGAGAACTAGAGAGAGGGAAGAGGAAGAACCAAATCGCGAAGATTGTGATCAATGCAAAATACACAGGTGATTTGTTTCCCGGGGTTCAACTCCGAAGAGTTTAAGTCCCCATTGAGGAATCCACAAAGGACAGGTCTCTTTCAACCCATTCCATCTCTCACACGATCACAAGGATCGGATGAGTTTTCTTCACTATCTTAGGGACACCAAGTGTCGTAAGGACCTCCACACAAAGAACGAAGTCTCTTGACTCGCTTTATGATCAAAGAGAATGGGGAGGGAGTGAGAATGAAAAATTGAATCAAGATCACAAGAACTCACAACTCTCAATTGTGCAAGCCGCTAAGTCTCTGAAACACAAATCGATCAAATGTGGCGCGTGGGAAACTTGGAGATGTTGTACTTAATGTGTAGTAGGTTGGAGTGAGTCTTGTGTCTTCAATGTGCTGGTTGGGGGTATTTATAGCCAGCAATGAGCCAAAGAACCGTTGGAGAAAAGCGGTAAAAGCTACTCTATCGGATGGTGCACCGGACCCCCCCATTGTGTTAGTCCCTAAAAGCGGTAAAAGTTGCGATAAAAAAAGCGGTAAAAGCTGCTCTAAAAGCGGATTGTACAGGACCTGTCCGGTGCACCACCGGACAGCCCAGAGGCCCCACCAGTCAGAGCTCCAACGGTCAGAACCCAACGGCCGGCTGACGTGGCTGGCGCACCGGACAATGTCCGGTGGCGCACCGGACTGTCCGGTGCGCCATGCGACAGACAGCCTCCCAACGGCCACTTTTGGTGGTTGGGGCTATAAATACCCCAACCACCCCACATTCAATTGTATCCAAGTTTTCCACCTTCCAACACATTACAAGCTATAGCATTCAATTCTAGACACAACCAAAGAGATCAAATCCTTTCCCAAGTTCGGAATCACTCCAAATCAAATAGTGACTAGAGAGAGCGACATTTGTGTTCATTTGAGCTCTTGCGCTTGGATTGCTTCTTTTCTTTCTCATTCTTCTTGTGATCAACTCAATTGTAACCGAGGCAAGAGACACCAATTGTGTGGTGGTCCTTGCGGGAACTTTGTGTTCCGTTTGATTGAGAAGAGAAGCTCACTCGGTCTAAGTGACCGTTTGAGAGAGGGAAAGGGTTGAAAGAGACCCGGTCTTTGTGACCACCTCAACGGGGAGTAGGTTTGCAAGAACCGAACCTCGGTAAAACAAATCATCGTGTCTCACTCTTTATTTGCTCACGATTTGTTTTTCGCCCTCTCTCTCGGACTCATTTATATTTCTAACGCTAACCCGACTTGTAGTTGTGCTTAAGTTTATAAATTTCAGATTCGCCCTATTCACCCCCCTCTAGGCGACTTTCAATTGGTATCAGAGGTCGATGCTTCATTAGAGCTTAACCGCTCGAAGTGATGTCGGGAGATCACGCCAAGAAGATGGTGATCGGCGGTGAGAAGTCCGCTACAAGCCACGGGAAGGCTCCATCAAGGGAGTCCGCCAACAACAAGAAGGATGGATCCCCTTCACGCATTCGATCGCACAAGAGTGGCGAGAAGAAGAAGAAAATGAAGAAAGTGGTCTACTATGAGACCGATTCTTCCTCGCCCTCTACATCCGGATCCGACGCCGCGTCCATCACTTCTAAGAACCAAGAGCGCAAGAAGTATAGTAAGATCCCCCTACGCTATCCTCGCATTCCTAAACATACGCCATTACTTTCCGTCCCATTAGGCAAACCACCGACGTTTGACGGTGAAGATTATTCTAGGTGGAGTGATATGATGCGATATCACCTAACCTCACTCCACAAAAGTATATGGGATGTTGTTGAGTTTGGTGTATAGGTACCATCCGTAGGGGATGAAGATTATGATGAGGACGAGGTGGCCCAAATCGTGCACTTCAACTCCCAAGCCACCACTATACTCCTCACCTCTCTAAGTCGAGAGGAGTATAACAAGGTGCAAGGATTGAAAAGTGCCAAAGAGATTTGGGACGTACTCAAGACCGCGCACGAAGGAGACGAGGTGACCAAAATCACCAAGCGGGAGACGATCGAGGGGGAGCTCGGTCGCTTCCGGTTTCGCCAAGGGGAAGAGCCACAAGATATGTACAACCGGCTCAAGACCTTGGTAAACCAAGTGCGCAACCTCGGGAGCAAAAAATGGGATGACCATGAAATGGTCAAGGTTATTCTTAGATCACTCATTTTTCTTAACCCTATGCAAGTACAATTAATACGTGGTGATCCTAGATACACACTAATGTCTCCCGAGGAAGTGATAGGAAAATTTGTGAGCTTTGAGTTGATGATCAAAGGCTCAAAGAAGATCATCGAGCAAGATGGCCCCTCCACGCCCGAAGCACAACCGGTCGCATTCAAGGCGACGGAGGAGAAGAAGGAAGAGTCTACATCAAGTAGACTCCCCATCGACGCATCCAAGCTCGACAACGAGGAAATGACGCTCATCATCAAGAGCGTCCGCCAAATCCTCAAGCAAAGGAGGGGGAAGGACTACAAATCCCGCTCCAAGAAAGTGTGCTACAAGTGTGGTAAGCCCGATCATTTTATTGCAAAATGTCCATTATCAAGTGATAGTGACAGGGGCGACGACAAGAAGGGAAAGAGGAGAGAAAAGAAGAGGTACCACAAGAAGAGGGGCGGTGATGCCCATGTGTGCCGCGAATAGGACTCCGACGAGAGCTCCACCGACTCCTCCTCCGACGAGGACGCGCCAACATCGCCGTCACCAAGGGACTCCTCTTCCCCAACATCGGCCACAAGTGCCTCATGGCAAAGGACGGCAAAAGGAAGAAGGTAAAATCAAGATCCTCCACTAAATATGCTTCCTCTAGTGATGAAGATAATTCTAGTGAAAATGAGGAGGATAACTTGCGCACCCTTTTTGCCAACCTAAACATGCAACAAAAAGAAAAATTAAATGAATTAATTAGTGCTATTCATGAGAAGGATGAACTCTTGGACACCCAAGAGGACTTCCTAATTAAGGAAAATAAGAAGCATGTTAAGGTTAAAAATGCTTACGCTCTAGAAGTAGAAAAATGTGAAAAACTATCTAGTGAGCTAAGCACTTGCCATGATACTATTGTCAACCTTAGAAATGAAAATGCTAAAATAATTGCTAAGGTTGATTCAAATGTTTGTAATGTTTCAATTCCCAATCTTAGAGATGATAATGTTAATTTACTTGCTAAGATTGAAGAATTGAATATCTCTCTTGCTAGCCTTAGAAATGATAATGAAAAATTAATTGCTAAAGCTAAAGACTTAGATGTTTGCAATGTTACCATTTTTAATCTTAGAAGTGAAAATGACATATTACATGCTAAGATTGTTGAATTAAAATCTTGCAAACCCTCTACATCTACCGTTGAGCATGTTTCCATTTGTACTAGATGTAGAGACATTAATGTTGATGCTATTCATGATCACCTAGCTTTAATTAAGAAACAAAATTATCACATAGCTCAACTTAATGCCAAAATTAATGAGCATGACTTAGAAAATAAAAAATTTAAATTTGCTAGAAGCATGCTCTATAGTGGGAGATGCCCTGGCATCAAGGATGGCATTGGCTTCCAAAAAGGAGACAATGTCAAACTTAATGCCCCTCCTAAAAGATTGTCTAATTTTGTTAAGGGCAAGGCTCCCATGCCTCAGGATAACGAGGGTTACATTTTGTACCCTGCCGGTTATCCTGAGCACAAAATTAGGAGAATTCACTATAGGAAGTCTCACTCTGGCCCTAATCATGCTTTTATGTATAAGGGTGAGACATCTAGCTCTAGGCAATCAACCCATGCAAGATTGCCTAAGAAGAAAACTCCTATTGCATCAAATGATTCTAACATGTCTTTTAAAACTTTTGATGCATCTTATGTTTTGACTAACAAATCCGGCAAAGTAGTTGCCAAGTATGTTGGGGGCAAGCACAAGGGGTCAAAGACTTGTGTTTGGGTACCAAAAGTTCTTGTATCTAATGTCAAAGGACCAAAAGCCATTTGGGTACCTAAAATCAAGAACTAAATTTATTTTGTAGGTTTATGCATCCGGGGGCTCAAGTTGGATCATCGATAGCGGGTGCACAAACCACATGACAGGGGAGAAGAAGATGTTCTCCTCCTACGAGAAAAACCAAGATCCCCAACAATCCATCACATTCGGGGATGGAAATCAAGGTTTGGTCAAAGGATTGGGTAAAATTGCTATATCACCTGACCATTCCATTTCTGTCGGCGTTTCGACCCCGGGGGGTCCCTGGACCGACGAGTAAATTGTCGCCGCGTGTCCCAGCCTAGATGGGTCGGCGCGAGACAGAGCACGAAGGGGGGAGAAACAGCAAAAAGGGGAATCTCGCGGCCTCCGTGTTGTCCTGCGCCTAGGTCGGGTGCGCTTGCAGTAGGGGGTTACAAGCGTCCGCGAGGGAGAGAGAGAGAGACTGTCCGGCAGCCCGTTCTCCCGCGCGGCCAACCTTTTCGTACGAGGGCCCTGGACCTTCCTTTTATAGGCGTAAGGAGAGGGCCTAGGTGTACAATGGGGGGTGTAGCAGTGTGCTAACGTGTCTAGCAGAGAGGAGCTAGAGCCCTAAGTACATGCCGTTGTGGCAGTCGGAGAGGTTTTGGCGCCCTGTTCATGTGATGTAGTGGCCGTCAAAGGAGCGCTTGAGCCACGTGGAAGCACAGCTGTTGGGGTTGTCGGGTCCTTGCTGACGTTTCCTTGCATCCGTAAGGGGCTGAGAGCCGCCATCGTCATGGAGCACGCGGGGTGCCATCATTACTTGTTTACCGGGGCGAGCCAGATGGGACGCCGGTCTTGTTCCCCGTAGCCTGAGCTAGCTAGGGGTAGGGTAATGATGGCCCCCCCTGTGACGTGGTCGGTCCGAGCCCGGGGTCGGGCGAGGCGGAGGCTCCTCCGAGGTCGAGGCTGAGTCCGAGCCCTGGGGTCGGGCGAGGCGGAGACCGTCTTCTGAGGTCGAGGCTGAGTCCGAGCCCTGGGGTTGGGCGAGGCAGAGTCCGTCGTCCAAGGTCGAGGTAGAGTCCGAGCCCTAGGGTCGGGCGAGGCGGAGACCGCCTTTCGGAGTTGAGGTTGAGTCCGAGCCCTAGGGTCGGGCGAGGCGGAGTCCGTCTTCCGAGGTCGAGGTGGAGTCCGAGCCCTGGGGTTGGGCGAGGCGGAGCTTCCTATGGCGCCTGAGGCCAGTCTTAGCTGCTGTCAGCCTCACTCTGTCGAGTGGCACAGCAGTCGGAGCAGGGCAGACGGTGCTGTTTTCCTGTCGGGTCGGTCAGTGGAGCGGCGAAGTGACCGCGGTCACTTCGGCTCTATCGACTGAGGAGCGCGCGTCAGAATAAGGTTTCAGTCGATCCTTGCATTAAATGCTCCTGCGATACGGTCGGTTGGCGTGGTGATCCGGCCAAGGTTGCTTCTCCGTGAAGCCCATCCGAGCTGGG
The DNA here is from genome assembly GCF_902167145.1 of Zea mays. NCBI lineage: Eukaryota > Viridiplantae > Streptophyta > Magnoliopsida > Poales > Poaceae > Zea > Zea mays. The sequence continues at coordinate 155,404,425 of NC_050103.1, read as the reverse complement.
CCTCGGGCGAGTCGAAGGTGCGTCCGTTGCTTGAGGGGACCCTCGGGCGAGACGTGAATCCTCCTGGGTCGGCTGCCTTTGCCCGAGGCTGGGCTCGGGCGAGGCGGGATCGTGTCCCTTGAGTGGACGGAGCCTTGACCTGAATCGCGCCCATCAGGCCTTTGCAGCTTTGTGCTGATGGGGGTTACCAGCTGAGATTAGGAGTCTTGGGGTACCCCTAATTATGGTCCCCGACAGTAGCCCCCGAGCCTCGAAGGGAGTGTTGATACTCGCTTGGAGGCTTTTGTCGCACTTTTTTGCAAGGGGATCGGCCTTTCTCGGTTGCGTTTCGTTCCGTTGGGTGCGCGCGAGCGCACCCGCCGGGTGTAGCCCCCGAGGCCTCGGAGGAGTGGTTTGACTCCTTCGAGGTCTTAGCGCATTGCGTGATGCTTCGGTCGGTCTAGTTGTTCCCTCATGCGAACTGGCCGTAGCCCGGGTGCATAGTCAGGTTCCAAGTTCTCGAGCTGGTATGTTGACGCTGTCAACGGTTTGGCCGGAGCCGGATTTGCGAGAGCAGCCCCCGAGCCTCCGCACAGAGCGAGAGGACGGTCAAGGACAGACTCAGCTTTTTTCATACGCCCCTGTGTCGCCTTTCCGCAAGGAGGAGGAGGGGGGGAAAGCGCCATGTTGCCCTCGGAGGGCGCCGAACATGGTGTCTCCAGTGAGTTGCTAGCGGGTGATCCGAGTGGACGCCTGTGCCCCATTCGATAAGGGTCGGCTAGTGGCCCAGAGGCGCGCTCCAAAAGTACCAGCAGGTGATTTGCTGGACCCAGTCCTGTTTGATAGGGTCCGAGGGCTTGATGCCTCCCTCTGATGGGATTCCGTTACAGAATCGCTCCTGCTGGTCTCGGAAATGTCCTAGGGTACCTCGGGAGCGTAGCCCGAGCCTCGGCCATGTATCGGACGTACCCAGAGTCATCCCTCGCTCTGCATGCTCTGAGGCGGCTGTCGAACCCTTCGGGGGCCAACCTACGAACCTCTGATCAGTAGTGGGCGCGGAGCCCGGGTGGCTTGAGGCGGCTGCCGAACCCATCCGAGGGGCCACCCTTCGAACCTCTGACCAGTGGTGGGCGTGGAGCCCAAGTGCTCTGAGGCGGCTGTCGAACCCTTCCGAGGGGCCAGCCTTCAAACCTCTGATCAGTAGAGGGGCTCGGGGCCCGCTTCCTTCGCGGAGAAGGATCCCTTTCAAAGTATCCCCTTTCTCGGTCCCTGTAGCAAGAGAGAGAAAGGGGTAGAGAAAAAGGGATATGAATTTGAACGATGTGGCGCACCTTTTTTGACGCGGTTATTATGGCGGAGGTGAAGCGTCGCCTACTTCGCCTACCAAAGGTGCCGCCTGTCCTGCTGCAGAGTCAATGCGACAGGACGAGTGGTTCGCGGGGCAGCCGTTGTGCGTGCGCGAGCCGTTCGAGGAACGGGCGTCTTGCCTTTGAGTTTTGAATCTCGCGGCGGGTTCGGGCGAAGTGCTTGAACGGGTATCGCCTGGGCCTTTATATATTTGGGAGAGGGACCGGTGACGATTCTTTACTCTGCTGCTCGCCTCCCACTTAGGTTTCCGCAACCTGAGTGAATAGCCAGAGAAAGAAAACCGCGCACCTTGTCCGCTCCGCCGCCACCGCTTCTGCTTGGTGATGGCCGACCGGGTGACCGTTGTTCCGCCGCGCGACCCGTGGCCTTTCTCCACCGTCACGGCGGACGATCTGGAGGCCATTGTTGCCGATGGTTTGCTTCGTCCTCTCTCCGGTGACCCGCAGCCGGAGTGGATGGCCCCTCCGAGCGGAGCCGCCCCGTCCCCGCCGCCGGGTTATGTGCTGAGCTTCGTCTCTTTTCACGAGCGGGGGTTCGGAGTGCCGGCAAGTCGTTTCATGCGGGCGATTCTGCACGTCTACGGGGTGGAGCTGCACAATCTCAGCCCCAACTCCATCGCGCAGCAGCCATCTTCGCGGCGGTTTGCGAAGGGTTTTTGGGGATTGCCCCCCACTGGGACCTGTGGACCCATCTCTTCTCTACGGAGCTTTTTGCCTCGACGATGGGGGAAAGAAGAGTTCGCATGGCGGTGCGGGCCGGTGGCTGCATCCTCTAGTTGAGGCAGGCGCGGGCGCAGCAGTACATCCCTGCCATCCTCGTGTCTTCGAACAAGGGGTGGCAGCGCCGGTGGTTTTATCTCCGGAATGACGACGGGAGGCTCCCGTCATTTTCTCAACGAGTGGTGACCGCCGCCGGCGGTAACTGGCGTTACGGGACCCCGCGTGAGAAACAGAAGAATCTCCAGCCCCTTTTGAAGGCCTTGAAGGAGCTGCGAGAAGGAGGGCTCACCGCCGCGGGGGTGGTTGCCGCCATTCATCGCCGGAGGGTGCTCCCCTTGACGGAGCAGCGGCTGCCGCTTTGGGAGATGACGCCGGGGGTCGACTTGGAGAGTTTGCAGATGTCCTCGGTCCCCCTTCCCGCCGATGACCTCCACAGGCGGGTAGCCGGCATGGTAGGGAGGTTAGACGCCGGTGCCCTTACCCAGCTCTCGATGCGTCCCGATCGTGGGTGTGTGTCCCTGGTGAGTGTCCGCTCCTTCTTCCTTATGTCGGATTGCCCTTGGTTCTCACAGCCCAGACTTTTTGTCCATCTCCAGGAGGTGGGGTTTCACAAGCCTTCCCTGCCACCGGTCCCGGAGGACGCGGTGGACCGAGCCGCGCGGAGGGTCGCCGCGGAGAAGAGGAAGGAGAAGAAGGACGCGAAGAAGGCTCAGGCCCGCGAGCGGATGCGGGCTCGGGACGCCTTGGAGAGGCTTCGTCGTCGGCAAGAGAGGGATGGGCTCCCGAGGGAGCCGTCACCGGAGACACCTGACGACGACGACGACGATGACGATGATGAAGACGACGACATGGCTGCCCGCCTCGGCCTCAGCCCAGATCTGAGGCTGGGCCAGGGGTCGTCGAGCCAGCCCCCGAGCGGGCTGGCGCCGTCGGTATCCGGGGTCGGGACGTCGGGGTCCCGGTCCGAAGAACAGGGGCAGGCCGAGGGGGTACTTGACCCCTTAGCCGAGGTAGTTGAGGTGACCCCAGGGAGTCAGGCCGACCCGCCAGTTCCCCAAGAGTCGTTGCCCGTGCCGACTACACAGGAGGGTGATCCTCGAGTCGTCGTGGCTGCGCCTGGGCAGTCCGTCCCTCTGGTGCCTCGGGCGCCCGAGGCAAGGATGGTGCCGAAGCCGGCAGCGGGGCTAACCTCGGTGGTACCCTTGAGGACCGAGGCTCGAGGGACCTCCCCGCAGGCACGATTGGTCGTGGCCCAGAGTGGGTAAGTATCTGAGGATACCTTTGTCCCGGTTCCTTCTTCGTGTGTGCTGATCCTGCTCTTCCCTTTCTTCCCAGCAAACGGAGGCACGGTTCGACCGGTCTGGCTCCCCGGAAGGTCCTTAAGACGGTGTTGGCTTCTACAGCCAGTGCCGCGCTGGGCCTTGCCGACCAGCTGGCCTCCTCACAAGATGCCCCAAAGCAAGGGGCCCAGGCGGCACAAGTTGCCGTGGGGCGAGCTCCCGAGGCTGACCCCTCCGTCGAGGCGGCCGTCGTGCCGAGGGAGACTGCTGGCACGGCTGCGGCCTCAGGCCCACCAGACGTGTTGCCAGCGATGGCACCGGCTTCTGCCGAGGCCGTTGCCGTTCTGGCCGTGGAGCCACCCGTCGCCGCCGACGCTGAGATGGCCGAGGCGTCGCTACTTGATGCCTCGGAGGAGGGGGGCGCAGAACCGTGACCCATCCTGGGGAGCGGCAACCTCGTCCCCGCGCGGCGCAGTCCCGACGGGCGGCGTCAGTCGCTCCGGTTCTGGACCCATGATGCTCCGGATCCCCTCTTCGTTCTTGACGATGAGTGAGAGGAGCAGACTTGGGACGGGCTTCGTGAGTGTGCCGAGGCGACAGTGGGGTCGCTTCGGTCGACCTTGGAGGTCCTTTGCAGGGACGTTCCCAAGATCCTCCAGGTAAGGATTTCAGGCGTACCTTTCACGTGATCAAGGCATTCTTTGTGACGCCCCGCTTCCTTTCCTCAGGATCTGACGGATCTGAGCGCCGCCAAGTCGTCGTTCATCCGCCGCGAGGTCGATGTCTGGGGTTCGCTGCGGTTCCTGAGGACCACGCTTGCCGAGACTGCCGAGCGCCTCTCCCGACGGAGCGCCGAGGTGGCGGACCTTCGGTTGCTCTGTGTCGATCTGGGAGCGGAGGCAACGGCGGCACGCACAAAGGCGCAGCGGCAGCAGTTGGAGCTTGGTCAGGTCATCGGCGAGCGAGACCAATCTCGGGGTTGGGCCGCCGAGGCTGAAAGCCGGGCTGAGGCCCTTGGAGACCAGCTAGCTGAGGCGTCTGCTCGGGCCGGAGCCCTTGCAGCAGACCTAGCCGTGGCCCAAGCTACATCCTCGGAGCAGCGTGCCCGAGCCGAAGGTATGTCTTGGCTGTTTTAAGATTTTGATTCAGCTTCATTCTTCAACTCGTGTTTGAAGACTTCTACTTTGGCTGTTTGCAGAGATCGAGTCTGCCCTCGATGAGTCCACCAAGGCACTTGCCCAGGCGGCCGAGCAGAGGGAGGCCGACCACGTGGCCATGTCTGAGGCTATCTCGGCCTTCTGCCGGGTCTTTGGTCTCGACGACGTCCCCTCGGGGAGCTCCCCTTAGAGTCGCCTGCAGGCCTTGGGTGACCACGCACGCGGCAGACTCCACGAGGCGCTGCATCACGGCGTCAGGCGGGCCTTCGCCGTGCTCGCTTCCCACTACGACGTGGATCTGGAGCGGGTCAGCGAGGGGTATTGCCTTCCTGACGAAGATGAAGCTGCCCTGGCCGAAGTCCAGAGGCTTGATGCGGCCGCCGCGGGCCCAAGCGCGGTGCTGGCGACCACCTTCGAAGCAGAGATCCTTCCGCTTGGCCGTCGTTCGAGGCCGGGGCAGATCTCGCCGAGGGTGAAAACGAAGCCGAGGGCGTGGCTCCTTCTCCGGGCGACGCCTAATTCTGCCGGAGCAGTTTATTTTGAATGCGTATGTGTCTTTTGCGGCCGCCGAGGCCCGAACACTTTGTCGTCGTAATATAAAGTTGTGTCTCTTTTCCTCCTGTTTTGTGTATCCGGACTCGTTCGTCAGTAGCAGGATTGCTTACCCGAGTAAGAGTTATTTTTCGCGGTAGGTGACGAGTGAGGTATCCGTATCTCGGAGGCGTAGGAGTCCCTCGGCTCGGTTGGCCTTGCCACTTACATGCACTCTTATTCATTTCTCGGGGTCCTGTTACTGATATAGCCGGGAGACGCGAAAGTCGTTTTGGTGGAAGACTTCTTTCGAGGAAAATTTTGACGTAGAGGGGGTTCGCCCCTTCTAGCCACCGAGGGAGGGTCGGGCTTTGCCGAGGCAAGGCTGACCCTTCCTTGATGGTTAGACTTTGTATGTAAGCGAGGTATATGAACGACTTGAAAAACATCTTAAGGGTAGAAGCGACGTAGCTGTCGGATGTTCCAAGCGTTGTTGTAGACCTCGCCTTGACTATTGGCCAGCTTGTATGTTCCGGGCTTCAAAATCTTGGCGATGATGAATGGCCCTTCCCAGGGAGGCGTGAGCTTGTGACGCCCTCGGGCGTCTTGTCGTAGCCGAAGCACCAAGTCGCCCACCTGGAGGTCTCGGGACCGAACCCTCGGGCGTGGTAGCGTCGCAGGGACTACTGATACCGCGTCGAGTGTAGTAAGGCCATGTCCCGAGCCTCTTCCAGCTGGTCCAGTGAGTCTTCTCGGTTGGTTCGATTGCTTCGGTCGTCGTACGCCCTCGTCCTCGGGGAACCGTATTCTAAGTCTGTGGGCAAGATGGCCTCGGCCCCATAGACTAGAAAAAAGGCGTGAAGCCCGTGGCTCGGCTCGACGTTATCCTCAGACTCCAGACCACCGAGGGGAGTTCCTTCATCCATCGCCTGCCGAACTTGTTGAGGTCGTTGTAGATCCGCGGCTTGAGTCCTTGCACAATCATGTCGTTGGCACGCTCTACTTTCCCATTCGTCATGGGGTGAGCTACGGCAGCCCAGTCCACCCGGATGTGGTGATCCTCGCAGAAGTCCAGGAACTTTCTGCCGGTGAACTAGGTGCCGTTGTCGGTGATGATGGAGTTTGGGACCCCAAAGTGATGGATGATGTTGGTGAAGAACGCCACCGCCTGTTCGGACCTGATGCTGTTTAGGGTTCGGACCTCGATCCACTTGAAGAATTTGTCGATAGCGACCAGCAGGTGCGTGTAGCCCCCGGGTGCCTTCTGCAAGGGACCGACGAGGTCCAGACCCCACACAACAAACGACCAGGTGATGGGTATTGTTTGCAGAGCCTGAGCGGGCAGGTGGGTCTGCTTTGCGTAGAATTGACACCCTTGGCAGGTGCGTACAATCCTAGTGGCGTCAGCCACCGCGGTTGGCCAGTAGAAACCCTGTCGGAAGGCATTTCCAACGAGGGCTCGAGGTGCTGCGTGGTGACCGCAAGCCCCCGAGTGTATTTCTTGTAATAACTCCTGACCTTCGGCGATGGATATGCATTGCTGGAGGATGTCTGAGGGGGTGCGGTGGTAGAGCTCCTTCCCGTCACCCAGCAAGACGAACGACTTGGCGCGCCGCGCCAGTCGCCGAGCTTCGGCTCAGTCGAGGGGTAGCTCTCCTCGGTGGAGATATTGCAGGTACGAGGTCTGCCAGTTTCAATTAGGCAGGACCCCATTCCGCTCTTCCTCGATGCGCAGTGCCTCACCCTCGGGGGCCGAGGGTGCCTCGGACTGAGCCGAGGGCGCCTCGAGCTGAGCCGAGGGCGCCTCGGGCAGGGCCGAGGGTGCCTCGGGCTCGGGCGTGTCATCGGTCTTGACTGAGGGTTGATGTAGATCTCGGGAGAAGACGTCCGGGGGAACCGTTGTCCGCCCCGAGGCTATCTTAGCCAGCTCGTCCGCAGTCTCGTTGTATCGTCGGGCGATGTGGTTGAGCTCGAGCCCGAAGAACTTGTCCTCCAGGCGCCGAACCTCATCGCAGTAGGCTTCTATCTTCGGGTCGCGGTAGTGGGAGTTCTTCATGACTTGGTCGATGACAAGCTGCGAGTCGCCACGAGCGTCGAGGTGTCAGACCCCTAGCTCGATGGCGATGCGCAACCCGTTAACCAAAGCCTCGTACTCGGCCACATTGTTGGATGCCGGGAAATGGAGGCGCAGCACGTAGCGGAGGTGCTTCCCGAGGGGTGAGATGAAGAGCAGGCCCGCGCCCGCTCCTGTTTTCATCAACGACCCGTCGAAAAACATGGTCCAGAGTTCCGGTTGGATCGGAGCTGCTGGAAGCTGGGTGTCGACCCATTCAGCCACAAAGTCCGCTAAGACTTGGGACTTGATGGCCTTCCGAGGGGCGAACGAGATAGTCTCTCCCATGATCTCCACCGCCCACTTTGCAATCCTACCCGAGGCCTCTCGGCACTGGATGATCTCCCCCAGGGGGAAGGATGACACCACAGTCACCAGATGAGACTCGAAGTAGTGTCGCAACTTTTGCCGCGTCAGAATTACCGCGTATAGTAACTTCTGAATTTGCGGGTAGCGGATTTTGGTCTCGGACAGTACTTCACTGATGAAGTAGACCGGCCTCTGGACGGGCAATGCGTGCCCCTCTTCTCGTCTCTCGACCACGATCGTGGCGCTGACCACCTGAGTGGTAGCGGCGACGTAGATCAAGAGGGCTTCTCCGGCAGCGTGGGGCACCAAGATGGGCGCGCTAGTGAGGAGCGCCTTTAGGTTCCCGAGGGCTTCCTCGGCCTTGGGGGTCCAAGTGAAGCGCTCGGTCTTCCTTAAGAGGCGGTACAGAGGTAGGCCTCTTTTGCCGAGGCGCGAGATGAAACGGCTCAGGGCCGCAAGGCATCCCATGACCCTCTGTACCCCTTTCAAGTCCTTGATGGGCCCCATGTTGGTGATGGCTGCGATTTTCTCCGGGTTGGCCTCGATGCCCCGCTCGGAGACGATGAAACCTAGGAGCATGCCTCGGGGGACTCCGGAGACACACTTCTCGGGATTGAGTTTTACGCCTTTCACCTTGAGACATCGGAATGTCGTTTCAAGGTCGGAAAGGAGGTCGGAGGCTTTCCTCGTCATGACTACGATGTCATCGACGTAAGCCTCGACCGTTCGACCAATGTGTTCTTCGAACATGTGGTTCATGCACCTTTGGTATGTCACACCCGCATTCCTCAAACCGAATGGCATGGTAACGTAGCAGTACATGCCAAAGGGCGTGATGAAGGAAGTCGCGAGCTGGTCGGACTCTTTCATCCTGATTTGGTGATACCCTGAGTAGGCATCGAGGAAAGACAGGGTTCGCACCCAGCAGTGGAATCCACGATTTGATCGATGCGAGGCAGAGGGTAGGGAACCTTCGGACATGCTTTGTTTAGACCAGTGTAGTCTACACACATCCGCCATTTCCCTCCTTTCTTTCTCACAAGCACAGGGTTGGCAAGCCATTCGGGATGGAATACCTCTTTGATGAACCCTGCAGCCATCAGCTTGTGGATCTCCTCGCCTATGGCTCTGCGCTTTTCTTCGTCGAATCGGCGCAGAGGCTGCTTCACGGGTCGGGCTCCAGCTCGGATATCCAGCGAGTGCTCGGCGACATCCCTCGGTATGCCAGGCATGTCCGAGGGACTCCACGCAAAAACTTCGGCGTTCGCGCGGAGAAAGTCGACGAGCACTGCTTCCTATTTGGGGTCGAGCTCGGAGCCGATCCAGACTTGCTTGGAGGCGTCGTTGCTGGGGTCGAGAGGGACAGACTTAACCGTCTCAGCTGGCTCGAAGTTGCCGGCGTGGCGCTTCGCATCTGGCGCCTCCTTGGAGAGGCTCTCCAGGTCGGCGATGAGGGCCTCGGATTCGCCGAGGGCCTCGGCGTACTCCACGCACTCCACGTCGCATTCGTACGCGTGTTGGTACGTGGAGCCAACGGTGATGACCCCGTTGGGGCCCGACATCTTGAGCTTGAGGTAGGTGTAGTTGGGGACGGCCATGAACTTGGCGTAGCATGGCCTCCCCAGCACTGCGTGGTAGGTTCCTCGGAACCCGACCACCTCGAACGTGAGGGTTTCCTTTCGGAAGTTGGAGGGAGTCCCGAAGCAGACGGGCAGATCGAGTTGCCCAAGGGGTTGGACGCATTTCCCGGGGATGATCCCGTGAAAAGGCGCCGCGCCGGCCCGGATCGAGGACAGATCGATCTGTAGGAGCCCGAGGGTCTCGGCGTAGATGATGTTGAGGTTGCTGCCTCCGTCCATGAGGACCTTGGTAAGCCTGATGTTGCCGATAACGGGATCGACGACGAGCGAGTACTTTCCTGGGCTCGGCACGCGGTCAGGGTGGTCGCCCTGGTCGAAGGTGATGGGCTTGTCGTACCAGTCTAGGTAGACTGGCACTGCCACCTTTACCAAGCAGACCTCCCGGCGCTCTTGCTTGCGGTGCCGAGCCGAGGCGTTCGCCACTTGCCCACCGTAGATCATGAAGCAGTCGTGGACCTCGGGGAACTCTTCTGCCTTGTGATCCTCCTTGTCGTTGTTGTGGGCTTGGCCACCTTCCGCCGGTGGCCCGGCCCTGTGGAAGTAGCGCCGAAGCATGACGCACTCCTCAAGGGTGTGCTTGACGGGACCCTGATGATAGGGGCACGACTCCTTGAGCATCTTGTCGAATAGATTGGTGCCTCTGGGAGGCTTCCGAGGGTTCCTGTGCTCGGCGGCGCCGACAAGGTCCGCGTCGGCGGCGTCGCGTTTTGCTTGCGACTTCTTCTTGCCCTTCTTCCTCGCGCCGCGCTGAGCGGACGCCTCGGGGACGTCTTCCGGCTGGCGCCCCTGAGGCTGCTTGTCCTTCCGGAAGATGGCCTCGACCGCCTCCTGACCAGAGGCGAACTTGGTGGCGATGTCCATCAGCTCGCTTGCCCTAGTGGGAGTCTTGCGACCCAGCTTGCTCACCAGGTCATGGCAAGTGGTGCCGGCGAGGAACGCACCGATGACATCCGAGTCAGTGATGTTGGGTAGCTCAGTGCGCTGCTTCGAAAATCGTCGGATGTAGTCCCTCAGGGATTCTCCCGGCTGGTGGCGGCAGCTTCGGAGATCCCAGGAGTTCCCAGGGCGCACGTATGTGCCCTGGAAGTTGCCGGCGAAGGCCTTGACCAAGTCGTCCCAGTTGGAGATCTGCGCAGGGGGCAGATGCTCCAGCCAGGCTCGGGCGGCGTCGGAGAGGAACAGGGGAAGGTTGCGGATGATGAGGTTGTCATCGTCCGTTCCACCCAGCTGGCAGGCCAGCCGGTAATCCGCGAGCCACAGTTCCGGCTTCGACTCCCCCGAGTACTTGGTGATGGTAGTCGGGGTTTGGAACCGGGTCGAGAATGGTGCCCGTCGTATGGCCCGGCTGAAAGCTCATGGACCGGGTGGTTCGGGCGAGGGGCTCCGATCCTCCCCGCTGTCGTAGCGTCCCCCACGCCTGGGGTGGTAGCCTCGGTGCACCTTCTCGTCGAGGTGGGCTCGACGGTCGCGGCGGTGGTGCCCGTTGCCGAGGCGACCCGGGGCCGCAGGCGTGGTGTTCCGTGTGTGCCCGGTGTGGACCGAGGCTTCCCGCATGAACTGGGAAGTCGCGGCGCGATGCTCCGGGGGGGTACCCCTGCCTTCGGGAGGTAGAGCTCTCGGCCCGTCGGACCGCGGCATCTTCCAGGAGATTCTTGAGCTCTCCCTGGATACGCCGCCCTCGGTGGTGGATGGTTCCGGCATCGCTCGGAGTAATATCGCTGCTGCAGCCAGGTTCTGGCCGACCCCACTGGAAGCCGGGGGCAGCCTCGCCCTGACATCGTCGGCGATGCGGTGCTGGACGTCCTGGGCCAGATGACGCGCTTCTCCGGCCGGTGCTCGGCCTGCCCACTCCTGCTCGATATTTTGCCGAAGCTGCACAAGTTGTCCTGCTTCCTCGTCGAGCCTGGCCTGTACCTCACGGATTTACTCGAGCTGTGCGTCCTGACCCCCCGCAGGGACTGGGACCACAGCTAGCTCCTGAAGGATGTCAACACGAGGCACAGGCCTAGGCGGATCACCGTCCTCCGGCATACCAAGATGGTTGCCTTCGTCGAGACCCCCTAGATCGACGTGGAAGCATTCGCGACTTGGGCCACAGTCCTCGTCGCCGAGGCTGTGGCTACTATCGGAGCAATCGGAGAGGCAGTAATCACATGCGGTCATGAAGTCCCGCATGGCACTGGGGTTATCGAGCTCGGAGAAATCCCAACCAGAGTCGGGCTCGTCATCTTCCTCGGAACCCAGAGGTCCGTAGGCCGAGACGGCCGTCAGCCGGTCCCAGGGTGACCGCATATGATACCCCGGAGGGTTTGGACATGCCTTTATGAAAGTGTCCACCGAAGCGAGGTCGCTTGGTGGGTCGCAGCTGAATCCAAAAGGCATGGGACGGGAAACGGACGGTACCTCTTGATCGACGGGTGGTGACGAAGTCGCGTCAGGGACGGACTGCACCGTTGTCTCAGGTACGAAGCTAACGCCCAGCATGTCCTTCGCGAGCATGCTAGCGTCGTCCGTCTGCTTGGAGTTGGCGTGTTGCGGGGAAACGACACTCGTCTTCGTCTCAGACGCGAGGTCAACGCCCGACGTGTCCACCGTTGGGGCGCCGGCGCCGTCGACTCGCTCGACAGCCGACGAGGTGCCACCTCCTGCTTGGCCAGGCCTGCCCCGCCTCCTCCTCCGTCGGCGGGGAAGGTGACGGGACAGACCCGGATGTTGCTCTTCCGCCACGTGGGGAAGACGTCGTCGATTCCGCTGCGGGCGGGCTGGCGGCCGCCATTGTCGCTGTCGCGCGGCGGAGGAAGGAGTATCATGTCGTAGCTGCCGTCGAGGGACATGAACTCAAGACTCCCGAAACGAAGCATCGTCCCGGGTTGGAGAGGTTGCTGGAGACTACCCATCTGGAGCTTGTCGGGAGGCTGTTCGTCAACACGCAGCAGTCCCCTACCTGGCGCGCCAACTGTCGGCGTTTCGACCCCGGGGGGTCCCTGGACCGACGAGTAAATTGTCGCCGCGTGTCCCAGCCCAGATGGGTCGGCGCGAGACGGAGCACGAAGGGGGAGAAATAGCAAAAAGGGGAATCCCGCGGCCTCCGTGTTGTCCTGCGCCCAGGTCGGGTGCGCTTGAAGTAGGGGGTTATAATCGTCCGCAAGGGAGAGAGAGAGACTGTCCGGCAGCCCGTTCTCCTGCGCGGCCAACCTTTTCGTACGAGGGCCCTGGACCTTCCTTTTATAGGTGTAAGGAGAGGGCCCAGGTGTACAATGGGGGGTATAGCAGTGTGCTAACGTGTCTAGCAGAGAGGAGCTAGAGCCCAAAGTACATGCTGTCGTGGCAGTCGGAGAGGTTTTGGCGCCCTGTTCATGTGATGTCGTGGCCGTCGGAGGAGCGCTTGAGCCACGTGGAAGCACAGTTGTCGGGGCTGTCGGGTCCTTGCTGACGTCTCCTTGCTTTCGTAAGGGGCTGAGAGCCGCCGTCGTCATGGAGCACGCGGGGTGCCATCATTACTTGTTTACCGGGGCGAGCCAGATGGGACACGGGTCTTGTTCCCCGTAGCCTGAGCTAGCTAGGGGTAGGGTAATGATGGCCCCCCTATGACGTGGTCGGTCCAAGCCCGGGGTCGGGCGAGGTGGAGGCTCCTCCGAGGTCGAGGCTGAGTCTGAGCCCTGGGCTCGGGCGAGGCGGAGTCCGTCGTCCGAGGTCGAGGTAGAGTCCGAGCCCTGGGGTCGGGCGAGGCAGAGACCGCCTTCCGGAGTCGAGGTTGAGTCCGAGCCCTGGGGTCGGGCGAGGCGGAGTCTGTCTTCCAAGGTCGAGGTGGAGTCCGAGCCCTGGGGTCGGGCGAGGCGGAGCTTCCTATGGCGCCTGAGGCTAGTCTTAGCTGCTGTCAGCCTCACTCTGTCGAGTGGCACAGCAGTCGGAGCAGGGCAGGCGGCGCTGTTTTCCTGTCAGGTCGGTCAATGGAGCGGCGAAGTGACTGTGGTCACTTCGGCTCTGTCGACTGAGGAGCGCGCGTCAGGATAAGGTGTCAGTCGATCCTTGCATTAAATGCTCCTGCGATACGGTCGGTTGGCGTGGTGATCCGGCCAAGGTTGCTTCTCCGCGAAGCCTGTCCGAGCTGGGCCTCGGGCGAGTCGAAGGTGCGTCCGTTGCTTGAGGGGACCCTCGGGCGAGACGTGAATCCTCCTGGGTCGGCTGCCTTTGCCCGAGGCTGGGCTCGGGCGAGGCGAGATCATGTCCCTTGAGTGGACGGAGCCTTGACCTGAATCGCGCCCATCAGGCCTTTGCAGCTTTGTGCTGATGGGGGTTACCAGCTGAGATTAGGAGTCTTGGGGGTACCCCTAATTATGGTCCCCGACAATTTCCAATGTTTTTCTTGTAGATTCTTTAGATTATAACTTGCTTTCAGTTTCGCAATTATGTAAAATGGGCTACAACTGTCTTTTTACGGATATAGGTGTTACTGTCTTTAGAAGAAGTGATGATTTAGTAGCATTTAAGGGAGTGTTAGAGGGTCAGCTATACTTAGTAGATTTTGATAGAGCTGAACTTGACACTTGCTTAATTGCTAAGACTAACATGGGCAGGCTCTGTCATCGCCGACTAGCACATGTTGGAATGAAGAATCTTCACAAGCTTCTAAAGGGAGAACACATTTTGGGACTAACAAATGTTCATTTTGAGAAAGACAGGGTTTGTAGCACATGTCAGGCAGGGAAGCAAGTTGGTGTTCATCATCCACACAAGAACATCATGACAACTGACAGGCCACTCAAGCTCCTACACATGGACCTATTCGGACCGATAGCTTACATAAGCATCGATGGGAGTAAGTACTGTTTAGTTATTGTGGATGATTATTCTCGCTTCACTTGGGTGTTCTTTTTGCAGGAAAAATCTCATACCAAAGAAACCTTAAAGGGATTCTTGAGACGGGCTCAAAATGAGTTCGGCTTAAGGATCAAGAAGATTAGAAGCGACAACGGGACGGAGTTCAAGAACTCTCAAATTGAAGGCTTCCTTGAGGAGGAGGGCATCAAGCATGAGTTCTCTTTTCCCTACACGCCACAACAAAATGGTGTAGTGGACAGGAAGAATAGAACTCTATTGGACATGGCAAGGACCATGCTTGATGAATACAAGACTTTGGATCGGTTTTGGACCGAGGCGGTCAACACCGCCAGCTACGCCATCAACCGGTTGTATCTACACCGAATCCTCAAGAAGACATCATACGAACTCCTAACCGATAAAAAGCCAAATGTTTCATATTTTAGAGTCTTTGGTAGCAAATGCTTTATTCTTGTTAAAAGAGGTAGAAAATCTAAATTTGCTCCTAAGGTTGTAGAAGGCTTTTTACTAGGATATGATTCAAACACAAGGGCATATAGAGTCTTTAACAAGTCCTCTGGGCTAGTTGAAGTTTCTTGTGACATTGTGTTTGATGAAACTAACGGCTCTCAAGTAGAGAAAGTTGATCTTGATGAGCTAGATAATGAAGAGGCTCCGTGCGTCGCGCTAAGGAACATGTCCATTGGGGATGTGTGTCCTAAGGAATTCGAAGAGCCACCACAAGCACAAGATCAACTATCTTCCTCCACACAAGCATCTCCACCAACTCAAGATGAGGATGAGGCTCAAAATGATGAAGGAGAAGATCAAGATGTTGAGCCACCTCAAGAGGAGAGCAATGACCAAGGGGGAGATGCTCATGATCAAGATGAGGAAGATGAACAAGTTCCAAGACCGCCACACCCAAGAGTACACCAAGCAATCCAACGAGATCACCCCGTGAACACCATCCTCGGCGATATTCAAAAGGGAATAACTACTAGATCTCGTGTTGCTCATTTTTGTGAACATTACTCTTTTGTTTCCTCTATTGAGCCACACAGGGTAGAGGAAGCGCTACAAGATTCGGATTGGGTGGTGGCGATGCAAGAGGAGCTCAACAACTTCACTAGGAATGAGGTATGGCATTTAGTTCCACGTCCTAACCAAAATGTTGTAGGAACCAAGTGGGTCTTCCGCAACAAGCAAGATGAGCATGGTGTGGTGACAAGGAACAAAGAACGACTTGTGGCCAAGGGATATTCACAAGTCGAAGGTTTGGATTTTGGTGAAACCTATGCACCCGTAGCTAGGCTTGAGTCAATTCGTATATTACTTGCCTATGCTACTTACCATGGCTTTAAGCTTTACCAAATGGACGTGAAAAGTGCCTTCCTCAATGGACCAATCAAGGAGGAGGTCTATGTTGAGCAACCTCCCGGCTTTGAAGATACTGAGTACCCTAACCATGTATATAAACTCTCTAAGGCGCTTTATGGGCTCAAGCAAGCCCCAAGAGCATGGTATGAATTCCTAAGAGATTTCCTTATCACTAATGGCTTCAAAGTCGGAAAAGCCGATCCTACTTTATTTACTAAAACTCTTGACAATGATTTGTTTGTATGCCAAATTTATGTTGATGATATTATATTTGGGTCTACTCACGAATCTACATGTGAAGAATTTAGTAGGATCATGACACAAAAATTCAAGATGTCTATGATGGGGGAGTTGAAGTACTTCTTAGGATTTCAAGTGAAGCAACTCCACGAGGGCACCTTCATTAGCCAAACGAAGTATATTCAAGACATTCTAAACAAGTTTGGGATGAAGGATGCCAAGCCCATCAAGACACCCATGGGAACCAATGGGCATCTCGACCTCGACACGGGAGGTAAATCCGTAGATCAAAAGGTATACCGGTCGATGATAGGTTCTTTACTCTACTTATGTGCATCTCGACCGGATATTATGCTTTTCGTATGCATGTGTGCAAGATTCCATGCCGACCCTAAGGAAGCTCACCTTACGGCCGTAAAACGAATCTTGAGATATTTAGTTCATACTCCTAAGTTTGGGCTTTGGTATCCTAGGGGATCCACATTTGATTTAATTGGTTATTCGGATGCCGATTGGGCGGGGTGTAAAATTAATAGAAAGAGCACATCGGTGTCTTGGGCTTCGAAGAAGCAAAATTCTGTAGCTCTTTCTACCGCCGAAGCTGAGTATATTGCCGCAGGTCATTGTTGCGCGCAATTGCTTTGGATGAGGCATACCCTTAGGGACTATGGTTACAAATTAACCAAAGTTCCTCTTCTATGTGATAATGAGAGTGCAATCTGCATGGCGGATAATTCCGTTGAGCATAACCGCACTAAACACATAGCCATTCGGTATCATTTTCTAAGGGATCACCAACAAAAGGGGGATATCGAGATTGCATATATTAACACCAAAGAACAATTAGCCGATATCTTTACCAAGCCACTAGATGAACAAACGTTTAACAAACTTAGGCATGAGCTAAATATTCTTGATTCTCGGAATTTCTATTGATATTTTGCACACATAGCTCATTAATATACCTTTGATCATGTCTCTTTTATATGCTATGACTAATGTGTTTTCAAGTGTATTTCAAACCAAGTCATAGATTGAAAGGGAACTGGAGTCTTCGGCGAAGACAAAGGCTTCCACTCCACTCCATTAAATTACTCATCCTTCGCCGTCGCTCCGAGCAACTCTCCAACATTGGTACAATCTTCACTCTTATGTTATTTCACTCAAGTATCCATTTTTGGCGATTCATGCCAAAGGGGGAGAAAGTATTAGCCCAAAGCAAAAGGACCGCACCACCATCAATTTCAAAAATTTCGAGTTATGATTTTTCAATCGGTATTCTATTTCAAATTGGTACAACCTCTTCAAAACTAATATCTAAAACCCTCTTGAACACTAAGAGGAGGATTTAATTGAGGGGGAGTTTTGTTTAGTCAAAGGAAAAGCATTTGAAACAGGGGGATAAAATTTCAAATCTTGAAAATGCTTCTCAAAATCTTATTCATTTACCTTTGACTATTTGCAAAAGGACTTTGAAAAGAATTTACAAAAGAATATGCAAAAACAAAACATATGGTGCAAGCGTGGTCCAAAATGTTAAAAATAAAGAAACAATCCATGCATATCTTAAGAGAATATTTATTGGTTTCATTCTAAGCAACCTTTGCACTTACAATTATGAAAACTAGTTCAATTATGCATTTCTATATCTGCTTTGGTTTGTGTTGGCATCAATCACCAAAAAGGGGGAGATTGAAAGGGAAATAGGCTTATACCTTTTCCTAAATTGATTTCGGTGGTTAAATTGCCCAACACAAATAATTGGACTAACTAGTTTGCTCTAGTCTATAAGTTTTACAGGTGCCAAAGGTTCACAATAAGCCAATAAAAAGACCAAAAAAGGGTTCAAACAAAGAGAGCAAAAGACAACCCAAAAGCACCCTAGTCTGGCTCACCGGACTGTCCGGTGTGCCACCGGACAGTGTCCGGTGCACCAGGGAACTCGACGCTGAACTCCTCACCTTCGGGAAAATGGGAGGCCGCTCCGCTATAATTCACCGGACAGTGTCTGGTGACACACCGGACTGTCCCGTGTGCCAGCGGAGCAACGACTACTTCGCACGCGGTCCTTGCGGAAACTTTGTGTTCCGTTTGATTGAGAAGAGAAGCTCACTCGGTCTAAGTGACCGTTTGAGAGAGGGAAAGGGTTGAAAGAGACCCGGTCTTTGTGACCACCTCAACGGGGAGTATGTTTGCAAGAACCGAACCTCGGTAAAACAAATCATTGTGTCTCACTCTTTATTTGCTCACAATTTGTTTTTCGCCCTCTCTCTCGGACTCATTTATATTTCTAACGCTAACCCGGCTTGTAGTTGTGCTTAAGTTTATAAATTTCAGATTCGCCCCATTCACCCACCCTCTAGGCGACTTTCAATTTCTGCCTTAGAGCTGAATTGAATGAACTTATACACCTATGAATAAAAAACTAAGCAAATTAGTTAGTTTGAAAGGTTGTGATGGTCATCAAGCGCCAAAATCAATTAGAGAAAATGGTTAAGCCCATTCCCTTTCAATCTCCCACTTTTGGTGATTGATGCCAACACAGACCAAAAAAATATGAAGTATAGAAATGTAACTAGTTTTGCAATTCAGACAAGTGTTCATAAGTTACCAAAATGAAAGTAGTTCTTGGTACACATGTATGTGTATGTTTTTGACATAGTTAAAATTTTGGACCAAATTTGCACCACTTAGCTTGATTTTGCAAATCTTTTGATAAAATATTTTTCAAATTCATTTGCATTAGACCTAATGTATAAGAATAGAATTTTCAAAAGAATTTCTAAGTTTTTAAAGATTTCCCCCTTTTTCAAATGCTTTTCCTTTTGCCAAATAAAAGCTCCCTGTGAATCAATTATCCCCTTTGGCATAAATAGTTTTTCTTCCTCTTAGCTATCAAGAGGGTTTCTTAAATGATAAGGTACCAATTTGGAAGATTGAAAGGTTTTGAAAAACATGGTGGTGATGCGGTCCTTTTGCTTTGGCATAGTAATTTCTCGCCCTTTGGCATTAAACTCCAAAAACGAAGAAATTTGTAGGCCTTTAACAAGAAAGATATGAATTTAAGTGCATGAGTTGGGCAAAGAGTATTTGATACCGAAAGAATAAGTAGTGGAAGTGTTCTCTTTGCCTGCAAATCCATTTCACTTTCAATCTAAGACTAAGTACAGAGATAAGCTTGGAAGCATATTAGTCTTCTTGCATTTATATATCTTAGAAACATTATATTTTTAAAATTTTTAAATTCAAATAAATCTTAGAATATAATTTTATTTAAATTTTAAATTAATTTTTTGGGGTGTTCAACCAAACATACATCGAAACATTATATTAGTTCATATTTTATTTCTAATTATAGGCGCCAGAGCAAACCATTCTTGCTTCTGGTGATAGTGCCTATATAAAGGTAAGGACTTGTGATCCTAGGAGGCAGAAAGTCATCCACTGGATAAGTCACAACTTGTGCACTAACTAAATTTAAATTTTACAACCTAGTTAAGAAACTTATAACAAGAACACCCTTATGATTACGTAAGGGCTTCTACGCTCTACCACTACCTTTTTCTTTTTTAAATTTTTGCTTTCTATTTTAAATTTAAATTCAAGTCTAATTTAGAGTTAAGTTAAATTTTCTATTTCAAACATTAATTGCAACAAACGAAAACTCAACGTGGATGCAAAGCATTTTTTATTAATTAATTTTTTTCATTTAAGCAAATGCTTCAAACAATACATATAACCACTAGGAATAATTCATGTAAGATGCTTTACCATAATAATTATTCAAGAAAATAATTCAAACACATAGCCAAATTTTTATATTTAACATTTATTTAACTTTTATGGAAATAGTTTTAATTTATAATTTTATTATAAAGACTCTTCAAATTTTAAATCTTTAGAGAATTTTCCTATATCCTAAAAATAGGAGTTTGGTGTGTTACACAAATTGAGGTGGTTTGCCTAATGGAATCAAAAGCAATTAAGTGCGTTTTGAAACGCGAGGATAGCGAAATGGAATTTGGTTACTCTTTTTGCGCTCTTGGCGCTTGGAGGAGGTTGATTCGTCGCCCGATGTCGAAGGTAATGAAGAATCGATCTCATAGTACACCACCTTCTTCATCTTCTTTTTCTTCTTGTCAAGCTTGTTCTTCTTGTGTGACTTGGTAGAGCCGGTGAATTCTTCCTTTCATTCCTTGTGCTTTGTGCTTGTCGTCGAATGACTTGATCTCTCCCGATGGCACCTTGTCTTCGGGCTTTGTTCCCGAAGGCTCGAGTTTTCCTCCCGACGTCACCTTCTCGTTCTTGGCGTTTTGTCCAAACATCACTTCGAGTTGTTCAACTCTAAGTACTGGGCTTTGATAACATTTGAAAGTCAGCTAGAGGGAGGTGAATAGACGATACCTGAAATTTACAAACTTTGAACACAAACATCACCCCATGTTAGCCTTAGAACTAGTACAGAATAAATCGAAGTGTAGAAGATAAGTTGTTCTTGCTTAGAGTTGTTCGATCAATTGCGGATTACTTTGGGAGCCAACTCAAATCGATCGCAAGCAATAGAACTAGAGAGAGGGGATAGGAAGAACCAAATCGCAAAGATTGTGATCAACACAAAAGGCACAGGTGTTTTGTTTCCTGAGGTTTAATTCCAAAAAGTTTATGTCCCTATTGAGGTGTTGAGGAGTCCGCAAAGTACAGGTCTCTTTCAACCATTTCCCTCTCTCACACGGCCACAAAGATCTGATGAGTTTTCTTCACTATCTCAGGGACACCAAGTCTCGCAAGGACCTCCACACAAAGAACAGAGTCTCTTGACTTGCTTTACAATCAAAGAAAATGGGGAGAGAGTGAGAATTGAAACTCGAATCAAGATCACAAAAACTCGCAACTCCCAATTACGCAAGTCGATATGTCTCTCAAACACAAATTGATCAAATGCGGTGCAAGATTGACTTCGGAAGCTTAGAGATGTTGCATTTAATTTGTAGTAGGTTGGAGTTAGTCTTGTGTCTTCAATGTGCTGGTTGGGGTATTTATATAGCCCCCAACAACAAAAAGAGACATTGGAGAAAAGCAGGAAAAGTTGCTCTATCGGGTGGTGCACCGGACCCCCTACAGTATCGGTCTAGTGCACCACCAAACCAAGTTAGTCAGCCCCCGCAGGTTATCGTTGAATCTGTCAATTGACCGTTGGCTTTCTGTCAGAAGGTCTGGAGTGGCACCGGTGCACCAGCCCGAAAATCGCACTTGACATGCTTCCTCCATACTCGGTATATAGCCTCACTAGACCGGTCCGTTGCCTTTGGCAGCAACCTAGTTTTTTCTTCTTTTGCCAAATCTTCTTCAAATCTTTTTTACTGATCTTGTGGATGTTTCTATGACTTCAACAAACATAAGTAGTGTCAATCCAACTAGTCTAACTCATGGATCTCGGACTTTTTGTTCTCTCCAACTTAAAATCCTGTTTTTGCTCAAACTAGCTCCAAAATAGTGATTTTGAGAATCTAAGCTTCCAACCTATTTGTATGAGTTAAATAATTTCCTATGGATGTTTACAACTTATCCAAAGTGTGGAACAAGGCAAAGTTCCTCTATTCCAAGTTTTACTCCTTTTTGGTTGGTTTTGAGTTGTTTCTGACTTAAAAATGAATTGAATGAACTTATGCGCATGTGAATCAAAGATCACAGAAACTAGTTAATCTGAAAGGTTGTGATTGTCATCAAGCACCAAAATCAATTAGTTAAATTGGTTAATCCCATTTCCCTTTTACTTTAGCCAATATAAGACTATTTTCAGTAGTTGTAACACCCTAAATCCATCACATAAAAGCAATCCAGTTAAGTTATTAATTTTCAATAGAAAAAAGAAATATTTATATTTTTAAATAATGTAGATGGTGATATAAATATGGAACAAGTTATTGAATAAATAAAATTTTATCGAGTGATTGATGCATTCATGTTGGATCATAAATTTTGGTTGGTTTGATTTGTTAACCCAATTTTTTTTAAATAATAGATTCTTATCTAAAAAACATTTATTTAAACTGCCTATTTTATTTTTGAATTTATTATATATATATATAGATATATAAATAAATATATATGATTATTTATATACATGCACTCACGCACACATTAAAAAAAATGAAACGCACGCACCCTCCTGGCCAATCGGCCTTGGCCCCATCCAGCCCACTCACGCTCACTCACATCCTCTCGTTCACTTACAGCTAGGCCCCACTACCATGCCTCTTCATCTCCTTCTTCAGTTCGTATGTTGCCGGACAGCCGTCGCCGCCTGCTCCCTCCTTCTCTCTCCTCCCTTCCATTCCTCTCTCCTCTCCCCCGAGCAGCCGCAGGACCAACTCGCAGCTGCCGCTCCGCGTCCCGCGCCATGGCCACGCCACGGCCAGCCGACCCCGCCAGGACGCCGCGACAACGCCCTGCGCGACCCCGCCCGACGCCCCTGCGCGCAGCCGAGCAAGCCGGCGCCTAGACCCGTGACACCGCAGCCGCTCGCGCCCGAGCTCCCTGCACCCCGACGTCCGCGCCCAGGAACCGATGCCGAGCCGTCCGCGACCGTTTGTCTTCGTCGTTATGAAGCTTTAACACGTCCGTTTCTCCCTCTCCCATTATCTCACCATTAATGGCCGTCGACCACGACTATCCGACTCCTAGCGCCCCTCTGCTTTCCTCTCCTCCCTCTATAGAATCTCGATCGAGCCGAAGCTTCCTCCTCTGCCGAGCAACCCAAGCCTCTTCCCTTTTTCTCTCTCACAACGCCGCCTCGCCAGAACAGTCTGTCGTCGACCGCGTAGCTCGCCCAGAGAACACCACACCACGTCTTGCTCGCTGAATACCGCACCGTCGATCGCTGTCACCGAAGCTAGTCTGCAGAGCACCCCGGCACCCGCAGCAACATCACGTGCCCGTCGTCGAGCCCCTACTCGCGCTGTGCTCAGCTCGCCATCGTGAAGCTCATCGCCGGAACGTCCGCATCCGTACGCCGTTCGCCATTCGTGGAGCCTCGCTGGAGTTCGCGC
Organism: Zea mays; assembly: GCF_902167145.1. Taxonomy (NCBI): domain Eukaryota; kingdom Viridiplantae; phylum Streptophyta; class Magnoliopsida; order Poales; family Poaceae; genus Zea; species Zea mays. Next base: position 155,381,839 of record NC_050103.1, on the reverse strand, counting down.
CCCGCCGTCCAAACGCATTGCCGGAATTACGCCGTCCACCATCGACACGATCACGCAGCACACCAACTGGACCATCCGCGCCTCGCCGTCCGAACGCCTCGTCTCACCACGATCGAATCCTTCCATTCACCACAAGATCAAAGACAACCCAAATGTTTTTATTAACTCCAAAATCACAGTTTGAATTAATTCATTATTTTGGTAATTATTTGTTGTGACTTGGAATTCATGTATGCGAACGATTGATTTTTAGTATCCGTGCGATGAATTAGTATATTAACCTTATTCATGTTATTTGTTTCCAATTGTTTTAGAATTTAAGATTTAAAAGAGGAATGATGGAATTTAGTAGACCATGTGTTAGCGATGTAAACACTAGATAAATAATATCTTAGTTATTTTTTCTAAAAAAGTTATATACATAAGTCCATTTAAACCCACTAAATAGATAATAAAAGCTCCTCGTAACATATATTTAGTAAGTGGCATAGAATTCATAGCAATACAAATGTAAGTGGTATAGAATTCATAGCAATACAAATATTATAGTATAAACAGTGGTTTAACTAGATGTTTTGATCTCTCATTATTATAACACATTTTTCTTTCAGAAAGAAAGATAAAACTAAAAAGAGATCACTATTCATAGTATAAATAATTAGGTAATAATTAGTTTATTTTTATGAATTGGTTAAGTCATTTCACTGAGGTCACGTATGTTAGTCAGATAAAAATATATTTCACTAGTCATGATAAATGTATTCATAAGTATGGCACTAAATTACGTAGAATTATTAAAATATTTATGTATGTAGTAATAACCATGAATATGTTATTAAAAGTCTCATTTAGTAATTTACAATTAATTCTTAGAATATTAATGTTAGAAGAATTATAAACAATTTTAGTTATACATATAATTTCTATTTAGAAAAGAAAGGAGAAACAGAAAGAATAGAGTTTTCTAAAGATACTAAAATTGGTGTTCATATCTTTAAATTGATGACCTATCGGTTTAAATGTAGTTTTCTCAACAAATATAGATTTAGTGTTTTTTCTAATAGAATGATAATAATTTATTATCCCTTCATATAAAACTCATTTAGTCTCATATTTAAGTATCCATAATTATATGCTTTACAATAGTAATATGTCATATAACTTTTCTAATAATGATATAATGGCTTAATTAAGTACTCACACTGTCATAACTAAAATGATAGTTAATAATATACCAATAAATATAGTATTCATTTTAATTAACTAGATCATTTGTTTCTACAATAGAATTAAAGATAATTAATAGATTAATTATCCTTTATCATAATTTATTAATCAAACCTATAGTCAATTTGTTCTTAACTAGGTTTATGACATGATTAATGATTTAATAGATTTTAGTGCACATTATATACAAATCACTTAGCTTTTCCTAAAGGATAAAATAAAGTAATAAGAGTTTAAGTTCTTTTATAACTTAAAATGTTACTTTATATATATTGACTTCGAATATAATAATATATGTTATGTGTTTTAATGAAATTAAAAGATAGTTATTTGTTTATTATCCTTTTTGCATGAAAATCCACTTAAGACCCATAACCTAACTCATCTTAAATAGGTCATTAATAATATAATTAGGATCTTTTCACATAAAAAGTTGTTTAATCTATTTATGAGCTTTTTATAAAAGTAATGTCTAATAATGTGTTTCATAACTCATTAACCTTTGATATATAACATATATCTTTTCTAAAAGGTTAAAAAATCGTTTAATATCGTTATAACGTGTTTTATCGTCTTATGAACTCTTTATCTTAGACGTATCGCATATGCCGTTTTATAAAAGATTAAATTGGTGAACCTAATATTTGCATATTTTAATTAAGATATTCTTAAGCTCATGTCTTGTTTTATAAAGTATAGATCACACATTTTTGAAAAGAATACCCTCTTATTATAACCATTACTTGCGACGTTTTTGAAAAAAATGAACGCTCTTTTCATTAGGCTTTCTTTTAGCTTTACGTATGGTGAATGTGGTATGATATTGAGTGGTGTTTGTTCTTCTTGTTTGTTTGTGCGATATTCAGTGGTTGATCTAGTAGTTAAGAATCAAGATCTATTCCTATCCGTGGAAGAACCTCAAGTTTTCAATAAGCAAGGCAAGTGGACTTCTCCCTCTGCATACTCTGTTTGATCCCAAACAATACATTTAATAAAGTTTATTCTTTTGGATATATATGCATAATTTGACGGGTTACCTATTTAGATAACCTTTCCAACCTTATTCCTTGATCAAACCTAGGAATTATACTTTACCTTCGTAGCTATGCTATTGCTACAACTTTAACTTTATGCTGGTACTCCTACTGATGATATCAATGTTCCAAATGGTAAGTTTATACTATTGTTGTTAATCCGATGATTAAACAAGATCATATTGTGATAATTGAAACATGGAGTGACCACCCGGGAAAACAGTGCAACCACAAGTGCTATCATGGCTCTGGCTTTGGTAATTAGCTTTATATGCTTAGTGCCTGACAACCTTACCTGAAATATGGGCAAGAGGGGGAGCGGTAGGTGTTGGCAGCCCACGTTAACATGGTGACGTAGTCTTGGCTAAGGTACCTCACCTAGGGGGCCACCACCATCGTCTTTAGAAACCTTAGCGGGTTGCTTCGTATTAAGTGTATTTTGTGAAAGCCTCATAGTGGATCCCTAGCCACTCACCTCGGAAGTGTTTATGGGTTTTGGCCGACCCAGGCTAGAGGGGATACACGACTTGTGGGTAAAGTTGTACCACCTCTGCAGAGTGTAAAACTGATATATCAGCCGTGCTCACGGTTATGAGCAGCCTGGACTCCTCACATGATAATTGAACTTGAAGATGGGAATAAATCGAGACCCGATGATCTGCCAATGGTTTGCTTAAGTGGTTTCACTTAAGTGTTTTTGATATACTCTTATACCTTTGCTTAATGGGAATACTTGGGATTCACACTTATTAGTAAGACAGGTGTTGCTAATAAAATGTTGACCAACTAAAATGCTTACTGCTCAACCTTAGCCTCACCTTGTTAAACCTGCATTAGTTTTTCCCCCACTTGCTGAGCCCCGACCATAAGTGAGCTCACCCTTGCTTAATTTTGATCAGAAGTTGCAGATGAAGATATGATGCTGAACTCCATGGATGCTAGTCTAGTGATACCCCCGGTCATCTTCCTGTGGATGGATGTCCATGTTCGATGTACTTTGATGAATAAAGGTTAAGACATTACGTCTGTTCGAAGTGTAATATGTTAATATAATCGTTATTTACGCTCTTATGCATTGTTCTTTTGATATATTACACTTGTGACGTCAACATATGTGTGGAAATAGATCCTGGCACACATATGCTATGCACCCGGCTCTGCCCCCTCAGAAACGGGTGTGACAGCAGTCCCCGAGTGAGCGCGCTAATTTGGACATAATTTGGGAACCAAAATTCCCTTGGGATCCCCTTATTTTCCCAGGGTGTCAAACCCCTCCATATAACATTTGAATAAGGTATTTAGTTATATATAGGTGGGTTTTCCTCAGTAGGTTTGCATCCCCTTAGCTCTAAACTAGCCCTCGGGTATACATATGCGGGTGGAAGAGGTGGTTGTAAATACCCATACATGATTGATGGTGGTATTGGTCACGTCGAAACTGATAATTGTAATGTGGCTACCATCATCAACAGGTCTGTAAAACCAAATGATATCGTCGCTTCTCATCTCGAGTTGCAAATGATGTGCGGAATCTTGGGAGGCATGGGTGAACTGACTGTCTCCTTTGAATCTCCAGTCCCTCGTACCACTCCCACCTGTATGACTACCTCCCAGCACCATATGTTCCAGCATCATCGTCGCCACCATCCCATGGCTACCATCATCATCGTTGCCACCATCACCTTCACTAGGGTCAGTTGTGTTTTCTTCAGTCCCAAACTCTTCTTTCTCATCATTAAGTTTAATTGTTTTTCCTTTGTGTTCGGAAGGCAAAAAAATTGTTTTCCTTTTTTCAAGGTGGGTGTCACCAGCTCTTGTATCAGTCCATGCATGTACATCTTCTATGTCTCGATGTTGTAGGGCAATTGACATAAACAACTTGTTAGAAACAAGTGTGTCAATGTGAGATGAGTCTTCATCTAATGTTGGAGGTGCATTATATTTCCATCTCTCCATCCAATCTCGGATGGCTTCATTATGCCTATGTAATGAGAGATCCATGAGGGCTTAGGCAGGATCAACTCACTAGGCTCAGGCGTAGCTGATGCACATTGAATGTGTAGACATAGGTTGTAATTCACGAACATCAATTCATGTAGCTTTTTGTACCCTAATTTATTGTGGACCTTTATATAAATGAAAGCGAATGTATTCCAATTGCGCTCACACCCATGTAGCACATTATGTAAGAAGCCACTTCGCAACACGTTGTAGAGTCGGTGTATCTGACCCGAACATAGCCCAGCAACTAGAGTCAGTGTCAGTTATCATTCTCCTTACTAGGTCACTTGAGAATTCTTAAATTTTTTCTCCTAAAGAATTCATTCATACTCATGAAGGGCTATTGTACCTAGAGATGACAATGGGTACCCGAAACCCAAATACCCGACGGTTTTTATCCGATATGAAGGCAGGTACGGGATGATTTCTCTACCCGCGGGTATGTTAATGGGTAAAAACCTCTACCCATGGGTAAAATATACCTACATCAATACCACTATAATCATCTAATAGAGCTCATCTTAGCTAAAATAAAACTCTTATCTAGCTATCATTTATCTAGATACCAAGTTATGTAATCATATGATTTGTTATATGTGAAGTTGAAGTTATTTTTGTTTGTTTATTTAATATTTTGAGTGATGGGTATATTAGAATTTAAGACTTTAATAGCGGGTACGGGTTACCCGACGAATAAAAATACCCGCGCGAGTACGGATAAGGGTAAGATTTTATACCCGCGAGCATATATGGGTAACCCGACAGATAGAAATAGAATTATGTATCATGGATAACCAGACGGGTATGTACCTGTTGCCGTCCCTAGTTGTACCTATCATAAGATTACCCCCACATTATAATTCACGTGTAAAGCAGAAGCTACTTGGACGTATATATCCCTTGGGACACCGAGCTCGTTCGCGCATATTACTGACATTAACCTTACAAAAAGGCGCTGAGATGCTGATCGATATCGGGCACACCGCACACACTGCACCACTCACACACTACGAAATATTCCAGGATGATGATTCCTAGACAACAAACCAGATTATCCCAAAGATTTGAGATCAGAAACATAACATGCGGCAAGATATTTGGATAACAGTAATAAACAATAACAGGTCATCCACGATGCAACCAGGTGAAGCTATACAACTTACGATACGGGTCTAAAACTCCCAAATCCACATGTATTGAGATAGATTGAAGTGTAACTTAAATTAATTTACACTCCAATTCATTTCAACACATGTGGATTGAGATCAATATTAGAGTACCCAAATAAATCCTTACTAGCTGTAGCAAATATGGCTATGAATCAGAATAGTACTGCAAGGTACGAACGAGGCCGACTACTATCGAGTATCGACCAACAGGTAACATTGGCCTCTGACGAGAAATCGCAGTCAGTTCAGCTTTCAACTACGTGAATGACCGAGTTTAAGCCACTTGCCTGGCCAGGTAAACAGCGAGCCGCCTCTCTTCGAACGAGTACTCGATGTCCGCTGGCAGTGCTGGCGAATCTGCCTTCTCCTGGAAAAGGGTTGCAGGAGTGGCTATGACCTTGTTAGCCACGGCTGGTGTCATCGCCATCTGCATAGGAGCCGTCACTGTCGCCGGCGTTTTCGCATTGAGCCCTCCTACAAATGTCCTGGGGGTTTTGTTCTCTTCCTCTGTGGCGCTGGAGATGGGCCGCGTAGGCATCGGTGAGACGTTGTTTCCTGGCATGATCTGGGCAAAAGGCTTGCGCGGTGTTTCTGCCTCTCGCAAAGTGCTTGCGTTGAAAGATAACTTCTTGATGGGAAGACCGGCAATGTCCAAGCCTCTACTACCTGAAAGCGCTAGGCTCCATCAGAATCGTATGCAAGTGAAAGGAAGTTTAACAGGAGATGAAAGGAAAAGAAGAACCAGCATTGCAGTAGATGAATGGGAAAGAAAGATTACTAGGAGATAAAGCGCCCAAATCTTCAGCCTTCTTGGCGGCACGAGCTGTCTTGGAGTGCAGTATATCTGTTTTGGGGGCTTGCATAGTGGCTCCACCAAGAGACAGTCTTCGGTTCGCACCACCCATGGAGTGCCTAGGCGCCTTCTTCGTGCTTTGAGGCTTAGAAGGACTTGGTTTTGATCCATAGAGCGCTTCCTGCTCAGCTTTGAGTTGATCCTGGATTTTCTTCTGATCCTGCAGATCGGAATAAGGTATTACAACATCAGGTCCAGTTAAAACATTAGGTTTATGCAATGTAGAAATATTGAGCATGGAAATAATACCCTTTGCCTCTTCTTCTGTAGCTCTTTCTCCTGGCGAACGATCATGTACTCTTCAAGCATTGACATAAGGCGGACCTGAAAAAATATTGCATGAAATACATTTTAGAAAAATACTAAATATCCAAAGGAAATAAACATCCAAGAAAAAAAAGTACAAGAATAAGAAAACTTACACCGTCGTATGTGAATTCCTTTCCTCTTTCTGCCTCCCAGGCTACAATTTTTGTGGTTAAAACATCTACCAGTCCTGTTTCAGGCATGGCAATGGTAAATTGGTTCGAACTATGATGAGTAACATTCTATGATCAGAACACATAAAATCTGTGATAGTTCTAATAGAAATCTGACAGGCAAATATTACCTGGGATCTTGTTAACCAAAATACGAGCTTTCTCAGCCCTTTTGAGTGTCAAGTGGGCCCCCCTCCCGGCATTATAACGATTGTCATCCTATAGATGTCATGTTCAGGGAACTTTTAATATCCAGTAAACAAAAACAGAACAGAGATTTGCATATAAAGTTGACCAGCATTGCTACTTTGTTGTAATCTTCCAGCCAAGCTTCCTCCTCACATGCATTCAACCATCTTTCAACCTTCTCGAGAATATCCTTCCTGCTAAAGGCTTCCTCTTTCACTGTGGCAATGTGAGCCTCAATTTGTTCCAGCACCAGCGAAGGATCAACAGCTCCTGTAGGAAGCGAAGGTAGATAAGATCGTTCTCATGTTCCCATTATTTTCAGGTCTGCAATACATTTTAATGGACACAAGTTTACATCCCAGGATATGATCTTTACCTGCCTCAATAGCCTCATCGCTAAATTCAGCTGCATAGCCTTCCTCGCCAATCAAATGAGCACGTCTCCTATGCTCTTCCAGTTCTGTCTTCTTTTTTAGAACAAGGTCTTTCATCTTGCTCGCTTTAAGTTGCTCGAGTCTTAAAACTTCAGATTCCACCTATATTTTAGATCAAGATACAATCTCAGAACATTCCTAGCTCAAACATAGAAAAACATAGCAACAGTGGCATGAGCAATATCTGAAGAACAATGAACTCACGTAGCTGAGGAAGTCAATAGAGAGCGTGTTAGGCTCAGTTATTTCATGTTCAGAAGCAGCAATATTGCACGTTACATTCTGGAACATCTGCTGTTCTTCAAGTGGTGTATCCATGAGATTCCAAAGTTCAAGCATGCTAGAGGCCAAATCTTGAAGCTGTGACATTCAGAATTTCATATTAACAATGTTAAAGACACTAAATAATTGAAAATTGTTGAGGGTTGCCTGTGCTGAAGAATCAAATTTGACACTAGTGAATGCACTGAATAATCAAAAGATTGACGGTTGACTGCGCTGAATCATTGAAATTTCTCAAGTGATATAAAGAGTGCTAACCTTTTGCATCCTCTGGACTTTCAATTCACGCAGTCTGCTTGCAGCTGATGCAAGGCTTTCAATTGTACAGTTGCTTAGGTTCTTTGATCCATCAGCCTCACCCAGGCTAGGGTGCACCTCATTTACTGTTTGTTTGAAGTCTACACCAAGCACCTCGCATAACGAATGCAAAGTGTTAAGATGTTCCATGACTTGCTTCAGCCGATCACTCTGTTAAAAACAGGCACAGACAAGAAGATTTATAGACTTGTATGAGTATTGAAGGAAAATAATAGACATTGGGAGTAATATTCATTAGACAAATAAAGAGGATTTGAACAAGTGATGCTGACCTTCTCCTTCTGAAGGGATTGCAGCTCTTTCGTTAGCTCCTCCAGCTTTCTTAATGACAGATCAGACTGATCCACAGGAATTCTAAAGGGTACAAAATCTGCAGGCCTGATTTCAGATGCAACCTTCTTAATTTGCTCGATCACATCAACAAATTGGTCCCATCTTTCAACTTTCTTCTTTCTCATCTCCTCCAAGTATGGGACAATCGCATTCAATACTTCCCTTAAACCTTGTAACTTCTGATTTGACTGCCATTTGAAAGAAAACAAATTATTGATGGAGTCACTACTGAAACATTCAGTCTTCATAACAGAATGCATGCAGTTCCTGACCTTAATACCGCACAATTTTGTTCGGTTACTCCCTTAAACCATTCAAGTTCTTACTCTACTAACATTTTTCACTACAGAGGGTAAGAATTACCAGTAGATCACACTACAGTTATTTTTGTAAGCCTTCAATATAGCAGAGTACAAGTAACCTGCACATCTAGCCAATAGCTATCACACTATCACAGCCCTAAAGTTGCAATGACAAAAAAGATCATGAGAGAAAATTCTGTAGAATATCTTTCTGCAGTACAGCAGTAGTACTCAAATGTTACTTGTTTCTTTCATGGTATATGATACTTCAAAGCACAGAAACTAACCTGTCTAACATGTATCGGTGGCTCGCCCATGGCCGAGCATATGCCAGCGAGCTCGGCCTCTGCCTCCGCAATGGCCTGCCGCAACTGGGCCCTGCATCGATTGGCCTGGTCGACCTTTCTCTTGTAGACGTCGAGGCACTCCTGCTCGAGCTCCAGCAGCATCCGGTCCCTCGCCATGTCGGGCTCACCGACCTCATCCCAAATCACCTGACACGACCCAGGAAAAATGCCTTAATTTATCCCGCACCGGGCTCGCCGAACGGCGTACCAACAAAAAGATCGGAGAGAAAACTGTGGAATTAGATAGATAAAGAACTTACGTTGAGCTCCAACAGGAGAGAATCGCACGTCGTCGACATCTGCTGTAGCTGGTCCTTCACAGCACTACTCATAGCGAGAGGGGAGACACTGCAGCAGCACCCTGCAGGCGCGATTCCACAGATCAAACGCAACTTCGCGGCAACACACACATACCTCCCCGCGCGCACCACGTACCCCAGAGCAACGGTTCCACAGCGCTAAACAGGAAGCTGAGACAACACCCCACCCATCTCTCAAAACGGTTCCCCCCTCAGCGGAGGATTCATGCTATGCAGCGGACGACCGGATCCAATCTCTGGGCGAATCACAAGTAGGACACTCACCTCTTCACCACCCGGAGCGGCCTCGTCGAGCGCGCGGGGCGGGGCGGCGGACTGTCGCCGGAGGGAGATGGTGCGATCAGGAACCTCAGGGGCGAGACCACACACGAGAGAGTGGAGGGGGGAAGGGGATGAGAGGAGAGGAAGGGGGCGAAGAGTGGTTTGAAATGTTTTGAAATAGGGTAGAGGGCGTCGGCAGAGGCAAGAATGGCGGAGAAGAATTGGGGTTTGGAAATCCGTTGGTTGGCTCGGGACGGGGACAGCAGCAGAGAGCCGTTAGCGGCCGGATCCGGAGGAATCCCATCCCGAGCCCTCCGTTTTGAATTTAACGGCCTGGATGGCGCATTGACTCGTTTGAAGGCAGGTTGCCGAGGGGATGACTTTCATCTCAAAAAAAAAATCCTATAAAATCACCCTTAAAATTAAAAGTAGTTCTTGGAGCTGCTTAAAATGTTCATCAATTATTTGTTTGTTATGCTCTCCAACAGGCCACCAAAAAATAAACCAAAAATCTGAAATGGGCCAGCACATCAACGTCACAGGCCACCACAACATGATTTGCAACTAGTCGGTTACTTGTGCGCGACGGCTCACAACACTACCCACGTAAATTATTCACCAAAAAGATCTCAAGATTTTTTATTGATTGTCTCTGCTCTTCGCATAATATTTTTTATGAACTCAGGGGTACCATAGGCAGCAAATCAAAGACATCAATCTCTCGTCTCCCCCACTTTCAAGGTTTCGTAGAGCAGGAGGGCAAGGGAAGAGGCGCACATACCTATTCGTTGCCGTAGAAAGACACGACGAAGACCTGTGTATCTGGAGGCGACATAAATAATATACCGCTAGATATATAGGGAGAGAGCACGCAAGCGGAGAAAGAAACTCAGCCGGAGCAGCTCCAAACCGAGAGGCACCCGCACCAGCCGTCAATCTGAGAACAGCGAGAGAATGCGAGTGTCTTTCCAGCCCTAGACCCGCCGAAGCGGCACAACACCACCACCAACTCCGTAGCATATGCCGACTGCTGCCACGCTACGGGCCTTGGTTGTCCAATGTCTCAGACCTAGACTCCTCATCGTCAAGATAACATAACCGTGGCAGGCGTCACCATGTCCTCCTCGATGGCACGCACGGACAAAGGCCAGGAGCATGTCCGACTCGCCCCATACCCGAGTCGACGAGCGTCAGTCGGCTCGCAGCTGTGGCCGTGGGCGGGGGGCAGCAGGTTGGGGAGGAAGAACAGGGCGAAGGCCGGGAAGACGAACGAGACGTCTGACGACGGCAAAAACGATGGTACGCGCATGATGTGAAATATCCTCGTGGACGTGCAATAGCCACTACGCGAGTCGATGTCGAGGCTGGTGTCAGACGAATACGGGAAGGAGGCGCATGGTCCTACGCCCTCTGCCGAGAATGGGGTGGCGCAGAGGTGGAGGCATGAGGGGAGAGAGAAAAGTATAATGGCGAACGAGGTGGTGGTAACTGAGGTGAAGACCATTATTATCGTGTGAAGGTATAGATGGCCAATTAGGTCGTGTCTGGCGAGCCGGATCGAGGCACGACCCATTTAATAGTGCCTGGGTCAACCTGGCACGAGCGTCGTGCGGTGCTTGGGTCGTAGCCTCGGCCCGTAGTTCTAGCCCGGCCCGACACAATTTTTTTTATTTTACAAAAATCATATATACATATATACAATTTATATTCAATATTATAACCACCTGAGCATGATGTTCTACTTGTTAGACAGTTTTGCCCAGTGTCTCCCACCCTTCTCCCATCAGGTGGTGGGTTCAAACCCCACCTCCTACATCGCTTTTTATATTTTATGCTGAGTTGATTTGAAAGAAATGTAAAGACTTGTTTGTAAAAAAATGACGCGGGACGACCGTTGAAACTGGTGCTTTAAGTATAGTAGAGATATGTGAAAGCTCTCTTGTAGGTTTTGGTGTTTGGATGACAACTCAATTAAAGGACTAACAAGTGTGCTAAGGGTTGAACAGGTGCTTAGTGTAAAGCTAACAGGGTTCAACACAAGTGAACAAGTGTGATGGTCCAAGGACTAGATGATGGATAGATAATGGACATCACAAGTAGGACGACCATTGCAAAAGTGATACTCGGGTGCGTAGCTCGGAAACAACTGATCAAGCCAAGGATGGAGGCAAGAAGAACTTCGAGGTACAAAGTGCAGGGAGAAGGTCAAAGAGGCTGAGGAACCCAAAGCCAAGGGTGAAGAAGAAGACTTGCAAAGTCAAGGGTGATCGAGTTGAGAAGAGCTATGGCACATCAAGGATCACTACATAAAGACATGACTTACTACCAATGAGGTAACAGCTATAGTTATGTGGTGTAAGTCATAAGGCTCAAGATCAAGCTCTAAGAAGTGAACAAGGTCACTAGAAGGAGAACCAATGTCAAAACCAGAACTGGAAGCAGCCCAAAAGAGCAAAGTGCACCTTGACCTTTAGTTTGGGTTGTTCCTGTGTTTGGAGATAGTCTATGTGACCTTTGCAGGATGTTGGAGCTCAGAAATGTCAATCTAGATCAAGTCAAGCTGACTTGATGATTTATGAGTCCAACATCAGAACTCAAGCATGTCAAATGCTATAGAAGTAAAAAATCAAAGAGAAGGTATGTTTCTAGACTTAGTACATTGGTTTTTGTGTACTAATATACTTGTCTAAGTGTTAGAAACAAGAAGAAGAAGAAAAGAAAAGAAATGCAAAAGGCTTGGCTGTGTACAGCCAAGACTCAGCTCAGTCTGGCACACCGGACTGTCCGGTGCGCCAGGCTGAACACCGGTGAACAGGTCGCTCTCGGGAGAAGTCTGGCGGCGTACGGCTATAATTCACTGGACTGTCCGGTGGTGCACCGGACTGTCCAGTGAGCCAACGGTCGACTGCGCCAACGGTTGGCAGCGCAATCAGTGGGCGACGTGTGGCCCGAGCCAACGGTCAGTTGGCACACCGGACTGTCCGGTGTGCACCGGACAGTGTCTGGTGAGCCAAGACTGAAAGTCGCCTAGAGGGGGGTGAATAGGGCGAAACTGAAATTTACAAAGTTAATCACAACTACAAGTCGGGTTAGCGTTAGAAATATAATCAAGTCCGCGAGAGAGGGTGCAAAACAAATCACAAGTGAATAAGGAGTGTGACACGCGGATTTGTTTTACCGAGGTTTGGTTCTTGCAAACCTACTCCCCGTTGAGGTGGTCACAAAGATCGGGTCTCTTTCAACCCTTTCCCTCTCTCAAACGGTCCCCCGGACCGATTGAGCTTCTTCTTCTCAATCAAACGGGAACAAAACTTCCCCGCAAAGGCCACCACACAATTGGTGCCTCTTGCCTTGGTTACAATTGAGTTGATCGCAAGAAAGAATTAAAGAAGAAAGCAATCCAAGCGCAAGAGCTCGAAAGAACACAAGCAAATCTCTCTCACTAATCACTAAGGCGTTGTGTGGAATTTGGAGAGGATTTGATCACTTGGGTGTGTCTAGAATTGAATGCTAGAGCTCTTGTAAGTGGTTGAAGTAGGAAAACTTGGATGACTTGAATGTGGGGTGGTTGGGGGTATTTATAACCACAACCACCAAACTAGTCGTTTGGTGGGGTTGTCTGTCGCATGGTGCACCGGACAGTCCGGTGCACACCGGACAGTGTCCGGTGCGCCAGCCACGTCACCAGGCCGTTGGGTTCCGACCGTTGGAGCTCTGACTGCTGGGCCCGCCTGGATGTCCGGTGGCACACCAGACATGCACTTTAGAGTGTCTGGTGCACCACTTCGCGTGTGCCTGACTTCTGCGCGCTCTGGCGCGCATTTAATGCTTCTGCAGGTGACCATTGGCGCGAAGTAGCCGTTGCTCTGCTGGCTCACCGGACAGTCCGGTGTACACCGGACATGTCCGGTGAATTATAGCGGAGCAAATTCCCGAAGCTGGTGAGTTCCAGAGTCGCTCTTCCCTGGGGCACCGGACAGTCCGCTGAATTATAGCGGAGCGCCTCTGGATTTTCCCGAAGGTGAGGAGTTCAGTGTGAAGTCCCCTGGTGCACCGGACACTGTCCGGTGGCACACCGGACAGTCCGGTGCACCAGACCAGGGCTGCCTTCGGTTATCCCTTGCTCTCTTTGTTGAACCCAATTCTTGGTCTTTTTATTGGCTAAGTGTGAACCTTTGGCACCTGTATAACTTATACACTAGAGCAAACTAGTTAGTCCAATTTATTTGTGTTGGGCAATTCAACCACCAAAATCATTTAGGAAATAGGTGTAAGCCTAATTCCCTTTCAATCTCCCCCTTTTTGGTGATTGATGCCAACACAAACCAAAGCAAGTATGAAATACATAAATTGAACTAGTTGCAAGATTGTAAGTGCAAAGGTTGCTTGGAATTAAGCCAATATAAATACTTATAAGATATGCATGGATTGTTTCTTTAATTTTTGACATTTTGGACCACGCTTGCACCACATGTTTTGTTTTTTTTGCAAATTTTTTTGTAAATCCTTTTCAAAGTCCTTTTGCAAATAGTCAAAGGTAGATTAATAAGATTTTGAGAAGCATTTTCAAGATTTGAAATTTTCTCCCCCTGTTTCAAATGCTTTTCCTTTGACTAAACAAAACTCCCCCTAAATGAAATTCTCCTCTTAGTGTTCAAGAGGGTTTTAAGATATCAATTTTGAAAATTCTACTATCTCCCCCTTTTGAACTCAAAAGATACCAATGTGAAATTTCCAATTGAAAATCATTTTTTAAAATTAGGTGGTGGTGGCTTTGGGCTCATGCTCTCTCCCCCTTTGGCATAAATCGCCAAAAACGGAATCATTAGAGCCCTTTTACTTTTCTCCCCTTTGGCAAATAAAACATATGAGTGAAGATTATACCAAAGTAGGAGAGATGCTTTCTCCCCCAAAGATGGAGAGTTGCGCGGAGCGACAGCGAAGGATGAGTTACGGAGTGGAAGCCTTTGTCTTCGCCGAAGACTCCAATTTCCTTTCAATACACTTATGACTTGGTTTGAAATAGACTTGAAAACACATTAGTCATAGTATATGAAAGAGACATGATCAAAGGTATATAAAAGAGCTATGTGTGCAAATTAACAAAAGAAGTTCCTAGAATCAAGGATATTTAGCTCATGCCTAAGTTTGTTAAAAGTTTGTTCATCAAGAGGCTTGGTAAAGATATCGGCTAGTTGTTCTTTAGTATTAATGTATGAAATCTCGATATCTCCCTTTTGTTGGTGATCCCTTAAAAAGTGATACCGAATGGCTATGTGTTTAGTGCGGCTATGCTCAACGGGATTATCCGCCATGCGGATTGCACTCTCATTATCACATAGAAGAGGAACTTTGGTTAATTTGTAACCATAGTCCCTAAGGGTTTGCCTCATCCAAAGTAGTTGCGCGCAACAATGGCCTGCGGCAATGTATTCGGCTTCGGCGGTAGAAAGAGCGACCGAATTTTGCTTCTTTGAAGCCAAGACACCAAGGATCTTTCCAAGAACTGGCAAGTCCCTGATGTGCTCTTTCTATTAATCTTACACCCCGCCCAATCGACATCCGAATAACCAATCAAATCAAATGTGGATCCCTAGGATACCAAAGCCCAAACTTAGGAGTATAAACTAAATATCTCAAGATTCGTTTTACGGCCGTAAGGTGAGCTTCCTTAGGGTCGGCTTGGAATCTTGCAAACATGCATACGGAAAGCATAATATCCGGTCGTGATGCACAAAGATAGAGTAAAGATCCTATCATTGACCGGTATACCTTTTGATCGACGGATTTACCTCCTTCGTCGAGGTCGAGATGCCCATTGGTTCCCATGGGTGTCTTGATGGGCTTGGCATCCTTCATCCCAAACTTGCTTAGAATATCTTGAGTATACTTCGTTTGGCTTAGGAAGGTGCCCTCTTGGAGTTGCTTTACTTGAAATCCTAAGAAATACTTCAACTCCCCCATCATAGACATCTCGAATTTTTGTGTCATGATCCTACTAAATTCTTCACATGTAGACTCGTTAGTAGAACCAAATATAATATCATCAACATAAATTTGGCATACAAACAAGTCATTCTCAAGAGTTTTAGTAAATAAAGTAGGATCGGCTTTTCCGACTTTGAACCCATTAGTGATAAGAAAATCTCTAAGGCATTCATAACATGCTCTTGGGGCTTGCTTAAGCCCATAAAGCGGCTTAGAGAGTTTATAAACATGGTTAGGGTACTCACTATCTTCAAAGCCGGGAGGTTGCTCAACATAGACCTCTTCCTTGATTGGTCCATTGAGGAAGGCACTCTTCACATCCATTTGGTAAAGCTTGAAGCCATGGTAAGTAGCATAGGCCAATAATATACGAATTGACTCAAGCCTAGCTACGGGTGCATAGGTTTCACCGAAATCCAACCCTTCGACTTGGGAGTATCCCTTGGCCACAAGTCGGGCTTTGTTCCTTGTCACCACACCATGCTCGTCTTGCTTGTTGTGGAAGACCCATTTGGTTCCTACAACATTTTGATTAGGACGTGGAACTAAATGCCATACCTCATTCCTAGTGAAGTTGTTGAGCTCCTCTTGCATCGCCACCACCCAATCCGAATCTTGAAGTGCTTCCTCTACCCTGTGTGGCTCAATAGAGGAAACAAAAGAGTAATGCTCACAAAAATGTGCAACACGAGATCTAGTGGTTACCCCCTTATGAATGTCGCCGAGGATGGTGTCGACGGGGTGATCTCGTTGAATTGCTTGGTGGACTCTTGGGTGTGGCGGCTTTGGTTCTTCATCCTCCTTGTCTTGATCATTTGCATTTCCCCCTTGATCATTGCCGTCATCTTGATGTGGCTCATTTGCTTGATCTTCTTCTTCATCAACTTGAGCCTCATCCTCATTTTGAGTTGGTGGAGATGCTTGCGTGGAGGAGGATGGTTCATCTTGTGCATTTGGAGGCTCTTCGGATTCCTTAGGACACACACCCCCAATGGACATGTTCCTTAGCGCGATGCATGGAGCCTCTTCATCACCTATCTCATCAAGATCAACTTGCTCTACTTGAGAGCCGTTAGTCTCATCAAACACAACGTCACAAGAAACTTCAACTTGTCCTGAGGACTTGTTAAAGACTCTATATGCCCTTGTGTTTGAATCATATCCTAGTAAAAAGCCTTCTACAGTCTTAGGAGCAAATTTAGATTTTCTACCTATTTTAACAAGTATAAAGCATTTGCTACCAAAGACTCTAAAATATGAAATATTGGGCTTTTTATCGGTTAGGAGTTCATAAGATGTCTTCTTGAGGATTTGGTGTAGATACAACCGGTTGATGGCGTAGCAGGCTGTGTTGACCGCCTCGGCCCAAAACCGATCCGAAGTCTTGTACTCATCAAGCATGGTTCTTGCCATGTCCAATAGTGTTCTATTCTTCCTCTCCACTACACCATTTTGTTGTGGCGTGTAGGGAGAGGAGAACTCATGCTTGATGCCCTCCTCCTCAAGGAAGCCTTCGATTTGTGAGTTCTTGAACTCCATCCCGTTGTCGCTTCTAATTTTCTTGATCCTTAAGCCGAACTCGTTTTGAGCCCGTCTCAAAAATCCCTTTAAGGTTTCTTGGGTGTGAGATTTTTCCTGTAAAAAGAACACCCAAGTGAAGCGAGAATAATCATCCACAATAACTAAACAGTACTTACTCCCGCCGATGCTTATGTAAGTTATCGGGCCGAATAGATCCATGTGTAGGAGCTCCAGTGGCCTGTCAGTAGTCATGATGTTCTTGTGTGGATGGTGAGCACCAACTTGCTTTCCTGCTTGGCATGCGCTACAAATCATGTCTTTCTCAAAATGAACATTTGTTAATCCTAAAATGTGCTCTCCCTTTAGAAGCTTATGAAGATTCTTCATCCCAACATGTGCTAGTCGGCGGTGCCAGAGCCAGCCCATGTTAGTCTTAGCAATTAAGCAAGTGTCGAGTTCAGCTCTATCAAAATCTACCAAGTATAGCTGACCCTCTAACACTCCCTTAAATGCTATTGAATCATCACTTCTTCTAAAGACAGTGACACCTATATCAGTAAATAGACAGTTGTAGCCCATTTGACATAATTGAGATACAGAAAGCAAATTGTAATCTAAAGAATCTACAAGAAAAACATTGGAAATAGAATGGTCAGGTGATATAGCAATTTTACCCAATCCTTTGACCAAACCTTGATTTCCATCCCCGAATGTGATCGCTCTTTGGGGATCTTGGTTTTTCTCATAGGAGGAGAACATTTTCTTCTCCCCTGTCATGTGGTTTGTGCACCCGCTGTCGATGATCCAACTTGAGCCCTCGGATGCATAAACCTACAAAACATGTTTAGTTCTTGACTTTAGGTACCCAAATGGTTTTGGGTCCTTTGGCATTAGATACAAGAACTTTGGGTACCCAAACACAAGTCTTTGACCCCTTGTGCTTGCCCCCAACATACTTGGCAACTATCTTGCCGGATTTGTTAGTTAAAACATAGGATGCATCAAAAGTTTTAAATGAAAAGTTATGATCATTTGATGCACTAGGAGTTTTCTTTTTAGGCAACTTAGCACGGGTTGGTTGCCTAGAACTAGATGTCTCACCCTTATACATAAAAGCATGATTAGGGCCAGAGTGAGACTTCCTAGAATGAATTCTCCTAATTTTGCTCTCAGGATAACCGGCAGGGTACAAAATGTAACCCTCGTTATCTTGAGGCATGGGAGCCTTGCCCTTAACAAAGTTGGACAATTTCTTAGGAGGGGCATTAATTTTGACATTGCCTCCCTGTTGGAAGTCAATGCCATCCTTAATGCCAAGGCGTCTCCCTCTATAGAGCATGCTTCTAGCAAATTTAAATTTTTCATTCTCTAAATCATGCTCGGCAATTTTAGCATCTAGTTTTGCTATATGATCATTTTGTTGCTTAATTAAAGCCATATGATCATGAATAGCATTAACATCAATATCTCTACATCTAGTGCAAATAGTGACATGCTCAATGTTAGATGTAGAGGGTTTGCAAGAATTAAGTTCAACAATCTTAGCACGCAATATATCTTTTTTATCTCTAAGATCAGAAATTGTAACGTTGCAAACATCTAGTTCTTTAGCCTTAGCAAGTAATTTTTCATTTTCATTCCTAAGGCTAGCAAGAGATATGTTCAATTCTTCAATCTTAGCAAGTAAATCATCATTATTTTTAAGATTGGGAATTGAAACATTACAAGCAATAGAATCAACCTTAGCTAACAAATTAGCATTCTCATTTCTAAGGTTGTCTATAGTCTCATGGCAAGTGCTTAGCTCACTAGATAATTTTTCACATTTTTGAACTTCTAGAGCATAAGCATTTTTAACTTTAACATGCTTTTTGTTTTCCTTGATTAGGAAGTCCTCTTGGGAGTCTAAGAGATCATCCTTCTCATGGATGGCACTAATCAATTCATTTAATTTCTCTTTTTGTTGCATGTTTAAGTTGGCAAAAAGAGTACGTAAATTATCTTCCTCATCACTAGCATTATCATCACTAGAGGACTCATATCTAGTGGAGGATTTAGATTTAACCTTCTTCTTTTTGCCGTCCTTTGACATGAGGCACTTGTGGCCGACGTTGGGGAAGAGAAGTCCCTTGGTGACGGCGATGTTGGCGGCGTCCTCGTCGTCGGAGGAGTCGCTAGAGCTTTCGTCGGAGTCCCACTCCCGACAAACATGGGCATCGCCGCCCTTCTTCTTGTAGTACCTCTTCTTCTCCTTTCTTCTCCCTTTCTTGTCATCGCCCCTGTCACTGTCACTAGAAATAGGACATTTTGCAATAAAGTGACCGGGCTTACCACACTTGTAGCAAACCTTCTTAGAGCGGGGCTTGTAATCTTTCCCCCTCCTTTGCTTGAGGATTTGGCAAAAGCTTTTGATGATGAGCGCCATTTCCTCGTTGTCGAGCTTGGAGGCGTCGATGGGTGTTCTACTTGGTGTAGACTCCTCCTTCTTCTCTTCCGTCGCTTTGAATGCGACCGGTTGAGCTTCGGACGTAGAAGGACCGTCAAGCTCGTTGATCTTCCGTGAGCCCTTAATCATAAACTCAAAGCTCACAAAATTCCCGATTACTTCCTCGGGAGTCATTAGTGTATATCTTTGATTGCCACGAATTAATTGTACTTGAGTAGGGTTAAGGAAAATAAGTGATCTTAAAATAACCTTAACCACCTCGTGGTTGAAAGGGATTTAGGCTTACACCTATTTTCCTAATTGATTTTGGTGGTTGAATTGCCCAACACAAATAATTAGACTAACTAGTTTGCTCTAGTGTATAAGTTATACAGGTGCCAAAGGTTCACACTTAGCCAATAAAAAGACCAAGAATTGGGTTCAACAAAAGAGCAAAGGGATACCGAAGTGTGCCCTGGTCTGGCGCACCGGACATGTTCGGTGCACCAGGGGACTTCACGCTGAACTCCTCACCTTCGGGAAAATCCAGAGGCGCTCCGCTATAATTCACCGGACTGTCCGGTGTACACCGGACAGTGTCCGGTGCTCCAAGGAACGGCGCCTCTGGAACTCGCCAGCTTCGGGAATTCGCAAACGGATAGTCCGCTATAATTCACCGGACATGTCCGGTGTACAGCGGACTGTCCGGTGTGACATCGAAGCAACGGATACTTCGGCGCCAACGGCTACCTGCAGCGCATTGAATGCGCGCCAGCGCGCGCAGAAGTCAGACACGCCCATGCTGGCGCACCGGACACTCTACAGTGCATGTCCGGTGCGCCACCGGACATCCAGGCGGGCCCAGAAGACAGAGCTCCAACGGTCGGAACCCAACGGCTTTGGTGACGTGGCTGGCGCACCGGACATGTCCGGTGTGCACCAGACTGTCCGGTGCACCATACGACAGTCAGCCCCACCAAACGGCTAGTTTGGTGGTTGGGGCTATAAATAACCCCAACCACCCACCATTCATTGTATCCAAGTTTTCACACTTCCAACTACTTACAAGAGCTAGGCATTCAATACAAGACACACCCAAGTGATCAAATCCTCTCCCACATCCACAAAAGCATTAGTAACTAGTAAGAGTGATTTGCTTGTGTTCTTTCGAGCTCTTGCGCTTGGATTGCTTTCTTCTTTCTTGATTCTTTATTGCGATCAAACTCACTTGTAATTGAGGCAAGAGACACCAATCTTGTGGTGGTCCTTGTAGGAACTTTGTGTTCTAAGTGAATGAGAAGAGAAAGCTCACTCGGTCCGAGGGACCGTTTGAGAGAGGGAAAGGGTTGAAAGAGACCCGGTCTTTGTGACCACCTCAACAGGGAGTAGGTTTGCGAGAACCGAACCTCGGTAAAACAAATCCGCGTGTCACACTCTTTATTCGCCTGCGATTTGTTTTGCACCCTCTCTCGCGGACTTGATTATATCTCTAACGCTAACCCGGCTTGTAGTTGTGATTATTTTTGAGAATTTCAGTTTCGCCCTATTCACCCCCCCTCTAGGCGACTTTCAATTGGTATCAGAGCCCGATGCTTCATTAGAGCCTAACCGCTCGAAGTGATGTCAAGAGAACTCGCCAAGAAGGAGATGGAGACCGGCGACAAGCCCACTACAAGCCATAGGAAGGCTTCATCGGAAGAGTCGCGCAACAAGGAAAAGAAGAGGGAGAAGAAGAAGGAAAAGAAGACTTCTTCTCACAAGTCGCATCGGAGTGGCGACAAAATAAAGAAGATGAGGAAGGTGGTCTACTACGAGACCGACACTTCATCGCCATCCACCTCCGGCTCCGACGCACCCTCCATAACTTCTAAATGCCATGAGCGCAAGAAGTTTAGTAAGATCCCCCTACGCTACCCTCGCATTACTAAACATACACCTTTACTTTCCGTCCCATTAGGCAAACCACCAACTTTTGATGGTGAAGATTATGCTAGATGGAGTGATTTAATGCGATTTCATCTAACCTCACTCCACAAAAATATATGGGATGTTGTTGAGTTTGGTGTACAGGTACCATCCGTAGGGGATGAAGACTATGATGTGGATGAAGTGGCCCAAATCGAGCAATTCAACTCCCAAGCCACAACAATACTCCTTGCCTCTCTAAGTAGGGAGGAGTACAACAAGGTGCAAGGATTGAAGAGCGCCAAGGAAGTTTGGGACATGCTCAAAACCGCGCATGAGGGTGATGAACTCACCAAGATCACCAAACGGGAAATGATCGAGGGGGAGCTCGGTCGTTTCCGTCTTCGCCAAGGGGAGGAGCCACAAGACATGTACAACCGGCTCAAAACCTTGGTGAACCAAGTGCGCAACCTCGGGAGCAAGAAATGGGATGACAACGAGGTGGTTAAGGTTATTTTAAGGTCACTTATTTTCCTTAACCCTACTCAAGTTCAATTAATTCGTGGTAATCCTAGATATACACTAATGACTCCCGAGGAAGTAATCGGGAATTTTGTGAGCTTTGAATTTATGATTAAGGGCTCACGAAAGATCAACGAGCTTGACGGCCCCTCCACGTCCGAAGCACAACCGGTCGCATTTAAGGCGACAGAGGAGAAGAAGGAGGAGTCTACACCAAGTAGACAACCAATCGACGCCTCCAAGCTCGACAATGAGGAAATGGCGCTTGTCATCAAAAGCTTTCGCC
This sequence comes from Zea mays, assembly GCF_902167145.1. Classification (NCBI taxonomy): domain Eukaryota; kingdom Viridiplantae; phylum Streptophyta; class Magnoliopsida; order Poales; family Poaceae; genus Zea; species Zea mays. The sequence continues at coordinate 155,359,643 of NC_050103.1, read as the reverse complement.
AAATCCTCAAGCAAAGAAGGGGGAAGGATTACAAGCCCCGCTCCAAGAAGGTTTGCTACAAGTGTGGTAAGCCCGGTCACTTTATAGCTAAATGTCCTATTTCTAGTGATAGTGACAGGGGTGACGACAAGAAGGGGAGAAGAAAGGAGAAGAAAAGGTACTACAAGAAGAAGGGCGGCGATGCCCATGTTTGTCGGGAGTGGGACTCCGACGAAAGCTCTAGCGACTCCTCCGACGACGAGGACGCCGCCAACATCGCCGTCACCAAGGGACTTCTCTTCCCCAACGTCGGCCACAAGTGCCTCATGGCAAAGGACGGCAAAAAGAAGAAGGTTAAATCTAAATCCTCCACTAGATATGAATCCTCTAGTGATGAAAATGCTAGTGATCAGGAAGATAACTTGCGTACTCTTTTTGCCAACTTAAACATGCAACAAAAAGAGAAATTAAATGAATTGATTAGTGCCATCCATGAGAAGGATGATCTCTTGGACTCCCAAGAAGACTTCCTAATCAAGGAAAACAAAAAGCATGTTAAAGTTAAAAATGCTTATGCTCTAGAAGTTGAGAAATGTGAAAAATTATCTAGTGAGCTAAGTACTTGCCATGAGACAATAGACAACCTTAGAAATGAAAATGCTAATTTGTTAGCTAAGGTTGATTCAAATGTTTGTAATGTTACAATTCCCAATCCTAGAAATGATAATGATGATTTGCTTGCTAGGATTGAAGAATTAAATATTTCTCTTGTTAGCCTTAGGATTGAAAATGAGAAATTAACTGCTAAGGCTAAAGATTTTGATGTTTGCAATGCTACTATTTCCGATCTTAGAGATAAAAATGATATATTGTGTTCTAAGATTGTTGAACTAAAATCTTGCAAACCATCTACATCTATCGTTGAGCATGTATCTATTTGTACTAGATGTAGAGATGTTGATATTAATGCTATTCATGATCACATGTCTTTAATTAAACAACAAAATGATCATATAGCAAAATTAGATGCTAAAATTGCCGAGCATAACTTAGAAAATGAAAAATTTAAATTTGCTAGAAGTATGCTCTATAGTGGGAGACGCCCTGGCATTAAGGATGGCATTGGTTTCCAACAGGGAGGCAATGTCAAACTTAATGCCCCTCCTAAGAAATTGTCCAACTTTGTTAAGGGCAAGGCTCCCATGCCTCAGGATAACGAGGGTTACATTTTATACCCTGTCGGTTACCCCAAGAGCAAAATTAGGAGAATTCACTCTAGGAAGTCTCACTCTGGCCCTAATCATGCTTTTATGTATAAGGGTGAGACATCTAGTTCTAGGCAACAAACCCATGCTAAGTTGCCTAAGAAGAAAACTTCTAATGCATCAAATGAACATAACTTTTCATTTAAAACTTTTGATGCATCATATGTGTTGACTAACAAATCCGGCAAGGTAGTTGCCAAATATGTTGGGGGCAAGCACAAGGGGTCAAAGACTTGTGTTTGGGTACCCAAAGTTCTTGTTTCTAATGCCAAAGGACCCAAAACCATTTGGGTACCTAAAGTCAAGAACTAAACATGTTTTGTAGGTTTATGCATCTGGGGGCTCAAGTTGGATTATCGACAGCGGGTGCACAAGCCATATGACAGGAGAGAAAAAGATGTTCTCATCCTACGAGAAAAACCAAGATCCCCAACGAGCTATCACATTCGGGGATGGAAATCAAGGTTTGGTTAAAGGATTGGGTAAAATTGCTATATCACCTGACCATTCTATTTCCAATGTTTTTCTTGTAGATTCTTTAGATTACAATTTGCTTTCTGTATCTCAATTATGCAAAATGGGCTACAACTGTCTCTTTACTGATGTAGGTGTCACTGTCTTTAGAAGAAGTGATGATTCAATAGCATTTAAGGGAGTGTTGGAGGGTCAACTATACTTAGTAGATTTTGATAGAGCTGAACTCGACACTTGCTTAATTGCTAAGACTAACATGGGTTGGCTCTGGCACCGCCGACTAGCCCATGTTGGGATGAAGAATCTTCATAAGCTTCTAAAGGGAGAGCACATTTTAGGACTAACCAATGTTCATTTTGAGAAAGACAGGGTTTGTAGCGCATGCCAAGCAGGAAAGCAAGTTGGTGCCCATCATCCACACAAGAACATCATGACGACCGACAGGTCGCTTGAGCTACTCCACATGGATCTATTCGGCCCGATTGCTTACATAAGCATCGGCGGGAGTAAGTATTGTCTTGTAATAGTGGATGATTATTCTCGCTTCACTTGGGTGTTCTTTTTGCAGGAAAAATCACATACCCAAGAAACCTTAAAGGGATTCTTGAGACGGGCTCAAAATGAGTTCGGCTTGAGGATCAAGAAAATTAGAAGCGACAACGGGACGGAGTTCAAGAACTCTCAAATTGAAGGCTTCCTTGAGGAGGAGGGCATCAAGCATGAGTTCTCCTCTCCCTACACGCCACAACAAAACAGTGTAGTAGAGAGGAAGAATAGAACTCTATTGGACATGGCAAGAACCATGCTTGATGAGTACAAGACTTCAGATCGGTTTTGGGCCGAGGCGGTCAACACCGCCTGCTACGCCATCAACCGGTTGTATCTACACCGAATCCTCAAGAAGACATCATACGAACTCCTAACCGGTAAAAAGCCCAATATTTCATATTTTAGAGTCTTTGGTAGCAAATGTTTTATACTTGTTAAAAGAGGTAGAAAATCTAAATTTGCTCCTAAGACTGTAGAAGGCTTTTTACTAGGATATGATTGAAACACAAGGGCATATAGAGTCTTTAACAAGTCCTCTGGACAAGTTGAAGTTTCTTGTGACGTTGTGTTTGATGAGACTAACGGCTCTCAAGTAGAGAAAGTTGATCTTGATGAGATAGGTATTGAAGAGGCTCCATGCATCGCGCTAAGAAACATGTCCATTGGGGATGTGTGTCCTAAGGAATCCGAAGAGCCTCCAAATGCACAAGATCAACCATCCTCCTCCACGCAAGCATCTCCGCCAACTCAAAATGAGGATGAAGCTCAAGTTGATGAAGTAGAAGATCAAGCAAATGAGCCACCTCAAGATGACGACAATGATCAAGGGGGAGATGCAAACGATCAAGACAAGGAGGATGAAGAACCAAGGCCGCCACACCCAAGAGTCCACCAAGCAATTCAACGAGATCACCCCGTCGACACCATCCTCGGCGACATTCATAAGGGGGTAACCACTAGATCTTGTGTTGCACATTTTTGTGAGCATTACTCTTTTGTTTCCTCTATTGAGCCACACAGGGTAGAGGAAGCACTACAAGATTCGGATTGGGTGGTGGCAATGCAAGAGGAGCTCAACAACATCACTAGGAATGAGGTATGGCACTTAGTCCCACGTCCTAATCAAAATGTTGTAGGAACCAAATGGGTCTTCCGCAACAAGCAAGATGAGCATGGTGTGGTGACAAGGAACAAAGCTCGACTTGTGGCCAAAGGATACTCTCAAGTCGAAGGTTTGGATTTCGGTGAAACCTATGCACCAGTAGCTAGGCTTGAGTCAATTCGTATATTATTGGCCTATGCTACTTACCATGGCTTTAAGCTTTATCAAATGGACGTGAAGAGTGCCTTCCTCAATGGACGAATCAAGGAAGAGGTCTATGTTGAGCAACCTCCCGGCTTTGAAGACAGTGAGTACCCTAACCATGTCTATAAGCTCTCTAAGGCGCTTTATGGGCTCAAGCAAGCCCCAAGAGCATGGTATGAATGCCTTAGAGATTTTCTAATCACTAATGGATTCAAAGTCGGAAAGGCCGATCCTACTTTATTTACTAAAACTCTTGAAAATGACTTGTTCGTATGCCAAATTTATGTTGATGATATTATATTTGGGTCTACTAACGAGTTTACATGTGAAGAATTTAGTAGGATCATGACGCAAAAGTTCGAGATGTCTATGATGGGGGAGTTGAAGTACTTCTTAGGATTTCAAGTGAAGCAACTCCAAGAAGGCACCTTCCTAAGCCAAACGAAGTATACTCAAGATATTCTAAGCAAGTTTGGAATGAAGGATGCCAAACCCATCAAGACACCCATGGGAACCAATGGGCATCTCGACCTCGACGAGGGAGGTAAATCCGTCGATCAAAAGGTATATCGGTCGATGATAGGTTCTTTGCTATATTTATGTGCATCTCGACCGGATATTATGCTTTTCGTATGCATGTGTGCAAGATTCCAAGCCGACCCTAAGGAAGCTCACCTTACGGCCGTAAAACAAATCTTGAGATATTTAGTTTATACTCCTAAGTTTGGGCTTTGGTATCCTCGGGGATCCACATTTGATTTGATTGGTTATTCGGATGCTGATTGGGCGGAGTGTAAAATCGATAGAAAGAGCACATCGGGGACTTGCCAATTCTTGGGAAGATCCTTGGTGTCTTGGGCTTCAAAGAAGCAAAATTCGGTTGCTCTTTCTACCGCCGAGGCCGAGTACATTGCCGCAGGACATTGTTGCGCGCAACTACTTTGGATGAGGCAAACCCTTAGGGACTACGGTTACAAATTAACCAAAGTCCCTCTTCTATGTGATAATGAGAGTGCAATCCGCATGGCGGATAATCCCGTTGAGCATAGCCGCACTAAACACATAGCCATTCGGTATCACTTTTTAAGGGATCACCAACAAAAGGGAGATATCGAGATTTCTTACATTAATACTAAAGATCAATTAGCCGATATCTTTACCAAGCCACTTGATGAACAAACTTTTAACAAACTTAGGCATGAGCTAAATATTCTTGATTCTAGGAACTTCTTTTGTTAATTTGCACACATAGCTAATTTATATACCTTTGATCATGTCTCTTTCATATGCTATGACTAATGTGTTTTCAAGTGAATTTCAAGCCAAGTCATAGGGAGATTGAAAGGGAATTGGAGTCTTCGGCAAAGACAAAGGCTTCCACTCCGTAACTCACCCTTCGCCGTTACTCCGCGCATCTCTCCTTCTTTTAGGGGAGAGTTCAAAGCAAAAGGACTTCGTCTTTGGTACAATCCTCACTCATTTATTTATGACCAAAGGGGAAGAACGTAATTCAAGGGCTCTAATGATTCCGTTTTTGGCGATTCATGCCAAAGGGGGAGAGAGTATGAGCCCAAAGCAAAAGGACCGCACCACCACCAATTTCTAAAATTTTAGTTTTTCAAAGAGTATTTTCAAATTGGTATCTTACTTGTGATATAATTTCAAATTGGTATAACCTCTTCAAAATTAATATCAAAACCCTCTTGAACACTAAGAGGAGGATTTCATTAAGGGGGAGTTTTGTTTAGTCAAAGGAAAAGCATTTGAAACAGGGGGAGAAAATTTCAAATCTTGAAGATGCTTTGCAAAATCTTATTCATTTATCTTTGACTATTTGCAAAAGAACTTTGAAAAGGATTTACAAAAGAATTTGCAAAAACAAAACTTGTGGTGCAAGCGTGGTCCAAAATGTTAAAAATGAAGAAACAATCCATGCATATCTTATAAGTATTTATATTGGCTCAATTCCAAGCAACCTTTACACTTACATTATGCAAGCTAGTTCAATTATGTACTTCTATACTTGCTTTGGTTTGTGTTGGCATCAATCAACAAAAAGGGGGAGATTGAAAGGGATTTAGGCTTACACCTATTTTCCTAATTGATTTTGGTGGTTGAATTGCCCAACACAAATAATTAGACTAACTAGTTTGCTCTAGTGTATAAGTTATACAGGTGCCAAAGGTTCACACTTAGCCAATAAAAAGACCAAGAATTGGGTTCAACAAAAGAGCAAAGGGATACCGAAGTGTGCCCTGGTCTGGCGCACCGGACATGTCCGGTGCACCACCAGACAGTGTCCGGTGCACCAGGGGACTTCACGCTGAACTCCTCACCATCGGGAAAATCCAGAGGCGCTCCGCTATAATTCACCGGACTGTCCGGTGTACACCGGACAGTGTCCGATGCTCCAAGGAACGGCGCCTCTGGAACTCGCCAGCTTCGGGAATTCGCAAACGGATAGTCCGCTATAATTCACCGGACATGTCCGGTGTACACCGGACTGTCCGGTGTGACATCGAAGCAACGGATACTTCGGCGCCAACGGCTACCTGCAGCGCATTGAATGCGTGCCAGCGCGCGCAGAAGTCAGACATGCCCATGCTGGCGCACCGGACACTCTACAGTGCATGTCCGGTGCGCCACCGGACATCCAGGCGGGCCCAGAAGACAGAGCTCCAACGGTCGGAACCCAACGGCTTTGGTGACGTGGCTGGCGCACCGGACATGTCCGGTGTGCACCGGACTGTCCGGTGCACCATATGACAGTCAGCCCCACCAAACGGCTAGTTTGGTGGTTGGGGCTATAAATAACCCCAACCACCCACCATTCATTGTATCCAAGTTTTCACACTTCCAACCACTTACAAGAGCTAGGCATTCAATACAAGACACACCCAAGTGATCAAATCCTCTCCCACATCCACAAAAGCATTAGTAACTAGTAAGAGTGATTTGCTTGTGTTCTTTCGAGCTCTTGCGCTTGGATTGCTTTCTTCTTTCTTGATTCTTTATTGCGATCAAACTCACTTGTAATTGAGGCAAGAGACACCAATCTTGTGGTGGTCCTTGTAGGAACTTTGTGTTCTAAGTGATTGAGAAGAGAAAGCTCACTCGGTCCGAGGGACCGTTTGAGAGAGGGAAAGGGTTGAAAGAGACCCGGTCTTTGTGACCACCTCAACGGGGAGTAGGTTTGCGAGAACCGAACCTCGGCAAAACAAATCCGCGTGTCACACTCTTTATTCGCCTGCGATTTGTTTTGCACCCTCTCTCGCGGACTTGATTATATCTCTAACGCTAACCCGGCTTGTAGTTGTGATTATTTTTGAGAATTTCAGTTTCGCCCTATTCACCCCCCCCCTCTAGGCGACTTTCAGTGGTCATCCCACTTTTTGCTCCCGAGGTTGCGCACTTGATTCACCAAGGTTTTGAGCCGGTTGTACATGTCTTGTGGCTCCTCCCCTTGGCGAAGACGGAAGCGACCGAGCTCCCCCTCGACGTTTCCCGCTTGGTGATCTTGGTGAGTTCATCACCCTCGTGCGCGGTTTTGAGCACGTCCCAAACTTCCTTGGCACTCTTTAATCCTTGCACCTTGTTGTACTCCTCCCTACTTATAGAAGCGAGGAGTATTGTTGTGGCTTGGGAGTTGAAGTGCTCGATTTGGGCCACCTCGTCCTCATCAAAATCCTCATCCCCTACAAATGGTACTGAAAGGGAATTAGGCTTACACCTAGTACCTAATTAATTTTGGAGGTTGAATTGCCCAACACAAACAAATCGGACTAACTAGTTTGCTCTAGTGTATAAGTTATACAGGTGTCAAAGGTCCACACTTAGCCAATAAAAAGACCAAATGTTGGGTTCAACAAAAGAGCAAAGGAGGAACCGAAGGCTCCTCTGTTCTGGCACACCGGACTGTGTCCGGTGCACCAGAGGAATCTAACTCCAACTCGTCACCTTCGGGAAAATCCAGAGCCGGCGCGCTATAATTCACCGGACTGTCCGGTGTACACCGGACAGTGTCCGGTGCTCCAACAGGACGCGGCTCAGAAACTCGCCCGCCTCGGGATTTCACGAAGGCTGCTCCGCTATAATTCACCGGACTGTCCGATGCATCCTCGGAGCAACGGCTACTTCGCGCCAACGGCTACCTGCAACGCATTAAATGCGCGCGCAGCGCGCGCAGAAGGCAGGCGCGCCCATACCGGCGCACCGGACACTGAACAGTTCATGTCCGGTGCGCCACCGGACATCGAGGCGGGCCCAGAAGTCAGAACTCCAACGGTCAGATTTCAACGGCACTGGTGACGTGGCTGGGGCACCGGACATGTCCGGTGTGCACCGGACTGTCCGGTGCGCCATCGAACAGACAGCCTCCACCAACGGTCAAGTTTGGTGGTTGGGGCTATAAATACCCCAACCACCCCACCATTCATTGCATCCAAGTTTTCCAGCTTCCAACCACTATACAAGAGCTAGCATTCATTGCAAAGCACACCAAAAGAGATCAAATCCTCTCCCAACTCCACACAAAGCTTTAGTGACTAGTGAGAGTGATTTGTAGTGTTCATTTGAGCTCTTGCGCTTGGATCGCTTCTTTTCTTTTGCATTCTTTCTTGTGATCAAACACTCACTTGTAATTGAGGCAAGAGACACCAATTGTGTGGTGGTCCTTGCGGGAAGTTTGATTCCCAAGTGTTTTGAGAAGAGAAGCTCACTCGGTCCGAGGGACCGTTTGAGAGAGGGAAGGGTTGAAAGAGACCCGGCCTTTGTGGCCTCCTCAACGGGGAGTAGGTTTGCGAGAACCGAACCTCGGTAAAACAAATCCGCGTGTCACACTCTTCATTTGCTTGCGATTTGTTTTTCACCCTCTCTTGCGGACTCATTTATATTTCTAACGCTAACCCCGCTTGTAGTTGTGTTTATATTTGTAAATTTCAGTTTCGCCCTATTCACCCCCCCCCCTCTAGACGACTATCAATTGGTATCAGAGCCCGGTGCTTCATTAGAGCCTAACCGCTCGAAGTGATGTCGGGAGATCACGCCAAGAAGGAGAAGGAGACCGGCGAAAAGCCCACTACAAGCCGTGCGAGCACTTCATCGGAAGAGTCCCGCACCAAGAGAAAGGAGAAATCCTCCAAAGGGAAGGAGAAGAAGTCTTCTTCACACCAAGAGGAGAAGAAGGAGAAATCCTCTTCTCACAAGACGCGTCGGAGTGGGGACAAGAAAAAGAGGATGAGGAAAGTGGTATACTACGAGACCGATTCTTCATCGCCATCCACCTCCGGCTCCGACGTGGCATCCGTCACTTCTAAGCGCCAAGAGCGCAAGAAGTATAGTAAGATTCCCCTACGCTACCCTCGCATTTCTAAACATACACCTTTACTTTCCGTCCCATTAGGCAAACCACCAACTTTTGATGGTGAAGATTATGCTAGGTGGAGTGATTTAATGTGATTTCATCTAACCTCACTCCACAAAAGTATATGGGATGTTGTTGAGTTTGGTGCACAGGTACCATCCGTAGGGGATGAAGACTATGATGAGGATGAGGTGGCCCAAATCGAGCACTTCAACTCTCAAGCAACAACAATACTCCTCGCCTCTCTAAGTAGAGAGGAGTATAACAAAGTGCAAGGGTTGAAGAGCGCCAAGGAGGTTTGGGATGTGCTCAAAACCGCACACGAGGGAGATGAGCTCACAAAGATCACCAAGCGGGAGACGATCGAGGGGGAGCTCGGTCGGTTCCGGCTTCGCAAAGGGGAGGAGCCACAAAACATGTACAACCGGCTCAAGACCTTGGTGAATCAAGTGCGCAACCTCGGGAGCAAAAAGTGGGATGACCACGAGGTGGTTAAGGTTATTCTAAGATCTCTTATTTTCCTTAACCCTACTCAAGTTCAATTAATCCGTGGCAACCCAAGATATACACTAATGACCCCCGAGGAAGTAATCGGGAATTTTGTAAGTTTTGAGTGCATGATCGAAGGCTCGAGGAAGATCAACGAGCTTGATGATCCCTCCACATCCGAAGCTCAACCCGTCGCATTTAAGGCGACGGAGGAAAAGAAGGAGGAGCCTACTTCAAGTAGAACACCCATCGACGCCTCCAAGCTCGACAACGAGGAAATGGCGCTTATCATCAAAAGCTTTCGCCAAATCCTTAAGCAACGGAGGGGGAAAGACTACAAGTCCCGCTCCAAGAAGGTTTGCTATAAGTGTGGTAAGCCCGGTCACTTTATTGCCAAATGTCCATTATCAAGTGATAGTGACAGGGTGACGACAAGAAGGGGAGAAGAAAGGAGAAGAAGAAGTACTACAAGAAGAAGGGCGGCGATGCCCATGTTTGTCGCGAGTGGGACTCCGACGAAAGCTCAAGCGACTCCTTCGACGACGAGGACGCCGCCAACATCGCCGTCACCAAAGGACTCCTCTTCCCCAACGTCGGCCACAAATGCCTCATGGCAAAGGACGGCAAAAAGAAGAAGGTTAAATCTAAATCCTCCACTAGATATGAGTCCTCTAGTGATGATAATGCTAGTGATGAGGAAGATAATTTGCATTCCCTTTTTGCCAACCTTAACATGGAACAAAAAGAAAAATTAAATGAATTAATTAGTGCTATCCATGAAAAGGATGACCTTTTGGATTCCCAAGAGGACTTCCTAATTGAGGAAAATAAGAAACATGTTAAGGTTAAAAATGCTTATGCTCTAGAAATTGAGAAATGTGAAAAATTATCTAGTGAGCTAAGCACTTGCCATGAGACAATAGACAACCTTAGAAATGAAAATGCTAATTTATTAGCTAAGGTTGATTCTCATGTTTGTAATGTTTCAATTACCAATTCTAGAAATAATGATGATTTACTTGCTAGAATTGAAGAATTGAACATTTCTCTTGCTAGCCTTAGAATTGAAAATGAAAAATTGCTTGCTAAGGCTAAAGATTTTGATGTTTGCAATGCTACTATTTCCGACCTTAGAACTAAGAATGACATGTTACATGCTAAGGTTGTAGAATTAAAATCTTGCAAACCCTCTACATCTATTGTTGAGCATGTTTCTATTTGTACTAGATGTAGAGATGTTGATATTAATGCTATTCATGATCATATGGCTTTAATTAAACAACAAAATGATCATATAGCAAAATTAGATGCTAAAATTGTCGAGCATAACTTAGAGAATGAAAAATTTAAATTTGCTAGAAGTATGCTCTATAATGGGAGACGCCCTGGCATCAAGGATGACATTGGCTTCCAAAGGGGAGACAATGTCAAACTTAGTGCCCCTCCTAAAAGATTATCCAATTTTGTTAAGGGCAAAGCTCCCATGCCTCAGGATAACGAAGGTTACATTTTGTACCATGCCGGTTATCCTGAGAGCAAGATTAGGAGAATTCACTCTAGGAAATCTCACTCTGGCCCAAATCATGCTTTTATTTATAAGGGTGAGACATCTAGTTCTAGGCAACCAACCCATGCTAAGTTGCCTAAGAAGAAAACTCCTAGTGCATCAAATGAACATAGTCTTTCATTTAAAACTTTTGATGCATCTTATGTTTTGACTAACAAATCCGGCAAGGTAGTTGCCAAATATGTTGGGGGCAAGCACAAGGGGTCAAAGACTTGTGTTTGGGTACCCAAAGTTCTTGTGTCTAATGCCAAAGGACCCAAAACCATTTGGGTACCTAAAGTCAAGAACTAAACTTGTTTTGTAGGTTTATGCATCCGGGGGTTCAAGTTGGATCATCGACAGCGGGTGCACAAACCACATGACTGGGGAGAAGAAAATGTTCTCCTCCTACGAGAAAAACCAAGATTCCCAACGAGCTATCACATTCGGGGATGGAAATCAAGGTTTGGTCAAAGGTCTTGGTAAAATAGCTATATCTCCTGACCATTCTATTTCCAATGTTTTTCTTGTAGATTCATTAGATTACAATTTGCTTTATGTATCTCAATTATGCAAAATGAGCTACAACTGTCTTTTCACTGATGTAGGTGTCACTGTCTTTAGAAGAAGTGATGATTCAATAGCATTTAAGGGAGTGTTAGAAGGTCAGCTATACTTGGTAGATTTTGATAGAGCTGAACTCGACACTTGCTTAATTGCTAAGACTAACATGGGCTGGCTCTGGCATCGCCGACTAGCACATGTTGGGATGAAGAATCTTCACAAGCTTCTAAAGGGAGAACACATTTTGGGACTAACAAATGTTCATTTTGAGAAAGACAGGGTTTGTAGCGCATGCCAAGCAGGAAAGCAAGTTGGTGCTCATCATCCACACAAGAACATCATGACGACCGACAGTCCGCTTGAGCTACTCCACATGGATCTATTCGGCCCGATTGCTTACATAAGCATCGGCGGGAGTAAGTATTGTCTTGTAATAGTGGATGATTATTCTCGCTTCACTTGGGTGTTCTTTTTGCAGGAAAAATCTCAAACCCAAGAAACCTTAAAAGGATTCTTGAGACGGGCTCAAAATGAGTTCGGCTTAAGGATCAAGAAAATAAGAAGCGACAACGTGACGGAGTTCAAAAACTCACAAATTGAAGGCTTCCTTGAGGAGGAGGGCATCAAGCATGAGTTCTCTTCTCCCTACACGCCATAATAAAATGGTGTAGTGGAGAGGAAGAATCGAACTCTATTAGACATGGCAAGAACCATGCTTGATGAGTACAAGATTTCGGATCGGTTTTGGGCGGAGGCGGTCAACACCGCGTGCTACGCCATCAACCGGTTATATCTACACCGAATCCTCAAGAAGACATCATATGAACTCCTAATCGGTAAAAAGCCCAATATTTCATATTTTAGAGTCTTTGGTAGCAAATGTTTTATTCTTGTTAAAAGAGGTAGAAAATCTAAATTTGCTCCTAAGACTGTAGAAGGCTTTTTACTAGGGTATGATTCAAACACAAGGGCATATAGAGTCTTTAACAAGTCCACTGGACAAGTTGAAGTTTCTTGTGATGTTGTGTTTGATGAGACTAACGGCTCTCAAGTAGAGCAAGTTGATCTTGATGAGATAGGTATTGAAGAGGCTCCGTGCATCGCGCTAAGGAACATGTCCATTGGGGATGTGTGTCCTAAGGAATCCAAAGAGTCTCCAAATGCACAAGATCAACCATCCTCCTCCATGCAAGCATCTCCACCGACTCAAAATGAGGATGAAGCTCAAGTTGATGAAGTAGAAGATCAAGCAAATGAGCCACCTCAAGATGATGGCAATGATCTAGGGGGAGATGCAAATGTAGAAGACAAGGAAGATGAAGAACAAAGGCCGCCACACCCAAGAGTCCACCAAGCCATCCAACGAGATCACCCCGTCGACACCATCCTCGGCGACATTCATAAGGGGGTAACTACTAGATCTCGTGTTGCACATTTTTGTGAGCATTACTCTTTTGTTTCCTCTATTGAGCCACACAGGGTAGAGGAAGCACTCCAAGATTCGGATTGGGTGGTGGCGATGCAAGAGGAGCTCAACAACTTCACTAGGAATGAGGTATGGCACTTAGTTCGACGTCCTAATCAAAATGTTGTAGGAACCAAATGGGTCTTCCGCAACAAGCAAGATGAGCATGGTGTGGTGACAAGGAACAAAGCTCGACTTGTGGCCAAGGGATGCTCCCAAGTCGAAGGTTTGGATTTCGGTGAAACCTATGCACCCGTAGCTAGGCTTGAGTCAATTCGCATATTATTAGCCTATGCTACTTACCATGGCTTTAAGCTTTATCAAATGGACGTGAAAAGTGCCTTCCTCAATGGACCGATCAAGGAAGAAGTCTATGTTGAGCAACCTCCCGGCTTTGAAGATAGTGAGTACCCTAACCATGTTTACAAACTCTCTAAGGCGCTTTATGGGCTCAAGCAAGCCCCAAGAGCATGGTATGAATGTCTTAGAGATTTCCTTATCGCTAATGGCTTCAAAGTCGGAAAGGCCGATCCTACTCCATTTACTAAAACTCTTGATAATTACTTGTTTGTGTGCCAAATTTATGTTGATGATATTATATTTGGGTCTACTAACAAGTCTACATGTGAAGAATTTAGTAGGATCATGACACAAAAGTTCGAGATGTCTATGATGGGGGAGTTGAAGTACTTCTTGGGATTTCAAGTAAAGCAACTCCAAGAAGGCACCTTCATTAGCCAAACAAAGTATACTCAAGACATTCTAAACAAGTTTGGGATGAAGGATGCCAAGCCCATCAAGACACCCATGGGAACTAATGGGCATCTCGACCTCGACACGGGAGGTAAGTCCGTGGATCAAAAGGTGTACCGGTCGATGATAGGTTCTTTGCTATATTTATGTGCATCTCGACCGGATATTATGCTTTCCGTATGCATGTGTGCAAGATTCCAAGCCGACCCTAAGGAAGCTCACCTTACGGCCGTAAAACGAATCTTGAGATATTTGGCTTATACTCCTAAGTTTGGGCTTTGGTATCCTAGGGGATCCACTTTTGATTTGATTGGTTATTCAGATGCCGATTGGGCGGGGTGTAAAATCAATAGGAAGAGCACATCGGGGACTTGCCAATTCTTGGGAAGATCCTTGGTGTCTTGGGCTTCAAAGAAGCAAAATTCGGTCGCTCTTTCCACCGCCAAAGCCGAGTACATTGCCGCAGGCCACTGTTGCGCGCAATTGCTTTGGATGAGGCAAACCCTGCGGGACTACGGTTACAAATTAACCAAAGTCCCTTTGCTATGTGATAATGAGAGTGCAATCAAGATGGCGGATAATCCCGTCGAGCATAGCTGCACTAAGCACATAGCCATTCGGTATCACTTTTTAAGGGATCACCAACAAAAGGGAGATATCGAGATTTCTTACATTAACTCTAAAGATCAATTAGCCGATATCTTTACCAAGCCTCTTGATGAACAAACTTTTAACAAACTTAGGCATGAGCTAAACATTCTTGATTCTAGGAATTTCTTTTGTTAACTTGCACACATAGCTCATTTATATACCTTTGATCATGTCTCTTTCATGTGCTATGACTAATGTGTTTTCAAGTGAATTTCAAACCAAGTTATAGGAGTATTGAAAGGAAATTGGAGTCTTCGGCGAAGACAAAGGCTTCCACTCCGTAACTCATCCTTCGCCATCATTCCATACCACTCTCCATCGTTGGGGGAGAGAGCAAAAGAACTTCGTCTTTGGTATAATCTTCACTCATTTATTTATGACCAAAAGGGAAGAAAGTAATTCAAGGGCTCTAATGATTCCGTTTTTGGCGATTCATCTCAAAGGGGGAGAAAGTAGTATGAGCCCAAAGCAAAAGGACCGCACCACCACCAATTTCAAAAACTTAGTTTTTCAAAGAGTATTTTCAATTGGTATCTTATTGTGTTCAAAAAGGGGAGAAAGTAGTATTTTAAAATGATATATCAAAACCCTCTTGAACACTAAGAGGAGGATCTCATTTAGGGGGAGTTTTGTTTAGTCAAAGGAAAAGCATTTGAAACAGGGGGAGAAAATTTCAAATCTTGAAAATGCTTTGCAAAATCTTATTCATTTACCTTTGACTATTTGCAAAAGAACTTTGAAAAGGATTTACAAAATAGTTTGCAAAAACAAAACATGTGGTGCAAGTGTGGTCCAAAATGTTAAAAGAGAAGAAACAATCCATGCATATCTTGTAAGTATTTATATTGGCTCAATTCCAAGCAACCTTTGCACTTACATTATGCAAACTAGTTCAATTATGCATTTCTATACTTGCTTTGGTTTGTGTTGGCATCAATCACCAAAAAGGGGGAGATTGAAAGGGAATTAGGCTTACACCTAGTACCTAATTAATTTTGGAGGTTGAATTGCCCAACACAAACAAATCGGACTAACTAGTTTGCTCTAGTGTATAAGTTATACAGGTGTCAAAGGTCCACACTTAGCCAATAAAAAGACCAAATGTTGGGTTCAACAAAAGAGCAAAGGAGGAACCGAAGGCTCCTCTGGTCTGGCACACCGGACTGTCTGGTGTGCCACCGGACAGTGTCCGGTGCACCAGAGGAATCTAACTCCAACTCGTCACCTTCGGAAAAATCCAGAGCCGGCGCGCTATAATTCACCGGACTGTCCGGTGTACACCGGACAGTGTCCGGTGCTCCAACAGGACGCGGCTCAGAAACTCGCCCGCCTCGGGATTTCACGAAGGCTGCTCCGCTGTAATTCACCGGACATGTCCGGTGTGCACCGGACTGTCCGGTGCATCCTCGGAGCAACGGCTACTTCGCGCCAACGGCTACCTGCAACGCATTAAATGCGCGCGCAGCGCGCGCAGAAGGCAGGCGCGCCCATACCGGCGCACCAGACACTGAACAGTTCATGTCCGGTGCGCCACCGGACATCGAGGCGGGCCCAGAAGTCAGAACTCCAACGGTCAGATTCCAACGGCACTGGTGACGTGGCTGGGGCACCGGACATGTCCGGTGTGCACCGGACTGTCCGGTGCGCCATCGAACAGACAGCCTCCACCAACGGTCAAGTTTGGTGGTTGGGGCTATAAATACCCCAACCACCCCACCATTCATTGCATCCAAGTTTTCCAGCTTCCAACCACTATACAAGAGCTAGCATTCATTGCAAAGCACACCAAAAGAGATCAAATCCTCTCCCAACTCCACACAAAGCTTTAGTGATTAGTGAGAGTGATTTGTAGTGTTCATTTGAGCTCTTGCGCTTGGATCGCTTCTTTTCTTTTGCATTCTTTCTTGTGATCAAACACTCACTTGTAATTGAGGCAAGAGACACCAATTGTGTGGTGGTCCTTGCGGGAAGTTTGATTCCCAAGTGTTTTGAGAAGAGAAGCTCACTCGGTCCGAGGGACCGTTTGAGAGAGGGAAGGGTTGAAAGAGACCCGGCCTTTGTGGCCTCCTCAACGGGGAGTAGGTTTGCGAGAACCGAACCTCGGTAAAACAAATCCGCGTGTCACACTCTTCATTTGCTTGCGATTTTTTTTTCACCCTCTCTTGCGGACTCATTTATATTTCTAACGCTAACCCCGCTTGTAGTTGTGTTTATATTTGTAAATTTCAGTTTCGCCCTATTCACCCCCCCTCTAGGCGACTATCAGGTATCTGTGCTCCAAACTCACCAACATTCCATATACTTTTGTGGAGTGAGGTTAGATGAAATTTTATTAAATCACTCCACCTAGCATAGTCTTCACCGTCAAAGGTTGGCGGTTTGCCTAATGGAACGGAAAGTAATGGAGTATGTCTAGAAGTACGAGGATAGTGTAAGGGGATCTTACTAAACTTCTTGCGCTCATGGCGCTTAGAAGTTATGGAGGGCGCGTCGGAGCCGGAGGTGGAAGGTGATGAAGTGTCGATCTCGTAGTAGACCACCTTCCTCATTTTCTTTTTCTTGTCGCCACTCCGATGCGACTTGTGGGAGGAGGCTTTCTTCTCCTTCCCTTTCTTTTTGTTGCGGGACTCTTCCGATGAAGCCTTCCCGTGGCTTGTAGTGGGCTTGTCGCCGGTCTCCATCTCCTTCTTGGCGTGTTCTCCCGACATCACTTCGAGCGGTTAGGCTCTAATGAAGCACCGGGCTCCGATACCAATTGAAAGTCGCCTAGAGGGGGGTGAATAGGGCAAAACTGAAATTTACAAAGTTAATCACAACTACAAGCCGGGTTAGCGTTAGAAATATAATCGAGTCCGCGAGAGAGGGTGCAAAACAAATCGCAAGCGAATAAGGAGTGTGACACGCGGATTTGTTTTACCGAGGTTCAATTCTTGCAAACCTACTCCCCGTTGAGGTGGTCACAAAGACCGGGTCTCTTTCAACCCTTTCCCTCTCTCAAACGGTCCCTCGGACCAAGTGAGCTTCTTCTTCTCAATCAAACGGGAACAAAACTTCCCCGCAAAGGCCACCACACAATTGGTGCCTCTTGCCTTGGTTACAATTGAGTTGATCGCAAGAAAGAATTAAAGAAGAAAGCAATACAAGCACAAGAGCTCGAAAGAACACAAGCAAATCTCTCTCACTAATCACTAAGGCGTTGTGTGGAATTTGGAGAGGATTTGATCACTTGGGTGTGTCTAGAATTGAATGCTAGAGCTCTTGTAAGTGGTTGAAGTAGGAAAACTTGGATGACTTGAATGTGGGGTGGTTGGGGGTATTTATAACCACAACCACCAAACTAGCCGTTTGGTGGGGCTGTCTGTCGCATGGTGCACCGGACAGTCCGGTGCACACCGGACAGTGTCCGGTGCGCCAGCCACGTCACCAGGCCGTTGGGTTTCGACCGTTGGAGCTCTGACTGCTGGGCCCGCCTGGATGTCCGGTGGCACACCGGACATGCACTGTAGAGTGTCCGGTGCGCCACTTCGCGCGTGCCTGACTTCTGCGCGCTCTGGCGCGCATTTAATGCTTCTACAGGTGACCGTTGGCGCAAAGTAGTCGTTGCTCTGCTGGCTCACCGGACAGTCCGGTGTACACCGGACATGTCCGGTGAATTATAGTGGAGCAAATTCCCGAAGCTGACGAGTTCGAGAGTCGCTCTTCCCTGGGGCACCGGACACTGTCCGGTGTACACCGGACAGTCTGGTGAATTATAGCGGAGCGCCTCTGGATTTTCCCGAAGGTGAGGAGTTCAGCGTGAAGTCCCCTAGTGCACCGGACACTGTCTGGTGGCACACCGGACAGTCCGATGCGCCAGACCAGGGCTGCCTTCGGTTATCCCTTGCTCTCTTTGTTGAACCCAATTCTTGGTCTTTTTATTGGCTAAGTGTGAACCTTTGGCACCTGTATAACTTATACACTAGACCAAACTAGTTAGTCCAATTTATTTGTGTTGGGCAATTCAACCACCAAAATCATTTAGGAAATAGGTGTAAGCCTAATTCCCTTTCAAAGACGATCGTTGCTCCAACAGTCAGTTGTGCCAGTTTTGGAAGGAGATCGGGCACCGGACAAGCTACAGTACCTATCCGGTGGCGCACCGGACTGTCCGGTGCGCCACCCGACAGAAAGCAAATATTGCCTTCCAAATGAAGTCCAACGGCTCCTAGGCCTGTTGGGTCTATAAAAGGGACTTCTAGACGCCTCCAACAAAAATACAAGTGCAACCAACAAGTGTAGACATCACTCGGATCAATTCTCTCTCACCCTCTCGTGTATATCTCTCTAGTTTGTGTAGAGGCAAAGCTATAAGCCTTGAGAGAGTGGAGAAGTGCTGCAAAGAGCTAGAGCAAGGTCTTGAGCATATAGTTACTCTGTCGGAGTGCTGCCAAGAATATTGTAAGCAGCCGCGGTCTCGTTGTAACCAACTCAACATAGTGAAAGGCTCTATATGTCATACGGACAGATCTGAGTAAACGGAGGAAGGAGTTGAAACAGACTCCAGGCCCAGGTGTGGCTAACTCCAACGAGGACTAGGCAAGCATTTCAGGCTTGGCCGAACCTCGGGATAAATCCTTGCGTCTGTGTGCTCTGTTCTGAATTGTGCTATGACTCTCTGTCTTACTCGCTTTTATTTCTGCACTTCAACACTTATTTGTGGTACAAGTTATATTTGAAGTACAGGACATTTTAAGACAGGATCTTCTATTCCGCTGCAACCTACTCGAAGGGGCTTCTCATTCCACTGCGTTCTAGTCTTCGAGTAGAGTAAGAATTTAAGTTTAAAGTGATAATTTTTATTCGCCTATTCACCCCCCTCTAGGAGACATCCAGATCCTGTTCCCGGGCGAAGGGAACTTTCAATTGGTATCAGAGCTAGGCCTCTCCAGTGTGGGCTTAGCCGTCCGGAGATGACGATGTCGTCACAAGAGGTAACTGTAGAACTTCTTCTAGGCGATGGTTCTAATTATAAATCCTGGTCTGTCTCTATTTATAATGCTTTCATGAATATTGATCCTGATCTGAGACAGATCTTTAGTAGAAGTATTTTTCCCTCTGATATTAGTAAAAATCCTTCTAATGATGAACTAAGATATTTATCTCTCAATCACTATGCTTGCAACATCTTAGTTGACTCTCTTTCTAGAAGTGCTTACTTTTCCATCATGAGTAGTGATAGTGATTTATTTGTTGATGCTCATGATTTATGGAATAAAATTAAAGTAAAATACTTTGAGGCAAATTGTGCTGCTTCTACTCCCTATATTGCTTGTGATACTAACCCTTCAAAGGGAGAAAAAAAGCCTAGGTCACCAAACGATGAATCCACCTCATCAACAGGTTTGTCTTCCACTAGTAATAAATGTCTTATTGCTAACAATGATGGTGGAGACAAAAGCGATGATGAGGAAGAATATGAGGATGAGGAGTCTACATCATCACAAGGTACATTTTCCTGTTTTGCTTCCACTGATAATAATGACAGGGAAAATGAGACCGACGATGTGGAAGAAGAGGAGATTCACCGTTTCTACACCCATCTCAACAAAGAAGACAAAGTGCTCTTGGCTAAGCTATTGAGGAGGAACAAGGAACAAGGCAAGACGCTTCTCAGGCTAGAGAAGACTCTCATCAAAACAAACAACAGTCTGGAGAAGATGACCAAAGAACATGAGGAGCTAAGGTGCTCTCATGATGTCTTGGTCCAACGGTATGACTCAATTTTAATTGAGCAAAGTAGTAATGATGATGCTTTATCTTCTGTTGCTCAACTTAGAATGAAAAATACCATGCTTGAGAGGCAAGTAGAATTGCTAAGTCATGATAAACTAGCTCTTGCTGAAAAATATGATTCATTGTCTTATTCTCATGATAATCTCTTGGATAGACATATCATGCTTAATGTTGCTCATGAGGTTGTAATTGCGAACTTAAATTCATGTGAACCTCATTCTCGCTCGTCTGCGCATTTGAATTGTATATCACCATGTGCTAACCCCTGTTGCTCAAAAGAAAGCCAATCATTGATTGAGCAACAAGTTTTAGAGTCAAAAGGAAAACTGCTTGGGAACAAGAAACAAAGACAATTAAGGAGAAGACGTCATGCTCGACTTCCTCAAGATATCTACGAAAACGTGGTGAAGAAGCTTGAGGAAGGAGAAACCGCAGCAAGGGTCAAACTCCACAAGAAAGAAGTTCCTAAGGCAATCAACATGAAACAAGAAAAAGGTAACGATTCAACTAGTCATGTTGTTTGCACTAACAATCTCTCTGTGTCATCCAAAAGTAAAAAGAGAAGAGGAAAACAGAGATGCTTCAAATGCAAAGCATTAGGCCACCTCATCGCATCTTGTCCGTACAAGGACAAGGACGAAGGGACAAGGAGATGTTTTGGATGCAACAATAAGGACCACATGATCACTTCATGTCCTGTCATGAGGAATCAAAGACGTGCATCCTCCAAGATGAACCTCTCCAAAGAAAGTAATAAACAGCAAGCGTCATGTCAGGTTGAGCGACGCTTCTGCTACAAGTGTGGTGAGCAGGGTCATCTATCCAAGGTATGTAATAAAGGTAAGGTTCCTAAGCAAGTAAATTTGTCTAAATCTCATTTGCTTAGGAGACCCAAATCATACACTTGTGCTAGATCTATAACAAGATCAATTAGATCTGGCACAAAGGCTATTTGGGTACCAAAGGCATTTTTAGTTGAACGTCATGGACCCATCCCGAGATGGGTACCAAACTTTGTCAACTAGACCTTGCAGATGCCTCGAGTTGGACTGGAGACCATGGGAGAGCTTAAGATGGTTAATTCAAACTCTATGCTTAAGTTGTTGATTTTTATTGTCTATTTATTGACCCAAGGTTGAATTATTATGCAATACTAATCTCATGTTCATCTCGAGTTAAACAAGTTGTAGAGGTCCTTAATCATTATTAGTGAATCAAGCAAAGGACTTTGATGAGAATCTGCAACTCGCTCTCCAAAGCACGGTACCCGTGTATCTTAAGTACATTATTGCAAATTAGTATTGCTCTTAAGTTGGTTTGTTGTGCTACCTATTCTTGGAGTAGTTATGCTTTTTGAGATTACCTGTGTTATCAATGGTTCATGCTTGATTAATCATGATTGTGTGTTCTATATGTTATATCTTTTGAATCATTCAACGGGTAGCCTTTCAATCGATATATTCACTATGATTAACTCTTTTTTTGTTAGTGGATAAACCTATATTCTTTTGTAAGACATGCTATTGTCTTTAATGATCAACCTATGTGCAAGCATGACATCTTGTTTAATCCATGTTCACATAATTACCCAAATTTGATACTGTGTGTATACCAAATCCATGTTGTGCCACTAATGCACATTCTTGAGTTATGAGGTGCATGAGCAAAAGGAGCCCTAAATTGGTGACAACAGGTGCTCTCACTCTACACTACCTAAAAGAATAGATCTCATGGTGTTCAGGTAAAAGGCAAAGGTATGAAGAATGGAACTATGCAATTTCATTAAATATCTTAGAGTTCCATTGATCGTGATCACAACTATGTTCTTGCCTTTGAATTGATAGTTTCTTGGCATAGGTGCTCTCTACTTTAAAATGTTGTTTTCCTTGGTGTTTCTAAGAACATATTTTCTTATTCTTGATGTAATTAGACATTGTGATTTATATGCATGATCTTGTCGTTTTCAATTAGTATATGTGGTGCAATGATTATCATGTATGGAGCATGCCTAGGTTGCTTGTAAAATGTTGTACTCCTTGAGGCATGCATTGATGTATTAAGTCAACTATTCAATTGGTATCTCTTTGTGATGAAATCGATAGAGTATGCCTTGACCAAGATATGTTGTGATCCCCTCTAGTTCTGAGGAAGCTAGAATGTGCAAAGTGCAAGTCATTCAAATACTTGATGCATAACTTTAGGGGGAGCACACATAACTTGTGTCTTTTGAGACTAATTGTTTCTTGAGTGATCTTGTATAGTCTCAAGGTGGAAAAGGGAAGATGAGCAAGAAATGGAGCAATCAGGACTTGGGTACCTCCATAAGTCAAGTATTTGGTATCTTAAGTTATGAGAAATTGCATATTTATAGATTGCTCATGCGCTATAATAGTTGGTGATTCTAGATGCTTATCTATAAATACTATGGAGCAATGACAGTAATGATTTTTCAATTGGTAGCCTTGGTAGTATGCTTAAATTGATATCCTTTGGTAATCACTAGAATAGAAGCTTCATCTTGTGCCACAATACTATAACTTGTTTGGTGTCTTAGTAACAAGAAAAGGTTAAGATAAAGGACCAGGCACAAGTATGGAGGAGCTCTCTAGAGATTAAAACCTTCAAGGTGGAAAGAACACCACAACATGGTAAAGGTACAAAAGGAGGTATTGATCTTTTGCATATTTGTATCTTAATTTTCCTCAAATGCTTGTGCTGCATATGTTTAATGTGTAAGGGGGAGCAGTGTTAGTGTGTTGCATTTTCCCTGCTTAATATCCTGCTGTCCCTTGACATCATCCTGTGTTCTTGCTTGAATATGGTTTTGGTGTGTGATGTCAAAGGGGGAGAAATAAATTGTGCATTAAAGCTTACCTCGACCTGAGAGGAACGCTTGGATAAGAAAGAATGAGTGTTGTTGATATTGATAATATTTTGTTGTTAATAATATTGATCATATGCTTCCTGTGTCTCATATGGTGTTGATGCGAAATTAGTGCTTCTGTTGACATGAATCAATTGGCATCTAATGGTTATCCTGTAATAGATATTCATGTGGTTATGGTGCTTTAATTGTTTTAAATTGGTATCTTAATGGTGAATAGTGGTAGGTCGATATTCCTATGGGGGATATCCTTTCAATTGGTGTTTTACTCTGATTCTGTGCATTTGTGTGTTATACGCATCATGTTTGATCCTTGACACAATGCATCCATAGGTGCTAAGGTGTAGCAATGCTTCGATTTAGCCTAAGTATGTGCATTTTGGCATTTAAGGCCAAAGCTAAGATTCTAGTGTAAGCACATATTTAGGGGGAGCATTCTACAATCTTAGAATTCAAAATTTGTGCTTTAAATTTCACTCTTATGTAAGCTTTAATTGTGTTGCCATCAATCACCAAAAAGGGGGAGATTGAAAGCTCTCTTGTAGGTTTTGGTGTTTGGATGACAACTCAATTAAAGGACTAACAAGTGTGCTAAGTGTTGAACAGGTGCTTAGTGTAAAGCTAACAGGGTTCAACACAAGTGAACAAGTGTGATGGTCCAAGGACTAGATGATGGATAGATAATGGACATCACAAGTAGGACGAACATTGCAAAAGTGATACTCGAGTGCGTAGCTCGGAAACAACTGATCAAGCCAAGGATGGAGGCAAGAAGAACTTCGAGGTACAAAGTGCACGGGAGAAGGTCAAAGAGGCTGAGGAACCCAAAGCCAAGGGTGAAGAAGAAGACTTGCAAAGTCAAGGGTGATCGAGTTGAGAAGAGCTATGGCACATCAAGGATCACTACATAAGGACATGACTTACTACCAATGAGGTAACAACTATAGTTATGTGGTGTAAGTCATAAGGCTCAAGATCAAGCTCTAAGAAGTGAACAAGGTCACTAGAAGGAGAACCAATGTCAAAACCAGAACTGGAAGCAGCCCAAAAGAGCTGAGTGCACCTTGACCTTTAGTTTGGGTTGTTCCTGTGTTTGGAGATAGTCTATGTGACCTTTGCAGGATGTTGGAGCTCAGAAATGTCAATCTAGATCAAGTCAATCTGACTTGATGATTTATGAGTCCAACATCAGAACTCAAGAATGTCAAATGCTATAGAAGTAAAAATCAAAGAGAAGGTATGTTTCTAGACTTAGTACATTGGTTTTTGTGTACTAATATACTTGTCTAAGTGTTAGAAACAAGAAGAAGAAGAAAAGAAATGCAAAAGGCTTGGCTGTGTATAGCCAAGACTCAGCTCAGTCTGGCACACCGGACTGTCCGGTGGTGCACCGGACAGTGTCCGGTGCGCCAGGCTGAACACCGGTGAACAGGTCGCTCTCGGGAGAAGTCTGGCGGCGTACGGCTATAATTCACTGGACTGTCCGGTGGTGCACCGGACTGTCCAGTGAGCCAACGGTCGACTGCGCCAACGGTCGGCAGTGCAATCAGTGGGCGGCGCGTGGCCCGAGCCAACGGTCAGTTGGCGCACCGGACTGTCCGGTGTGCACCGGACAGTGTCCGGTGAGCCAAGACGACCGTTGCTCCAACAGTCAGCTGTGCCAGTTTTGGAAGGAGATCGGGCACCAGACAAGCTACAGTACCTGTCCGGTGCGCCACCCGACAGAAAGCAAATATTGCCTTCCAAATGAAGTCCAACGGCTCCTAGGCCCCTTGGGTCTATAAAAGGGACTCCTAGGCGCCTCCAACAAAAATACAAGTGCAGCCAACAAGTGTAGACATCACTCGGATCAATTCTCTCTCTCTCTCTCTCTCCCTCTCGTGTACATCTCTCTAGTTTGTGTAGAGGCAAAGCTATAAGCCTTGAGAGAGTGGAGAAGTGTTGCAAAGAGCTAGAGCAAGGTCTTGAGCATATAGTTACTCTGTCGGAGTGCTGCCAAGAAGATTGTAAGCAGCCGCGGTCTCGTTGTAACCAACTCAACATAGTGAAAGGCTCTATCTGTCATACGGACAGATCTGAGCAAACGAAGGAAGGAGTTGAAACAGACTCCAAGCCCAGGTGTGGCTAACTCCAACGAGGACTAGGCAAGCATTTCAGGCTTGGCCGAACCTCGGGATAAATCCTTGCGTCTGTGTGCTCTGTTCTGAATTGTGCTCTAACTCTCTGTCTTACTCGCTTTTATTTCTGCACTTCAACACTTATCTGTGGTACAAGTTATATTTGAAGTACAGGACATTTTAAGACAGGATCTTCTATTCCGCTGCAACCTACTCGAAGGGGCTTCTCATTCCACTGCGTTCTAGTCTTCGAGTAGAGTAAGAATTTAAGTTTAAAGTGATAATTTTTATTCGCCTATTCACCCCCCTCTAGGCGACATACAGATTATGTTCCCGGGCAAAGAGAACTTTCAATATGTCTGATTCCCTATTGCAACCCATTCAAAATTCCCTATGCACCACAACGTCACAGGTGGAATATCCTTGACTCCCTATTGCACCGTCATTAACGTCGTTTGAGCAGAAGTGTTCCCTCGTCCCGACAGGGAGAAGTGGCGAGCTCAGCGAATGTCGTCGCCGCTGTGCGACCTTAGCGGGCCGGCGGGATACTTGCTGGGCTGGCGGGAGAGGTTTTGGTGAACCAAAACTACCCATGTTTGTAGCTACACAATGGGAAAATTTTGGGGCTATGGAAAAGTTGGGGAAGGTTTAGAAGCCCCGTTGGAGGCTTGATTTTTACTATTTCCCTTTAATTTTAGTTTAGGGGCATTTTAAGAGAGATGCTCTTACCCTTTCCATTTCCATTTCCATTTCTCGTCTCGTCCGTTTCGGGTTCACGAAACCGGTTGGCTTACCAAAAAAACTGGTCGAGACCGATATTCGATTAATCGTGGTAAACCGGTAGAAACAAAACCGGTCGAATTCAAAATCAACCTAGTTTTTGAATTCAAATGACTTAAAACCGACTAATCAGCCAATAAGACTGATTTATCGGTCACCAATTTGATAAATCAGTAGCAGTGCGCGAGAATCAAACACCTTGTTTTTTGGCAAATAAAGCATATTTAGATCACAAAATTTAAATAAAATAGCCTAAATGTTTTCACAAGTCCAATAACAACATTTAGAGATTTAAAATACATTGTGTGACACGGTTTCATGGTTCAAATACATTACATGCCACTGCTTCATAGTTCATAAATATCATCTAAGATACAATACACCATCCGGTGAAGATCATTCCCACTGGTGTTTGCATTTCACTATTTCTGTATTGTATTATACTTCTCTAATGAAAGCAACATAATACCTTAGCTTGTAGCGCGGTCCATAGATAGGGTAAGGCCTTAGAATGTCTCCAACAACGCTCGATAAAGCGTTCTGCACGCTACATATAATTGAGCTCTTTTATCCGTCCAACAAATTCAGTAAAACTCCGACGTCAAATGATGGTGAAGTGCATCCGTCAAATATAGACAACCTGTGTGTTCGTTGTCCCGCTTCAACGTCAACACTTTTGTGAGGTCTCTGGCGTGCCTCGTGTGAGGTCAGATGAGTCGGTAAATCATGGATGTAAATTTGTGCCGTATAATCTTTTTACATTATGTGCATCCAGAATCTATTGCTCAAATTGTTTTCCAATGTACGTTCCGAAATGAAATTAATTTAAGTACCCCATAATTCAAATTCGGCCAGAAAACAGATAAATATATAGTGAAACATCACGGTCAATTGATTTGCTAACTAACCGATGATGAGTACATTATCATTTTAAAAAAATTATCTAGATTTTTAAATACGTACAATGTTTCATTTTTATTAGATGCAGAATTAAGTGAAAACAATGTAGTTAATGAATTCTGTTATTACTATAGATATAGAGAACTAAATTTAGAGAATGTTGCTGTAAATAGAGAAGATTTAGAGAATGGAATTTTTTAGAAAGTTTGTAAAGTACCGAGAATATTGTTTAAAGGATAAAATTTAGAGGCAATTGCAGAGCTGACGTCCCTTGTTCACCATGCGGCTATTGGGTTTGTCTATCCATCGCGCGGCATCTCGGTGCGAATGCCCAGCCCAGGTATCCGTTCAATTCCAGACCGGAGCCCAGGGGGTTGCGGCAAGGCCACCGATATTTTGCTAGCGTGTTCAAAGCTCATCAGACCCAGAAGATGGATGTCAGCAGCGAGGGTCAGGAGTAGGCGAGGGCGAGGTTGAGATGGTCGGCCAATTGCCTGCCTCACCCTAGTTTTTCCTATGGTTACCAGTTCTGGGTGAACCAGCCCACTGGAGAAATGGTGAAAACTGAAAAGGGTAGGGCAGTCGGCCCTGATCCCACTGGCTTTCAGTTTTTCTTTCTACAGAAACTGCATGCAGCTGGAACTTCGAAGCAAAGCGCATGAATTGTACGTTCGAAAAAAAACATGCATAAATCAGGAAGCTTGGTTTGTGTTGACACCTTTTCGGAGGCGCCAATCACTTAAAAGAACCAGCAGCGGTGCTCTCTGGTCAGGCGCGGACGGTCCGCGGCCTGGGGCCGGACGGTCCGCGACCTGGCGCGAGGCGGCGACGCTCTCTGGTCAGACGCGGACGGTCCGCGGCACAGGGCCGGACGGTCCGCGACCTGGTGCAGGAGCTCGGGTTCCCTGCCTGACGGCCGGACAGTCCGCGCTCTAAGGCCGGACGGTCCGCGCTCTAAGGCCGGACGGTCCGCGCGTGCGCAGGGGCGGCGGAAGATCGCCGGCGGCGCCTGGATCTCGCTCCCGGGAGGGACCCCGTCGGGGAGGAGAGATCCTATAAGTTGTCTAGACTCGGGTCGGCCGACCTAGACTCCTCTAATCGACGTAGAGTCGAGGAGAAACAGAGAATTTGGGGATTGGAATACTAAACTAGGGCTAAACTAGAACTAGACTAGAACTACTCCTAATTGTGCTGAAAATAAATGCGAGATAGAAGTTGTATTGGTTCGATTGTTGGGGGTTTAATCGGCCGTAGCCCTTCATCTATATAAAGGGGGAGGTCTGTGTCGGGGACCATAATTAGGGATACCCTCAAGACGCCTAATTCTCAGCTGGTAACCCCCATCAGCATAAAGCTGCAAAGGCCTGATGGGTACGATTGAGTCAGGGATCAAGTCCACACGAGTGACTCGATCACGCTTCGTCCGAGCCTAGCCTCGGCCAAGGGCAGCCGACCTCGAGAGACTTCCGTCTCGCCCGAGGCCCCCCTTTTAACGGCGGACACACCTCCGGCTCGCCCGAGGCCTTGGCTTCGCTTAGAAGCAACCCTGACTAAATCGCCGCACCGACTGACCAAGTTGCAGGAGCATTTAACGCAAAGGTGGCCTGACACCTTTATCCTGACACGCGCCCCCCGGTAGAGCCGAAGTGACCGTCGTCACTCCACCGCTCCACTGACCAGTCTGACAGAAGGACAGCGCCGCCTGCGCCACTCCGACTGCAGTGCCACTCGACAGAGTGAGTCTGACAGGCAGTCAGGCCTTGCCAAAGGCGCCATGGGAAACTCCGCTTCGCCCGACCCCAGGGCTCAGACTCGGGCTAAGACCCGGAAGACGGCGAACTCCGCTCCGCCCGACCCCAGGGCTCGGACTCGGGCTAAGACCCGGAAGACGGCGAACTCCGCTCCGCCCGACCCCAGGGCTCGGACTCGGGCTAAGACCCGGAAGACGGCGAACTCCGCTCCGCCCGACCCCAGGGCTCGGACTCGGGCTCAGCCCCAGAAGACGACGAAACTCCGCCTCGCCCGACCCCAGGGCTCGGGCTCCGCCCTGGCCTCGGCCGAACGATCTCCGCCTCGCCCGACCCGAAGGCTCGGGCTCGGCCTCGGCCACGGAAGATAGACTCGACCTCGGCTTCGGAGGAGCTCCCACGTCGCCCGACCTAGGGCACGGGCCCGCCACGTCAACGGGAAGCGCCATCATCATCCTACCCCGACCCGACTCGGGTCGCGGAGAACAAGACCGGCGTCCCATCTGGCCAGCTCCGCCAGATGGGCAATGATGGCGCCCCACAAGCTCTGTGACGACGACGGCTGTCGGGGACCATAATTAGGGGTACCCTCAAGACGCCTAATTCTCAGCTGGTAACCCCCATCAGCATAAAGCTGCAAAGGCCTGATGGGTATGATTAAGTCAGGGATCAGTCCACACGAGTGACTCGATCACGCTTCGCCCGAGCCTAGCCTCGGCCAAGGGCAGCCGACCTCGAGAGACTTCCGTCTCGCCCGAGGCCCCCCATTTTACGGCGGACACACCTCCGGCTCGCCCGAGGCCTTGGCTTCGCTTAGAAGCAACCCTGACTAAATCGTCGCGCCGACTGACCAGGTTGCAGGAGCATTTAACGCAAAGGTGGCCTGACACCTTTATCCTGACACGCGCTCCCCGGCAGAGCCGAAGTGACCGCCGTCACTCCACCGCTCCACTGACCAGCCTGACAGAAGGACAGCGCCGCCTGCGCCACTCCGACTGCAGTGCCACTCGACAGAGTGAGTCTGACAGGCAGTCGGGCCCTGCCAAAGGCGCCATGGGAAACTCCGCTCCGCCCGACCCCAGGGCTCGGACTCGGGCTAAGACCCGGAAGACGGCAAACTCCGCTCCGCCCGACCCCAGGGCTCGGACTCGGGCTAAGACCCGGAAGACGGCGAACTCCGCTCCGCCCGACCCCAGGGCTCGGACTCGGGCTAAGACCCGGAAGACGGCGAACTCCGCTCCGCCCGACCCCAGGGCTCGGACTCGGGCTAAGACCCGGAAGACGGCGAACTCCGCTCCGCCCGACCCCAGGGCTCGGACTCGGGCTAAGACCCGGAAGACGGCGAACTCCGCTCCGCCCGACCCCAGGGCTCGGACTCGGGCTAAGACCCGGAAGACGGCGAACTCCGCTCCGCCCGACCCTAGGGCTCGGACTCGGGCTAAGACCCGGAAGACGGCGAACTCCGCTCCGCCCGACCCCAGGGCTCGGACTCGGGCTAAGACCCGGAAGACGGCGAACTCCGCTCCGCCCGACCCTAGGGCTCGGACTCGGGCTAAGACCCGGAAGACGGCGAACTCCGCTCCGCCCGACCCCAGGGCTCGGACTCGGGCTAAGACCCGGAAGACGGCGAATCTCCGCCTCGCCCGACCCCAGGGCTCGGACTCCGCCCTGGCCTCGGCCAAACGATCTCCGCCTCGCCCGACCCGGGGGCTCGGGCTCGGCCTCGGCAACAGAAGACAGACTCAACCTCGACTTCGGAGGAGCCCCCACGTCGCCCTGCCTAGGGCACAGGTCCGCCACGTCAACAGGAAGCGCCATCACCAACCTACCCCGAGCCGACTTGGGTCACGAAGGACAAGACCGGCGTCCCATCTGGCCAGCTCCGCCGGATGGGCAATGATGGCGCCCCCCAAGCTCTGTGACGACGGCGGCTCTTAGCTCTCTTACGGCAGCAGAGCGACGTCAGCAAGGACTCGACCGCTCCAACAGCTGTCCCTCCGCCAGGCTCCATCGCTCCTCCGACAGCCACGACATCACGCCAGCAAGGTGCCAAGACCTCTCCGGCTGCCACATTGGCATGTACCCAGGGCGCTAGCTCTCTCTCTCCGCTAGACACGTAGCACTCTGCTACCCCCCATTGTACACCTGGATCCTCTCCTTACGACTATAAAAGGAAGGACCAGGGCCTTCTTAGAGAAGGTTGGCCGCGCGGGGACGAGGACGAGACAGGCGCTCTCTTGGGGCCGCTCGCTTCCCTCACCCGCGTGGACGCTTGTAACCCCCCTACTGCAAGCGCACCCGACCTGGGCGTGGGACGAACACGAAGGCCGTGGGACTTCCACCTCTCTCACGCCCGACTCCGGCCACCTCGCCTCTCCCCCCTTCGCGCTCGCCCACGCGCTCGACCCATCTGGGCTGGGGCACGCAGCACACTCACTCGTCGGCTTAGGGACCCCCCCTGTCTCGAAACGCCGACAGTTGGCGCGCCAGGTAGGGGCCTGCTGCGTGCTGACGAACAGCTTCCCGTCAAGCTCCAGATGGGCAGTCTCCAGCAACCTCTCCGGCCCGGGACGGTGCTTTGTTTCGGGACTCTTGAGTTCATGTCCTTCAACGGCGGCTACGACATGATACTCCTTCCACCGCCGTGCGACAACGACAATGGCGGCCGACACCCCGCCCGCCGGCGGCGGAATCGACGACATCCTCCCCGCGCGGTGGAAGAACAACACTCGAGCTCGCTCCGTCCTCTCCCCCGTCAACGGAGGAGGAGGCGAGGCAACCAGGGCCAAGCAGGAGGCCGCGCTCCGTCGGCTGTCGAGCGAATCGACGCCCTCGACGCCCCGACGGAAGGCACGCCAGACGTCGACCTCGCGTTCGAGACGAAGGCAAGCGTCGTCCCCCCGTGACACGCTCATCCCGAGCAAGAAGACGACGCCAGCGCGCTCGCGGAAAGCCTGCAGGACGTCGCCCTCGTACCTGAGATGACGGTGCAACCAGTCCCCGATGTGACTACGTCGCTCCTCGTCGACCAAAAGGTACCGACTAACTCCCATCTTACGTCATTTCGACTCGGCCTCAACCCGCCAAACGACCTCGCTTTGGCGGGCGCTCTCATTGAGGCGAGTGCAACCCCACTGGGGTTTCGTATGCGGTCGCCTTGGGACCGGTTGACGGACGTCTCGACCTACAGGCCCTCTGGGTCCGAGGAAGATGACGATCCCAGCATCTGTTGGGATTTCTCCGGACTTGGCAACCCCTGTGCCATGCGGGACTTCATGACCGCATGTGACTACTGCCTCTCCGACTGTTCCGACGGAAGCCGCAGCCGTGACAACGAGAGCTGCGGCCCAAGCCGCGAATGTTTCCACATCGAGCTAGGGGATCCCTCCGAAGGCAACCGTCTCGGCATGCCGGAGGATGGTGATCTTCCTAGGCCGGTGCCTCGCGCCGACATCCCACGGGAGCTAGCTGTGGTCCCCGCTCCGGCGGGGGGTTACGACCCACAACTCGAGCAAGTCCGCGAGGTGCAGGCCAGGCTCAACGAGGGAACAGGAGCGCTTGAGCCGATCCGTCGGGACGTCGGGCAGGTATGGGCGGGCCAACCCCTGGCCGGAGAAATACGTCACCTGCCCCAAGGTCTCCAGCACCGCGTCGCCAACGATGTCAGGGTCAGGCCGCCTCCCGCATCCAGCGGGGTTGGTCAGAACCTGGCAGCCGCGGCGATGCTCCTCCGTGCGATGCCGGAGCCATCGACCACCGAGGGTCAGCGAATCCAGGGAGAGCTCAAGAATCTCCTGGAAGGCGCTGCGGCTCGACGGGCCGAGAGCACTGCCTCCCGAAGGCAGGGACATCCCTCGGAACCTCATGCTGCGACTTCCCGATTCATGCGGGAAGCCTCGGTCTACACCGGGCGCACGCGTAACACCGCGCCTGCGGCCCCGGGCCACCTCGGCAACGAGCACAATCGACGCGACCGTCGGGCCCACCTCGACGAAAGGGTGCGCCGAGGCTACCACCCCAGGCGTGGGGGGCGCTACGACAGCGGGGAAGATCGGAGTCCCTCGCCCGAACCACCCGGTCCGCAGGTCTTCAGTCGGGCCATCCGACGGGCGCCATTCCCGACCCGGTTCCGACCCCCGACTACTATCACGAAGTACTCGGGGGAAACGAGACCGGAACTGTGGCTCGCGGACTACCGCCTTGCCTGCCAACTGGGTGGGACGGACGACGACAACCTCATCATCCGTAACCTCCCCATGTTCCTCTCCGACACTGCTCGCGCCTGGTTGGAGCACCTTCCTCCGGGGCAGATCTCCAACTGGGACGACTTGGTCCAAGCCTTCGCCGGCAATTTCTAGGGCACATACGTGCGCCCCGGGAATTCCTGGGACCTTCGAAGCTGCCGGCAACAGCCGGGGGAGTCGCTCCGGGACTACATCCGGCGATTCTCGAAGCAGCGCACCGAGCTGCCCAACATCACCGACTCGGATGTCATCGGCGCGTTCCTCGCCGGCACCACTTGCCGCGACCTGGTGAGCAAGCTGGGTCGCAAGACCCCCACCAGGGCGAGCGAGCTGATGGACATCGCCACCAAGTTCGCCTCTGGCCAGGAGGCGGTCGAGGCTATCTTCCGAAAGGACAAGCAGCCCCAGGACCGCCCATCGGAAGAGGATCCCGAGGCGTCTGCTCCGCGCGGCGCCAAGAAGAAAGGCAAGAAGAAGTCGCAATTGAAACGCGACGCCGCTGACGCGGACCTTGTCGCCGCCGCCGAGTACAAGAACCCTCGGAAGCCCCCCGGAGGTGCAAACCTCTTCGACAAGATGCTCAAGGAGCCGTGCCCCTACCATCAGGGGCCCGTCAAGCACACCCTCGAGGAGTGCGTTATGCTTCGGCGTCACTTCCACAGGGCCGGGCCACCCGCCGAGGGTGGCAGGGCTCGCGACGACGACAAGAACGAAGATCACCCAGCAGGAGAATTCACCGAGGTCCGCGACTGCTTCATGATCTACGGTGGGCATGCGGCAAACGCCTCGGCTCGGCACCGCAAGCAAGAGCGCCGGGAGGTCTGCTCGGTGAAGGTGGTGGCGCCAGTCTACCTAGACTGGTCCAACAAGCCCATCACCTTCGACCAGGCCGACCACCCCGACCACGTGCCGAGCCCGGGGAAATACCCGCTCGTCGTCGACCCCGTCGTCGGCAACGTCAGGCTCACCAAGGTCCTGATGGATGGGGGCAGCTGCCTCAACATCATCTATGCCGAGACCCTCAAGCTCCTGCGCGTCGATCTGTCCTCCGTCCGAGCAGGCGTTGCGCCCTTCCACGGGATCATCCCTGGGAAGCGCGTCCAGCCCCTCGGACGACTCGACCTCCCCGTCTGCTTCGGGACGCCCTCCAACTTCCGAAGGGAGACCCTGACGTTCGAGGTGGTCGGGTTCCGAGGAACCTACCACGCCGTACTAGGGAGGCCATGCTACGCGAAGTTCATGGCCGTCCCCAACTACACCTACCTGAAGCTCAAGATGCCGGGCCCCAACGGGGTCATCACCGTCGGCCCCACGTACAAACACGCGTTCGAATGCGACGTGGAGTGCGTGGAGTACGCCGAGGCCCTCGCCGAGTCCGAGGCCCTCATCGCCGACCTGGAGAACCTCTCTAAGGAGGTGCCAGACGTGAAGCGTCACGCCGGCAACTTCGAGCCCGCGGAGACGGTTAAGGTCGTCCCACTCGACCCCAGTGGCGACACCACCAGGCAGATCCGGATCGGTTCCGGGCTCGACCCCAGATAGGAAGCAGTGCTCGTCGACTTTCTCCGCGCAAACGCCGACGTCTTTGCGTGGAGTCCCTCGGACATGCCCGGCATACCGAGGGATGTCGCCGAGCACTCGCTGGATATCCGGGCCGGAGCCCGATCCGTCAGGCAGCCTCTGCGCCTCGGTCGTCAAGGAAGGGTCGGCCTCGCCTCGGCAGAGCCCGACCCTCCCTCGGGGGCTAATAAGGGGGAACCCCTCTGCGTCAAGATTGGGTGTACTTCTCCGTATCAAAAATTTTCAATCAAAAAAGGGGCCTCTTGCGTTCTCCCGGCTATGTCAGAAGCAGGGTCTCGAGGAGCAAACGCGGGCACATGTAAATGGCAAGACCGACTGAGCCGAGGAACTCCCGTGCCTCCGGGTTAGGGATACCTCACTCATCACCTGCCACGAAGAATGACCCAACTCGAGAAGCCACCCTATTATTGACAAGCTAGGATGAACATGCAGATGGAAAGAAAGGAGAGTACGACTTCAAGCAAGAAAGACAAAGTGTTCAGGCCTCAGCGGCCGCGGTGAGACGCACATCCAACAAGAAATTGTTCAAACAAGAATTAGGCGCCGCCTTGGGAAGGAGCCGCGCCCTCAGCTCCATCCCCGCCGTCGGTGGGGTCCATCTCGGCCTCCGGCGACGGCGCAGGGGGAAGGATCTCCGCCTCAAAGGTGGTCGCCAGCACCGCGCTCGGACCCGCGGCGACCGCGTCAAGCCGCTGGATCTCCGCCAGGGCAGCATCG
Organism: Zea mays; assembly: GCF_902167145.1. Lineage (NCBI taxonomy): Eukaryota > Viridiplantae > Streptophyta > Magnoliopsida > Poales > Poaceae > Zea > Zea mays. Next base: position 155,324,497 of record NC_050103.1, on the reverse strand, counting down.
TCTTCGTCAGGAAGACAGTACCCCTCACTAACCCGCTCCAGGTCCATAACGTAGTGGGAAGCAAGCACGGCGAAGGCCCGCCTGACGCCGTGGTGTAGCGCTTCGCGGACTCTGCCGCACGCGTGATCACCCAAGGCTCGAAGGCGGCTCTGAGGGGAGCTTCCTGAAGGGACGTCGCCGGAGCCGAGGACACGATAAAAGTCCGAGACGGCCTCGGACATGGCAGCGAGGTCCGCCTCCCTCTGCTCGGCAGCTCCGGCAAGCGCCTCGGCAAGCGCCTTGGCGGACTCGTCAAGGACGGACTCAAGCTCTGCAAGCAACCAGGAGAAATACCTCAAGCACAAGCGAAGGAAACGGACAAGAACAAGAACCAGGGAGGACCAAGACATACCTCCGGCTCGGGCACGATGCTCCGAGGCCGCGACCTGGGCCGCGGCTAAGTCAGCCGCGAGGGTCTCGGCTCGGCTTTCGGCCTCGGCAGCCCGGCCCTGAGATCGGTCCCGTTCCTCGACGACCTGGACGAGCTCCGATCGCTGCCGTTGCGCCTCCGCACGCGCTGCTGCCGCCTCGGCTCTCAGGTCGGCGCAGAGCAGCTGGAGGTCCGCCACCTTGGCATCCTGCTGAGAAAGGCGTGCGGTAGCCCCGGCGAGCGAGGACCTCAGGGATCGCAGCGAGCCCTAGACATCAACCTCGCGGCGGATGAACGACGACTTGGCGGCACTCTGGTCCGTCAGATCCTGGGGAAAGGAAACAGGGCGTCACGACGAGTGTCTCGCTCACAGAAGGAAAAAAGGTATGCCTGAAACCGCTACCTGGAGGATCTTGGGGATGTCTCTGCAGAAAACCTCCAGCGATGACCGGAGCGACCCCACCGTTGCCTCTGCACACTCGCGGAGCTCACCCCAGGACTGGTCCTCCTGCTCATCATTGAGAACGAAGACAGGGTCCGAGGCCTCGCGGGTCCGGAATCGGAGCAACGGGCGCCGGGCCTCGGGGCTCCGCCGCACAACGATGAGGCTGTCACCCGGCTGGACGGATTGCGCGTCCACGCCCACCTCTTCTGAGGTCTTGGGCGCCGACGCATCAGCCGTCCCGACGCTGGCGGCAACTGGACGCCCTTCGATAGGGACGGCGGCAACCTCGGCGGTGGCAGGCGCCGGCATGACCGGCACGACAGGCGACCCCAGGGCCACGTGGGCGTCAGCCGCCTCCTCAACCACGATAGCTGCCTCGGCTGAAGAGCCGGCCTCGGGAGCCCGCTCCTCAGAGATTGGCGACGCCCGAGCCCCCTGCGGTGAAGTACCCCGCGGAAGGGTCGGCTGAATGGCGCTGGCCACACAGTCCGGCGCCGTCTTGAGGGCCTTCCGGGGTGCCAGGTCGGTCTGGCCATGACTTCGCTTGCTGGATATAAAAAAAAGAGAGGAGGAAAGACAGATCACGACCGAGACATATGAATGGGAAACCAAGACGGAGACATTCCGAGATACTCACCCACTTCGGGCCATGATCCACCGCGCCTGGGGGGAGCCTTCCTGGGTCCCGGCTCCCGAAGCAGCCGCCGAGGTCCGCTTCGCCGGCACCTTCGGCACCACCCCTGCTTGGGGCGCCCGGGAAGCAGATCCCCCAGGCACGGCCGCGACGACTTGAGGGTCACTCCCATGCACCGCCGACACGAGCGGTGGCCCCTGGAGAACAGACGCCTCGGCCTGGACCTCCGGAGCTGCCTCAGCTCCTCCGGCTGAGGGGTCAGGTGACCTCTCGGTTCGCCCCCGTGCCTCGGGTCGGGAGCCCGACGCCCCGACTTCGGGGGCTGACGGAGTCGGCCCGCTCGGGGGCTGGCTCGACGGCTCCTGGCCACACCCCAAGCCAGGGCTGAGGCCGAGACGGGCGGCCATGTCATCCTCTTCATCATCATCATCGTCATCATCGTCGTCGGGCGTCTCCGGCGACGGCTCCCTCGGGAGTCCGTCCCTCTCCTGCTGGCGACGGCGCTTCTCCAAGGCGTCCCGAGCCCGCCTCCGCTCGTGGGCCCGGGCCTTCTCCGCGTCCTTCTTTTTCTTCTTCTCCTCCGCGGCGACCCGCCGCGCTGCACGGGCCACCGCGTCCTCCGGGACCCGAGGCTGGGAGGGTTTGTGCCACCCCACATCCTGAAGGGAGGGGAGAAAGGAACCCGATCATAAGGATCCGGAGCGACCCGATATACGAAGAAGGAAGGAGCGAACACTCACCAAAGTTACACACCCCTGGTCGGGGCGCATCCGAAGCTGGGAGTATGCGTGGGGGTCCGACTTCCCCATAGCAGCCGACACCCGCCATTGGAGGGCGTTGAAGGGGAGAGGATCAGGGGACATTCGCGAGCCCTCCCAGTCAGCTTCCGGGGTCATCTCCCAGAGCGGCAACCGTCGCTCCGCCAATGGAAGCACCCTTCGACGGTGGATAGCGGCGATCACTCCCGCAGCGGTAAGTCCCCCCTCCCGCAACTCCTTCAGGGCCTGGAGAAGGGGTTCGAGATTCTTCTGCCTCTCGTGTGGGGTCCCGTGGCGCCAAGCGTCGGTGGCAGCAGTAACTACTCGCTGGGAGAACGGTGGGAGCAACTCACCGTCATTCCGGAGGTAGAACCACCGGCGCTGCCACCCCTTGTTCGAGGACGCAAGAATGGCAGGAATGTACTGCAACGCCCGCGACTGCCTCAACAAGAGAATACAGCCGCCGGCCCGCACCGCTGCACGGATCCTCCTCTCCCCCGTCGACAAGGCGAAAGGCTCGACGAGGAAGAGATGGGTCCACAAATCCCAATGAGGGGCGATCCCCAAGTACCCTTCACATACCGCTACGAAAATAGCGGCCTGCGAGATGGAGTTGGGGGAGAGGTTGTGCAACTCCACCCCGTAGTGGAATAGGATGGCCCGCATAAAGCGGCCCGTCGGCACACCAAATCCCCGCTCATGGAAGGAGACAAAGCTCACGACGTACCCCGGCGGTGGAGACGGAGCGGCTCCGCCCACGGGAGGAATCCACTCTGGCCGCTGCTTGTCGGTGAGGGGGCGGAGCAAACCCTCGCCGACCAGCTCCTCCAGATCACTCGCCGTCACCGTGGAGAAGGGCCACGGATCGCGCGGGGGGATTATGGTCACTCGATCTGCCATCGCCGAAGTGGAAGAGATGGCGGCGCGGGGGGCCGGGAGGGCGGTTTTTTCTCTTCTCCGACTAAAGTTTCCCGGGTTGTGAAAACCTAAAGGGAAAGAAAGGAAGCAGAGCAAAGAACCGTCACCGGACCCCCTCTCGAGTATATGAAGGCCAGGGCAAAACCGTTTCCAGCGCACCGCCCGGACCGGACGCGGGATCCAAAAAACGTGAGGCGAAACAGCCGTTCCTCGAACGGCTCGCGCACGCGTAACGGCCGCCCCACCAACCACTCGCCCCGTCGCATTAACTCCGCGGCGGGACAGGCGGCGCCTCTGGCAGGAGAAGCGGACGACGCTTCACCTTCGCCGTAATAACCGCGTCAAAAAGAGGTACGCCACGTCGTTCGATTTCGCATCCTTTTCCTTTTTCCTCTTTCTCTATCTCTTGCAACAGGGACCGGGAAAGGGGGATACCCCGAAAAGGATCCTTCTCCGCGAAGGAACTGGGCTCCGAGCCCCTCCCTACTGATCAGAGGTTCGAAGACTGGCCCTCCGAAGGGTTCAACAGTCGCCTCAGATCGCGTGGGCCCGACACCCACTACTGGTCAGGGGTTCGAAGGCCAGCCCCCGAAGGGTTCCATGGCCGCCTCAGGCTACTCGGGCTCCGCGCCCACTACTGATCAGGGGTTCGAAGGCTGGCCCCCGAAGGGTTCACAGTCGCCTCAGACACCGAGCGAGGGATGACCGGGGGTACGTTCGATACATAACCGAGGCTCGGGCTGCGCTCCCGAGGTACCCTAGGACATTTCTGAGACCAGCGGGAACGATCTTGTAACGGAATCCCATCGGAGGGAGGCATCGAGCCCTCGGACCCCGTCGCCAGGGGACCGGGTCCGGCAAATCACCCGCAGGTACTTTTGGGCGTGCCTCTGGGCCCCTAGCCGACCCCCAACGAACGGGGCACGGACGTCCACTCGGATTACCCGCTTGCAGCTCACCGGAGACACCATGTTCGGTGCCCATCGAGGGTAACATGGCGCTCTCCCCCCCTCCTCCTCGCGGAAAGGTGACGTAGGGGCGTATGTAAAAAAGCCGAGTCTGTCCCTGATCGTCCTCTCGCCCTGTGCAGAGGCTCGGGGGCTGCTCTCGCAAACCCGGCTCCGGCCAAATAGTTGACAGCGTCAACATACCAGCCCGAGAGCTTGGGCCCCGACCGTGCACCCGGGCTACGGCCAGTTCGCATGAGGGAACGACTAGACCAGCCGAAGCATTACGCAAGGCATTAAGACCTCGAAGGAGTGTAACCACTCCTCCGAGGCCTCGGGGGCTACACCCGGCGGGTGCGCTCGCGCGCACCCACCGGAACGAAATGCAACCGAGAAAGGCTGGTCCCCTTGCAAAAAAGTGCGACGGAAGCCTCCAAGCGAGTGCTAACACTCCCTTCGAGGCTCGGGGGCTACTGTCGGGGACCATAATTAGGGGTACCCTCAAGACGCCTAATTCTCAGCTGGTAACCCCCATCAGCATAAAGCTGCAAAGGCCTGATGGGTATGATTAAGTCAGGGATCAGTCCACACAAGTGACTCGATCACGCTTCGCCCGAGCCTAGCCTCGGCCAAGGGCAGCCGACCTCGAGAGACTTCCGTCTCGCCCGAGGCCCCCCATTTTACGGCGGACACACCTCCGGCTCGCCCGAGGCCTTGGCTTCGCTTAGAAGCAACCCTGACTAAATCGCCGCGCCGACTGACCAGGTTGCAGGAGCATTTAACGCAAAGGTGGCCTGACACCTTTATCCTGACACGCGCCCCCCGGCAGAGCCGAAGTGACCGCCGTCACTCCACCGCTCCACTGACCAGCCTGACAGAAGGACAGCGCCGCCTGCGCCACTCCGACTGCAGTGCCACTCGACAGAGTGAGTCTGACAGGCAGTCGGGCCCTGCCAAAGGCGCCATGGGAAACTCTGCTCCGCCCGACCCCAGGGCTCGGACTCGGGCTAAGACCCGGAAGACGGCGAACTCCGCTCCGCCCGACCCCAGGGCTCGGACTCGGGCTAAGACCCGGAAGACGGCGAACTCCGCTCCGCCCGACCCCAGGGCTCGGACTCGGGCTAAGACCCGGAAGACGGCGAACTCCGCTCCGCCCGACCCCAGGGCTCGGACTCGGGCTAAGACCCGGAAGACGGCGAACTCCGCTCCGCCCGACCCCAGGGCTCGGACTCGGGCTAAGACCCGGAAGACGGCGAACTCCGCTCCGCCCGACCCCAGGGCTCGGACTCGGGCTAAGACCCGGAAGACGGCGAATCTCCGCCTCGCCCGACCCCAGGGCTCGGACTCCGCCCTGGCCTCGGCCAAACGATCTCCGCCTCGCCCGACCCGGGGGCTCGGGCTCGGCCTCGGCAACGGAAGACAGACTCGACCTCGACTTCGAAGGAGCCCCCACGTCGCCCTGCCTAGGGCACAGGTCCGCCACGTCAACAGGAAGCGCCATCACCAACCTACCCCGAGCCGACTTGGGTCACGAAGGACAAGACCGGCGTCCCATCTGGCCAGCTCCGCCGGATGGGCAATGATGGCGCCCCCCAAGCTCTGTGACGACGGCGGCTCTTAGCTCTCTTACGGCAGCAGAGCGACGTCAGCAAGGACTCGACCGCTCCAACAGCTGTCCCTCCGCCAGGCTCTGTCGCTCCTCCGACAGCCACGACATCACGCCAGCAAGGTGCCAAGACCTCTCCGGCTGCCACATTGGCATGTACCCAGGGCGCTAGCTCTCTCTCTCCGCTAGACACGTAGCACTCTGCTACCCCCCATTGTACACCTGGATCCTCTCCTTACGACTATAAAAGGAAGGACCAGGGCCTTCTTAGAGAAGGTTGGCCGCGCGGGGACGAGGACGAGACAGGCGCTCTCTTGGGGCCGCTCGCTTCCCTCACCCGCGTGGACGCTTGTAACCCCCCTACTGCAAGCGCACCCGACCTGGGCGCGGGACGAACACGAAGGCCGCGGGACTTCCACCTCTCTCACGCCCGACTCCGGCCACCTCGCCTCTCCCCCCTTCGTGCTCGCCCACGCGCTCGACCCATCTGGGCTGGGGCACGCAGCACACTCACTCGTCGGCTTAGGGACCCCCCTGTCTCGAAACGCCGACAGCGGCTCTCAGCTCTCTTACGGAAGCATGGCAACGTCAGCAAGGACTCGACCGCTCCAACAGCTGTCCCTCCGCCAGGCTCCGTCGCTCCTCCGACAGCCACGATATCACGCCAGCAAGGTGCCAAGACCTCTCCGGCTGCCACATTGGCATGTACCCAGGGCGCTAGCTCTCTCTCTCCGCTAGACACGTAGCACTCTGCTACCCCCCATTGTACACCTGGATCCTCTCCTTACGACTATAAAAGGAAGGACCAGGGCCTTCTTAGAAAAGGTTGGTCGCGCGGGACCGAGGACGGGACAGGCGCTCTCTTGGGGCCGCTCGCTTCCCTCACCCGCGTGGACGCTTGTAACCCCCCTACTGCAAGCGCACCCGACCTGGGCGCGGGACGAACACGAAGGCCGCGGGACGAACACCTCTCTCACGCCCGTCTCCGGCCACCTCGCCTCTCCCCCCTTCGCGCTCGCCCACGCGCTTGACCCATCTGGGCTGGGGCACGCAGCACACTCACTCGTCGGCTTAGGGACCCCCCGGTCTCGAAACGCCGACAGTTGGCGCGCCAGGTAGGGGCCTGCTGCGTGCTGACGAACAGCTTCCCGTCAAGCTCCAGATGGGCAGTCTCCAGCAACCTCTCCGGCCCGGGACGGTGCTTCGTTTCGGGAGTCTTGAGTTCATGTCCTTCGACGGCAGCTACGACATGATACTTCTTCCACCGCCGCACGACAACGACAATGGCGGCCGACAACCCGCCCGCCGGCGGCGGAATCGACGACACCTTCCCCGCGTGGTGGAAGAACAACATTCGAGCTCGCTCCGTTCTCTCCCCCGCCAACGGAGGAGGAGGCGGGGCCATCAAGGCCAAGCGGGAGGCCGCGCTTCGTCGGCCGTCGAGCGAATCGATGCCCCCGACGCCCCGACGGAAGGCACGCCGGACGTCGACCTCGCGTTCGAGACGAAGGCAAGCGCCGTCCCCCCGCGACACGCTGACCCCGAGCAAGAAGACGACGCCAGCGCGCTCGCGGAAAGCCTGCAGGACGTCGCCCTCGTACCTGGGATGACGGTGCAACCAGTCCCCGATGTGACTACGTCGCTCCTCGTCGACCAAAAGGTACCGACTAACTCCCATATTACGTCATTTCGACTCGGCCTCAACCCGCCAAGCGATCTCGCCTTGGCGGGCACTCTCATCGAGGCGAGTGCAACCCCACTGGGGTTTCGTATGCGGTCGCCTTGGGACCGGTTGACGGACGTCTCAACCTACGGGCCCTCTGGGTCCGAGGAAGATGACGATCCCAGCATCTGTTGGGATTTCTCCGGACTTGGCAACCCTAGTGCCATGCGGGACTTCATGACCGCATGTGACTACTGCCTCTCCGACTGTTCCGACGGAAGCCGCAGCCTTGACGACGAGGGCTGCGGCCCAAGCCGCAAATGTTTCCACATCGAGCTAGGGGATCCCTCTGAAGGCAACCATCTCGGCATGCCGGAGGACGGTGATCTTCCTAGGCCGGTGCCTTGCGCCGACATCCCGCAGGAGCAAGCTGTGGTCCCCGCTCCGACGGGGGGTTACGACCCACAACTCGAGCAAGTCCGCGAGGCGCAGGCCAGGCTCAACGAGGGAACAAGAGCGCTTGAGCCGATCCGTCGGGACGTCGGGCAGGTATGGGCGGGCCAACCCCCGGCCGGAGAAATACGTCACCTGCCCCAAGGTCTCCAGCACCGCGTCGCCAACGATGTCAGGGTCAGGCCGCCGCCCGCATCCAGCGGGGTTGGCCAGAATCTGGCAGCCGCAGCGATGCTCCTCCGCGCGATGCCGGAGCCATCAACCACCGAGGGTCGGCGAATCCAGGGAAAGCTCAAGAATCTCCTGGAAGGCGCTGCGGCCCGACGGGCCGAGAGCACTGCCTCCCGAAGGCAGGGATATCCCTCGGAACCTCATGCCGCGACTTCCCGATTCATGCGGGAAGCCTCGGTCTACACCGGGCGCACGCGCAACACCGCGCCTGCGGCCCCGGGCCACCTCGGCAACGAGCACCATCGACGCGACCGTCGGGCCCACCTCGACGAAAGGGTGCGCCGAGGCTACCACCCCAGGCGTGGGGGGCGCTACGGCAGCAGGGAGGATCGGAGTCCCTCGCCCGAACCACCCGGTCCGCAGGCCTTCAGTCGGGCCATCCGACGGGCGCGCATTCCCGACCCGGTTCCGACCCCCAACTACTATCACGAAGTACTCGGGGGAAACGAGACCGGAACTGTGGCTCGCGGACTACCGCCTTGCCTGCCAACTGGGTGGGACGGACGACGACAACCTCATCATCCGTAACCTCCCCCTGTTCCTCTCCGACACTGCTCGCGCCTGGTTGGAACACCTGCCTCCGGGGCAGATCTCCAACTGGGACGACTTGGTCCAAGCCTTCGCTGGAAATTTCCAGGGCACATACGTGCGCCCCGGGAATTCCTGGGACCTTCGAAGCTGCCGGCAACAGCCGGGGGAGTCGCTCCGGGACTACATCCGGCGATTCTCGAAGCAGCGCACCGAGCTGCCCAACATCACCGACTCGGATGTCATCGGCGCGTTCCTCGCTGGCACCACCTGCTGCGACCTGGTGAGCAAGCTGGGTCGCAAGACCCCCACCAGGGCGAGCGAGCTGATGGACATCGCCACCAAGTTCGCCTCTGGCCAGGAGGCGGTCGAGGCTATCTTCCGAAAGGACAAGCAGCCCCAGGGCCGCCCATCGGAAGAGGCTCCCGAGGCGTCTACTCCGCGCGGCGCCAAGAAGAAAGGCAAGAAGAAGTCGCAATCGAAACGCGACGCCGCCGACGCGGACCTTGTCGCCGCCGCCGAGTACAAGAACCCTCGGAAGCCCCCCGGAGGTGCAAACCTTTTCGACAAGATGCTCAAGGAGCCGTGCCCCTACCATCAGGGGCCCGTCAAGCACACTCTCGAGGAGTGCGTCATGCTTCGGCGCCACTTCCACAGGGTCGGGCCACCCGCCGAGGGTGGCAGGGCCCGCGACGACGACAAGAACGAAGATCACCAAGCAGGAGAGTTCCCCGAGGTCCGCGACTGCTTCATGATCTACGGAGGGCATGCGGCGAATGCCTCGGCTCGGCATCGCAAGCAAGAGCGCCGGGAGGTCTGCTCGGTGAAGGTGGCGGCACCAGTCTACCTAGACTGGTCCGACAAGCCCATCACCTTCGACCAGGCCGACCACCCCGACCATGTGCCGAGCCCGGGAAAATACCCGCTCGTCGTCGACCCCGTCGTCGGCAATGTCAGGCTCACCAAGGTCCTGATGGATGGGGGCAGCTGCCTCAACATCATCAACGCCGAGACCCTCAAGCTCCTGCGCGTCGATCTGTCCTCCGTCCGAGCAGGCGCTGCGCCCTTCCACGGGATCATCCCTGGGAAGCGCGTCCAGCCCCTCGGACGACTCGACCTCCCCGTCTGCTTCGGGACGCCCTCCAACTTCCGAAGGGAGACCTTGATGTTCGAGGTGGTCGGGTTCCGAGGAACCTACCACGCTGTACTGGGGAGGCCATGCTACGCGAAGTTCATGGCCGCCCCCAACTACACCTACCTGAAGCTCAAGATGTCGGGCCCCAACAGGGTCATCACCGTCGGCCCCACGTACAAACACGCGTTCGAATGCGACGTGGAGTGCGTGGAGTACGCCGAGGCCCTCGCCGAGTCCGAGGCCCTCATCGCCGACCTGGAGAACCTCTCCAAGGAAGTGCCAGATGTGAAGCGCCATGCCGGCAACTTCGAGCCAGCGGAGGTCAATGCGGCCGAAAGTGGGCCGGCAGTAATGACGGTGGCAGGCGGGCGGGAGCAGCAGTCACGTCGTCAGCCAGGCTCACGTCCCGTCCGGGGACAGCAAGGGAGCCTCCTCCCACGGCGTGATGACGGTGCACCCGTGACCCGTTCCTCGAACGGATCGCGCACGCGCAACGACCGCCTGAAAGTCGCCTAGAGGGGGGGTGAATAGGCGGAACCTGAAAATTAAAACTTTATCCCCCAACTAGATCCCTTGATTAGTGGTTAGAACAAGATGAACAATTATCGGAGTATAAAAACTAAGTTCTTGCTAGTAAAGAGTATAGCTTTCAAATAATGCGGAAGTGATAAATCAATTCAACTAATAAGTCTATGATAATAAAGCAAGAAAGCTTAGATGAAAAGAGCACTAACACAAGTTCTTTCTTGCGGAGCGTTGCTTCACTTAAATGAGAGTTTAACTTGAAGCAACACCAAATGCTATGAGTAAAGAATAGTGCAAGAGAACTTAGAGTAAGGGAAAGCAAACAAATCACAAGCAAAAGCACAATGAACACGGGTGATTTGTTTTACCGAGGTTCGGCCCTCGAAGGCCTAGTCCCCGTTGAGGAGTCCACTTAAGGACGGGTCTTTTTCAACCCTTTCCCTCTCTCCCGATCACACAAGGATCGGCGAGCTCTTCTTCTTCTCAAGGATCACTCTCGATCCCACAAGGACCACCACAATCTTTGGTGTCTCTTGCTAGCTTTTACAAGCCTCCAAAACTTTGGAGGAAGTTCGAATGGGAGTCAAAAAAACTCCACGCGCAAATGAACACAAAGATGTAGCACACACTATCTCTCAATGAATCTCACAAGGCGCTAGGGCTAAACTCAATTGAGTAGCTCTCAATTGCTTGCTCTCTCTTTTGTGGCACTTGTGTTGGTTGTAGTGGACTAAATCTTGTGTATAGGATGGATCAATGAATATAGGTGGTTGGGAGGGCTTGAGTATGTCAACTAGATGACTTGGAATGTTGCTTGGACTCCCACTCCTTGAAGTGGCCGGTTGGGGTGGTATTTATAGCCACCATCCAATTTTGTAGCCGTTGGAGAAGCTGCTGGTCGATGGGCGCACCGGACAGTCCGGTGCACACCGGACATGTCCGGTGCCCCAGCCACGTCATCCTATCCGTTGGGGTTGGAGCTGGTCGACCGTTGGAGGCTTTTGTCCTCATGTGGCACCGGACAGTCCGGTGCACACCGGACAGTCCGGTGCCTCTCTGATCCTCTGCTCTGACTTCTGCCGCGTGTACTGTTCTGCACTGTATACGTCAGAGTCGACCGTTGGCGCGAAGATGACCGTTGCTCCGCTAGCACACCGGACAGTCCGGTGCACACCGGACAGTCCGGTGAATTTTAGCGGGGCAGTCTTCGTGAAGTCCCGAGGCTGCCGAGTTCCTGAGGTCGCGTTCCGTTGGAGCACCGGACACTGTCCGGTGTACACCGGACAGTCCGGTGAATTATAGCGCGCCGGCCCTGAACTTTCCCGAAGGTGGCGAGTTTGAGTCAGCGTCCCCTGGTGCACCGGACAGGTACTGTTCACTGTCCGGTGGCACACCGGACAGTCCGGTGCGCCAGACCAGGGGTGCCCTCGGTTGCCCCTTTGCTCCTTTATTTTGACTCTTGTCTTGTTCTTTTTATTGGTTTTATGTTGAATCTTTGGCACCTGTAGAACATATAATCTAGAGCAAACTAATTAGTCCAATTGTTTGTGTTGGTCATTCAACCACCAAAATCATTTAGGAAAAGGTTTAAAGCCTATTTCCCTTTCAATCTCCCCCTTTTTGGTGATTGATGCCAACACAAACCAAAGCAAATATATAAGAGCATAATTGAACTAGTTTGCCTAAGGTAAGTGCAAAGATTGTTTGGAAATAAACCAATATTGATTTCATAAGATATGCATGAATGGTTTTTCTTTCTTATTTAACATTTTTGGACCATACTTGCACCACAAGTTTTGTTTTGCAAATGTTTTGGAAATTCTTTTCAAAGTCTTTTGCAAATAGTCAAAAATAAATGAATAGGATTCTTGAGAAGCATTTACAAGATTTGAAATTTTCTCCCCCTGTTTCAAATGCTTTTCTTTTGACTAAACAAAACTCCCCCTAAAAGAGATCCACCTCTTAGTGTTCAAGAGGGTTTTGATATACCATTTTTGAAATACTACTCTCTCCCCCTTTTTGAACACAATAGGATACCAAATGATAAATACTTTTGGAAAGCACTAAGTTTTTGAATTTGGTGGTGGTGGTGGTGCGGTCCGTTTGCTTTGGGCTTATTTCTCCCCCTTTTTGGCATAAATCGCCAAAAAAACGGAATCATTAGAGCCCTTGAAGTGCTATCTTCCCCTTTGGGCAAAAATAAATGAGTTAAGATTATACCAAAGGCGAAGTCCGGTCTTTCATTTCTCCCCCAAGGAATAGAGAGTTGCTTGGAGTGATGGCGAAGTATGATATACGGAGTGGAAGCCTTTGTTTTCGCCGAAGACTCCATTTCCCTTTCAATCTACGACTTAGCATAGTAATATACTTGGAAACATATTAGTCGTAGTCATGGTACGAGAATAATAGGATATATGCATTTGTACCAAAATGAAAGAGATATGATCAAGAGATATGTCAATTAAGCATGATCATATTTCTATACAGCATAGATTGCTCCCCCTAAATATGTGCATGGAGAGAACACATAGTTTGGCCTAAAATGCCAGTTGCACATAATTAGGTTAATGAGAACATATCTAAATCATATAGAATGTGAAGTGCATTGTGTCATAGGATAAGTGTGATGCTCATGACAGTTTATGCACTTATGAAAGCATGTTGCAAACATTTTAAGCATTTTCCTTGAAGGATTTCAAAAAGACTTAAGGACCATCCACCTTTGGAACAAAGGTAGCTTATCCTCGTTACAAGGTTAAGCTTTTAAGCTCTTTGACAATTAAATCACTTCATCTAGTTTTAGCAAAGATGCATTAAAGCATGAGTGAAATTTTAAGAGGTTAAACTAGGTATGAAGCAGAGATAAATGCAAAGGACATGCTTTCTCTTCCTTATGTATAAGATATGCAAAGAATGCTTATAAGAGGAAGATTTAGGTACAAGTTTAAATGAAAGGAAGTGGTTTTACCCTTTTGTACCTTCTCATAGAGACGCTCTCTTCATTGTGCTTTGTCCTTAGTCTTAGTTGCTTAAGACCTATACTCAATGACAATATATGGAAATATTTTGCACAAGAGAGAGTTCTACAACTAGTGATCTTTTTCAAGTTATTGTTAGCATATATCAAATGGATCACAAGTTGCATAAATGAATTATGAATTCTCCTTTTTCCTTAGTGCTTATCAAGATAGATGTCAATTACCAATTGAGATCAAATTGAAATTACATGAGGCACTAAGAAACATAAGTGATACTCGGAGTTGTTTAATGATCAACCAATATGCGATCAAGAGAGCAACAAGGACATTAAACTTTCAATCAAGCTTAAAAATAGGAGAATCCAATAAGCATGCTACTTTTAGAAATGAAAGTAACAATCCTTGATAAAAGCGA